>NC_143576.1:83285227-84673390 GCF_048544385.1 Mastigoproctus giganteus | reverse complement strand
TGCTATCACCAGTTTCGCTAAAGTGTTGATAAAGGAGTTTTGCCTTTTCTTGAATGATGAGTGAACTTAACGGAATTTTATTTTGAGTTCGGTCTTCTATCCACAAATTTAAAGCCTTTTCCATTTTTTCTTATTTAACATCGTGAGTTACAGAGCAAATTTTTTAAGCAATTAGTGCGTTTTCACGGACACTACGGCGGATTTTTTCTTCCGATTTCTTGATTGATCATACCGTTGACTCATTGATTTTATAATGTTTTGCCACTGAGGAGACACTTTCACCATTAGAAATTTTGTCTAATAACTCGATTTTATTGGCTAATGTCATCATCATCTTTGATATTTTCACATTTCTCTTTTTATTCGTAGCCATATTTTTGTAGGGGTTAGAAAGAACTTGTCCACAAAAAAGTCACTTTCTTCCATTAACACACTCGAAAAAGTCTGTTTTACACTGCAAAACGGTAGATTTATCATTTTTGTAAGCATATCAATTTATAAATTGATAAATTTATTCAATTTATAAGCATATAAATTAAAAGCAAACAACGAAACCTTCCATGGCAAACGCATAAGACATACTGAACAAGGATTAGCGAGAAACATCCACGCTCGCGATTTTGTCACCCCTCTCCCCCACCCACTGAGCGCTGTTTTGACCGGGAAAGATAATTTTAACCACGACCATGTTTTTTATGGCAGAAAATATTCACGGCGCTTTAAAATTCACATTTTTTTTAGGTTTCATTTTATATTAAATCGGCGATCGTGAATATGCGAAATCGCGAATACAGATACCGTGAATAGCGGGGGTTTACTGTACTCACAGAATGTTCAATATGTGAATTGAAAAGCACTTGAACATTGAAGTCTAAATTTTGAATAAAAGAACACTTCAATACAAGAGTAATACAATTAATGATGCAAAAATAAAATAACTACTCTGCTACTCTGCTGAGCATGCTTACAGCACTATATTTTTTTAGAAATAGGTATGCAGAGTAAATTAACTTTAGATACACACTACACATGCCATTGTTATAGTCCAATTTTTTTGGGCTATATGTATTTATTATAGAATGAATGAAATAAACAACAGGACACTATAATCATTGTTCATATATCTTAACCTGAATTTTTATATGAAAATGAATGTCTAAATGTCTGGACAGATCACAACCATACACATCATAAAAACTATTAAAGGTTTATGAATGGTTATTAACGGTGAAAGAAGATAAGTGGGGGCTCACATCTGGTGAGTATGGGTTTGGCACACCCAGGGTCCTGAGCCGGATATCATCATTCTTCTCTTTCTTGGTGATTCCTTTCTACCACTGTCTCTCTCTCTCTCTCTCAGGGTAACTCGGGAATTTTTTTTTTTTTTTTTTTGGCTGGTGCAGCATAAGCCTCAGGCTTCCTTGCACCATACAGCTAATAATAATAATAATAATAAAAGAATGAAGACAATTATTATGGATGGTTCTGTTTGTAACATTCTTATCATAGGAAATTATGATGAATTATTACAAGTCTTAATAAAACAAAAAATTAAAAGAGATAATAAATTAAAGGTTCATTTCCTGAGTTACAAATCTCCTAATTTTATCGTTAAATTATTGTTATTATTATTATTAGCCATATGGTGCAGGAAGCCTTAGGCTTATGCTGCACTGGCCAAAAAAAAAAATTTCCCTATTACCCTGAGTGAGTGAGTGACTGAGAGAGAGAGAGAGAGAGAGAGAGAGAGAGAGAGAGAGAGAGAGAGAGAGAGAGAGAAGTAGAAAGGAATCACCAAGAAAGGGAAGAATGATGATATCCAGCTCAGGACCCTGGGTGTGCCAAGCCCATACTCACCAGATGTGAGCCCCTGGGGGTCTGGCAGTCCTTTTATCTATGAATCTCTATTCCTAAAATCTTCTATAAATGTGTGTCAGAATTACTTTCCTAACAGCAAGAGAGAATTTTCTATCTTTACTATAAAAAAAAAAAAAAAAATGTATAATCCAACTCAACTTAAAAATCGGAGACCAATTTTTAAATTAGAGTACCAGTTTTCTAGACACTCAAGCTATTAACCATAATTCACAGCTGGACTTGATTTATTTAAATATTTCTTCAGCTTTTCATGCTACTAATTCTAAAGCTCTTATTCTCTTTCCTGAGGAATATTACTCCATCACTACTCATTTGTTACCTTTCCTTCATAATTATATTTTCAAAAGAAAATTAATTCTCCACTTTGACATATTGCACCTATCAGAGTTATTGAGGTGACATATGATGACTGCCGAGGGAGCAGTCAGAAGTGGTCATACAGTTGAATTCACTTTATAAAATAAAAAAAATTCAGAGAGTTTTGTGCATCATTGCCTGCGACATGGGAGAGTGACAAAGATTCTTGTAGATCAGAGAGAAAACTGAATACTGAGTGTAGAGCATATGCTTCACTGTGAGTGATGTCAGACAGTGCATACACTGTGAAGGATCATTTCCTGCAAAAACAGATGAGTGAGGTGGATATGATCTATTCTAGTTCTGGCTAGAATGATTTCCTCCGTTCTATTTTTACGGAAACTAGAGATCCATAATTGTGTTTCAGGTTTGAATCAAACAGCTTGTTATTCGTTTGCATTTTCAATAGAAGTGTCCATTTTTCCTGATACATTCTCTGTATATTGTATCTGTTACCAGTATATGGGAGTAGAACATTTGATGAGTTGTGCTGGAGAGATGTTTTGCAGCATGATTTGCATATTCATTTTTGGAATCCCAGTGAGGGATCCAACAGGAGATAACTATTTGCCGATGCTCATGGAGTTGTATCAGCTCATTTCTTATGAGCTTTAATAAATGATTATTAAGTGAAGAGTTTCTAAAAGCCATCAGAGCACTCTGTGAATCGGTATATATTATTTTTTTGGATTGACTTTGATCCAAAATTTTGGATTTTGGATTTTTTTGGATTGAGCAAAGTTCACCAGGTGCAAACTAATATTTAGTTGAACTGCCTCTGGCCCTGATGACAGCAGCACACAATCGAGGCATTGACAAGGTCAATTTCTGAAGATAATCAACTGATGGTTCATGGTTCCAAACATGAATTATGGCTTCCGGAAGTTCGCAAAAGGTCTTTGGTTTCTTTCTGGCAACTGCAGATTCCGCACAATGCCAACAGTTCTCTGTAGGATTCAGATTCAGGCTGTTTCCTGGGCAGCTAAGAGTTGTAAGGGACCATTCTTCAAACTATTTTTTCACCTGTAACAAATGTAAACACATTACTGTTGAACCTCTAATGCAGAAATGAAGTAAAAGTAACTACAGAAGTGCCTACTTACACTTTTTGCCCGATGACAAGGAGCAGAGTCGTCCTGAAAGATGCAGTTACTTGGCAGATTGAAATGGTCTCTAATGGTTGGCAGCAGTTTGCCTTCCAATATAGACAGGTATCCATTGGCATTTACGGAACCTTTTATAAACTGCAGGTGACCTACTCCGCGATATGAAATGCACCCCCCATATCATTTGGCTGGTAGGGATTCGCCGTAGATGAATCGTTTGTCTCCCATCAGAGCCATGTAGTTGAATTTCTTCTCATCCGAGAAAATAACTGATTTCCACTGCTCGGGGGTCCATTTGACATGTTCCTTACACCAAATTAATTGGGCCTTTTTCATTTTTTGTGTGAGGAGGGGCTTCTTCTTACGATGATGGGCTACGAGTCCATTTTTGAAGAGGGTTCTTCTGACTGTCACTGCACTTGCTACCACTCCTGCATGTTCTTCCCATTCTCTTTTCAGCTCAGATGAAGAAGCTTTACTGTTTTTAAGGCATAAGTGCTTCAAAACGCTGTACTGTTTTGGCATAGAGACTCATTTGTGTCCTGTTCCTTTTTTTCCTACCAGTATTCTTGAGTTTGGAAAGAAATCTACTCACTGTCGACTGATTACAAGACCCTCTATAAGCAATATGACGGGAAGACCATCCTTCCTCACATAAAACAACAATAGCACTATTTCTTCGTGGCATCAACTGCACGTGACTTGCCATCCTGACACAAGCAAGCAATGACTGCAACCCTTGCAGAGCGTGCTTATATAGCTGAAAGTAACAGCTGATGCAATATTATGTCATCACCCACGCATGTCAATCTTATCTGATGCAATCTGTAAGAAATATTGCCATATATTTACGTTATTCGGACGACAATTACAATTTTAAGGGGTGATGCACTTTTTCTGAACACCAGTGTATATTTCTTTATATGCACTGCATGATGCTGTTATGCTTATTTGTTTGAAAACTTCTGATTATGTCACATTTTTTGCCATTTGAAAGTGAAATATCACACCTATATGTGATATACAGGGCAATACATTGCCTTTTTCAGATTTTAGATGGAAAATCTTGCACAATATGTTTACTGAAATTTTATGTCATATTTCGTTTGGAAACTTACTGAAAACCATTATTAACTAGGTGTGATGTAGCCGAGTGGTCAGGAGCAAGAATGCAATAGCACATACTCGTTGAGTGGACTACAGTTTAAGCCTGTGGCTGCTAAATATGATTAACAACTGTATTTGTGATTTATTGTAAACCCTACAAACTTGGTGGTCATGCTGGAGTATTTTTTTTTTTTTTTTTTTGTAGTTGTTGGCTCATAGGCTTCTGTGGCCATAATGCACCTCCCAAGGTTTTTGCAGTACTCTGATCCAAGCCCGAGGCGGGATTCGAACCTGCGACCTTTGGGTTGCTAGGTAGGCACTTTACCCACCCGGCTAGCCCGGTCGGCATGCTGGAGTATAAACAAGAACTTTGTGAGATTAGCTTCACATCACATAAATTCAATGAAATATCACACATTACAGAGAACAACACTATTATGTGTTTTTCAATTTTACAATGTTGACTACCACAGAACACCTTAATTATCAATTTGTTAATTTTTTACCAATTTGTTAATTTGTAAGCAGAAATTCACAAAATTTAAAAAATATTAATCAAATTTTAATGTCATTTTATGTCATATTTCTTCAGAAAATATAATAAAAAATTATTTATTTTTTATTATATTTTTTTTTTTGCAAAAAGAAAAGGACGCAGAAAAATTTGGTTTTTGCAAAAAGATGGAGAAACTCTTTGTTGCCGACTGTATTATGATGGTGAGAAGAAGAGAAGTCAAATCAAGTAAAAAAAAAAAAAAAAAAACCTGATGAACAGTCCATTGTAAATCCGGAGAATTGCCAGATATAGAAACTTCATCTATTACTGAACTTAAAAATTTAACGTTATTTACAAGATAGAGAAAATATGTAAATTAGGAGGCTGTAGAAAAGGTAAGAATTAAATTTACAAAATATCGCAGAAAATAACTTCACAAAATTACTCAATTAAATTTAAAAGATATTTAAACAAATTAAGGAAAAACAAAATTATTATTTTTTTTCTATTAGACTCTTACCCTAATCTTCAATTCTTGAATATAATCAAACAGGGTTAACTGATGCATGTCTGGTCTTTGTGACTGCCAACTCCCCCAATCTGCTTGCATCTAGCCAGTTCCCAAAAAAGGACAACAAATACCGTTCTTCCAACTATCAATCCCATTGAACTTTAATCTTTCCAAATTAATGGAAAAATCCATCAACTACCAACTTCCGCTATCTTGAAATCCTCCATCTGATCAATGATCAGATGTGGATTCCAAAAGTGTAGCTCTAATCGTGATATCTTGGCTTACATTACTCATCTTTGGATAAACTTGATTGAAAACTTTGCAGAAGGCAGTTACTCTTGATATTTCTAAGGCTTTTAAATATTACAGAAAATAACTTCATAAAATTACAGAAATTAAATTTAAAAGATATTTAAACAAATTAAGGAAAAACAAAAATTTTTATGTTTGACATAAACATCTTCTAAACAAGTTTCCATCTTGTGGTCTGCTTTCTGCAAAACCGTTTTGGGTAAACCAGTTTTCTTTCTGACTACCCACTAGGGGTAATAGTAGAATCTGCTTGCCATTTCTATATATGTATTTCCATGGGCAGGCACTGTTCTTCTGATTGGCATCTCTAATTCCACTCTCTCTTCCAAACCAATACGAACATGTGCCTTAACTAACCAACATCCAGTCAGCATTCAACTCCGAACTCACAGAATTAACTTTTCCTCTTCACCATTCATCTCTTTTACTTCAATTCTTTAGAACAACCTTCTTTCACATATATTTCTGAAAATTACAACCTAACTTCAAGCCTCAAGTGAACAAGTCCCATTGACTGGAAATCTCATCCATAGTTTTGCTGATGAGAGCACATTGCATTCCACCTTCCAGTTTGAGAAACCTTGCCCTGCAAAAACAGCTTCAACTTCTCGAATATCCACTAACAATTTCTTAAATGCTGATCTCCAGGTGAATTCTCCACTGGGGCAAAGATAACTTAGTTGATTTCAATCTTTCTAAAACTCAGTCCTGTCTTATTTCTTGCAAAAATAATTCTTCTGCTCCTATGGTTATCTTCGATGACACTGATTTCTATGCAAGTTCCTGTATCCACATTGGCAGTACTCTGACTTCTAATCTTTCTTGATATAAGCACAATACAAATATTGCCTCCTCTGCATCTAAAAAACTGGGTTTTCTTTTCTCTTTTGCTCTCAGCATTACTTTTCATACATATTTCTTGAAAATTACAATCTCAGAAGTTCAAGTCTAATGTCAATGAGTATCTTCTTTCATCTTCTCAAACCTTCAACCCATGCATCGTACTAAGTATTATAAATTCTAATACATCTCATATTTGGTGTTTTCGTAAACAAAAAAAAAAAAAAAATAAAAAGATAATACAAAGGTTGGCAGGGTGGTAAATGACAGAAACCAAAGTGTACTAATTAAAAAAATTTGGAGATTGGCTGAGAAGTGGCAATTGTAGCTTAACATTGATAAATGCAAGGTAGTGCACATGAGCAGCAGTAATCTCAGAATAATATAGCAGTTGGGTGGTACTGGGTGGCAGTGAACAAAAGAAATATAGGGATAACTATGACATGAAGTTCAATGAGCTGTGTAGATAGACTGCTGTATAGATGGGCTCATGGGGTCAATGATATGCAAGAATTTTGTCAGCAGGGACAGTGAGGTGATATCTCATTGCATAAAGCAGATGGTTAGGCTGCATCTTGAGTATTGCATATATGAGGGGGGGTTCAAAAAAGATTTGTATTCTCCCAAAATTAGTTTTGACAGAAAGATGAAATTTTTTTGTTTGATACCTTGAAGTCTATAGCAACCACACAAATTTTGGTTTTGATCTGACGATATTTATTTATTTTTTTTATTTGCAGCACTGAATGAAGTGCTGCAAATTGGATACTATGATGTGGTCACAAAGGAACTAGATGGAAAAAATAATTTTGATATCATATACTTGGATTTCCGGAAAGCTTTTGATTTCCTGATGGCATTAAGGGCAAGTTGCTACAATGGATAAAAGGGTGGTTGTGTGGGAAAAGTGGTAATCAATGGACACTGCTCTTTGTGGACTAATGTTGTTAGTGAAATCTCCCAGGGTTCAGTGTTGAGCACATTGTTGTTTTGTATATTTATCAATAATATTGACTGAATGTCCAAGTTTGCAGATGATACAAAGGTTGGTAGGGTTGTTAATGACAGTAATAACAGCATGTTACTGCAACAGGATCTAAAAAAGTTGGGCAAAAAAGGTTGAAAATTTGTAAATATTTAACCCCAGGGGCTCATATCTGGTGAGTATGGGCTTGGTACACCCAGGGTCCTGAGCAAGAAAGAGAAGAATGATGATCCTCACCATCATTCTTCTCTTTCTTGGTGATTCCCTTCTACTTCTCTCCCTCTCTCTGGGTAACTCAGAAATTTTTTTTTTTGGCTGGTGCAACAAAAGCCTCAGGCTTCCTTGCACCATATAGCTAATAATAATAATAATAATAAGGCAGTGCTCAAGGCCACACCTTGAGCACTGCATACCGGTCTGGAGGCCTCATTTTAGGAAGGATGTAGAGTTGCTAGAAGGAGTACAGAGAAGGGCAACAAGATTAAAGAGGGGAGCAAAGGAGTTTTCTTACCAAGAAAGGCTTCAGTTCTGCAAATTGCAGCATCTGGAGACAAGGCACTTGCGAGGTGATCTGATTGAGGTGTATAAGGCCTTGATGGGATTCTTCCTCTTGCTCAGATTACAAATCTGAGGGGGCATAAATTCAAATTGAGGAAAAACAGTTGTAGAATAGATGTGCAGAAATTTGCCTTTAGCAAGTGGGTAGTTGATTGCTGGAACAAACTTCCATTTGTCGTTGTGGAAGTTGATAGCTTAAATAAATTCAAGAAAGCAATGGACAAACCTTTAGAGTGAATGGATGTGTGAAATGGGATTTCTTTTTGGTTGATGCTGTATAAGCTTTCTTTCTTGCATGATATGCCTCTACTAATGCTAAGTGAAGTGTCACAATGCATAAAGTGGAATATCAGTGATTTGGTTCCTCTTTCTGCAAGGGGAACACCTAAAACAATCCAGAATGGCTGCTGTGGAGAAAATTGCTAACAGCATTGTTGCACATTGGTATAAACATTTCAAACCTGGCAGAATCTCAGTGCATGAAGAACCAAGACACCAGTAACTGTTGTAATAGAAATGTGTTACAAAAATTGAGGCATTAATCCTGAAAGGTTTCCATATTAGATTTAGATTCAAAGAACTAGATGCAGAACTCCAAATAAGTGTGGGGTCTGTGGAGAACATTATCCATCAACAGTGGCATATGAGTAAAGTGTCTGCTAGATGGGTTCAAAGACTTCTGACAAACTTACCAGAAGAAGGAAAGGGCATAATGTGCACTTGAAATGTTGTTGATGTGCCAGGAAAAGCAACAGTAGTTTTTTTTCACAGCTAGTCACCATGGATGAAACTTGGATCCATAACTATGAACCAGAAACTAAACAAATATCAAAACAATGGAAGCATGTAGAATCACCTCCCCCCAAAAGTCAAAGGTGCAACGAAGTGCTACAAAAGTAGTTTTTTTGTTTTTTGTTAGTTAGTTTTTTGGAAATAGCAAGGTAATACTAACAGATTACCGTCAAAAAGTTTGTACTTTAATGGAAAAGTATTATTCCAACCTCCTCATAAAGCTACAGGCTGCTATAAAAGAAAAAAGATGGAGGAAAGCTATCAAAAGGTGTGCACCTGCTCCACGATATACCCCTGCATATTTATTGCATGACGCAGTAAAGTGTGCCCACAAATGTGGGTTTGAAATATTGCCATATTCTGCTTATTCCCCTGACCATGTACCCTCAGATTTCTGCATCTTTCCTGTTGTGAAGTTCTTTCTTCATGGAAAACACTTTGCTGCTGATGATGAGGTGATTTCTGCTGCCAAGTTGTGGTTTAAAAGACAATCAGAGGACTTCTACAAAACTGGGCTGCAGAAGTGTATTGAGAGGTGGAAAAAATGTGTCATTTTGTCTGATGACTGCATTGAAAAAGTTTAATACATGGTGTTTGTTTCACTATGTATTAAATTCACCATGTTCTATTACTACTTCTAGGTGAATACAAATCTTTTTTGAATCCCCTCCCCTTCTGTAGGTCTGGAAGTCTCATTTTAAGAACATGGATCTGGATCTATTGGAACAATTTTCTCTCTGCCACTGTGAAAGTGGGTAGTTTGTATAAATTTATGGAAGAATCAAAGAAATTATTAGAGGGAATAAACAGATCAGTTGGATGTTTTTTTTTTGGTTTTTTTTTGCTGATGCTGTATATGCTTGCTTCCTTGCATCATTTGCTACTACTAAATATTAATATTATATGTTATGTTAATATTAAGTGAAGTACCTTTCATTACCCAAGATGAGTTGCTCTCACCAGGATGCACCCTGGACGTCAAAAATATATAAGGACGGTTACCTAGAAAAATAGAAAATTTCAAAGATGTGACAATTGAGCATAACTATTGACATAGTATGAAAATAGTAGTGTATAATCTATGTAAGAGCTGTCATTTTTTAATACTCCTTAAGCCACTCCAAAAGAAATTATTAGAAAATTTTTGAGAGAAATTACTGGAATATACCATCCCACTGCAGTTTTCAACTGCAGCTGGACAACAACAGAGGTTAATTTTAATTTATTGTCACCATTCTTCACATTATTATAAGCATTACTCCTATTAACATTACTACATAACAGGACTTCTTAACAGAAGTAACTAAACTCACCTTTTGGTCATGCCACTTATAATGAGAGAGTACCACATGAAATCAATGATCACATTAAATTTTTATGGTTTACTAACCCTTTAAGCAGAGAGTTTATCACATAAGTGTGGGCCCCCACAGTGAATTTTGATGAGCCCACAACTGTGGGAAGGCACCTCCATAGCCAGGTGGGCAGGAGCAGCAGTGCGTAGCATACGCTTCTTGATTAGACCGGGGTTCGAGTCCGTGCCCACCAAATACGGAGGATGCGGAAAGGTCAGGGAATGAGCACCGCATATCTCCGGAGCAATATGGCCTTAGTTGCTAATGCTCCTAAAAAAAAAAAAAAAAACAAATAACAAAAAAAAAAAAAAAAAAAACAACTGTGGGCTCTGTGGTAATTTTTTTATGGAGTTCTGAAATTTTGTAAAAATTAAAGCTTTGTACATAAATGCTTTAAAATATTAATATATTTTTAATTTTGCTCTATTGACAGTGCTAGAGTAAAGTTATAGTCAAAAATCAAATAAATCAGAATTAAAAAACAAAACAAAAAAAATCTATAAAAAAACATGTAATTAATAATAGAATAGCAATTGCTTAAAACATGTAAGCAATGTTTTTACATGTAAATAAAACAATCATTACTTTTTAAATGTAATATCTTCTATATCTAATTATGTATACTTGATTCGATTTTATCAAGTTCTGCATTACATTATTAACAGGCCTTGATTTCATAAATATTCTAAATTTCGGAATTTTTTGAGTCCAAATAGAAAAATTAGGTGAATGGATACAACTTCTCCTGAGATTTGTAGCACTCTGCAATTAATTGGAAACACACATAAGAGATGGCAGCATGGACTAAAAAATTTCAAGACAATTCATACATTAAAGGAATACGCTGTCTAAAGCAACCTTCAAAATATAAATCAATATACATACTCCCCAGAGCAGACACATGAAAAACATAGATCTACATACGTACTGTAAGATATTAAACTTAATTGTTCTGTACTGTCATATCTATAGAGGGAAAGAATTATTGGAAGAGTCAATTTCTACAATCAATTGATTATGGATAGTAAATTTTTACAATCAAGATAAATGTGAGTATAAATAAAGTTTCATTTTTGTAATCGAACAAGTTAGTGCAGCATAGCATCATTTTATTGTATCTTATATTATGAATGCCTTCGCAACAAGTTGCCCTGATATTGCACTACCTCAAATCAGCAATGCTTCACCAGTGGAGAAGACTAATGTTACTTATTCTCAGCAGATACCAACACCCAGACAGCACTGTTTCAAAGCTTTTTGGCCTCACTGGTGGGCAGATAGGTACCCTGGCATTACAATAAGTGACAACCCAGTTATGAAGTATAATTCCACAATATGAGGGATGCCAGATGGTGTGTAGTAGTAAAGACTTAAAAAGGATTATTATTATTAATATTATTATTATTATTAGTCATATTGTGCAAGGAAGCCTGAGGCTTATGCTGCACCAGCTAAAAGAAAATTTCCAAGTTACCCTCAGAGAGAGAGAGAGAGAGAGAGAGAGAGAGAGAGAGAGAGAGAGAGAGAGAGAGAGAGAGGAGTACAAGGGAATCACCAAGAAAGAGAAGAATGATAATATCCAGCTCAGGACCCTGGGTGTGCCAAGCCCATACTCACCAGATGTGAGCCCCTGGGAATGCTGAAAGCTTCAGCATCATGTTAGTTTGCAGTAAATCACCGAAGTAGGTGAAATGGCATCATTTTTATTATATCTCATATATATATATATTAACATATATTAGTATCAATATATAGTAACATAACATTAGTATCTAATACTAATACATAGTATTAGTATTAGTAATATAAATATATCTTACTAATATATAGTAACATATATTAGTATCAAAACTGGACAGTGTTTGCGACTGCAGATGTCATGGATCATTTCATGACAGGCATGAAATGATCCATGAAATTTTCCAGAAAGGCACCTGGGGTGGATGGGATATATCCAGTTATTTTAAAGGAGGCGGCAAAGCAACTAAGCAAACCCTTAGCCATAATTATGAGAGCATCCTTGGACTCAGGGGAGGTTCCCACGGACTGGAGATGTGCAAATGTGTCCTCAATTCACAAAGGTGGATCGAAGGGTGACACGAGTAATTACAGACCAGTTAGTTTAACTTCTGTTCCGGGTAAAATAATGGAGTCGCTGGTTAAAGATGCATTGCAGGATCATCTAGACAAGACTGCAGCAATAATTCAAACACAGCATGGGTTTGTTAAGGGAAAGTCTTGTCTGACAAATTTGATTGGTTATTATGATGTGGTCACAAAGGAACTGGATGCAAAAAATAATTTTGATATCATATACTTGGATTTCAGGAAAGCTTTTGACACTGTTGCGCATGGAAGACTACTGTACAAATTGGAGCAGAATGGTATTAAGGGTAAGTTGCTACAATGGATAAAAGGATGGCTAAGTGGGAGAAGACAGAGAGTGGTAATCAATGGGTGCTGCTCTTCGTGGACTAATGTTATTAGTGGAGTTCCACAGGGTTCGATGTTGGGTCCACTGTTGTTTTGTGTATTTATCAATGATATTGATGAAGGTATATCAGGCTTAATGTCGAAGTTTGCAGATGACACAAAGGTTGGCAGGGTTGTTAATGACAGTAATGGCAGTGTGCTACCATTACTGCCATTACTGTCAGTAATGGCAGTGTGCTACTGCAACAGGATCTAGATAATTTGGGCAGATGGGCTAAGAAGTGGCAACTGAAGTTCAACCTTGACAAATGCAAAGTACTGCATATGGGTAGAAGTAACCCCAGAGAAACGTACCAACTGTGTGGTACTACACTTAAGGTGGTAGAAAATGAAAAAGACCTGGGAGTAATTGTGCAGTCAGATATGAAGTTTTCTGAGCAGTGCAGACAGGCTGCTAGGGCGGGTCATGGGGTTTTGTCAATGATATATAGGAATTTTGCTAGCAGGGAGAAGGAGGTGATTGTCCCTCTGTATAAGGCAATGGTCAGGCCACGCCTTGAGTACTGCGTACAGGTCTGGAGGCCTCATTTTAGGAAGGATGTAGATTTGCTTGAGCGTGTACAGAGAAGAGCAACACGATTGGTGAGGGGAATGAAGGGATTCTCTTACCAAGAGGGGCTTAAGTTCTGCAAATTGCAGTGGCTGGAGACTAGGCACCTGCGCGGTGATCTGATTGAGGTCTATAAGGCCTTGAATGGGTTGAGCACGCTGAATTCTGATGGGATCCTTCCACTTGTTCAGATTACCAACCTACGGGGACATAAGTTCAAATTAAGAAAGGACAGATGTAGAATAGATGTGCGGAAATTTGCCTTTAGCCAGCGGGTGGTTAATTGCTGGAACAAACTTCCATCTGTCGTTGTGGAAGTTGATAGGTTAAATAAATTTAAGGAGGAACTGGACAGGCATTTGGAGGGAATGGTGTGATTTTTTTTTTTTTTTTTTTTTTTTTTTTTTTGGCTGATGCTGCATAAGCTCCTACACTTGCTTTCTTGCATCATGTGCCACCACTACTACTACTACTACTACTACTATTTATAATTTGTGAATGGTCAATCATGTTGAGGCAGTGTTAGGTGGGTTGGAAAACTGCTAGCTTGGGGGGGGGTTCACAGACTAATAGATTAACAGTAGCCACTGGCAGAGGTGAAAGTGATTCTTGCACTGCTTCTATTGGAATGAGCAGCAGCCTGGAAAACAAAATGCAGGGTATTTCAGATACTGATGGAAGTCATTGCAGTACAAGTAAACACATGGGTTGTGTTAGGGTAGCTAAGAATAGGAGCAGGTGCATATATACTTGCATGTACACCAATGCTAGGAGTTTGGTAAATACATTTGATGAATTTGAGGTATTGCTCAAAACATCAAAGGCAGACATTGTTGGGATATCAGAGATTTGGTGTCACACAGATATAAGGAATGCAGAACTGGAATTCAGGAAGTACAATGTGTACAGGAAGGATAGACAGGATAGTAAGGGAGGAGGGGTTAGGCTATTAGTTAAGAAACACATAAAATCCAAGGAAGTGAAGCCAGTCGACATCGCTGGACAGTGCAGCGTCGAGTCAGTTTGGTGTGACATAAGCATTGGGAGATCAAAATTGAGAGTAGGAGTGTGCCATAGGCCTAATGACTCTGATGAGTATAATAAGAAACTGTTTTGGCGCACTATGGCCATAGTTGCCGATGCGCCCAATAAATCCCGAAACAAACAAACAATAAGAAACTGTACAGGGAAATACACTCATCTGTATTGGATTAAATTGTTGATGTGGCCAATTTATGGAGGGGGTTCCAAGTTTTGTTCTATTCACGAGTTGGTATCAGAGAGTCTTATAATGGGGGATTTTAATTTCCCAGATATTGACTGGAATTTGTGGGTTGGTCACTCACACACTAGCAAGGCTTTTGTGGATTTATTGGATGATTGTTTTCTACATCAGCATGTTCGGGAGGCAACTAGAGGGAGTAATACTCTTGATCTGATTATCAGTAGTGATTCTTCATGCATTAAGAATCTGCAGATAAAGGAACCACTAGGTGGCAGTGATCACAATGTGCTGAAGAGGGATTTACTCAAAGAGGTAACTACTATCAGGGGTAAAGGAAAGGGTTTTTGCTTTCGAAAAGGCGACTACGGAGGTCTGAGACAGTATTTAAATTCTGTACAGTGGGACCAACGATGATGTTACCAACGGAAAATTCAAAATGGGAAGCATTCAAAGAATTAATCTTGGAAACTAGTAGGCTTTACATACCAACTAAGAAATATTGTTCAATGTTTAGGCCTAAATGGATGTCAGATGATATATAAATTAATGGGTGACATGGAAGCCTATGATAGATATAAGCTGGTCTGTAACCAAGTCACAAAGGAGATTAGGCAGGCAAAGGCAGATTATGAGAAATCTTTGGCAAAGGATGCGAAGAAAAACAATAAAGAGTTCTTTACCTATGTAAACTCTAGAAGAAAAGGGATGAATCAGATTGGTCCACTGGATATTGATGGTTCAAATGTTGATGATCCTGCTCAGGTGGCTAACAAACTAAATCAGTATTTTGCATCTACATTGACCCATGAGGAGGTATTCAGGGAGGGAAATGCCAGAGGTGAGTTAAACACTCTGGCTGTGAGCTAGAGGATTTTGTAATAACTGAGAGGAAAGGGGAGGAGAAATTGTTGAAGATAAACTTAAAAAAGGCACCCAGGGTGGATGGGATCTATCCAGTTATATTAAAGGAGGCAGAAAAGGAAGTAAGCAAACCCTTAGCCATATTTATGAGAGTTTCTTTGTTCTCGGGGGGGGGGGGGGGGAGTACCCATGGACTGGAGATGTGCAAATGTGACCCCAATTTACAAAGGAGGATCAAAGGTTGACACAAGTAATTATAGACCTGTTAGTTTAACTTCTGTTCCAGGAAAATTAATGGAGGCACTGGTTAAAGAAGCACTGCAAGATCATCTAGACAAGACTTCAGTTATAGCTCGGACACAGCATGGTTTTGTTAAGGGAAAGTCTTGCCTGACCAATTTGATTGGATACTATGATGTGGTCACAAAGGAACTGGATGCAGGGAATAACTTTGATATCATATATTTCGATATTAGATAGGCTTTTGATACTGTTACACATGGAAGACTGCTGAACAGATAGGAGCAGTGTGGCATTGGAGGCAAATTGCTGCTATGGATAAAGGGATGGTTGAGTGGGAGAAGACAGAGAGTGGTAATCAATGAACACAGCTCATCGTGGACTAATGTTATTAGTGGAGTCCCTCAGGGTTCAATGTTGGGTCCATTGTTGTTTTCTGTATTTATAAATGTTATTGATGATGGTATATCAAGCTTAATGTCAAAGTTTGCAGACGATATGAAGATTGGCAGGGTTGTTAAGGACTCTAATGACAGTACGCTGCTGCAACAGGATCTAGAAAAGTTGAGCAGATGGACTGAGAGGTGGCAAATGAAGTTTAACATTGATAAATGTAAAGTACTACATATGGGAAGCAGTAATCCCAGAGTGACGTATCAACTCTGTGGTACTACACTGACAGTGGTAGAGAACAAAAAGGACCTGGGGGTAATTGTGCAGGCAGATATGAAGTTTTCTGAGCAGTGCAGACGGCCTGCAAGAGTAGCTCATGGTGTCTTGTCAATGATATACAGGAACTTTTCTAGCAGTGATAAGGAGGTGATTATCCTCTTGTATAAGGCAATGGTTAGGCCACACCTTGAGTACTGTATACAGGTCTGGAAGCTTCATTTTAACCAGCGGGTAGTTGATTGGTGGAACAGACTTCCATCCCTTGTTGTGGAAGTTGACAGCCTAAATAAATTTAAGGCTGAGCTGATTTGGAACAAACGGAGGGGTGAAATGGGAGTGGTTGGTTTTTTTTTTGGATGGTGCTACATAAGCTTGCTTTCTTGCATCGTATGCCTTTGCTAATGCTAATGTAAACTAATGAAAACTGAAATAATAAATTTACTTATGTTTTCAGCCTTTCTAGCACAAGTTAGAAAGGAATGGTGGTAGTGGGTAAATTTTTTTCATCCTCTGAGAAACTAGTAGAATCAGTACACTTGAAAATTTAGAATCACAGAATAATACATGATACTGGATAACAGCTGCAGAATGTTCTCTGCCAATAAAGCAAATGAAAAATCAAACTCTCTGTGTTCGCTGAATTTTTGTTTCGTTTTCCAAGTTATTCCTTGAAGTAACTTTGCAACAAATTTTTGCACCACCAATGAAAACAGAACAGATCCATATATAAGGGTTATAAAATGTGTTATTCATGGCCAGCGACCAAGTCCATTTCCTGTTGGCTGATAACAGCTGCAGAATGTTCTCTGCCAATAAAGCAAATGAAAAATCTCTGTGTTTGTTGAATTTTTTGTTTCGTTTTCCAAGTTATTGCTTGAAGTAACTTTGCAACAAATTTTTGCACCACCAATGAAAACAGAACAGATCCATATAAAAGGGTTATAAAATGTGTTATTCATGGCCAGCGACCAAGTCCGTTTCCTGTTGGCTGTATAGAAACAAAGCAATAGATAAGGGTAGAATGTTGTTGTGAAAATGGCAAATAAACCTTAAAACCACAAATTTAACAAAACTGCATGTTTTGCAGTGATTGAAGTAGACACTTTACTCTGACTGTTCATTGTTTATTCCATGCTGGGGAAAAACGCTAATTACAAGAAGGGTTCCTCCCAATGTGCTGTTTCCATTTCAGAACGTCAAATGCCAGGATCAAAGGATCCGCAATATAGTGTGTCTCTCGTTAGCATATAAGTAAGTAAACAATCTCAGATTTTACACTTACCATTGGCACATTTGTAATTTATTGATTCCAAAAATAGGTGTTTCATTGTAAAAACAACCAAAGATATATTGCAATAAATTGTTTTTCAAGACAAGTAAAAGCAGAAAAGCATAAAGTCTATAATAACAACAATAATTTTCATTTATTTGTATGCTGATGTTCATTATTTATAAATTATTTATTATTTTCTATACTGACGTGGAGGCCCCTTGTAATTTGAAGCCCTAAGCTGTAGCTTGTGGGTAAATCTGGCCCTGAAAGGAGGTGATTATCCCTTTGTATAAGGCAATGGTCAGGCCATACCTTGAGTACTGCATACGGGTCTGAGGCCTCATTTTAGGGAAGATGTACAGTTGCTAGAAGAAGTACAGAGAAGGGCAACAAGATTGGTGAGCGGAATGGAGTCCTCTTACCAAGAAAGGCTTAAATTCTGCAAATTGCAGCGTCTGGAGACTAGGTACCTGCAGGGCGATCTGATTGAGGTGTATAAAGCTTTGAATGGTTTGAGCAGGCTCAATGCTGACGGGATTTTCCTTCTTGCTCAGATTATGAAACTGAGGGGGCATAAATTAAAATTGAGGAAAGACAGTTGTAGAATAGATGTGCAAAAATTTGCTTTAGCTGGTTGATTGCTGGAACAAACTTCCATCTGTTGTTGTGGAAGTTGATAGCTTAAATAAATTCAAGGAAGAACTGGACAAACGTTTAGAGCGAATGGATGGGTGAAATACAATTTTTTTGGTTGATGCTGTATAAGCTTGCTTTCTTGCATCATATGCCTCTACTAATGCTAACTGCTTGCTTCACAGTCATTAAGAACCTTTGAGCTCGATTATTTTGAGAAATCAGTTATTTCTTTTGTTTCTCGAAATATGGAAGCTGCTAAATGTACACCCTTAATAAGACCTTTTTCAAAGTCTGAGAGAGAAGGCATTTCTCCAATTCTAGCTTCAAATTACTGCAATCAAACAGCCTGTCAGTCGTTATACTCAACAAGGCAACACATCATCACCCCACATCACAGTTTCCTTTGCATTTATTCATATTTCTTCTGTCTGTGACTGTCTTAATACAAAGGTTCGTATTTTTTTGGCCAGTGTGTGTATTAGCCATAGACTGCAAGGTAGGCTTATGCTGCACTAACCAAAAAAATAAATAAATAAAATATAAAAATTAGTAATAAAAAATAAATATATAAAATATGAAAAGAAATTGAACGACCTATGCATTTCCCCTCCTCAAGCTATCAGCTCCAACTACCCACAAAGGTAAAGAAAGCTGTAATTAACAACTTTCTGGCTAAAAGAAAACTTCCTATAATCCAGTCAAATCTCTTTCCCTTTAATTTGAATTTATGGCTTATAGTTCTGGAATCATTTATAACAGTGAAAATTTTACCTTCATTCATTTTGCTGTACCCTGTAAAGTGGCCAGTTACCAAGCACTGCAGCCCACATATTTGAAGTCTTTTCTCATATGGGTGCTGGTTTTTTTTCCAGATTTTATTTAGACTGGTGGTGGTAGTGTAAGGGTGTGAGGAGTGTCACTGTCATGCACACTGGACCCTTGATATCAGTGGAGCAACATTTATTACCTTCCAACATTTATATGCCACAGGTTATCTGGATATTTCATACCAGGTGCATCTTTTCATGGCTGCAATGTCTCTATGTGCAAATGGGTTTCTTCAACAAAAATAATTCATCCATGTAACAAGTCTAAAATTGTACAGAACTGGTTCTAGAAACATGAGAATGAATTCTGCCTATTGCAGTGGCCTCTCCAGTCTCCATACAGTCTTGTGCACTATGTAGTCATATGCAGAATAAAGTACTTCCTCACTGAACAAAAGAGCAGATTTATCTCTTTTTTCAGACTCTCCATGAATTTGACAGTAGAAGTAATTATGAATAAGTTAGAATCATACTTCTGATTTAGTCTACTTTGGTAATTACCTTCCAAAATGGAAGAGGAAGATTCAAGAAAGTTACACATCACATTCTTCAAAACACCAATGACCTCAGTAAATGAATGAGGTACGTTTGACTGGAAAGCTATTTTAATTTTCAAATGTTGGCATAATATTTCAAAAGTAAAATGTTTCATTCAAGACAGAAGTGAGGAACATGAACAGAGTCCCTGAACATGTGAGGATAACCTGCTTAGAGTTATTAGCATGCTCGAACTATTTAGGATTGTTTGCATTAGAAGTTTACAATTCAGAGATTCTTTTTCTGGGGAGACTCATTAATTTCTCATTTTTCAAAACTTCTTTTGGATCAGGACCATTTAGATTTAGACATAAATAAGTGCTATTCACAAGTGATTGCTTGTTGCACTTTTCAGATTTGAAAATGTGCTCATTTTGCTTCTTTTTTTTTTACCACTTCTGACTTCTTTGAATGGATTTTTAGAGGTTGCAACTGTTCTACCAGTAAATTAAAGCATTTATCCAAAGACAGCGAACATGCACACATGCTTCAAAACCCTTTTTGGCTTCAGTGGCATATGTTAATTGAAACTGTTTCTGTCTTTCTTTTTATCACTTCTTTATAGATAGTAGTAAATGTTCTTTAATATCCTTGATAGGGATATTATCAACATTAAATGCCTGATAGTCTTCTAAAAGAATCTCATGCACTTTCAGGTTGGTTAAAAGAAGATGCTCAATACGGTACTCCATAGAGTAGACTTTACTCCATAAAGTCTCCTTCCAATAATGCCTGTTGAGAGCAAGCTGCTTTCAGTTTTACAATTTTTTTTGTCACAAAAGTTCACAACACCTCCTTTTGGTCTCTGTTCAGCTTCACCAACTATGCCAGCTATTTTTGTTTTTCTGCATCCATTTTTTTTTCTTTTTTTTTTGCTATTTCACTACTGTGAAATGTAAGATTATTTTTCATGATAAATGATGTGAATAAACAATAAATGCATATTTTAGTGTCATTGTGACTTTGAAATGCTGCATTTATTTTTGCATTTCTTTATGTACTATGATAAAAGATATGAATAAACAATTAGCACATTTGGAATATGAAAAATACATTTCAAAAATAGCATATCTAAAACCAAGTTATTAACTTAAGGTGAAAAATGAAATTTAAAGCAAAAATTGAAACTGAAAATTTGAAATTGAAATAATTGAAACTGTAACTGAAAATTTAATAGTGAAGCTATAGGATTTTTTTTTTGGAAAAAAAAGGGGTGGGAGGTAAAGACTCAAAATGAGGAGCAGGAGGATAGTGAAAAATAATATCTCTATCATAGCAAGCATAGCTGCTAAAGAGTTGGCAGAATTAACTATACCAAAAATAGGGCTTGATTGACTGTGTAATCAAGCCCCAGCGATGATGTAATTACCACTAAGAATTGATTAGGAAGAATGATTGAAACAAGGGGTATGAAATAAGAATGATGGAAACAAGGAGTATGAAATAAGAATTATGAAAACAAGGGGGTGTACAAAATTGATTATGAAAGTTATAAGGTATGAAAATTTATTAGTCAAAGCATTTTGATAATTGATACAATTCAGTGTGCACACACACTCCACTTACAGCCTTTACTGAATATTTTGATTATTGAAACAGTATGTGATTGCAATAGACTATCACACCTTATTTAACTTATTTTGTATCTTACCCACTTTACTCCTTTTATAGTTATTGTTAGTTGTTTTTTTGCTTTTAATGAATTTTATTTATAAGCTGCTTTAACATACAATTAGCATTAGTAGAGGCATATGATGCAAGAAAGCAAGTGTATACAGAATCAGCCAAAAAAAAAAAAAAAAACAAAAAAAAACTTCCCATTTCACCCATCCATTTGCTCCAAAAGTTTGTCCATTTCTTCCTTGAATTTATTTAAGCTATCAACTTCCACAATAACAGATGGCAGTTTGTTCCAGCAATCAACTACCTGCTGGCTAAAGGCAAATTTCCACACATCTATTCGACAACTGTCTTTCCTCAATTTCAGTTTATGACTCCTCAGGTTTGTAATCTGAGCAAGAGGAAGAATCCCATCAGCATTGAGCCTGCTCAATCCATTCAAGGCCTTATACCTTAAGAAATAATGAAATGAAATGCTTTATGCATGTAATTTTGGAAAATTAATTTCATTTTATGGAACACGCAAAGGCATACACACACACACACATATATATATATATATATATTGCTTACCAAATCTAAAATCAGTAGACCTATTTCAGTTAGTTAACACTTTGAAATCTCTGTTTTGTTATCAAGGCAAAAAATAAATACATGGCACTAAAGACTGATCTCCATCACAAGTAGATACATATATTTAATAAACTAAAATTAATCAAAATTATATGTGTAAAAAAAAAAAAGTGTTTTGTTTGATCAATTTCAGAATTTGTACATTAGTCATGTAAAATACATTTACCTTTGAAACATTATCATAATGGATCAGAACACTGTAACTTTAGATTCCCTGATTCATGTACTACTGTAACACTGGCACCTCCGTAGCCAGGTGGGCAGGAGCAGCAGTGCGTAGCACATGCTTCTTGATTAGATCGGGGTTCGAGCCCGTGACCAACAAATACGGAGGATGCGGAAAAAGGTCAGGAAATGACCACCGCATATCCCCAGAGCAATATGGCCTTAGTTGCTAATGCTCCTAAAAACCAAATAACAAACAAACTGTAACACTTTATACAGTACTATACAGAGCCATTAAGTTATTAAGTCTATTAACACATTGCCAAGTAACTTAATTGTTTCCCAGCTTTATTAGCAAACTGCTTTTCTGACAATGGCTCTGACAGTTTAATGCCTGTAAACTTGTAAACTGTAAATGAATTTGGCATATTTCCTTACCCTATTCTAAAACTGACAAACAGATTATTTGGACAGATTGAAAAGATAAAATAAAAATAAGGAAAATTGTTTTATTTTGGTGTTTCAACAATGAATAGAATACAATAGACTGATTTTCCATTTCAGACTTCACATAGACTAAACAATGTTCATGTATTTCTGTCCATGGTAACTATCTGAAAATACTAGGTGGCAGGTGCCACCTAGTATTTTCAGTAATCCCCCATCTCTTTCATCATGCAGTATAAGTGATGTCTTGTGTGGTTACGTTGGGTATCATGGCAAAATCTAATATTCCTTATATTTTGATGGTACAGCTCTAAATGATTCACAGGCCGGCCACTAAGTAGCCTACCAGAATGAACCTATTAGCGATTCTCTAGGAAGCAGTGTATCTCTACTCCGCCAGACAGTGACTGAATGTAGTTGGAGTAGTGTGTATAGAGAAGGAGGATCACTGTTGAGGTCACGTTATGTCAAGGAGTTGTGTATATTCTTGTTGTGAGTAAACCATATCCAAAAATTTCACTAATTCATATATATATATATATATGCCCCTCCATTTTAGTTTATCTATTTTATTAAACATAAATAGCCAAGCTAATACAACAAACTTATATGTCAAAAGATTTGAATCTCCCAAACTCTTTCTCATTCATTTCACAAATATATATAGTCTCAATGATCTCCATTTTGACCTATAATCTGCCAAGCTCCATTTACTTTTTCAGACAGTCTCAATTGTCAGTTGCCTTAACCACTAACACATTTCAGTTGAAAAATTAGGGCTCTATGATTCTTTTTGTTTCAAAGATGGTATTTGTGCATATTTCTGCTCAGATACTCCTTGCGAGAGACACCCTAATTTGGAATCCCCTCTTTTTGATATCCTCTAGCTTAAAAGCTCTTTGCCCCATTTCTTCAAATTCATCTGCTTCTTCTACCTTTCCCCAAACTACACTAATAACTCTGAACTTTGACTTCCTTGCTTTGAAACTAGACTTTCTCCAGTGTAACTTTCCTAACACCAAGGTAATTTTCCTTGGAGATTTTAACATTCACAACTCCAGATGGCTTCAGTTTTCTACACAGACTCAACTGGTCAAGATGCTGAGGCTTTTAGGATTACTGAGGACCTCACTCACCTTGTTCATTTATCTACAAGAATACCAGACAACCCTAACACACCTAACACCCTTGATCTTTTTCTCACTAACAACCCTTCAAAGTACACATTGAATATTACTGGTCCCCTAAGCACTTCAGATCACAACTTGGTGATGATCTCTCCTCCAATGCAGTCTCTTTCTTATGGCCATTCTCAACCTCAATTTACAAAATACATTACAAAATCTGGGTGATTTTGATTCTTCTTTTGCCTGGTTCAATTACTTTTTTAAATCTACCAATCGTAATGCGTGCTCATGTCAGTAAAGTTATTCTTAAGGATGAACTTATTCCTCATTCCACCTTAAAATCTCGCCCTTTATATAAACTTGGGGTTTCCAATAAATGTGTTAAGGCTGTTCAAGCTAAGAATGTGGCATATCATAATTTGCTTGTATCCAAATCTTCAGTTCATTTCTGCTGGCATAAAGCTCACATTGCTGCAAAATAATTATTAATGAATCCAAATTCAGTTCTGAAAGTTTTGAAATTCAGTTCTGAGAGTAGAAAACTTGCTTCTTGTCCAAATGGTAGTTAAGCTTTCTGGTCTCTTGCCAAAGCTATTGGCTGAAACTTTGATCCATCAATATTCCTACCTCTACTACAACCAGGTGATTCTATTGCCACCATAGTTAAAGACAAATTTCACATCCTAGTATTGTGTATTTTTCTTCTAATTCCTGTATTGAAACATTGGTAAACCACTGCCTGTTTGAGTGAAACCCCAACATACTATACTCAATACCTCCTCTGATCTGCTGACAGAAGGAAGTTGAAGAATTCTGAAATGTCTTGATGCCAAGAAAGTTCCAGATTGTGATGGAATTTCTCCAGTTGTTCACAAAACCTGTGCACCTGAGCTTGCTTCTTTTTGTGTTGCCTTTTATGTTTTTTTATTCGCTGGTGTTTTCCTTCTGCTGGAACTTTGCACATATCCAGCCAGTTCCTAAGAAAGGTGAAAAATCCCTATCTTTCAAATATTGTCCCAATGCTTCAAATTAATGGAGAAATCCATCAACCATAACTCTTAAACTACCTTGAAACTTTCTATCTGATTAATGATCACCAATATGGATTCTATATTTATAGCCAACCTACAGGTTATTCTGCAATCCATCTGAAACACAGATAAAACAGATAAGTGAATCACAGAATCTGGCATAACTCTGGTGAAAGTAAAATGACAAAATTTTTGCATACATGTTGTATAAGTATATGAAATGTGTAATCATAGTATTAACTCTTAATGAATTTAAAACACACATTCTCAAATATCTACAAACACAGTCAAATTTTCATAAACATTTATTACCAAATAAAATCATTTGCTAGGTCTAAAATCATATTTCTAGGATAAGATTTAATAACCAAATTAAAAATATGAGTAAATGTTATACGGCAGATTCAGACTTCCATCAAGGAAAGTCTACACCAAAAATATTGTCTAACAAGAGGATTTTAAAAAAATGTATTCTAGAAAAAGAAGTTAAGATGAAAACTAAATTAAATAAAAGCACTACACATAGAGGTATTGCTAATTCTTATTCTTAAATAACCACTTGTTTTCTTTTATTGATTAACAATAATTACTCATATCTTTAAATTAGGTCATAATACATTTCAGAAAATTTGACTTTATTGAAAAATATTTGAGAATGTGTGCCTGTAAATGTTAGGAGTTAGTACTATAGTCATAAGTTTAGTATTCTTTGGTTCTTCTTCTTCTTTTTTTTTTTTAAATCCATATTTTAATCCTAATCATATTTTTAATTCATAACACTTTAAATCTTATCCAGGAATGGTTGTGGGGGTGGGGTGAGATGATGGGAAAAAAAGTGAGTCAACTGGCCTGGGTCTGGATATCTGGGGGACCGAGATCTTGGGGACTATAAAAAAAGGCCCAGGAGGGGAGCTGTGTTGGCTCTAACTGCCTTATATTAACAATATACTTGGTTAGCAAATTTATCAACTATTTCTACATAAGTACATAGAAGTCATTGAATTTTTCTGTGTAAGCCTCTAAAATTCCGGATTATTATATTCATTATTTCATTTTGTTAGACCCTTTGATTTGTTTGGAAGAGTGGAAAGTATCTTTTTTCACTTTTAGTTTCTCTTCTTCTCTTTTTTTTTTTTTTTTTTGAGAAACATGATTTACCAGTACACAAATACTAGACTCAAAGTAGCAAAAAATGAAAGAGCCTTGAGGGGTAACTTGGGAGATATGTTGTTTTAGCAGTGCAGACATGCTGCGAGGACAGCTCATGGAGTTTTGTCAATAACATACAGTTTTGTCAATGGTAAGAATTTTGCAGGCCAGATAAGGAGGTAATTATCTCATTATACAAAGCATCTTGGGTACTGCGTACAGGTCTGCTGACCTCATTTTAGGAAGGATGTAGATCTGCTGGAATGGTGCAGAGAAGAACAAGATTGGTGAAGGGAACAAAGGGGGTGCTCTTACCAAGGCTTCAGTTCTGCTAAGTGCAGTTGTTGTTGTTATTTTGGTTTTTAGGAGCATTAGCAACTAACCCCAGGGGCTCACATCTAGTGAGTCCACTAGATGTGAGCCCCTGGGGTTAGTTGGATATCATCATTCTTCTCTTTCTTGGTGATTCCTTTGTACTTCTCTCTCCCTCTCTCTCTCGGGGTAACTCAGGATTTTTTTTTGGCTGGTGCAGCATAAGCCTCAGGCTTCCTTGTACCATATGGCTAATAATAATAATAATAATAATAATAAAAGGCCATATTGCTCCGAGGATATGCAGTGGTCATTCCCTGACCTTTCCACATCCTCCGTATTTGGTGGTCATGGGCTCGAAGCTAAGTAGCATTAGCATTAGCATTAGTAGAGGCATTTGATGCAAGAAAGCAAGCTTATGCAGCATCAGCCAAAAAAAAAAAAAAAAAAAAAAAAAAAAAAAGTAACATAAATAAATAAAAATAACCACTTCCACTTCACCCCTCTGTTCGTTCGAAATACCTGTCCAGCTGAGCCTTAAACTTATTTAGGCTATCAACTTCCACGACAAGGGATGGAAGTCTGTTCCACCCACCAACCACCCGCTGGCTAAAGGCAAATTTCCGCACATCTATCCTACATCTGTCTTTCCTCAATTTGAATTTATGCCCTCTCAGGTGATTTTTCTGAGCTAGAGGAAGAATCCCATCAGCATTGAGCATGCTCAAACCATTTAAGGCTTTGTACACCTCTATCAGATCACCCCGCTGGTGCCTAGTTTCCAGACACTGTAATTTGCAAAACTTAAGCCTTTCTTCGTAAGAGAACCCCTTTGTCCCATTCACCAATCTAGTTGCCCTTCTCTGTACTCGTTCCAGCAGCTCTACATCCTTCCTGAAATGAGGCCTCCAGGCCTGTATACAGTACTCTAGGTGTGACCTGACCATTGCCTTATACAAGGGAATAATCACCTCCTTATCCCTGCTAGAAAAATTTCTATATATCATTGACAATACACCATGAGCTACTCTTGCAGCTCGTCTGCACTGCTCAGAGAACTTCATATCTGCCTGCACCACCACCCCCAGGTCCCTTTCATTCTCTACCACTGTCAGTGTAGTACCACAGAGTTGATACGTTGCTCTGGGGTTGCTGTTTCCCATATGTAGTACTTTACATTTGTCAATGTTAAACTTCATTTGCCACCTCGAAGCCCATCTGCTCAACCTTTCCAAATCCTGTTGCAGCAGCATAGTGTCAGTAGTGTCCTTGACAACCCTGCCAACCTTTGTATCGTCTGCAAACTTGGACATTAAGCCTGATATACCATCATCAATATCATTTATAAATACAGAAAACAATAAAGGCCCCAATACTGAACCCTGAGGGACTCCACTAATAACATTAGTCCACGATGAGCAGTGTCCATTGATTACCACTCTCTGTCTTCTCCCCCTCAACCACCCCTTTATCCATAGCAGCAACTTGCCTCCAATGCCACACTGCTCCAATTTGTGCAGCAGTCTTCCATGTGCAACAGTATCAAAAGCCTTTCTAAGATCCAAGTATATAATATCAAAGTTATTCCCTGCATCCAGTTCTTTTGTGACTGCATCATAGTATCCAATCAAATTGGTCAGGCAAGACTTCCCTTTAACAAAACCATGCTGTGTCCTAGCTATAACTGAAGTCTTGTCTAGATGATCCTGCAGTGCTTCTTTCACCAGTGCCTCCATTAATTTTCCGGGAACAGAAGTTAAACTCACAGGTCTATAATTACTTGTGTCAGCCTTTGATCCCCCTTTGTGAATTGGGGTCACATTTGCACATCTCCAGTCAATGGGTACCTCCCCTGAGTCCAAGGAAGCTCTCATAATTATGGCTAAGGGTTTGCTTACCTCCTTTGCTGCCTCCTTTAATATAACTGGATAGATCCCATCCACCCCAGGTGCCTTTCTTGTGTTTATCTTCAACAATTTCTCCTCCACTTTGCTCTCAGTTATTACAAGATTCTCTAGCTTACTGCTAGAGTTGAATACACCTCTGGCATTCCCCTCGCTGAATAACTCCTCATGTGTGAATGTCGATGCAAAATATTCATTTAGTTTGTTAGCTACCCGAGCAGGGTCATCAACAGTTGACCCATCGATCTCAAGTGGACCAATCTGATTCATCCCCTTCCTTCTAGAGTTTACATAAGTAAAGAACTCTTTGCTGTTTTTCTTCGCATCCCTTGCCAAGGATCTCTCGTAATCTGCCTTCGCCTGCCTAACCTCCTTTGTAACTTGGTTACAGATCAACTTGTATCTATCATAGGCATCCGTGTCACGTGTTAATTTGTATGTATCCCATGCATTTTTCTTCTCTGCCATATGCCTCATTAGTTCATCTGACAACCATTTAGGCCTAAACCTTGAACAATATTTCTTAGTTGGTATGTAAAGCCTAGTAGCTTCCACGATAAGTTCTTTGAATGCTTCCCATTTTGAATTTGCTGTTGGCAATATCATCAGTTGATCCCACTGTATAGAATTTAAATACTGTCTCAGTCCATTGTAGTCGCCTTTACGAAAGCAATACCCCTTCCCTTTACCCCTAATGGTAGTTACCTCTTTGAGTAACTCCCACTTCAGCACACTGTGATCACTGCCACCAAGTGGTTCATTTATCTGCAGATTCTGAATGCATGAAGAATCACTACTGATAATCAAATCAAGAGTATTACTCCCTCTAGTTGCCTCCCGAACATGCTGATGTAGAAAACAATCATCCAATAAATCCACAAAAGCCTTGCTACTGTGTGAGTGACCAGCCCCCAAATTCCAGTCAATATCTGGGAAATTAAAATCCCCCATTATAAGACTCTCTGATTTACTGGCCCACTCTATTTCTCCGAACAGTTTCTTATTATACTCATCAGAGTCATTAGGCCTATAGCACACTCCTACTCTCAATTTTGATCTCCCAATGCTTATGTCACACCAAACTGACTCGACACTGCACTGTCCAGCGATGTCGACTGGCTTCACTTCCTTGGATTTTATGTGTTTCTTAATTAATAGCATAACCCCTCCTCCCTTCCTATCCTGTCTATCCTTTCTGTACACATTGTACTCCCCAAATTCCAGTTCTGCATTTCTTATATCTGTGTGACACCACGTCTCTGAAATCCCCACAATATCTGCCTTTGATGTTTTGAGCAATACCTCAAATTCATCAAATTTATTTACTAAACTCCTAGCATTGGTGTACACACAAGTATACATGCACCTGTTCTTTTTCTTAGCTACCCTAACACAACCCATGTGTTTGCCCTAACACAACCCAAGTGCAGTGTCTGGAGACTATACACTTGCAAGGTGATCTGATTGAAGTGTTTAAGGCTTTAAATGGATTGAGCAAGCTCAATGCTGATGGTATTTTTCCTCTTGCTCAGATAACACACAAGGGAGTATAAATTCAAATGGAGGAAGGATGGTTGCAGGATAGATATGCAGAAGTTTGCCTTCAGCCAGCAACTGGTTAACTGTTGGAACAAACTTTTATCTGCTGTTGTGGATGTGGGTACTTTGAATAAATTTACGAAAAAACTAGACACACTATTGGAAGGAATGGACAGTGATGTCTGAATTCCCCCCCCCCCCCCCCGATGTTGTATAAGCTTGCTTTTTTGCATTATTTGCTACTACTAATGTTAATATTTTTCTAGGATGGAATTGTCAGTTGTTTGTTTGTTTTCTCTTGACATCTATTTTATTACAACATTCTGGCATAGAGATTAATTGCTTTCCTTTACTATTTAATTTCAATGGGAAATCTTTTAACACATTCACAGCATATTCTCTCTGCTTAACCCTTATCAGTGAATATGAGGTTTGAAAGATTTTCATGGTAGGATAATCACATCTGTTTGTGTTTCCATTCAGTACCATTTGTTTACAATTTGGTGTAAGGAATATTTTGTTCAGTCTTTCGATGTTGTATCTCTTTTTCTAGTTTCCATTGTTATTACATTCAGAAGAAAGCTGGTTAGTTTTTCGCCCATACACTCATTAGTGTCATGTTTTGATCCACAATGATAACAAGTAAATGTTTCTCCAGAGATGGCAAACCAATAGCATGCATGCCATTGGTTTGCCATCTCTGGAGATGGTTGCACACATTAAAAATATAATGGCATACATCCAAAAATAGACTGAAAGAAAGTTTTCTTCTAAATTTAAACATAAATTTGTTTTACAGTCTATCAGCCATATCTGTTATTGAAAACTGTAAGTGTGTATATCTGCAGAATTATACAGCAATAAGGTTTCTCTAGAAAATTAAACACTCTTATTAACTTTTTTATAATAAAAATAAGGACTACTTACTAACTGTAATCACTTTTTTATAGGGTATGCAATCTCCCCCCCCCACCAGCACATGAAAATTGTCATATTTTTGTTTCAGCTTATTTTGACATGGAGGGCTGTAAAGGTTCACCATCACTACTCTAGAAGCTGTTTGATATTCCCCATATTCTAGGCACTTAAAACATTTTAATGGATCAGATACTTACATTCTAACTTGACAATTCAGGTAGACTATTTTGTATTTTGTAACCTATGTGTATAAAAAGCAAGGATAAGATTTATAATTGGGCATGTAGATTTTGCTGTAATTAAGACTCTTAACTCCTTGTTTAGTTCACTGAAGAAGAAGAAATCTGCAGTGAACTAAACAAGGAGTTAAGTCTTAATTACAGCAAAGTCTACACGGAGAAGAAATTGTTGAAGATAAACATAAAAAAAAAGGTACCTGGGGGTGGATGGGATCTATCCAGTTATATTAAAGGAGGCAGCAAAGGAAGTAAGCAAACCCTTAGCCATAACTATGAGAGCTTCTTTGTTCTCAGGGGAGGTACCCATGGACTGGAGATGTGCAAATGTGACCCCAATTCACAAAGGAGGATCAAAAGCTGACACAAGTAATTATAGACCTGTTATTTTAACTTCTGTTCCAGGAAAATTAATGGAGGCACTGGTTAAAGAAGCACTGCAGGATCATCTAAACAAGACTTCAGTTATAGTTCGGACACAACATGGTTTTGTTAAGGGAAAGTCTTGCCTGACCAATTTGATTGGATACTATGATGTGGTCACAAAGGAACTGGATGCAGGGAATAACTTTGATATCATATATTTCGACCTTAGAAAGGCTTTTGATACTGTTGCACATGGAAGACTGCTGAACAAATTGGAGCAGTGTGGCACTGAAGGCAAATTGCAGCTATGGATAAAGGGATGGTTGAGTGGCAGAAGGCAGAGAGTGGTAATCAATGGACACAGCTCATCGTGGACTAATGTTATTAGTGGAGTCCCTCAGGGTTGAGTGTTGGGTCCATTGTTACTATAATAATTAATGATAAACACCAGCCAAGAAATTAAACTGAAAATTTAATATAAAATAAAATAAAATAATATACAGTAAAATGTAAATAAAATAAAATACAATAGATTAAAATATAGTTACAATATAGTTAAAATATAGTTAAAAGCAGTAAAATTATCTAAAATAAACTGGGTTAAAAGCGATAAAACAATGAAACCTGGAGCTTTCGGAGACTGCCGTCTCCTTCTTCAGCAGCATACTACTAGTGCTAAGACACATCCTTAAGTAGCAGGTCCATGGCACTCATGCACGTAGTCATCAGACACATGATCTACATTCTCCATGCGCGTATCGGAAACGGAAGTGGCTCGGGAGCGTGTCAAACAGAACCGGTCATCCCTTCTGAGGACAACTGCCTCAAACAGGGGGTGTAAACGGATCCCGCTGTCCCTATTAATAGTATTGTGACTGGATGAACCGATTCACAAGCTCTCGAGCCACTTGGGTTCCCAAAATCCATGGGCGCGGTCAGTAATGACCGCGTCTTCAGGGGAGATCCGGTGCTGCTTTTCCCAGAAATGCTCTGCCACAGCAGACCTCCCATAGTTAGCAGTCTTGATAGCGGTCGTGTGTTCCCCCAGACGGTCCTTTAAACGTCACCCCGTTTCCCCCACATAACACTCCTCACAATCCGGGCACTTAATCTCGTAGATCACATTGCTAGTATGGTCCTGGGCTACGGGATCTTTAACTTGAGATATCACTGTGTGCAACCTCCGACCCGGAAGTTGCACACAGCGGGTCTGGCACTCCCGCAATGCCCGTACAATGCGTTCTGAAAGGCCCGGATAGTAAGGAATGTATGCAGTAGCCACAGGGGCAGGCGACTCCCTACGATTGGACTCAGCCCTATAAATATATTTGTCCAAGACCCTCTGGGGGTATCCACATTTCCTGAGGTCTGCCGTGACTCTGCAAATTTCCATTTCCTTTTCTTCAGGGGTACTACAGTGGGTCCCCACCCTATTCAACAATGCCCTGGCTACACTGTTCTTATGATGATAAGCCTGTGCTCAGCTGTAATGAACTAAAAAATAACTAAAGAAGTTTATTGGTCTCTTCATGCCTCAGGTTGTCGATTACCCCGGTTCTACGGCCTCCCAAAGACGCACAAGGTGGGCATTCCGTTGAGACCTATAGTATCATTTGTGGGTAGTCCCACTTATGCCTTATCTGGATTTTTAGCGGGAGTTTCTCCTATAGTGGGACACTCCAGTTTAGTAATCAGGAATAGCAAGGAATTTGTGAACTTTATAAGAAGCCAATCTATAGGTGAAAATGAACATTTGATTTCGTTTGACGTGGTATCTTTGTTCACATGTATCTCCATTGAACATGGGGTGCATTGTGTAAGATTGGCCTTAGAACGGGATGACTGCTTTAGTGCTAGATCTTCACTGAGCATTGATGATATTTGTAAAGGCGTTGAATTTTGCCTTGCAAGCACTACTATGGCTTTTCAAAAAGTTATGTATAAGCAGGTCCATGGCACGGCCATGGGTTCCCCCATCAGTGCCATCGTGGCCAATTTGGCAATGGAGGAACTGGAAACTAGGGTTTTTCATCAGTTGGATTTCCCTATGCTCGAGTGGAGGAGATATGTGGACGATACACTCACCATTTTAAAAAAGGGAAAGGAAGATGAGGTGCTCAATTTACTCAACAGCTTCTCCACATTTATACAATTTACCTCGGAGGTGGAAGAAGCTCGGTCCCTCCCGTTTCTGGATGTTTTGGTTAGCAGAGATGGGTCTAGATTAAAAACAACGATCTATAGAAAGCCTATGTGCCGGGGCCAATTTGTTCATTACAGCTCAGCACAGGCTTATCATCATAAGAACAGTGTAGCCAGGGCATTGTTGAATAGGGTGGGGACCCACTGTAGTACCCCCTGAAGAAAAGGAAATGGAAATCTGCAGAGTCACGGCAGACCTCAGGAAATGTGGATACCCCCAGAGGGTCTTGGACAAATATATTTATAGGGCTGAGTCCAATCGTAGGGAGTCGCCTGCCCTTGTGGCTACTGCATACATTCCTTACTATCCGGGCCTTTCAGAACGCATTGTATGGGCATTGCGGGAGTGCCTGACCCGCTGTGTGCAACTTCCGGGTCGGAGGTTGCACACAGTGATATCTGAAGTTAAAGATCCCGTAGCCCAGGACCATACTAGCAATGTGGTCTACGAGATTAAGTGCCCGGATTGTGAGGAGTGTTATGTGGGGGAAACGGGGGTGACGTTTAAAGGACCGTTTGGGGGAACACACAGCCGCTATCAAGACTGCTAACTATGGGAGGTCTGCTGTGGCAGAGCATTTCTGGGAAAAGCAGCACCGGATCTCCCCTGAACACGCGGTCATTACTGACCGCGCCCATGGATTTTGGGAATGCAAGTGGCTCGAGAGCTTGCGAATCGGTTCATCCAGTCACAATACTATTAATAGGGACAAGGGGGGTCCGTTTACACCCCCTGTTTGAGGCAGTTGTCCTCAGAAGGGATGACCGGTTCTGTTTGACACGCTCCCAAGCCACTTCCGTTTCCGATACGCGCATGGAGAATGTAGATCATGTGTCTGATGACTACGTGCATGAGTGCCATGGACCTACTACTAGCATTTTATCATTAGCATTAGTAGAGGCATTTGATGCAAGAAAGCAAGCTTATGCAGCATCAGCCAAAAAAAAAAAAAAAAAAAAACCCCACTTCCACTTCACCCCTCTGTTCGTTCAAAATACCTGTCCAGCTGAGCCTTAAACTTATTTAGGCTGTCAACCTCCACCACAAAGGATGGACGTCTGTTCCACCAACCAACCACCCGCTGGCTAAAGGCAAATTTCCGCATGTCTATCCTACATCTGTCTTTCCTCAATTTGAATTTATGCCCTCTCAGGTGATTTTTCTGAGCTAGAGGAAGAATCCCATCAGCATTGAGCATGCTTAAACCATTCAAGGCTTTATACACCTCTATCAGATCATCTCGCTTGTGCCTAGTCTCCAGACACTGCAATTTGCAAAACTTAAGCCTTTATTCGTAAGAGCACCCCTTTGTTCCATTCACTAATCTTGTTGCCCTTCTCTGTACTCGTTCCAGCAGCTCTACATCCTTCTTGAAATGAGGCCTCCAGACCTGTATACAGTACTCTAGGTGTGGCCTGACCATTGCCTTATACAATGGAATAATCACCTCCTTATCCCTGCTGGAAAAATTCCTGTATATCATTGACAATACTCCATGAGCTACTCTTGCAGCCCGTCTGCACTGTTCAGAGAACTTCATATCTGCCTGCACAATTACCCGCAGGTCCCTTTCATTCTCTACCACTGTCAGTGTAGTACCACAGAGTTGATACGTTGCTCTGGGGTTGCTGTTTCCCATATGTAGTACTTTACATTTGTCAATGTTAAACTTCATTTGCCACCTCTCAGCCCATCTGCTCAACCTTTCCAGATCCTGTTGCAGCAGCATAGTGTCAGTAGTGTCCTTGAAAACCCTGCCAACCTTTGTATCATCTGCAAACTTGGACATTAAGCTTGATATACCATCTTAAGGATGTGTCTTAGCACTAGTAGTATGCTGTTGAAGAAGGAGACGGCAGTCTTCAAAAGCTCCAGGTTTCATTGTTTTATCGCTTTTAATCCAGTTTATTTTAGATAATTTTACTGCTTTTAACTATATTTTAACTATATTGTAACTATATTTTAATCTATTGTATTTTATTTTATTTACATTTTACTGTATATTATTTTATTTTATTTTATATTAAATTTTCAGTTTAATTTCTTGGCTGGTGTTTATCATTAATTATTATAGTATGGAATTTCCCAGCCCCATAGGCCTGTTTGAAGAAGGGTCCATTGTTGTTTTCTGTATTTATAAATGATATTGATGATGGTATATCAAGCTTAATGTCAAAGTTTGCAGACGATACGAAGATTAGCTGGGTTGTTAAGGACACTAATGACAGTACGCTGCTGCAACAGGATCTAGAAAAGTTGAGCAGATGGACTGAGAGGTGGCAAATGAAGTTTAACATTGACAAATGTAAAGTACTACATATGCAGTAACCCCAGAGTGATGTATCAACTCTGTGGTACTACACTGACCGTGGTAAAGAACAAAAAGGACCTGGGGGTAATTGTGCAGGCAGATATGAAGTTTTCTGAGCAGTGCAGACGATCTACAAGAGTAGCTCATAGTGTCTTGTCAATGATATACAGGAATTCTTCTAGCAGGGATAAGGAGGTGATTATCCCCTTGTATAAGGGGATAATCACCTGTACAGTACTCAAGACCACACATTGAGTACTGTATACAGGTCTGGAGGCCTCATTTTAAGAAGGATATAGAGCTGTTGGAACGAGTACAGAGAAGGGCAACAAGATCAGTGAATGGAACAAAGGGTTGCCCTTACAAAGAAAGGCTTACGTTTTGCAGATTACAGTGTCTGGAGACTAGGCATCTACAAGGTGATCTGATTGAGGTGTATAAAGCCTTGAATGGTCTGAGCATGCTCAATGCTGATAGGATTCTTCCTCTTGCTCAGAATAATCACCTGGGAGGGCATAAATTCAAATTGAGGAAAGACAGATGTAGGATAGATGTGCGGAAGTTTGTCTTTAGCCAGCGGGTAGTTGATTGGTGGAACAGACTGCCATCCTTTGTTGTGGAAGTTGATAATCTAAATAAATTTAAGGCTGAGGTGGACAGGTATTTGGAATGAATGGAGGGGTGAAATGAGAGCAGTTTTTTTTTTTTTTTTTTGGTTGATGCAGCATAAGCTTGCTTTCTTGAATCATATGCCAATGCTAATGCCAATAATTTTGTATTAATTTAACCAGAATTCTAAAAAAATAATATTCATTTTTTTTAACATTAAAAAAAGAACTTTATGTGTAGCTAAAGCATAGCTATTTATTTTTAAAATGTTCTTAGGTAATTTTAGAATTATTGTAATTTTAACACTTACTATTGCAAGGACGAGCAGTAATCGTTAGCAATGGTACAGAATTTCCTGCTAATGTTTCACATAAACTATCTTTCTTGAAGTGGATGGCAGTTGTATCATATGTATTTTCCCAACAATGCAGATGAGTCTGGAATATACAACAAAAATATGGTAATCAATGGTATGATACTGAAATCTCATTTGATGTAGGCATGACAATTTTTAGTTCCTTCTACGTTGTGAAGATGTTATAATTCAGTAAATTTTAGGCTAAGAATATCAGCTGTATGCTTTAGTATAGTATATAATATCTGTGTAGATACACTATAGTTAACCCATAAAATTAAACTACGTATGTAGTGTAAAGGCATTATTTTTATTATATCTCATATTTTTGTGGCTACCTTGACAACGAGATACCAGGTATTGCACTACGTTGAATAAATAATGCTTCTCTAGTAGAGAAGACTACTGTTACTTATTCTCAGTGGGCATCACCACCACTCAGATGGTACCGTTTCAAGGCTTGCCTATCATCGGTGGGTGGGCAGGTATCCTGATGCTGTCTGGGTGGTGGTGCCCACTGAGAATAAGTAACAGTGGTCTTCTCTACTACAGAAGCATTACTTATTCGAAGTAGTGCAATAGCTGGTATCTCATTGTGAAGGTAGCCACAATATGACATATAATTAAAATAATGCCTTTACACTACATACGTAGTTTAATTTTATGGGTTAACTATGGTGTATCTACACCAATATTATATAGTTAATTTAAACCCATATGGAATTAGACTTGTGCATTTAGTCTTTAAATGCTTTAGTATAGTATAAAACTATAGTGTACTTTAAGTACCAACTATATGACACTAAGATTATTAAAGGCTCTATTATAGTGTTTTCATTTCTGATTTTGAGATATGATAATGCATATTTTTGAAATGGATTCCTATGAAGAGGTTTTAACTTGGTTAAATTTATACCATGAATCTACAAGTAAAACGAAAGGAAGTTTAACATGCAAGTTAATTCAATATATGAAAAAAGGATACACTAAATTAAGCAGAAATATACTTGTAAAAATGAAACAACCTTGTATATAAACAACCTTAGGTAAACAAGAGCCAGTTTGGGTGATATATATCATATAAGCAATTTGTGAAAATGTAATTATCATTAAAAATTTATTTTAATAAAAGGATCCTCCCTTCAGTTATATTCATCCAACTCTAAGCATCTGCTAATCAAAGGGAAATTTTAATAAGGCTTTGCATGGAAAATTCTGAAACCACAAGATAAGAACAGTGTTCAAACAGCAGTATATTTTAAGTTTTTATTTCTTATAAATAAAATTATATCTGGTTAGTACACTAATAATAACTTATTATTAGTGTACTTCTTACATTGTTAGAAGGAATTTCTTGTTCAAAAGTGCAGGTATTCAAGTAGTGCAGGTGTTATTCAAGAGTAAAATAAAGCATGAATTCCTTAAACAGGATTATGTGCATCTTAATTAAAAGTTTTTAAAACTGGAATTTATGTAGTTTTATCATTATTACTATTTTTTATTTAATTAATACATAAAAAAACCTAGATTTACATTGTTACTACTATTTTCATTTCAATTTATCGAATTTTATTTTATTTTCATATGCTTCCCATTAAATGCACTTTTGAGAAAGAGGATATCATGTTAATTATATATATATATATATACAAACACATTAAAATAATAATTTCTATCATAAAGCCTTCCTCTTTGCGATTTCTAATGCCATTATTTAAATAAACGTTATGTAACTGCAATTATACATTTTAATATTTCTCAATTTTATTAGAACACTGTTGTGTCTATAATTTTGCATACCTATGCATCATCAACCAACATCCAATGCTGTACTGTGTGCATTGTTTTTAATTAGGCCAAGATATGAAGCTAAAGGTGCTAAATACATAAAGGCAAGAAATTAGATAAATATAAAATAATATAAAATTGAATAAAATACTAAATAAAAGCATAATATAACGCTAGATAAATAAATACTAATTACTTCCTGTATACATTAATAGGCACCCAACAGGGACCAATATTCATCAGTGTACAAGTAAAAGTAATTAGCAAAGTTCTGCTAATTATTTTTTTAAATTTACATTTTTATATTTTTTAATTACTGTTACACTGATGGGTATTGTTCCTGTTGACTGCCTATTAATGTATACAGGCAGTATTTAGTACTTATTTATCCAGTGTTATATTAGGCTTATTCATATTTATCTAATTTCTTGCCTTTATGCATTTAACATTTTTAGCTTCATATCTTGTCCAAATTAAAAAAGATTCACACAGGATAGCATTGGATAGTGGATGATGATGCTTAGGTATGTAAAATTATAGACACAACAGCAGTCTAATAAAACTGCAAAATGTTAAAATATATATATATATACAGGGTGTTTCAGTTAAACGTTTCAGAACTTCTAAGAGGGGTAGGGTACATCCTGACAACTCGAAATCATATAGCAATGTGGGGTCGGAAATGCTTTCCTGAAGCGGTGTTGTACACAGAAGCACCATAAAGAAAAGAGACCGTAAGTGAGAAATCGTTTTAATAATACATGAAAAGAAGCAAAAGGTACATGGATTAAAGTAAGTGTTCGAAGTTTCTTCCACGGGCTACAATGCACGCCTCACATCTCCGACGCATGGACATCCGAACATTCTGGAATACTCCAGGCGAATTTCGAATTTCTTCGGCAGCTACTGCGATTCTTGCAACCAGCTCCTCAGCATTGTCAACAGGGGTGTCATAAACTAGCGATTTCATATGACCCCAGAAATAAAAATCAAGACATGATAGGTCGGGTGACCGAGCAGGCCAACGCACGGGACCACCACGTCCGATCCACTGTTGACCAAAGGTGACATCCAGGTAGTTACGAACATCTCCGCTATAATGGGCAGGGGCTCCATCGTGTTGGAACCACATTGTCTGTTGCGTTGATGCAGAAATCTGTTCGTCTCTCAAAAGTTGTGGCAATACTTGCTGCAGAAAGATCAAGTAGATAGGTCCGGTTAGACGACACGGTAGCAGGTAAGGTCCGATGAGGTGATCTCGCAGGCCAACGCACGGGACGTGGTGGTCCCATGCGTTGGCCTGCTCGGTCACCCGACCTATCATGTCTTGATTTTTATTTCTGGGGTCATATGAAATCGCTAGTTTATGACACCCCTGTTGACAATGCTGAGGAGCTGGTTGCAAGAATCGCAGTAGCTGCCGAAGAAATTCGAAATTCGCCTGGAGTATTCCAGAATGTTCGGATGTCCATGCGTCGGAGATGTGAGGCGTGCATTGTAGCCCGTGGAAGAAACTTCGAACACTTACTTTAATCCATGTACCTTTTGCTTCTTTTCATGTATTATTAAAACGATTTCTCACTTACGGTCTCTTTTCTTTATGGTGCTTCTGTGTACAACACCACTTCAGGAAAGCATTTCCGACCCCACATTGCTATATGATTTCGAGTTGTCAGGATGTACCCTACCCCTCTTAGAAGTTCTGAAACGTTTAACTGAAACACCCTGTATATATATATATACACATATAAATAAAAAAAATAAATTTCAATTACTGCAAAAAACAAGTATTTATTTTAGCAGAAATATTTGAAATTTGTAAATCCATTTTATAGCAAAGATTTAGCAAATTACTACAAAAACTATGGTTACATGCTTTCTTGCACTGCATTAAGGATTAACTTATCTCAATAAATCAATCAGTGTGATGCAACAACTTTGGCAGGAGTCAGGGATGGACTGAACAGGTGAGATACCGAGAAATTACCGAAGAGTATAGTTAATAAATTTGATGAGCTTAAAGTGCTAGTCAAGACATCAAAGGCAGATATTGTTGAGATATCAGAAACGAAATATCATTGAGATATTGAGATTGAGATATCATAAGCAGTGCAGAATTGGAATTTGGGGAGTACATATTGAACTCCCCAATTTCATATGCTTCATATGCAGAAAGGAGAGACAGAACAGAAAGGGAGGAGGGGTTATGCTGTTAGTTAAGAAACACATAAAATCTAAGGAAGTGCATCCAGTTGATGTTGGTGGACAATGCAATGTTGAGTCTGTTTGGTGTGACATAAGCACTGGGAAAGGAAAAATGAGAGTAGGTGTGTGTTATATGCCTAATGAATCTGATGAGTATAATGAGCAATTGTGCAGGGACACAGAGTGGGCCAGTAAATCAGAGTGTCTTATAATTGGGGATTTTAATTTCACAGAGATTGACTGGAATTTGGGAGTTGGTCACTCGCACACTAGCAGAGTTTTTGAGAATTTATTCGATGATTGTTTTCTATAGCAGCATATTCGGGAGGCAACTAGAGGGAGTAATACTCATGATCTGATCATCAGTAGTGATTTTTCATGCATTAAGAATCTGCAGATAAAGGAACCACTAGGTGGAAGTGATCATAGTGTGCCGAAGTGGGATTTACTCAAAGAGGTAAGTACCATCAGGGGTAAAGGGAAGGGTTATTGCTTTCATAAAGGCGACAACGATGGACTGAGACAGTATTTAAATTCTATACAGTGGGACCAACTGATGATGTTACCAACAGCAAATTCAAAATGGGAAGCATTCAAAGAATTAATCTTGGAAGCTACTAGGCTTTTCATACCAAATAAGAAATACTGTTCAAGATTTAGGCCTAAATGGATGTCAGATGAACTAATTAGACTTGTGGCAGAGAAAAAAAATGCATGGGATACATATAAATTAACAGGTGACACGGAAGCCTATGATAGATATAAACTGGTCTGTAACCAAGTCACAAAGGTTAGGCAGGCAAAGGCAGATTACAAGAAATCTTTGGCAAAGGATGCAAAGAAAAATGGCAGAGTTCTTTACTTATGTAAACTCTAGAAGAATGGGGTGAATCAGATTTGTCCACTTGATAATGATGGTTCAACTGTTGATGATCCTGCTCAGGTAGCTAACAAATGAATATTTTGTATCTACATTCACACGAGTAGTTATTCAGGGAGGGGAATGCCAGAAATGAATTAAACTCTGGTAGGGAGCTAGATAATCTTGTAATAACAGAGTGTAAAGTGGAAGAGAAATTGTTGAAGATAAACATAAGAAAGGCACTTGGGGTGGATGGAATCTATTCAGTTAAATTAAAGGAGGCAGCAAAGAAAGTAAGCAAACCCTTAGCCATAATTATGAGAGCTTCCTTGGACTCAGGGGAGGTACCTATGGACTGGAGATGTGCAAATGTGATCCCAATTCACAAAGGAGGATCAAGGGGAAATACAGGTAATTACAGATCTGTTAGTTTAACTACTGTTCCAGGGAAATTAATGGAGACACTGGTTAAAGAAGCATTGCAGGATCATCTAGACAAGACTTCAGTTATAGCTTGGACACAGCATGGGTTTGTTAAGGGGAAGTCATGTCTGACCAATTTGATTGGATACTATGATGTGGTCACAAAGGAACTGGATGCAAAGAATAATTTTGATATCATGTATTTGGATCTTAGAAAGGCTTTTATACTGTTGCACATAGAAGACTGCCACACAACTGAAGCAATGTGAGATTGGAGGCAAATTGCTGCTATGGATAAAGGGATAGTTGAGTGGGAGAAGACAGAGAGTGGTAATCAATGGACACTGCTCTTCATGGACTAATGTTATTAGTGGAGTCCCCCAGGGTTCAGTGTTGGGTCCATTGTTGTTTTCTGTATTCATCAATGATATTGATGATGGTATATCAGGTTTAATGTCCACGTTTGCAGATGATACAAAGGTTAGCAGGGTTGTTAATGACACTAATGACAGTACACTGCTCAAATAGGATCTAGAAAAGTTGAGCAGATGGGCTGAGAGGTGGCAACTGAAGTTTAACATTGACAAATGTAAAATACTGCATATGGGAAGCAGTAACCCCAGAGTAACGTATCAACTGTGTGGTGCTACACTGACAGTGGTATAGAGGGAAAAGGACCTGGGGTTAATTGTGCAGGCAGATATGAAGTTTTCTGAGCAGTGCAGACGGTCTGCATGAGTAGCTCATGGTGTCTTGTCAATGATATACAGGAATAATTTTAGCAGGGATAAGGAGGTGATTATCCCCTTGTATAGGGCAATGGTCAGGCCACACCTTGAGTACTGTATACAGGTCTGGAGGCCTCATTTTAAGAAAGATGTAGAGTTGTTGGAACGAGTACAGAGAAGGGCAACAAGATTAGAGAATGGAACAAAGTGTTGTTCTTTGAAGAAAGGCTTAAGTTTTGCAAAGGTACCTGAGAAGCGATCTGATTGAGCCTTGAATGGTTTGAGCATGCTCAATTCTGATGGGATTCTTCCTCTTGCTCAGAATAATCATCTGAGAGGGAATAAACTGAAATTGAGGAAAGAGAGTTGTAGGACAGACGTGTGGAATTTTGCCTTTAGCCAGGGGGTGGTTGATTGCTGGTACAAACCTCCATCTGTCGTGGAAGTTGACAGCTTAAACAGATTCAAGGCAGAACTGTACAAAAATTTGGAGCGAGTGGATGGGTGAAATGAGAAGGGTGTGTGTGTTTTTTTTTTTTGGCTGATGCTATACATGCTTGCTTTCTTGCATCATGTGCCCTTGCTAATGCTAATTAATCATGTATTAATAATAATATAAACATAAAATTAAAGTTTCGACTTTTATTTTTCTTTAGTGGACTAACTAATGCCAAGAAGTTAGAAAAGATAGTAATGAAAAGAATTAAATCAGGCCTTGAAAAAAGGAAAACTAAAAGTAAAAAATTATTAGAATGTTTGCTGATACTTAGAAATGTTTGCAAGTTGCCTTGCTGAAACAGCAAGGCAACTCACTCTGAATGATTTTCTATTCCCAGTTGTAGTTTCATAACGTGTTAAGTACGAGGTTATTAGCACGTTGACCAATTTTTGCACCAATGGCGAACACTAAGTTTTCATTTATATTTAGTCTTTTTATTGACTTAATTGTTATACTAAATTATTTTCTATAAGTAGCTTTATAGTTCTAGCCAAGCTCAGTGGTTTATTTTTGAATTTAGGTAGCAATTTTGGAAGTTAATTCTTAGTGTCCGTAGATTTTACTTTTGTAACTTTCCACAATTGTTATACAATATAGAATAGCATAAGGTTTAACGTAAAACTAGATACAAAAAACGTAGCATTGTATTAGAAATCTGTTAGATTAGTATAGTATTATCAATTAATCAGTAAAATTTATTAATCTTATCAAAGTTCATTGTTAATTAAATTATACTTAATGGAAAGATGACCCAGACTAGAGCAGCAAAGCAGCATTCACAAAATAGCCAGAGTGCTGTGGCTGGCGGGATAACTGAAAGGGGCGATTCTCCAATGAATCAGTCTAAAACAATGCGTAAAATTTGAAATGTTTGCAGACCTGTCTAGAACATGACATGATCTAGCCAAGGCGAATGTCTTTGTGTGTGCTAGGTGCAGAGACTGTGAAGAAATTAGGAGGTAACTGAGTTTTCTGATGGGCATCTATGAGAGTTTGAGGTAGGGTAAATACCCTCGAACAAATTAATACGAGGGCCCCTCAAGCTCTTAGTTGCCTAACTCAATGCCAGAGCTCACTCCTGTGCATCAGGCAGAACAGTGGCAATCTCCAAGGCAGAATGCACTGGTCCCACAAGAAGTAGTTATTGTTGGTGACTCAATTGTCAGGGATATGGGGAATATATTATGCAAAAAGGATAGGTGCAACAGGACCAGGGTATGTCTGCCAGGGGCGAAATTTGATGACGTTGTAGGGCAGATATCATCTTTAAAGGGTATAAAAGGTGATATTGTTGTACACGTTGACACTAATGACCTTAAGAGTAAGAGATCGGCAGATTTTCATAACAAGTACAGGTAAATGCTGAAAAAAAAGTCGTGAGTTAGGGAAAGAGTTAGGGAGTTGAAAGTGTCTGCAATTCTGCCCAGACATGATAGGAGGGAGTATATGAGAGCCTTGTCAATCAATTTGGCCCTGAAGAGATTGTGCAAGGCTCATGGGGTAGAATTTTTTTCAGCATGGTCTGTGTTTGCTAACAGGAGAGACTGCTTCTACAGAAAAGGGATACGCTTAAATAGAAAGGGTGCAAAGATATAATCTGCTGATGCTATCAAAGCAGTGTTAGGTGGGTCGGAAAACTGCTAGCTTGGGGGGGGGGATTCACAGACTAAAATATTAACGGTAGCCGGAGGCAGAGATGAAAGTAATTCTTGCACTGCTTCTATTGTAATGAGCAGCAGCCTAGAGAGCAAGTTGCTGGGGACTTCAAGAAGCTGCTGGGAGCCATCATGGAACAAATAAATACATGGGCTATGTTAGGGTAACTAAGAGTAAGAACAAGTGTATGTATACTTGCATGTACACTAATGCTAGAAGTATAGTAAATAAAATTGATGAATTTGAAGTGCTGATCAAGACATCAAAGGCAGATATTGTTGGGATATATCAGATACATGGTGTCACACAGATATAAGCAGTGCAGAACTGGAATTTGGTGAGTACAACGTGTACAGAATGGACAGACAGGAAGGAAGGGTATGAAGAGAGGAGGGGTTATGCTGTTAGTTAAGAAACACATAAAATCTATGGAAGTGCATCCAGTTTACATGGGTGGACAGTGCAATGTTGAGTCAATTTGGTGTGACAAACACTGGGAAGGGGAAAACAAATGTAGGTGTATGTTATAGGCCTAATGACTCTGATGAATACAATGAACAGTTGTGCAGAGAAACAGAATGGGCCAATAAATCAGAATGCCTTGTAATGGGGGATTTTAACTTTCCAGATATTGACTGGATCTCGCACATTAGCAAGATTTCTGTGGATTTATTGGAGCACTGTTTTCTACAGCAACACATTCGAGGGGCAATCAGAGGGAGTAATACTCTTGATCTGATTATCAGTATTGATTATTCATGCAATAAGAATTTGCAGATAAAGGAACCACTAGGTGACAGTGATCACAGTGTACGGATGTGAGATTTACTTAAAGATGTAATTACCATCAAGGATAAAGGGAAGGGTTTTGTATTCGTAAAGGTGACTACAGTGGTCTGACAGTTTTTAAATTCTATACAGTGGGATCAACTGATGATGTTACCAATGGTGAATTCTAAATGTGAAGCCTTCAGGGACTTAATCTTGGAGGCTACTAGGCTTTTCATATCAACTAAGAAATACTGTTCAAGGTTCAGGCCTAAATGGATGTCAGATGAATTAATGAGGCTCATAGCAGTAAAGAAAAATGCATGGAATGCATATAAATTATCAGGCGACAGAAGCCTATGGCAGATATAAGCTAGTTTGTAATCAAGTCACAAAGGAGGTTAGGCAGATTATGAGAAATGTTTGGCACAGGACGCAAACAAAACAGCAAAGAGTTCTTTACTTATGTAAACACTAGAAGGAAGGGGATGAATCAGACTTGACCGCTTAACATAGTTCAACTATTGATGATCCTGCTCAAGTAGCTGATAAACTGAATGAGTATTTTGCATCTACATTCACACATGAGGAGTTGTTCAAGTAGGGGAATGCCAGATGTTTATCAAACTCTAACAGGGAGATAAGCGATTTTGTAATAACTGAAAGCAAAGTGGAGGAGAAATTTTTGAAGTTAAACATAAAAAAGGCACCTGGGGAAAATGGAATCTATCCTGTTGTAATGAAGGAGGCAGCAAGGGAAGTAAGCAAGCACTTAGCACTAATTATGAGAGCATCCTTAGAGTCAGAGGAGGTCCCCATGGACTGGAGATGTGAAAATGTATCCCCAATTCACAAAGGGGGTTCAAAGGGTGACACAAATAATTATAGACATGTTAGTTTAACTTCTGTTCTAGGGAAAATAATGGAGTCACTGGTTGAAAAGGTGATACAGGATCACCTCGACAAGACAGCAGTAACACTTCAGACACAGCATGGGTTTGTTAAGGGGAAGTCTTGTCTGACCAATTTGATTGGATACTACGATGTGGTCACAAAGGAACTGGATGCAAAAATAATTTTGATATCATATACTTGGATTTCAGGAAAGCTTTTGATACTGTTGCACATGGAAGACTGCTGTACAAATTGGAGTGGTATGGCATTAAGGGAAAGTTACTGCAATGGATTAAGGGATGGTTGAGTGGGAGATGGCACAGAGCAGATAAATGGACACTGCTCTACTTGGACTAATGTTATTAGTGGAGTCGCCCAGGGTTTGGTGCTAAGCTCAATGTTGTTTTGTGTATTTATCAATGATATCGATGAAGGTATATCATGCTTAATTTTGTGTCTGGTTTTGATAACTTCAAAATAATTTATGACAGAATAAAGGATCATGAAAATTGTAATGGACATAAAAGTGCTGTACAGTTTTATTTTCAGGCCAAAAATGTGTTCATTAATAAAGATTTAGAATACAGTTGTGCTCCCGTATCCACTGCTTCAGTTACCCACGCTTAACCACCAAAAAAAAAAAAAAAAAAACGAAAAAACTTAACACGTACTACTCGCATGTCCAATACAATGCTTCCCTTTATTTTTTACTATGTCTCGTATGGTTTGGTCACCAACATTATAATGGTCCTTTAGAGATTTAACGGATGCACCGTTTTCAAACTTTTGAATAATTTCAAAATTTGTTTAATTTGAAAGCACAATTCTTGCATTTGCCCATCATTTTTGTGATTTCTAAAAAATAAAAAAAATTTTAAAAAAAATAGTCACTATAAAAAAAAAAATAGTCACTATAAAAAAAAAAAATCTGACATCTCTACCATAAATAATGAAACAAAATTTGTTCTTTTGCAGTGCGACGGAACACAACAATTGACGCAATACACTAAATCAAACTAAACATTTGGTCTTTTTTTGTTTTGAGTAGTAAGTGTGAAGACAGCGGGGGTTGCAAGATAATAGGTACACTAATCTCCCAATGACAACTTATAACGCCGTTTCTTATTTACGACTTGCAAAATATCTGTTCTAGTTATTACTTGAATTTTATGATTTCTGGTTTTTTTTTTTTTAATTTGGAGTCTTGAAGTGTCCCGGTAAATCTGCTGTACTTTATTATTACCGTATTTAATGTTGGTAATTTCTTACTGTGTGTTTAATTTATCAATTTATTATGCGTATGTATGTATGTACAAGAAAGTCATGCTATATATGGGGTCAGCAGGTGTTCGCTTATATCCGTAGTTTCAGAAATTCACGGTAGGTCTTGGAATGTATCCTCCCCATGGATACGGGGTCTTACTGTAGCTAAAATGAGATGAAGTAAGGAAAAACAAGGAATAAATTATAGAAGAAAGAACGAAGGCACTTAACTTCAATGATACAGAAATAAGGAATAAAGGAAAGTTTTTAGAGTTAGTTTTACTTGTAGCTAAATATGAGGAGTTACTTAAAAGTTATCTAGAAAAAATAAATGAAAAATCTCACACAAGAAAGTCTAACAATCCTGAGAGTAGAGGCAGAGGTAAATTGGTAACCTTTCTAAGTAAAAATACTATTAATAAAATAAAGCTAGTTATTTGTAAGGAAATACAAAATCATATTGCAGAAGAAGTAAAAAAAGCTGGTGTTTTTAGTGTACAAACAGATAGTATACAAGATATCAGTGTAATGGAGCAGTGCTCAATCATAATGAGATATGTAGATAGTAAAGAAAAAGTGCAAGAAATACTACTATTTTAAATACTGAAAAATCAACAGGTGTAGCTTTAAAAAATTATTTACACAATGTCTTAAAAGAACATGATCTTCAGAAAAAAAATATAGTTGGCTGTACATATAGTTGGATGGTGCTGAAAATATGTCTGGCGAATATAACGGCCTCCAAGCTTACATAAAGGAAATGTCATCAAATGCCATATATACGAGGGGCATTCAAAAAATAAGTTACACCTGCCACCATCTCTTTGTATAATTGCGCAACAAATATGGTGCCTGCGTGGAATGGAGTTCATATCGTGTGCCCCCTGGTAGGTGAGTTTCGTTGACGTAGTGGTAACAGTTGTGCAGGAGCAAGCATTCATAATGGCACATCACCTAGAATTTTATTCCAGGTTTGATGTATGTGGAACAGTACGATTTTTGTGGACAAAACGCCTGAATCCGAGATTCATCGTGAAATAACGGCGGTGTATGGGGAAAATTCAATGTCGCGTCCAGCCGTAGTGAAGTGGTGCCAGCAGTTTGAAAGTGGTTGCACAGAATTGATGGATGCTGATTGAAAAGGAAGGCCATCAATGTCGACCACTGCAGACGTGATGCAGATTGATGAAATGATTCGTAATAATTGAAGACTGACAGTCGCAGAAATGCAAAGGAGTTGGATATTTCGATAGACAGTGTTTATTCCATCGTCCGTGAACATCTTGACTATAACAAATTGTGTGCACGATGGGTTCCTCGTTCACTGACAGACAAACACCAAGGTCAATGTTTTTTGTCTTCTCTAGCCTTCCTTCAACGCTATTCTGTGGAAGGCCATGACTTCTTACACAGCATCATCACTGCTGATGAAACGTGGGTGCACCATTTCACCCCAGAAACGAAGAGAGCATCTATGGAATGGAGATACACAACATTGCCTGTGCGGAAGAAATTCAAAGTTGCACCATCAGCAGGAAAAAAAGGTCATGGTCACTGTGTTTTTTGACTGTGTAGAAGTTGTTTACATGGAATTTATGGCAAAAGGCACATCAATTAATACTGCCAAACATTACGATCTTTGCAAACAGTCAAAAAACAAGAGGCCTGGAAAGTTAAGCAACGGCGTTGTTCTCATTCAGGACAACACGAGAAAATGCACGCACAACACGACCCTTGTTCCAAAGTTTTGGATGGGAGGTATGGCAACATCAGCCATACAGTCCTGATCTTTCGCCTTGTGATTATCACATCTTCGGCAAGCTGAAAGAACATCTAGGGAGACAACGATTTGCAAACAATGAGCAGGTACAAACAGCAGTTCGATGGCGGCTGAACGACCAAGGAGTGGATTTCTATCATCAGGGAATCGAACGTTTAGTCACACATTCTGAGAAGTGTTTACACCAACTCGGTGACTATGTGGAAAAGTAGTGCAAGGTATTTCTATTGCATAATGTTACATACCTCAATAAATGTCTCTTGGGCTACAATGGTCAAGTGTAACTTATTTTTTGAATTACCCTTGTATGGTGTTATGCACATATTTTAAATGTAGTTGTATGTGATAGTTATATAAATGTAGTTGCATGTTTACAAAACTTTAATATAATGCAGTAAGAAGTATTGAGTTAAGACTTGAAACAAACAGAAAAATTTAAGAGATTTCCATGATCCAAGACATCTATTTAGTATAAATGAATTAATAAGCAACAATAAAAATTATGCATCAATTTCTATACTGCAAAGTATTAATAATGTTGATTACATAGAACTGCTGAATGAATTGATTCACTTCAGTAAAAATTTAGAAATAATCGTAAACAAAACTGAACTTTGTCTTAACACCAATGGAGATAATTCATGCATTCATTGTATATTTAATGTTATTAGATGATACAATATGCATATTTACATGTACTCTAATTTATACATAATGTACAAATATATTTTGACATTGTCATCCACACAAATAGCATGTGAATGTGTATTTTCAATATTAAAAATAATAATATTGCAATTATGCTGCAACATGGTGGAAGAAATTTTACAGGCTCTAATGTTAACAAATACAGGCAGTTCTCATTTTACGAGTTCTTGGGTTTACGAGTTTTTTTCCCCAAGTATCAAGTACCAACAAAATCAAAAATATGAACATTAATTGCAAAAAATGAATGTTAAACATTCATAAATAAAACATTTCAAACTATGTGTGTAGCTATACAATATAGTGTACCCAGATTTACGATATTAATCCGTTCCAGAGACACCATCGTATCGTTAAAATATCATAATGTGAACCCAATAACACACTGTTTTTTGGCAATTTGTTTCAAGGTCTCGGAATTTGAAATTTTCGCTGTATAACTAAGCTATTTATCTCTCTAAAATGTCATTTTTAAGGTTATGAGCGTGACCTTAAGGCCATATAAAAGGTCATGAGCATGGTTTGTAAATTGTATTAGTTACCAATTCAAATCATTAAAATGCATACATTTTCATCATTATCATATGTTCAGTTATAAGAATCAATTTTAAATGCCTTTGTGATATTTTTCTCAAGCACATTTCTGGAGGTCACGACCATAAAAGAATAAAAAAAATTTGTACTTTCCGGTTTATTGGGCTTTTCTGTTACTGCAAGCAATTATAAATGGGTAGTAAACTCGATCTTATTGCATTTGCAAAAATACTGATAGCTGGAATTGTGTAGTTTTTTATGTCATTATGGTGAAACGTGTTGCCCCCTTTACTGAAATCGTATAAAAAACATAAATAAATTTTCACAATCTTCTCTTCATTCCTTTTTTTTTAAAGCTTCGTAAACTTGTTACTCCACGCGAATCGTGTTAGTTGCAATTTGTGTGTGCCGTTAAAAAATGCTTATGAATACAGTTGTTAAATTTTTAAAGAAAAGAGAAGATTATCTTGGAAACAAATGCCTCTTGAAACATTTCTGAAGAAGATGACTCCTTGTGCAACAAACCAACAAGTGCCGAGCCAATAATGAGTGATCAACGAGTGTGCATTTAGTTGATGATGATGAAGAATAAATATTCTTTAACATTTGTAAGTTGTAAATAATTTCTCTATTATTATAATTTGCTTGATTTTACAGGCTACGTTTTCATTTCTTTGGATAAATCAATCATTGTTTAAACAAACTAATTAGCTTACTAATTTCATTATTGAGAACGTAACTCCTATTTTTAACCTTATGTCTATGTGAAATAAATTTCCGCTTTACGAGTGCACGCTAGGAACGAATTAACTTGTAAAGTCGAGAACTACCTGCATAGAAAAAGACATACTACATTCAAAAGAGCCTAATAAAATTATTGACACTCTTGCTTTTCAAAGCACAGAATAATAATAAAAAAAAAACTCCATTGATGCCATAATTATATTGAATCAAAAAAAGTACCTATTTTGTTTTTGTACCTGGTTTATTTAAAAAAAAAAAAATTAAAATTATTTATTATATTATGTACTTAGTATTTATGTTTCTTTTTTTTTGCTTTCATACCAATTGTATTTGTTAATTTGAGTTCTAACAAAGGAAATATAAATAATTGTTCTATTTAATATTTTAACTACAGTAAACCCTCGCTAATCCGATTACAGTTAATCCAGATGTTGAATAATCCGGATTGTAATATGAAAAATTCTGTTTACAGAATTTACTTTGAAACGTTGAAAGACGCACAAGATTTAGGAAGGAAGATGAGTCACTCTGACTGTGTGCTGACTGACTGTGGAAAAGAGCAAGTTTTCTGCACTTCCTTGTGCCAATGCAGATGGAACTTTGTGGTGGCAAGGCTAAGAATCCAAGGGCCTGTGCCTGTTGTCTACTACAACCTGCAAAATGCTTGGTTCCCACAAGAAATTACAAAGAATTGGTTCCATAATCACTTTGTACCCGTATTTAAGAGGTACCATAAAGAAGTGTTGAAATTTTCAGATTAACAGATTAAAGCACTTCTAATCCTTGACAATGCCCCTGCACATCCAGATATCGAAAATATATCCGGCAAGTATGGTGAAATAAAGTGTTTCGCTTTGTCACCAAACACAACTGCCTTAATACAGCCCATGGACCAAGGCATCATTATGGCCTGCAGGAGGTGCAAGTTCCTTGATGGTAGCATTAAGAATGGATGAAGATAATGATACAAGAGGAAGAACTCTGGAAAATATCAAATCATCAAGCTTATCTTCAACTGGCCAATGCATGGAGGGACACAAAAAAGCAAACTTTAGTGAATGGCTGAAAAAAAAAAAAAAAAAAAACCCCTCTTGCAAAATACAGATGGTGATATTGACTTTAAGAGATTAAAGCCAGAGGACTTTTAGACTGCATTGAGGGCAGCTGGAGAGACTGAAACAATGCTAGCAAATATCCAAGACTGGCTTGAACTGGAAGAGGAGATCCTGGATTTCGGCTTCTGCCAGAGGAAGAAATTGTTGCAGATGTTATTAAGGATTCTGTTATGGAAGAAGAATCAGATAATGAACTAGATGAACTACAAGAATCTACAATTAAGAAGATACTTCTTAGCTCTGCAAGAGATGGCATTGGTGCAGTAATCAATTATGTGGACTCTTCCACAAATCAAAAATTGCAGGGGTATTATGAACACCTAAGAACTGAGGGAGATTCTAATTAAAGAACAGCAGCAGAAGTTTGTTCAGACAAAACTTTACAATTTCTTCAAACCTGCATTTCAAAAACAAGTACAACTTCTGAGTCTTCTATTGATGGATAGATGTATTGGTTTTTTTACAGCTTTTAAATAAAAGCTCTACAGTGATATTTATTTTCATCAGACTACCTATACTATTACATTTTTTCAAAGTTTTTTTTTTGTCTTTTGCTTCACTAATCCAGACTATCGCTTAATCTGGATGACCCCTCACCTCAATTAATCCAGATTAGCGAGGGTTTAATGTATATGAATCTATTTTATATCACACTTTTAAATATATGAGGCCATAAAGTTCTAATTTATCAGTGTGTCTTTTATCTTCAGTCCGACTGGCAGGGGCAATAGGTAGCCTGCTCTGCTGGTTATAAAATGCATTTAGTACAGCATCGGCACTTTCTTAATTTATTACAGATGCTACATTTATTACAGATGCTTAATCATAAGCAGCTGTGGTGGCAGAGGGAAAACGTTTTTTAAAAGTTCTGATTTTAACTTAGTTTTACTATTTTTTTTGAGAAATAAAAAAGATGGCAAAGCTATATTATGACTGTGGGATGGTGAAGGAGTCAAATCAAGTCATAAGACAGAGTCTCTGTCATAAAATCAGAGAGCAGGCAACTATCCTGTAGAATTATTTTTAGAAATACTTACCATTTAACATGCGCATCCATGGAATTCAAGTATTGGTGGAAATCTCAAAAAAAAATATATATATATATATATAGTGACTTATAGGCTAAACTATGAATAAATCTGGCATATTGTAGACATAAAGGCATACATCTGCTATGAGTGTATTAAATATTTAAAGTTGTAATCCATCACTAGATCATATCATCTCATAAATCCAGAGCCAAATATATTAGTTATTATTAATAACTAATATATTTGGCTTGGAAATTCTTCTTAAGACCACTGCACAAACAACACCTAGGCATGCTACAAACTGTGAATGGTATTCTATTAAGTCACCAGAATGCAATGAATGAATGAATAAATATGGAGATATAGCTAGTAATCCCACAGAATCATTCTGAGTGAGAGCAATATTTATTCTATTTGATGTGCATGATAACTAGGTAGTCAGGTGGTTTATGAAGTAGTTCTTATTGATAATTTGTCATCCCATTCATGTGCTAGAACATGATGACTTTTGTGCTTTGTGCAAGAGAGAAAAAATCTCAGATACGCTCTTCAAAAGATGATATTGTTGTATACATTGGCACTAATGATATTAAGAGTAGAAGACAGGCGGAATCAGTTAACAAACACAATTGTTGATGCTATCGAGGCAGTGTTAGGTGGGTCGGAAAATTGCTAGCTTGGGGGATACAAAGACTAATAGATTAACAGTAGCCACTGGCAGAGGTGAAAGTGATTCTTGCACTGCTTCTATTGGAATGAGCAGAAGCCTGAAAAACAAGATGCAGGATATTTCAGAGACTGCTGGGAGTCATTGCGGTACAAGTAAACACATGGGTTGTGTTAGGGTAGCTAAGAATAGAAACAGGTGCATGTATACTTGCGTGTACACCAATGCTAGGAGTTTGGTAAATAAATTTGATGAATTTGAGGTATTGATCAAAGTATCAAAGGCGGATATTGTTGGGATATCAGAGACTGGGTGTCACATAGATATAAGGAATGCATAACTGGATTTTGGAGAGTACAACGTCTACAGAAAGGATAGACAGGATTATGCTATTAGTTAAGAAACACATAAAATCCAAGGAAGTGAAGCGAGTCGACATCGCTGGACAGTGCAGTGTCGAGTCAGTTTGGTGTGACATAAGCATTGGGAGATCAAAATTGAGAGTAGGAGTGTGCTATAGGCCTAATGACTCAGATGAGTATAATAAGATACTGTACAGGGAAATAGCGTGGGCCAGTAAATCAGAGAGCCTTATAATGGGGGATTTTAATTTCCCAGATATTGACTGGAATTTGTGGGTTGGTCACTCACACACTAGCAAGGCTTTTGTGGATTTTTCGGATGGTTGTTTTCTACATCAGCATGTTCGGGAGGCAACAAGAGAGAGTAATACTCTTGATCTGATTATCAGTAGTGATTCTTCACGCATTAAGTATCTGCAGATAAAGGAACCACTAGGTGGCAGTGATCACAGTGTGTTCAAGTGGGATTTACTCAAAGAGGTAACTACCATCAGGGGTAAAGGGAAGGGTTATTGCTTTCGTAAAGGCGGTTACGATGGTCTGAGACAGTATTTAAATTCTATACAGTGGGACCAACTGAAGATGTTACCAACAGCAAATTCAAAATGGGAAGCATTCAAAGAACTTATCTTGGAAGCTACTAGGCTTTACATACCAACTAAGAAATATTGTTCAAGGTTAAGGCCTAAATGGATGTCAGATGAACTAATGAGACATATGACAGAGAAGAAAATTGCATGGGATATATATAAATTAACACGTGACACAGAAGCCTATGATAGATACAAGTTGATCTGTAACCAAGTTACAAAGGAGGTTAGGCAGGCAAAGGCAGATTACGAGAAATCTTTGGCAAGGGATGGAAAGAAAAACAGCAAAGAGTTCTTTACTTATGTAAACTCTAGAAGGAAGGGGATGAATCAGATTGGTCCACTTGATATCGATGGGTCAACTGTTGATGATCCTGTTCAGGTAGCTAACAAACTAAATGAATATTTTGCATCAACATTCACACATGAGGAGTTATTCAGCGAGGGGAATGCCAGAGGTGTATTCAACTCTGGCAGTAAGCTAGAGAATCTTGTAATAAATGAGAGTAAAGTGGAGGAGAAATTGTTGAAGATAAATACAAACAAGGCACCTGGGGTGGATGGGATCTATCCAGTTATATTAAAGGAGGCAGCAAAGGAAGTAAGCAAACAATTAGCCATAATTATGAGAGCTTCCTTGGACTCAGGGGAAGTACCCATAGACTGGAGATGTGCAAATATGACCCCAATTCACAAAGGAGGATCAAAGGGCGGCACAAGTAATTATAGACCTGTTAGTTTAACTTCTGTTCCCGGAAAATTAATGGAGGCACTGGTTAAAGAAGCACTGCAGGATCATCTAGACAAGACTTCAGTTACAGCTCAGACACAGCATGGTTTTGTTAAGGGGAAGTCTTGCTTGACCAGTTTGATTGGATACTATGATGCAGTCACAAAAGAACTGGATGCAGGGAATAACTTTGATATTATATACTTGGATCTTAGAAAGGCTTTTGATACTGTTGCACATGGAAGACTGCTGCACAAATTGGAGCAGTGGTGCATTGGAGGCAAATTGCTGCTATGGATAAAGGGGTGGTTGAGGGGAAGAAGACAGAGAGTGGTAATCAATGGACATTGCTCATCGTGGACTAATGTTATTAGTGGAGTCCCTCAGGGTTCAGTATTGGGTCCATTATTGTTTTATGTATTTATAAATGATATTGATGATGGTATATCAAGCTTAATATCCAAGTTTGCAGACGATACGAAGGTTGGCAGGGTTGTCAAGGACACTACTGACAATATGCTACTGCAACAGGATCTGGAAAGGTTGAGGAGATGGGCTGAGAGGTGGCAAATGAAGTTTAACATTGACAAATGTAAAGTACTACATATGGGAAACAGCAACCCCAGAGGAATGTATCAACTCTGTGATACTACACTGACAGTGGTAGAGAATGAAAGGGACCTGTGGGTGGTTGTGCAGGCAGATATGAAGTTTTCTGAGCAGTGCAGACGGGCTGCAAGAGTAGCTCATGGTGTATTGTCGATGATATATAGGAATTTTTCTAGCAGGGATAAGGAGGTGATTATTCCCTTGTATAAGGCATTGGTTGGTCAGGCCACACCTTGAGTACTGTATACAGGTCTGGAGGCCTCATTTCAAGAAGGATGTAGAGCTGCTGGAACGAGTACAGAGAAGGGCAACAAGATTAGTGAATGGAACAAAGGGGTGCTCTTACGAAGAAAGGCTTAAGTTTTGCAAAATTGCAGTGTCTGGAGACTAGGCACCAGCGAGGTGATCTGATAGAGGTGTATAAAGCCTTGAATGGTTTGAGCATGCTCACTGCTGATGGGATTCTTCCTCTTGCTCAGAACAGTCACCTGAGAGGGCATAAATTCAAATTGAGGAAAGACAGATGTAGGATATACGTGCGGAAATTTGCCTTTAGCCAGAGGGTGGTTGGTTTGTTGGTGGAACAGACTTCCATCCCTTGTCGTGGAAGTTGATAGCCTAAATAAATTTAAGGCTCAGCTGGACAGGTATTTCAACGAACGGAGGGGTGAAGTGGAAGTGGTTTTTTTTTTTTTTTGGCTGATGCTGCATAAGCTTGGTTTCTTGCATCATATGCCTCTACTAATGCTAATGCTAACAAGTCAATGTTGAAAAAAAGCCGTGAGTTAGGGTTAAATTTGAAAGTGTCTGCAATTCTGCCCACACACGATAGGAGGGAGTATATGATGAGAGCCTTGTCGATCAATTCGGACCTGGAGAGACTGTGCAAGGCTAAAGGGGTAGAATTTTTCTCAGCCTGGCCTGTGCTTGTTAACAGGAGAGAGAGTGCTTTCACAGGAATGGGATACACTTAAATAGAAAGGGTGCAAAAATATTTGCTGATACTATCAAGACAGTGTTAGGTGGGTCAGAAACCTTCTAGCTTGGGGAATACCATGGACTAATAGATTAACAGTAGCTGATGGCAGAGGTGAAAGTGATTCTTGCACTGCTTCTATTGAAATGAGCAGCAGCCTGGAAAACAAGGTGTAGGGGATTCCAGAGACTGCTGGGAGTCATTGCGGAACAAGTAAATACATGGGCTGTGTTAGAGTAGCTAAGAATAAGAACAGGTGTATGTATACTTGCGTGTACACAAAATGCTAGGAGTTAGGTAAATAAATTGGATGAATTTGAGATGTTGGTCAGAACATCAAAGGCAGATATTGTTGGAATATCAAAGATGTGGTGTCACACAGATATAAGTAATGCAGAACTGGAATTTGAGAAGTACAATGTGTACAGGAAGAATAGACAGGATAGGAAGGGAGGAGGGGTTAAGCTGTTAGTTAAAAAACACATAAAATCTAAGGAAGTGCAGCCAGTTGACATAGGTGGACAGTGCAGTGTCGAGTTAGTTTGGTGTGATATAAGCACTAGGAAAGCAAAATTGAGGATAGCAGATTATAGGCCAAATGAATCTGATGAGTATAATGAGCAAGTGGGCAGAGAAATAGAGTGCGCCAGTAAATCTGAGTGTCTTATAATTGGGGATTTTAATTTCACAGAGATTGACTGGAATTTGTGGGTTGGTCACTCGCACACTAGTAAGGCTTTTGTGGATTTATTGGATGATTGTTTTCTATAGCAGTATGTTCGGGAGGCAACTGGAGGGTGTAACACTCTTGGTCTGATTATCAGTAGTGATTCTTCATGCATTAAGAATCTGCAGATAAAGTAACTAGGTGGCAGTGATCCCAATGTGCTGAAGTGGTATTTACTCAAAAAGGTAACTACCATCAGGGGTAATGGGAAGGATTTTTGCTTTAGAAAAGATGAGTACGGTGGTCTGAGACAGTTTTTAAATTCTATACAGTGGGACCAACTGATGATGTTACCAACAGCAAATTCTAAATGGGAAGCATTCGATGAATTAATCACGGAAGCTACTAGGCTTTTCTTACCAAATAAGAAATACTGTTCAAGTTTTAGGCCTCAATAGATGTCGGATAAACTAATGAGACACGTGTGGTAGAGAAGAAAAATACATGGGATACATATAAATTAATAGGTGACACAGAAGCCTGTGGTAGATATAAGCTGGTCTGTAATCAAGTCACACAGGAGGTTAGGCAGGCGAAGGCAAATTACGAGAAATCTTTGTCAAAGGATGCAAAGAAAAACAGAAAAGAGTTCTCGGCTCACTTGATATCAATTGTTCTACTGTTGATGAACCTGCTCAGGTAGCTAACGAACTGAATGAGTATTTTCAATAGCATGAGGGGGGGAATGCCAGAGGTGTATTAAACTCTGGCAGTGAGCTTAATAATTTTGTAAAAATCAGAGCAAAGTGGTGGCGAAATTCTTGAAGATAAACATAAGAAAGGCACCTGGGTTGGATGGAATCGATCCAGTTATATTAAAGGCAGCAGCAAAGGAAGCAAGCAACCCCCTAGCTATAATTATGACAGCTTCCTTGGACTGAGAGGAGGTACCCATGGACTGGAAATGTGCAAATGTGGCCCCAATCCACAAAGGAGGACCAAAGGGGGAGACAGGTAATTACAAACCTGTTAGTTTAACTTCTGTTCCAGGGAAATTAATAAAGGCACTGGTTAAAGAAGCATTGCAGGATCATCTAGACAAGACTTCAGTTATAGCTCAGACACAACATGGGTTTGGTAAGGGGAAGTCTTGTCTGACCAATTTGATTGGATACTATGATATAGTCACAAAGGAACTGGATGCAAAGAATAACTTTGATATCATATATTTGGATCTTAGAAAAGCCTTTGATATTGTTGCACATGGAAGACTGCTGCACAAATTGGAGCAGTGTGGCGTTGGATGCAAATTGCTGCTAAGGATAAAGGGATAGTTGAGTGGGTGAAGACAGAGTGGTAATCAATGGTCACTGCTCTTCGTGGACTAATGCTATTAGTGGAGTCCCCCAGGGTTCTTAGGGTATCAGGAATATCAAATTTGCAGACAACACAAATGTTGGCAGGGTTGTTAATGACACTAATGGTAGTACGCTACTGCAAGAGGATCTAGAAAAGTTGAGCAGATGGGCTGAGAAGTGGCAGCTGAAATTTAACATTGACAAATGTTAAATTTCATTAATGTTACTGCATATGGGTAGCAGTAACCCCAGAATAACGTATCAACTGTGTGGTACTACACTGACAGTGGTAGAATGAAAAGGAACTGAGGGATAATTGTGCAGTCAGATATGAAGTTTTCTGAGCAGTGCAGACGTTCTGCAAGGGTAGCACATGGTGTCTTGTCAATGATATACGGGAATTTTTCTAGAAGGGAAAAGGATGTGATTATCCCCTTGTATAAGGCAATGGTCAGGCCATACCTTGAGTACTGTATACAGGTCTGGAGGCCACATTTTAGGAAGGATGTATAGCTGCTGGAACGATTACAGAGAAGGGTAACAACATTAATGAATGGAACAAAGGGTTGATTTAGGAAGAAAGGCTTAAGTTTTGCAAATTACAGTGTCTGGAGACTAGGCACCTGCAAGGTGATCTGATTGAAGTGTATAAGGACCCAAATGGTTTGAGCATGCTCAATGCTAATGGGATTTTTCCTCTTGCCCAGATTAATCGCCTTAAGGGACATAAATTCAAATTGAGTAAAAGACAGTTGTAAAACAGATGTGTGGAAATTTTCATTTAGCCAGCGGGGGGGGGGGTTGATTGCTGGAACAAACGTTCATCTGTCATTGTAGAAGTTGACATCTTAAATAAATTCAAGGCAGAACTAGAAAAACATTTGGAGCAAATGGATGGGTGAATTGGCAAGGTTTTTCATGTTAGTAAAATAATGTGAATAGAAACTTGTTATGTATGAATTTTATTAGTAAAACAAGCATTAAATAATAAGTTCTGTGAAATGTATTCCTATCCTGGTGGGAATGAACATCCACCATCCTCAAGATCCTCATAAAAGTTACCACTAGCCCGTGCGCTACCCAATAAATTAGCAACATAATCCTCAAGATCCCCATAAAAGTTACCACTAGCCCGTGCGCTACCCAATAAATTAGCAACATAAACCGTGATTAACTGGAGAATGTCAATGAAGTATTAATGTTATTTATTATCAATATATAAATTAGAAGTTAAATTTTTCCTATAGTAATCCACTGTTTACCATCAGTTACTAAAAATACATAATATAAAAGAAAAAAAGAAAATACTTACCTGCAGTAAGGAGTAGGTATATGGATAATGATATGACAGATAGCAGATGTCATTGGAATGTTTAAACTTTATGGTAAATGTCAGGGTGTAGTAAGGTTTTTCTTTCCCAACAATTGATAATGTAGATGCGCTGATGTAATGGTTTCGATAGTAACAGATATCATGTCCAACTCTTACCCATCCAGGTCTACCTAACACACTCTCAGTCACAGAATATAACAATGGGCACATTCCTATCAGTAAGAGAATGGGGGGGGGGAAACATGTTAACTTCAACTGACTTTGAAACAGTTATATTTTCATTAATAAAATTATCAGCTGTATGATAGTAATCATTGGTGTTTTTAACTACACTCACTTTGGACATAAACTTTCAGAGAAAATTTAATAACTAATACAGCAATAGGATAACAAAACTGGGGTTAGTGATAAATAATATTTAGTATTTCATTGCATTCTGCAGTAATAATGATTACTAAATGAAAAAACATTTTCAAATAAAAAAAAAAACTAATTCAAAATAAAATGGCATACTCTCATGTTAAAATATTTGGATACTACAAGTGTCCTCAAAAGTTCTTCCCCAAAGTGCTCCCCAAACTGTGGTCAATGGATCAGCATTTAATTGTAAGCATACTTTTAACAATCACAGATGGAAAAAAAAAATTATATTCTCAAAGTTTTAAAAAAAACAATAACTATAGTTTAAAATATGATTTTTTTAAAACTGGTGGATTTTAAAACTTGTTAATTTAAACAACTGTTTTTAAAACAGTTATTTAAATTAACAAGAAATTCTCCTTTAAACATTTTTCATTACATTATTTTATAACACAAAAGTAATATCCCTAGCCACAAATGCTGGCAGTATTCTACTCTGACTGTAACAACCACTTTGTTAATTTTTATGCAGTACAAGTTATTTGTTTTATATTAGTATTGGAAAATAATACAAGAAAGCAAACTTATACAGCATCAGCAAAAAAAAAAAAAATCTCATATCACCTGTCTGATTGCTCTAATAATTTCTCTAGTTCCTTCCTTAATTCATTCAACCCAATCCATCACACCAGACTAAAGTTTCTTCAAACAAACAACTACCTATTGGCTGAAAGCAAATTTCTGAACATCTATCCTGCAATCATCCTTCCTCAATTAAAATTTATGTCCCCTAATATGTTGTCTGAGCAAGAAGAAGGATACCATCAGCACTTAGCTTACTTAATCCATTCAAAGCATTAAACACCCCAATCAGATCTCCCTGTAAGTGCCTAGTTTCCAGATGCAGCAATTTGCAGAACTGAAGAATTTGTTGGTATCTTTTTGTTCTCCTCACTAATTTCAATGCCCTTCTCTGCATCAGTTATAACAGCTCTGCAGATTTTTCTAAAATGAGATTTCTACCTGTATGCAGTATTCAAGATTTGGTCTAACCATTGCCTTATTTCTTATACTTGCTGGCAAAGTTCCTGTATATCACTGACAAAATCCCATGGGCTGCACTACCAGTCCATGGGATTTTGAAATCTTTATGTCTGACTTCACAATTAACCCCAGATTTTTTTCATTCAGCACTAATTCAGTGTTGTATCACACAGTTGGTATGTTATTCTTGGATTACTGCTACCCATATGCAGGACCTTGCGGCGCCTCCGTAGCCAGGTGGGCAGGAGCAGCATTGGGTAGCACATGCTTCTTGATTAGACCGGGGTTCGAGCCTGTGCCCACCAAATACGGAGGATGCGGAAAGGTCAGGGAATGACCACCGCATATCCCTGAAGCAATATGGCCTTAGTTGCTAATGCTCCTAAAAACCCCAAATAACAAACAAACAAGCAGGACCTTGCATTTGTCAATGTTAAACTTCAATTGCCGTTTCTCAGCCCATCTGCCTAATTTTTCTGGATCTTGTTGCAGTAACTTACCTGAATTACTTTCATTAATTAAACTGCCAATCTTTGTATCATCTGTAAACTTGGATATTAAGCTTGATATACCTTCATCAATATCATTAATAAATATTGAAGACAACAATGGGTCCAGCACTGAAACCTGAAGAACTCCACTATTAGTCCAAGAACAGCAGTGCTCATTGATAACCACTATATCAGTAAAAAAGAGTTGGCTGAGGTCATTTTGGTAATTTGCTAAGGTGCAGGCTATGCAATAAAGCCATCTTTGTCTGTCTATCTGTCGGTGAAATGAAAATTAATGGTATCAGGGGCACTGGAGTAGTTAAAACATCACGAAAATAATTTTATGGAACCTTGAATTATTTTATTGTTGAAAGCTTAAGGTTAATCCATTCAAAGCATTAAATCCATTCAATGTGTAAAATAATATATCATAAAATGCATTATAAAACCAATGTGTGCCTTTTATATCTTTTATATTAAAGATAACCTTCATCATAAAGTAAATTTCTGGAAAAAGCAATTCAAATGGGGAAGAAGTTTCTGGAAGATCAGTGGAATCTATGGAAGATCAAGAGGAAAACAGGAGATTTTTCAGAAAAAACAGGTTTTTTAATGTCCATGCTGCACTAAAAATTAAATTTCACTGACAACATACACATTTTATATTAAAATACAGCTACAAAACTTTTTAAAATGTAATATAATATCAAACATTAGTTTATCTAGGATTTTTATGTCCATGGATTTCTGTTTGAATTGTCTGTTACACATCAACTAATTATGGCTTTATTAAGAAAGATACCATTGAAGTTGATCTGGTATATCAGAAACAAGTGTTTTGTGCAAGCGTCATGATTAATGATTAATTAAAGATGTTAAAGGTTGATTTGTTCCTGCTGGGGCTCAAAGATGTTAATTCCACTTTGGAAGAGAAATGGACAATGTCACAGGTCCAGCATTGGTTTCTGAAACCTTCTGAGTGTACATAGGTTTCTTGGTAGCTATTAGCTACACCACTTTTCCATATGAAATGCTAAACTCCACTTCATACTTCTGGATTTCCTTTTCCTCTTCCCACTACTGGAATGCTTGGGAGTATGCTGGGTGCTCCTATGGTCTTTGGCACCACACTGAGCAGAGACAAGAGTTCCAAAACAGGCAATATGCAAATATCTATATTTCTGGCAATTAAAACAGTGGAATGTATTTGGTACGTATATGGTCTTACTGTGTAGAAAATACAACTGGCTGTAATGGAGTTAGGTGATGTTGGAAAGCTAAAAAAAAAGGATGATGTTTCTTGTTGGGGCTAGATTTCTTTTTCTGTGCATGAGTATTTTTTTTGACTAGCATCAAAAGAATTTTTGATAGCAGTCAAAAATTCATTTCTTTTTATTTATTTATTTCCCCCCCACCCTCAGTGAGGATAGGTCCTTCATTTGGGACAACTTGTTGACAATCCTGCAAGGTCCTTCTGAATAAAATATGGGGATCTTTCATATACTTTTCTCAATGTTAGAATGCATAATCAGGAACTGAGATATAGGTCTTGATGCAGTTTCTGTTTGGGGTTTCTTTTCAGTGGTTCTAACTCAAGGTCATGGTTTTCTGATAGAGACTGCATTGGAGCCACCAGAAGAATTTACATTATCAGGGTTCATAAGAATTATTTGTTTCAGTGCCCAGGCTCTCCACCTGCAATAGTACCCAAAGGGATGTCCACCACCCGACAAGCAACAAATGTACTAAAGAGTAGGATACCACAGCTACTCAAGCACCATATACTCACATTCTGGTGCCTCCGTAGCCAGGTGGGCAGGAGCAGCAGTGCATAGCACACACTTCTTGATTAGACCAGGGTTCGAGCCTGTGACCACCAAATACGGAGGATGCGGAAGGGTCAGGGAATGACCACCGCATATCCCCGGAGCAATATGGCCTTAGTTGCTAATGCTCCTAAAAAAAACCAAATAACAACAACAACAATAACACACCTTCACCAGCCTGAATCCTGTCCCTTAGACCACAAAGGTAGGGGTGTAATATTGACATGGTTGACCCTAGCAGATGAAATCACTAGCTGATTGAAATTGGGTAAGCCATACCAGATCCCTCTGTCTTATTGAAGCAGTGGTCAAAATGATGTGAAGCTGGGTCCCCCCTCAACTACCACATGGCAAAGATGCCAGAATCCTATGTTGTCTTGGAACCTAGGATGTGGGCTGGAAGATCCTTTCATCGTATACAGGCACCCACATTAAGGAAGCTGATCTGTGAGAGAAGGAGCTTTGAAATCATTTAGAAAATCACTATAGCCACTCACGCGACACTCATGGATATGTATAGAAGTGAGAATTCAGTTCTCACGGCTATGGAATCTCTTTTCCATTCCTTTCTTACAGAAACTATTTTTATAAATAGATCAGTTTTATAAATATTTTTTTTTATAAAACTCTGATAATTTGCAAAATGATTTGATTTGATTTTTAATGGTGCATTGGAAACTTATGAAAGAATTAAATATGTTAAGTCAAGAATTGAATATGTTAAAAGTTATAAACAAACTATTTTTATAATTTTTTATAAAAATAGGTTGCCATGTCAATATATATAAATAGGTTATGAATTATTGTTAGTAACCTATTTATATATATTGTTAGGGCTACACTTCAGAACTGGTAATGGAATTCTAAAAAAGAAGAACGGATTGATTGCAGTTTCAATTGAAGAAAGACTTGAATGCTGGCAAGAATATATCAGAAATGAAAAGTTTGATTGAAAATGTGGAAGGACCGAGTATCATGGAGGAAGAAGTGATCTTAGCAATTAAATATGCCAAAACCAAAAAGACAAGTGGTCCTGATGAAATTCCGACAGAACTTTTAAAGATAATTAAAGTGTATGTGTTGGTTGATCTGCTCAAAAAGATTTATAATATTGGAGAAATTCCCACAGAATGGTTAAGATCGTCGTTTATACCCATTCCCAAAGGTGCAAATGCAAATAGACATTCTCAATATAGAACAATTAGTTTGATGAGCCAAGCATTGAAGATACTTCTGAGGATTATACACAATCGGATTTTTAAAAGGTGTGAGGATATACTTAGTGATTCTCGATTTGGCTTCAGGCAAGGACTGGGTACTAGGGAGTGTTTGCAGTTCAAACTCTAGTAGAAAGATGTAGCAATGTGAACCAAGAGGTATACATCTGCTTCTTGGATTATGAGAAAGCTTTTGATCGTGTAAGACATGCCAAAATATTCAAAATTCTAGAGAAGATTGGAATTGATGGCAAGGACATCAGAATACTTGTGAATTTGCATTGCGGACAATCAGTAAAAGTATACATAGAAGGAGATAAGTCTGAAGAGGTAGAAATTAAAAGAGAAGTTCGTCAAGGTTGTATTCTATCACCCGTATTGTTCAACGTGTATGCTGAAAATTTTTTTAAAGAAGCTACAGAGGGATTAGCATTAGCAGAGGCATACCCTCCCATTTCACCCCTCCATTTGTTCCAAATGGAGGGGTGAAATGGGAAGGTTTTTTTGCCTGTCCAGTTCAGCCTTAAATTTATTTAGGCTATCACTTCCACAACAAAAAATGGAAGCCTGTTCCACCAATCAACTACCTGCTGGCTAAAGGCAAATTTCCACACATCTATTCTACAACTGTCTTTCCTCAATTTGAAACTGTGCCCCCTCAGGTTCTTAACCTGAGCAAGAGGAAGAATCCCATCAGCATTCAGCTTGCTCAACCCATTCAAGGCCTTATACACCTCAATCAGATCACCTCGCAGGTGCCTACTCTCCAGGCGCTGCAATTTGCAGAACTTAAGCCTTTCTTGGCAATCCTGTTGCCCTTTTTTTGTAGTCGTTCTAGCAACTCTACATCCTTCCTAAAATGAGGCCTCCAGACCTGTACACAGTACTCTAGGTCTGGTCTGACCATTGCCTTGTATAACAGGATAATCACCTGCCTGTCCCTGCTAGCAAAATTTCTATATATCATTGACAAAACTTCATGGCCTGCCCTGGCCGCCTGTCTGCACTGCTCAGCAAACTTCATATTTGACTGCATAATTACCCCCAGGTGTAGTACCACACAGTTGGTACATTTCTCAGGGATGTACAGAAGGGATAAAGATTAATGGCAATACTCCAAACATGATCAGATATTATTATTATTATTATTATTATTAGCCATTTGGTGCAAGGAAGCTTGAGGCTTATGCTGCACCAGCCAAAAAAATTCCCGAGTTACCTGGAGAGAGAGAGAGAGAGAGAGAGAGAGAGAGAGAGAGAGAGAGAGAGAGAGAGAGAGAGAGAGAGAGAGAGAGAGAGGAATCACCAAGAAAGAGAAAAAAGATGATATCCAGCTCAGGACCCTGGGTGTGCCAAGACCATACTCACTAGATGTGAGCCCCTGGGGTGATATGCAGATGATACTATTTTGCTAGCCAGTTCTGAGATTGATTTACAATCATTATTGGAGAAGAAGTGAAAATTTTGGTCTGAAGTTAAACAAGAAAACAAAATTCATGGTGATCAGTAAGCAAGAAGTATGAACAAAAATTACAGTCGATAATGAAAAAAATGAAAGGGTTAAAAGTTATCATTATCTTGGATGTATGCTGAGTGAGGACAGGGACAATTCTATTGAGGTTCGCTAAAAAAATGAACAAGCACGTGCTGCATTCCTTAAAATGAAGAATCTTCTATGCTGCAGTGATCTTATGCTTCCCTTAAGAACAAGTATACTGAAATGTTATGTCTTTTCTGTCCTTCTTTATGGAGCTGAGGCCTGCACACTGACAAAGAAGACTAAGAATAAGTTAAATGCTTTTGAGATGTGGTGCCACAGATGAATGTTAAGAGTGTCATGGATTGATAAGATAAAGAATGATGAGATCATGAGACAAATGAAGAAAAAGACAGAAATAACTGGCACCTCCGTAGCCAGGTGGGAAGGAGTAGCAGTGAGTAGCACACGCTTCTTGATTAGACCAGGGTTCGAGCCCGTCACCACCAAATACGGAAGATGCGGAAAGGTCAGGGAATGACCACCGCATTTCCTGGAGCAATATGGCCTTAGTTGCTAATGCTCCTAAAAACCAAACAAAACAAACAAACAAACAAACAGAAATAACTAACACCATTAAGGAGAGGAAACTAAAATATTTAGGACATATGATGAGGAATGACAAATATAAGATGTTGCAAATGATAATCCAGGGCAAGATCAATGGAAAAAGAAGTCAAGAGAAAAGAAAGAAATCTTGGTTGGCAAACCTCAGAGAATAGTTTGATCAGATTAATGAAGGTTTGATCAGAGTAGCGAAGTAAGTAAAGTTTAGGGCTTCTACCTCATGTATATCCATTGTGAAGATGACAGCCAACCTGTGCAAAGAGATGGTACATTGAAAAAATTATTGTTAAAAACAAGTAAAGAATACCAGTGTATATGTAAATAATAAAATGCATTTTTCATATTTTTATAAGTTTATAGCTTGTAAAAATTGGAAAATTTCAGACAAGTTGTTGCTATCATATAAAATCCGATTGAGTGTATAAGACTCAGTCAGAAAGCTAAAAGGGCAAAAACATGAATGGCATGCATTGATAATATTAGGGCATTCAATAAAAATGTGTTTTATGGTTAAAACGATGTTATAGTGCTCACATATAGGAAGGTCATCACCCCTCAGCAGGAATGAAAGTGCAAGGTGACTATGTCCTATGCAGCATCGAGCTAAAGGAACTTTCTCCTTATGATTCCTGTGAACTCTAGACTGTCATAGTTCAATTACAGGCTTCATCTGGTATAATTTATTTGAAGCTTCCCCGTCCCATAAATGTTGCCAGTGGGAGACCAGTTTCTTTCATATTACTTGCTGGCAGAGTTCCCTCTGAAGCTGCATAGTCATGCAGTGGCTTTGGAAGCTGCGCACTATTATTTTGGAATGCAGCCAAACATGCTGCACCTGGGTCCAAGCCTACCAGGGACTCCTCATGAAGGTTTTGCATATTTCTATTACTGGAATATAAATTATATTTTATATTTATCTGAAACCATATGCACTAGAAAACTTGGAAGAACCACATCACAAACAATTCAAAAAATTATTTTCTGGGGAAAATGTATCTTGTAATCCCTTACAGATAAGAGATCACACTGTCTTATCTTATTGGAAAAAAAAAAAAAAAAAAATCAATATCAGGAAACATCTACCTCAAGTAGTATTGTAATTAAAAATGAATGATTCTTTCATATACATAATAAAAATGCATGGATTTTTAATTATTACTTATAATTTTTATTTACTTATTTTTCATAGCCATATAAATAAATTAATTCTCTTTGTAACTTTTATATATAAAAAATTCACAGGTGGAAGCATATAGTGACTTTTCTGTATATTAATTTTATTTCCTAATGCATATGTGCACATATAAAGCATCTAAAATGCGTCAAACAATTTGGATTTATTTTAAAATAATAACTGTGAAAATATTTATCAGACAAAAGCAAAGATTCATATGTATATACTATCCTCAGTTTTTATTAAAAACATCAATAATTTTGTGCTTATATTTAAGGTCAATAATTTTATTTTAAAACCTAACAAGCATGCCTGTTCAAAAGTCTAATTAAATTTTTTTTGATATTGGAAATAAGCAGTACTAGTCTGAGCCTCTGAGGAATAGCCTCGACTCAAGGCTCTCGAATGCTTTTATGCAACTGCTATTTATTGTGATATTTTCTGAATGTTCACTCTGTAGTTTATAAAATTTGTTGAAAATATAAAGAATGGTTTTCGTAATGCAAATTTTATATTTATACAGTCTATTTAATCTAATAGTTATAAATAAATGTGATTAAATAATTTATTTTATAATCGATGTGTAAATACTATAATCACATAATCATCATCATCATCAGCCACTTTCAATCCACTGCAGGATAAAGGCCTCTCCAGCAACTTTCCAGTTTCTTCTGCTTTGTGAAATGGCCATCCATTTACTACCTGCAAACTCATGAATTTCATCTATCCATCTCTGCCGTGGTCTTCCAGATTTTCTTCTAGCTCCTCTTGGGTACCATTCTGTAATTTTCTTAGTCCATCTGTCCTCATGTCTTTGAGCTATGTGTCCTGCCCAAGACCATTTTAGTTCTTTATTTTTGATAAGAATGTCCTTTACTTGAGTTTGCTACCTAATCCATGTGTTTCTCTTCTTATCTAACAGTCTGATTCCCAATATAATTCATTCCATTCTTCGCTGTGTAGTCCTCAGCTTCTCTTCCATTCTTTTGGTGAGTGCCCAAGTTCCACTTCCATAAGTCATGGTGGGGAGAATACATTGGTTCATTATTTCATGTTTCAGACAAACTGGGATATTGCTCTTCAGTATGTGACTATATTTCCTGAATGATATCCATACAAAATTTATTCTTCTCTTGACTTCCAGCCATTTATCATTATTACATCTAATAACTTGTCCCAGATAAGTATGTGACTCCACCTTTTCAATTACTGCTCCTTCAATAATTATGTCCCTTTCTGTACCATACTTGTTCATCATTACTTTTCTTTTAGCCATATTCATCTTTAGTCCAAAATCCTTATTAACTCTGCATAACTGATTAAGATTTTCCTCTAATTCTTTGGGATCGTGGCTTATGACCACAATGTCATCTGCAAATCGTAAATGGTTTAGGTACTCTCCATTCACATTGACTCCTTTCTGCAACCAGTCTAATCTTCTGAAAGCTTCCTCAAGGGCAGCAGTAAACAGCTTTGGAGATATTGTGTGTCCTTGTCGAACTCCTTTCTCGATTTTAAATTTGCTACTGTCTTTGTCTAGTCTAATAAAGGAGATAGCACTCTCATATATTTTCTTCAAAATCATAATATATGGGGTATCTATGCCTTGTCTTTCTAGTGCCTGAAACATTGCCTTTTCATAATCCACAAATGCCAGGCATAATGGTGTTTTATATTCATTTGCTTTCTCCATTAGCTGTGATATTCGTGGCAGTGATCCATAGTTGAGAATCCTGTCCTAAAGCCAGCTTGCTCTTTCGGTTGATTCTCATCAAGTATTCTTTCTAATCTGTTAGTAATGTCCCTTGTGAACAACTTGTAGATGTGGGATAACAAGCTAATTGGTCTATAATTTCCAATTTCTGATTTATCTCCTTTCTTATGCAACAAAACTATGATTGCATTATTCCACTGCTTAGGCGTCACACCTTTTCTAATGCATTTTGTGAAAAGCCTTGACAGTTTTTGTGTTATGTCTCTTAATCCCAATTTTAACAACTCTACAGTAACTTCATCTTCCCCCGGGGCTTTCCGATTCTTCATTTTCTTCAATGCATGTTCTACCTCATCAGGAAGAATATCGGGTATGTCGTATGTGTTGCTACTTTGCAATCCATCTTCCCCACTGCTGGTATCATTCCCTCGCTCCTCGTATAGTTCTCTATAGTAGTCTTCTGCTATTTGAATTCTGCCTTCTCTGCTATTTATAAGTACACCATCGCTATTCTTCAGTTTCAGTATTATTTGTCTTTCTGTATTACTGCTCATGGCTGCTGATTTAAGTCCTTTGTTTTCCCTTAATGCTTGTTCTACTTTTCTTGTGTTAAATCTTCTTATGTCCTCTCTGAGCCTCTTTCTAATGGTTTTGCATAACTTAGTATACTCAATTTTCTCCCTGTCAGTGTTTATCTTGCTCTTCATTTGTCGCCTTTGTCGACAAATGAAGAGCATCATAACAAGTGTTTCTTGACTAATTTTTTTCTTCTTTGGATTTCTTTTTTCCTATAGGTTTCTTGGGCTTTATCACTTTCAGAAAGTTGTAATATTCCTTGTTGATATCTTGGTCCTGAGTAGTCTGCAGAAGCTCAAACTTGTTCTTAAGTTCCAGTACATACTGCTCTTTCTCCTCTTCTGTTATCTCAAAGATCTTCATATTATTTACTCAAGTCAGTTTTTTCCTTTCCTTTCCTACATCTATATCAAGTGTGCATCTTACCATTCTGGGATCACTTCCAACATTTACCTTATTCAGGACGGTAACATCACTCATGATATATCTTCTGTTAGTGAGGATGAAGTTGATTTCATTAGTTGTTAATCCCTTTGAGCTCTTCCATGTCCACTTTCTGTTCACCCTTTTCTTGAAAAAAGTGTTCATTACTGACAATCCTTGAGATTCTGCAAATTCCACAAGTCTTTCACCTCTTTCATTTCTTTCACCAATTCTAAAATTTCCTATATTTCCCTTTCTGCGCTGTTTTGCCTTTTTCCAACCTTAGCATTGAAGTCCCCCATAATAATAGTGTAGTGGGTTTTCTGCTCATCTAGAGGACTCTCAATTTCGGTGTACATTTCTTCAACCTCTTCATCATCATGGCTCGATGTTGGTGCATAAATCATTATAATCTTTTGCTTGTACCTCTTAGAAATCTTGAGTATTAGTCTTGACACCCTAGGTGATGAACTTTTGAATTCCAAAATGTTGTTTTTTATATCTTTATGGACCAGAAACCCAACTCCACCTTCGCCCTTTTCACTGTTTCCATTGGTGTACAGCAGATTTCCATTTGATAAACTTATAAGTGATTCATTTCTTCTTCTTGTTTCAGCCAAACCAATGATATCCCAATTCACATTTTTTTAGTTCCTTTTCCAGCTCTAATATCCTGTCTTCACAGATGAGCGATCTTATGTTGTAACAGGCCAAGTTCAGTTTCCGTGCATGGCAGCCTGGTTGTACCCAGAGATTCTTAGCATCCTCTGCTTCCACTCTGATCCTCTCGCTGCCATAAGAGGGGGAGTGAAAGCTGCTGGAGACTGAGGGCCATTTGTTTCGTCGTGCTGTCATATGTGGAGGGTTTGGTCTTTTCCTCTTCACGCTGACAAGGCATCTTGAAGAGAACCACTCTACACGTTCGTTGCCAACTAAGTGACATAACAGGGCTTACCATCAAGAAGGTGTGCATGAGTGGATTTCAGGGAGGCAGGCCAACCAGACTTCTCCTAAATCTTCTGTAATAGAAAGATATTGGATCCATCAGTGTTTTAGACTGAGTGTCTGATAACACACAGAATACCTGTTCCCCTCTAAGCCCCAATTTCAATCACATAATAGCAACATAATAGCGTTAACATTTCAATCACATAATAGCAATCATTAATTATAATTAATGATTGCTACAAAAATAATTGTTTTTGTGTGTATAGCAATCAGCCATGCAACAGCATGAGGTAAGATTCAAAGTGATACTCATTCCTTGCATTGAGAAAAAAATTAGATTTTGATTTGGGTTTTAATGTTGCAAAATCGACTATGGTTATTATGTGCAGGGACAACGTTAACATTTCAAAAAAATCGGGATATTGGTAAACTTTTGAAAAGGTTACCTCGTCAAAGGTTTATACATATACATCAATAAATAAAATGAAGTATAACAGTAAAAAAAATTGCCTATTTTATATATTAACATCTTATAAAAACTTAAAGACTACATACATGTGGTCACTGTAAGATAAAACCTGATAGTGTATAACGGCTCAGTCAGATGGTTAAAAGCGGTAAAATAGTCATTTCTAAAATTTGTACATTCGCTTAAAATATGCTTAACAGATAAAAAAAAAAAAAAGTCACATTGCTTGCACATAGAAGCATTATCAGCCCTCAGCAGAAAGGAATGTGTCAGATGGCTGTGACCAATGCAGAGCTGAGCAAGAAAAACTTCCCGCTCCATGTACAGACCAGACTACCGTAATTTGATTACAGGCTTGATCTGATAAAGTTTGTTTGTTTGTTTGTTACCTTCCAATGCCATGAATCTTGCCACAGGGAATATAATTTATTATGGATTACTTCTCTGTAGTCTGTATAGGAGACTGACAGGTCAAGATTATGCAGTGCGGCAGCTGCTTTGGTTGCAGTATCAGCCAAATTGTTTCAACTAATCTCGATGTGGCTGGGGATCCAGCAGAAGGGAATATTGAAACCACCCTCACAGAGGATGCATATTATCTGTTGAAAGCAGGACAGGTTTGTATAAGTAGTGTATGTCACCACTGAAAAAAGCCTGTAGTGTACTCAATGAATCGGTGTATATAATAAATCGTTGGTATTGGCAAGTTCTTATGTGGCCCAATACTAAACTAAATCTATAGAGTGCAGCACTGCATTGTATGTGCTACATTTAGAGGGAATCTACTCAGAGATAATATAGTCAAAAAATACAGAAGCAGATCCTACAGATGATTCAGACTTCTAGCTGTCTGTGTGTGTATATAGGCAAGAAGTTAGAATGTTCAGGTCAGTGTTGTGAATAGAGCTGAATGTAGATGGCAGACAGCATATCAGACTTCATTCAGTTCTTAAGGGAGAAGGAATTTGAGCATGATAGGTGGAAAGGGTTGCTTTAGTGATTGGGCAACCTTATCTACAGTGATGTTAAACTCTCTGAGTAGCTCTTGGACATTAGCATTAGCATTAGTAGAGGCATATGATGCAAGAAAGCAAGCTTATTCAGCATCAGCCAAAAAAAAAAAGAAAAAAAAAAAAAAAAAACAACCACTACTCCCATTTCACCCCTCAATTCGTTCGAAATACCTGTCCAGCTGAGCCTTAAATTTGTTTAGGCTATCAACTTCAACAACAAGCGATGGAAGTCTATTCCACAAACCAACTGCCCGCTGGCTAAAGGCGAATTTCCGCACATCTATCCGACATCCGTCCTTCCTCAATTTGAATTTATGCCCACTCAGGTGATTATTCTGAGCAAGAGGAAGAATTCCATCGGCATTGAGCATGCTCAAGCCATTCAAAGCCTTGTACACCTCTATCAGATCACCTCGGCGATGCCTAGTCTCCAGGCTCTGTAATTTGCAAAACTTAAGCCTTTCTTCGTAAGAGCAACCCTTTGTTCCATTCACTAATCTTGTTGCCCTTCTCTGTACTCGTTCCAGCAGCTCTACATCCTTCTTGAAATGAGGCCTCCAGACCTGTATACAGTACTCAAGGTGTGGCCTGACCAATGCCTTATACAAGGGAATAATCACATCCCTGTCCCTGCTAGAAAAATTCCTGTATATCATTGACAAGACACCATGAGCTACTCTTGCAGCTCGTCTGCACTGCTCAGAGAACCTCATATCTGCCTGCACAATTACCCCCAGGTCCTTTTCATTCTCTACCACTGTCAGCGTAGTACCACAGAGTTGATACGTTGATCTGGGGTTACTGTTTCCCATATGTAGTACTTTACATTTGTCAATGTTAAACTTCATTTGCCACCTCTCAGCCCATCTGCTCAACCTTTCCAGATCCTGTTGCAGCAGCATAGTATCAGTAGTGTCCTTAACAACCCTGCCAACCTTTGTATCGTCTGCAAACTTGGACATTAAGCCTGATACACCATCATCAATATCATTTATAAATACAGAAAACAACAATGGACCCAACACTGAACCCTGAGGAACTCCACTAATAACATTAGTCCACGTTGAGCAGTGTCCATTGATTACCACTCTCTGTCTTCTGCCACTCAACCATCCCTTTATCCATAGCAGCAATTTGCCTCGAATGCCACACTTCTCCAATTTGTGCAGCAGTCTTCAATGCGCAACAGTATCAAAAGCCTTTCTAAGATCCAAATATATAATATCAAAGTTATTCCCTGCATCCAGTTCTTTTGTGACTACATCATAGTATCCAATCAAATTGGTCAGACAAGACCTGCCCTTAACAAACCCATGCTGTGTCTGAGCTATAACTGAATTCTTGTCCAGATGATCCTGCAGTGCTTCTTTAACCAGTGCCTCCATTAATTTTCCTGGAACCGAAGTTAAACTAACAGGTCTATAATTACTTGTGTCAGCCTTTGATCCTCCTTTGTGAATTGGGGTTACATTTGCACATCTCCAGTCCATGGGTACCTCCCCTGAGTCCAAAGAAGCTCTCGTAATTATGGCTAGGGGTTTGCTTACTTCCTTTGCTGCCTCCTTTAATATAACTGGATAGATCCCATCCACCCCGGGTGCCTTTTTTATGTTTATCCTCAACAATTTCTCCTCCACTTTCCTCTCAGTTATTAGAAAATCATCTAGCTCACTGCCAATGTTTACTTCACCTACGACATTCCCCTTCCTGAATAACTCCTCATGTGTGAATGTAGATGCAAAATACTCGTTTAGATTGTTAGCCACCTGAGCTGGATCCTCAACTGTTGAACCATCAACATCCAGTGGACCAATCTGATTCATCCCTTTCCTTCTTGAGTTTAAATAGGTAAAGAACTCTTTTCTGTTTTTCTTTGCATCCTTTGCCAAGAATTTCTCATAATCTGCCTTTGCCTGCCTAATCTCCTTTGTGACTTGGTTACAGACCAACTTATATCTATCATAGGCTTCCACGTCACCCATTAATTTGTATGTATCCCATGCATTTTTCTTCTCTGCCATATGTCTCATTAGTTCATCTGACAACCATTTAGGCCTGAACCTTGAACAATATTTCTTGGTTTGTATGTAAAGCCTGGTAGCTTCCAAGATTAGTTCCTTGAATGCTTCCCATTTTGAATTTGCTGTTGGTAACATCATCAGTTGGTCCCACTGTATAGAATTTAAATACTGTCTCAGACCAGCATAGTCTCCTTTACGAAAGCAAAAACCCTTCCCTTTACCTCTGATGGTAGTTACCTCCTTGAGTAAATCCCACTTCAGCACACTGTGATCACTGCCACCCAGTGGTTCATTTATCTGCAGATTCCTAATGCATGAAGAATCACTACTGATAATCAGATCAAGAGTATTACTCCCTCTAGTTGCCTCCCGAACATGCTAGTGTAGAAAACAATCATCCAATAAATCCACAAAAGCCTTGCTAGTGTGTGAGTGACCAACCCACAAATTCCAGTCAATATCTGGGAAATTAAAATCTCCCATTATAAGACTCTCTGATTTACTGGCCCACTCTATTTCCCTGTACAGTATCTTATTATACTCATCAGAGTCATTAGGCCTATAGCACACTCCTACTCTCAATTTTGATTTACCTATGCTTATGTCACACCAAACTGACTCAACACTGCGCTGTCCAGCGATGTCAACTGGCTTCACTTCCTTGGATTTTATGTGTTTTTTAACTAATAGCATAACCCCTCCTCCCTTCCTATCCTGTCTATCCTTTCTGTAGACGTTGTACTCCCCAAATTCCAGTTCTGCATTCCTTATATCTGTGTGACACCACGTCTCTGATATCCCAACAATATCTGCCTTTGATGTTTTGAGTAATACCTCAAATTCATCAATGAATTCCAAATGGGCAGTTGGGTGTTATAAAGCTTTTCCCATCATAGCTCAAACACAGATATTCAAGAGGGGTGGTCTGGCAGGGAGCTTAGGATACAAGCGTACTGTAGCATCAACTGTTTTCATTGAAGTGAGAAGGATAGTGTCCGCTGTGACATGCTATATCAACTATCAAGAGGGAACAGTGTAACTTGCATTGGCTTCACCACAGACCCGACCAACAACAGCAACGCAGAAAAGAAACGACTAACCATACGCTTCCACACATAGACTTAAGATAGGTGATGTTCTGAACGCACCAGTAACAATACGAATAGCTTGATGGCGAATGGGGTCAAGCCACCGAAGGGCACTATTTCTGGCTGATACACAAGATCCATAATATAATTTTGATCACACAAGTGCATGATACAGATGGAGTAAATTTCATCAGTCTGCACACCAAGAAGTAGAAGAGCGAGCATGGAGAAGGTTCAGCCCTCTTGTGCATTTTGTTCATAGCTGAAAGATATGATGGAGAAATATCAACTTTTTGTCAATGAGTTTCAAGAATTTCATCTCCGCTACTAGTGGAATGATGCTTTGTCCAAGTCTTAATTCAGTTTTGGGATGAAGGTTATGCTTGCAACAGAAATGGATGCAAACTGTCTTCTCTAGTGAGAACCTGAAACCACTAGCCATTGTCCAAAAGTCAAGATGATTAATGGCTTGTTGCAGTTGTCCCTCATGTTACATGACAGAAAATATGATGATGTCATTGACAGGGAGTGGACTGTTCATGGTTGGAGGAAGTTGTTCAATAATGGAGTTACTTTAAAGGTAAAAAGTGTAACACTTGAAACAGATCCTTGTGGTACTCCCTCTTCTTGGAAAAAACAATGGTATAAAAATTTTTTTAATAAAAATGGGAAGGCGACTTCTTAGACTGAACAACTTATAAAGATCTTTTAAAATACCAAATCTCCAAGTTGTGTCATATGCTTTTTCCATATCAAAGAAGATGGACAGTAAATGCTCTCTTTTTAGGTAAGCATTTCAAACAGCTGTTTCCATACTAATAAAGTGGGCCACTTGATTGGAATGGAAACAAGTGGTCCAAAGTGGATCTGTTTCTTCAGATGCTGCATTGAATATGGGAAAGAAAGTCATTTGATTCCAAGTACCATAGAAGACGAGCATTGACTATTCTCTCCAATATTTTGCAGAGAGAGCAATAGGATGGAAATTTGTTGCAATTTTGTTATCTTTTCCTAGCTTTGCTAAAAATGAGAATAGTTGCCTTGAACCAGGTGTTTGGAAACTGCTCTTCAAGGAAGATTCTGTTGTACAGGAAGTGCAGATAGTCCATGGATTTTAGTGAAAGGTGTTTAATCATTTCATAATGGATGTCATTTGGTCCAAGCACTTGCCTTCATAAGGGTGTGAGAGCTACTTTCAGCTTGTGAATGGTAAATGGCCCATTGTTTGGGTAAATATCCTTTGATGTAAAATTCAAGGCCTTTTTTGTATTTAGAGATCGGAAACTCTGGGGAGTAAGATGATGCTGCAGAGATAGCATTGGCATTCGTAGAGGAATATGATGCAAGAAAGCAAGCTTATGCAGCATCAGCCAAAAAAAAAAAAAAAAAAACACCCACTTCCATTTCACTACTGATAATCAGATCAAGAGTATTACTCCCTCTAGTTGCCTCCCGAACATGCTAGTGTAGAAAACAATCATCCAATAAATCCACAAAAGCCTTGCTAGTGTGTGAGTGACCAACCCACAAATTCCAGTCAATATCTGGGAAATTAAAATCCCCCATTATAAGACTCTCTGATTTACTGGCCCACTCTATTTCCCTGTAGTTTCTTATTATACTCATCAGAGTCATTAGGCGTATAGCACACTCCTACTCTCAATTTTGATCTCCCAATGCTTATGTCACACCAAACTGACTCTACACTGCACTGTCCAGCGATGTCTACTGGCTTCACTTCCTTGGATTTTATGTGTTTCTTAACTAATAGCATAACCCCTCCTCCCTTTCTATCCTGTCGATCCTTTCTGTACATATTGTACTCCACAAATTCCAATTCTGCATTCATTATATCTATCTCCTGGGGCTCACATCTGGTGAGTATGGGCTTGGCACACTCAGGGTCCTGAGCTAGATATCATCATTCTTCTCTTTCTTGGTGATTCCCTTCTACCCCTCCTCTCTCACCGCCCCTCCCTTTCAGGGTAACTCGGAAATTTATTTCAGCTGGTGCAGCATAAGCCTCAGGCTTCCTTGCACTATATGGCTAATAATAATAATAATAATATCTGTGTGACACCACGTCTCTGATATCCCAACAATATCTGCCTTTGATGTTTTGAGCAACACCTCAAATTCATCAAATTTATTTACCTAGCATTGGTGTACACACAAGTATACACAAGTATATTAGTCCTTTCCCCCCCCCTTCAAGCTAGCAGTTTTCTGACCCACCTATCACTGCCTCGATAGCATCAGCAAATATTCTTGCACCTTTTTTATTTATGTGTATCCCATCCCTGTAGAAGCAAGTACAGACCAGGCTGAAAAAAATTCTACCCCTTGAGCCCTGCACAATCTTTCCAGGGCCAAATTGATCGACAAGGCTCTCATCATATACTCCCTCCTATCGTGTCTGGGCAGAATTGCAGACACTGTCAAATTCAACCCTAATTCACGGCATTTTTTCAACAGTGACCTGTACTTCTTAAGTAATTCTGCTGGTCTCCTATTCTTAATATCATTAGTGCCAACGTGTACAACTATATCACCTTTTGTGCCCTTAAAAGATGATATGTGCTCCACAACATCATCAACCCTTGCCCCTGGCAGACATACCCTGGTCCTGTTCCACCTATACTTTTTCAAAGCATGTTCCCCTTTTCCCTGACAATAGAGTCACCAACAACTACTAGTTCCTGTAGGACCAGTGCATTCTGCCTTGCGGGTTACCGCTGTGTTGCGTGATGACCAAGTGCAAGCTCTGGCGTTGATGTGGGCAGCTGAGAGCTTGATGGACCACTCAATTTAGATCCTTTGAGGGCATCCACCCTGTCCTTCAGGCTCTCATATAGGTCCATAACAACGTTGAGTTGTCGCCTGATTTCCTTACACTCATTGCATCGCGCACATACAAAGACATCCCCCATGGCAATATCATGTCTCCGTACCCGATTGATCCACAAACATCATGCAAGAGTGCATTTTAAAAGGCTGTGATTCAGAGGGCAACTGCCCCCTCAGTTCTCCCCTGAGCCACAGCACTCCCATTAGCTTTGCTGCTCTGGTCTGAGTCATGATTTCGATTTAATTTCAATAAAATTTCAATTTCAGTACAAAATTATAACCCTAAACGTGCATCCCAACACAGTTATAACGCTATATATATTTTTCAGTATCGAGTATTATCTACAAGTTCTGTTTATGTAACTTCCGTATCTGGTTATGTATTAATTAATTATGTCACGTTTGTAATCTAAGTCGTTATATGTATTTAGTTAAAAAGTACAATTTAATTGACAATGAAGTTTAACAAGATTAATAGATTTTACTGATTGATTGACAATATTATATACTATACTATACTATACTAAGCTTACGCTATCTAGTTCGGGATATAACGTTGTATTGTATAACAATGGCAGCAAGTTACGAACAGTAAATCTACGGACACTTAAGTATTAATTAACTTCCAAAACCTCGCTGTCTCAATTCAGAATAAACTAATGATCCTGACTAGGTCTAAAAGCTACTTATAGAAAATAATTTAATATAACAATCTGTCAATAAAGCGGCTAAATATGGCTAAAAAACGTCTCGTTCAGCGGAGCTGCAACTTGTAGCACGTGGATTTGATACCCTTACCGATACTAAGTGAGATACTAAGATTGTGCAAGGCTCAAGGAGTAGAATTTTTTTCAGCCTGGTCTGTACTTATTAACAGGAGAGACTGCTTCTGAACGGATGGGATACATTTAAATAGAAAGGGTGCAAGAATATTTGCTAATGCTATCGAGGCAGTGTCAGGTGGGTCGGAAAACTGCTAGCCTGGGGGGATACAAAGACTAATAGATTAACAGTAGCCACTGGCAGAGGTGAAAGTGATTCTTGCACTGCTTCTATTGGAATGAGCAGAAGCCTGAAAAACAAGATGCAGGATATTTCAGAGACTGCTGGGAGTCATTGCGGTACAAGTAAACACATGGGTTGTGTTAGGGTAGCTAAGAATAGAAAAAGGTGAATGTATACTTGCATGTACACCAATGCTAGGAGTTTGGTAAATAAATTTGATGAATTTGAGGTATTGCTCAAAGCATCAAAAGCGGATATTGTTGAGATATCAGAGACGTGGTGTCACACAGATATAAGGAATGCAGAACTGGAATTTGGGGAGTACAACGTCTACAGAAAGGATAGACAGGATAGGAAGGGAGGAGGGGTTATGCTTTTAGTTAAGAAACACATAAAATCCAAGGAAGTGAAGCCAGTCGACATCGCTATACAGTGCAGTGTCGAGTCAGTTTGGTGTGACATAAGCATTAGGAGATTAACTTTGAGAGTAGGAGTGTGTTATAGGCCTAATGACTCTGATGAGTATAATAAGGAACTGTAAACAGAAATAGAGTGAGCCAGTAAATCGCAGTGTCTTATAATGGGGGATTTTAATTTCCCAGATATTGACTGGAATTTGTGGGTTGGTCACTCACACACTAGCAAGGCTTTTGTGGATTTATTGGATGATTGTTTTCTACATCAGCATGTTCGAGAGGCAACTAGAGGGAGTAATACTCTTGATCTGATTATCAGTAGTGATTCTTCATGCATTAAGAATCTGCAGATAATGGAACCACTAGGTGGCAGTGATCACAGTGTGCTGAAGTGGGTTTACTCAAAGAGGTAACAACCATCAGAGGTAAAGGGAAGGGTTATTGCTTTCGTAAAGGCGACTATGATAGTCTGAGACAGTATTTAAATTCTATACAGTGGGACCAACTGATGATGTTACAACAGTAAATTCAAAATGGGAAGCATTCAAAGAACTTATCTTGGAAGCTACTAGGCTTTACATACCAACTAGGAAATATTGTTCAAGGTTTAGGCTTAAATGGATGTCAGATGAACTGATGAGACATATGGCAGAGAAGAAAAATGTATGGGATATATACAAATTAATACGTGACACAGAAGTATATGATAGATACAAGTTGATCTGTAACCAAGTTACAAAGGACATTAGGCAGGCGAAGGCAGATTACGAGAAATCTTTGGCAAGGGATGCATAGAAAAACAGCAAAGAGTTCTTTATTTATGTAAACTCTGGAAGGAAAGGAAGGGGATGAATCAGATTGGTCCACTTGATATCGATGGGTCAACTGTTGATGATCCTGCTCAGGTAGCTAACAAACTAAATGAATATTTTGCATCGAGATTCACACATGAGGAATTATTCAGCGAGGAGAATGCCAGAGGTGTATTCAACTCTGGCAGTCAGCTAGAGAATCTTGTAATAACTGAGAGTGAAGTGGAGGAGAAATTGTTGAAGATAAACACAAGAAAGGCACCTGGGGTGGATGGGATCTATCCAGTTATATTAAAGGAGGCAGCAAGGGAGGTAAGCAAACCCTTAGCATTAATTATGAGAGCTTCCTTGGACTCAGGGGAGGTACCCACAGACTGAAGATGTGCAAATGTGACCCCAATTCACAAAGGAGGATCAAAGGCTGACACAAGTAATTATAGACTTGTGAGTTTAACTTCTGTTCCAGGATAATTAATGGAGGCACTTGTTAAAGAAGCATTGCATGATCATCTAGACAAGACTTCATTTATAGTTCGGACACAGCATGGGTTTGTTAAGGGGAAGTCTTGCCTGACCAATTTGATTGGATACTATGATGCAGTCACAAAAGAACTGGATGCAGGGAATAACTTTGATATTATATATTTGGATCTTAGAAAGGCTTTTGATACTGTTGCTCATGGAAGACTGCTGCACAAATTGGAGCAGTGTGGCATTGGAGGCAAATTGCTGCTATGGATAAAGGGGGGTGGTTGAGGGGGAGAAGACAGAGAGTGGTAATCAATGGACACTGCTCATCGTAGTCTAATGTTATTAGTGGAGTCCCTCAGGGTTCAGTGTTGGGTCCATTATTGTTTTCTGTATTTATAAATAATATTGATGATGGTATATCAAGCTTAATATCCAAGTTTGCAGACGATACAAAGGTTAGCAGGGTTGTCAAGGACACTACTGAGACTATGCTGCTGGAACAGGATATGGAAAGGGTGAGCAGATGGGCTGAGAGGTGGCAAATGAAGTTTAGCAGTGACAAATGTAAAGTACTACATATGGGAAACAGCAACCTCAGAGCAACTTATCAACTCTGCGGTACTACACTGACAGTGGTAGAGAATGAAAAGGACCTGGCGGTAATTGTGCAGGCAGATATGAAATTCTCTGAGCAGTGCAGACGGGCTGCAAGAGTAGCTCATGGTGTCTTGTCAATGATATACAGGAATTTTTCTAGCAGGGATAAGGAGGTGATTATTCCCTTGTATAAGGCAATGGTCAGGCCACCTTGAGTACTGTATACAATTTTGGAGGCCTCATTTCAAGAAGGATGTAGAGCTGCTGGAACGAGTACAGAGAAGGGCAACAAGATTAGTGAATGGAACAAAGGGGTGCTCTTACGAATAAAGGCTTAAGTTTTGCAAATTGCAGTGTCTGGAGACTAGGCACAAGCGAGGTGATCTGATAGAGGTGTATAAAGCCTTGAATGGTTTGAGCATGCTCAATGCTGATGGGATTCTTCCTCTTGCTCAGAATAATCACCTGAGAAGGCATAAATTCAAACTGAGGAAAGAGAGATATAGGAAGATGTATGGAAATTTGCCTTTAGCCAGCAGGTAGTTGGTTCGTGGAACAGACTTCCATTCCTTGTAGTGGAAATTGATAGCCTAAATAAATTTAAGGCTCAGCTGGACAGGTATTTCAAACTAACGGAGGGGTGAAGTGGAAGTGGGTTTTTTTTATTTTTTATTGGCTGATGCTGCATGAGCTTGCTTTCTTGCATCATATGCCTCTACTAATGCTAATGCTAATGTGAGATGTTAGAAAATGATTTCCAAGAGCATTGGCTACTGCAGCTGAATATGCAAGAGTACATCCAATATAGTCCAGAATCGATGAGAGGGTGTGCTGTGTATTTTCCCTTCCTTTTCAAGATATTTTCCACAGACTACTTTACAGCTGGGTAATAGAAGATGTAAAATGGACCCAAAGTTTCTTCAGCTCAGATGTTGGATATAACTTGCTTTATTGCATGTATGTTTAAAAGCTACACGATTAGGTGTGGTGGGATATCGCTAGAATATACTCAGGCTTTGTTTTGTGCCTGTTTTACAGCTGTGCATTCTAAACTCCACCATAGTGGAAACCAGGTGAATGTTTTTGGAATTGTAATTACAGCTGCATGGATGATACTTTCTGTGATGTATGTGACTGTATGATTAATAGCCTCCTGACTGACTGACTGTAGTAATGTCAAAATTTGCCAGATGTTGAAAGGCATTCCAGTCAGCCTGCTCAATCTTCCACCATGGTAACCTAAAAGGAAGATATATAGTCTTCCACTATTTAAGTAGATTATCATGGCTAAGTGATCACTTCCACATGGATTCTTTTCCACTTCCAAGTAAGTGAAGGGAGGAGCGAGGAGGGAGCAGAGAGAAAGATCAATGGCAGAAATGTACAGGTGAATTGACAACGACCTCTTCCTTCTAAATGAGCATGTGTTCTAATACTCATCCTCTTCCACTGATGTCAGTGGTATACCCCACAGGACGTTATGTCTGTTAAAATCCCCAAGAAGTAAGAAAGGGGGGGGACTTTGATGATCATCCCCCAGGAAGATCATCAAGGCCTTCCTGGGGAGGGAGGGATATCGGTCCCATGTGGCAATAAATAAGAAATCCCTGTAAGGCGAAGTGCAACAGCCTCAATGCTGGTCATAAGTAGTAAATAGGGTCTGGTCGCCCATGAAAGTAGTGACTTCTCCATGGCAGGGCCATCCACAATTCTACTTATGAATAATAGTAATGTGGCACATGGTGTGGTCATCATTGGCCTTTAGTTAAGTCTACTTTAAGCAAAGGCAGGCTGGTTAATGCTTTTCCAGGAGTGCCTTGATGTTGTCTGCATTTCTTTGAAATCCATGACAATTCCATTGTAGAATTCAGCCATTACTTGAGCTTGGTGATTCTGTCGTGCTGAGAGCTTAATTTTCTGTCTTGGATTATCTTTTTTGGAAAAGTATGGACAGTGTCCTGTTCTTGTGTCCATGTCTTTCTCCACAAAGAGTTCCAAGACTATTTCATCAGATACCTCTTTGGCTTCAACATCCATTTTTTTCTTGTAGCTGTGTTGACAGTTGAGTTTCCTGTGATGTTACGTTACTGCTCGATCTTTGTAGTGCTGGAGCACAAGGGAGGTATCAATATTGGAGTAGCATCTGACTGAGCTTTCTGTTTTTCTGAATTCAGTAAATATCAGGCAATGGATGTAAATCACTCTTTCAGTGGTAGTCATTTCAGTTTGTATTCCAAAAGAACATATCTTGGCAACCTTCTCAGAGTATGTTGCCTTATTGCTATTTCTGGTTTAACTGCTTTTCTGGCATTCTGGTATAAGATGTTTAGCTCTGCATAAGTGATTGTATTTCTTTTTCTTCCTTCCCACTCTGACATGCTTGAGAATATGCAGGCTCTCCTTGGCAATTAATACAGGAGGGTTTTGCAGCTTTACATTATATAATTGGCATTAGTATTAGCATTAGCATTATTAGAGGCATTTGATGCAAGAAAGCAAGCTTATGCAGCATCAGCCAAAAAAAAAACCCACTTCCACTTCACCCCTCTGTTCGTTCAAAATACCTGTCCAGCTGAGCCTTAAACTTATTCAGGCTATCAACTTCCATGACAAGGGATGGAAGTCTGTTCCACCAACCAACCACTCGCTGGCTAAAGGCAAATTTCCGCACGTCTATCCTACATCTGTCTTTCCTCAATTTGAATTTATACCCTCTCAGGTGATTATTCTGAGCGAGAGGAAGAATCCCATCAGCATTGAGCATGCTCAAACCATTCAATGCTTTATACAACTCTATCAGATCACCTCGCTGGTGCCTAGTCTCCAGACACTGTAATTTGCAAAACTTAAGCCTTTCTTCGTAAGAGCACCCCTTTGTTCCATTCCCTAATCTTGTTGCCCTTCTCTGTACTCGTTCCAGCAGCTCTACATCCTTCTTGAAATGAGGCCTCCAGACCTGTATACAGTACTCTAGGTGTGGCCTGACCATTGCCTTATATAAGGGAATAATCACCTCCTTATCCCTGCTAGAAGAATTCCTATATATCATTGACAATACACCATGAGCTACTCTTGCAGCCCGTCTGCACTGCTCAGAGAACTTCATATCTGCCTGCACAACCACCCCCAGGTCCCTTTCATTCTCTACCACAGAGTTGATACGTTGCTCTGGGGTTGCTGTTTCCCATGTGTAGTACTTTACATTTGTCAATGTTAAACTTCATTTGCCACCTCTCAGTCCATCTGCTCAACCTTTCCAGATCCTGTTGCAGCAGCATAGTGTCAGTAGTGTCCTTGACAACCCTGCCTACCTTTGTATCGTCTGCAAACTTCGACATTAAGCTTGATATACCATCATCAATATCATTTATGAATACAGAAAACAATAATGGACCCAACACTGAGCCCTGAGGGACTCCACTAATAACATTAGTCCACGATGAGCAGTGTCCATTGATTACCACTCTCTGTCTTCTCCCCCTCAGCCACCCCTTTATCCACAGCAGCAATTTGCCTCCAATGTCACACTGCTCCAATTTGTGCAGCAGTCTTCCATGTGCAACAGTATCAAAAGCCTTTCTAAGATCCAAGTATATAATATCGAAGTTATTCCCTGCATCCAGTTCTTTTGTTATGGCATCATAGTATCCAATCAAATTGGTCAGGCAAGACTTCCCCTTAACAAAACCTGTGTCCGAGCTATAACTGAAGTCTTGTCTAAATGATCCTGCAGTGCTTCTTTAACTAGCTAGTGCCTCCATTAATTTTCCTGGAACAGAAGTTAAACTCACAGGTCTATAATTGCTTGTTTCAGCCTTTGATCCTCCTTTGTCAATTGGGGTCACATTTGCACATCTCCAGTCTGCAGGTACCTCCCCTGAGTCCAAGGAAGCTCTCATAATTATGGCTAAGGATTTGCTTACTTCCTCTGCTGCCTCCTTTAATATAACTGGATAGATCCCATCAACCCCGGGTGCCTTTCTTGTGTTTATCTTCAACAGTTTCTCTTCCACTTTACTCTCAGTTATTACAAGATTCTCTAGCTTACTGCCAGAGTTGCATACACCTCTGGCTTTCCCCTCGCTAAATAACTCCTCATGTGTGAATGTCGATGCAAAATATTCATTTAGTTTGTTAGCTACCTGAGCAGGATCATCAACAGTTGAACCATCGATATCAAGTGGACCAATCTGATTCATCCCCTTCCTTCTAGAGTTTACATAAGTAAAGAACTCTTTGATGTTTTTCTTTGCATCCCTTGCCAAAGATTTCTCGTACTCTGCCTTCGCCTGCCTAACCTCCTTTGTAACTTGGTTACAGATCAACTTGTATCTATCATAGGCTTCTGTGTCATGTGTTAATTTGTATGTATCCCATGCATGTTTCTTCTCTGCCATATGCCTCATCAATTCATCTGACATCCATTTAGGCCTAAACTTTGAACAATATTTCTTAGTTGGTATGTAAAGCCTAGTAGCTTCCAAGATAAGTTCTTTGAATGCTTCCCATTTTGCATTTGCTGTTGGTAACATCATCAGTTGGTCCCACTGTATAGAATTTAAATATTGTGTCAGTCCATCGTAGTCGCCTTTACGAAAGCAATAACCCTTCCCTTTACCCCTAATGGTAGTTACCTCTTTGAGTAAATCCCACTTCAGCACACTGTGATCACTGCCACCTAGTGGTTCATTTATCTGCAGATTCTTAATGCATGAAGAATCACTGCTGATAATCAAATCGAGAGTATTCCTCCCTCTAGTTGCCTCCCGAACATGCTGATGTAGAAAACAATCATCCAATAAATCCACAAAAGCCTTGCTAGTGTGTGAGTGACCAACCCCCAAACTCCAGTCAATATCTGGGAAATTAAAATCTCCCATTATAAGACTCTCTGATTTACTGGCCCACTCTATTTCCCTGTACAGTTTCTTATTATACTCATAAGAGTCATTAGGCCTATAGCACACTCCTACTCTCAATTTTGATCTCCCAATGCTTATGTAACACCAAACTCACTCGACACTGCACTATCCAGCGATGTCCACTGGCTTCACTTCCTTGGATTTTATGTATTTCTTAACTAATAGCATAGCCCCTCCTCCCTTCCTATCCAGTCTATCCTTTCTGTAGACGTTGTACTCCCCAAATTCCAGTTCTGCATTCCTTATATCTGTGTGACACCAAGTCTCTGATATCCCAACAATATCTGCCTTTGATGTTTTGAGCAATACCTCAAATTCATCAAATTTATTTATTAAACTCCTAGCATTGGTGTACACGCAAGTATACATGCACCTATTTATATTCTTAGCTACCCTAACACAACCCATGTGTTTACTTGTACCGCAATGACTCCCAGCAGTCTCTGAAATATCCTGAATCTTGTTTTTCAGGCTTCTGCTCATTCCAATAGAAGCAGTGCAAGAATCTCTTTCACCTCTGCCAGTGGCTACTGTTAATCTATTCATCTTTGTATCCCCCCAAGGTAGCAGTTTTCCGACCCACCTAACACTGCCTCGATAGCATCAGCAAATATTCTTGCACCCTTTCTACTTAAGTGTATCCCATCCCTGTAGAAGCAATCTCTCCTGTTAACAAGTACAGTCCAGGCTGAAAAAAATTCTACCCCTTGAGCCTTGCACAATCTTTCCAGGGCCGAATTGATCGACAAGGCTCTCATCATATACTCCCTCCTATCGTGTCTGGGCAGAATTGCAGACACTGTCAAATTCAACCCTATTTCACGGCTTTTTTTCAACAGTGACCTGTACTTGTTAAGCAATTCTGCCGGTCTCCTACTCTTGATATCATTAGTGCCAACGTGTACAACTATATCACCTTTTGTGCCCTTAAAAGATGATATCTGCTCTACAACGTCATAAACCTTTGCCCCTGGCAGACATACCCTGGTCCTGTTCCACCTATCCTTTTTACAAAGCATGTTCCCCGTTTCTCTGACAATAGAGTCACCAACAACTACTAGTTCCTTTGGGACCAGCATATTCTGCCGCTGTGTTTCACAATGACCAAGTGCAAGCTCTGGCGTTGATGTGGGCAGCTGAGAACTTGATGGGCCCCTCAATTTAGTTCCTTCGAGGGCATCCACCCTGTCCTTCAAGCTCTCATATAGGCACATAAGAACGCTGAGTTGTTGCCTGATTTCGATACACTTCTTGCATCGCGCACGCACAAAGACGTCCCCCATGGCAATATCATGTCCTGTACCTGAATGCTCCACAAACATCATGCAAGCTGTGCATTTTAGAAGGCTGTGATTCAGAAGGCAACTGCCCCCCTCAGTTCTCCTCTGAGCCACAGCACTTCCATTAGCTTGAGCCTTTTGTTTTGCTGCTCTGGTCTGATTACTTTTAATTTAAATAAAATTTCAATTTCAGTTTATAACCCTAACTTATCTCCCAACACAGTTATAATGGTATATATATTTTTTAGTGTCAAGTATTAACTATCTCCGAGTTCCCTTTATATAACTTCCATATCAGTTATATATTAATTAATTATGTTACGTTTGTAATCTAAGTCGGTATATGTATTTAGTTAAAAACTGCAATTTAAATGCCAATGAAGTTCAACAAGTTTAATAGATTTTACCGATCGCTGAAAATATTATAACCTATACTATACTAACGCTATCTAGGTTCGATATATAACGATCGTATGACAAAGACAAAGGCGCGAAGTTACGAACGGTAATCTATGGACACTTAAGTATTAATTAACTTTCAAATCTCGCTGTCTCAATTCAGAATAAACTAACGATCCTTACTAGGTCTATAAGCTACTTACAAAAAATAATTTGATGTAAAAAATATTCAATAAGCGGTTAAATATGGCTAAAAAACGTCTCGTTCAGCGGAGTTGTAACTTGTAACACGTGGATTTGATACCCTTACCGATACTTTTATGCAATTACAAGGCCGAGTAAAGAATAAATACACCAGATTAATCAGAAATATCACAAAATAATGCTATACTACTAAATTTAAATCAAAAGTTTTAGAAAAACAATAATTTCAAATCAATAAATAAGAAAAATCCACTTAGCGGCTTTGAACACATCTGGCCCCTACTAGCCTCGTCAGCAGACTCCATGGTCTTTTGCACCACATTGAGCACAGGCAAGTGCACACGGTAGGCCATTTGGAAATGTCCATATTTGTGGCCTTTGAAGCACCTTAACAGGTCTGAACATATTGACATATTGTGCAGTTCAGATAACCTGTTTTAACCTCATTAGGAGACGGTGTATTAAAAGTAAGGATGATGTTTCTAGTTGGGACTAGCATTTGTTTTGTTGTTTTCTAGCTGTTACTCCTTGCAATTTTATTTCTGAACAGATCTCTTCAGACACTTCCATAAGAACTCATTCAGAGCTGACTCCTCGGGCATGAGTTTCATTCCTCTAACAGAGGTCACTTGGAGCTGTTCTGAGTGTTTTCCACACTTAGTTTCGATGGGGATATCCACAGAACATAGCCATTTTTTACTGATTTAGAGGAAGCTCCCCTAAATCAGCAAAATGGCCAACTCTTCCAAACTTTCTGGATAAAGAAGGTAACAATTTCCTTATATTTTTTTCACTGGTAGAATGAATTATCAGATATCTAGGTGTAGGACCTGATATTGTTTCAGTTTGGGCTTCACCTCATTGCTAAAGTGGTGTCTGTTCTGTTTCATTATTTCTGGTAAGGGCTGTGTTGGGACCCCCAGAAGAAAAGTTTAGTTTATCAGGATATGTATTAATTTTTATTTTTGTTCAGTATCTATTTGATGTCAGTGCCCAGCCTCCCCACCAATCATGGAGTCCAAATGGGCCACTACACAGCAAGTAATAAATGAGCTTAAGAGTGGGATGCTAGGGCGACCAAGACAATACACCTGCACTGCCACCAACCCAAATCTTGTCTCTCTAACCATCAGAGTAGGGGCATGGCATCTACATGGTTGACCCTTGAAGGCTAACCCACTAGTCGATATCGATCCTAGCCAAGCCAACCAGGACCACTTGGCTTGTTGAATCAGGGGGCCCCGTCAACCATCAGGATCCCCCCCCCTTTCTCAGTTTCCATGGGTTTTGTCCACTGCAAACATGCCAGATTCCTGTGGTGTCAGCCTGGAACCCAGGATGCAGGCACTGGGAGATCCCGTCACCACGTACTGGTGCCCACGTCAGGAGGGGAGATAACTGGAGGGAATTATATATGAAATTAGTCTTAGTCTCTGTAGGGCGGCTAATGGGCATGAGCTATTCAGGGTCCCAGCTGATTTAGATGCAGTTTCTGCCAAATCATTTCATCTGATCCAGTGTGGATGGAGATCTAGCAGAAGTGAATATCAAAATCAAATTCTAAAAGATAATGCTTCTGAATGTAGCTGCTGGACAGGACTGGATGAGGACCGTACCTCGTCATTGATAAGACCTGCAATGAACTTAGAGAATTAGTGCATATAATGCATTTTCAATGATAGCATGTTCATGTGATCGAAGGCTAGATCTATAGCATGCAACTCTGCAGTGAATATGTTGATTCGGGGATGGGGAGGTCTGCTTGGATATCATAGTGTCTTGGAAGACAGCTGCAGATCCCAAGGGCATTTGTGACTTCAAACAATCTGGCACACTGGCAAGAAGTCAATATTCAGCTCAGTGTAATTGGAATTGTAGGACAGAAGATGGAGTGCCAACCTTGACCAAGCTGTTAAGAGAAAAGTCACAGGCTGGAAAATAAGCATGCCAGGTTGGTGGGGTTTGACTCGGTGATAAGAATACCAAATGGATGGATGGCAGCCCAACAGGGGTTGCCCAGATTTTTCCAGCTTGGCACGAAAATGAGTGCCCACATGAGGTGGTCTGGGAGGGAATTCAGCTTGAAAGCATGCTGAAGAGACATCTGCTTCCATCGAAAAGATAAAAATAGCTGTTTTGATTCAACATAGTAATTATGGACAGGAGATTTTTGAAATGCTCCAGCAGCAATACAAATTACCTGATGGTGGACAGGATCCAGCCATTGAAGTACACTCTTTCTGGCTGATGTATGTATCCCTGGAATCTGTAATCCAGTTTAACTTGCACAAGTGCATGATAGAAGCACAGTAAAGTTGCATTACATTGCTTGGCACTACAAGAAGTATGGGAGATTGGGTAGATGGTATTCAAGCACTTAGCGTTAATATTAGTAGAGTAGTAGAGGCATAGGATGCAAGAAGGCAAGCTTACACAGCATCTGCAAAAAAAAAAAAAAACCTTGTTTCACCCATCCATTCACTCCAGAAGTTTGTCTAGTTCAGCTTTCAATTTATTTAAGCTGTCAACTTCCACAACAGATGGAAGTTTGTTCCAGCAAACAACTACCTGCTGGCTAAAGGCAAATTTCTACACATCTATTCTTTCCTCAATTTGAATTTATGTCCCCTCAGATGCAGAATCTGAGCAAGAGGAAGAGCAAGATTAGACTAGGTGCCTCTCAGGTGCCTAGTCTTCAGATGCTGCAATCTGCAAAACTTAACCCTTTCTTGGTAAGAGCAACTTTTAGTTCCACTCACTAATCTCGTTGCCCTTCTCTGTACTCGTTCAAGCAGCTCTAAATCTATCCTAAAATGAAGGAACTGTATGAAATACCAAGGTGTGGCCTGATCATTGCCTTAGACAAAGGAATAATCACCTCCTTATCACCCCTTATCAGCTAAATTCCTATATATCATTGACATTTCACGAGCTACTCTTGCAGCCTGTCTGCAATGTCAGAAAACTTCATATCTGACTGCACAATTACCCATAGGTCATTTTCATTCTCAACTACCTTGAGTGTAGTACCACACAGTTGGTATGTTACTCTGAGGTTACTGCTACCCACATGCAATACTTTACATTTGTAAATGTTAAACATCAGTTGTCACCTCTCAGCCCATCTGCTCAACTTTTCTAGATCATGTTACATTAGCGTACCGTCCTTACTGCCATTACCAACCCCTACCAACCTTCGTATTGTCTGCAAACTTGGACATTAAACCTGATATGCCTTCATCAATATCACTGATAAATACAGAAAACAACAATGGGCCCAACATGGACCCCTGTGGGACATGACTAATAACATTAGTCCATGAAGAGCAGTGTCTACTGATTACCACTCTCTGTCTTCTCCCACTCAACCATCCCTTTATCTATAGCAGCAACTTGCCATTAATACAATACTGCTCCAACTTGTACAGTAGTCCTCCATGTGCAAGAGTATCAAAAACCTTCCTAAAATCCAAGCATATGATATCAAAATTATTTTTTGCATTCAGTTTGTTTGTGACCACATCATAGTATCCGATCAAATTTATCAGACAAGACTACCCTTTATCAAACCCATGCAGTGTCTGAATTATTACTAGCAGTAATAATTCAGACATTGTTCAGACAGTCTGAATTATTACTGCTAGTAATAATTCAGACATCACAGTGCTTCTTTAACCAGTGACTCCAATATTTTCCCTGAAAGAGAAGTTAAACTAACAGGTCTGTAATTATTTGTGTCATGTTTTGATCTCCCTTTGTGAATTGGGGATACAATTGCATATCTGCAGTTCATGGGGATCTCCCCTGAATCCAAGGATGCCCTTATAATTAATGCTAAGGGGCTGCTTATTTTCTTTGCTGCCTCCTGTAATATAACTGGATAGATCCTATCCATAAGTGCCTTCAACAATTTCTCCTCCAACTTGCTCTGAGTTATTACAAAATCATTAAACTTCCTGATAGAGTTTGATAAACTTCTGGCCTTCATGCTCCTAGAGAATTCTTCACGTGTGAATTTAGATGCAAAATACTCATTCCGTTGTCAGCTGTCTGAGCAGAATTGTCAACAATCAAACTGTCGATATCAATGGACCAATCTGATTCACCCCTTCCTTCTAGAGTTTACTTAAGTAAACAAGTCTTTACTATTTTTCTTGGCATCCTCTGCCAAAGATTTCTTGTAATCTGTCTTTGCTTGCCTAACCCTTTGTGACTTGATTACAGACTACAGTAAACCCCCGCAAATAGTGGGGGTTACGTTCCTGAGAAATGCCGCAAATACCGAAAACGCGAATACTGAATTATGGCTCCCATAATAATAAAGGGGTTCTGTTCCAAAGTATGAAATATATAACAAAAACTAGTCTAAAATTTTGTCTATGTATGTATTATATGTACCTTCATAATATGACTATGTACATAGACAGTACATAGTGAAATGCAAGCATATGGCATCGAAATGAAAATAAGAAACAATTTAATATTAAATGTAATATTTATTAGAAATTTCAAACAAATCTTTCAAACCAGCACCTTTGCTAGCTAAAAAACGTATCCTACCAGTGCTATCACCAGTTTCGCTAAAGTGTTGATAAAGGAGTTTTGCCTTTTCACGAATGATGAGTGAACTTAATGGAATTTTATTGTGTTTGGTCTTCTATCCACAGATTTAAAGCTTTTTCCATTTTTTCTAATTTAACATCATGGAGTTACAGAGCAAATTTTTTAAGCAATTAGCGCGTTTTCACGGACACCACGGCGGATTTTTTCTTCCGATTTTTTGATTGATCGTACCGTTGACTCATTGATTTTATAATGTTTTGCCACTGAGGAGACACTTTCACCATTAGAAATTTTGTCTAATAATTCAATTTTATTCACTAATGTCATCACCTTCTTTGATATTTTCACATTTCACATTCACATTCCCTTGTTATTCGTAGCCATATTTTTGTACGGGTTAGAAAGAACTTGTCGACCGGGCTAGCCGGGTGGGTAAAGTGCCTGCCTGGCAACCCAAAGGTCGCGGGTTCGAATCCCACCTCGGGCTTGGATCAAAGTACTGCAAAAAAAAACCTTGGGAGGTGCATTATGGCCACAGAAGCCGATGCGAAACAACTATCAAAAAAAAAAAAGAAAGAACTTGTCCAAATAAAGTCACTCTCTTCCGTTAACACACTCGAAAAAGTCTGTTTTACACTACAAAATGGTAGATTTATCACTTTTGTAAGCATATCAATTTATAAGCATATAAATTAAAAACAAACGACAAAACCTTCCATGGCAAGCGCATAACACATACTGAACAAGGATTAGCGAGAAACATCCACGCTTGTGATTTTGTCACCCCTCTCCCCCCACCCACTGAGCGCTCTTTTGACCGGGAAAGATAATTTTAGCCACACCCATGTTTTTATGGCGGAAAATGTTCACGGCGCTTTAAAATTCACATTTTTTTAGGTTTCATTTTATATTAAATCAGCGACCGCGAATAGTGGGGGTTTACTGTATTTTATATCGGGAGAGACTGCCAGGTGGCCGGTAGTACAAGTTGATGGTAAATTGTGCTCTCTAAAGTAACTTAAATTTAGTAAAAAATCTAGGTTATTACCCAATATGATAGATATCATCTTATAGTGGACGCCAAATGCTTTCCAATCATACGATCATGGAGGCACTGGACTTATGACAGATAAGTAACGTTTAATTTTAATTTGTGTTTGAACAATTTTGTTAAAGCCTAAGCAAACTATTGCTGTCTGACCGGCTGAAGGTCACTGGTGTGAAGGTAGCTCGCTATATTGCCTTTGGCAGTAGTTGTCTGCCCGCGACTACCTGTAGTTAACCCAATAGACTTAAACGCTATTGTTCTTCCTACAACTCTACTGCAGAATAGTAAACTGACTACCCTTCCCCAATTAATGCCTGATTTGGCATCTGCTGCTTATAGCTCTGCATAATGTCTGGAAAAGTAAATGCACATTGTCGAGCTTCACTGCGTTCCTGCAGGCAACCGCACCAGTCCTCGGGGGAAGAAAACTCGGAAGGGGTTCCCTCCTCGATCGCGATGACTAGAAACAAAATTCGGACAACGAAACAACAGGCTTCCGTGGCAAACGAACACGGCATACCTGCCGCCGACAACTCTCCCGGCGGCGACGATGCCGATTGTAATGGGGTGAACAGCGATTGTGCTCCTGCAGCATCCACGAAGAGACTTCCTACCCTCAAGAAAAAGGTTCTCAAAAGACCCGAAGCATCTGGTTCACTCCCCCTAAACAATGGGAGGATGAAGAGGAATGGGATGAAATGCCGAATTTATTCAGCAAAGATTTTCCCAACATGAAAATTATACACAAACTGAGGCGCAAAATGGAATACTGCCTCCGTAGAAAAAACAGCAACGTCACCAGGGCCGTATCATTACAAATTTCGCGCTGCTGGGGCTCTTTAGAGAAGAAGTTATATGAGGTCATTATAGAAAATGAACAGCTGAAGGCCACCAATGCCCAACTCCAACAAACTAATAAAACTCTATCTAAAGTAACCAAAAATCCAACTATAGCAGCTCTGAATACCAGGCTACCTTCCAACCAAGCTTCTGATGAAGGTACTCGGCACCAGTAATCTTATGCTGCCATGCTCAAACTAATTCAGATCCCCACCACACAGAACAAGCATATGCTGATTATAAAAGCTATAGAAGGGTGCGACATCCCAGATAGCGATGGAGTGAAGGACACCGTCCTAAAGAAGATAAAACCAAAATTAGACAATCTCCAAATCAAAAGCATTCGCAAAATTCGCGACAAAGGGATAATATTGGAAGCAGCCACTAAGTCAGATCTAGAACAGATCAAGTCTTGCGGCACAGCTGAAGATCTAACTCTTACCTTTGAAACCCCTAAACTCAGGGGACCAAGTTTAATTGTGTTTGATGTAGATGGCTCAATCCAGAAAGTTGACCTACTGGAGGAAGTATATAACAGAAATCTCTTTGAATCCATGAGCAAAGAAGAAGCCATTAAGGAGATGAAAATTCAATTTTCCACCAATGCACGGACTCGTGGTAAACTTAATTGGGTTATAGAAGTGTCCACCGGGATAAGGAGATTCCTACACAGCCAGGATAGAATTTTTTTGGGCTGGTCATCCCACAGATTCAGAGATTTTGTACCAGTCCTGAAATGCTACAAATGTCTTGGTTATGGGCACACCTCTGCTAAGTGTCTTAAAAAACAACCAATATGTGGGCATTGTGCTGAGGCAGGGCATCTCTACAAGGACTGTCCCAACAAAGCCTCGCCTCCTAAATGCTCAAATTGCAAAGCAATTAAAAAACCCTACAATCACTCTGTGCGGGATGGAGCGTGCCTTGTATATAGAAGAGCAGCAGATATAGTACACAATAAGACTAACTATGGAAAATAGGATGCTCAACCCCCCCACCCCCCGCTCCCAGACTTCGTATAGCTAAGATCAATGGCCAAAAATCCATCTCAGTGGCAACATAGCTTCATCCTCTAATGGACGAGTTGAATCTAGATATTCTTCTCCTTCAGGAACCATACTGCATCCGTGGAAGGGTCTCTGGTTACTCCCTGACTTTCAGGAAAATCCAGACGACAAACCAATTGTGCCTCGCTGCTATCATCGTCCGCAATCCAGACCTATCTGTGTTACTACTAGGTCTGGATTGCTATCATCGTCCGCAATCCAGACCTAGTAGTAACACAGATAGAATCACTCTGCACTCCCCACCTAGCGGGGGCTACAATAGAAGGCAGCTTCGGCTGTATTGCGGTCCTAACAGCATATTTCCAATTTGGTACAGATATCCTCCCGCACATAGCTCGACTGGAACAAGCTCTTGACCTCCTGGAGAACACTGATGTCATTATAGCAGCAGATTCGAATGCCCGATCGACACAATGGTTCAACACATCTACCGATGCAAGAGGAGACATGTTAGATGAATTCATTGCCTCACGTGGCCTTGAAATCATCAACAGACCAGGACAACCAACCACCTACTCTTCGGGAACTGGAGAGTCTAACCTGGACATCACACTGACTACTCCTTCTCTTTGCAATAGACTCCTTCATTGGCAGGTGCATGACACGGCCACTACTAGCGACCATCGCCTCATCACTTACATTGTCACCGATTCTGCCCTCCCTCGTCAAGTGCCTATCCAGGATATTGTAAGATTCTCTACTAAAACAGCGAACTGGGACCAGTTTGACAATGTAATTCAAGATGTTTTTCACGACCCAGCTAGCAACTTCTACCAATCAATGAACAGTGCGCAGAAAACAGACTTTGTGCAGAGTCTGCTCCTCAAAGCTTCAGAGGCTTCCATGAAAAAATGTTCCAGGAACCCAAGATCTGTACCATGGTGGTCGCAGGAACTCACTAACCTGCGCAATTCTCTGAAGCACGCTCGCAAAGAGTACCAACGCAAGAGAAGGACTAAACCTGCTCACATCGTAGAACAGTATAGAGACCAATTCAAAGCAGTCCGCCGTGAATATACTAACAAATTTACCATGCCAAGGAAAGCTCCTGGCGCTCCCTTGTCGAGACTGAGGGGAACCGGAATCCGTGGGGTTTAGTCCACAAACTTGTGAGGAATAAGCTGGGATCCACGGATGTCATACACTCTGTCCGCTCTGATGACTCATCTGAGACTACACACTGGGAAGATACAATCAACCGGATTCTGGATGAACTAATATATCAGGACAACACCAACTCTGACACTGACTTCCACAGGAAGATAGCAGTACAAAATTCCAGCTTCCAGCCAGACATTATGGAGGAACCATTAAAGGAGGAGGAAGTCGATGCAGCAATTAGAAAAATCAAAAAAGGTAAAGCTCCTGGTCTGGATTTTATTAAAGGCGAGACTGTGCAACGTCTCTGGGCCATAGCTCCAATGATACTTCTTCAGCTCTTCAACACCTGTCTGAATGAGGGTAACTTTCCATCACGTTGGAAGCATGCTAACCTGAGGCTCTTACCTAAGGATCCCACAGGTACCTCCAAGGCATATCGCCCGATTGCGCTGCTTCCCATTCTCGGCAAGGTTTTTGAGAGACTGCTGCTCTCCCGCTTCCAACACCGATATGAAGCCAGTGGATTGGCATCCTCGCTTCAATTTGGATTCAAACAAGGGTGCTCCACAATTGATGCTCTATCTAAAACCCTCAAAGTTGCAGAACAGTCAGATGCAACTTATGTACTGGCAATCTTCATTGACTTCAAAGGAGCTTTTGACACAGTGTGGTGGCCGGGCATTCTTCAGAGGGCCAGAGTCTCTAACTGTACCTGGAATTTCTACCACTGCCTCAAAAGCTACTTCTCTAACCGCAAGGTCAGCATCAAAACAAAATATCACTGCATCACCCGACATCTAACCCGAGGCTATCCCCAGGGCTCCATCCTGGGGCCAGCTGTCTGGAATATGATACTCGACGACTGGCTCCTGAGGGACTACCCACACACTACTCAGCCTTCTTATGCCGACGACATGGTTATCATCATCGACGGCCCCACCCACGCCACCATAGAAACCCAGGCTACAGTTGTTCTCTCTGCTCTGTCCGTATGGGCCACAGAAAACAAACTCTCAGAGTCTCTAACTCTGAAGAGCAAAACCCTCCTATTAAAAGGCAAACTAGACTTCTCCAGACCTCCTACCACGTTTTAATAGCCGCCCACTGAAAAACTAACGATCGGTGAAGTACCTAGGAGTAATTTTGGACGACAGGAGAACTTTCATCCCCCATATCCAAGCTATCAAAGAAAAGATAAAAAATTACATTACTATGTTAGCACGCTTTACCTGCAAGGACTTGGGTCTTAAAGGACCAACTCAATGCCTTCTATACTCAGCAGTATTTATACCAATTGTCACATATGGAGCTGCAGTATGGTACCACCGAATGACTTTAGTGCATGCTCAACGTAAAATTCAGCAAATTCAACGACTTATGCTACTACAAATGACCCGCGCATGTAGAACGACATCAACTGCCGCCCTACAGCTACTAACAAGCCGCCTTCCCTAGGACCTCCACATCGCTTTTATCGGACTCTCTCATGCCATTAAGAAGAATAAGGAAGCTGAATTCCTCACTATTCAAACCCGTACTGATACCGACATCAAACAGGAACATAAACATGTGTGGCTAGAATTGATAAACCTATGGCAAACCCGCTGGAATAACTCCACAACTGGTGCAACTACTAAACTTTTCCTTCCTGAGGTAACCTACATCAACAAACAACGTTCCACTTGGTTTTTCCCTAACATCTATGCTTCCTTCCTATTAACTGGCCACGGGTCCTTCAAGAGACGACTTCTAGAGTTCGGCCTAGTCGAGGATGCCCTCTGTACCTGCAGAGAACCTGAAGACTGGGATCACGTGATGCACTCATGCAATGTATACTTAGATCTAAGAATCCAACTACTCCTAGACCTCCACACTACATCACTTCCGCCAGAAACCAAGTTATTGGAATCTAATGATGCCTTCCGTGCACTGACCAGTTATGCCAATGAGGTCTTTTGTCGTCGCTGGCATCACCTGCAACTTCCGAACACTACTCCTGGATAACCTCCTCTAGACAGCAACTGATACCCAGCACCAGAAACTTCCAGACATGAAACTGCAAATTGCGGCCAGCCCAGTCGACGCCACTCCGTGATTCTCCATTGTTACGATCCTGGACTCTTTAATTTGAACTTTACCTATCCTCTTCTTCTTACCCACAGTCCTTCTCCAGGACTCCCACAATTGCACCTAGCATTCTTCTTGCTCCTTTTTGCCTGGGAGGATGTCTACGCTCTGTCATCCTTGCTATCTTGCCTGTCTTCCACTTTCCTGTCTCTTCTCTGCTCTTTCCTTGGCCCTCCCCACTCTCGCTCCTGCAGGAGTGTGGACGACCTGCCAGATGTCTTTTACTCCCTGGTCCGGCTCCTCGTGCCAGTGGACGGATGCTGTGAGGCTCCTTCCTGGTGATTGCGCCTCCCAGTAACGAAGAGGGCAGTCAAACAACACACTACTCACACATAACCCACACTGACTGGCTTTGCTATGTTAACAGAGTATTTAATGCGGATTTGCGGGAAACCACGGGAACCACATAACAATAACACTATGTCCACTATATATTTTATATCGACTATAGCCTTCTGTGTCACCTGATAATTTATGTGCATCACATGCATTTTTCTTTTCTGCCACTAGTCTCATTAGGTTATCTGACATCCAATTAGGCCTAAACCTATCTTAGTTGGTATGAAAAACCCAGTAAAATTTGACATTAATTTCTTGAATGCTTCCCATTTAAAATTTGCTGTTGGTAACATCACAAGTTGGCCCCACTGTATAGAATTTAAAAACTGTCTAAGAGTTGTCACCATTACAAAAGCAAACACCCTACCCTTTAACCCTGATGGTAGTTACATCTTTGAGTAAATTCCACTTTGACCACTGCCACCTAGTGGTTCCTTTATTTGCAGATTCTTAATGCACAAATAATCACTACTGATACTCAAACAAAGAATATTTCTCCCTCTGGTTGCCTCTTGAACATGCTGCTCTAGAAAACAATGTTGTTATTGTTATTTGGTTTTTAGGAGCATTAGCAACTAAGGCCATATTGCTCCGGGAATATGCGGTGGTCATTCCCTGACCTTTCCGCATCCTCTGTATTTGGTGGTGACGGGATCGAACCCTGGTCTAATCAAGAAGCGTGTGTTACGCACTGCTGCTCCTTCCTACCTGGCTACACAGGTGCCCTAGAAAACAATCATCCAATAATTACACAAAAGTCTTACAAGTGTGTGAGTTACCAACCCACAAGTTCCAGTCTATATCTGAGAGGTTAAAATCCTCCATTATAAGAAAATCTGATTTACTGGCCCACTCTATTTCTCTGTACAGTTGTTCCTTGTACTCATCAGTCATTACACCTATAACACACTCCTACTCTCAATTTTGCTTTCAATGTGGTTATGTCACACCAAACTGACTCAGCGCTACACCACTGCCCATCCATGTCAAGTGGATGCACTTCCTTAGATTTTATGTGTTCTTAACCAACAGCATGACCCCTCCTCCCTTTCTATCCTGCTATCCTTTCTGTACACATTGTACTCTCCAAAATCCAATTCTGCATTCCTTATCTCTGTGTGACACCATGTCTCTGATTCCATGATTCCAACAATATCTGCCTTTGATGTCTTGATCAGCACTTCAATTTTGTCAAATTTATTTTCTTTACTTCTAGCATTGGTATATGTGCAAGTATACACGAACCTATTCTTACTCTTAGTTACCCTAACATAGCCCATGTATTTACTTGTTCCGAGATGACTCCCAGCAGTACTTGAAATCCCCAGCACCTTGGTTTCCAGGCTGCTGCTCATTCCTATAGAAGCAGGGCAAGAATCGCTTTCACCTCTGCCTGCGGCTGCTATTAATCTATAAATCTGTGAACCCCCCCCCCCCCCAAGATAGAAGTTTTCCAAGCCACCTAACAATGCCTTGATAGCATCAGCAAATATTCTTGCACCGTTTCTATTTAATTGTATCCCATCCCTGTAGAAACAATCTCTCCCGTTAACAAGTACAGACCACGCTGAAAAAAATTCTACCACATGAGCCTTGCACAATCTTTCCTTGGCCAAATTATTGACAAGGCTCTTATCATTGACAAGGCAACTTATTTCAACACAGATCTTCTACTCTTAAGGTCATTAGTGCCAACGTGTACAACAATATCACCCGTTGTGGCCTTAAAAGATGATATCTGCTCTACATCATCAACTTTTGCCCCGGGCAAACATACCCCGGTGCTATTCTATCCATCCTTTTTGCACAACATATTTTCCGTCTCCCTGATAATAACAAGCTCTTGTGGGACTAGCGCATTCTGACTTGAAGATTGCTACTGTGTTACCTGATGCACAAGAGTGAGCTCTGCATCTAAGAGCCTGATCAGTCCCCAACTTTAATTATTTTGAGGGCATATCTATCTCTCTCTCTCTCTCTCTCTCTCTCTCTCTCTCTCTCTCTCTCTCTCTCTCTCTCTCACTCAAGCCGGGTAGGTAAAGTGCCTGCCTGGCAACCCAAAGAGGTCACAGGCTTGGATCATGGTAAATGCAAAAACCTTTTGCATCAAATGCAGGCAGGCAGGCAGGCACGCACTCACTCATGCACTCACTCACTTCCTGTTCCAGAAACTCTGCAAACATTTCACAACTTGCACATTTTTTTAGGCTGTGATGTATTCGAGAATCGCCTCCTTCGGTTCTCCCCCAAGCCACAGCTTTCCCGCTGCTTTGTGCATATTGCTTTGCTACTCTAGTCTGGGGCATGATATCCATTTAAATATGATTTAATTAATTAACAATGAAAATTAATAAGGTTAATAAATTTAGCTGATTAATTGACTGCACTATTCTATAGTTAACTATACAATTCTATGCTAAGCTAATGCAGCGACACGTATTACACCATAGAGTTTTATATCATAACAATCACAATATTAAATTAGTTATATCCTTAGCTAAATACAAAAGATATAAGCCTAAAAAGTGATTAAAAACCTTTAAACTACTTATTTATTACAATTAGAACCCTACTGTTCTTCTGTGCTACTGTATTTATGCTAAGACATTAATGCAATAGTGGTATGAGTAGCGAGTCGTAAATTATAAAATCACTAGCTACGTTTAAATAATAAGCTAACGAATGCTACTAAGCTCTAGCTGCATTTAAATAATAAGCTAATGAATGCTACTAAGCTCGATTAAATCTATTTGTAAACCACAAATTAATTTTAGTCTGGTTAATTAATCAAAAATACAAAAGAATGCCAAATGGATTGGTATTCCATTTGGGGTTGATAGCCTGACAGGGGTTGCCCAGATTTTTCCAGCTTGGCACAAAAACGAGTGCCCACATGAGGTAGTCTGGGAGGGAATTCAGCTTGAAAGCATGCTGTAGAGACATCTGCTTCCATCGAAAAGATAAAAATAGCTGTTTTGATTCAACATAGTAATTATGGACAGGAGATTTTTGAAATGCTCCAGCAGCAATACAAATCACCTGATGGTGGACAGGATCCAGCCATTGAAGTACACTCTTTCTGGCTGATGTGTGTATCCCTACAAATAAATTTCCAAGAAAACTTATCCGTTTGCAGCAGCTGAAGAAGTCAACATTCTCACACCTATAGTCTCGTTCACAGACCTATTAATTTGTATGTAGTTAATGGATATGTTATACAAAGGTCAGCTTTCCATCAAATACAAGCCCCAAAAAATCTGGTCTAAAGTACTAGTGAAATAGCACTTTGTCCAAGCCTTAATTCAGGTTCAGTGTGAAGTTCTGAAGTTAAGCCTGCAACAAAAATATATGAAAATGGTCTTTTGTGGATAGAATCAGATGCCATTAGTCATTGCTCAGAAGTTGAGGCAATTAGTGGCATGTTGCAGTTGTCTCTCGAAAACCTTCATGTTGCAAAACTGAGAAAATATGCTAAAATCATCAGAATAGAGGGCACTGTTTACAGCTGGAGGAAGTTGTTCTGTAATGGAATTCACTTTAAAGCATAAAAACCTTAACACTTAAAAACTGAGCTTTGGGTACTCTCTCTCTCTCTCTCTATCTCTCTCTCTCTCTTAGCATAAGGACTAAGAGAGAGTGAATCCTACACAAACTTAGAAAGACCAATGGGTAAAAATTTCTTAGTAAAAATGGGGAAGTGTCCTCTAAGACCAGTACTAGGAAGGTCTTTTAAAACAATGGTTCTCAACCTTTTTTTGCTCGTGGCCCACCCCTCATATTGTTCAATTATAATAAATGTAACATTTATAATAAATATGTACTTTATAAAGTGCACTTTTTATTTATTATTTGTTTATAATGTAAGGAATATTAATAATAAAAATGGGATTATTAACTAAAATCTTTATTTATAACAGAATTTTTACTCATATAACATTGTTTATTCACAATATACAATTACGCTCCTAACAAAAAAATATTACAACAATATTATTGTCCCTTAGTTTTTAGTGAGATCCTTGCGGATAATTTAATTTAAATTTTATTTTAGATAATTTTATTTTAGAAGTGAACTGTTAAGAAGTGAAATTTCCATGGCCCCCAATTTTACAACTTTTACCTGTGGCCCCTCAGAAATATGGCATGGCTCCTGGGGGGCCATATGGCCCCCATTGAGAACCACTGTTTTAAAATACCAAATCTCCACATTGTGTCATATCCATTTTCCATATCAAAGAATACAGACATTAGGTGTTCTTTTCATTTTAGGAAAGCATCTTGGATAGATGTTTCCAATCTAATTAAGTGGTCCAATAGAAGCAAATGACCTCATCTTCAGCACTGTATGCTGAAGATGAGGTCATTTGCTTCTAGATGCCATATGAGACAAGCATTGATCATACTTTCCAAGATTTTGCCCAGATGGCTAATCAGATAGGACAATAATTACATAAAATTTTGGAATCCTTTTCTGGCTTAGAGAGGGCAAGACAATTGACTTGTGCGAGGAGTCCGGAAACTGCTATTCAAGAAAGATTCTGTTATAATGGAAGACCAGATAATCTACAGATTTTGGCAGAAAGTGTTTAATCATTTCGGAATGAATTTAATCTGGTCCAAAACACTCGCCTTAGTACGAGTTAGAGCTGTTATTAACTTGTGTATGGTAAATGGCCCATTATAAGAGTGAAAGTCCTTTGATTTGCAGTTTGATTTGCCTACGTTTCATTTTCTCTTAGTACCAGAAACTCTGGGGAATAAGATAAAAGTTATACAAATGTTATAAAATGTCTCTAGAAGGGCACTGGCTATTGCTAAATGCAGTATAATGTTTTTGTTATTCTCTCTATCTTGTGAACTCCTCTGACCGTATGCAAAAATAAAAAGAAAATTTATTTTCACTTAGCCCACTTACAAATGTAGTCACTAGTTGAATATGGCTTAAAGAACTTCTGGCATACTCTCCCAAAGTGTTTACTTTTAAAAGCTTACAAGTTATAGTTAGCACAAGAATTAAAGCACTAGCAGTTAGTGCAAGTACCACAAGTTGTGCTATGACTTGCAACAGAAAGCAAAGAAAATAGCATAGCTTGTTAGTGACAAAACAAATTTAACTTGGAAAGTACAGTGAACCACCACAACATTCAGGCAGGTTTGCTGAAAATCCTCAACAAGTAATCAAGAGTAATAAATGGGATTCTCAAAAATAAGTTTGTGCCATTTTACAGAATGAAAATTTACGGCCCCTTTTTTATTTAAAAGAAGTCATTCAACATATCCAGGCAAATATTCTCATTTATTTATGGAAATATTTGCTTGGATATGTTGAATGATTGGCATAAATCTCAACTTTATGAATGCTGTTCTTTCGTCGTCAAGCAAGATGATGTGCCTCCTAACTTTCATGGATATGTGAAGAATATCTCATTAACATACTAACTCAGCAATGGATGGAATGAGGTACTGAAGAAGAAGATGCCATTTTTGTATTCCTAGTTCTCCAGATCTCTGCACCTAACACCATGTGACTTCTTTTGGGAGATGCCATGTAAGAATGCCATTTTTGCAGTGCGAATATTGCCAACAGATATTCCTAAATTGAAATGTAGATTCACTGTAGCAATTGTATTCAAAATTAATATTAGCAAGACAAAATGATGGAAGGAAATGAACGTTTTCTGCTTCATCCAAAAATAAATAAAATAATAATAATTAAAATAAAATAGGATCTTCATACCATTTCCATTCCAACAAAGTAAACATCCAGTTCAGCTTTAAATTTAGCCAAACTCACTTCCATGAAACTTACTTTATATTCATGTCTCCCACCCACAAGGGAGAACAGACCTTGCTCAATCATTTGAAGGGATTAAGTGCCTTAACCAACTCAATTAGATTTTCCCTTAGATGTCTAGTTCCCAAACTTTGCAGTCCACACCTAAGTTGTCCACACATTAATTTCTTTGCACTTGTCATCAATCCAGATACCTTTCTCTGAACCCAATCCAGAAGTTCTATGTAATTCTTTCGGTGCAGTCTCCAGACCTGAATACAATATCCAAATGCAGTCTAAATAACGGCTTTGTAAAGAGCAATAATGATGTCCTTCTTGCTACTAGCAAAGGCCCAATAAATCACACATAGGACAACATGTGCTTTCCAAACTGCCTTATTTACACTGCACAAAAAATTTCATGTCAGATTAAATCATAACACCTAAGTCTTTTGTATCATGAACTAATTTTTAGTTCCTCTCTTTTTAGCCTATAAGTGACTCCAGGATTTCTGCATTCTGAACATTACATTTAGAAGCACATTAAGCTTTGGCTACCATTTTTCAGACCATATATGCAACTGATCTAAGTCTTTCTAAAGCAACATGGCCTGGCTTGAATTGTTAACCATCCTTCCTATCTCCAGATCATCAGAAAACTTTGGCAATTTATCTTTGACATCCTAATGCATATCACTTATGAAAATCAGAAATATGAGAGGACCAACATAATAGTCAGTCTATTTATGACAGAAGGTTGTCAAAGGCAGACTATTCATGACACCATCTTTCTCATATCTTTTAGTCAGCCCATGATCCAGTGTAGGATCTTAGCAATAACTCTAACTTTTTCCAGTTGATACAGCAACCTTCCCTACCACAGAAGTCAAATTTTCTGGCCTATAATTACCTACCCAACTTTAGCATCACCTTTGTGGCAGGGGGTGACATCAGCAACTTCTCCAGTCCAATCTTCTTGGAGTTGATGTGCTTTCATTAACATTTCCAACAGTTTGATATACCCATATACAGTATTTTAAAATGCAAATGAATGTGTACCATCTTCTAATGGAGCCTTGCAATATTTTAATCCCAGTACCTTTTCTAACATACACTTTTCTGAGATCATTATATCAAATATTTGAGCTGTTTGATATTGTAACATTCCACAGAGTTTCGCTTGCTTTCAGCCATAAAATTTATGCCAAGTATCTGTTCAACTCATTTGCAATTTCTGCTGGTCTATTGATTTCTCATGATCAGCTTTTGCCCATCTTACTACACTGGTGGCTTTGTTACTCAATGTAATTAAGAGTAAAAATCTCAACAAATGAAATAAAGTTCTAAATACAAATTGGAATCACACGATTTCCTGTAACTGTCCTAATATGTGTGTGTTTTTTCTCAATCACACTCTTAACCTTACCTGTCATCCATTTTGGGACCTTATGTTTATGGAATTTGATCACTATTATGAAAGCAGTTGTAGCTTTCATAATAGTGATCATATTTGTATCCAACACTAGTAGTCACTCCAGTTAAATGAGCCCAGGAACTATCTCATTCTATTATAGCCCCTTCTCTTACCTTTACTTTTAACTACATAAGTTCCTTACATACAACCATTTAATGGCACTGTGCTCACTGCCTGCCAATGGTTCCCCACTGTCAAGTTACTGATAGAGTTAGGTCCTCTTTACTGAGAAGATTTAGGAGGTGAGATCCCCTGTTACTACCTTGGACATGCAGTGAAGTACCAATTATATAATTTGTTCAAAAAACTGTGAAATTTGCATATTCCAGTCTATAAGAGGTATGTTGAAGTTGCCCATGATGAGACAGTCGTACTTGCTAGTCCATTCAAACTGCCTAAAGCAATTTTCATGTTATCATGAGTTACCTGATCTGACTAGGGGAAGATTCTTTTTATTTACAGGCAGATTTTAAATGATACTGATTCTGAAATGAAATTCTTCAATCAGATCAGCATTTACTGATAATGGATCTGCTTCACATCCTCTGTTACCTAGTTCATCACCGCTAAGGCAGTCTGGGACAAAGGCTGGAAAATGAAGTGAAAATACAGAAAGCACCTTTCATCAATCTTGGATTATAGTAGATGTTCTATTGCAGATTCAATTGCAATAGCCACTGCTCTTCTACGGGAATTTTATAACATTTGTATAACTTTATCTTATTCCCCAGAGTTTCTGGTACTAAGAGAAAAATTAAATACACCTAAGTAAAAAAAAATTCGTGTAAAAAAAGACATTGTATTTATGGAAGAAAAGAACATTGGTTCCGGATCTAAAAAATCAGTAAAAATAATTAAAAAAAAAACATGTAAAAATATTCGTTTTAAGCTTATTATTTTATTTCAACAAAATACACATGTAATAATATGTAATGAAAATGTATTAAAGTAAATTTGTATGCATATGAAATGAAAAAAATTCTTCATGAACAAAAAAAAATCTGTTTTACACAACAAGATTTTATTCATTTTCACTTTCTGATAATAAACGGCGCATATGTTTGCATATGACTGGAATATCACTGCTATCACTAGAAATGTTGTGGACATTGTCTTCTTCCTCTATTAATGAAATTCTTTCTGTGATCTCTTGAGCAAAATCAGCACGAGTCTCCTCTGGTGCTGATGTTTCACTGGTTTTACGAACGAATTCAGTTATTAATCATTGTGTTCGTGTTTTGGTTAGGCTGTTATATAATTCTCTGTAAGAGGCTGTTAACAACTTCAGTTCACGTTGAAACTTCCCAGCGCGTTCCTCATTAGGGTCATGTTTGACAAAATGATTACCTAATTTTCTGGCCAGTTCCAGACCTTATTTTATTAAATCTGCATTTAGAACAGGATCATTTTCTACATTATCACTACGTTCTGTGGGATAAGGAGTCCCAAGGACAACCTCTAATAATTCATCTTCGCTTAGGGCTTTGTCGGTTAACAATTCATCAATATCTTCAAACGATAGATCATCGAATCCTTCTCCACCAATTTTGTGTGCCATTGTAATGAAGTTGGGAAATTCGGTCGTATTACGGATGATGGGATCTTTGCTTTTTACACATTGTGGCCAAACCGCTTTCCAACACGCATTTAAAGTTGCTGGTTTTAATTCAGTTAACGCTAATCCAACTTGATTGATACAATCCATAATTGAGAATTTCTTCCACACATCAATGACTGTTAGTGTTTCATCATTCAGTTTGTCCAAAACATGTTGGAATGTTTGTTTTACGTAGTATGTTTTAATTGTCGCAATTATACCTTGGTCTAGCGGTTGTATCAAAGATGTAGTATTAGGTGGCAGAAATAAAATTTGTACATTTGGCTGTTCCAAGACAGGATGGCCAGGTGCATTGTCAAGAATCAGAAGAACTTTAAATTTGAGACCTTTCAAATTCATATAACGTCTGACTTCTGGGACGAAACATTTGTTGAACCATTCTGTAAAGATAGCAGTGGTCACCTAGGCCTTCTTGTTTGTCATCCAGTGAACAGGCAGTTTATTGATATCTACACCTTTCATTGAACATGGGTTTAGGGCTCGATTTACCAGCAGTGGTTTCAACATACGATCTCCTGAAGCGTTGGAGGAAAATAATAAGGTCACACGATCCTTAGCTACCTTAAAACCACCAGCAGTTTTCTGCGATTTGGCTACATACGTTCTGTTCGGCATTCGTTTCCAGAAGAAACCAGTTTCATCTACATTCCACACTTGATCAGGAGTGTATCCTCCATCTTCAATAATTTTTGCAAGTTTCTGTGGGAATACTTTAGCAGCCGATTCATCTACAGATGCAGTTTCACCTTTAATTTTTATATTATGAAGAGCATTCCTTTTAAGAAACCCTGTCATCCAACCTGTACTCACAGAAAATTCATACTTTCTGTTTAACTGAGATGAAGTGCTTGGTTCCTTTTCTTTAATCTGTCTGTAAATTCTTAGTGCTGTTTGCTTGATGGCATTTCCATCTACTGGTATACTCTTTTTTGTGACTGATCTTCTATCCATATTACCAGAGCCCTTTCCATTTTTTCCTTGACAATATCTCTTGCATATGATGATGAATTAACACTTACTTTTGTTCCAGAGCATACTGACTTCCTAATTGCAGCTTCATTTTTCTTAATAGTTCTTACGGTAGCTTCATGTACACCAAAATGCTTTCCTACAGACGTAGCCCCTTGTCCAGTTGCAAGACGATCTAAAATTTGAATTTTAAGTTCCAAAGAAATCGCTTTCCTTTTCATTTTGGTAATAGGCAAATTATTCGACATTATATAAGGGCTACTGAAAAATTAATTAATAAAAAAAGGTATGAAAAATTTGTAAACTTACAATTTATTGACTATCGGCAAAATTAATAAATTTATATGTGCACAAATTTCACTAAAGGTTCTTTCACTTTGAAATAGAGCTTACTACTAAATGTCTTCCGAAGATACAATGCACGAATACTGTAGATGTGCACCAAATTTAATAAAAACGTTGATGATTCATAGATACATAGACGTACACATTGGTAAACAAAAGCACGCGTTTCAAAATGCACATACTAGCTGTTATCCAATCTATTGGTGCGTGTAATATAGAAATGATACTAATATGCCACAAATAAAAAAAATTTTTCTTATAATTTAGGCAAAAAAATTCATAGAAATCGTGTTAAATCAAAATGACTCGCATAAAAAGAGAATGAAATATTTATTTTGAATTCGTGTTAAATCAAATTCATGTTAAAAAAGATGTGCAAAAAAAGAATTAGGTGTATAGGCAAATCAAACTGCAAATCAAATTACAGTAATACCCCGACTTACGCGAACTCGGAGTTACGCGGTTCTTGATTTTTTCGTTTGGCAACACTGCCGCCCACTATCTTCAAGGTCGTCTTTCATATGTTATCGATATACAGTGCGACGGCGGAGAATGAGAGCGAAAGATGAACAAAATTCAACTTTACTGCGTATGAGCTGTACACATATACAAGAATTTGTATTCCAACTGTCGTATTTATATGTGTGCGTTCGAATTCGTGCTCAACTTTTGTCGGAAATTACATCGTTTTCACGAGAGAAATGGATCGCGTTGGTCGAGCTGTATACAGTCAGTCCTCATATAACACGTGTTTACACTACACGAATTCGATCATACTCTATTTATAGATACGGTAATGATATCTTATAATATAACACGAACCGAATTGGTTTATGCACGATTCACCTTTGTGTTTACAAGAAATGGCAGTCGAACGCAGAATCACCCCAACCGTACGCAACACGATAGGAATGAAGAGAAGATTCAGAAAGTGTATTTATGTTTTTTATATCAGTGAAGGGGAAACACATTTCACCGTAATAACGTAAAAACCAACACAATTCCAGCTATCGGTATGCAATTAGATCGAGTTTACTACCAGTTTATAACAGATTCCACTAGCAGAAACGCAACTGCATTGTTATTGTTTTATGGTAGTAACCCCTAGAAATGTGAGGTGTTAATAGTGTATCTCTGCCTTTATGGTGTTGTTTATTCAGTTGCTACATGCGCGCAGCTTTGTTTATGCGTATCAAGCGTACTGGTGAAGACACTGCAGATTCAGAGAGAAAAAGAAAAGCAATTATCGATAAACAGAGGCGGACTGGGTCAAAAATTCTTACCCAAGAAAATTTGTAGTGGCCTCATACTGTGGTTTATGGCCAAAATCACACCGGCCTCCGGCCCACCGGGGTTTCCCCGGTAAGGCTTATGGCCAGTCCGCCTCTGTCGATAGAGAAAAAATATGAAATTGTGAAACGCTTTGAGCGAAATGAAAGACCATGTGATATTGCACGTGCTACAGGCCTAAATGAAGCAACGGCGAAAAGCACATGACAATTGCAAACTTGACAGATTGAAAATTGAAAAGCGCTTAAAAATTTTAGAAAACATAGACTCCAACGAAGAACGCGTTATAGCTACAAAGCAAGGAATAAAAAAATTATTAGCTTGCTACGAAGAAATTCTGCGTGAAAAAAAGAAGGCGCTGTGTCGTCAGACGAATTTGTTAGATTTTATGAAGCCATCGACATCAAAATAACTTTTTTACGTAAGTCATTTATTTTTTTAATACATATTTTGTATTAATATGTATAAAGAACTGCAATTTCATTAATATTTTTCTTCTAAACTAGTGTTTTTGTTAGTCCTTGGTCCCAATTAAACAAAATTTATATGTATTTATATGGAAAGTTGTACCCCGACTTACGCGAATTCAACTTAAGAGATTTTCATCGGACCCACCTATTGCATAACTTCGGGGTATTAATGTACTGCAAATTAAAGGGTTTTCACTCTTATAATGGGACATTTATTATACACAAGCTAATAACAGCTCTAACTCGTACTAAGAAATCGAAACTCGTACTAAGGCAAGTGCTTTGGACCAGATTAAATTCATTACTTTCTGCCAAAATCTGTGGATCATTTGGTCTCCCATTATAACAGAATCTTTCTTGAATAGCAGTTTCCAGACTCCTGGCACAAGTCAATTGTCCTCGCCCTCTCTAAGCCAGAAAAGGATTCCAATATTTTATCTAATTATTGTCCTGTCATTCTGATTAGCCATCCAGGTAAAATCTTGGAGAGAATGATCAATGCTTGTCCCATATGGCATCTAGAAGCAAATGACTTCGTCTTCGGGATACGGTTGGGGTCAAAAGAAACAGGTCAACTTTGGACCACTTAATTAGATTGGAAACATCTATCCAAGATGCTTTCCTAAAATCAAAAGAACATATAATGTCTGTGTCATTGATATGGTAAAAGGATACGGCACAACTTGGAGATTTAGTATTTTAAAAGAACTTCCTAGCACTGGTCTTAGAGGACACCTCCCCATTTTTACTAAGAAATTTTTATCCCATCGGTCTTTCTAAGTTCGTGTAGGATTCACCCTCTCTTAGTCCTTTTGCTAAGAGAGAGAGAGAGTAGCCAAAGCTCAGTTTTAAGTTTTTTTTTTTTTTTTTGTATTACTCCAAAACAGTCTAGGCCTTACAGAGGAGGAATATGACAGTAGCAATACAGTAATAATTCTAATTACAGTCAGTATACAATGTCAGATCTTAATATACAATGTCAAATATCAAGGTCAATTTACAACATATACAATGAATATCTTACGATACAAGCGATTTGCATTTGAGCAAAGCTGGGGTGACAGAGAAATTTGTATTTCTAAGCATTTTTGTTGTTATCTTCTCTTGTTTGTTCACAATGAGTAGTTATATTGATTGATTTGTGTTATTATTCTTATAGTTATCCAGTTTTTTTCCCTTTTATTTTAATTATTTATTATTATATTTGTTATTTATTATCTTTGTTTACTGAAAAATTTGTAGCTAAAATATACCTATTTTTATTATTTTATTCTTCTTACACACTGTTCAGTGTGTAAGAACTTTCAGAAAATGTAGAAGAAATGCTAATGAAATATTAGAGGAGAGAACTAACAGACTAAGAGACCAAAATGAGACTCTACGACTCGAAGATGGACAGAAAAAAACTGATGAAAGAGAAACAAGATTGGAAATGAGAAGATGAGCAAAATGCTGTAGGATTAATTAGCATTAGCAGAGGCATATGATGCAAGAAAGCAAGCCCATTTCACTCATCTATTCACTCCAAATGCTTGTCTAGCTCAGCCTTAAATTTATTTAAGCTATCAACTTCCACAACAAGAGATGGAAGTCTGTTCCAGCAATTACCTGCTGGCTAAAGGCAAATTTCCGCACATCTATTCTACAACTATCTTTCCTCAGTTTGAATCTATGCCCCCCTCATGTTCTTAATCTGAGCAAGAGGAAGAATCCCATCAGCATTTAGCTTGCTCAACCTGTTCAAGGCCTTATACACCTCAATCAGATCACCTCGCATGTGCCTAGTCTCCAGGCACTGCAATTTGCAGAACTTTAGCCTATCTTGGTAAAGAGCATTCCTTTGTTACCTTCACCAATCTTGTTGCCCTTCTTTGTACTCATTCTAGCAAATCTACATCCTTCCTAAAATGAGACCTCCAGATCTGTTCACAGCATTCAAGGTGTGGCTTGACCATTGCCTTGTACAATGGGGTAATTATCTCATTGTTGTCTCTGCTAGCAAAATTCCTATATATCATTGACAAGATTACATGACCTGCTCTGGCAGCCCATCTGCACTGCTCAGCAATCTTCATATCTGACTGCACAATTACCACCAGGTCTTTTCCACTCTCCACTTCCCTGATGTTTGTTGTTTGTTATTTGGTTTTTAGGAGCATTAGCAACTAAGGCCATATTGCTCCGTGAACATGCGGTGGTCATTCCTGACCTTTCCGCATTCTCCGTATTTGGTGGTGCACTTCCCTGAGTGTAGTACCACACAGTTGGTATGTTTCTCTGGGATTACTGCTACCCATATGTAGTACTTCCTGAAGTTTTCCTGAAATCCAAGTATAATCAAATAGAAGTATCGGATGTGAATAATCAACAAGCTGTAATTAATGTGGAGGAGCACGACATAGGAAATGTGTGTTACAACTGTGAGTATTGCAATGCATGATATTGGGAACATGAGTTAAAACACATTGAATAAATACATTAAATGCTGCCATGATGGAAAGGTTTAACTTGACCAACTGTCTGAGACGCCTACTGCATTATGAGAGCTGCTGACAGGGGATACAAGTGAATCAAATTAACTACAGAGAACATGTATGAGAGTACAACTCAGCAATGGTGTTCCCATAAATAGGAGCAGAGATTAAATCCCCACCTGGAAATGGTCCATACTGTTTTAGAATACACAGCCAGATTTACCATTTGGTCTCACCACTATATCCAAATGAGGCAAATAAGCCAGGATATCGACAATTTCATTTTCGATTCTGCAGAAGCAACAACTGGACGAGATGCTGTGACAAGTTAACCCATTTGCTGAGTTATACAGGGTGTTTCAGTTAAACGTTTCAGAACTTCTAAGAGGGGTAGGGTACATCCTGACAACTCGAAATCATATAGCAATGTGGGGTCGGAAATGCTTTCCTGAAGCGGTGTTGTACACAGAAGCACCATAAAGAAAAGAGACCGTAAGTGAGAAATCGTTTTAATAATACATGAAAAGAAGCAAAAGGTACATGGATTAAAGTAAGTGTTCGAAGTTTCTTCCACGGGCTACAATGCACGCCTCACATCTCCGACGCATGGACATCCGAACATTCTGGAATACTCCAGGCGAATTTCGAATTTCTTCGGCAGCTACTGCGATTCTTGCAACCAGATCCTCAGCATTGTCAACAGGGGTGTCATAAACTAGCGATTTCATATGACCCCAGAAATAAAAATCAAGACATGATAGGTCGGGTGACCGAGCAGGCCAACGCACGGGACCACCACGTCCGATCCACTGTTGACCAAATGTGACATCCAGGTAGTTACGAACATCTCCGCTATAATGGGCAGGGGCTCCATCGTGTTGGAACCACATTGTCTGTTGCGTCGATGCAGAAATCTGTTCATCTCTCAAAAGTTGTGGCAATACTTGCTGCAGAAAGATCAAGTAGATAGGTCTGGTTAGACGACACGGTAACAGGTAAGGTCCGATGAGGTGATCTCCCATAATACCTCGGCCCATACATTGACCGAAAATCGAATCTGTGCTGCACGACGTCGCACGACGACTTCTGTGTACAACACCGCTTCAGGAAAGCATTTCCGACCCCACATTGCTATATGATTTCGAGTTGTCAGGACGTACCCTACCCCTCTTAGAAGTTCTGAAACGTTTAACTGAAACACCCTGTATAAACAAATGCATCAAATAACCCAGGCCAATCCAACAATGAATATGTGCATGCATTTATAGAAGACCCGGACTTAGATAAGAGACGATATAATGCACCTACATCCAAAATGGAGGTTGCTGCAATATTTGTTGGAGAAGATGGGGAAGCCACCTGCATATATCCCACAGGTGACAGCTGTAGAATTATATCACCACTAAACAAGAATGGTGAAGGATATAAATTAACTATCTACGCCATAATCAGAAAGATGGTGTATATTACGCCGTGTATCACTAATATCTTTTACAATACTCCTAGAATTACTGTATAAACAATTTAAATGTTTTCTTTATTGCTTTTGGCAAACCTGATGTACCCCCTTATAGTTATATAAAAGCGATTTTCCTTATATCAGTAGTCTTCAATTGCTGATGTATTTTGCTTTTATCACACTTTCCTTTTTTAGTGTTTAAGGTTGTTAATCTCAGAGAGAGAGAGTGTGCAAAAGTGATATTGTTCCATGCCACTGAGCTGTGCCTATCTCGTGGTGACTTCCCTAACCACCTGAACTCTTAAAGCACCCTCAATGGCATTAGCAAAAACTTTTACACCTCCACTGTTTAAGTGAATACTATCTTTACAAAATAAATTCTGACTATCAACTAAAGCGGCCATGCAGGGAAAAGTTTTTCCCCACAAGCCTTTCATCTCGTAAAAATCCCTTCTCTCAATGACTACACGTATGAACATTTTGTTCTATCTTGTGAAACTTTTCAACATGATTTTATATTTCCTAAGCAATTCAACAGCTCGTTTAAGCTTTAAATCATTAGTCCCCCACATACAGTACCATGCATGCATGCATGCATGCACTAGTCCCATTACAAGCTGATAACTTGTTTGTGACATTGTCAAAATTTGCTCCTGGTACACCACACTGATTCTCTGCCATCTCTCTTTTTTACAGAATATATTCACTCTCTCTCCCTTATAATTATAATTACCCCAAGGGCTCACATCTAGTGAGCATGGGCTTGGCACACCCAGGGTCCTGAGCTGGATATCAAGTATATGAAAAGTATCAAAAGCTATCCTGAAATCCAATTATAAACAAATAGAAGTACCAGATGTGAATAATCACCAAGCTGTAATTAATGTGGAAGAGCATGACATAGGAAATGTGTGATTTCCAATCTTTCTTGGTTATTCCTTTCTACTTCTCTCTCTCTCTCACAGGGCAACTTGGGACTTTTTTTTTCTCGCTGGTGCAGCATACGCCTCAGGCTTCGTTGCACCATATGGATACTTGCACCTACACCAATGCTAGGAGTTTAGTAAATAAATTTGATGAATTTGAGGTATTGCTCAAAACATCGACGGCAGATATTGTTGGAATTTCAGAGACGTGGTGTCACACAGATATAAGGAATGCAGAACTGGAATTTGGGGTGTACAATGTCTACAGAAAGGATAGACAGGATAGGAAGGGAGGAGGGGTTATGCTATTAGTTAAGAAATACATAAAATCCAAGGAAGTGAAGCCAGTCGACATCGCTGGACAGTGCAGTGTCGAGTCAGTTTGGTGTGACATAAGCATTGGGAGATCAAAATTGAGAGTAGGAGTGTGCTATAGGCCTAATGACACTGATGAGTATAATAAGAAATTGTACAGGGAAATAGAGTGGGCCAGTAAATCAGAGAGTCTTATAATGGGGAATTTTAATTTCCCAGATATTGACTGGAATTTGGGGGCTGGTCACTCACACACTAGCAAGGTTTTTGTGGATTTATTGGATGATTGTTTTCTACATAAGCATATTCGGGAGGCAAATAGAGGGAGTAATACTCTTGATTTGATTATCAGTAGTGATTCTTTATGCATTAAGAATCTGCAGATAAATGAACCACTAGGTGGCAGTGATAACAGTGTGCTGAAGTGGGATTTACTCAAAGAGGTAACTACCATTAGGGGTAAAGGGAAGGGTTATTGCTTTCGTAAAGGCGACTACGATGGACTGAGACAGTATTTAAATTCTATACAGTGGGACCAACTGATGATGTTACCAACAGCAAATTCAAAATGGGAAGCATTCAAAGAACTTATCTTGGAAGCTACTAGGCTTTACATACCAACTAAGAAATATTGTTCAAAGTATTGACTGGAATTTGGGGGCTGGTCACTCACACACTAGCAAGGCTTTTGTGGATTTATTGGATGATTGTTTTCTTCATCAGCATGTGTGGGAGGCAACTAGAGGGAATTAGAGAGGGAGGCAATTATGCCTAAATGGATGTCAGATGAACTAATGAGGCATATGGCAGAGAAGAAAAATGCATGGGATACATACAAATTAACACATGACACAGAAGCCTATGATAGATACAAGTTGATCTGTAACCAAGTTACAAAGGAGGTTAGGCAGGCGAAGGCAGATTACGAGAAATCTTTGGCAAGGGATGCAAAGAAAAACAGCAAAGAGTTCTTTACTTATGTAAACTCTAGAAGGAAGGGGATGAATCAGATTGGTCCACTTGGTATCGATGGGTCAACTGTTGATGATCCTGCTCAGGTAGCTAAGAAACTAAGTGAATATTTTGCATCGACATTCACACATGAGGAGTTATTCAGTGAGGGGAATGCCAGATGTGTATTCAACTCTGGCAGTAAGCTCGAGAATCTTGTAATAACTGAGAGTAAAGTGGAGGAGAAATTGTTGAAGATAAACACAAGAAAGGCAACTGTGGTGGATGGGATCTATCCAGTTATATTAAAGGAGGCAGCAAAGGAAGTAAGCAAACCCTTAGCCATAATTATGAGAGCTTCCTTGGACTCGGGAGGTACCCATGGACTGGAGATGTGCAAATGTGACCCCAATTCACAAAGGAGGATCAAAGGCTGACACAAGTAATTACAGACCTGTGAGTTTAACTTCTGTTCCATGAAAATTAATGGAGGCACTGGTTAAAGAAGCACTGCAGGATCATCTAGACAAGACATTTAGCTCGGACACAGCATGGTTTTGTTATGGGAAAGTCTTGCCTGACCAATTTGATTGGATACTGTGATGCAGTCACAAAAGAAATGGATGCAGGGAATAACTTTGATATTATATACTTGGATCTTAGAAAGGCTTTTGATACTGTTGCACACGGAAGACTGCTGCACAAATTGAGCAGTGTAGCATTGTAGGCAAACTGCTGCTATGGATAAAGGGGTGGTTGAGGGGGAGAAGACAGAGAGTGGTAATCAATGGACACTGCTCATCATGGACTAATGTTATTAGTGGAGTCCCTCAGGGTTCAGTATTGGGTCCTTTATTGTTCTCTGTATTTATAAATGATACTGATGATGGTATATCAAGCTTAATGTCCAAATTTGCAGACGATACGAAGGTTGACAGGGTTGTCAAGCACACTACTGACACTTATGCTGCTGTAACAGGATCTGGAAAGGTTGAGCAGATGGGCTGAGAGGTGGCAAATGAAGTTATATTTGGGAAACAGCTACATATGGGAAACAGCAACCCCAGAGCAATGTATCAACTCTGTGGTACTACACTGACAGTGGTAGAGAATGAAAGGGACCTGGGGGTGGTTGTGCAGGGAGATATGAAGTTCTCTGAGCAGTGCAGACGGGCTGCAAGAGTAGCTCATGGTGTATTGTCAATGATATATAGGAATTTTTCTAGAAGGGATAAGGAGGCGATTATTCCCTTGTATATGGCAATGGTCAGGCCACACCTAGAGTACTGTATATAGGCCTGGAGGCCTCATTTCAAGAAGGCAACAAGATTAGTGAATAGAACAAAGGGGTGCTCTTATGAAGAAAGGCTTAAGTTTTGCAAATTACAGTGTCTGGAGACTATTTCGAACGAACAGAGGGTGATGTGGAAGTGGAAGTGGTTATTTTTTATTTATCTCTTTTATTTTATTTTTTGGTTGATGCTGCATAAGCTTGCTTTCTTGCATCAAATGCCTCTACTAATGCTAATGCAAGAAAGCAAGCTTATGCAGCATCAGCCAAAAAAAAAAAAAAAAACACGCTTCCATTTCACCTCTCCGTTCATTACAAGTACCTGTCCAGCTCAGCCTATCAACTTCTACGATAAGGGATGGAAGTCTGTTCCACCAACCAACCACCCGCTGGCTAAAGGCAAATTTCTGCACGTCTATCCTACATCTGTCTTTCCTCAATTGAATTTATGCCCTCTCAGATGATTATTCTGAAAAAGAGGAAGAATCCCATCAGCATTGAGCATGCTCAAGCCATTCAAGGCTTTATACACCTCAATCAGATCACCTCACAGGTGTCTAGTCTCCAGACACTGTATAATTTGAAAAACTTAAGCCTTTCTTCGTAAGAGCACCCCTTTGTTCTATTCACTAATCTTGTTGCCTTCTTTAAATGAGACCTCCAGGCCTGTATACAGTACTCTAGGTGTGGCCTGACCATTGCCTTATATAAGGGGATAATCACTCCTTATCCCTGCTAGAAAAATTCCTGAATATCATTAACAAGACATCATGAGCTACTCTTGCAGACCGTCTGCACTGCTCAGAAAACTTCATATCTGCCTGCACAATTACCCCCAGGTCCTTTTCGTTCTCTACCACTGTCAGTCTAGTAACACAGAGTTGATATGTCACTCTGGGGTTGCTGCTTCCCATATGTAGTACTTTACATTTGTCAATGTTAAACTTCATTTGCCACCTCTGAGCCCATCTGATCAACTTTTCTAGATATTGTTGCAGCAGTGTACTATCATTAGTATCCTTAACAACCCTGCCAACCTTCGTATCGTCTGCAAACTTGGACATTAAGCTTGATATACAATCATCAATATCATTTATAAATACAGAAAACAACAATGGACCCAGTACTGAACCGTGAGGGACTCCACTAATAACATTAGTCATGATGAGCAGTGTCCATTGATTACCACTCTCTGTCTTCTCTCACTCAACTGTCCCTTTATCCATAGCAGCAATTTGTCTCCAATGCCACACTGCTCCAATTTGTGTAGCAGTCCTCTATGTGAGACAGTATCAAAAGTCTTTCTAAGATCCAAATATATTATATCAAAGTTATTCCCTGCATCCACTTCCTTTGTGACCACATCATAGTATCCAATCAAATTGATCAGGCAAGACTTTCCATTAACAAAACCATGCTGTGTCCGAGCTATAACTGAAGTCTTGTCTAGATGATCCTGGGAGTGCTACTTTAACCAGTGCCCCCTCCATTAATTTTCATGGAACAGAAGTTAAACTAACAGGTCTATAATTACTTGTGTTGCCCTTTGATCCTCCTTTGTGAATTGGGGTCACATTTGCACATCTCCAGTCCATGGGTACCTCCGCTGAATCCAAAGAAGCTCTCATAATTATGGCTAAGGATTTGCTTACTTCCTTTGCTGCCTCCTTTAATATAACTGGATAGATCCTGTCCATCCCGTGTGCTTTTTTATATTTATCGTCAACAATTTCTCCTCCACTTTCCTCTCAGTTATTACAAAATCATCCAGCTCACTGCCGGAGTTTAACTCAACTCTGGCATTCACCTCCCTGAATAACTCCTCATGGGTGAATGTAGATGCAAAATACTGATTTAGTTTGTTAGCCACCTGAGCAGGATCATCAACAGTTGAACCATCAATATCCATTGGACCAATCTGATTCATCCCTTCCCTTCTAGAGTTTACATAGGTAAAGAACTCTTTGTTTTTCTTTGTACCCTTTACCAGGGATTTCTCATAATCTGCCTTTGCCTGCCTAATCTCCTTTGTGACTTGGTTACAGGTCAGGTTATATCTATCATAGGCTTCCATGTCACACATTAATTTATATGTATCCCATGCATTTTTCATCTCTGCCACATGTCTCATTAGTTCATCTGACATCCATTTAGGTCTAAACCTTGAACAATATTTCTTACTTGGTATGTAGAGCCTAGCAGCTTTCAAGATAAATTCTTTGAATGCTTCCCATTTTGAATTTGCTGTTGGTAACATCATCAGTTGGTCCCACCATACAGAATTTAAATACTGTCTCAGACCACTGTAGTCATCTTTACGAAAGCAAAAACTCTTCCCTTTACCCCTGATGGTAGTTACCTCTTTGAGTAAATCTCACTTCAGCACACTGTGATCACTGACACCTAGTGGTTCCTTTATCTCCAGATCCTTAATGCACGAAGAATCACTACTGATAATAAGAAAAAGAGTATTACTCCCTCTAGTTGCCTCCCGAACATGCTGATGAAGAAAACAATTATCCAATAAATCCACAAAAGCCTTGCTCGTGTGTGAGTGACCAACCCACAAATTCCAGTCAATATCTGAGAAATTAAAATCCCCCATTATAAGACTCTCTGATTTACTGGCCCACTCTATTTCCCTGTACAGTTCCTTATTATACTCATCAGTCATTAGGTCTATAACACACTACTACTCTCAATTTTGATCTCTCAATTCTTATGTCACACCAAACTGACTCGACACTGCACTGTCCAGCAATGTCGACTGGCTTCACTTCCTTGGATTTTATGTGTTTCTTAACTAATAGTATAACCCCTCCTCCCTTCCTATCTTGTCTATCCTTCCTGTACATATTGTACTCCCCAAATTCCAGTTTTGCATTCCTTATATCTGTGTGACACCACATCTCTGATATTCCAACAATATCTGCCTTTGATGTTCTGAGCAATACCTCAAATTCATCAAATTTATTTACCAAACTCTTAGCATTGGTGTACATGCAAGTATACCTGCACCTGTTCCTATTCTTAGCTACCCTAACACAACCCACGTGTTTACTTGTACCGCAATGACTCCCAGCAGTCTCTGAAATACCTGCATCTTGTTTTCCAGGCTGCTGCTCATTCCAATAGAAGCAGTGCAAAAATCACTTTCACCTCTGCCAGTGGCTACTATTAATCTATTAGTCCTTGTATCCCTCCAAGGTAGCAGTTTTCCGATCCACCTAACACTGCCTCGATAGCATCAGCAAATATTCTTGCACTCTTTCTATTTAAGTGTATCCCATCCCTGTAGAAGCAGTCTCTCCTGTTAACAAGTACAGACCAGGCTGAAAAAAATTTTACCCCCTCGAGCCTTGCACAATATTTCCAGGGCCGAACTGATCGACAAGGCTCTCATCATATACTCCCTCCTATCAGGTCTTTGCAGAATTGCAGACACTTTCAAATTCAACCCTAATTCACGGCTTCTTTTCAACAGTGATCTGTACTTGTTAAGTTATTCTGCCGGTCTCCTACTCTTAATATCATTAGTGCCAACGTGTACAACAATATCACCCTTTGTGCCCTTAAAAGATGATATCTGCTCTACAACGTCATTAACCTTTGCCCCTGGTAGACATACCCTGGTCCTGTTCCACCTATTAGAAGAGGAATCTTTCAGGGAGATGCTCTGAGCCCACTATAGTTCTGTCTAGCACTCAACCCGCTATCCACCATGTTCAATGGAGAAAGTATGGATATAACCTCAAAGAAGGAAGAAAGAACCTGCCCTCACCCACCTGATGTACATGGATAGCATCAAGCTCTACGCGGAAACTAAGATGCAACTCCAGCAACTATTCCAGATCACCGAAGAATTCAGCAAGGACGTCAGGATGGAATTTTGTCTAGAAAAATGCAAGATCCACACACTGCACCAGGGAAAATTAGTAGGCCGAAACTACCAGATGCTGACTGGTAAAGCGATCGAAGCTATGACAGAAGGAGAGACCTATAAATACCTAGGGATGATGCAGGCTGAGCATTTGGAACACAAGGAAATCAAGAAGTGCCTGACCGAAAAATATCATCAGAGACTCAGAAGCCTGCTGAAAGCAAAATTGAACGGAGGGAACACAGTTAAAGCCATAAACACCTATGCAACTACAGTAATAATATACACATTCGGGGTCACAGATTGGACTAACACCAAGCTAGAAGATATCATGCAAAAGACAAGGACAATGATGACCAAGAGTCGCCAACACCACCCGAAGTCAGCAGTGAAGAGAATAACAATATCTCAGAAAGAGGGAGGAAGGGGCCTGATAGACCTGACAGAACAACAGAAAACAGCGATAGTTAACCTGAAGGATTACTTCGAGAACAACACGGCACCACTCCACCAGGCCATAAGGAAAATAGACAAGTGGTATACCCCACTCAACCTAAGCGAGGAAACCCCTCGCGCCCAAACGGTACAAGAAATGAAGATAGAAAGATGGGCAAAGAAGACACTCCATGGCAGACACTACAATGACCTCCATCAAGATCACATCGATAACATTGCTTCCAATGCGTGGCTCATAAGCAGGACGCTCTTCCCCGAGACTGAAGGATTCATGCTGGCCATCCAAGACCAGGTAATCAACACCAGAAACTATAGAAAACACATCGTAAAGGAGCCCGGAATGTCAGATGACACATGTCGACGATGGCACCTGGCCTCCTGTGGTAAGTTTCCTGTGGATTTCTTTTCTTCAACAGCACAGACACAAAATATAACATCACATTAATTTAAAAGAAAGAATACTATCTTTAGACTTCATTAATCACTATATCTAAACTGAAGCTTATAAGAATCAGTACCTTGATTAAATAAGCTGTTAGATTTTTCCAGATTAATTATGTTGAAAATGTATGGTACATCTGCCTTCATCCCACTTAGTTCAAAATAAAACCACTGATGATGAACGCTTGTGTTTATATCAGAATTTAAGATCAAGTCATATTCTCTTTCACCTACCTAGAGAGAAAAAATGGATTTAAAAAGGTAGTAATAATAATCAATCTGCTATATACATTTCTTTAAAACAGAAGCAGTTCAACACTTACTGAAACAAGCAAAACATAATGAATAATAGTATGCATATTTCCATGCAAAAACTTGTATCTGATTAACTCAGGCCAAAACATCAGCTTATGACGTCTGTGAAATGTATTTTCCTGAATAAAAGACCAGTGTTTGGGGGGAAACATTCTTCCATTGCCCAAGACCGACTAATTTCTACACTGTTTAAAAGACCAATAAAAGTTCCTCCACTAATGGGATTTGAACCAGGACAATTTTTGCACAGTGTGAAAAACAGTGATTATATGAACAGTGATTATATGAAACTCAGATGAAAAACATGCAATTTTATTGAGATATTCTGACAATCCAGTACAATAATACCACATTTACAAGGCAAGAGAGGCAGTTTCAGAAAGACTTTTGTTTTAAAGGGCAGAAATACAGAGGCAGTCCCTCCTTCCACAATAAAGAAAAGAGCTACCTCTGTATTTCTGGGCAAGATCTTTCTGAAATTCCATAACTAACAAAAATACAATATGGGTATGCAAATGACATTTTCAACATCTAGGAAATGTAACAAAAAGCACTTGAATGATACCCATCACTTCTCCAAGAACTTAAATCCTAATAATGCTTTTACACTTGATTCATAGAAAGGTAAAAATACTGTCTATATACTGCAGTATACAGTAAACCAACCGAGGAGGTTTGAATAAAAATGATTAAGCCTAACCAATCTCATTCAAACAACAAAACGAAAGAGTTTTCAAGGACCCTATGGTGACACACTTGCCAATATGAAAGGGCAATGTGTTGGGCATATACTAGGAATTCACACAGAGCCTCATTTTCCCATTCAGTGAGAAATAATGTTGTCACCCATTTATTTAAAAAAAAAAAAAGGAAAAAGGCATTCCAGTACCTTCCATATCTTTAATGTAGAGTGCCACTGAAAGAATATCAGTCAACAATTTAGAACAGTGACTTCAAACTCTTCAAACTCTATGAGCAAATCCAACTCAACCTAGCAGAATGATTCTACTGTGGCATATCTTGTTCAATTTGAAAATTCTAGAACATCTAGGATTGTTGAAGTAGAACTATATTTATAAATAAGTTCCTCCTCACTTCTGTCAAGACATGAAAATCCATAAATTTAGGAGGGGGAGGTATTAATCCAAGGTTTTTAAAATTATCCAAAGAAGATTTTTTATAATTAAAAATTCCATTCCAAGTCACAGAATTTTATCAAAAGAGGTAAACATAATCTTAACAAGATGAGCAGCTGGCTAACTAATTATAGTGTATAAAATTGTTTTTCTTACTTAGAATCTAAAATAAAATGTTTAAATTTTTATTTTATTTAATTTTTTTTATGTGACACATCCTTGGGACACCTCAAATGAGTAAATCTGATCAGTCACGAAAAATGTGATGTGGAAACGGGGTGATCATCAGTTCTGCCAGAGGCAAATTATCATAACTTGTATTGTTGCAATCATGCAAGTATGATTGCAACAATACAAGTATTAGTCATCAAATATTTGTATTGTTGCAATCATACTTACTAGTCTGTGCTTGTTAACAGGAGAGACTGCATCTAAGGATACATTTAAATAAAAAAGGTGCAAGAATATTTTCTGATGCTATCGAGGCAGTGTTAGATGGGTTGGAAAACTGCTAGCTTGGAGGGGATTCACAGACTAATAGATTAAAGAAGCCGCAGGCAGAAGTGAAAGCGATTCTTGCACTGCTTCCATTGGAATGAGCAGCAACCTGGAAAGCAAGTTGCTGGAGATTTGAAGGATTGCTGGAGTCATCATGGAACAAGTAAATACATGAGCTGTGAAGTAACAAAGAGTAAGAACAGGTGCTAGGAGTATAGTAAATAAATTTGATGAATTTGAAGTGCTAGTCAAAACATCAAAGGCAGATATTGGGATATCAGGAAAGTGGTGTCACACAGATATAAGGAATGCAGAATTGGAATCTGGGCAGTGCAATGTGTACAGCAGCGTTTCCCAAACTTTTTTAGTCACGGAACACTTTTCATCTCACAACATATTCATGGAACACTTACGAAACATAAGTTTAGCTGGAGCCAAAGAACGGTTTGTTAATATTTTATTACATATGATGGACTGTGCATCAGGAGCATCTTTATTACCAACACATGTAAAGCCGAAATTCAAATAACTGTCATTATACTTTCGTTTTGATCTTTTATTAGTTGGTTCCTATTTTTTCACTTTGGATTTTTGGGGAACAAAAGGATGCGATTATCCATTTTCACTTTGAAGTGTGACAATATTGTGTTCATTTTCATTGACCACAGTTGCACTACTAGAAATACTTTGCTTCTCATTTTAAAGTTCCTTTTTTCAAGCATACTTCTGCAAAGCCCGCCAAAATAGTGTTCTGCGGTCTATTTGATTATTAGTCTATGACAGTATATTAATAACCGAAAAAAAAAAAATATATATTTTAAATATTATAATGATATAAAAGTGGTGTATGCTACAAATATGCAAAATTTATTTGTTATATATATATTTTTTAATTATTAATTACAATTTTTTGCAGAACACTTGTTCACATCTCACGGAACACAGTTTGAGAAATGCTGGTGTACAGAAAGGATAGACAGGATAGAGAGGGGGAAGAGGTTATGCTGTTAGGTACGAAACACACAAAATCTAAGGAAGTGCATCCAGTTTACGTGGGTGAACAGTGCAATGTTGAGTCACTTTGATGTGACATAATCACTGGGAAAGCAAAAATGAGGGTAGGGGTTTGTTATAATCCTAATGACTCTGATGAGAACAATACACACAACTATACAGAGAAATAGACAGGGCCAGTAAACAAGAATGTCTTTTAATGGGAGATTTTAACTTCACAGATAGTGACCGAAACTTGTGGTTTGGTTGCTCGCACACTAAGAAGATTTTTTTGGATTTATTGGAGGATTGTTTACTACAGCACCATATTCGAGATGCAACCAGAGGAAGTAATACTCTTGATCTGATTATCAGCAGTGATTATTCGTGCATTAAGAATCTGCAGATAATGGAACCACTATGTAGCAATGATCACAGTTACTGATGTGGGATTTATTTAAGGATTTAACTACCATCAGGGGTAAAGGGAAGAGTTTTTGCATTCATAAAGGTGACTACAGTGGTCTCAGACAGTATTTAAATTCTATACAGTGAGACCAACTGATGATGTTACCAACAGCGTATTCTAAATGGGAAGAATTCAAGGAATTAATCTTGGAAGCTACTAGGCTTTTCATGCCAACTAAGAAATACTGTTCAAGATTTATGTCTAAATGGATGTCAGATGAACTAATGAGACTGTGGCAGAGAAAAAAATTGCATATGATGCATATAAATTATCAGGAGACACAGAAGCCTATGGTAGATATAAGCTAGTCTAAATTATGTCACAAAGGAGGTTAGGCAAGCTAAGGCAGATTATGAAAAATCTTTGGCAAAGAAAAACAGCAAGGACTTCTTTACTTATATAAACTCTAGAAGGAAGGGTAGGAATTAGATTGATCCTCTTGTGACTGTAGATGATCCTGCTCAGGTAGTTGCCAAACTGAATGTGTATTTTGCATCTACATTCACACATGAGGAATTCTATAGGGAAGTGCAGAACAGAAGCTAATTAAACTCTAACAGGGAGCAAAATGATTTTGTAATAACTGAGAGGAAAGTGGAGGAGAAATTGTTGAAGTTAAACATAAGAAAGGTACCTGGGATGGATGGGATCTATCCAGTTATATTAGGCAGCAAAGGAAGTAAGCAAACCCTTAGCCATAATTATGAGTATTCTTCGATTCAGGGGAGGTCCCCACAGATTGTAGATTTGCAAATGTTTCTAAAGTTCACAAAGGGGGATCAAAGAGTGACACAATAATTGCAGACCTCTTAGTTTAACTTCTGTTCCGGGGAAAATAATGGAGTCACTGGTTAAAGAAGCATTGCAGGATCATCTTCACAAGGCTGTAGTAATAATTCAGATACAGCATGGGTTTTTTAAAGGAAAGTCTTGTCTAACCACTTTGATTGAATACTATGATATGGTCACAAAGCAACTGGATGCAAAAAATTATTTTGATATCATATACTTGGATTTTCATAAAGCTTTTGATATTGTTGAACATGGAAGACTGTTACTGCACAAATGGGAGCAGTGTGGCATTAAGGACAAGTTGCATCTATGGATAAAGGGATAGATAGTTGAGTAGAAGACAGAGAGCGGTAATCAATGGACACTGCTCTTTGTGGATTAATGTTATTAGTGGAGTCCCTTAGGGTTCCGTGTTGGGATCATTGTTGTTTTCTATATTTATCAATGATATTGATGAAGGTATATCAGGCTTATTGTCCAAGTTTGCAGATGATACAAAGGTTGGCAAGGTTGTTAATGACAGTATGCTACTGCAACATGATCTAGAAAAGTTGGAGAGATGGGCTGAGAAGTGGCAACTGAAGTTTAACATTGACAAATGCAAAGTACTGCATATTGGTAGTAGTAATGCAAGAGTAACATCCCAACTGTATGTTACTACACTCGGGTAGTGGTGAATGAAAAAGACCTCTGGGTAATTACGTAGTCAGATATGAAACTTTCTGAGCAGTGCAAGCAGGCTGCAAGTGTCACTAATGGGGTCTTGTCAATGATATAGAGGAATTTTGTTAGCAGGGATAAGGAGGTGATTATCCCTTTTTATACGGCAATGGTTAGGCCACACCTTGAGTACTGCATACAGATCTAGAGGTCTCATTTGGTGAGTGGAACAAAGGGTTGCTCTTACCAAGAAAGGATTAAGATGTGGAAATTGCAATGTCTGGAGACTAGGCACCTGTGAGATGATCTGATTGAGGTGTATAAGGTCTTGAATGGTTTAAGCAAGCTAAATGTTAATGAGATTCTTCTTCTGGCTTAGATTATGCATCTCAGGGGCATAAATTCAAATTGAGGAAAGACAGTTGTGGAATAGATGTGTGGAAATTTTCCTTCAGCCAACCGATGGTTGATTGCTGTAACAAACTTCCATCTGTTGTGGAAGTAGACAGCTAAATTCAAAGAAGCTTGCTTTCTTGCATCATAAGCCTGCTAATGCTTACTGCAGGAAGTATTAATTCAACATCATAATCATATTTCTTGCAGCTGCTATTTGATTGTAGCCATTCAAATGGCAAATGATGCAAGAAAGGAAGCATTTACAGCATTTGCAAAAAAAAAAAAAAAAAAAAAACACCATCCCATATCACCTGTACATTCCCTCAAATATTTTGTCTAGTTCTTCCTTGAATTTAATCAAAGCTTTAGAGTTGATCCTCTCATTTGTGAATTGGGGATACATTTGTACATCACCAGTCTGTGGGAACTTGTTTAATCCAAAGATGCTCTCATATTATGTCTAAAGGTTTGCTTACCTCCTTTAATATAATGGATAAATCCAATCCACCACAGTCTTTCTTAAAGTTTAATTAAAACAATTTTTCTTCCACTTTCCTTTCAGTTATTACAAAATCATTTAGAGTTTGATAAACTTCTGGCATCAATTTCCCTAAAGAATTCCTCTTGTGTGAATGTAAATACAAAATACTCATTCAGTTTGTTAGCAACCTGAGCAGAATCATCAACAATCGAACCATCAATATCAAACAGACCAATACGATTCATCCCCTTCCTTCTAGTGTTTCCATAAATAAAGAAGTCTGCTATTTTTGTTGTATCCATTGCCAAAGAATTCTCATAATCTGCATTGACTTACCTAACCTCATTTGTGACTTTACTGCAGAAGAGTTTATATCTATTGTAGGAATCTGTATCACCTGATAATTTTTATGCCTCTCATGCATTTTTCATCTCTGCCATGTGTCTCATTAGTTCATCTAACATCCATTTAGGTTTAAGCCTTGACTGTATTTCTTGGTTGGTATGGAAAGTCTAGTAGCTTCTCTATTTCTGTGAATGCTTCCTATTTAGAATTTGTTGTTGGTAACATCAATAGTTGGTCCCACTGTGTAGAATTTAAAAACTGTCTCAGCCCACTGTAGCTTCCTTTGCAAAAGCAAAAACCCTTCCCTTTACCCTTGATGGTAGTTACTTCTTTAAGTAAATCCTACATGAATACACTGTGATTGCTGTTGATAATAATCATATTAAGAGTAGTGCTCGCTTGTTGACAAGTTCCAGTTGTGCCAATCCCTGGCATATTTCTTACCAAGCTGCTGCATGTATGAATAGAAGCAGTGCAAGAATCACTTTCACTTATGCCTGCAGCTATATATATATTTTATATTTTCCTCTTTTCCTGATAAGAGATAATAGATTCATCAACAATAGTTACCTCTGAGGGACCAGCACATACTGTCTTATATTGCCTGATGTACAAGTGTGAACTCTGGCATTTAGTTGGGCAGACGAGAGCTTAATGGGGTCTTAAATTTAATTCCTTCAATAGCATCCACCCAATATCTGGAAAGATAAAATCATCCCATTATAAGACATTCTGGTTTATTGACCCACTCAAGTTGTTCATTATACTCATCAGTCATTAGGCCTATAACACATTCCTACTCTTATTTTTGTATTCCCAGTGCTTATGTCATACCAAACTGAGTTGGCCATTGCATTGGCCATTCACAACGACTAGATGCACTGCCTTAGCCTTGGATGTTATGTGCTTCTTAACTAAGAGATTAACTCCTCTCTCTCCCTTCCCATCCTATCTGTCATTTCTGTACACATTGTACTTCCCATATTCAAATTTTGCACCCCTTATATCTGAGTGACACCACATCTCTGATATTCCAACAATGTCAGCATTTGAGGACTTGACAAGCACTTCATATTCATCAAATTTATTTACTATGCACCTAGCATAGTAAATAAATGGTATACATGCAAGTATACATGCACCTAGTCTTACTCTTAGTTGTCCTAACACAGCTCATGTATTCACTTGTTCCATGATGACTCAACAGTAGGCACTGAAATCCCTGGCACGTTTCTTTCCAAGCTGCTGCACGTACGAATAGAAGCAGTGCAAGAATCACTTTCACTTCTGCCTGAAGCTATATATATTTTATATTTTCCTCTTTCCCTGATAAGAGATAACAGATTCATCAACAATAGTTACCTCTGAGGGACTAGCGCATACTGCCTTATATTGCCTGATGCACAAGTGTGAACTCTGGCATTTAGTTGGGCAGATGAGAGCTTAATGGGGTCTTCAATTTATTTCCTTCAAGGGCATGCACTCTACTTTTCATGCTTTCCTAAACACTCATCAGAACACTAAGTTGTTGCTTAATTTCTTCATACCTCTGCACTGAATATACACAGACACCCCCTTTGACTGTATCATGTAATGTTCCAGGAAGGTCTGCAAACATTGTGCTTTTCGTTAGGATGTGATAAGTAGGAGAACATGCCCCTCCAATTCTTCCCTGAGCCATAGCACTCCCATCACTATGTGCCCATTGCCTTTCTGGGGCATGATTTGCATTTAAATTCAATATAATCAAGAATATTACACACTAAACAAATGTACATAAATGCAATAAATAACTCCACTCTATTCACCAGTTATGCAGGAATGATATATACAGTAAACCCCCACTATTCACGGGGGTTACGTTCCTGAGAAATGTCGCGAATACCGAAAATGCGAATACTGAGTTATGGCTCCCATAGAAATAAAGGGGTTCCGTTCCAAAGTATGAAATATATAAGAAAAACTAGTCTAAAATTTTGTCTATGTATGTATTATATGTACCTTCATAATATGACTATGTACATAGACAGTTGGAATATCATCGGTTTGGCTGAAACAAGAAGAAGAAATGAATCACATATAAGTTTATCAAGTGGAAATCTGGTGTACACCAATGGAAACAGTGAAAGGAGTGAAGGTGGAGTTGGGTTACTGGTCCATAAAGATTTTAAAAACAACATTTTGGAATTCAAAAGTACATCACCAAGGGTGTCAAGACTAATACTCAAGATTTCTAAGAGGTACAAGCTAAAGATTGTAATGATTTATGCACCAACATCGAGCCACGATGATGAAGAGGTTGAAGACGTACACTGAAATTGAGAGTCTTCTAGATGAGCAGAAAACCCACTACACTATTATTATGGGGGACTTCAATGCTAAGGTTGGAAAAAGGCAAAACAGCGCAGAAAGAGGAACTATAGGAAATTTTGGAATTGGAGAAAGAAATAAAAGAGGTGAAAGACTTGTGGAATTTGCAGAATCTCAAGGAATGTCAGTAATGAACACTTTTTTCAAGAAAAGGGTGAACAGAAAGTGGACATGGAAGAGTCCAAATGGATTAACAACTAATGAAATCGACTTCATCCTCACTAACAGAAGATATATTGTGAATGATGTTACCGTCCTGAATAAGGTAAATGTTGGAAGTGATCACAGAATGGTAAGATGTACACTTGATATAGATGTAGGAAAGGAAAAAACTGACTCGAGTAAATAATACAAAGGTCTTTGAGATAACAGAGGAGGAGAAAAAAGCAATATGTACTGGAACTTAAGAACAAGTATGAGCTTCTGCAGACTGCTCAGGTCCAAGATATCGACGAGGAATATTACAACTTTCTGAAAGTGATAAAGCCCAAGAAACCTATAGGGAAACAGAAATCCAAAGAAGAAAAAATTAGTCAAGAAACACTTGTCATGATGAACCAAAGACGACAAATGAAGAGCAAGAAAAACACTGCCAGGGAGAAAATTGAGTATACTGAGTTATGCAAAGCCATTAGAAAGAGACTCAGAGAGGACATAAGAAGATTTAACACAAGAAAAGTAGAACAAGCATTAAGGGAAAACAAAGGATTTAAATCAGCAGCCATGAGCAGTAATACAGAAAGACAAATGATACTGAAACTGAAGAATAGCAATGGTGTACTTATAAACAGCAGAGAAGGCATAATTCAAATAGCAGAAGACTACTATAGAGAATTATACAAGGAGTGAGGGAATGATACCAGCAGTGGGGAAGATGGATTGCAAAGTAGCAACACATACGACATACCCGATATTCTTCCTGATGAGGTAGAACATGCATTGAAGAAAACGAAGAATCGGAAAGCCACGGGGGAAGATGAAGTTACTGTAGAGTTGTTAAAATTGGGAGGAAGAGACATAACACAAAAACTGGCAAGGCTCTTCACAAAGTGCATTAGAAAAGGAGTGATGCCTAAGCAGTGGAATAATGCAATCATAGTTTTGCTGCATAAGAAAGGAGATAAATCAGAAATTGGAAATTATAGACCAATTAGCTTGTTATCCCATATCTACAAGTTGTTCACAAGGGTCATTACTAACAGATTAGAAAGAATACTTGATGAGAATCAACCGAAAGAGCAAGCTGGCTTTAGGACAGGATTCTCAACTATGGATCACCTTCACGTAATATCACAGCTAATGGAGAAAGCAAATGAATATAAAACACCATTATGCCTGGCATTTGTGGATTATGAAAAGGCATTTGACTCCATACAGCATAAGGCAATGTTTCGGGCACTGGAAAGACAAGGCATAGATACTCCATATATTATGATTTTGAAGAAAATATATGAGAGTGCTACATCCTTTATTAGACTAGATAAAGACAGTAGCAAATTTAAAATTGAGAAAGGAGTTCGACAAGGAGACACAATATCTCCGAACCTGTTTACTGCTGCCCTTGAGGAAGCTTTCAGAAGATTAGACTGGTCGCAGAAAGGAGTCAATGTGAACGGAGACTACCTAAACCATTTACGATTTGCAGATAACATTGTGGTCATAAGCCACGATCCCAAAGAATTAGAGGAAAATCTTAATCAGTTATGCACAGTTAGTAAGGATTTTGGACTAAAGATGAATATGGCTAAAACAAAAGTAATGATGAACAAGTATGCCACAGAAAGGGAAATAATGATTGAAGGAGCAGTAATTGAAAAGGTGGAGTCATATACTTATCTGGGACAAGTTATTAGCTGTAATAATGATAAATGGCTGGAAGTCAAGAGAAGAATAAATTTTGGATGGATAGCATTCAGGAAATATAGTCACATACTGAAGAGCAATATCCCAGTTTGTCTGAAACGTAAAATAATGAATCAATGTATACTCCCCACCATGACTTATGGAAGTGAAACTTGGGCACTCACCAAAAGAATGGAAGAGAAGCTAAGAACTACACAGCGAAGAATGGAACGAATTATATTGGGAATTAGAATGTTAGATAAGAAGAGAAACACATGGATTACGCAGCAAACTCAAGTAAAGGACATTCTTATCAAAACTAAAGAACTAAAATGGTCTTGGGCAGGACACATAGCTTGAAGACATGATGACAGATTGACTAAGAAAATAACAGAATGGTACCCAAGAGGAGCTAGAAGAAAACCTGGAAGACAAAGGCGGAGATGGATAGATGAAATTCATGAGTTTTTGAGTAGTAAATGGATGGCCAGTGCTCAAAACAGAAGGAACTGGAAAGTTGCTGGAGAGGCCTTCATCCTGAAGTGGATTGAAAATGGCTGATGATGATGATGATGACATAGACAGTACATAGTGAAATGCCAGCATATGGCATCGAAATGAAAATAAGAAACAATTTAAAATTAAATGTAATATTTATTAAAAATTTCAAACAAATCTTTCAAACCAGCGCCTTTGGTAGCAAAAAAACTTATCCTGCCAGTGCTATCACCAGTTTTGCTATAGTTTTGATAAAGGAGTTTTGCCTTTTCACGAATGATGAGTGAACTTAACAGAATTTTATTTTGAGTTCGGTCTTCTATCCACAGATTTAAAGCCTTTTCCGTTTTTTCTAATTTAACATCACGAGTTACAGAGCAAATTTTTGAAGCAATTAGTGTGTTTTCACGGACACTACGGTGGATTTTTCTTCCGATTTCTTGACTGATTGTACCGTTGACTCATTGATTTTATAATGTTTTGCCACTGAGGAGACACTTTAACCATTAGAAATTTTATCTAATAACTCAATTTTATTCGCTAATGTCATCACCTTCTTTGATATTTTCACATTTCTCTTGTTATTCGTAGCCATATTTTTGTAGGGGTTAGAAAGAACTTGTCCACAATAAAGTCACTTTTTTCCGTTAACACACTCAAAAAAGTCTGTTTTACACTGCAAAATGGTAGATTTATCATTTTTGTAAGCATATCAATTTATAAATTGATAAATTTATTCAATTTATAAGCATAGAAATTAAAAGGAAACGACGAAACCTTCCATGACAAGCACATAACACATACTGAACAAGGATTAGCGAGAAACATCCACGCTCGCCCCTCTCCCCTCTCCCCACACCCACTGAGCGCTGTTTTGACCGGGAAAGATAATTTTAGCCATGCTCATGTTTTTTTATGGCGGAAAATATTCACGGCGCTTTAAAATTCACATTTTTTTAGGTTTCATTTTATATTAAATCAGCGATCGCAAATACGCGAAACCATGAATACAGATACCGCGAATAGCGGGGGTTTACTGTATTATGCTTCAAGTTGACACTACAGTAGAATGTAGGTTATCCAAAATAATCTGAAAGGCTGATCTTTTTTTTTTTTTTTTTTTTTTAACAGTAGCACAGTAAGCGCTGGTTATAGTGATCATGTTTGCAAATTGAATTTTGATTATAATAATAGAAAGATGGAGTTTTGTTTGTTTTTGTTTGTAACAGATTGTACAAACAAAAAGTCCAATAAAACAAAAACTGCAAATTGTTTTATGGTTGTGAACTCTAGAATTCTATGTGACCTTCAGAAACGTGCTTTAAAAAAATATCACAGACTACTGGGTTTTCTCGGAAACCATAAATGAATTTCAGATTAGTTTAGTTCCAGATTCGATAAGAATAATATTGATCTGAAACTATGCGATTTATTATTTTTCTCAATTTTTTTACGGTAAAATGTGAACAAAAAGAAAATGCATAGTCTTAACATTGCAACAAAAAACAGAAATTATTAATAGAATTAGAAAAGGTGAAAATTTAGAAATCTTTCCAAAGAGTTTAATGTGCGGACTTCAACAATTTACAACATCAAGAAAAATTCCAATGCTATAACAGAATTTGTGTTGATTATGGATAGTGAAGGAGGATCTAGCAGGAAAATGACAATGTTAAAACCTTAAAATGCCACTTTAGAGAGTGCACTTACTTTATTTTTTTGTTTTCTTCAGAGCGAAGTTTATGTGAACCAGTGTCTGGCTCAACGTTGTGTGAAAAAGCATTGGATTTTAACCAAAAATTAATAGGTAAGGAAGATTTTAAGGCAAGCACAGGTTGGCTGAAAAACTTTAAACTGGGAAACGGTATACGTGAACTAGATATTCAAGGTGAGAAACTTTCTGCAGAGGAATCGGCAGCAGTGTCCTTTAAAAGTAAGTTTGCTTCAGTATAGCAAATTAAGAGAAAGAAAACATTTATAATGTTGATGAGACAGGCTTATTATGGAAAGCATTACCGAGAAAAACCGTGGCCACTAAAAGAAAAATGCCTGCACCAGGTTTTAAGATGAGAAAAGAGCAAGTTACAATTGCTATGCGTGCAAATGCTACTGGGATGAACAGAATGTCCATGCTCACTATCATTAAGTCAAAAAAACCAAAAGCATTTAAAAATCTTTCTACTTTTCCTGTTTCCTATAAAAATGCCTGGATGAATGTTTCTGTTTTCCAAGATTGGTTTATAATTTTTTTTAATTTAATTAATCTTATTTAGTTTAATCATAAGGTATGATTAAATTTATTTAATCTTACCGGAAAAATTATCAGGAAAATTTTTCTGTTCGATTATCTGGAAAATTTGGCTATCTGGAAGTGGTCTGACATCAATTATTCCGGAAAACTGATGCTCTACTGTATATACACAGTAGAATCTGGATAAGAAATTCCCGCATAAGAAGTTTTTCCCTGAACTAGGTTTGGTTTCTTAAGTCCCAATTTCACCTCTATATATTGTAATGTATTATTTTCCCGCATAAAAAGTTCATAATAAAGAATACACAGTGTATTATTACACTGTGTTTTCTAAATATAGAATTTGTTTTTTAAATATAGAATTTGTTTTTTAAATATAGAATTTTTTTTAATATTAAAAAATATTAAACAATATAAACATTTGGTAATCAAACAAGTTATTGCCAAACATCATTTTAGTTTGTAGTAAACCACCGAAGTAGGTGAAATGGTATCGTTTTTTACATCTCATATTGTGAATAGCATTAGCATTAGCATTAGTAGAGGCATTTGATGCAAGAAAGCAAGCTTATGCAGCATCAGCCAAAAAAAAAAAAAAAAAAAAAAAAGTAACATAAATAAATAAAAATAACCACTTCCACTTCACCCCTCTGTTCGTTCGAAATACCTGTCCAGCTGAGCCTTAAACTTATTTAGGCTATCAACTTCCACGACAAGGGATGGAAGTCTGTTCCACCCACCAACCACCTGCTGGCTAAAGGCAAATTTCCGCACATCTATCCTACATCTGTCTTTCCTCAATTTGAATTTATGCCCTCTCAGGTGATTTTTCTGAGCTAGAGGAAGAATCCCATCAGCATTGAGCATGCTCAAACCATTCAAGGCTTTGTACACCTCTATCAGATCACCCCGCTGGTGCCTAGTTTCCAGACACTGTAATTTGCAAAACTTAAGCCTTTCTTCGTAAGAGAACCCCTTTGTCCCATTCACCAATCTAGTTGCCCTTCTCTGTACTCGTTCCAGCAGCTCTACATCCTTCCTGAAATGAGGCCTCCAGGCCTGTATACAGTACTCCAGGTGTGGCCTGACCATTGCCTTATACAAGGGAATAATCACCTCCTTATCCCTGCTAGAAAAATTCCTATATATCATTGACAATACACCATGAGCTACTCTTGCAGCTCGTCTGCACTGCTCAGAGAACTTCATATCTGCCTGCACCACCACCCCCAGGTCCCTTTCATTCTCTACCACTGTCAGTGTAGTACCACAGAGTTGATACGTTGCTCTGGGGTTGCTGTTTCCCATATGTAGTACTTTACATTTGTCAATGTTAAACTTCATTTGCCACCTCAAAGCCCATCTGCTCAACCTTTCCAAATCCTGTTGCAGCAGCATAGTGTCAGTAGTGTCCTTGACAACCCTGCCAACCTTCGTATCGTCTGCAAACTTGGACATTAAGCCTGATATACCATCATCAATATCATTTATAAACACAGAAAACAATAAAGGCCCCAATACTGAACCCTGAGGGACTCCACTAATAACATTAGTCCACGATGAGCAGTGTCCATTGATTACCACTCTCTGTCTTCTCCCCCTCAACCACCCCTTTATCCATAGCAGCAACTTGCCTCCAATGCCACACTGCTCCAATTTGTGCAGCAGTCTTCCATGTGCAACAGTATCAAAAGCCTTTCTAAGATCCAAGTATATAATATCAAAGTTATTCCCTGCATCCAGTTCTTTTGTGACTGCATCATAGTATCCAATCAAATTGGTCAGGCAAGACTTCCCCTTAACAAAACCATGCTGTGTCCTAGCTATAACTGAAGTCTTGTCTAGATGATCCTGCAGTGCTTCTTTCACCAGTGCCTCCATTAATTTTCCGGGAACAGAAGTTAAACTCACAGGTCTATAATTACTTGTGTCAGCCTTTGATCCCCCTTTGTGAATTGGGGTCACATTTGCACATCTCCAGTCAATGGGTACCTCCCCTGAGTCCAAGGAAGCTCTCATAATTATGGCTAAGGGTTTGCTTACTTCCTTTGCTGCCTCCTTTAATATAACTGGATAGATCCCATCCACCCCAGGTGCCTTTCTTGTGTTTATCTTCAACAATTTCTCCTCCACTTTGCTCTCAGTTATTACAAGATTCTCTAGCTTACTGCTAGAGTTGAATACACCTCTGGCATTCCCCTCGCTGAATAACTCCTCATGTGTGAATGTCGATGCAAAATATTCATTTAGTTTGTTAGCTACCCGAGCAGGGTCATCAACAGTTGACCCGTCGATCTCAAGTCGACCAATCTGATTCATCCCCTTCCTTCTAGAGTTTACATAAGTAAAGAACTCTTTGCTGTTTTTCTTCGCATCCCTTGCCAAGGATCTCTCGTAATCCGCCTTCGCCTGCCTAACCTCCTTTGTAACTTGGTTACAGATCAACTTGTATCTATCATAGGCGTCCGTGTCACGTGTTAATTTGTATGTATCCCATGCATTTTTCTTCTCTGCCATATGCCTCATTAGTTCATCTGACAACCATTTAGGCCTAAACCTTGAACAATATTTCTTAGTTGGTATGTAAAGCCTAGTAGCTTCCACGATAAGTTCTTTGAATGCTTCCCATTTTGAATTTTCTGTTGGCAATATCATCAGTTGATCCCACTGTATAGAATTTAAATACTGTCTCAGTCCATTGTAGTCGCCTTTACGAAAGCAATACCCCTTCCCTTTACCCCTAATGGTAGTTACCTCTTTGAGTAACTCCCACTTCAGCACACTGTGATCACTGCCACCAAGTGGTTCATTTATCTGCAGATTCTTAATGCCTGAAGAATCACTACTGATAATCAAATCAAGAGTATTACTCCCTCTAGTTGCCTCCCGAACATGCTGATGTAGAAAACAATCATCCAATAAATCCACAAAAGCCTTGCTACTGTGTGAGTGACCAGCCCCCAAATTCCAGTCAATATCTGGGAAATTAAAATCCCCCATTATAAGACTCTCTGATTTACTGGCCCACTCTATTTCTCCGAACAGTTTCTTATTATACTCATCAGAGTCATTAGGCCTATAGCACACTCCTACTCTCAATTTTGATCTCCCAATGCTTATGTCACACCAAACTGACTCGACACTGCACTGTCCAGCGATGTCGACTGGCTTCACTTCCTTGGATTTTATGTGTTTTTTAACTAATAGCATAACCCCTCCTCCCTTCCTATCCTGTCTATCCTTTCTGTAGACATTGTACTCCCTAAATTCCAGTTCTGCATTTCTTATATCTGTGTGACACCACGTCTCTGAAATCCCCACAATATCTGCCTTTGATGTTTTGAGCAATACCTCAAATTCATCAAATTTATTTACTAAACTCCTAGCATTGGTGTACACACAAGTATACATGCATCTGTTCTTTTTCTTAGCTACCCTAACACAACCCATGTGTTTACTTGTACCCCAATGATTCCCAGCAGTCTCTGAAATATCCTGCATCTTATTTTCCAGGCTGCGGCTCATTCCAATAGAAGCAGTGCAAGAATCACTTTCACCTCTGCCAGTGGCTACTGTTAATACCTTCAAGAGTTGCCCTGACAATGCACAACTTGATGCTTTCAGGCTTAAAACCTTTTTACTATGAAAATTTGGATATAATGTAAGTGACATACTGCAATTGTTTTCATCAATATCCATAAATGGATAGCTTCAACCACATGAAGCACAGTGAAACATTGCAATTAAGTTCTGATTTTTCTGAACAGTTCTGAATTACTTAGTGGATTGTTATTTGTCTTACTGTAATTGTGATCTTTTAAAGTATGTTGAAACTCCAAAGGAGCTCATCCTTCCAACTTGGTAATGTGTATTTGGTAATGAGTATAATGAACAGAATGTTAAGCAATTAGAAATCCTCAGTTTAAAAATGTTTCCCATAGATAGAGTAAAATATTTATAAATTTTGAAATAGTACTTAAAAATCATCTTTAACTTATGTATGTATATCTTTTCATTTTCATTTGTGTAGTTAATATTTCATACCCTCGGGTCCTTTTCCCTTCTAAGAAGTTTTCCCGTGTAAGAAGATCTAAACCTCCAGTTCTTTGGAAAACGTCTTATCCAGGTTCTACTGTATCTTTCGCTATAAAGTTTATGTTATGTGTATTTTGCTATATCACTACATTTGTAAAGTTATAAGTTAATCATAATAAATAATAAAATTATCTGATTATGCCAACATATCGGATTCGAACTTTTGAGATACCTACGAGCTACTTGCTTACCACAATTAAAAACCTACAGTTCCACTACTACACACTACAACACTAGTTACGCGATACTATATTGCACCAAATCGCTGATACAAAAGCTCTAAATATTAATGTCATATATTATGTATTATGTGATAAAGTTAAGTTATTAAAACGTGTATTAGTATAAATTATAGTTTATAAGCCTCTTCTAATACTGATTATGTGCTATAAAATGACACAGAAATCTCCAGGTATTGCCTATATCAATACTAAAACAATGATGGCAAAATTCAAACTTTCTGTAGTTTTTTAAGCAATTATAAGGGCCAAGTAAAGGACTGATGCACCAAATTAATCAGTGAATTATAGATAATTACTACATTACCAATTTTAAATCAAAAGTTATAAAAAAACAATAATTTAAATCAATATATAAAGTTCCACTTAGGAGCACCCAAAAAAAGCTTCCAGATGCACCAAATCAAAAGCTATAAAAAAACAATAATTTTAAACCAATAAATCAAGTTCCACTTAGCAGCTCCCAAAAAAAACTTTCAGTTCAGATAATCTCCATTTATACGATGATAAAACACTATGAAGCATACAATAGTTATGAGTTGATATGAAGAGTACCATTGGCTAAGAGAGCAAACAAAAGTTGCAGATGTAAATACACAGAAGGAAAGAGCAAATCAGATTAGATTCTTATATAAAGGATGTGAGAACATCACTGATAATCCAACTGATATAGCTGATAAATTGAATGCTGTACTCTTCATTGTTCTTTACAAGTGAAAACCTTCACAATCAGATAAACACTATGCTAGTGTGACCTGAGCACAGTGAAATCAGCAAGTTTGAAACTACAGGGGGATTGTTTACTAAAAAAAACTTTTGAGCCAAAGCTTCTGAGGTATATGACATATATCCATTAACTAAAGCTTCTGAGGAATATGACATATATCCAGTAGAACACTATTAAGGTTAATTATGAGGTCTGCATTGGACTCATGGATACCTTGGATTGAAGAAGTGCCCTTGTATTGCCAATCCATAAAGATCATTATAAGAATGTAGGTAACTGAACATTCAGTACAGTGACTTCGGTAACAGGGGAAAATTATGGTGGCATTAATTAATAATATAATATACAGTTTTCTAGATAAAAATGGTATTTTAAAAGAAGCACAGCACAGTTCTGTAAAAAAGAAAATCTCATTTAACCAACCTGATAAATCATTATAACATTCTTCAGTTGGATGCAGGGAAATAACTTTTGCATTGTTTATTTGAACTTCAGCAAAGAATACTATCTAGTCCTGCACGAAAGAGTGCTTTAGGAGCTGGAATCATGGCTAATCTAAGTAAATATCCTTAGATGAATAATGGGACTGTTACATGACAGAAGGCAAAGTTTGTAATTAATGGTTAAACTTCAGAGATCTGACAGTTAACCTATTTATGATAGTCTTAAATGACCTTGATGAAGGGATACTGGGCATGTCATAATATGTATGGAATATGAAGATTGGAAGGTGGTTAATAATGAATGACAAACAGCATTCCTTCAGAATGATATACACAGACTTCAAAGGAAGTGGTAACTAGGCATTAAGTCCACAAAATGTAACATTTTGAGTAGGGAGAAAGAAGCAGTGAAAAAGAAGAGCATTTGGGGGGCTCACAGTCCAGGTACACATGAAGCTGTAAAAACAATACAATACAGTGCAGAGCAGAGCACAGCATAGCATAGCATAGCATAGCATAGCATAGCATAGCATAGCATAGCATAGCAAACCCTGCATTGGGTGGGAATCCTGTAATGATTTAGCATTACATTAGCATTAGTAGAGGCATCAGCCAAAAAAAAAAAAAAAAATTCTTATTTCACCCATCCATTTGTTCCAAAGTTTGTCCACTTCTTCCATGAATTTATTTAAGCTATCAATTTCTACAACAACAGATAGAAGTTTGTTCCAGCAATCAGCAATCAACTACCCGTTGGCTAAAGGCAAATTTCAGCACATCTATTCGACCGCTGTCTTTTCTTAATTTAGTTTATGCCAGCTCAGGTTTGTAATCTAAGCAAGAGGAAGAATCCCATCAGCATTGAGCCTGCTCAATCCATTCAAGGCCTTATACACCTCAATCAGATCACCTAGCAGGTGCCTACTTTCCACGTGTTGCAATTAGCAGAACTTAAGCCTTTCTTCGTAAGAGCATTCTTTTGTTCCCTACACCAGTCTTGTTTCCCTTCTCTGTACTCATTCTAGCAACTCTACATCCTTCCTAAAATGAGGCCTCCAGACCTGTATGCAGTACTCATGGTGTGGTCTGACCATTGTCTTATACAAGGGGATAATCACCTCCTTATTCCTGCTAGCAAAATTCCCGACTATCATTGACAAGATCTCATAAATAGCTCTGGCAGCCTGTCTGCACTGCACAGAAAACTTCATATCTGACTGCACAATTACCCCCAGGTCTCTTTCATTCTCCAATACACTGAGTGTAACACCATACAGCTGGTACATTTCTCTGGGGTTACTGCTTCCCATATGCAGTACTTTGCATTTGTCAATGTTAAACTTCAGTTGCTACTTCTCAGCCCATCTGCCCAACTTTTCCAGATCCTGTTGTAGTAGCATACTGTCATTAACAACTAATCTGCAAACTTGGACATTAAGCCTGATTTGTTTGTTTGTTTTGCGTTTTATTGGTGCATCAGTGACTAAGGCTATAATGCGCCAGAACCAGATCTTGTAAAAGAAAAGATTTATATTTCAGTGACCTAAATAATTAGGTAACTATGTCAAGGGGCTTAGAGGGGAACAGGTATCCTGTGTGTTATCAGACACTCAGCCTAAAACACTGATGGGTCCAATATCTCTCTATTACAGAAGATTTAGGAGAAGTCCGGTTGGCCTGCCTCCCTAAAATCCACTCATGCACACCTTCTCGATGGTAAGCCCTGTTACATTACTTAGGTGGCAACGAACGTGTAGAGTGGTTCTCTTCAAGACCAGCGTGAAGAGGAAAAGACCAAACCCTCCAGCATATGACAGCACAACAAAAACAAATGGCCCTCAGTCCCCAGCAGCTTTCACTCTCCCTCTTACGGCAGTGAGAGGATCAGAGTGAAAGCAGAGGGTGCTAAGAATCTATGGGTACGACCAGGCTGCCATGCACAGAAACTGAACTTGGCCTGTTATAACGTAAGATCACTCATCGGTGAAGACAGGATATTAGAGCTGGAAAAGGAATTAGAAAATGTGAATTGGAATATCATTGGTTTGGCTGAAACAAGAAGAAGAAGAAATGAATCACTTATAAGTTTATCAAGTGGAAATCTGCTGTACACCAATGGAAACAGTGAAAGGAGTGAAGGTGGAGTTGGGTTTTTGGTCCATAAGGATTTTAAAAACAACATTTTGGAATTCAAAAGTACATCACCAAGGGTGTCAAGACGAATACACAAGATTTCTAAGAGGTACAAGCTAAAGATTACAATGATTTATGCACCAACATCGAGCCATGATGATGAAGAGGTTGAAGAAATGTACACCGAAATTGAGAGTCTTCTAGATGAGCAGAAAACCTACTACACTATTATTATGGGGGACTTCAATGCTAAGGTTCGAAAAAGGCAAAACAGCGCAGAAAGCATTAGCATTAGTAAGGGCATATGATGCAAGAAAGCAAGCTTATTCAGCATCAGCCAAAAAAAAAAAAAAAACAACCACTCCTCCCATTTCACACCTCCGTTCGTTCGAAATACCTGTCCAGCTGAGCCTTAAATTTATTTAGGCTATCAACTTCAACAACAAGCGATGGGCGTCTATTCCACAAACCAACTGCCCGCTGGCTAAAGGCAAATTTCCGCACATCTATCCGACATCCATCCTTGCTCAATTTGAATTTATGCCCTCTCAGGTGATTATTCTGAGCAAGAGGAAGAATCCCATCTGCATTGAGCATGCTCAAGCCATTCAAAGCCTTATAGACCTCTATCAGATCACCTCGCCGATGCCTAGTCTCCAGGCTCTGTAATTTGCAAAACTTAAGCCTTTCTTCGTAAGAGCAACCCTTTGTTCCATTCACTAATCTTGTTGCTCTTCTCTGTACTCGTTCCAGCAGCTCTACATCCTTCTTGAAATGAGGCCTCCAGACCTGTATACAGTACTCAAGGTGTGGCCTGACCAACCAATGCCTTATACAAGGGAATAATCACATCCCTGTCCCTGCTAGAAAAATTCCTGTATATCATTGACAAGACACCATGAGCTACTCTTGCAGCTCGTCTGCACTGCTCAGAGAACTTCATATCTGCCTGCACAATTACCCCCAGGTCCTTTTCATTCTCTACCACTGTCAGCGTAGTACCACAGAGTTGATACGTTGATCTGGGGTTACTGTTTCCCATATGTAGTACTTTACATTTGTCAATGTTAAACTTCATTTGCCACCTCTCAGCCCATCTGCTCAACCTTTCCAGATCCTGTTGCAGCAGAATAGTATCAGTAGTGTCCTTAACAACCCTGCCAACCTTGGTATCGTCTGCAAACTTGGACATTAAGCCTGATACACCATCATCAATATCATTTATAAATACAGAAAACAACAATGGACCCAACACTGAACCCTGAGGAACTCCACTAATAACATTAGTCCACGTTGAGCAGTGTCCATTGATTACCACTCTCTGTCTTCTGCCACTCAACCATCCCTTTATCCATAGCAGCAATTTGCCTCCAATGCCACACTTCTCCAATTTGTGCAGCAGTCTTCCATGCGCAACAGTATCAAAAGCCTTTCTAAGATCCAAATATATAATATCAAAGTTATTCCCTGCATCCAGTTCTTTTGTGACTACATCATAGTATCCAATCAAATTGGTCAGACAAGACCTGCCCTTAACAAAACCATGCTGTGTCTGAGCTATAACTGAATTCTTGTCCAGATGATCCTGCAGTGCTTCTTTAACCAGTGCCTCCATTAATTTTCCTGGAACTGAAGTTAAACTAACAGGTCTATAATTACTTGTGACAGCCTTTGATCCTCCTTTGTGAATTGGGGTTACATTTGCACATCTCCAGTCCATGGGTACCTCCCCTGAGTCCAAAGAAGCTCTCATAATTACGGCTAGGGGTTTGCTTACTTCCTTTGCTGCCTCCTTTAATATAACTGGATAGATCCCATCCACCCCGGGTGCCTTTTTTATGTTTATCCTCAACAATTTCTCCTCCACTTTCCTCTCAGTTATTAGAAAATAATCTAGCTCACTGCCAATGTTTACTTCACCTACGACATTCCCCTTCCTGAATAACTCCTCATGTGTGAATGTAGATGCAAAATACTCGTTTAGATTGTTAGCCACCTGAGCTGGATCCTCAACTGTTGAACCATCAACATCCAGTGGACCAATCTGATTCATCCCTTTCCTTCTTGAGTTTAAATAGGTAAAGAACTCTTTTCTGTTTTTCTTTGTGTCCTTTGTCAAGGATTTCTCATAATCTGCCTTTGCCTGCCTAATCTCCTTTGTGACTTGGTTACAGACCAAATTATATCTATCATAGGCTTCCATGTCACCCATTAATTTGTATGTATCCGATGCATTTTTCTTCTCTGCCATATGTCTCATTAGTTCATCTGACAACCATTTAGGCCTGAACCTTGAACAATATTTCTTGGTTGGTATGTAAAGCCTGGTAGCTTCAAAGATTAGTTCCTTGAATGCTTCCCATTTTGAATTTGCTGTTGGTAACATCATCAGTTGGTCCCACTGTATAGAATTTAAATACTGTCTCAGACCATTATAGTCGCCTTTACGAAAGCAAAAACCCTTCCCTTTACCTCTGATGGTAGTTACCTCCTTGAGTAAATCCCACTTCAGCACACTGTGATCACTGCCACCCAGTGGTTCCTTTATCTGCAGATTCCTAATGCATGAAGAATCACTACTGATAATCAGATCAAGAGTATTACTCCCTCAAGTTGCCTCCCGAACATGCTGGTGTAGAAAACAATCATCCAATAAATCCACAAAAGCCCTGCCAGTGTGTGAGTGACCAACCCACAAATTCCAGTCAATATCTGGGAAATTAAAATCCCCCATTATAAGACTCTCTGATTTACTGGCCCATTCTATTTCCCTGTACAGTATCTTATTATACTCATCAGAGTCATTAGGGCTATAGCACACTCCTACTCTCAATTTTGATTTACCTATGCTTATGTCACACCAAACTGACTCGACACTGCCCTGTCCATCAATGTCGACTGGCTTCACTTCCTTGGATTTTATGTGTTATTAGTATTTTAAAGAGGATTTGTATTAGTGATGGATTTGTATTTAAAGATGCATTAGTATTTTAAAGAGGTACTATAGGAAATTCTGGAATTGGTGAAAGAAATAAAAGAGGTGAAAGACTTGTGGAATTTGCAGAATCTCAAGGACTGTCAGTAATGAACACTTTTTTCAAGAAAAGGGTGAACAGAAAGTGGACATGGAAGAGTCCAAATGGATTAACAACTAATGAAATTGACTTATCCTCACTAACAGAAGATATATTGTGAATGATGTTACCGTCCTGAATAAGGTAAATGTTGGAAGTGATCACAGAATGGTAAGATGTACACTTGATATAGATGTAGGAAAGGAAAGGAAAAAACTGACTCGAGTAAATAATACAAAGGTCTTTGAGATAACAGAGGAGGAGAAAAAAACAATATGTACTGGAACTTAAGAACAAGTATGAGCTTCTGCAGACTGCTCAGGTCCAAGATATCGACGAGGAATATTACAACTTTCTGAAAGTGATAAAGCCCAAGAAACCTATAGGGAAAAAGAAATCCATAGAAGAAAAAATTAGTCAAGAAACACTTGTCATGATGAACCGAAGACGACAAATGAAGAGCAAGAAAAACACTGACAGGGAGAAAATTGAGTATACTGAGTTATGCAAAGCCATTAGAAAGAGACTCAGAGAGGACATAAGAAGATTTAACACAAGAAAAGTAGAACAAGCATTAAGGGAAAACAAAGGATTTAAATCAGCAGCCATGAGCAGTAATACAGAAAGACAAATGATACTGAAACTGAAGAATAGCGATGGTGTACTTATAAACAGCAGAGAAGGCATAATTCAAATAGCAGAAGACTACTATAGAGAATTATACAAGGAGCGAGGGAATGATGCCAGCAGTGGGGAAGATGGATTGCAAAGTAGCAACACATACGACATACCCGATATTCTTCCTGATGAGGTAGAATATGCATTGAAGAAAATGAAGAATCAGAAAGCCCCGGGGGAAAATGAAGTTACCGTAGAGTTGTTAAAATTGGGAGGAAGAGGCATAACACAAAAACTGGCAAGGCTCTTCACAAAGTGCATTAGAAAAGGTGTGACGGCTAAGCAGTGGAATAATGCAATCATAGTTTTGCTGCATAAGAAAGGAGATAAATCAGAAATTGGAAATTATAGACCAATTAGCTTGTTATCCCACATCTACAAGTTGTTCACAAGGGTCATTACTAACAGATTAGAAAGAATACTTGATGAGAATCAACCGAAAGAGCAAGCTGGCTTTAGGACAGGATTCTCAACTATGGATCACCTTCACATAATATCACAGCTAATGGAGAAAGCAAATGAATATAAAACACCACTATGCCTGGCATTTGTGGATTATGAAAAGGCATTTGACTCCATACAGCATAATGCAATGTTTCGGGCACTGGAAAGGCAAGGCATAGATACCCCATATATTATGATTTTGAAGAAAATATATGAGAGTGCTATCTCCTTTATTAGACTAGACAAAGACAGTAGGAAATTTAAAATCGAGAAAGGAGTTCGACAAGGAGACACAATATCTCTGAAGCTGTTTACTGCTGCCCTTGAGGAAGCTTTCAGAAGATTAGACTGGTCGCAGAAAGGAGTCAATGTGGACGGAGACTACCTAAACCATTTACGATTTGCAGATAACATTGTGGTCATAAGCCACGATCCCAAAGAATTAGAGGAAAATCTTAAACAGTTATGCACAGTTAGTAAGGATTTTGGACTAAAGATGAATATGGCTAAAACAAAAGTAATGATGAACAAGTATGCCACAGAAAGGGAAATAATGATTGAAGGAGCAGTAATTGAAAAGGTGGAGTCATATAATTATCTGGGACATGTTATTAGCTGTAATAATGATAAATGGCTGGAAGTCAAGAGAAGAATAAATTTTGGATGGATAGCTTTCAGGAAATATAGTCACATACTGAAGAGCAATATCCCAGTTTGTCTGAAACGTAAAATAATGAACCAATGTATACTCCCCACCATGACTTATGGAAGTGAAACTTGGGCACTCACCAAAAGAATGGAAGAGAAGCTGAGAACTACACAGCGAAGAATGGAACAAATTATACTGGGAATCAGACTGTTAGATAAGAAGAGAAACACATGGATTAGGCAGCAAACTGAAGTAAAGGACATTCTTATAAAAACTAAAGAACTAAAATGGTCTTGGGCAGGACACATAGCTCAAAGACATGATGACAGATGGACTAAGAAAATAACAGAATGGTACCCAAGAGGAGCTAGAAGAAAACCTGGAAGACAAAGGCGGAGATGGATAGATGAAATTCATGAGTTTTTGGGTAGTAAATGGATGGCCAGTGCTCAAAACAGAAGGAATTGGAAAGTTGCTGGAGAGGCCTTCATCCTGCAGTGGATTGAAAATGGCTGATGATGATGATGATGTCAAGATGTATAGAAATAAGGATATGTAAAAAGTTTATAACTTTTAAATATTAAAAATATTTAAACATTTTAAATAGCTGATAAATTTGCATTGTCAGATAAAATCTGACTGAGTGTATGAGGCTCAGTCAGATGGCTAAAAGCAGTAAAAAATAGACGACATTCATGCCTGTAGAGTGGGCACTCAGATAAAATGTGTGACACTCCTATGTGTGAGCAATGTGACACAAGGTGTCACACTGCTCACACATAGGAGTGTCATCTGCCCTCAGCAGGAATGAATGAGTAAGATGACTGTGTCCCATGCGGTGGGGAGCTAGAACAACTTCCTGTCGGCGGTTCCTCGCAGACTCGACTGCCATGGTTTTATGACAGACTTTATCTGATAGAGTTGGTTCGTGACCTGCCCATGCTAAGATTGTTGCCACTGGGAGAGTAATCTTTTGTGTAATAATTGCCTGTAGTTTGTATAGGGGACTAACAGGCTACGGTTCTTCTGGGGTTGCAGTGATCTGGCTGCAGCGTCAGCCAGTTCATTACCCTTGATCCCAGTGTGGCTAGGGATCCAGCAGAAATGGATGTCAAAGGAACGATCAAAGAGAGAATGTAACATCCGCTGAACCTGGGTCAGGAAACAATGAGGATTATATTTCATCCCCGATAAAGCCTGTAATATACTTAAGGAGTCTGTGTACATCATACACCTTTGGTAGTTGCGGGTTTTTATGTGGTTCAGGGCTAATTCAATTGCATATGACTCTGCTGAGTAGGTACTGCATTCGTCGGGTAACTTCTCAGATATAGTGTTATTTGGGAAGATGGCGGCAGATCCGACTTCGAGCCATCAGTGAAGGCAAGAAGTCGGGGTATTTAGCTCGGTGGGCAGTGCATAGTTTTTGGTGTACAGAGTTCGAAGTGGTGGCCTTTCCTCACTTGTTAATAGAGAAATTGCACATTGATGTTCGAGCATGCCACGGTGGAGCTGGTTGCCTTGTGGATATGGCAACATTATATATGGTTATATTGAGCTCTCTGATTAGCTCCTGTACACGAATACCAAAGGGAACACCCATCCCACCGTGGCTCGAAAACGGATGGCCACGTGGGATGGCCTGGCAGGGATTTTAGTTTGAAAGCATACTGTAAAGACAACTGTTTCCTACAAAGCGATAGTGATGGCTCATATGCGTCGACATAGAGACTTTGGACTGGAGATGTACGAAATGCTCCAGTGGCAATACGAATCGCCTGGTGGTGGATGGGGGTCCAACCATCGAAGTACGCTGAGTCTAGCAGATGCATATACCTAGGACCCATAGTCTAATTTAGATCACACGAGTGCGTGATACAAGAGTAATAAAGTGCATCAGTCAGCACCCCAGGAGATACATGAGATGGCATGTAGGACATTCAAGCCTCTCATGCATTTTGCTTGAAGTTGATGAATGTGCTGTAAAAAGGTCAACTTTCTGTCAAATACGAGCCCCAAGAATCTAGTCTCAGATAATACTGGAACAGCATTTTGGCCCTAGTCTCAGTTCAGGTTCAGGATGAAGATTACACTTGCAGCAAAAGTGCATGCAAATGGTCTTTTCCAGAGAGAACCTAAAGCCATTATTCATTGCCCATGAGCTCAGATGGTCAATGGCATGTTGCAGTTGTCTCTCGATTACCCTCATGTTGCAAGACTGACAGAATATGCTAAAATCATCAACATACAGGGCACAATTCACAGTTGGAGGAAGTTGTTCCGTGATGGAATTCACTTTGATGGCAAAAAGCGTAACACTTAAGAGGGATCCTTGAGGTACTCCCTCCTCTTGGCTGAAAGGCCGAGATAGGGTGGATCCTACACGAACTTGGAAGGAACGGTGGGTTATAATAAAAACTGGGAGATGACCTCTAAGACCGATGCTATAGAGGTCTTTTAAAATTTAAAATCTCCAAGTTGTGTCATACACTTTTTCCATATCGAAGAACATGGACACCAAATGTTCTCGTTTTAAAAAGGCACCTCAAATAGAAGTTTCGAGCCTGATTAATTGGTCCAAAGTGGACCTATTCCTTCTGAAGCCATACTGTACTCTGGAGAGGAGCCCATTTACTTCCAAATACCATATAAGGCGGGCATTTATCATTTTCTCCAGAATTTTGCACAGACAGCTAGTCAGAGCGATAGGACGATAGTTTGTTGGAATTTCTGGATCTTTTCCTGGCTTAGGAAAGGCAAGCATGATTGCCTTATGCCAAGAATCCAGAAATTGCTCTTCTAAAAAGATCCTATTGTATAGACAGAGCAAATGGTCTATGGATTTAGTTGACATGTGTTTGATCATTTCGTAATGGATGAGATCGGGTCCAGCAGCACTTGTCTTGGTAATAATAAGAGCAGTTTGTAGCTCTTCTATAGTGAAGGGTCCATTACAAGGATGGGCACCTCCGTAGCCAAGTGGGCAGGAGCAGCAGTGCGTAGTGCATGCTTCTTGATTAGACCGGGGTTCAAGCCCGTGACCACCAAATATGGAGGATGAGGAAAGGTTAGGGAATGACAACCGCATATCCCTGGAGCAATATGGCCTTAGTTGCTAATGCTTCTAAAAACCAAACAACAACAACATTACAAGGATGAGGGACCTTACATTTGAAGTTAATAGGCTGCCTCTCAAGTTTGTTTTTCACAACCAAGAACTCTGGGGAGTAAGAGGATGTTGAAGAGACGGTAGCAAAAGTTTCCCCAAGAGCATCAGCTATTGCAGTTTGATCTGCAATAACACATCCATCACATTCCAGGACCGATGAAGGGTGCGATGTATATTTCCCCTTCATTTCAGGATTTTGTCCCAGATAGCTTTAGTGCTGGTCGGCTAAGTAATAGAGGATGTAAAATGGATCCACAGTGCCTTTTGGCTGTGATGACGAATATAGCGAGCTTTTGCGCATGCACGTTTGAAGACTAAGAGATTGGCTGTGGTGGGATATTGTCGAAATATCCCCCAAGCTTTGTTTTGTGCCTTTTTTTGCTGCTGTGCATTCAGCATTCCGCCAGGGTTTTGGAAACTGTGGAAACCAGGCAGATGATTTAAGAATTGTAGTTGCAGTTGCATGGACAATGCTTTCTGTGATGCATGCCACTGCATCATTGATAGTCCCCTGGCTGACTGTACTGATGTCAAAGTCTACCAGATGTTGAAAGGCATTCCAATCAGCCTGATCAACCTTCCATCGTGGTAACCTAAAAGGTAGACATGGCCTTCCGTTAATTAGACTGGTTATCACGGGGAAGTGATCACTTCCATAGAGGTGCACCTCTACTTCCCAAGTGAGTGAAGGAAGGAGAGAGGGGGAGCATATAGTAAGATCAATGGCAGAGAACATACGGGTAGGCATGTGGAAAAGGTATTAGTTCTCACATTTAGAAGAGAAAGGTCATTGTCACTGAGCATATGCTTTACGACACGTTCTCTTCCATTAATGTCAGCACTACCTCACAGGGTGTTATGTCCATTAAAATCGCTCAAGAGTAAGATAAGAGAAGGTAGCTGCAAAATGAGATCATCAAAGTCTTTCTGAGAGATGTCGGCTCCGGGTGGCAAATAAACCAAACAAACTGTTAGTAAAAACCCTACAGTAAGGCGAACTGCTACCACTTCTATGTTGGTGGAAAGCGGAATATGTTGAAATGGGGTGTGGTTGCCCAGAAGAATAGTAACACCCCCACGCACAGGTCCATCCCCAGTTCTGTCTCTTCGAATGATAGTAGTATTACGAAAGGAAGGGTTTTTTGTTTATCTTCAAGTATTTGTCTCCTGCAAGCAAAAGCAAATTGGTTCATGCTTTTGCAGGAGGGCCTTGATGTCATCATTGTTTTGCCGGAATCCACGACAGTTCCATTGTAGGAATTTAGCCATTATTTTGGCTTGGTGGATGCATCAAGTGGCTTCTGAGGCGCTGAGGGCTTTCTTTTGACAGTCTTGGATTTCTCTTTTTTGGGGAAGTATGGACACTGTCCCGTGTCCATTTCTACCTCTGCAAAGAATTCCAAGACTGATTCATTCTGTACCTCCTTATCCTCTACACCCGTTGTTTCTTGTATTACGAGTGGCTCTTCCGAACTTTTTAGCTTTTCTTTACCACTTGGTTTTGGTAGTGGTGGAGCACTGGGAGGTCAGATATAGGAGAGGCAGCTGATTGTGTTTTTTGGGTGGGCTTTTGTGAACTCAATAAACAGAATACAATCGAAGTGAATCACTCTCGTGATGGTACGGTCATCTCAGTTTGTGTACCGATAGTGCACTTAGCAGAAACCTTCTGGGCATGTGAAGGTGTCCTGCTATTTATTGGTTGGATACATTTTCTGGCCTCTGGGTAGGAGATATTCAGCTCTGTTTTCAATTTTTGGATTTCCTTTTCATCCTTCCACTGCTGGCATGCTCTGGAGTAGGCGGAGTGCTCTCCTTGGCAATTTACACAGATCGGTTTTGAAGCTGAACATTCCTTGCTCTTGTGGCCTTTAAGACCACATCGAGTACAGGCAGGGTTACTACAACAAGATGTTTGTGAGTTAGGCACCTCCATAGCCAGGTGGGAAGGAGCAGCAGTGCGTAGCACACGCTTCTTGATTAGACCGGGGTTCGAGCCCGTCACCACCAAATACGGAGGATGCGGAAAGGTCAGGGAATGACCACCGCATATCCCGGAGCAATATGGCCTTAGTTGCTAATGCTCCTAAAAACCAAATAACAAACAAACAATGTTTGTGAGTGATGTATTTTTGGCATCTAAAACACCTCAGTGGGTTTGGGATATAAATCCTCACTGGGCAGTTTAGATAGCCTGCCTTGATGGAACTTGGAGGCCGTGGGGTGTTAAATGTGAGGATAAGGACTCGGGTAGGGATGAGATTCCCATCCTTTCGTATCGATATTCTTTTGACAGATGTCACTCCTTGGCCTTTCAATTCAGAGCAGATCTCTTCTTCAAAAACATGAAGAAGGACCCACTCTGATATAACAACTCATGAAGAATTCAGAGTTTTGTGGGGGGGGGTTACAGTGATAGGTACTCCCCCTATGGATGTAGAGTTCAGGAGTTTTGCTGCTTGTTTTGTGGTGGAAGCTTCGACCAAAAGGTCACCAAAAAGCAGTCTTTTTATAGATTTAGGTGATCCTGCCAACCCTTCTAATCCTTTCTGGATAAAGAAGGGTGACATCTTCCCAATTGACTGCTCTCCAGTGGAATGGAGAATGAGGAAGAGCGGTGTCACTGATGGTGGTGTATCCTCAGTTCTGGCTCTTTTTACAGAGGTGTTTTCTGTGTTATCATCTCGATTAGGTAGGGGCATTGTTAGGGCCTCAGAAGAATTAGAATTTATAATACTCATAGGAGTAAGATAAAAATTTCCAATGCCCTAAGTACCTCACCTACCACAGAGCCCTGCGAGGGGATGCCCACTCGTGAACTAGCAGGTACTGCTAGCACATGAATGGGACGCAAAGTTCACTTAAGAGCACCATACCCACATTTCCAATAAGCCTTGATCCCATTCGAGGACCAAATGGGAGGGAGACTTATTGGAACGCAGTTGACCCTAGCAGTAAGAACCACCCACCGATTGATCCCAGTCGGGCCGGTCCGGGATCACCCATCTTGTCGAAGCAGGGGCCAAAGTGGTGTATTAAGGCTGGGCCCCTCAAACAGGGTCCCCCTTTCTGAATTTCCACAGGTTGTGGCGCATGGCTGCACATGCCAGATTCCAACTATGTAACCCTGGAACCAAGGTATGGGCATCAGATCCCAGTGATGCTAATCTGGAAGGCCAGCAGCATCACTGGGAGGTCCCCTCACCACATACAGGTGCCCACGTTGAGGGGCATTAAGCCTGATATACCTTCGTCAATATCACTGATAAATATAGAAAACAACAATGGCTCCAACAACGAAACTTGGGTGACTCCAACTAAGGACATTAGTCCACGAAGTGCAGTGTCCATTGATTACCTTTGATTACTTCTTCTTCTTCTGCAACTCAACCATCCTTTTATCCATTTTAGCAACTTTCCCTTAAAGCCAAACTGCTCCAATTTGTTTCTTGTTTCCTTTCAGCACCTAATAAGGTGCTGAAAGGAAACAAGAAACACCTCTGTCTGCCACTCCAAGATTGTCTAATAAAACTACCCAACAAAAAATATTTTTTGTCATATCTCTGCAATAAAAATATATGATTCTGGAGGAAATAAACGCACTGATTCCTCCAGAATCAATGTAAAAAGTCTCTATCATATCTACATCAAAAGATGTATCAATGTTTAATATTAAAATAAAGGGATATATATATATATATGTATAATTCAAGTTTGTAATACAAGTGAAAAAAAAATGATACGTTCTCTATAACTCATTTAACTTCGAAAAAAATATCACAAATCATAGCGAAATAGTTATATTTCAATTATATATATTAAACATACCTGTAATTGTCCTTAAAATGTTTGCTAATAAGGGATTTTCTCTTGTATTCCTGATTACTCTCTCTCACAAGGAACCAGCAGCAATCCCCCATCATTACAGAATCCCAGCAACCTTGGTACTGCTTTTCCATTGTAGAAATATCTTGATGAAACCACTCCCCTTATTCATCACTCACATCTCCCAGATTTTCTGGGAAAAATTCAAGATGGAAAAGAAGAAAATGAATTTTCAACAACATTCGACAGCCCACATTTTTGTAGCACTCGAGTAAATTAGAGACCAACATTTCATAGTTTTTTTCTTTCCTATTACCCAAAAAAACCATGTACTACCATCTTAAATGATCGCCAAGCTGCCAATTCTATCTACTTTAACTGGGTTTCAAAAACATTGTCTTTCGAGAGTTTTCTAATTTGGGGTCCTATGAAAATTCCTTCCTTAAGTTTAGCATATGTTAAATTAGGAAACACTTCTCAAGTATGCAAATCCGTTACTTTCTTTATCTAGTTAGTCCCTTCAAGAAATTTTTCATCAATCCAAGTTTGATGTACAGAGGTGGAAGAAGAACCTTGTTTGATTGCACTAAAGGAATATATTTTACATTACGTTGTCCTGGTATGAACTCATCCAGCTTGTTGCACAACATAATGTTCTTATGTCGCACGGTTGTCCCATAAACACAAAAAGCAACAAAATTTTGTGAAATCCCCCTGCAAACCAACAAACAAACCAATAACCTAAGATCACTGCATATGTTCCAACCATAATCCAGGTATTTTATAGCATGTAGAACCTTAGACATGCTTTCATGACTTTCTTTAAGTCCAACTGAACGAAACACAGGAACTGATGGAAATTCATTGCCATTATGAAAAAAACTGCTTTTAAACTAAATCTGAGGCATCTATGAATAAATGCCATTCATCTGACTTATGCACAACACCTAGTTCTTTCAGAAGTCCAATAATGTCTTTGCAAAAACATGTACTGTCTTCCATAGCAAAATATTTCAAAAATATTTTCATGCCCTTTTGAAAGACAAATCTTTGTTCCTTTCGGCTGCACCCTCCTACTCTCGAGGGACTGTTTATGTTTGGAGGATAGATTTACAGCCCTGAGAATAGGTCACAATCAGTTAATGCTTAGAAAACCTTGGTACAGCCTACAAAAATCCTCACCAAAAATGCTAAGTGTGCTCTCTTGAAATTGTAAATTGTTGCATCAGAATTTGGACCTAAGAACCATAGGTAGAAGTCTGATTATGTTTATCACAAGAAAACTGAGGCCAGAATCGATTGCTAAAATTAAGAGAATTAGCTTATATCTGCTAAAATAAATCAGCATGTCCTATATTATTGGCATATTTTGGTAAAACGTAACTCCCTCTATACTTAATAACTTTGACATGATGTGAAACTATCATGGTGATTTTCAAAATCTAAGCATAAAAATTGGTTAAAAACAGCAATTTAAGTTTTTGGAGGTAAAAATCATGTTGGCTAGTGTAATAGATAATTATTAGATGTGGTAAATAATAGTGGTTAAGAGCTATCTTGGGTCAGTCCTTTGGTGGCTTTTGATCCCTTCATTAAATTTATACTTTCATTAACCAAAGCATAAATTCAATGAAGCATATCATGATAACGAATGTAGTACTTACGTTAAACCAAGAAGTACACTACAAATAGATAAAGTACAATGCATACATAGTTATCAAGATTGATGTGCTGTAGGTTGGAGGTCTATTTCAGTTTTTTTTTAAAGATATTAAGTGTCACTATAGTCTGATAATAAGACATGATAATCACTATGCAGTTATTATATTTTTATAAACTTGTGTTCATGTTACATTGACAATTCACATTTGTCTAAATTTGTAAATGTAATATCAAATTTATTTCCTGTTTTTTTAATTTTATATTTGAAATTAAGAAAATAAATAAAATTAAGAAAAAATTATTTATTAAGGCTAATTTATTTATTATTTTATTAATCTATAACATATCAAGCAGTGCTGACCAACTGATTGGGTTCAATTCATACAGAGTAAAATCTTAACTCTATATTTATAATACCCCCGCCATACACATCCATGAAAGAGAGAGAGAGAGAGAGAGAGAGAGAGAGAGAGAGAGAGAGAGAGAGAGAGAGAGAGAGAGACTAACAGTAGTATAATTAATGTATCAGAATACTGACATTCAAGTTATCTGAGTAAAATTTGTGCACTTTAATTTATGCACCATTACTTTAATAAGCTTTCATTTCATGCCTACATTATAACACATTCTTACGAAATATATGATTAAAAAAATAAATAGCCACCAAAAAATTATCCATGTCATAAATAAAATAATGCAAATTTTAAGAGCATTAATTTTGAAAGGAAATAACTTAGAAAACACTAAATGCATTGGGCTTTTGGACCTCAGCTAACCTGAATTGCTTTCCTCAAATTTCCACTTTCGAATCTGGATTCAAAACTGAGGTGTAGAGGAGACACATCACTACAAAGCCTGAACAGAAAGAGAAAACAGTTCATATCTTACCAATTAAATAAAATATCAATTTAAAAAAAAAATCAATAGAAATAAAAAAGTATATTTTTAAAATGGAAACAGAATTACTTTATCTAATATAAAGGTATTTTGCAATCAAATTTAGTTTCTTTATCTTCAAATAAAATCTCATCAGAAAATTTTAACATACCATTCTTTAAACGAGATATTCAACCTCAACGTTTTCGCACAGATGCAGAACAAGTGAAAATTGATCTACTTCAATTAATGGACAGTAGTCGTAGAGGGTGTGGTTTTTTTTTTTTTTTTTTTGCACAAATAGGGGTTGCATTCGTTGGTTAAATTCATGTTGATGGTTGCACCTCAAACAGGAATGAATAGTCAGTTATCAGCATAACTGTTAAATTCAGAAAATGTTTTTATGCTTTAATTCAAGGAATGGGCAGCCTTTGTTTTTTCCAGGTGCAGTAATGCAGCAGAATCAGGAATCCAAAGTTGTGGGGGATGGGAAGGGAAAAATTGATTACGGTTGTCCTCCATCCTGTGACCATAATTTTAGGGCCTCTAAAAATGTGTATGTTAGAGCCACAGACCAGACCACATAAATGCAGCAGTGCTTGGAATAATTGAACTGGGTGTCAGTTTGATATGAGAAACAAACATCATGGAATTTTTTTTTTTTTTTTTTTATGAAAACCCCAAACATGAGAGGTATTAGACCCTATAGTACTTAGTACCATGCTTGGGTTGGAGGTTAAGAGGACGAAAGAAGATATTTTTTGACATTAGACTTGAACTTCTGTAGAGTGGGGGAAAGAACTGAACCTTGGGAGACACCAGCATTAGTTGAGAAATTAGAAGACAGAGAGCAAAATTTATCATGGAACTAAAACATGCAGCCTTGGAAAGGTAGCATTTATATGCGTGATTTAAAGTGGGAAGCCTTTTCTATTTTACCGCAAAACTATTGTTCCAGAATACCTTTTGATGCTGTACGTGTGCAGTTTGACAGCTGGCATTCACAGAGAGCATATGTTTCTCTTTGCTTTGTGGATTAATGGCTAAAGCATTAGCAGTTTGGAGTCAATAGTTTTTGCTTTAAGGCCTGATGTAGCCAATTGCACAGTGGTTCAAGTCTGTGACTGCTAAATACGATTAATGATTGTATTCATGATTTATTGTAAACTCCTCTGATTTGGTGGTCACACTAGAGTATAAACAAGAACATATTCTGTAATTTAATTTTGATAAAACTTATTTCCGGTGAAAATTTGTAAATATTTAACCCCAGGGGCTCACATCTGGTGAGTAGGTCTTGGCACACCCAGGGCCCTGAGCCAAATATCATCATTCTTCTTTTTTTTGGTGATTCTCTTCTACTTCTCTCTCTCTCTCTCTCAGGGTAATATGGAAATATTTTTTTCTTTTTGCTGGTGCAGCATAAGCCTTAGGCTTCCTTGTACCATATGGCTAATGATAATAATAATAATTTAAATTTTATATTATACATTTAATTTTGATAAAAAGGTACTTTCTGTGATAAACTGTAAATTTAACTATAGTTATTACAAGGTCTACACCGAATACTCCACTGAGAGTATTGTCAATCAGACAGAAATGTCTGCAGGCAATTCCCATGTGAGCCATGACTTTACTGCTTGCATAAACTGTGGAATATATATTCAAAAAGTTGCTAATTATAGCTCAACTGAAATTGTTTCCTTTGTTCCCAATGTAAGGATTGTACCAATCTCAAATTAAAATGGTGCATTACTATAAGAATCAAGAAATCGGTGTTGTCCTACAGACAAATGTAACTGGGAGCTCATCAGGATCACAAGATTCTAGTAACTTGCCAAGTGATGACCTCAATTTGGGCATGCCCCAGAACAGAATAATTAAGTGCAAACTGCTTCAGTTCATTGGTAGTTAATTCTGCTGTGATTGTTTTAAAATTGGTTTGCACTAACCTTCTGTTTAATGATTAGAAGGAGAAAGGTTGCCAAGCCTCTGGTAGAGGACCGGAGATGTCGGAAGAAAAGGAGGTTCTCCCTAAAAGTCCTCTGAAAGTTATGCGAGGTGCTGGGGTGAGTCCTTGGCCCTCCGCCACCAGTCATGGTGTGCAAATGACAACTGATTCAAGATGGCCTAACCTGATTGGGTTTGGAGATTTGAACTAATATCGAGAGAAGCTGAGAACTTTTGTCACAACTATTTGTGGGGCAAGTTCCTACAATTTGGACACTATAATGTCATGCTGGGATCAGATGGCAGCTGTTGTACAGAAAGTCACTGCGGAAAATAATGTTTTAAAGGCAAAGCTGGAAGTCATGATGAATGAACAAAACTTGAAATCATGGACTTATGCAGATGCTGTATCTTTTCCTGAGAAGGAGAAGGCCAAAACCAAGACACTGATTCTTAGGGCAAAGGACACAAGGTTTCAGAGTAGTGATCAAGTGAAGGCAGAATTGGTGGGCAATTTTGTCACCGTTCTGCCAATGGTCAAGATAACTGCTATAAGACCTATCAGAAATTGGTGTGTGGCCACAACCAAGAATGACTTTAACAGGATCAAAGATTGTGCTCAAATCAGTGAATAGGGGCTGGAGGTTGAGAGGATTCTTCGGAGGAACCCCAGACTTGTGGTCTTTGATGTGAATCCTGAAGTGTCAAAAGAATATTTTTTGGACAAACTGTGGCGTCGAAACTTAGTTGATAGTAGACTGACCAGAGACCAGGTTTCATTTGAGCTAACAGTGTTAACCAAGAATAAGGCTAGGAGTTCCACTGGTGTGAACTACATGTTGTAGGTTTCCACAAGAATAAGAACTATAATTGCAAGTTGCTGAGTTGGTTTGGTCGGCCTTGGTGGTCCCAGATCTGACGGGGGTGCCGCTGGTCTTAAACACCTAAGGAGGAGGAGGGTTGTTCCTCTTGAAGTTAAATCACTTGTTGAATTCTTTACTTTCAGTTGTCTGACAGGAGGTCAGACTAATAGTTCTAATAGTTTTGTTAGATAGAGTAACCTACCTCCTTGTGGTGGGGACGGTAACTCCTGGTGGGTTGGACACAACGTCCCTGCTGTGAGGCTAAAGGTCATTCTATCAAATTTTTTTTTTTTGTTATTCGTCAAGATAGATTGAATTTTATTGTTGTGAAAATACTAACCTTGTCTAGGCTAAGCTACAGTCACAGCAGAAGTTATTATTAGCATATGGGCGGGAGCCAAGGCAGCTAATAGGGTGTCGAGTTCTGACAAATGACAAATGCTCCAGTTCAAAAGGATTTAGTTCTACTGGGTGATTCTATAGTCAGGGAAACAGATAACATCTTTTGTAATAAGCATAGGTAGACAAGAACCAAGGTATATGTGCTGAGAGCAACAATTAATGTCTCCAACAGCCCATCAGATTTCAAGGGGATAAAGAGAGCATGTGAGGAGGACTAATGATATTCAACACAGACAACTGATGATTTTTTGGAAATATAAGACCATGCTGAAAAAAAGCAATCAGTTTGGTCAGAAAGTGCATGTATCTGAAGTCGTATGTCCCTATGGATAATTTTTTTTACTTGTGATGTTCATTTTTACTACGATTGTTTTCCGTTCTTAACAAGTGCCCAAACCTATTATTACATGAACCATTGCACAGTCATACACAGAAAGCCTAACACACATTTTTTTTTTTTTTTTATGTATACAGTTTGTCGCACTAGTGATTCACTACCAGTGCGACAAACTTGCAGGAGGTGTAGGGGGCACAAAGATGAATCGGAATCACATAGCATTGCAGGGTCTGAAATGCCTTCGTCATGTGGTAGAGGACGTTGAACGGGAGGTCGTGTGAACAGCGATCCCGCTGGAAGTCAGCATTTGCGAACCGGTTCCCGAGGCAGTAGGATGGACGAGTATTCAAACGTTGAACTAGCCGACATGCACCTCGTGCATGGAGCTGTGGACTGTAACGAGCGCACCGCTCTGTGCTTGTACCAGGAATGTTTCCCGCACAGGTGTGCTCCTCATCATACGATTTTAATCTTATGATGAGAAGGTTACGTGAGACTGGTCATTTCACGAGAGGTACCATGAATCGAGAGCAAACGACGAGGATACCAGACAATGAGGATAATGTCCTACATCTTGCAGAAGGCAATCCGAGTACGAGTACTCGAGTGATAGGCCAACGATTGGGTATTTCCCAATCCACAGTATGGAGGATACTGTCAACAAACCAAATGAGTTCATACTATCTGCAACACATCCAATCATTGGAGCCTGTGGATTATCCACTCCGAAGGACTTTTGCTACTTGGTTTCTTCAACAGAAACGGTTCGCAAATGCTGACTTCCAGCAGGATCGCTGTTCACGCGACCTCCCGTTCAACGTCCTCTACCGCATGACGAAGGCATTTCGGACCCTGCAATGCTATGTGATTCCGATTTGTCTTTGTGCCCCCTACACCTCCTGCAAGTTTGTCACACTGGTAGTGAATCACTCTGTATACTACTCACATTCCGACAAAATTAGGAACACAGTACTGAAGGAATATGAAAATTTATATTTAAATCACCGATTTAAATATAAATTGATTGCATTTTAACTTAAGTTTTTTTATTATTATTATTTTTTTTATTGGATGTTGCTGAGTTAAGTAACTTGAAGGGATATGTCAGGGGAGAAAACTATATAAGAACACTTAGTCTTAACTGTGTTTATAGCAATGTCAGGAGCATTGTTAATAAAATGAGAAAATTTGAATTCCTGGTTAGGACAATTAATACTGACGAAACAGGGCTAATGGAAATGTGGTATCATACAGAAATAGGGGAGTGAATTTCACTAAGGTATGTACAATGTATTTAGGGAGGATAAGGAGCTTTGTGACTTCACAAGAAAATTTTAAAATTTGATGCAAGAAAGCAAGCTTATGCAGCATCAGCAAAAAAAAAAAAAAAAAAAACCCACTTCCACTTCACCCCTCTGTTCGTTCAAAATACCTGTCCAGCTGAGCCTTAAACTTATTTAGGCTATCAACCTCCACGACAAGGGATGGAAGTCTGTTCCACCAACCAACCACCCGCTGGCTAAAGGCAAATTTCCGCACATCTATCCTACATCTGTCTTTCCTCAATTTGAATTTATGCCCTCTCAGGTGATTATTCTGAGCTAGAGGAAGAATCCCATCAGCATTGAGCATGCTCAAACCATTCAAGGCTTTATACATCTCTATCAGATCACCTCGCTGGTGCCTAGTCTCCAGACACTGTAATTTGCAAAACTTAAGCCTTTCTTCGTAAGAGCACCCCTTTGTTCCATTCACTAATCTTGTTGCCCTTCTCTGTACTCGTTCCAGCAGCTCTACATCCTTCTTGAAATGAGGCCTCCAGACCTGTATACAGTACTCTAGGTGTGGCCTGACCATTGCCTTATACAAGGGAATAATCACCTCCTTATCCCTGCTGGAAAAATTCCTGTATATCATTGACAATACTCCATGAGCTACTCTTGCAGCCCGTCTGCACTGCTCAGAGAACTTCATATCTGCCTGCACAACCACCCCCAAGTCCCTTTCATTCTCTACCACTGTCAGTGTAGTACCACAGAGTTGATACGTTGCTCTGGGGTTGCTGTTTCCCATGTGTAGTACTTTACATTTGTCAATGTTAAACTTCATTTGCCACCTCTCAGCCCATCTGCTCAACCTTTCCAGATCCTGTTGCAGCAGCATAGTGTCAGTAGTTTCCTTGACAACCCTGCCAACCTTTGTATCATCTGCAAACTTGGACATTAAGCTTGATATACCATCATCAATATCATTTATAAATACAGAAAACAATAATGGACCCAACACTGAGCCCTGAGGGACTCCACTAATAACATTAGTCCACGATGAGCAGTGTCCATTGATTACCACTCTCTGTCTTCTCCCCCTCAACCACCCCTTTATCCATTGCAGCAATTTGCCTCCAATGTCACACTGCTCCAATTTGTGTAGCAGTCTTCCATGTGCAACAGTATCAAAAGCCTTTCTAAGATCCAAGTATATAATATCAAAGCTATTCCCTGCATCCAGTTCTTTTGTGACTGCATCATAGTATCCAATCAAATTGGTCAGGCAAGACTTCCCTTTAACAAAACCATGCTGTGTCCGAGCTATAACTGAAGTCTTGTCTAAATGATCCTGCAGTGCTTCTTTAACCAGTGCCTCCATTAATTTTCCTGGAACAGAAGTTAAGCTCACAGGTCTATAATTATTTGTGTCAGCCTTTGATCCTCCTTTGTGAATTGGGGTCACATTTGCACATTTCCAGTCTATGGGTACCTCCCCTGAGTCCAAGGAAGCTCTCATAATTATGGCTAAGGGTTTGCTTACTTCCTTTGCTGCCTCCTTTAATATAACTGGATAGATCCCATCCACCCCGGGTGCCTTTCTTGTGTTTATCTTCAACAGTTTCTCCTCCACTTTACTCCCAGTTATTTCAAGATTCTGTAGCTTACTGCTAGAGTTGAATACACCTCTGGCATTCCCCTCGCTGAATAACTCCTCATGTGTGAATGTCGATGCAAAATATTCATTTAGTTTGTTAGCTACCTGAGCAGGATCATCAACAGTTGACCCATCGATATCAAGTGGACCAATCTGATTCATCCCCTTCCTTCTAGAGTTTACATAAGTAAAGAACTCTTTGCTGTTTTTCTTTGCATCCCTTGCCAAGGATTTCTCGTAATCTGCCTTCGCCTGCCTAACCTCCTTTGTAACTTGGTTGCATATCAACTTGTATCTATCATAGGCTTCTGTGTCATGTGTTAATTTGTAAGTATCCCATGCATTTTTCTTCTCTGCCATATGCCTCATTAGTTCATCTGATATCCATTTTGGCCTAAACCTTGAACAATATTTCTTAGTTGGTATGTAAAGCCTAGTAGCTTCCAAGATAAGTTCTTTGAATGCTTCCCATTTTGAATTTGCTGTTGGTAACATCATCAGTTGGTCCCACTGTATAGAATTTAAATACTGTCTCAGTCCATCGTAGTCGCCTTTACGGAAGCAATAACCCTTCCCTTTACACCTAATGGTAGTTACCTCTTTGAGTAAATCCCACTTCAGCACACTGTGATCACTGCCACCTAGTGGTTCATTTATCTGCAGATTCTTAATGCATGAAGAATCACTCCTGATAATTAAATCAAGAGTATTACTCCCTCTAGTAATAAACTAGATGATTGTTAGTTGTATCAATAATCAACTAGATTTGTACCAAATCAACTAGATTTGGAAAGGTATTAGGGGCAAGAATATTCTAGACCTGATCATCTTGAAGCAGATGATAATGTGGGAGCTAACAGCATAGGAACCATCAGGAAAGAGTGATTACAGAGTTATCTATTGATAATCAGATCAAGAGTATTACTCCCTCTAGTTGCCTCCTGAACATGCTGATGTAGAAAACGATCATCCAATAAATCCACAAAAGCCTTGCTAGTGTGTGAGTGACCAACCCACAAATTCCAGTCAATATATGGGAAATTAAAATGCCCCGTTATAAGACTCTCTGATTTACTGGCCCACTCTATTTCCCTGTACAGTTTCTTATTATACTCATCAGAGTCATTAGACCTATAGCACACTCCTACTCTCAATTTTGATCACAGAGTTCTAAGTTAAGTGATGGTTACGAGGAGAGAAGTAGTATTTGTTAAGGATGATTGAACATGTTTTAATTTAAAGAAAATAGATTATGACCGCTGCTAAATGACCCCTCTCAACTGGGGAGCCAGCATATATTAGAAACATTCTAAAAGCAATAGTCAAGGAAGCCTTGAATGTGTATATACCATTAAGTGGATTCCAAAGTGGATGAATAATGAGGCAGCCAGTTTAATAAAGCAGAAAAGACGGCATGGAAAAGTTAAAAGAACAGAGAAATAAACAGTACTGGAGCTTATAACAGCTACAAACTGATCTGTAGTATTAAATTATTAAATCTGTCTGATTAAATTACTGTCTTATTAAATTACTACATAGTAATTTTAGCTAGTAAAGGCAGATTATGAGAAATCCTTGGCAAAGAGTGAAAAAAAACTTACAAGGAGAGAAGAATGAGTCAGATCAAACCCTTGTGTAATGGGTGTGGGAAAGTCTTGGATAAGTCACTTGATGTTGCAGATGAAATGAACAAGTACTTCGCTTTAATATTTATAGAAGACCCTTCATGGTGAGTGGAAACTGTGTGAATAAGCTGGAAAGCATGAAATTAGTGATACTGAAGTTTCAGAATATTATTTATCAGAAAAGCATTTGAGCCTAAAGGCAAGTAAGGGTCTTGGAGTTGATGGAATATACCCAGTAATTTTGAGGGAAGTGGCAAGACTCTGCATTCAACTATTAAGATTAATTATGCAGGTGCCATTGTATTGCTCACACATAAGGACAGGTCTAAGAATGAAGTGAGTAACTACAGACTGGTTAGTCTAACTTCAGTGTCAGGGAAAAGGAAAAGTACGGGGGGGGGCATGATCAAGAGTGCAATACAGAATCATTTAGTTAGAATTGGACTTATCAATGAAATATAGCATGGTTTCATAAAGGAATGCACCTGACATAGTTAAAAAAATCAGATTTAACTAACCTGGGTAGTTATTTTTTTCATTCACTTATGAGCTGGACAGAGAAAATAATTTTGATATTGTTTACTTGGATTTCAGCAATGCATTTGATTCAGTCTCGTGTGAGAGGTAACTGCACAAGATAGAATATGCTGGAATCACAGGAAAATTCCTTAGATGGATCGCAGGACAGTTTCAGGAAAGGAGGTAGTATATTGTAATAAATAGTTACTCCTCAAATTGGGCAAAAATAAGAAGTGGGGTTAGCAAGAATTGGTAAGAGGAGCACTGTTCTTTTTTTTTTTTTCTCCTGAAATGACACTGTGTCAAAATTTGCAGATGATGTCGAGATTGGTAAAATAGTTAATGATCACTCCAAGCAGAGCTTCTTCGGGACAACTCAGACTTCGGAAATGGTCAGAAAAATGACAGCTGTTTTAATGCAGCAAAATGAGAGGTCTTGCACTTTGACCTTTATATACTTGGTGGGGTCGAACTCAAAAACAGCAGAGGAGAAAGAGATTTGGGAGTTATGATGTGGTCAGATACGAAGCTCTTTGAGCAGTGTAGACATGCAGTGAGGAAGATCCACAATAGCTTATCACTGATTTATCATACACTTTGTGTAGAGAAAGGGAGGTCATAATCACACTCTATAAGGCAATTGTAAGACTACTCCTGGAGTCTGTAATTGAGTATGGAGGTCACACCTAAAAAAGACAATCGAGCTTCTTGAAAGGATCCAAACACACCTGGTGAGATTGGCAAAAGGGCACTGATATGAGGAAAGACTTCGAGTAAGTGGGCTATGGAGATTGGAAACTGGACACCATAGAAGAAATGTATAAGGCGCTGCGAGCTGAAAGTAGGAAGAATGGGGGGGGATTCCACTGTTATAACTAGGGACCAAAAATTCAAATTACTGGGGGAATGAGTTACAATACTTCTGGACTGCAAGAAGTTTTCATTTAGCCAGTGTGGGGAAATTCAAAGGTCTACCGTATCATACTATGGTATCAATACAAGAAGTTTTCATTTAGCCAGTGTGGGGAAATTCAAAGGTCTACCGTACCATACTATGGTATCAATACTTACTTTAGGGTAAGTGATGATACTGCACTTTGACAAGAGCGATCCATTTCATTTAAATAAATTTTACATCATCAAGTATAGCTATATTATGTTGGCTCTGGAGGTTCAAGCTATATTTCACTATTCTTTATTCTATTTCAAATACAGTGGATCCCACTTTACGATTCGTACACTAAACGATATGTGGTAAATGCCGGTCATTGTGATCATGTTTGCAAATTGAATTTTAATTCCATTAAACAGCACTTCTAATAAGCAGTAATAGGAGGAATATTATCAACAGGCTATAGAAGTAAAGATCACAAATTTACACTTTACTACATTACCAATTAACAAAATTAAATTATACATGAAAATTGGAAGAATATCTTCCACAGGTTAGCAAAATAAAAATAAATTTAAGTGGTATGTGCATAGCTTAATTAATATGTACTGAAATTCGTACATACTAACTATTGATATTTCTGTTCACTGACATTTTTTTGGGTTGTAAAATTTAAAACAGTAAAAAAAGATAAGCAATCAATAACAAAGAACATGGCATGTGCAATTGAGATACAGAGTAACAAGTTTATGAAGTGAAAAGATTCTGAAAATTTGTTTTTCACATGATTGAAGATTTCTTCATGGAAGGGGAAACACATTTCACTATATTAATGTAAAAACCAACACAATTCCAGCTATTGGTAACATTGCAATTGCGATAATACTGTGTTTATTGATATTGCTTTTAGCATTAGAATTAGTTGAGGCATATGATGCAAGAAAGCAGGCTTATATAGCATTAGCCAAAAAAAAAAAAAAATCTTCCCATTTCACCCATCCGGTCACTCCAAATGTTTGTCTAGTTCAGTTCAGCTGTAAATTTATTTAAGCTATTAACTTTCACAACAACAGATGGAAGTCTGTTCCAGCAATCAACTTCCCGCTGTTTAACGGCAACTATTCTACAACTGTCTTTCCTCAATTTGAATCTATGCAGCCTCTGGTTCTTAATCTGAGCAAGCAGAAGTATCCCATCAGCATTGAGCCTGCTAAAACCATTCAAGGCTTTATACACCTCAATCAGATCACCTCACAGGTACCTAGTCTCCAGATGCTGCAACTTGCAGAACTTAAGCCTCTCTTGGTAAAAGCACCCCTTTGTTCCTCTCACCAATCTTGAGGCCCTTCTTTGTACTCTTCTAGCAATATCCCTCTATATCCTATCTAAAATTAGGTCACCAAACCTGTATGCAGTACTCAAGGTGTGGCCTAACCATTGCCTTATACAAAGGGATAATCACCTCCTTGTCTCTGTTAGCAAAATTCCTATATATCATTGACAAAACTCCATGACCTGCAATGGCACCCATCTGTACTGCTCAGAGAACTTCATATTTGACTGTACAATTACCCCCAAGGTCTTTTTCATTCTCCACCTACCTAAGCATAGTACCAAACAGTTGTTATTCTCTTGAGTTACTGCTACCCATATGCAGTACTTTGCATTTGTCAATGTTAAACTTCAGTTGGCACTTCTTAGCCTATTTGCCTAACTTTACTAGATTCTGTTGCAGTAGTATACTGTCTTCTTTACTGTCATTAACAACCCTGCCAACTTTTGTATCATCTGCAACCTTGGACATGAAGCCTGATATACCTTCATTGATAAATACACAAAACAACAATGGACCCAGCACTGAACCCTGGGGTACTCCACTAAGAACATTAGTCCATGTAGAGCAGTGTCCATTTATTATCAATCTCTCCCATCTCCCACTCAACCATTCCTTTATCCATTGCAGCAACCTGTCCTTAATGCCATACTGCACCAATCTGTACAGCAGTCTTCCAATCGCAATAGTATCAAAAGCTTTCCTAAAATCCAAGTATATGACATCAAAATTAGTTTTTGCATCCAGTTTCTTTGTGACCACATTATAGTATCCAATAAAATTGGTCAGACAAGACTTCCCCTTAACAAACCCATGCTGTGTCTGAACTATTACTGCAGTCTTGTCTAGGTGATCCTGCATCACTTCTTTAACCAGTGACTACATTATTTTCCCCAGAACAGAACAGAAGTTAAACTAACAGGTCTATAATTATTTGTGTCACCCTTTGAACCCCCTTGTGAATTTGGCATACATTTGCACATCTCTAGTCCATGGGGACCTCCTCTAAATCTAAGGATGTTCTCATAATTATGGCTAAGAGTTTGCTTACTCCCCTCGCTGCTTCCTTCAATATAATTGGATAGATTCCATCTGCCCCCTGGTGCCATTTTTATGTTTAACTTCAACACTTTCTCCTCCACTTTGTTCTACGTTATTACAAAATCATTTAGCTCCCTGTTAGAGTTTAGTAAACTTCTATCCTACCCTTCCTTACAGAATTCCTCATGTATGAATGTAAATGCAAAATACTCATTTCAGCTATCTTAGCAGGATCATCAACAGTTGAACCACCAAGTGGAACAATCTGATTCATCCTCTTGCTTCTAGAGTTTACATAAGTAAAGAAGTCTTTGTAGTTTTTCTTAAATCTTTTGCCAAGAATTTCTCATAATCGGCCTTTGCTTGCCTATTCTCCTTTGTGACTTGATTACAGACTAGCTTATATCTGCCATAGGCTTCTGCACCACCTGTTAATTTATATGTATCCCATGCATTTTTCTTCTCTGCCTCGAGTCTCATTAGTTCGTCTAACATAAATTTTGGTCCAAATTTGTAACAGTATTTCTTAGTTGGTATGAAAAGCCTAATAGCTTCCAAGATTAATACCTTGAAGGCTTCCCATTTAGAATTCACTGTTTTTAACATTGTCAGTTGATCCCACTGTGTAAAATTTAAAAACTGTCTGAAACCACCATAGTCACCTTTATGAAAAAAAAAACCCTTCACTTTACACCTGATAGTAGTTACATCTTTTAGTAAATCCTACATCAGTACACTGTGATCATTGTCCTCTAGCAGTTTTTTTATCTGCAAATTCATAATGCATAAATAATCACTGCTGATAATCGGATCAAGAGCATTACTCCCTCTGGTTGCCCCTTGATAATGCTGCTGAGGAAGTCAATCCTCCAATAAATCCACAAGAGTCTTGCTAGCATGCGAGTGACCAACTCACAAATTCCAGTCAATATTTGGAAAGTTAAAATTCCCCTTTACAAGACATTCTAACTTACTGGCCCACTCTATTTCTCTCTACAATTGTTCATTGTACTCATCACAGTCATTAGGACTATAATACACTCCTACTCTCAACTTTGCTTTTTCAGTGCTTATTTCACACAAAACTGACTCAACACTGGACTCTCCATCCATCCAAGTCAGCTGGTGGTACTTCATTAGATTTTATGTGTTTCTTAACTAACAGCATAACCCCACCTCCCTTCCTACCCTGCCTATCCTTTCTCTGCACTCCGATTCTGTACAGCTTTTATCTGTGTGACACCAAGTATCTGTATTCCAACAATATCTGCCTTTGATGTCTTGATAAGCACTTCAAAATCATTAAATTTATTTACTATATTTGTAAAATTGGTGTACATGCAAGTATACATGCACCTGTTCTTACTCTTAGAAAGAATCTCTTTCTCTTATTGCACCACCTTCAATTGTGACAGTTACATGATTGGATCAGGTTGCAATGTCCCTTCAAGGCCAAAAGGCCAGGGGTTGTTAGTTACCCTAACATAGCCCATGTGTTTACTTGTTCCAGGATGACCCCCAGCACCTTGCTTTTGAGGCTGCTGCTCATTCCAATAGAAGCAGTGAAAGAATCACTTTCACCTCTGTTTGTAGCTACTGTTGATCTGTGAATCCCTCCCCTCCCCCCAAGCTAGCAGTTTTTAAATCCACATAACACTGCCTCGATAGCATCATCAATTTTCTTGCACTCTTTATATTTGTGTAATCCATACTGTAGAAGCAGTCTCTTCTGTTAACAAGCACAGACCACACAGAGAAAAATTCTACCCCATGAGCCTTACCCAATCCCTCAAGGGCTTTTATTGTTTTATGGTTGTGACCTCCAGAAATGTGCTTTAGAAAAATATCACAAAGGCCTGTACAAAATTGATTCTTATAATGGAACATATGATAACGATGAAAGTGTAGTGCATTTTAATAATTTGAATTGTTTTTTTGAAATTAAAGTTGCTGATTCTACTAACCAGTGATCATGTCAACCAGCACCTACTTATTTCACTTTATGATGGACTTGAGATTGTCTCCAACCAGACCATGTGGTCCTTCCTCTCAGACAATAGTTTGTAAACATGTTGGCCACGTGTTTTATTTTTGCATCCTTTAGTTGAAGTGATTTTTTTGTGTTGTGTTTTAATCAATATATATTAGTTTTAAACAATTTTTTTAGAAAGCATGTTATTTTGTTGGTTATTATGAATTTTTTTCTCTTTATTAATTCTAATAAAACTGAAGAGTCATTAAAAAACAAATGTCCATTTCTTCCGTACCTTTCTTCATCATCATTACAAAGTTCAGACACCACTTTCCTTATTTGTTTAACTTCCTCATCAAAATCATATACGGTTTTGAATTCAACCTCTTTAATTTTCTTAAGTCTTTGTTCAGCATGATTAAGAATTTTGTCCCTTTAAAAGGAATGAAAATTTTTGCTTATTTTCAATAATTAAAATACATTTCTTAAAAGCTATATAAAAATAAATGAAATGACACTGACTGTACAAACCAAAAATAATTATACTATGGTATAATTTAAGCAGTGTATTAAACAAATTATGTTCAGCACATAACACATATACCAATAGAGAATCAAAATTTCCAGTTAGTTGCTTAAACCTGATGTATTCTCCATTTCATCAGGAAAATAAAAATCTGCAATAACTACCATCCAGTGGTGGGTGGTAGTTATTGAGAGGGACACTAGATGGAGCCACAACCATCACATTAACCTTGGGGAGGTTTTTTTTTTTTTTTTTTTTGGTAGTTGTTGGCGCATCGGCTTCTGTGGCCATATTGCACCTCCCAAGGTTTTTGCAGTACTTTGATCCAAGCCCGAGGCGAGAATCGAACCCGCGACCTTTGGGTTGCGGGGCAGGTACTTTACCCACTCGGCTAGCCCGGTCGGCTACCTTGGGGAGGTAGGTCTGATGAAGCAGCATTTGTAATATTTCCCCCATTGGGATTTTTTTCCCCCCTGCAGCAATACTTGAACTTTGGTTGATCACATTGCTGGTCCAGTGTTGTCAGCATTGGGTTAATCGAGCCCCTTTGTTACTATTATTGGTAGTAGTTGTAATGGCATATGATACATGAAGGAAATCTTATAAAGCATCAACCAATAAAAAAAACCACCTGTCCATTCCCTCCAATAATTGATCTAGTTCTTTTTTGAATTTATTAAAATTGCCCACTTCCACAACGCCAGATGGAAGTTTGTTCCAAAAATCAACCACTTGCTGGCTGAAGGCCAGCAAAAATCATTCCGACCATTCCAAAAACCAAATATCTCTGCGAAAAGAGGAGGAGGATTTTCCATGCTCCAGTCCTGTTGTACATGTAAAATTCACCAAGGAAAGTAAAGTAGCCACATTGTTGTGTACATGGTGGCACTAGTGATTTTAAGAGTAGATCTAAGGACTTAGCAAGTGCAAGGCAATGTTAGGAAAAAGTCACTAGTTACGACTTAATTTGAAAGTGACTACAATTCAGCCAGGATGAAATGAGAGGCAAATACATGCTGAGATACTTCTTAATCAATTTGGTGGTGGAGAGATTGTGCAAGGCCTGTGAGGAAGAATTTTTCACAGTATCGTCAATTCTTGTCAATAGGAGAGACTATTATTACAAGGATGAAATACACTTAAATATAAGGGGCACAGGAATATTTGCTGAAGCTTTTGAGGCAGTATTAGGTGAGTCAAAAAACTGATGCCTGGTGGGATGCACATACTAATTGATTGACGAGTATCAGGCAGAGGTGAAAGTAATTCTTGCACTGCTTCTATTGAACCATATAACCTAGAAAGCAAGGTGCCAGGAATTTCAAGCCCCACTGTGGGTCATCATGGAACAAGTAAATACATGACCTGTGTTAGGGTAACTAAGGGTAAAAACAGGTGCATTTATACTTGCATGTATGCTAATTCTAGGAGCATAGCAAATAAATTTTATAAATTTGAAGTACTTATTAAGTCATGAAATGCAGATATTGTAGGGATATTGGAGACAGTGTCACTCAACCATAAGAGATGCAGAATTTGAATGTGGGGAGTACAATGTACAAAGAGCACAGACAGGATAGGAAGAGGAAAGGGTTAAGCTTTTCATTAAGAAGCATATTAAATCGAAGGCAGTTTGGTAGTACATAAGCACTGGAAAAACAAAAATGAGAGTAGGAGTGTGTTATGGGTCTAATGGCTGTGAAGACTATAACAAACACCTGTATAGAGAAACAGAGTGGGCCACTATATCAGAATTCTTAAAAAGGAGGATTTTAAATTTCCACATATTGACTGGAACTAGTAGGTTTACCATTCACACACTAGCAAGACCTTTGTGGATTTATTGGATGAATATTTTCTACAGCAGCATGTTAGAGGGACAACATTTATCTGCATTAACAATCTGCAGATAAATGACCCATTAGGTGGCAGTGAGTGAATGCAGTGTACTAATATGGGATTTACTTAAAGATGTAACCACTATCAAATGCGAGGGTAAGGACTTTTGCTTTCAAAAAGGTAACTACAGTGGTCTCAAAAAGATTTAAATTCTATGCAGTGGGACCAACTGATGATTACCAACAGTAAATTCAAAATGGGAGGCAGTCAGGGATGTAAGCTCAGAAATTACTACCTTTTTATACCAACTAAGAGCTACTATTCAAGGCTTAGAACTAAATGGATGTCTGATGAGCTGATGAGACTTGAGGCAGAGAAGAAAAATTGTGGGATGCATATAAATTATTAGGTGATACAGAAGCCTATAGTATATATAAACTAGTTTACAATCAAATTTCAAAAAGGCAAGCTAAAACAGATTATGAGAAGTCTCTGGCAATGAATGCACATATAAGCAACAAAACTTCTTTACTTATGTAAACACTAGAAGGAAGAGGATGAATCATTGTTTCATTAGACATGAATGGTTTGATGATGGATTCTGTCAGATTGCTGACAAAGTGAATAGGTATTTTACATCTATATTCACACAAGAGGAATTTTTTTGGTCATTCATGTGGATTCCAGAAGTGCATTTAATTCAAACAGGAAACTGAATGATTTTGTGATAACTGAGAGGAAAAGGGAGGAGAAATTGTTGAAGCTAAACGATCTGTTAAGGGGCAATCTTGTCTGACCAATTTGATTCAATACTATGACACCGTAACAAAGGAACTGGATGCAAAAAATAATTTTGTTTTGCCATATACTTATATTTCAGAAAAGCTTTTTATACTATTGCACATAAAAGACTACAATACAAATGGGAAAAGTCTGACATTAGGAATAATTTGCTGTTATGGATAAAGGGACAGAGTAGTTATCAATGGGCACTGTTCTTCATGGACTAATGTTATTAGTGGAGTCTCCCAGAATTCTGAGCTAGGTCCAATGTTGTTTTCTCTATTTATTAATGATACTGATTGAGGCATATCAGGTTTGCTATCTAAGTTTATAGATGATAGGAAGTGTGGTAAATGATGGTAATCAGGGTAAGCTACTCCAACAAGGCCTTGAAAAATTAGGGAGATGGGCTGAGAAGTGGTAATTGAATTTAACATTCACAAATGCATGGGTAGTAGTAATAATTTCAGATTAACATATCAACTGCTTGGTACCACATCTAGGGTAGTGGAGAAATGAAAAATACCTGGGGGTAATAACTGTGCAGTCAGATATGAAGTTCTTTGAGCAGTTCAGACAGGTGGCAAAAACATCTCATGGGGTTTTTGTAATGCTATACAAGAATTTTGCCAGCAGGGATAAGAAGATGATTACCTCGTTGCATAAGGAAATGGGATAATCACCTCCTTATCTCCACATCTCGAGTACTGTATATTGGTCTGGAAGCCTCATTTTGGGTAGGATCTGTTGGAATGAGTGCCAAGAAAAGTAACAAGATTAATGATGGGAACAAAAGGGTGTTCCTGCCAGGAGAGGCTTTAATTCTAAAAAATACAGCAACTGGAGACTAGGCACCTGTGAGGAGATCTGATTACATTGTTTAAGGCTTTGAATGGACTGAGTAACCTTTCTCCTTTCTATTGCACAAGGTACACACACGATGGGACATAAATTCAAATTGAAGAAGGATGGGTGTAAAATTGATGTGAATAAATTTGCCTTCAGCCAGTGGGTAGTTGATTGGTGGAACAAGCTTTCAACTGGAGTTGTTGAGGTGGGTAGTAGTTTGAATAAATTCAAGGAGGAACTAAACAAACTATTAGTTTGGATGGACAGGTGATGTGGGAAGTTTTTTTACTACTGTATAAGCTTGCTTTCTTGAATCATTGCCACTACTAGTACTGAGCATAAAATATTTAGTCCTTACATATTTCTTTTAAAGAAAAACTCTATTCTAAGGTAGTTCATACTCAATAAATTCTAAGGTAAAATAAAATTATAAAACTGCAGAGAGAGTTTTTCAAATTCAACAAACCAAGTAGAAATGAAATGAAGCTTTATATTCTTGCTTAGTAATTTATTTCATGCTCTAAAATTAATAAAAATATGTACAGGGTTTGTTTGTCACTTTCAGGTTTTTTGTTATATAAACTTATTTGTTCTCAGTGAACTAGTTCAAATGGTTTAATTCATGTACAGTAAACTCACATTACAGCAAATTCTCAATTTTGCACTCTGTTTTTAAGGAAAAAAGTGACTGGTACCAATGTGTATCATCACAGCTCTAAGAAAGGACGCTCATCTGAGAGTTTCACATAAAAAAAAAAAAAAAGTACTGTTTGTACTCCAGCACAACCACTAGGTCAGATTAATTAATCATTTCTGCAATGAATATAATCATTAACTGTATTTAGCAGAGAGATGGGCATGACACACGGTCCACTCAAGAGCATGTACTAATGCACTCTTACATTTGATGCATCTGTGAGGAATATAGAGTGCAAAAATAGTATCAGATATTGTACAAAGCAAGCCTAAACTTAAATAATTACAGGCAGTTTATTTTACTAGTCTTCATAACAAGTTGCACTGGTATCGACTAATCTCAAATAAATGACTTCTCCAAAAGGTTAATTTTTTATTTATTAAATAACTAGAGTCTAAAAGTAAATAAAACTTGAGTTACTGACAAACACAATTCCAAGCTTTCAAGTATTAACAAGTTAGATCATCTCATTTGTGGTTGGTTCTTTGCCAATGTGTGCTATGATACTCTATCCTCCATATTTACTCAGCATTGATGTTTACATATATTGCTTTCTTTCCTCCTTTCGGCATTAATAGAGGCAAATGATGCAAGAAAGCAATCTTATATAGCAACAGCTAAAAAAAAATAAAACCCTATCCATCTCATCTGTCCATTCCCTGTAATAATTTGTCTAATTCTTTCTTAAATTTATTCAGACTCTCCACAACAGCAGATGGAAGTTTGTTCCAACAATCAAGCACCAGCTGGCTGAGATTAAATTTCTGCACATCCATTCCGAAACTATACTTTCTCAATTTAAATTATTCCCCTCTCCACTCATTTGCAGTTTGAGCAAGAGGAAGGATACCATCAGAATTTAGCTTAATCAATCCATTTAAAGCTATAAACACCCCAAGCAGATCTCCTCACAGGTACTAGTTACAAGATGCTTCAATTTGCAGAACTAAAACCTTTCTTGGTAAAAGTACCCTTTAGTTACCCCACACTACTGTCACTGCCTTTCTCTGAACCTGTTCCAACATACACACAACCTTCCTAAAAGGTTGTGGGTATGTTGGGTCCTCTGTTGTTTTGTATATTTATCAATGATATTGATGAAGGTATATCAGGCTTAGTGTCGAAGTTTGCAGATGATACAAAGGTTGGCAGGGTTGTTAATGACAGTAATGGCAGTGTGCTACTGCAACAGGATCTAGATAATTTGGGCAGATGGGCTGAGAAGTGGCAACTGCCGACCGGGCTAGCCAGATGGGTAAAGTGCTTGCCTGGCAACCCAAAGGTTGCGGGTTCGAATCCTGCCTCGGGCTTGGATCAGAGTAAAAAATGCAAAAACCTTGGGGAGATGCATTATGGCCACAGAAGCCGATGCGCCAACAACTAACAAAAAAAAAAAAAAAAAAAAAAGTGGCAACTGGAGTTTAACCTTGACAAATGCAAAGTACTGCATATGGGTAGAAGTAACCCCAGATAAACGTACCAACTATGTGGTACTACACTTAAGGTGGTAGAAATTGAAAAAGACCTGGGAGTAATTGTGCAGTCAGATATGAAGTTTTCTGAGCAATGCAGACAGGCTGCCATGGCAGGTCATGGGGTTTTGTCAATGATATATAGGAATTTTGCTAGCAGGGAAAAGGAGGTGATTGTCCCTCTGTATAAGGCAATGGTCAGGCCACGCCTTGAGTACTGCATACAGGTCTGGAGGCCTCATTTTAGGAAGGATGTAGATTTGCTTGAGTGTGTACAGAGAAGGGCAACAAGATTGGTGAGGGGAATGAAGGGATCCTCTTACCAAGAGAGGCTTAAGTTCTGCAAATTGCAGTGGCTGGAGACTAGGCACTTGCACGGTGATCTGATTGAGATATATAAGGCTTTGAATGGGTTGAGCACGCTGAATTCTGATGGGATCCTTCCACTTGTTCAGATTACAAACCTAAGGGGGCATAAATTCAAATTAAGAAAAGACATGTAGAATAGATGTGTGGAAATTTGCCTTTGGCCAGCGGGTGGTTAATTGCTGGAACAAACTTCCATCTGTCGTTGTGGAAGTTGATAGGTTAAATAAATTTAAGGAGGAACTGGACAGGCATTTGGAGGGAATGGTGTGATTTTTTTTTTTTTTTTTGGCTGATGCTGCATAAGCTCATACACTTGCTTTCTTGCATTACATGCCACTACTACTACTAATATCTTCCTGAAATGTGGCTTCTAAACCTGTATGCAGTGCTCAAGATATGGCCAAACCACTCTCTCAAATAACAAGATAATCACCTTTCTATCCCTGCTGGCAAAATTCCTGTATAATTAATTGACAAAATCAATGAGGTGTCCTAGCAGAGTCTGTTTACAGTGCTCAGAGAACGTCATGTCAGATGGTACAATTACCCTCAGGTATTTTTCTTTTTCCACTACCTTGAATGCAGCATCATCCAACTGGTATGTTATTCTGGGATTACTGCTTCTCATATGCAGTATGGAAAGCATCAAAAAATTTCACTGACAGTATTATTATTAATACAGATAACCTTCGTATAATATGGTAGTTAGGTTCCTATAAAATGTTATGTTGTGCGAAACAGTGTTATACGGGACTAAGAAAAAGTACAAAAAGGGGGGCTATGTTCCAAAAGCTAACAAAAATACACTGTTCTAGATTTCGTGTATCTTATACTCTCTTTAAAAAATCAGTAATCTGGGTTTGCTTGCTTTTGCTTGATAAATCTTTGTGAATTTCATCGTATGGAACTAAGCATTTTTGAAGCTCCCTTTTGAACTTTGGGCTCCTTTCATTCGAGAAATAAAATTCTAATTGCTTGGCTAACTTTATGCCTTCCTGTATACTTTTTAGTATAAAATTTGGAAGTTTAGAATTTTCACCTGCACTATCATGCTCTAAATTGATTTGGTTTTACCTATGCTATTTCCACCAAATCCGCTTCGCCAGCCTCTTTTTCTACCAGTAATTCTTGAATGTCTTCAGCAATCATATCTTTTTTTTTTTTTTAGGAGCATAGGCAACTAAGGCCATGTTACTCTGTGTATATTGTCTATAAATTGCATGTGTCCTGAGGTTGATTTTCTGTTTTGCTGGACGAAAAACCCAAGATTCTGGGAGAAAAAAACCATGCTACCCTTGCCTGATCCCAACTAACTCAGCCATGTTGTGAAAAAGACCCATAAAAATTCCTTCCGTGATTGACGCGATTCGAACTCGAGTCTTTTTCCAGCTGGTGTGGGGGAGGAGGGCGATCTATCAACTGTGCTACCCATGAGGACTTCAGTAGTCGTATCATCAAAACCTTCCCCTCCTACCGACATAGTAAGTTCTACTATCACACTGAATCCGGTTTCTGCCGGTTCGACCATATTTCCTGACTGAACTGACTCTGACCATACATTTTTCCAGCACACATTTCATATTGACGGTTTTACTTCTTTCAGCAGTAAAGCCATGATTTTGATACAGACCACAATTGAGAAATGTTTCCATGCCTCCATTACTTCAATAGATTCGGAATCAATTTTTTCCCAAATCCATTGTAACGATTTTCTGATGTAATGAGTTTTAAAGGTGGATATAATGCCTTGATATAATGGCTGAACGAAAGAAGTTGTATTAACCTAGTACAACTGTGGTGGTAGGAACCTAATTTCGATGTTTGGATGATTTAAATCTTTGTGTGCTATCCAATAGTAATGAAACTTTGAAATCTAGATTTTTCCACAAGTTCAATAGCACAGAACGTAACATGGGGATTTCCCAACAAAATAAATACAGGTATTTTTCAATAATTTTTTTTGACTAGTGAGTCAACAGAGGTGATTCAAAAAGAGTGGATATGTTGAAAATTACATCCAACATATTAGCAGGGTTTCCCCCGCACAAAAATACCCTGTTATGTGAGGATTGCTGCAATTTATTAATAGTGTTAGAGCGAAACTGTGTAGTAGAAGTACCGTGTTATACTGGGGTTGCCTGTATATTATTAAGATAAAAGTGGGAGGAAAAACAATTACAAGAAAACACTGAGAGGAACAGACAGAAGTTGTTTGGGCATCTAAAGAGAAATGATGGTAGACTGCCAAAGAAAAAGAAGACAGTGAGGAGAGAGAGAGAAATGGTGGAAGGATAGAGCTAAATGGGGAAAGCTGGTTTCCTTATTAACATGGCAAAAAGATGGAAAAACAACAGATAATTAAGTAAATATTATTGTTATTATTATCATTTCTCATATTATTTCTCCCTGATTGGGGGTTCCACCTCATGACAAGTATTGCTATCAGTACATAGGGTGGTTGTTTTGTGTGTGGTGTTACTGTTGGTCGAAGAACTCTCTGATCATCCAACAGGTGATCAGGATTGCAGCTTTCTGGAGTTCCTTGTAGGTGTTCGCTGGGAGACCTATTGCTGCTAGGCTGTTATGTAGGGTCTTTGGCACAATGATCGGGATGGTCATTACTTACTGTTATCTCTCTATACATTAAAAAAGTTTTCCTCTTAGTAATATTTATTCGAGCCAATTGGCCTCCATAACGTTCACCAACCTCGTGCATGTACTTCACTTTGTAATACATGACTATGCACGGCATCATTTGATGTTCCATTGTAATGTCAGCTGATGAAGGGACCCGATATATTTTGTATATTTGTAAATAGGTTAGTATTTTGTAAATATTTTAAATATTTGTAAATAGGTTAGTATTTTGTAAATATTTTAAATATTTGTAAATAGGTTAGTATTTTGTATATATTTTAAATATTTGTATAGTTTGTAAATATTTTAGTCTTGCATTTTCGGATGCAATAATATTCTTCATGCATTATGGAACCTGAAGCAAAAGGCCTTTTCATAAGTGACCTTTGTAAACATAGGTAAATAATTACACAGTGATATTTATTCGACCTTGAGAATGCTGCATGGTGGAGTAGCCAGTGGGAGAAGAGGGATGCAGGTCACATGGTACAAATGGGCAGGGCAATTACATCACTACAAATACACAGGTAAATAATTACATAAGTTGTTTTCTGATTAGATATCGATCATAGTGGCATAGCGTTTTGGTAAGGTGTCACTTGTGGTTTCCCACATCTGTGCCATTAGTACTCTTGTGATGAATACAGAATCTCTGTAAAAGCGAAAAAAGTGTTGTGTTGCATGTGTAGTTTAGTGTTGGGTTCTGTTGTCTGTGCTGGTTTCTTGGCTGCAGGGGCCCAAGTGGGACTCTAAGTAGCCTGCCGCCACCACCACTGCGAGGTAAGTCAGGCTCTCCACAGTACTCTGGCTGCTTTCCATCAGGAGTTGTCTGATCTTCCAGACAGAGAACAAAAGAAAAAAAAAACCATGAGTGAGGGAGATACTGAAGGATAGGAGTAAAAAGGGGTAAAGAAGAACATCGATGTGTTTTTCGGCAGGTGTGTATTTAACATAGACAAGATTTGACTTACTCTGTCATACCTCTACATTTTACGTAGAAAGGTGTGTGCTGGGGTTGAGCGAGAAAAGGAAGAAGCCCCCTAGTTATTATTATTACTATTATGTTAATATTTATTAACAATAATAAATATCATGTTTATAGTTACTCACTTCATCTCACACAAATACTCAAGATATGTTTAGTTAACTTGTAAAATCCCTTTAAAATTTTTTTATTTTTAATGCCACAGTTAAAAAAAAAAAAAAGTTGAAGGTGCCAAAAAAAGTAAGTGCTGCATATTAAGTGTTTTTTTTTTTTTTTTTGATGAAAACCCCAAAGACGAGAGGTATTAGAACCTATAGTACTTAGTACCGTGCTTGGGTTGGAGGAGAAGGCAAAATAAGATATTTATTGATATTAGACTTGAACTTCTGTAGACTGTAAATTTTCAGGAAATACGTATGAAGGAAGGTTGTTCTAGAAAACGGCAGTTGAATGAATAAACAAGGAAGATGAAAAGTTGGTTCTGTGAGTTTGAAGTTATGGATTGAATGGGTTGAGCACGCTGAATTCTGATGGGATCCTTCCACTTGTTCAGATTACGAACCTAAGGGGGCATAAATTCAAATTAAGAAAAGACAGATGTAGATTAGATGTGCGGAAATTTGCCTTTAGCCAGCGGGTGGTTAATTGCTGGAACAAACTTCCATCTGTCATTGTGGAAGTTGATAGGTTGAATAAATTTAAGGAGGAACTGGACAGGCATTTGGAGGGAATGGTGTGATTTTTTTTTGGCTGATGCTGCATAAGCTCATACACTTGCTTTCTTGCATCAAATGCCACTGCTACTACTACTACTACTAGACAGTAAATGGATGTTGGCTGGTGGTGGACAGTGTTCGGACTGTTTTGAAAGAGAGAGCAGGAATTATAGAAGCCAATTCAGAAGAACAGTACCCATGGAAGTATCTGTAGAAAGGCATGCAGCAGAAACAGTAAGTCTATGAGATAGAGAATGGAGAGACTCTGTTAGAGATGAGTCATTAATTAACCTAACTGTCCTCTTCTGAATGGAATCTAGAAGCCTGAGAGAGGTTTTGGAGGCACCCCCCAGATGTTTTGAAAGAGAGAGCAGGAATTATAGAAGCCAATTCAGAAGAACAGTACCCATGGAAGTATCTGTAGAAAGGCATGCAGCAGAAACAGTAAGTCTATGAGATAGAGAGTGGAGAGACTCTGTTAGAGAGGAGTCATTAATTAACCTAATTGTCCTCTTCTGAATGGAATCTAGAAGCCTGAGAGAGGTTTTGGAGGCACCCCCCAGATGTGGGAACAATATTCCATTGTAGGGTGGATTTACGATTTGTACAGAGTGAACAGCTGTTTGGAAGAAAATTAACACAGAGGGCAAAAGAGAAAACCAAGTTTTTTAGATGTAGAGGAAACAATATTTGTAACATTCTTGTGCCAAGAGAGATTAAAAGTCAGGGTAATCCCCAAAAGAGATATATCATCTTGCCTAGAAATCGAATTGTCACCAAAGATAAGCATAGAAGCAGAAGAAGAAGACAGGACTGTGATATAAAACAGGACTCAGTTTTAGAAGGATTGAAATCAACTAAGTTTGTTCCCTACTGGAGAATTACCTGGAGAGCGGATATTCAAGAAGTTGAAGCTGATTGAGCAGAGCAAGGTTCTTCAAAATGGAAAGTGGAATGCAATGTGCTATCAGCGGCAAAATTATGGATAGGATTTCCAGTCAATGGAAGAGGTTCATTAATATACAAGAGAAAAAGTGTGGGGGGAAGATCTGAACTTTGGAGGGGACACCAGCATTAGTGGAGAAGTTAGAAGACAGAGAGCCATCTACCAACACCCTCAGTGAGCAATCAGAGAGAAAACTAGATAACCAATTACAAAAAACAATTGGAAACCATAAAATGGAAGCTTGTTTAGAAGACCTTTACACCTTTGAGATGTCAAGAGCAACTGCTTGTGTTTCAACTTTTTTCATTCAATTTGTCCATAAATGGGTAACATACGCCAGAATAACACCAGTGGATCGACACTGATGGAATCCATACTGGCGATCGCTGATCAAATGGAAGGTTTCTAGGTAGTTTAAGAGTCGGCAGTTAATTAATTTCTCCATTACTTTAGAAAGAGTAGAAGTAATTGCAATGGGACGATAATTGGATGGGAGGGACTTGTCACCCTTTTTAGGAACTGGCTGGATATGAGCAAATTTCCAAGCAGAAGGAAATACACCTTTGGAATAAGAAAGTGGAAAAAAGGCGACAAAGAACAGGAGTAAGTTCAGGAGCACAGGTTTTGAGAACAAGGGAGAAATACCATCAGGACCTGGACCTTTCTTAGCATCGAGATTCATCAAAATCCTTCTGACATCCTTTTGATGGAAGACCACAGGAGGCATTGAATGGAGCATGTTGGGAATGGTGGGAGGTGTTTTACCAAGATCATTAATACATGAGTTGGAAGAAAAATGGGATGCTAGCAAGTCAGCTTTATCCTTGGCTGAAGTGACAACACACCCATCTGGTTTTGACAGAGGTGGGAGCAGATTTGGGCAAAAGTTGTGGCCAACAGCTAGGGCAAGAGACCAGAATGTGCGGCTACCATTAGGGCAAGAAGCAAGTTTTCTACTCTTAGCCTGTTCAAAATCAAGTTTGTACTGATTAATGACTGCTTTACAATTATTGTGAGCTTTGGTGTAGGCAGAAAATGAAACGGAAGAATTGGAAACAAGCCAATTACGATATGCAATGTTCTTCTCTTGAACAGCCTTAGCACATTTATTGGAAAACCAAGGTTTAGATAAAGGACGAGATTTTAAAGTGGAGTGTGGGTTCCATTCCTACAAGAATAATTTCACTGACACGATCTGAGCAACCATTGACATCAGAAGTTTTGAAATAGTACTCCGACCAAGGAAAAGAAGAAAAGAAATCTCGCAGGTCATCCCATTTTGCATTCTTGTAATGTCAAACAATATGAGGTTGGGAATAGCCATGAGATAAAGGCTCCATCGAAGATGAGACAATCACCAAGTTGTGATCTGAGGTACCTAAAGGACCACTCACTTCGACCGTGTACTTAGAAGGGTTGTTTGAGAGAAAAAGATCAAGCGTGTTGGCTACATGGTTAGGATTTTCCAATATTCTTGTAAGTAAATGTACAATCTGTGCAAGGTCATTAGAAATTGCAAAAGCCTCAGCATCTCGATCAGCTTGCACGGTGTGACTAGAAAGCAGAAGCCAGCTGGAGTTGTGAACATTAAAATCATCAAGGAAAATTACCTCACTGTTAGGAAAGTTGGACTGGAGAAAGTCAAGTTGCAAAGAGAGGAAGTCAAAGAGCTTCAAGTGATTACTGGAGTTGGGAGAATGGTAGAGACAACAGATGAATTTGACAGAATGAGGTAAAGAGATTTTAAGCTAGAGAAGATTCCAAATTACCAAGTCTCTGACAGGGAATATCAAAATGGACATATGCACAAGTATCACCTTTGAGGTGAAATTTGGGCAACTGAGATGAGCAGCAGTTGAATCAATCAATAACTGAGATTCTGTCAGAAAAAGTACATGGGGTTTGGCAGACAGCAAATGGACATCGTTGAGATTAGAACTGAGACCACATATATTTGTGAAATAAACTAGGAAGTGTTTGTATGGTTTAGATCTTTTCGTAGATAAGTTTACTCTGTTAGTTTGACAATTCATGGCATATTCAATAGTAAAAAAAGTGTAGGGGGGGGACATGCTGTATGAAGTAATGAAATTTTTGGATATGGCGTATACATGGTAAGAATATGCAAGCAGATCCTTGACATAATGTGGCCTTGACAATGCCCCGACATACACACTACTCAGACTCCCTCCAGTCACTATCTGCAGAGTAGAGGTAGCAAGATTATACACTAGCTGATCCGGAAGCCTCCTAAAGAGTTACCAATAGGTTCGGTCCTGTGTACTAACTAGCGGCCAGTCTGCGAACACCGTTTTAGAGCTGTATCCTCTTCCGTAAAGGGGAGTACACTGGTCTCAGACAGTTTTTAAATTCTGTACAGTGGGATCAACTGACGATGTTACAAACAGTAAATTCTAAGTGGGAAGCATTCAAGGAATTAATCGTGGAAGCTACTAGACTTTTCATACCGATGAAGAAATATTGTTCAAGGTTTAGGCCTAAATGGTTATCAAATGAACTAATGAGACTCGTGACAGAGAAGAAAAATGCATGGGATGCATATAAATTATCAGGCGACGCAGAAGCCTGTAGCAGATATAAGCTAGTCTGTAATCAGGTCACAAAGGAGGTTCAGCAGGCAAAGGCGGATTACGAGAAATCTTTGGCAAAAGATGCTAAGAAAAACAGCAAGGATTTCTTTACTTATATAAACTCTAAAAGGAAGGGAATGAATATGATTGGTCCACTTGACATCGATGGTTTGACTGTTGATGATCCTGCTCAGATAGCAAACAAACTGAATGAGTATTTTGCATCTACATTCACACGTGAGGAATTATTACAGTTTGAAAATGGAAGAAGGTTATCAAATTGTAGCAGTGTGCTTAATGATTTTGTAATAACTGAGAGCAAAGTGGAGGAGAAATTGTTGAAGTTAAACATAAGAAAGGCACCTGGGGTGGATGGGATCTATCCAGTTATATTAAAGGAGGCAGCAAAGCAACTAAGCAAACCCTTGGCCATAATTATGAGAGCATCCTTGGATTCAGGGGAGGTTCCCACGGACTGGAGATGTGCAAATGTATCCCCAATTCACAAAGGAGGTTCGAAGGGTGACACGAGTAATTACAGACCAGTTAGTTTAACTTCTGTTCCAGGTAAAATAATGGAGTCACTGGTTAAAGATGCATAGCAGGATCATCTAGACAAGACTGCAGCAATAATTCAGACACAGCATGGGTTTGTTAAGGGAAAGTCTTGTCTGACAAATTTGATTGGTTATTATGATGTGGTCACAAAGGAACTGGATGCAAAAAATAATTTTGATATCATATACTTGGATTTCAGGAAAGCTTTTGACACTGTTGCGCATGGGAAAACTACTGTACAAATTGGAGCAGAATGGTATTAAGGGTAAGTTGCTACAATGGATAAAAGGATGGTTAAGTGGGAGAAGACAGAGGGTGGTAATCAATGGGTGCTGCTCTTCGTGGACCAATGTTATTAGTGGAGTCCCACAGGGTTCGGTGTTGGGTCCACTGTTGTTTTGTATATTTATCAATGATATTGATGAAGGTATATCAAGCTTAATGTCGAAGTTTGCAGATGACACGAAGGTTGGCAGGGTTGTTAATGACAGTCATGGCAGTGTGCTACTGCAACAGGATCTAGATAATTTGGGCAGATGGGCTAAGAAGTGGCAACTGAAGTTTAACCTTGACAAATGCAAAGTACTGCATATGGGTAGAAGTAACCCCAGAGAAACGTACCAACTGTGTGGTACTACACTTAAGGTGGTAGAAAATGAAAAAGACCTGGGAATAATTGTGCAGTCAGATATGAAGTTTTCTGAGCAATGCAGACAGGCTGCTAGGGCAGGTCACGGGGTTTTGTCAATGATATATAGGAATTTTGCTAGCAGGGAAAAGGAGGTGATTGTCCCTCTGTATAAGGCAATGGTCAGGCCACGCCTTGAGTACTGCGTACAGGTCTGGAGGCCTCATTTTAGGAAGGATGTAGATTTGCTTGAGCGTGTACAGAGAAGAGGTGAGGGGAATGAAGGGATCCTCTTACCAAGAGAGGCTTAAGTTCTGCAAATTGCAGTGGCTGGAGACTAGGCACCTGCGCGGTGATCTGATTGAGGTCTATAAGGCCTTGAATGGGTTGAGCACGCTGAATTCTGATGGGATCCTCCCACTTGTTCAGAATACGAACCTACGGGGACATAAGTTCAAATTAAGAAAGGATAGATGTGCGGAAATTTGCCTTTAGCCAGCGGGTGGTTAATTGCTGGAACAAACTTCCATCTGTCGTTGTGGAAGTTGATAGGTTAAATAAATTTAAGGAGGAACTGGACAGGCATTTTTAGGGTATGGTGTGATTTTTTTTTTTTTTTTTTTTTGGCTGATGCTGCATAAGCTCCTACACTTGCTTTCTTGCATCAAGTGCCACTACTACTACTACTACTACTACTACATAATGTGGCCTTGACAATGCCCCGACATACACACTACTCAGACTCCCTCCAGTCACTATCTGCAGAGTAGAGGTAGCAAGATTATACACTAGCTGATCCGGAAGCCTCCTAAAGAGTTATCAATAGGTTCGGTCCTGTGTACTAACTAGCGGCCAGTCTGCGAACACCGTTTTAGAGCTGTATCCTCGAAATGTAAGGAAGATTGGATCTTGCCCTGATGTTCATCATAACCTCAAAAGTCTTCAGCCATACTGCATGATGGAAGAGATGGAGAAGAATTGACCAGAACTTAGCTCTGGAGACTAAACATGGGGTCCACCACTTCAAGCCTCCAGTAAGCAAAGTGGTGGTATTGCACCAGTTGATGAGTCATCTACCACCTAGTATTGCCTGGTAACACAGAGGGGCGGTATTCCTCCATGTGGTGTGGGTACCACACCTTGACCCCTGCTTACGTTGGTTCATACCTGGGTGGTCACCTACAGTGTGCTTGTACATGCAGGTTATACCCAGGATTACTAACAGTCCCACCATCGTGAAGGTGCAAGCAGAGGATCTGGCTGTCACAGACCATCCGGACTTCACCAAAATTGAGTCTACTTGACTTGAATATCACCCGAATATCAGTTACATCAGGGTTTTAGACTCCCAGGTAGCCAGTACAGCTTGTATGGCATATCTGAGAAAATGTTTGTGACATCTTCAAGGACCAAAGTGTGTAAGTTTTCAACCAAAATACTGATCAACAATAGCATCCGGTTCCTGTTTATGATGTTTCCCTCCCTATAATTGTCTTCAGGTCTTTTGAATGCACTATAACAGGAAAGATGCATTATATCTGACTGGTGGTTAAGTATCATATACAGATCCACAATCTTTCTGCAGTGATCTTAGTGAGGAGAACAAAGGGTACTCTCATCAAGAAAGTTTTAGTTCAACAAATTGCATGTCTGGAAAGTAGGCACCTAGGAGATCTGATTGAGGTTTAAGGTTCTGAATGGATTGAATAAGCTAAATTATTATTATTATTATTATGATTATTATTTTTATTATTATTGGCCATATGGTGCAAGGAAGCCTGAGGCTTATGCTGTACCAGCGAAGAAAAAAAAAAAAAAATTCTGAATTACCCTGAGAGAGAGAGAGAGAGAGAGAGAGAGAGAGAGAGCAAGAGTCAGAAGTAGACAGGAATCACCAAGAAAGAGAAAAATGATGATATCCAGCTCAGGACCCTGGGTGTGCCAAGCCCATACTCACCAGATGTGAGCCCCTGGGGATACAAAATATTGATGGAACCTTCCTCTTTCTCATAAATACAAATGATGGGGGAATAATTTAAATTGAGGAAAGGTGCTTGCTGGATATATGTACAGATTTTTGCCTTTGCTAGCTGTATGTTTGTTTGTTTGTTTATTTGTTATTTGGCTTTTAGGAGCATTAGCAACTAAGGTCATATTACTCCAGGGATATGCGGTGGTCATTCCATGACCTTTCCGCATCCTCCCTATTTGGTGATCATGGGCTTGAACCCATGTCTAATCAAGAAGCGTGTGCTACATACTGCTGCTCCTGCCCACCTAGCTATGGGGGCACCCTTCAGTTAGCAGGCTATCTCAATAAATTTAAGGAAGAATTAGACAAATTATTAATGAGGTTGGAGAGGTGGTGGATGAAGTGGAAAGTACGTGTTTTATTTTCTTGGCAGATAGTGTAGCAAAAACTTGCTTGCTTCAACTTCAACTTCCGCAGTGGCGTGCTTATCAGCTGGAGAGTTAATTCTGGCAACGATGCTCGAAAGGTAAAACTTGCTGACAATTATACCTGTCTTCTCTCTCTTTTTGTAATTTTATAATTTTGAAATTTTTGTAATTTTGTACACTCTTGTAATTTTTCCTACGCATGAGATAAAAAATTGAATAATTCTATTTACATGTTCGTTGAACATTTCTTTTTTGCTTCTATCAAATTTGCATAGTTGCGAGTGCGGAATTTCCCTAAATCCTTATTTAGGGAAATTCCGACTTACATAAAATCCAACTTATGTAGTGTTCAACTTATATAGTGTAGCAACCCTTACGTAAGTCGGTGAGTTACTATATGAGTGAGTTAATATATGAGTTATATATGCCATATCCACATATGGCATATATTACTATAAATAAAAAAGTTAAATTTTCAAGGGAGAACATTTTTAAAGGTAATTCACTATTCTTATTTTGATACTTTTATTATTTAAATCTTTACTTAAACATAATTATGGTTAAAAGTGAAAAGGTATCTATAATATATCACAGGTTATCATGACTGAAGAGGAAATTGTCACTGACAATTAACCTGTGAATTACAGCTTTTCTCCCTGTATTCAAGGTCATATGTATGCGAAACTTTCTCAAGTAGACGGTGACTATTTTCTCTGTGCAAGAAGTGTAACAAGTTAAATTACAACTCTGTGTACTGTTAGGTGAGTGAGTCTGAGAATACAAATTAATGTCCTGCAGAAAAATCAAAATGGGGTTCAACAGAGACCCAAATGCCTGATTCTATACTGAGTGATGCTCTCCCAATTCCAGCCACTGGATTGGATTTTTGGGAGAGTGCAGAAGAGCCTGGTTCCATGGAAGGTAGTCTTACTAGGATAGCGGAATCAACTGTAAGGGAAACCAAAAATTCCGTAATGACAGAGGGAACAGAACCAGAGTTTATCTGCCAGGTAAAAATATTGATTATGTGAATAACCTATTAATCTGTACTAAAGGACATGCCGTGATCCATGTGGACACTAATGACTTAAAATGAAAGGCTTATAGGAGGAGTTTTTTTGCAGCTGGCTTGCCCTAGTTAAAAGAAGAAATTTGAGTTAATCTTTAGTATGCTGTACCCCTTTCAATGGTCTCCATAGCTGAGTCATCAGGAGTGGGAGTGCAGTAGCACATACTCTTTCAGTAGATGGGTTCAAGCCCCTGACTGCTAAATACAGTCAATCTGCCAACCTGCACTGGATCAGCGTGGCAGATTATGGTCCATTTCCCTAACCATGAATCGTTGAGGAGGCTTCTATCTTGTGGTAGATTGACAATGACTGCAGTTTACCTTTTTTTTAAATCCCTTTCAAACAAGGGCCATGAAGCAGTGACTGGCAAGCCTACTTCTGCCAAATATAGATTAGAGAAAAATGCAGGGTGAAAGGAGTAAATGCTCATATTGTGAAAAAGTCTTGTGTGTTAAAGAGATTATGGTTCCAAGAAATCAAGTTATGAATGACTGATGTGCTTCTTTTGACCTATTATTGGGGTCAGAAGACACCGTGAGTGTTTGTGATGTACAAGTTGGGTGTGAGTTTCAAAACTATGACTGACTGGAGGAGCTTTTGTTGGGAGGTGTGTGTCTGTGGATATATGTGTGAAAGAAAGTTGTATGCTTGGTGGTGTGGGTATAGTTGTTGAAATTGACGAGAGTAAGTTTGGAAAGTGTGTGAATGGGAGATGAGTACAAAGGGTACTAGGAAAGTTTTGCAATATGACGCAACAATGAATCACAGGAAGCTGCTTGTTGCTGCATGTTGAGACATGTTCATACGTGCATAGTAGCCGCCGCGCCAAGTCGATGGGCTCAGTTATTCATTAGTAGTGAGAGTGTAAAGTGCTTGCGATGGCATCGTGGTCACGAAATGAGATAAGGACAGTTTTGCGGTATAATTTTGTGCGTGGTTTAACCATAGACCAGTGCTTAGAAGAAATGACTCTTGCACTAGATGATGATTGTCCACATCGTACAACGATATTCAGGTGGTATAGAGAATTCCAAAGGCGAAATTTCACTCTGGAGGATTCTGAGAGGCCGGGAAGGCCACGAACGTCAGTTACGGAGGAAAACGTTACTGCTGTGAGGAAAATGCTTGACGAAAACAGGCGAGTGACCTACCAACAGATAGAGGATACTTTGGGCCTAAATGCACCAGCAATTCGTTCGATTCTGCAGGGTCATTTGCACGTGAAGAAACTTTGTTCTCTCTGGGTGCCGCATCAACTGACTGAAGAGCAGATGACACGACGCGTGACTTGGTGCCGGGAGATGTTAAAAAAGTTTGATAAGGGACAATCTCGGTATGTGAACAACATCGTGACAGGTGACGAGACTTGGCTGTACTATTACGATCTGCCGACCAAGGCTCAAAACAAAGTTTGGGTCTTTGATGATGACGACACACCCGTAATTGTCAGAAAATCCCGATCTGTAAAGAAGAAAATGATAGCTGTATTTTTCAAATCGAGTGGAATTGTGGAACGTGTCGTTTTGGACACGCAGAAGACAGTCACAGCTAAGTGGTATACTGAACAATGCCTGCCTAAAGTCATTGGATCTATGAAGAACCTGCGGCCAAAGTCAAGAATGGACACCTGGTACCTCCATCACGATAATGCTCTAGCTCACCGCGCCAAAGCCTGCACCGAATATTTGACCACGACAGGACTGAAACTTCTCGAGCACCCTCCCTACAGTCCAGACCTTGCTCCCTGTGACTTTGCACTGTTCCCGCATGTGAAAATGAAGCTAAAAGGGAGGCGGTTTTCCAGTGATGAGGACCTTCTACGGGCTTGGGACAACGAGTGTGCTTTACTCCCTAGTGAAACTTGGCAGAACTGGTTTAAAGATTGGTTTCGGAGGATGGAGAGGTGTATTGAATGTAGAGGAAATTATTTTGAAAAAATTAAATAAACAAAGCTGTATTGCAAAACTTTCCTAGTACCCTTTGTATTTTGTGGAGTTCAGTGAGGTTTCATATGTTATTTTTTCAAGGTAATTGAAAACAGGAGTAAAGATGTCTTTCTAGACAATGAAATTTTTTTTTTTTGCCTGGTTATCCTAGGGGACAAAAGCTTTCAGCATATCTCCGTGAACTACTTGCCTCATTTCAGTGATCCTGAAACAGGCAAGAACACCAACTGTATTGAGGGTCCATGGAGTGCTGTTAGGAGACAGGTGCCACAGCAGTCTGCAAAAAATCAGTTTGAACGCTTACCTTGCCAAGTATATATGCTAGAGGACACACACACACACTGTACTGACATGGCAAAGCAATTTTTCATGGTGGTGGATGCCATTTTTCAACTTACAGAAACTGACTAACTGCCATGAGTGCAATGTAAATTCCTCCTTGAATTTATTTAAGCTATCAACTTCCACAACGACATATGGAAGTTTATTCCAGCAATTAACCACCAGCTGGTTAAAGGTAAATTTCTGCACATCTATTCTACAGCTGTCTTTCCTCAATTTGAATTTATGCCCTCTTAGGTTCTTAATCTGAGCAAGCAGAAGAATCCCATCAGAATTCAGCATGCTTAACCCATTCAGGGCCTTATACACCTCAATCAGATCACCTCGCAGGTGCCTAGTCTCCAGCCACTGAAATTTGCAGAACTTAAGCCTCTCTTGGAAAGAGAACCGCTTTGTTCCACTCACCAATCTTGTTGCCCTTCTCTGTACATGCTCAAGCAAATTTACATCCTTCCTAAAATGAGGCCTCCAGACCTGAATGCAGTACTCAAGGCATGGCCTGACCACTGCTTTATACTAAGGGATAATCACCTCCTTTTCCCTACTAGCAAAATTCCAGTATATCATTGACAAAACCCCATGACCTGCTCTGGCCGCCTGTCTGCACTGCTCAGAAGACTTCATATCTGACTGCACAATTACTCCCAGGTCTTTTTCATTTTCTACCACCCTAAGTGTAGTACAACAAAGTTGGTATGTTCCTCTGGGGTTACTTCTACCAATATGCAGTACTTTGCATTTGCCATTGTTAAACTTCAGTTGCTACTTCTCAGCCCATCTGCCCAAATTTTCTAGATCCTGTTGCAGTAGCACACTGCTATTACTGTCATTAACAACCCTGCCAACCTTTGTATCATCTGCAAACTTCGACACTAAGCCTGATATACCTTCATCAATATCATTGATAAATATACAAAACAACAGTGGGCCCAAAACCTGTGGGACTCCACTAATAACATTAGTCCATGAAGAGCAGCGTCCACTGATTACCACTCTCCATCTTCTCCCACTCAACCACCTTCAACATCTTTAGTCAGTGACTCCATTATTTTACCTGGAACAGAAGTTAACTAACAGGTCTGTAATTACTCATGTTACCCTTTAATCCACATTTGCCTTTGTAAATTGGGGTTACATTTGCACATCTCCAGTCCGTGTGGACTTCCTCTAAGTCCAAGGATGCTCTCATAATTATGGCTAAGGGTTTGCTTAGTTCCTTTTCAGCGCCTCCGTAGCCAGGTGGGAAGGAGCAGCAGTGCGTAGCACACGCTTCTTGATTAGACCAGGGTTCGAGCCCATCACCACCAAATACGGAGGATGCAGAAAGGTCAGGGAATGACCACCGCATATCCTGTAGCAATATGGCCTTAGTTGCTAATGCTCCTAAAAACCAAAACAACAACAACAACAACAGTTCCTTTTCCACCTCCTTTAATATAACTGGATAGATCCCATCCACCCCAGCAGCCTTTCTTATATTTAACTTCAACAATTTCTCCTCCACTTTGCTCTCAGTTATTACAAAATCATTAAGCACCTTGTTACAGTTTGATAAACTTCTGGCATTTTTCTCCCCTAATAACTCCTCATGTGTGAATGTAGATGCAAAATACTCATATTTGGTGAAACTTATTTCCATAACTGTATGGAATTAAGGTTAATTCACTGAAGTGATTTGAAAGAAATAAAGTTATAAGAAATAAATAAAAAAATAAAGCTTTTGAATCAACTGGATTAAAGTGCACTCCTCATTGTGCAAATTAATTATATTAAAAACTACAAGGAAACTGAAGGAGGAACCAAAGTCCTGACACTGGACTCTTTGGCTCAAACAGAGTCCGAAGGAAAATTTGTTTTAAAGTGAGATTGGTTACTACGATGCATATGGAACGAGTGAGGTGGAAATCGATGTGCTTTGGCATATGTAGAAAAAATTAGCTGGTAACTTTACATCAAAATCATTAACCTGTGAGTACCACTTGAATTATTCAATGGATTAGGTTTTACATGTAAATAGCCTACAAATGTAATTCAGCTTTGTTAGGATAACAGTGTAATTGATTAAAGGGGGTATGTTTGTGAGAGAAGGACTGTGCATGTCAGCTGAGTTTATGCTGGATAATTAGTCTGGCTTGGTGGTAGTAGTCACTAGTATTTGCTGTAGTTGTGGATCCCAATTTAACAGTAGTGTTGCTAATGTAGCATGCATTAAAGTTTTGTTAACATTGAATAAGATATATTATTATTATTATTAGCTATATGGTGCAAGGAAGAAGCCTGAGGCTTATGCTGCACCAACCAAAAAAAAAAAACTAAAATTTCCCAAGTTACCATGAGAGAGAGAGAGTCAAAAGTAGAAGGGGATCACCAAGAAAGAGAAGAATGATGATATCCAGCTCAGGACTTGATGCTGTTGTATGAAGAAAAGGTTATAGTGATCTTCAAACAGGCCTACTATGGGGCTGGGAAATTCCATACTGCAATAATTAAAGACAAACACCAGCCAAGGAATTAAAAATTTACTATAAAAATAAAATATACAGAAATAAAATATAATGAAAACACTATCGGAAGACTAAAATATTACAATAAATTACGATAAGATAAACTACGGTAAAAACGTTAAAAATATAGTTAAAAATACTGAAGCAATAAAATTATCTAAAATAAAATGGATTAAAAGCGATAAAACCTGAAGCTTTCGGAGACTGCTATCTCCTTCTTCAACAGTATACTCCGACAGCAGTCTCCAAAAGCTTCAGGTTTTATCACTTTTAATCCAGTTTATTTTAGATAATTTTATTGCTTCGGTATTTTTAACTATATTTTTAACGTTTTTATCGTAGTTTATTATTTTATCGTAATTTATTGTAATATTTTAGTCTTCCGATAGTGTTTTCATTATATTTTATTTCTGTATATTTTATTTTTATAGTAAATTTTTAATTCCTTGGCTGGTGTTTGTCTTTAATTATTGCAGTAAGGTTAAAGTGATGTCAGAACCAGAAAAAAAAAATTTTTTTTCCCAAAAATGTACTACATATAAATTAAAATTGTGTTCAATCAAATATAAATTGTGCTTTATCATTTATAAGAGAATTTTTTATATAAGTGTAGTGTTTGGATAAATCCCTTAAAAATTCAGCAGAAGAAAATCAGTCTTCTTCTTATTACATGGAAAAGCAGAGAATGCTGACAGAACTCCACTGAGAACTTGAATTATTACAGAAGCAACAAAAACACCAAACACACCACTGGCATTTTAAATGGGCTTATTTTACTAACACAATATTCAGTATTTCTATACTAATTCAAGTGTTTGTTACTTGTATGATACCATACAAATTGTATATTTCCACTCCTTTTAACATTATGAAAAGAAAAAAGCTAAATGTGATAGTGCAAAACTATCAATACAATAATACTTCATAGAGATGGGTAGATTGATAAATGAAAACAGGGTATATTTTTTACAAGATTGACTACTTACAATAACAGAGCAAAAAGATTTTTTTACATACAATTTATCTATAAAACAAATCTACAAAATATTTACCTAAGAATTCCTTCTGGTTGTCTGTAGAATGGCTCCAATTTACTAAACACAACTCCATCTCTGATATCAGGATAAGCCAATTTTATAAAAGGCACAATGCTTTTAGTTTGCATTGTTACTTCTTTATAAACTGCTGAAATATCAAATTCTTCTAAAAATTTTTCTGCTCTCTTCTCTTCTTTAGCACTTTCCAGTAAAGATTTTAATTTAAAAGATGAAAGCTCATCTTTGTTAGTACTTTCAGGAATACCAAGAGTTAAATCTATTTCTTTTCTTACAGATTTAATTGGAGAATACTCTGAGAAAGATAAGTTTTCACTACACACATCTGATATCTCACTTTGTCTAACTTCTTCATTAGTTTTGGAAGTAATTCTGGTATAATTTATAACATGCTCATAGCTTGAAATGTCTCTGATAGAATTTGAAGAGCAGGAATGTTTAGGAATGGGCTTCTCATCAATCTCAAGTTCTGGAAAATCACGAGATAAAGTTGCCACATTGTTGATTGTGGGATCTGCTTTACAGAATGGCAGCATATTAGAACTCTTAAATTTTTGTACTGTAAAATCTGTTACAGTATCCTGAAATAAATAAAAAAGATCAGTAAAATAAACCATAGAAACACTCTGATTTGTGGTTCAATTTCTTGCTAAATATATAAGTGAAATATAAGTGTATAGCATTAGTATAGGCATATGATGCAAGGCAGCACACTTATACAGCATCAGTCAAAAAAAAAAAAATATATATATATATACATATACAATTTTTTGTATATACAAAATATACAAAAAAAATAAAGTATACACGAGTAATAATGACATACAGGTTGAGTTTTCATTAATGAGACTATTTCAATTACTTATATGATTAAAAAATCATCCTGCACTAAAACTGTATTATACTGGATATAAGTTAGTCCTCTACTCTCCAAATAAAGGCTATGCTATGATTTATTCTTTTTGATGTTTTGATGTTTATAGGCTGGGACAGTCATAACAGAATTCTGATGGTGACCATAATACACTAAAATTAAAATAAATTGCTGGGGATTTGCCATAAATTTTTATGGCAAGCTTTTGGTTAGTAAAAATGGATTTAAATATCTTTAAAGGTGCCAAAAAACATTTATGGAAAGCTTCATAATTGCGAGCATCAAGCTTTCCAGTGCATGTATTTTATTATTTTATTTTTTTTTTCAGTTTAGCATGCTAATGTAAAAATATTTTTACCACTTAAAAAAGTAACTTTCAACATAATTAATTTAGGGCATACATACATGCCTGAAAACATAATTGCATGGGAGACATTTTTATTCAATTCAATGGAATGTTCTTGAATATTTCATAGAGGAAAAAAAATTAAAGCATGTGTACCCAGTATGCACAAAAGATGCTTTATATGAAAATCCTTGGCTTAGAAGAGGTTAGCGAAATCCATTTGTAGAACAGTATGACATCAGAATTATACTTCCTGCAGTTACTACTGCAGGAAGACTGCATTGAGACTGTATCAGCACAATCACAAGGAAGTATGATTGTGACCAGTGGTGTATTCAGGCCAGAACGCACTGGAACGATGTTCCGGTACTTTTTTCTAAATATCATAATAGAAAATCATTAGATTTATAAACCTAATATTACGAAACAATGGCATAATCAAAGGGGAGGGAGAAATATCTATTTTACCCATTGCTACTAAAAATATATATCAATAGTAATCTTTAAAATTAATAGATTTCTTTAAAAATTTATTTAAAAACAAAAATATAAATTTCGCAATGAAACTTGAATGTTTCTTACTAAAGTACAATGTGTTAGATAAAGAGATCCAACGAATGAGATATACTGTGATGCATGCGAATGCTGCATTTTGATCTGCAATACACCTCTAATTGTGACGTCACAATCCTACTTCCAGAGTATGATTGCAACAATACAAATATTTGATCAAAACATTTGCATTTCCATTACATTTCATTGTTAGATGCTGCTATAGATGTTTTCACATAAAAAAAAAAAAAAAAAACTGTTCTTGAAAGGTACGAAGTCAACAGAGTGGTTTCAAAGCACAGAGCTAAAAAAAAAAAAAAAAAAAAAGTGAGGGTTAAAACTATCCCCATATGAATGCCAACAAATTAAAATACATAGGTACATAGAAGTAACCAAATGCAAATTTTTGATATAACAAGATCATATCACACCAAACATTAGATAATTATATGTGAAGTGAAGTCAATTCAAAACATGTACTTGCACATGCATAATCATAAGTTAATATAAGCAAATTATGCAATGCAATCTGTGCATTACATTACAGCAACATTCAATTTTTAATTCTAAAAGTGTTTCTTTTTTTTATGTGATTAATATAAGAAAAAAGTAAATAATTATCTTATTACCATTCAATTAACGAATTAGTTAACTAATGATACATAAAAGATTGTTTTTCCTACTCTGTATATACCCCACAGTGGAATATTCACACAACATTTTGTAACACTTTACTTATTTTTTCTCCTGGATTTAATGAGATGAGATTTAATGATGAGAGCCTTGTCAATCAATTCAGCCCTGGAGAGACTGTGCAAGGCTCATGGGGTAGAGTTTTTCACAGTGTTGTCTGTGCTTGTTAACAGGAGAGACTGTTTCTAAAGGGATGGGATACACTTAAATAGAAAGGGTGCAGGAATATTTGCTGATGCCATTGAGGCAGTGTTAGGTGAGTTAGAAAACTGCTAGCTTGGTTAGGGGGGTTTTCACAAACTAACATATTAACAGTAGCCACACGCAGAGGTTAAAGTGGCTCTTGCACTGCTTCAATTGGAATGAGCAGCAGTCTGGAAAGCGAGGTGCTGCGGATTTCAAGGACTACTGGGAGTCATCATGGAACAAGTAAATACATGGGTTGTGTTAGGGTAACTACTCGTAAGAGTAAGAATAGTTTTATGTATACTTGCATGCACACCAATGCTAAGAGTATAGTAAATAAATTTGATGAATTTGAATTGCTGGTGAAGACACCAAAGGCAGATATTGTTGGGATATCAGAGATGTGGTGTCACACAGAGATAAGGAATGCAGAATTGGATTTTGGGGAGTACAATGTATACAGAAAGGATAGCAGGATAGAAAGGAAGGAGGGGTCATGCTGTTAGCTAAGAAACACAAAATCTAAGGAAGTGCATCCACTTGACATGGGTGGGCAGTGGTGTAATGTTGAGTCAGTTTGGTGTGACATAAACACTGGGAAAGCAAAACTGAGAGTAGGAGTGTGTTATAGGCTTAATGACTGATGAGTACAAAGAACAACTATACAGAGAAATAGAGTGGGCCAGTAAATCAGATTGTCTTATAATGGGGAATTTTTTAACTTCCCAGATATAGACAGGAACTTGTGGGTTGGTAACTCGCACACCATTAAGACTTTTGTGGAATTATTGGATGATTGTTTTCTAGAGCAGCATGTTCAAGAGGCAACCAGAGGGAATAATACTCTTTGTTTGATTATCAGCAGTGATTATTCGTGCATTAAGAATCTGAAGATAAGGGAACCACTAGGTGGGAGTGGTCACAGTGTACTCATGTGTGATTTACTCAAATATGTAACTACCATCAGGGTAAAGGGAAGGGTTTTTGCTTTCCTAACGGTGACTACAATGGTCTCAGACAGTATTTAAATTCTATACAGTGGGACCAACTGATGATGTTACCAACAGCAAATTCTAAATGGGAAGCATTTAAGGAATTAATCTTCTTGGAGGCTACTAGGCTTTTCATACCAACTAAGAAATACTGTTCAAAGTTTAGGCCTAAATGGATGTCAGATGAACCAATGAGACTCATGGGAGAAGAAGAATGCATGGGACGCATATAAATTATCAGGAGACATAGACGCATACGGTAGATAGAAGATAGTCTGTAATCATGTGACAAAAAAGCAGTTAGGCAAGCAAAAGCAGATTACAAGAAATCTTTGACAAAGGATGAAAAGAAAAACAGTAAAGACTTCTTTACTTATGTAAACTCCAGAAGGGGATGAATCAGATTAGTTTCACTTGATGTTGATGGTTCCATTGTTGGTGATTCTGGTCAGGTAGCTGACAAACTGAATGAGCATTTTGCATCTGCATTCAAACATGAGGAGTTATTCGGGGAGGGGAATGCCAGAAGTTTATCAAACTCTAGCAGGGAGCTAAATGATTTTGTAATAATTGAGAACAAAATGGAGGAGAAATTGTTGAAGTTAAACATAAGGAAGGCACCTGGGGTGGATGGGATCTATCCAGTTATATTAAAGGAGGCAGCAAAGGAAGTAAGCAAACTCTTAGCCATAATTATGAGGACTTAGACTCAGGAAAGATTCCCACAGACTAGAGATGTGCAAATGTTTCCCCAATTCACAAGGGAGGGATCAAAAAGGTGACACGAATTATTACAGACCTGTTAGTTTAACTTGAGTTCCAGGGAAAATAATGGAGCCACTGGTTAAAGAAATGCCGTAGGATCATCTAGACCAGCGTTTCTCAACCTGTTTCGTTCATGACTCTAAAGAACCACGTTCTTATTTTTGTACCCCTATATATTAGCATTAGCATTAGTAGAGGCATATGATGCAAGAAAGCAAGCTTATTCAGCATCAGCCAAAAAAAAAAAAAAAAAAAAAACACAACAACTACTCCCATTTCACCCCTCCGTTCGTTCGAAATACCTGTCCAGCTGAGCCTTAAATTTGTTTAGGCTATCAACTTCAACAACAAGTGATGGAAGTCTATTCCACAAACCAACTGCCCGCTGGCTAAAGGCAAATTTCCGCACATCTATCCGACATCCGTCCTTCCTCAATTTGAATTTATGCCCTCTCAGGTGATTATTCTGAGCAAGAGGAAGAATCCCATCGGCATTGAGCATGCTCAAGCCATTCAAAGCCTTATACACCTCTATCAGATCACCTCACCGATGCCTAGTCTCCAGACTCTGTAATTTGCAAAACAAAAGCCTTTCTTCGTAAGAGCAACCCCTCGTTCCATTCACTAATCTTGTTGCCCTTCTCTGTACTCGTTCTAGCAGCTCTACATCCTTCTTGAAATAAGGCCTCCAGACCTGTATACGGTACTCAAGGTGTGGCCCGACTAACGCCTAATACAAGGGAATAATCACATCCCTATCCCTGCTAGAAAAATTCCTGTGTATCATTGACAAGACACCATGAGCTACACTTGCAGCTCGTCTGCACTGTCAGCGTAGTACCACAGAGTTGATACGTTGATCCGGGGTTACTGTTTCCCATATGTAGTACTTTACATTTGTCAATGTTAAACTTCATTTGCCACCTCTCAGCCCATCTGCTCAACCTTTCCATATCCTGTTGCAGCAGCATAGCATCAGTAGTGTCCTTAACAACCCTGCCAACCTTTGTATCGTCTGCAAGCTTGGACATTGATATACCATCATCAATATCATTTATAAATACAGAAAACAACAATGGACCAACACTGAACCCCGAGGGACTCCACTAATAATATTAGTCCACAAAGAGCGTCCACTGATTACCACTCTGTCTTCTCCCACTCAACCATCCCTTTATCCATAGCAGCAATTTGCCTCTAATGCCACACTGCTTTAATTTGTGCAGCAGTCTTCCATGCGCAACAGTATCAAAAGCCTTTCTAAGATCCAAATATATAATATCAAAGTTATTCCCTGCATCCAGTTCTTTTGTGACTACATCCTAGTATCCAATCAAATTGGTCAGACAAGACCTGCCCTTAACAAAACCATGCTGTGTCTGAGCTATAACTGAATTCTTCTCTAGATGATCCTGCAGTGCTTCTTTAACCAGTGCCTCCATTAATTTTCCTGGAACCGAAGTTAAACTCACAGGTCTATAATTACTTGTGACAGCCTTTGATCCTCCTTTGTGAATTGGGGTTACATTTGCACATCTCCAGTCTGTAGGTACCTCCCCTGAGTCCAAGGAAGCTCTCATAATTATGGCTAACGGATTGCTTACTTCCTTTGTTGCCTCCTTTAATATAACTGGATAGATCCCATCCACCCCGGGTGCCTTTTTTATGTTTATCCTCAACAATTTCTCCTCCACTTTCCTCTCAGTTATTAGAAAATCATCTAGCTCACTGCCAATGTTTACTTCACCTATGACATTCCTCTTCCTGAATAACTCCTCATGTGTGAATGTAGATGCAAAATACTTGTTTAGATTGTTAGCCACCTGAGCAGGATCCTCAACTGTTGAACCATCAACATCCAGTAGACCAATCTGATTCATCCCTTTCCTTCTTGAGTTTAAATAGGTAAAGAACTCTTTTCTGTTTTTCTTTGCATCCTTTGCCAAGGATTTCTCATAATCTGCCTTTGCCTGCCTAATCTCCTTTGTGACTTGGTTACAGACCAACTTATATCTATCATAGGCTTCCATGTCACTCATTAATTTGTATGTATCCCATGCATTTTTCTTCTCTGCCATATGTCTCATTAGTTCATCTGACAACCATTTAGGCCTGAACCTTGAACAATATTTCTTGGTTGGTATGTAAAGCCTGGTAGCCTTCAAGATTAGTTCCTTGAATGCTTCCCATTTTGAATTTGCTGTTGGTAACATCATCAGTTGGTCCCACTGTATAGAATTTAAATACTGTTTCAGACCATCATAGTCGCCTTTGCGAAAGCAAAAACCCTTCCCTTTACCTCTGATGGTAGTTACCTCCTTGAGTAAATCCTACTTCAGCACACTGTGATCACTGCCACCTAGTGGTTCCTTTTTCTGCAGATTCTTATGCATGAAGAATCACTACTGATAATCAGATCAAGAGTATTACTCCCTCTAGTTGCCTCCCGAACATGCTGGTGTAGAAAACAATCATCCAATAAATCCACAAAAGCCTTGCTAGTGTGTGTGAGTGACCAACCCACAAATTCTAGTCAATATCTGGGAAATTAAAATCCCCCATTATAAGACTCTCTGATTTACTGGCCCATTCTATTTCCCTGTACAGTATCTTATTATACTCATCAGAGTCATTAAGCCTATAGCACACTCCTACTCTCAATTTTGATTTACCTATGCTTATGTCACACCAAACTGACTCTACACTGCCCTGTCCATCGATGTTGACTGGCTTCTCTTCCTTGGATTTTATGTGTTTCTTAACTAATAGCATAACCCCTCCTCCCTTCCTATCCTGTCTATCCTTTCTGTAGACGTTGTACTCCCCAAATTCCAGTTCTGCATTCCTTATATCTGTGTGACACCACGTCTCTGATATCCCAACAATATCTGCCTTTGACGTTTTGAGCAATACCTCAAATTCGTCAAATTTATTTACTAAACTCCTAGCATTGGTGTACACGCAAGTATACATGCACCTGTTTCTATTCTTAGCTACCATAACACAACCCATGTGTTTACTTGTACAGCAATGACTTCCAGCAGTCTCTGAAATATCCTGCATCTTGTTTTTCAGGCTTCTGCTCATTTCTATAGCAGCAGCAGTGCAAGAATAACTCACCTCTGCCGGTGGCTACTGTTAATCTATTAGTCTTTGTCTCCCCCCAAGCTAGCAGTTTTCCGACCCAAATGTAGTAGACATATGTATGTCTACTATATTTTACTACAAGTGAACCTCTACACTTGGATTCTTAGTGCTTACAGTGAGTTAACTTTTTTCTACTTATATAGTAAAACAGATGATAAGACCCCTTTTAGGCACATGTTTTGTGTTGCACAACAAAGTCGAAATACAGACATTTATTATTATTTAATATGGCTTCTACAAAAACAGTGTTTAAAAGAAATACAAACATTTATTCTCGTTATAAATAACAAATATTAAAAACTCAGTGAGATTGTTGAGCTTGTTTTGTTAAAGCCAGCAGTTCAATTCATGGCTGAGTAGAAGTTGGGGCAAGAATGATTGCTGATTCTGGATTCAAATGGTTTCTGTCCTTAACTTTTATTGATGTTAAGGCAGAGAAGCCTTGTTCACAAAAATAAGTTGAGGGAAATATGAGAAGCTTTGAAAGAGCTTCATCGCTAATTTCTTTGACCTGTTTTTGAATTTTGGACTAAAAATTGCATATTGTCAGGCTTTCAAAAACTTGTTTTCAATGAGTTATCCGCTGAAATTTATAATAAACTCTCTTTTAAATTGACTGGCATGTCAGCAGTTATGGCATTGGCTGTGACGAAAGGATTTAATACCCAATTTTTTATTTTTTCTTCATCTTGATATGTGGAAAATATTGTGTGAAGGCTTCACTGAGATGCATCAAGTGACAATTAATTATTTTAGTCACACTGACACTTACAGGAATTCCATTCTGAACAGCGAATTCATCAAGATGCGATATTTCCATCCTTGATACATTTTGCTCACAATAATAATTTATTATAGAAATCTTTTATTTTACTATGCGTCTTGAAAATATTACTGTCGAATCCTTGAAGTTGGAGATTAAGTTCATTTATCTTGCTGAAAATATCTCGAGTTGTGAAAGCCACTCAATACTTTTGAACTTGGATACATAGTCAGATTTTATTTTTTTCTAGGAAGCACTTCACGTCCTCCCTCAGTTCAAACAGGCGAGTTAAAACATGTCCTCAGAAGAGCCACCTCACTCCAGTATGCAACAATAGGTGAGTGAGTGCTGAACCCATCTCTTCGCACATTGCATTAAAAAGCTGTCGATTTAGTGCTTGAGACTTGATCAAACTGACTACCTTAATAGCAACACTCATTACTTAATGCAACTCTGGAGTCATATTTTATGCAGTCAAACTTTGTCTATGAATAATACAATGCTGCCAGCCGATGTCAGGATTGATTTCACATATACTTGCAATAAGACCGCTTTTTTGCCCAGTCTTTGAGGCTGCTCCATCTGTGGATATACTGATACACCATTCCCACTGGAGTCCTAATTCAAGTCTCACAAAATTGCCCAAAGTTTGAAAAATATCTTTTCCCTTTGTATGTTCTGGCATCCATTTAGAACCCAGTATGTTGTCCTTAATAGCACCAATTTCAACATCAAAATAGCAGACAATAAGCTGGACAAGATCCAAATAGCAGACAATAAGCTGGACAAGATCCAGACAAAGCATGAGAGCATGCAGTGGACTTCAAAATCATCATGATCCAAAAAATTCCATTTACAGAAGTCCATGAAGTAGATCAATTTGATCATGTTTTTCAAAAAATGGTGCAATTCACAAGGAATTTGTATCTGAAGGGAATTGAGTGAATGCTGCATTCTACAAACAGGTGCATCAAAGGCTACTGAAGTGCATTTCCTAGATGAAACTACAATTTTGAGAGAAAGGCAGCTGGTTCTTATTGCATGACAATGCACCTGTCGATTCCACACTTGAAGACATTTCTGATGAAACGGTGCTTTACAATTCGACCTACTCTTCCAATCTAGCACCAATGGACTTCTTCCTCATTCCCAAAGCAAAAATTGCCCTCAAAGGAAATAGATGTCAGGTATTGTGGACATAAAGAAAACTGACTTTTTTCAGAAAAATTTAGAATGGTGTAATAAATGTATTCAATTCAGTGGTGATTACTTTAATTAAGTAATGAATTCTAATTAATTCAATTAAGTGGTGATTACCCAAAGCAAAAACTGCCCTCAAAGGAAATAGATGTCAGGATATTGTGGACATAAAGAAAAACTGACTTTTTTCAGAAAAATTTAGAATGGTGTAATAAGTGCATTCAATTAAGTGGTGATTACTTTGAATAAAAATAAAAATATTTTTGAGCTACTTCACTTTGTGTTCATTTATTGCACTAATCTGGGAAGTTTATTGCCACACCTCATTTGCCCATAAACTTTGTTATTTGCTATAAACCCTACCAGCCTTGCATCTAACCAGCATGTCATAAGTTAATGTTTATGCAATTCTCTCACATAATAAATTAATGGATATTTATATTTCATGAATATTCTGTCATTTAATGAAATAAACAAATAGCAATACATATCTCAGATCACAGCATGCAGTCAATATTTCTTAATGCAGTTTATTTATTTTCTCTTGGATTTAATAACATTTGAAACATAACGTGTATTTCATATTTTTGCTGTGATTAATATAATAAGCAATTCGTGATTTCGATATTAAAATAAAATGTTAACAAAAAATAAATAATAAATAAAAACTGACCTCTTCAAAAGGCAAATTCTCATATATATATATATATATAATCCAATTAATCCAAAAATTAAATAGAGATAGAAATTAATAAAATATATATTAAAAATAAATAAGAAAAAATAGTAGGAAATAGTACCTACCCTCTTCTTCTTTATTCCCCCCTATATATTTTTCTGTTATTGTTATGTTATTTTATTTGGCTAAGTTCTTTTTCACTCTACTGGTTTGTCATGCTACTGGCAAAAATCCTCTTTTAATTTAGCTTATTATAAGCAACATGTAGTGGATTGTGCTTTTCTGCTGCCACTGATGTTAGCTTTCCTACTATTTTTTCTTATTCATTTTTAATATATATTTTTATTAATTTCTATCTCTCTATTTAATTTTTGGATTATATTTACATGGGGGGTAGCGTGACAATGTGCTAACGCTGCATTCATACCACCATCTATAGCCTAATTTGTTTCTATATATTTTCATTTCAACTATTCTTTTGTCAGTGGTGTGGTTTGGCCATGCGGGCTTTCTGTTTTATTATTTTTCGCTTCATAAGGACCACTGCTATGCAAATCTATTCCATCGGCGCTCTGATTTTAGTATCATTCCTTCGTTTCATGGATTTGTTTAGCATTCGAAATGCAGTGATTCCCTGACATTTTATTAATTATTATTTTCAATTTATTTGGTCATGTAATGTTGTTAGTCTACGTTTCCATCTTAGTGAGATTTCACATAATTCAGAAATGGGTGCCACAAGGGGCGCCGCTAAATTTCTTTTAATTGGCTTAATTTTCTAAACTATTTTAGGAATGTTGCTTCAACACTGCCCTCTTCTTCTTTATCCCCCCTATATATTTTTCTGTTATTTTTATTTGCATTCAGCATGCTGTAATTTGCAGAATACTGAGAAACAATAAAATTCCTAAATCCAAAACAGTCTTATTGAAAGTGTATTCCATGTACACAAACTAAACTGAACACAAGCAAAACACATATAAATATGTGTTTTGCTTGTGTTGAGTTTAACATATAAATATCTGTTAAAATATCTTGTGTTTAACATATAAATATCTGTTAAAATATGTGTACCAAGCTATAAACAAAAACAAAGCATTACAATGAGCCCAGTGTGCCAACAGAATCGAGCAGTTGATTTTCCTTGACTTTGCTTTTACAAGACTCATATATTTAGTGCTTAAGAATGACCACCTATATATGTTAGGGCACATGTGCACACTTTTTGAACATGTATATGCAGTAAAGACACATCAACTGTAGTACTCTTTGATGTTTATGTGTGTTGGATGGGGTGAACTTATTAAACTTGTTTTTTTTCTGCACATCCACCATATTGCTTATTCATTTCTCTAATCAGGCACACATTAACAAACATATCCAGCACTTCAGCTACAATACACAATATATTTATAACTTTGAGTTATATGTACAGAGGTGACGCAATTATTGCCAGATTTCTATTTTTGCACTTTTAATAAAATTTGGGAAGGTCTGACACAAAGCCATTTTTTTCTCTTAAAATTTAATGAAATTCTGTAGACTAGAAGTCAGGTTGTTAGATTTCGACAAATGAAAAAACAGAGAAGACAATAAATACTTTAAGCATATGTGAATGCACCTAAAAATATCAGTTGTGTAAACATATGAAAAGGTTTTCACTTATAATTGGCCCATGTGAAATTTCCCACATTTTCTACAACAGCTTGTAGAAAATGTGAGAAAAGTAAACAGATTACAAAAGTATCATACCACTGGTGTGTGCCATCGAAAATCTTTCTATGTTCCACCCTGTGTTATGAGTGCATAAAGGTTACCAATGCCTGCTGTAGATCAGTCACTTTTACCTCAGTAGTAAGGAAGAATTTGGAGTCTGTGTTCAAGGCTACCTTAGAGGATTATCTTGAGAAGTATAATATCCCAAACAGGTCATTGCATGGTCTTATAATGGGAAAATGTTGTTTGACCAGTCTAATGAACTACTATGACGTAGTCTTATAACAGCTGGATACAAAAAAAAAAAAAAAAAACCAATTTTAGTATGGTATAGTAGTAGTAATGGAAAATGATGCAAGAAAGTAAACTTATAAAATATCAGAAAAAAAATAAATTTACAAACAAGAATTCTTGAGATGTGTGCAATAATTACTTTGACCAACATCATCAGATAAATGTGTCTTTATTACCCTTCAGCCACCCTCCAACTAGTAATTTCCCCAAACCTTTAAGATATTCTCAATGATACTAGCAAAAATCTTTATGCCACCTTTGTTCAAGTGAATACCATCTATACAAAACAGATTCCTTCTACCTACAAGTAGAGGCCATGCTGATAAAAATTACCTCAACCCCAGAGTCATGCAGACTCCCTGAAGTCTTGAGTTAAGATTTTCAGCATAAAATCAATCCCCTATTATGCCCGAACAGAATTGCAGATGCATATGCATTCTGACCTAACTTGTGGCATTTTTTTGAGTGTGGTCCTATATTTATCCAACAAATCATCCGGTCATGTTAATTACTGTTATTAGTCCCCATACGAATAACAATGCTCTCTTTACCTACCTTAAAATCTGACAGTCTGTTGTTGCAATGTCAATTTAACACCATCACTTTGCTTATTGGAGGCTCGAAGTAAATGAAACCCATGTTTAGTCACCAGAGCAAAGCCCCAGCAACCCCCATTCCTTCCATCATGCAATATGACCAATGTCTTTTGAGGTTATGATGGACATCCTGGCAAGATCCAATCTTCCATAACAGTCGATTCTGGTTAATTGGGACACATCGGGACTAGTGCATTTTGGCCCGATTAAGCGGCTGCCCCAATTATCCAAAGTTTCACATAAAAAAAAGTTAAAAATACAATGGACCCCCGCTTTACAATTGGTTCACTATACAATCAAATCACGTTACGATGGAGTCACCTAAGTAAAGTACTGTTCACTATACGATGTGTAGTAAGCGCTGTTCATTGTGATCACGTTTGTGAACTGAATTTTAGTTCTATTAAACAGCAATTCTAATTAGTGAAAATAGGAGGAATATTATCCATAGGCTATAAAAGTAAAGATATATTAAGCACAAATTTACCCTTTATTACCTTACCAATTAAAAAATTAAATGATACATGAAAATCGGAATTAATACGTACTGTAATATGTACATACTAACTAGTTGACATTTCTGTTCACTGACATTTGTGGGTGGTGGTTAAAATTCAAAACAGTAAAAAGATAAGCAATCAATAACAAAGAACACGGCACACACCAATTGCAAGTACCACGATACGTGCAAGTGAGAATGGAATAACAAGTTACGAATCTTTAAAAATAGGCATGAAGAGAAGATTATGAAAATTAATTTTTTTATATGATTGAAGATTTCATGGAAGTGTAAACACATTTTACCATAATAACCCACAGAATTCCAGCTGTCAATATTATCGCAAATTCAATAAGATCGAGTTTACTATCCATTTATGATAGATTGCACTAACAGAAAAGCTTAATAAACATGTGACTGCTAATTGTTTTTATTGTTTTATGGTTGCGACCTCCAGAAATAGGACAGAACCACATGGTACGATCGGAGACAATCGTAGGGTGATCTCCAGTGCTGCAGTCTCCTGCCCTGATTAAACGGCATGTTGTCCCAATTAAGCAAAGTAAACCCTGGCTATTTTCTTGATTGGGTTCTGTTTTTTAAGATTTGCCCCAAATAAACAGCTGCCCTGATTAACCGGTGGCCCAAATAACGGGAATCCACTGTATTTCAAGGGTACAGCACTTAAACTGTGTTTGCAGGCCAGATAGTCCATCAGATCGAACCTATTCTGCTGACGAGGCTACTAGGAGACAGTCGTGTTCAAAGCCGCTAAGTGGATTTTTCTTATTTATTGATTTGAAATTATTGTTTATCTAAAACTTTTGATTTAAATTTAGTAGTATAACATTATTTTGTGATTTTCTGATTAATTTGGTGTATTTATTCTTTACTCGGCCTTGTAATTGCATAAAAGTATCGGTAAGGGTATCCACGTGTTTGCAACTCCTCTGAACGAGAAGTTCTTTAGCCATATTTAGCCGCTTGATTGAATATTTTTTACATTGAATTATTTCTGTAAGTAGCTTATAGACCTAGTAAGGATCGATAGTTTATTCTGAATTGAGACAGCGAGATTTGAAAGTTAATTAATACTTAAGTGTCCGTAGATTTACCGTTCGTAACTTTCCCGTCTTTGTGATACGATAGTTATATACCGTACTAGATAGCGTTAGTTGAACTTCGTTAGCAGTTAAATTGTACTTTTAAATAAATACATATAACGACTTAGATTACAAATGTAATATAATTAATTATATTTAACATAATTAATAACATAACATAATTAATTATAATTAATTAATAAATTAATAGAATCATGACTCAGACCAGAGCAGCAAAGCAAAAGGCTCAAGCTAATGGAAGTGCTGTGGCTCAGAGCAGAACTGAGGGGGGCAGTTGTCCTCTGACTCACAGCCTTATAAAATGCACTGTTTGCTTGATGTTTGCAGAGCAATCGGGTACGGGACATGATACTGCCATGGGGGATGTCTTTGTATGTGCGCGCGATGCAAGGAGTGCATCGATATCAGGCAACAACTCAGCGTTCTTGTGGGCCTATATGAGAGCTTGAAGGATAGGGTGGATGCCCTCGAAGAAACTAAATTGAGGGGCCCATCAAGCTCTCAGCTGCCCACATCAACACCAGAGCTTGCACTTGGGCATCACGTGACACAGAGGCAACCCCCAAGGCAGAATGCGTTGGTCCCGAAGGAACTAGTAGTTGGTGGTGACTCTATTGTCAGGGAAACGGGGAACATGCTTTGTAAAAAGGATAGGTGGAACAGGACCAGGGTATGTCTGCCAGGGGCAAAGGTTGATGACGTTGTAGAGCGAATATCATCTTTTAAGGGCACAAAAGGTGATATAGTTGTACACGTTGGCACTAATGATATTAAGAGTAGGAGACCGGCAGAATTACTTAACAAGTACAGGTCACTGTTGAACAAAAGCCGAGAATTAGGGTTGAATTTGAAAGTGTCTGCAATTCTGCCCAGACACGATAGGAGGGAGTATATGATGAGAGCCTTGTCGATCAATTCGGCCCTGGAAAGATTGTGCAAGGCTCAAGGGGTAGAATTTCTTTCAGCCTGGACTGTACTTGTTAACAGGAGAGATTGCTTCTACAGGGATGGGATATACTTAAATAGAAAGGGTGCAAGAATATTTGCTGATGCTATATAGGCAGTGTTAGGTGGGTCGGAAAATTGCTAGCTTGGGGGGAGACAAAGACCAATAGATTGACAGTAGCCACTGGCAGAGGTGAAAGAGATTCTTGCACTGCTTCTATTAGAATGAGCAGAATCCTGAAAAACAAGATGCATGATATTTCAGAGACTGCTGGGAGCCATTGCGGTACAAGTAAACACATGGGTTGTGTTAGGGTAGCTAAGAATAGAAACAGGTGCAGGTATACTTGCGTGTACACCAATGCTAGGAGTTTAGTAAATAAATTTGATGAATTTGAGGTATTGCTCAAAACATCAAAGGCAGATATTGTTGGGATATCAGAGACGTGGTGTCACACAGATATAAGGGATGCAGAACTGGAATTTAGGGAGTACAACGTCTACAGAAAGGATAGACAGGATAGGAAGGGAGGAGGGGGTTATGCTATTAGTTAAGAAACACATAAAAACCAAGGAAGTGAAGCCAGTCGACATCGCTGGACAGTGCAGTGTTGAGTCAGTTTGGTGTGACATAAGCATTGGGAGATCAAAATTGAGAGTAGGAGTGTGCTATAGGCCTAATGACTCTGAAGAGTATAATAAGAAACTGTACAGGGAAATAGAGTGGGCCAGTAAATCAGAGAGTCTTATAATGGGAGATTTTAATTTCCCAGATATTGACTGAATTTGGGGGCTGGTCACTCACACACTAGCAGGGCTTTTGTGGATTTATTGGATGATTGTTTTCTACATCAGCATGTTCGGGAGGCAACTAGAGGGAGTAATACTCTTGATTTGATTATCAGCAGTGATTCTTCATGCATTAAGAATCTGCAGATAAATGAACCACTAGGTGGCAGTGATCACAGTGTGCTGAAGTGGGATTTACTCAAAGAGGTAACTACCATTAGGGGTAAAGGGAAGGGTTATTGCTTCCGTAAAGGCGACTACGATGGACTGAGGCAGTATTTAAATTCTATACAGTGGGACCAACTGATGATGTTACCAACAGCAAATTCAAAATGGAAAGCATTCAAAGAACTTATCTGGGAAGTTACTAGGCTTTACATGCCAACTAAGAAATATTGCTCAAGGTTTAGGCCAAAATGGATGTCAGATGAACTAATGAGGCATATGGCAGAGAAGAAAAATGCATGGGATACTTACAAATTAACACATGACACAGAAGCCTATGATAGATACAAGTTGATATGCAACCAAGTTACAAAGGAGATTAGGCAGGCAAAGGCAGATTATGAGAAATCCTTGGCAAGGGATGCAAAGAAAAACAGCAAAGAATTCTTTACTTATGTAAACTCTAGAAGGAAGGGGATGAATCAGATTGGTCCACTTGATATTGATCGGTCAACTGTTGATGATCCTGCTCAGGTAGCTAACAAACTAAATGAATATTTTGCATCGACATTCACACATGAGGAGTTATTCAGCGAGGGGAATGCCAGAGGTGTATTCAACTCTAGCAGTAAGCTACAGAATCTTGAAATAACTGGGAGTAAAGTGGAGGAGAAACTGTTGAAGATAAAATCAAGAAAGGCACCCGGGGTGGATGGGATCTATCCAGTTATATTAAAGGAGGCAGCAAAGGAAGTAAGCAAACCCTTAGCCATAATTATGAGAGCTTCCTTGGACTCAGGGGAGGTACCCATAGACTGGAAATGTGCAAATGTGACCCCAATTCACAAAGGCGGATCAAAGGCTGACACAAGTAATTATAGACCTGTGAGCTTAACTTCTGTTCCAGGAAAATTAATGGAGGCACTGGTTAAAGAAGCACTGCAGGATCATCTAGAGAAGAATTCAGTTATAGCTCGGACACAGCATGGTTTTGTTAAGGGGAAGTCTTGCCTGACCAATTTGATTGGATACTATGATGCAGTCTCAAAAAAAAACTGGATGCAGGGAATAGCTTTGATATTATATACTTGGATCTTAGAAAGGCTTTTGATACTGTTGCACATGGAAGACTGCTACACAAATTTGGAACAGTGTGACATTGGAGGCAAATTGCTGCTATGGATAAAGGGGTGGTTGAGGGGGAGAAGACAGAGAGTGGTAATCAATGGACACTGCTCATCGTGGACTAATATTATTAGTGGAGTCCCTCAGGGCTCAGTGTTGGGTCCATTATTGTTTTCTGTATTTATAAATGATATTGATGATGGTATATCAAGCTTAATGTCCAAGTTTGCAGATGATACAAAGGTTGGCAGGGTTGTCAAGGACACTACTGACACTATGCTGCTGCAACAGGATCTGGAAAGGTTGAGCAGATGGGCTGAGAGGTGGCAAATGAAGTTTAACATTGACAATGTAAAGTACTACACATGGGAAACAGCAACCCCAGAGCAACGTATCAACTCTGTGGTACTACACTGACAGTGGTAGAGAATGAAAGGGACTTGGGGGTGGTTGTGCAGGCAGATATGAAGTTCTCTGAGCAGTGCAGACGGGCTGCAAGAGTAGCTCATGGAGTATTGTCAATGATATACAGGAATTTTTCTAGCAGGGTTAAGGAGGTGATTATTCCCTTGTATAAGGCAATGGTCAGGCCACACCTTGAGTACTCTATATAGGTCTGGAGGCCTCATTTCAAGAAGGATGTAGAGCTGCTGGAACGAGTACAGAGAAGGGCAACAAGATTAGTGAATGGAACAAAGGGGTGCTCTTACGAAGAAAGGCTTAAGTTTTGCATATTACAGTGTCTGGAGACTAGGCACCAGCGAGGTGATCTGATAGAGGTGTATAAAGCCTTGAATGGTTTGAGCATGCTCAATGCTGATGGGATTCTTCCTCTAGCTCAGAATAATCACCTGAGAGGGCATAAATTCAAATTGAGGAAAGACAGATGTAGGATAGACGTGCGGAAATTTGCCTTTAGCCAGCGGGTGGTTGGTTGGTGGAACAGACTTCCATCCCTTGTAGTGGAGGTTGATAGCCTAAATAAGTTTAAGGCTCAGCTGGACAGGTATTTTGAACGAACAGAGGGGTGAAGTGGAAGTGGGTTTTTTTTTTTTTTTTTTTTTGCTGATGCTGCATAAGCTTGCTTTCTTGCATCAAATGCCTCTACTAATGCTAATGCTATTGGCAACTCTCTAGGAGGCTTCTGAATCAGTTAGTGTATAAGCTTGCTGCTTCTACTCTGCCAGATAGTGAGTGGAAGGAGTCCGAGTAGTGTGTATGTGGGGGAAGTTGTTAAGGCCACGTTACTTCAAGTAGCTAAGTACATTCTTACCATTGGTCCTTGAGGGTGTGGCAGACATTCTTAGATATGCTAGACAAGCTGTACTTGCTACTTGGGAGTCTAAAACGCTGATGGAACTGATATTCGGGTGACACACAAGTCAAGTGGACCCAATTTCGGCGAAGTCCAGATGGTCTGTGACAGCCAAATCCTCTGCTTGCACCTTCACGATGGTGGGACTGTTAGTAATCCTGGGTATAACCTGCAAGTACAAGCACACTGTGGGTGACCACCCAGGTATGAACCAACGAAAGCAGGGGTCGAGGTGTGCTGCAACATGGAGAAATGCTACCCCTCTGTGTTACTAGTCAATACTAGGTGGTAGATGACTCTCATCTACCAGTGCAATACCACCACTTTGCTTATTGGAAGCTTCAAACGGTGGAACCCATGTTTAGTCTTCAGAGCTATGTTCCAGTCAGCCCTTCCCCCATCTCTTCTAATGTGCAGTATGTGTCTTTTGAGGTAACTATGGACATCATGGCGAGATCCAAACTTCCTTACATTTCGAGGGTACAGCTCTATAACGTGTTCACAGGCCAGTTGCTAGTTAGTACACCAGACCAAACCTATTGGTAACTCTAGGATTCTTCTGGATCATACACTAGAAACAGTTTTGCCAACTGTTTCTAGTGTATAATTGTACTACCACTACTCTGCCAGATAGTGACTGGAGGGAGTCCAAGTGTGTATGCAGAGGATATTGTCGAGGCCACGTTATGTCAAAGATCTGGGTATATTCTTACCATGTGTACGTGATATCCAAAAATTTCATTACTTCATACAGCATGTCCCCCACTTTTTCTTACTATTGAACACACCATGAATTGTAAAAGTAATACTGCAAACTTATCTGAAAAAAGAACAAACCTCCCAAACACTTCCTATATACATGGTCTCAGTTCTAATCTCAACGATGTCCATTTCCACTTGCAGTCTGCGAAACCCCATGTACTTTTTCTGACAGAATCTCAGTTATCAGTTGATTCAACTACTGCTCATCTTAGTTGCCCAAAATATTCGCTGTATTATTCATTTTACCTCAAAGGTGGTACTTGTGCATATGTCCGTTCCAATATTCCCAGTCAGACTTTTTATTTTAGAATCTCCTCTTTTCGATCTTCTCTGGCTTAAAATCTCTCTACCTCATTCTGTCAAATTCATCAGTTGTCTCTAATGTTCTCCCAACTCCACTAATCACTTGGAGTTCTTTGATTTCCTCTCTTTGCAACTTGACTTTCTCCAGTCCAACTTTCCTAACAATGAGGTAATTTTCCTTGGTGATTTTAATGTTCACAATTCCAGCTAGCTTCCATTCTTTAGTCACATTTGTTCTTTAATCAGTGATGACCATAATTTCTCAAATTTTGACAATCAAAATCTCATTTTCCACCATCTGCTTTAGAGCTTTATGGTCACTTACCACTAACAGTTTCTGAACTTGTATAAATGTTGATGCCCAGATTATATATATTCAAATTCCTTGTCATACTGATACAGATAATCCATCAAGTTGGTTCAAAAATTTATCTCACAGGTCAAGTTACCTATCCATGAATTATAATCAATCAGTGGTAGATTGAAATATCCCTTAATAAGGCACTCCGACTTACTTAACTATTCAAGTTTAACATCAATAAATAAATATCCATTAATATATTTGTTATGCCTGACAAAGAATTACATAAACATTAACTGGTGATATCATGCTTGCTATAGCTGAGGCCAAAATGGTTCACAGCAACTAACAAAAATACACAAAGAGTTAAATGAGTTGTGTTTACATTGAGTGAGATATATATATGCATATATATATATATATCTCACTCAATGTCGTGATCACAGGAATTTTCATTCCTGTGATCACGACATACGGTCGAAAAGCGTTGTCAGCTTCAGGAAGGAAAATCGTTTTGAATATTTTCGTTAGATTCTTTTAATTGCGTTAATTTGATTTTTAATTGTTTTAAATTGATTTGAATTGTGTTAAATTGATTATTTAATTATTTATATTTTACTCTAATGTACCGGTAAGTTTTTCAATTTTTTCGTTTTTTCCGTTTTAATTTCTGGAGGGTATCATACAGAAGTGTTCTACGCACTATATTGAGGTAAACTCCTCTTATTATTTTACTAATATAAAAACACTATAAATTAGAAGATAGAATGGCATCAACAGTTTCTTTGTGGTATTGGTAGTCTTTGGAAAATAAGGATATAAGTATATTGAGCAAGCTCAATGGCAATGATATTCTTCCTCTTATGAAATACACAAAGGGTCATAAATTCAAATTGAGGAAGGATGGTTGCAAATAGATGTGCAGAAGTTTGTTTTCAGCTGGGCAGGTGGTTGATTGTAGAAACACACTTCCATCTGTTGTTCTGCAAGTAGGAAGTTTGATTAAATTCAAGGAAGAACTACAAAAACTCTCAGAAGGAATGGCCAGGTGATGTGAGAAGTTTTTTTTTGCTGATACTAAATAAGATTTCTTGCATCATCTGCCAATACCAATATCTTGAGTGAGCAAGTTCACCATGAATCAATTTGTGTGATGGATAAAGAAAGAATCTATCTAAAGAAAAGATTTAATCAGAGAAATGAATTAATGAAGGCTCCTACCTAGTACTCCTGAGACAAATATACCCGTCAACCTTATTCCAAATAGAATTGTGGGGATATCAGAGTGATGTCACTCAGATATAAAGGATGCAGAAGAATTTGAATATGGGGAGTACAATGTGTACAGAAAGAACAGGCAGGAAGGGGGGCTATGCTCTTAGTTATGAAGAACATAAAATATAAGGCAATGCAACCTGCTGACATGGGTAGCCAATGGAAGTAAAAACAAGAGTAGGAGCATGTTATAGGCCTAATGAGTAAAACAATCAACTGCACATAGAAATAGAGTGGGCCAGTAAATTAAAATATCTTATAATGTGGATTTTAACTTTCCAGATATTGACTGGAACTTGTGAGTTGGTCACTCACACGCTAGAGAAAATTCTATGAATTTATTGAATGACTATTTTCTATAACAGATGTTAGCGAGGCAAAAAATAGATGGTAATACTCTTGATCTGATTATTCAAGGATTAAGAATCTGAAGATAAAAGAACCACTAGGTGTGGCAGCGATCACAGTGTATAAATGTGGAATTTACTTAAAGATATCACTACCATCAAGGGTAAAGGTAAGGGTTTTTACTTTCATAGAGGTGACTATATTGGTTTCAGAGAGTTTTTAAATTCTATGCAGTGGGACCATCTAATGATGTTACCATCAGCAATTTCTAAATGAGAAGCATTCAAGGAAATAATCATAGAAGCTATTAGGCTATTCATACCAACTAGAAAATACTGTTCAAGGCTTAGATATAAATGCATGTCATATGAATTAATCAGACTAGTTGCAAAGAAGAAAAATGCATTGTATGCATATAAATTATCAAGTGACACATGGTAGATATAATCAAGTCTGTAATCAAGCTTTCCTTAGTTTGCTTAACTAAGGATATTAGGCAAGCTAAGGCAGATTATGAGAAAACTTTGGCAAAGGATGCAAAGAAAAATAGCAAAGACTTCTTTACTTATATAAACACTAGAAGTAAGGAGATGAATCATATAAGTCCATTTGATATCGATGATTCAACTGTTGATGATCCTGTTCAGGTTGCTGACAAGCTCAGCATCTACATACACACATAAGAAATTCTTTAGGGAAGTGGGTGCTAGAAATTTATCAAACCTTGCCAAGGAGCTAAATGATTTTTTTCGTAAAAACTGAGAGAAAAGGTGGAAGAGAAACTGCCAAAGCTAAATGCAAAAAAAAGAAGGTGCGATGGATGGTATCTATCCAGTTATATTAAAGGAGGCAAACAAACTCTTAGCCATAATTATGAGAGCATCTTTGGATTCAGTTGAAGTTCCCATCGACTGGAATGTGCGTATATATTTACAAAGAGGGATCAGAGAGATTAGCATTAGTTGAGGCATATGATGCAAGAAAGCAAGCTTATAGAGCATCAGCCAAAAAAAAAAAAAAACCCCTTCCCGTTTCACCCATCCGGTCACTCCAAATGTTTCTCTAGTTCAGCCGTAAATTTATTTAAGCTATCAACTTCCACAACAACAGATGGAAGTCTGTTCCAGCAATCAACTACTAGCTGGCTAAAGGCAAACTTCCACACATCTCTTCTACAACTGTCTTTCCTCAATTTGAATCTATGCCCCCTGATAAGAATAATAGTGTTATTCTGAGCAAGTGGAAGTATCCCATCAGTATTAGGCCTGCTCAAACCATATACACCTTATACACAGAACAACACTATTATTCGGACTTTACAATAGTAATGTAGCCTAGCACATGTGACTCCTAACTTGTTAACGAAATAAGCAGAAATTTGCAGTACTTTTAAAACTTCCAATTTTAATATAGTTTTACTCTTTTTTTTTTTTTTTTTCTGTTGTTTTTGAAAAAAAAGACAGATAAATTCTTCGTAACAAATCATATTACAATGGTGAGATGGAGAAGGGGTGAAATTGAATAAAAAAAGATGGAGTCTTTATCGTAAATCAAATCGAGTTGGCAGCTATGCAAAATTACTAATCTTCGGAGGTATGTATATGCCTTGGCATATAACGTTTTCCAAATAACTCAAAAAAAAAAAAAAAAAAATCGGGTATGGAACCAACTAAAGTTTAAGAACTTCTGGGAGTAAGTGATTAAATAATTTTTAGTGTCACATTTTTGGAGGTAAGATTTTAACTATTTACCATTTTACCTTGTTAAATTTTGTTATTTAGACTAACTTCTATTCATATATATATTTTTATACTACTTTATTGCTAACTTAGTATTAAAATCTATTTTCTACAATAACTTGAGGTTTGTCACTCTGAACACAACCTTCCATTAAAACATTGTATGTATAGGGAAAAAATGATCTGAATAGCACAAATTCGACTAACACAAGCTTTTCCAGAATGCATTGCTGGTTTAAGTCACAAGAATAATAAATGCATGCATGCATAACACAGTCCTCCATCAATTAGAGTCAAAAAGACAGATTATTCATTTACAATGGATAATCTGTCTTTCTGACTCTATTTTACCAGGGAGTTAGCAACTATGCAAATTCTATAGCAATCATAACATATGTATTGCATTGGAAATAAAAAAAATCTGTCGATTAATTTTTTTCTTTCTTAATGGCTTACTGAACTATTATGGTAAACCACCCTCAACCTTCAGGTTTTTATCATGGCCATATTCACTAACAGAAATAAGAAATTTACAGATTTTTTAAAATTTTAATTTTAAAGTAATTCAGCTTTTTTTTTTTTTTTCCTCCCCAAAAAAAGAAAAAAGACCAAGTAAAACTTTGTTTTTGCAAAAAGACAGAATAGAGAAGTTTTTGCAAAAAGACAATAGAGAAGTGCTCAAAAAAGCAAATCCAGGGAATTAGCAACTATCCAAACTCTATAGCAATCACTTTGGAATATCACCTGTTCACTATATCAGCTGGCATTTGAAGGCCCTTACTTTAGAAACTAATTTATTATTCATTTGAGAACCACATATAATGAAAAATATGTAAAAAATTATTATGACTAGAAATTTAATTAATATGCAACTTATAATCAATACAATAAACAGAATAAAACAAGGAATGGTTATGAAACTATACATACATCTGATTGTTCATGCAATTCTGAGAAAAAATGTTTGTACTTTTCAATGTCTTCATGGCAAAGATGAAAGTCCTTACTTTCAAGCAATGGTTCATTCTCCTAAGAATTGAAAATAAAATTATTTTACATAAAAAAAATATATATATATCACAAAACATACTTTTGTTACACAAGTTCCCACTGTACTAATTATTTTAGTAGTTCAAAAAAGTTTTAAATTATTAAAATAATTAAAAGCACTTTAAACTAATCCTGAAATAGATAGTAAAAATTCTGTGATAATAGAATAAATTAGCGAAATTTTTCTAATGTAAGTTACTCACCTCTGATAGCTGCATAGCTATTTTTTTATATTGTGGAAAAATTAAAATAGAAGTAAAATAAACTGGTGGACTGCTAAATATACATTACTTATTCTGAAAGCAATTTCAGGCAGTGGAGTAAATCATCAGGAAGAAGTGTAAAGAATTGAAAACCAAAAAGAAAAAGATGCAACAAAAATATAATTAGGCATGAATGGTAAGGCAATAAGTGAACCTACTTTTCAGAGACCATTGTCAATAAGCTACTTAGCTAATTAACAATGTAGCTAATCAGCTACCTAAATGCACACATGAACAATACCATGCTCATGTTTTAGATATTTGGATACTCTACAGGAATTCTGGTATTCCTGTAGAGTATTCCTGTAGTGCCTATCTTCTAATGCACATTCTGATGTGCTATGGCTTCCATAATGCATAACTCATACTCATGATTTAATTTAATATGGATTTTGACAGTTATTCAGCTTTGTGATGATGAAGTGGTAGCTATGTACTGATTTCAATACTGTAATTAAGGTAAAATGCATGTGTTTTAAACAAAAGAGCAACCATATCTAATGGATGCAGAGCCATACAAATCTGCTAGCAACTAAGGAAGTAAACTGTAATGTTTAAGATTCAAATTCCAAAAAAAGAGTATTAGAATTCTTAAAGAAAGAAGCTATTTGGAATATAAGGAAAAAAACAGTTTTACGTCTGTATTCTAAAATACTCATATATCTTTGCCATTACCTAGGACATAAAGGAAACTGTTGTAATCAAATTATAGAATGGATTTATCCTATGAGAGAAGGGAGCTAGGTTTCTAGTCTGTTAAAAGTCATTCACTAAAGGAAGTGTGTATGCCCTAATCTGAAATTTGAAATTTATGCACAGGGTGATCAATAATTTGGGAAATGATGAGGCTACCAGCTGTTTGGATGGATCTCCTTCGAAGTGGCGTAAGTGCTTACTCAACTGAATACGATAATTCCATTACTTCTGCAACTTCTGGATGTATTCCTGTTATGCTTGAGCATTGGCATTACTAGAGACATATGATGCAAAAAAGTAAGTTTATATAGCATCAGCAATAAAAAAAAAAAAAAAACACTTTCCATTATATCCATCCATTCACTCCAAAAGTAAGCCTATCTTGGTAAAAGCAACCCTTTGTTCCACGCATTAATCTCATTGCCCTTCTCTGTACTAATTCTAGTAGCTCAATAATCTTTCCTAAAATGAGGTCTCCAGACCTGTATGCAATACTCAAGGTGTGGTTTGACCATTGCCTTATACAAGGGGATAATCACTTCATTATCCCTGCAAGCAAAATTCCTATATATCATTGACAAGACCCAATTAGCTACTCTTGCAGCCTGTCTGCACTGCTTAGAAAACTTCATATCTGACTGCACAATTATCACCAGGTCTTTTTTATTCTCCACTACCCTGAGTGTAGTATTGCACAGTTGGCATGTTACTCTGTGGTTACTGCTACTCATATATAGTACTTTGCATTTGTCAATGTTAAACTTCATTTGCCACCTCTCAGCCCATCAGCTCAAATTTTCTAGATCCTGTTGCAGTAGCATAATGCCCTTACTGTAACAACCCTACCAACCTTCATATAATCTGCAAACTTGGACATTAAGCCTGATATACCTTCATCAATATCATTGATAAATACAAAAAAACAACAATGGGTCCAACACAGACCCCCGGGGAACTCCACTAATAACAGTCCATGAAGAGCAGTGTCCCTTAATTACCACTCTCTGTTTCCTCCTACTCAACCATCTTTTTATCCATTGTAGCAACTTGCCCTTAATGCTATATTGCTCCAAATGTCTTCCATGTGCAACAGTATCAAAGCTTTCCTAAAATCCAAGTATATGATATCAAAATTATTTTTGCATCCAGTTCCTTTGTGACCACATTATAGTATCCAATCAAATTGGTCAGACAAGACTTTCCCTTACAAAATCCAGCTGTGTCTGAACTATAACTGCAGTCATATCTAGATTATTCTGTGGTGCTTCTTTAACTAGTGACTCCATTATTTTCCCCAGAACAGAAGTTAAACTAACAGGTCTGTAATTTCTTGTGTTGTCTTTTGATCCCCCTTGGTGAATTGGGGATACATTTGGATGCCCTCATATTCAAGGCAAAGGGCCTGCTAACTTCCATTAATATAACTTTGATAATAGAGAGCTATTAAGTGCTCGATATTCTATTGTATTATCAATCAACAGGGATTACTTTATTTTAAATATAGGAAGCTTCTTCTCTAACCAACTCTCCTAGTCCTACTCGCTAATAATTCTTGGGGAAGGTGATATCAATTTTGCAAAACATGTGGGACATCTTCCCCTCTGTCAGAACGGTCTGAACACTATGGTTCTGACAGAGGGGAAGACGTCTCACATGTTTTGCAAAATTGATATCGCCTTCCCCAAGAATTATTAGCAAGTTGGACTAGAAGAGTTGGTTGGAAAAGAAGCTTCCTATATCTAAAATAAAGGTAATCCCTGTTGATTCATAATTAATATAACTAGATAGATCCCATCTGCCCTAGGTGCCTTACTTATGTTTAACTTCAGCAATTTCTCCTCCACTTTGCTCTTAGTTATTACAAAATCTTTTAACTTCCTGTTAGAGTTTGATGAGCATCTGGCCTCCACTTTCCTACAAAATTCCTCATGTGTGAATGTAGATGCAAAATACTCATTCAGTTTGTTAGCTACCTGAGCAGAATCCTCAATAATCGAATCTTCAATATCAAGTGGACCAATCTGATTCATCCCCATCCTTCTCTAGCTTACATAAGTAAAGAAGTCTTTACTGTTTTTCTTTGCATCCTTTGCCTAAGATTTCTCATACTCTGACTTTGCTTGCCTAACATCCTTTGTGACTTGATTACAAACTAGCTTATATCTGCTCTACAATGTCATCAACTTTTGCCCCTGGCAGACATACCCTGTTCCTATTCTACCTATCCTTTTTGCACAATATATTTCCCATCTCCCTGACAATAGAATCACCAACAATAACTAGCTCCTGTGAGACCAGCACATTCTGCTCTGAAGATTGCCGCTGTGTTTCCTAATGCATAAGAGTTAGCTCTGGCATTGAGTTGGGCAGCTGAGAGCTTGATGGGTTCCTATTTTAATTCCTTTGAGGGCATCTGCTACTCTTCAAACTTTCATAGACACCCATCAAAATGCTGAGTTGCCGTCTAATTTCTTCTCACTCTCTGCATCTAGTACACACAAAAACATTCTCCTTGGCTAGATCACGTCCTGTTCGAGCAAAGTCTGCAAACATTTTACAAGTTGCACATTTTTTTGGATGTGATGCGTTGGAAAAATGCACTCATTGGTCCTTCCCCGAGCCAAAGCACTCCCGCTACTTTTTGCATGTTGCTTTGCTGCTCCAGTCTCGGGCATGATTTCCATTTAAATACAATGTGATTAATTATGATACGATGTGAACAATGAAAATTAAATAAGGTTAATAAATTTAATATTAATTGACTATACTATACTTGAATATATACAATACTATACTAAGCTAATGCAGTGATACGTATTCCGCTATATTTTTACGTTATACCTTAGCTATCAAGATATCGAGATATCTTTTGGAATTGCTAATAGTTCCTGTGCCATGTTTTGAATTATTTCTTCAGTAGTTCCAAATCTGTGACCTTTCAAGAGGGGCTTTAAGCTTGGCAAACAAAACAAATCACAGGATACTAAATTCGATGAATATGGTAGTGGAAGACCACATTGCAGGAGGGCCTCACAAAAAATTCTTGAATGAAAAACACCAAGTGGTTAGGGAATTGTCATGATGCAAATGATAATTCCCTGTGGCCTAGTTTTTTGCCAGCATCCCTTAATTTTTGTAAATTTGTTTTGCAGTATTCCTGTTTCACTATTTGCCTGTGTGGAACAAATTCATAAAAATGAAAAATTCCCTGTAAATCAAAAAAAATAAATAAATAAATAAAATAAGATAAGTATAATCTTCACACTTGATTAAGATAGTCTTGCTTTTTTTTTGGTTGTTGGAGAAGACAGAGTCTTCCACTGAGAGGACTGGGACTTTGTATCCAAACCACAGCCATACACCCAAGATTTGTCATCAGTAAATGGAAGAAACAAATTGTGGATTAGCAGCAGCAGCAGTTTGATGACGATCCTGACATATAAGAACTAAACTCTTTATATGATCATCAGTGAGGATGCAAGACACAAACCTACTTATATGAGGACATGAGGAACAGGGTTCACACACTCCAAGAAATTTAAAAGAGGAACCTATTGAGCAACCAGCCACCCAAAAAAAATAACTGGATACTATACTAGTGTATCACACAACACAACGAAATCCTCCATGGGAAGTAGTTACTGTTGGTGACTCAATCATCAGGAAAAGAGGAAATATATTTTGGAAAAAGGATAAATGGAATTGGGCCAACAGTTGACACTGAAGAGCAGATATCATCTTTTAAGGGGAGAAAAGATTATACTATTGTACATGCTGGTTCCAATGATATTAAGAGTAGGAGATCTCAGGATTTACTTAAGAGGTACAGGGCAATGTTTAGAAAAAGTCATGAGCTCGGATTAAATTTGAAGGTGTCCAACTGCAATTCTAACTAGACACAATAGGAGAGAGTACATCATGCATTCAATTAGTCTGTTATATTAAATTGAATGTCTAGGCATTAATTGATTAAATGAATGCCTAGACATTCAATTTGGCCCTGGAAAGACTGTGCAAAGCTTGTAGGGCAGAATTTTTCTAAGGTCAGTGCTTGTTAACAAGAAATACTGTTTTTACAGAGATAGGATACACTTAAATAGAAGGATGCAAGAATATTTGCTTATGCTATCAAGGCAGTGTTAGATTAATAAGGAAAACAGCTGGCTTCAGAGGTGGGAGGTGGGGCACACAATACTAATAGATCAACAGCAGTTACAAGCAGAGACAAAAGTGATTACTGTTTACTGCTTTCATTGGGACATGCAGTAGCCAGGAAAACAAGGTTTCAGACATCATAAGGCCTGCTGAGGTGGGGGGTTACTCATGGGACAGTGAGTTACTAAGAACATGGGCAGTGTTAGGGTTAGTAAGAACAGGAACAGGTTCATGGATACTTGTGTGTACTAGGGGCCTTTGAAAAGTTTGTATCCTGAGTATGAATGGTTTACTTGAGAAGTCTAGTAACATATTACTTTTCAACAAAGTCCCCTTTGGAGCAATTACACTTTTGCCATCGATACTGCAATGTGTTGATTCCAGCTGCAAAGCAAGTTTTCTCTTGGGCCTCCAGAAATGCATCCACTACAGCAATAACATCGCTGTTGGTGGGAAAATGGATGCCAATTAGGAATTTTTTCATATTAGGAAATACATGAAAGTCCAACAGTACAAGATATGGTGAATATGGGAAGATGGAACAAGATTTTGAAGCTGCACTTATGCAGTGCAGCCATGGAAATGACAGATGAGCAGGTGTGATGCCCTGGTGGAACAAGACTCCTTTGCTGAGTTTTCCTCAGAATTTATTTTTGATGTTTTCATGAAATGCTTCAAAAGGTCTTTGCAATAAGTGCCTGTGACTGTCTGGCCTTCTGAAGGGAATCCACTAGCAACACTTCATCAACATCACAAAAAACCAATGCCATTCACCTTGCCAGCAGAAGGAATCAACTTGGCTGTCTTTGGAGGGGGGGGGGGAGAGAAGAGATGTGTTTTCACTGTTTGAACCACTCCTTTGCCTCTGGCTGAAAGTGGTGGACTCGTGTCTAATCCATAGCCACAAACCTTGCAAGGAAATTTTAGCATTAGCATTAGTAGAGGCATATGATGCAAGAAAGCAAGCTTATACAGTATCAGCCAAAAAAAAAAAAAAAAAAAAACACTTCTCATTTCACCCATCCATTCATTCCAAATGGTTGTCCAGTTCTGAGTTCTGCTTTGAATTTATTTAAGCTATCAACTTCCGCAATGACAGATGGAAGTTTTGTTCCAGCAATCAACTACCCACTGGCTAAAGGAAAATTTCCACACATCTATTCGACAACTGTCGTTCCTCAGTTTGAATCTATGCCCCCTCAGGTTTGTAATCTGAGCAAGAGTAAGAATCCCATCAGCACTGAGCCTGCTCAATCCATTCAAGGCCTTATACACCTCAATCAGATTGCTTCCCAGGTGCCTAGTCTCCAGACACTGCAATTTTCAGAACTTAAGCCTTTCTTCGCAAGAGCACTCCTTTGTTCCCCTCACCAGTCTTGTTGCCCTTCTCTGTACTCATTCCAGCAACTCTACATTCTTCCTAAAATGAGGAATTCAGACCTGTACACAGTACTCAAGGTGTGGCCTGACCACTGCCTTATACCAGGGGGATAATCACCTCCTTATCGCTGCTCACAAAATTCCTGTATATCATTGATAAGACCCCATGACCGACTCTGGCAGCCTGTCTGCACTGCTCAGAAAACTTCATATCTGACTGCACAATTACCCCCAGGTCTCTTTCATTCCCCACTACACTGGGTGTAACACCCCCCCCCATTGGTACATTTCTCTGGGGTTACTGCTACACATATGCAGTACTTTGCATTTGTCAATGTTAAACTTCAGCTGCCTCTTCTCAGCCCATCTGCCCAACTTTTCTAGATCCTGTTACAGCAACATACTGTCATTACTGTTATTAACAACTCCCACAACCTTTGTATCATCTGCAAACTTTGATATTAAACTTTATATACCTTCATCAATATCATTGATAAATATACAAAACAACAGGCAGGGTTACCATAACAAGCTGTTTATGAGTGGCCATATTTTTGACATCTAAAACACCTCAGTGGGTTTGGAATGTAAATCCTCACTGGGCAGTTTAAGCAGCCTGCCTTGATGGAAAGGAACTTGGACGCCATGGGAGTGTTGAATGCTAGGATGACAACTAGGGTAGGGATGAGATTCCCATCCTTTTGCATCAATATTCTCTTGACAGCCATCAATTTGCATCAATATTCTCTTGAAATTTGCTGTATCTGCTTGAAAATGAATGAAAATATTCACTAAACTTGACAACTGTGTCTTTGATCTGTTGTCAACAACTTTGGGGACATTATGCTGACATCTTTTCAGAGAGTTCTAGAAATTCTATTATTATAGATGTTCTGATGAGATGCCAGAGATGCTGGAAATGTTCCAAACTTTCAATTGTCAATCACGCATCACCAGATAATTCACACTGTCAACAACTTCTGGTGTGATGGATGTTGTAGATCTTCCATAGTGTGGGTCATCTTCCAGGTTCTCCCTCCCTCATTTAAATTCTGCCACCCACTTTTTAACCACAGAATAGAAAGGGACATCCTCTCTCAATGTTGTATCCATATCCACATGAACTGCCTTTGGCATTAGTCTCTTTTTCTGAATACTGGATGACTGCATGGTGATTGATTTTGTCCATCTTTCCTCATTCATACAACTTTGTTGCCTTCAAGACCTGTAATTAAAAAAAGACTACTGAAATTGCATATAAGGTGAGTTACTATTTGAAGTGTTATACATTAAGTACAGAAATTTTTAACACTGTACCATTACCCTTTCATACTCAGGTCACAAACTTTTAAAATCAACCCCCCCCCCCTCTTGCACAAATGCTAGGAGTACAAATAATGAATTTGATAATTTTGATATACTGGTTAGGTCATCAAAAGCATACACTTTAGGGCTATCGAAGCTAGTGCTATTCAGATATGCAGGATGCAAAATTAGAATGTGATGTATAAAGACTCTTGGTAAAGTAGCACTTAGAATTTAAAGCAATGAACCCAGTTGATGTGGATGGCCAGTGCAACGTTGACTCAGTTTACTGCACTGGAAAAAAATAACAGTAGGAGTGCATTATAGGCCACAGAACTATGATAAGTGTAACAAACAATTATTCAAACAAATAGAGGTGGACCAGTAGAATGTCTGGCTTTAACTTACCAGATACTAACTGGATGATCACAGTTGTGGGATGATCACAGTAGCAAGATTTTTGAGGATTTCTATTATTATTATTATTATTAGCTATATGGTGCAAGGAAGCCTAAGGCTTATGCTGCACCAGCAAAAAAAAAAAAAATTCCTGAGCCACCCTGAGAGAGAGAGAGAGAGAGAGAGAGAGAGACAAAAGGGAATCACCAAGAAAGAGAAGAATGATGATATCCAGCTCAGGACCCTGGGTGTGCCATGCCCATACTCACCAGATGTGAGCCCCTGGGATGATTGTTTTCTACAGTAGCATGTTAGACAAGCAACAAGAGAAAGCAAAACTCTTGATATGATAACCACCAGTGACTTCTCATGTTGTTGTTTGTGGTTTTATGGCACAAAAATTGCTTTGGCTATATTGTGCCTGTTCAAGTTTTGCTTTTTATCGGCATATTAGATGCAGTTGGCAAGATTTATTAGGTGGAAGAAAGTAAAGAGTTCATTTACATCTGATTGTTCTCCAAGAATAAGTTGAAGAGTTAATGGTTCACGTGCATGTGATTTGAATGCAGACTGGCAGGCTATTTGGTATCGTGGGCACTTTATGATTACGTGCTTTACTGTGAGTTGGGAATGACACCGAGAGCACTGTGGAGGATTATCTTTCATTAGGAGGTTTGTTATTTATTTGGCTTTTAGGCACATTAGCAACTAAGGCCATATTGCTCCAGGGATATGCGGTGGTCATTCCCTGACCTTTCCGCATCCTCTGTATTTGGTGGTCACGGGCTCGAACCCTGGTCTAATCAAGAAGCGTGTGCTACGCACTGCTGCTCCTCCACCTGGCTACTTCATTAGGAGGTAAGAGTGAGTTAAATGTATATGGCCGATACGAAGCTTGTTTGTTTGTTAGTTATTTGGTTTTTAGGAGCATTAGCAACTAAGGCCATATTGCTCCGGGAATATGCGGTAGTCATTCCCTGACCTTTCCGCATCCTCTGTATTTGGTGGCGACGGGCTCGAACCCCGGTCTAATCAAGAAGCGTGTGCTACGCACTGCTGCTCCTTCCCACCTGGCTACGGAGGCGCCCCGATACGAAGCTGGGCGAGGATAACTTCTTCATGCCTGTTCCAGCATTTCTGTTTGATTTGATATAATTTGTTGCTTGTTTGGGATTGCCAGGCTTGTCCATATGTTTTCAGAGAGTTTTTGAATGACTTGGGTAAAGTCATTGAAAGTCATTTGGGACTTTATACACAAGAGAATATTCATTTAATGGATGTTTATCAACTTGGTCAGCATGCTCATTGCCCAGTATTCCAGAATGTCAAGGAATCCAAGTGAACTGAACACTTCACTTGGATTCCTTGTCCAAGTGAAGTGTTCATTCCTTGTCCAAGTTGACTGAACACTGTCCTGAGGTGAGATAAGCAAGTCAGACTTTTTCTCAGATACGGATGATTAGGATGATTTTCTAACTGTAAGACATTTATTGCACTTAATGAGTCGGTAAAAATTATACTTTTTGCAAGGGAAATTTTGTCAATGTGATCTAGTGCGAGACATGGAACAATTCTGCACTATATAGTGCATTCTATGGGAAGAGACAGAAATTATGTTGTTTGGCAGGACCACTGCTGCACCTGTGTGTGTGTGTGTCCATTTTGTAGCCATCAGTGTACATATGATACACATGAAAGTAGTCAGAGAATTCCTCTGCATAAGCAGAATGTAGTTGTTTCTTATGTTTTTGTGGAATGGTGATTTGCTTCCATTTTGTGAGATCCATGTCGCAGTTAACTGAACTGATATTCCATAGTGGAAAGGACGTGGAATTATCTTGATAGATTTTATCTACACTTAAGTTCCATTGTGAAATCATCCTTTTAATCTGATTCCTGCTGGAAACTTGTCATGCATTAAGAAAATCTAGATAAAAGAACCACTTGGTGGCAATGAGCACAGTTTATTGAAGTAGGAACTACTTAAGGATGTAACTACTGTCAATGATTAAGGAAATGGATTTTTCTTTCATAGAGGTAATTACAGTGATTGTAGATAATTTTTAAATTCCTTTTAGTGGGACCAACCAATCATCGTTACCAAATGGAAATTCTAATGGGAATAGGAATCAGGGAAATAATCTTAGAAGCTACTACTAAGCTTTTTATACCAACTAAGAGATATTATTAAAGGTTTAGACCTAAACGGATGTCAGCTAAACTGATGAGACTAGTGGCAGAAAAAACAAATGCATGGGATGATTATAAATTATCAGAAGACACAGTAACCTACTGTAAATACAAACTAACCTGCAATCGAGACAACAAAGCTAAGTTAGATTATGAGAAGTGTTCTGCTAAAAATGAAAAGAAAAGTAGCAAAGAATTCTTTGTTTATGTTATCACTAAAAGGAAAGGAAAGCAATGAACCATACCATACTGACCCACTAGATATGAATGACACAACTACTGATGATCCTGTTCAGGTTACTGACAAGCTAAAAAATATTTTGCATTTACATTCACTTGCACAGAAGTTTACAGTAATAAGAATACTAGAAGTACACCAACTTATAACCATTAAAGAACTTTAATTTTCCCCCCTCATAAACTGCCCCAAGAAACAATTTATAATAGACTTTGAATATGGTCTCCGCAACGTTCCGCAAAAAAGACTTATTGGTTCAGCAGGTTAATCAGGTAATCAATAACTCTAAAACTCTTCGGGTACCCAGACTTAATATGAATGAAATTACAGCATTGCGTAGTCTTAGAGGGAACAAAGATATTGTTATCCAAAAAGCAGATAAAGGGGACACTGTAGTTATTATGGATAAAACGGACTATTTTAGAAAATTGGACTCTATCATAATGGACAGTTCTACTTACAGGGTGATAGACCGGTCTGTATTCATAAATTTAGTAAACCAATACAACAAAACTCTAACGGCATATCACAAAAGTAATTTTATTTCCATGGTCCAATTAAAAGAGCTGAAAGCGAGGACATACAATATTCCTGTACTTTTCGGACAGGTTGAACTTCACAAACCCGGTTTTCCCGTACGCCCAATTGTATCATACAAAAATTCAGTGTTTTCACACTTAGCTGCTCACTTATACAACATCATTAAACCATTTAAACCATTTTGGCATAAAAAATTATGACACTTTATTTAATAGTATTAAAGATATTACGCTTGGCATTCATGATAAATTATTTTCATTAGATGTTACGTCTCTGTCTCTGTACACCAATATAAATGTGGACTATGCTCTCGATGTAATTTAAGAACTGTTAAACAAAGATTCTATTGCGATAAATCACACTAAATTACCCAAAAAAGAAATTTTTAAATTAATCAAACTTCTTCTTGAAGCAAACTATTTTGCATTTAAAGAGACTATATACAAACAGGTTTTCAGTTTACCGATGGGTCTGAACCTGAGCAGTCTTATAGTGGAAATCTATCTTGCCAATATCGAGGATGTTCATTTAACACCATTTCTTCCCCGCATTACTTACTATGGGAGATATATTGATGATATACTTGTCATAGCAGATCACAACACCACTCAAGACATTCTATGGGTACTCAATAATATTCACACGAGATTACATTATACACTGGAGGAGAAACAGATAGAAAAAAAATCCCTAAACTTCTTAAATTTCACCCTCACACGCAACATGCAAAAAATCCAAGTTACCATTTACCGAAAACCCACCAATTCAGGGATGTACCTGCATTACCGAAGTTATCATCCATTCACATATAAGAGATCTATTATATTCAACCAGTTTTTCAATGCTTACAAATATTCCACGTCTGAACCCACCATACACTCAGAAATTGTTACACTGACCGATAGGTTTTTAAATAGAGGCTATCCTCACTCTGTTATAAATCAAATCAGGTTGAAGGCTAAAAATAAAACATTAAATATGATACCCATTCATAATACCAATAAAACACATTTTATTTCCATACCGTACATTGAACAATGGTACAGGCAGCTTAATAAACTCTTTAGAAATACTGAATTCAAAATAATAGCCAGGCCCATGCAGAAGTTCCATAATATATTAAAAAATCACACAATTCTTCCTTCTTGCTCGGCACAGGTAAATGATCTTGCGTACAAGATTTCGTGTAGTCAGTGTGATTCATTGTATGAGGGTTCCACTCATTGCATGTTAGAGTTACATGCTGCTTCTGTCTGCACGTAGTGCGCAAATGTGTCAAAATTGGCATTTCATGCCAACTCCAATGAGGGTCACGTTTTCCTATTCAATGAAGTGGTAATTTTAAATATACAACACAATTACATTAAATTATTGATTGCTGAAACGCTTGAAATGAAACTACACGAAAATTCTATCAATGTGCGACGGCCGCATCTAATATCAGATTTTTGGTCTTTTTTTATGGGAATAAAAAATTTTTGGTTGATTGCCGTGTTCACAGGATGGGAATAACACTTTGTGATATTCCCATCCTGTGAACACGGCAATCAACCGAAAAGCGTGGTCTGCTTAAGGAAGGGAAACAGCTGTGCATTTCGTTTAATTTGAGTATTCATCCAAATTGTAACTTTTAATCCGTTTAATTTTAAATAGTTTTTAATCTTTTTAATTGTGATTTTAATCTTTTTAATTGTGATTTTAATTAGTGATTTTAATTATTTATTACCAGAACCAGTTTTAACTAATTATTATGACACAATGTCTTCTCGCACTCATGGTCTTGCTGCTGTGGTTTGATGTGTTTCGGGGTTGGGTTGGGGCTCTCGGCTTTCAATTCCGTTGTGTATCGGATTTGGTCGTATCTCTATGAGTGAGGGAATTCATTAATTCGTTTTTTTCACTTTTTTCATCTTATTTTATTCGTCACATATGAGAGAGAATTCACTGGAAGCATTGCACAAAAAATTGAGGTAATCTCTTACTTTTTTAATATAGTTACACAGAACTTACAGAATGGATTTGTAAGTGAAGATGTCTGACCAATCTGTTTAATTAGTATGATGCAGTAACAAAAAAACTGGATATGCAAAAAATAATTTTGACATCATATACTTAAATATCAGAAAAGCTTTTGATACTGTTCCAAATGAAAGACTGCTGTAAAAACTGGAGTCATGTGGCATTAGAGGCAAGCTATTGCTATGGATAAAGGGATTGGTTGAGTGGGAGAAGACAAAGGGCAGATAACAATAGGCACTGCTCTTCTTGGATTACTGTTATCAGTGGGGGTCTCTCAGATTTTTCAGTACTGGGTCTATTGTTGTTTTCAATATTTATTAATGATACTGATGAAGGCATATCAGGCTTAATGTCTAAGTTTGCAGATGATACTAAAGTTCACAGTAGAGTAAATGACAGTAATCAATGTATGCTACTACAACAAGATCAAATCTAAAAAAATTACACTGATGGGCTGAGAAGTGGAAATTGAAGTTTAACACTGACAAATGCAAGGTACTACATATGGGTAGCAGTAATCCCAAAATAACACTCCAACTGTGTGGTACCACGTGAAGTTCTCTGAGCAGTGAGTCTCTGGCTGCTAGGACAGCGCATGGAGTTTTGTCAGTGTTATATTGGAATTTTGGCAACAGGGATAAGGAGGAATAAGGCAATGGAAAATCCACATCTTTGGTGAAGAGAAGAGCGACAATAGAGGAAAACGTACTCTTACCTAAAAGGACTTCACTTGTGCAAATTGCAGCATCTTGTAAATAGGCACCTGCAAGGGTATCTGATCTGCCTTAGGTGTTTAAACCTTTGAATGGATTGAGTAATCCAAATATTGATGCCGCCTTACCCTTGCTCCAACAAGAGACACATAATGGGCATAAATTTAAACTGAAGAACAATGGTTGCAGGATTAATGTGTAGAAATTTCCTTTCGGCCAAACAGTAAATGACTGTTAGAACTAAAAAAAAAAAAAAAAACTAGATAAAACTAAAGTTTAATCTAATCTTGTGGAAGTGGGTAGTTTGAATAAATTCAAAGAAAAACTAGGGATTATTATTATAGAGATTGATGGACAGGAAATGTGAGAAGTGTGTTTTTCTTGTTTGTTTTATTTATTATTTTTTTTTTAGCCAATGCTGTATAAGGTTCTTCTTTGCATTATTTGCCAATACTATTACTAAGATTCAAAGCATTTACTTAAACCATTTTACATAACTGAATAGTCATTACACATTAATTTATATTTTAAATATGTTTATTATAAAGTTTTTATGCTAATACTGCCATTCATAATTTTGCCAACTGCAAGGATCAATTAATCTGCAAACACAATGATAAAATATCAATACTCCGGGTTGTAAATGCTCGCTCTTCTTAATTATTTCAATATCTATATTAACTGAATACAGGATATTACCACAAACAAATTTTAGAAAGAACAAGTTTTAACTAATCTTAAGTCAAATTCAAGAATAATACTAGATTTATAGCTGAAACCTTATTCCTATTCAACTATATTTTTTTAAAAATTCAATAACAAACTTTAACACTGTGAATTTGTTACATTACATTAGGCCACACTAATTTATCATCACAAGAGTAAAAAGCTTATTTTGATTAGTGTGAAAGACCTCTAGTAGAATTAGGATCAATTTTGTTTCAGGCTTTCCAAGCTATGTACCACTCACATTAAAAATATGCAAGTTTCTTTTTAAGTAACTCACCTCATTATCTGTTAGGTTTAATAATCATAAAAAGTAAAGGTAAAAGAATTTTAAAACTCACGAGTTGTAAGTGTTCCATCCTAAAATGCATTCCAGTCAAAGCATGATTGTTTCTTAAACCTAAATAAAACTGATTATAACCAGATGTCATCATTAAATAAATTAAGTTTTAATTTATTTAATGACAAAATCTGGAAGGTGTCACTTTCTTAAAGATAATTAATCTTGTAGCAATAAGAAAAACTACTTGTTTTTGAGATTTAACTAATTTGCAATGGTTATTTTTTGGCAAGTGAAAAATGGCAACTGAAAATTAGTTACAGCTTGAAAAGAAATATTTTTTCTTATTCCTACAAGATGAATCATCTTCACAGAAGTGACTCCCTTTTATAATTCATCATTAAGTAAATTAAGTTCAGGTTATATGGTTTTAATTAGGTTTAAAAAAATAATCATGCTTTAAATGGAATGCATTTCAGGATGAATAGGGCAGTTTTTTAAACAAACCTTCAATCTCACAAGTTTTAAAATTCTTTAATTTATATTTTTTATGATCAATTAAGTGAGATAATTAAAAAGAAATTCATGCTCTTTTTAATATTAAATTAGTAATACAGTTGGGCTATAAATAATGTCAGTAGTACTAGCCACCATTGGGCTATAAATAATGTCAGTAGTACTAGCCACCATTGGGCTATAAATAATGTCGGTAGTACTATACAGGGTGTTTCAGTTAAACGTTTCAGAACTTCTAAGAGGGGTAGGGTACATCCTGACAACTCGAAATCATATAGCAATATGGGGTCGGAAATGCTTTCCTGAAGCGGTGTTGTACACAAAAGCACCATAAAGAAAAGAGATCGTGAGTGAGAAATCGTTTTAATAATACATGAAAAGAAGCAAAAGGTACATGGATTAAAGTAAGTGTTCGAAGTTTCTTCCACGGGCTACAATGCACGCCTCACATCTCCGACGCATGGACATCCGAAAATTCTGGAATACTCCAGGCGAATTTCGAATTTCTTCGGCAGCTACTGCGATTCTTGCAACCAGCTCCTCAGCATTGTCAACAGGGGTGTCATAAACTAGCGATTTCATATGACCCCAGAAATAAAAATCAAGACATGATAGGTCGGGTGACCGAGCAGGCCAACGCACGGGACCACCACGTCCGATCCACTGTTGACCAAATGTGACATCCAGGTAGTTACGAACATCTCCGCTATAATGGGCAGGGGCTCCATCGTGTTGGAACCACATTGTCTGTTGCGTCGATGCAGAAATCTGTTCATCTCTCAAAAGTTGTGGCAATACTTGCTGCAGAAAGATCAAGTAGACCGGTTAGACGACACGGTAACAGGTAAGGTCCGATGAGGTGATCTCCCATAATACCGGCTCATACATTGACCGAAAATCGAATCTGTGCTACACGACATCGTATTGCATGCGGGTTCTCGACCGCCCAGATATGGTCGCTATGCGTGTTGAAAATTCCTTCCCTTGTGAAGGATGCCTCATCGGAAAACAACACTTCAGCAGGAAAAATGGGATTTGTAGCACATTTTCGAAGGTACCACTGTGCGAAACCAATACGAGGTTGAAGAAACTTCGAACACTTACTTTAATCCATGTACCTTTTGCTTCTTTTCATGTATTATTAAAACGATTTCTCACTTACGGTCTCTTTTCTTTATGGTGCTTCTGTGTACAACACCACTTCAGGAAAGCATTTCCGACCCCACATTGCTATATGATTTCGAGTTGTCAGGATGTACCCTACCCCTCTTAGAAGTTCTGAAACGTTTAACTGAAACACCCTGTATATAACTTCATAATTACCAAAAAAAAAAAGAAAAAAAAAAAAAAGGTTTCTGGTAGTTGTTTTCCTTGCAATCCATCAAGAATTTGGCTCAATTCTTTTGATCAGATTGTTTCAAAAACCAATGGCAAGCAGTGATGCTGATTATAAAATGCTGCATGACATTTTCATCTAGACAAAGGTGGAATCACATGAATGCCGCTGTTGTCAGCAAGAATGGTGTATGTGGTGCTACCAACTCTGCTACCCATGGATTATATGTCAACAGAAATAGCTGGGATTAATTTGATTAAAAACAATTTATTTTAGTTATTAAATATTAAAATAATGGAAACATCCTGAGAAAAGCAATTTATTTACCTCATCAGAATCAGTACTCTCATCAGATGCCACTGAAGAAAGACCATCTCTTTCATCTGTAATAAAGCCATTTTCACCTGTAAAGAGTTAAAAGTAAGCACTTACAAAAAATTAAATTTCTTAATTTTTTTTTTAATACCTGTGTTTTTTAAAGATTAAAAAACTGGCACTTGTGATGAAACTATACATGCATTCAAAATGATGCATGTTCTGCATGAACACAGGATGAATCTAGACAGACATGTCTAAAATGTGGCATGTAACACGAAACTACATGGGCATTTCTGTCAGTCTCAAATGAATTTCATCCAGATCACTCCACATCTATTAAAAATGACATCACAAATAAGAAAGTCATTGGGTAATCCATCCAATTTTAGCAGTATCTAAATACACTGTAAACTCCATATTACACAGATTGATATAATGCAGAATCGTTTAAAATGCTGTCAGAGGTAAGATCACAATTCCATCACCCCCTTCTTTTTCACATGCTTCAAATTTAATCAATTTGCGATTTGTTCCAGTGCATTTACTGGTTTGGTGAGCATTTATAGTTGATTTTTTACAGGCCTCATGGAGCGATTAGCACAATTGCTATCTGTAAACACAATGTCCTACAAATAAACTTTACATTACCACTTTTAATTTCTTTTGTTGTTTCAGTAGTGAATGTTTTGTTTGCCTTTGTATTAAACAAATACAACTCAGGCTGGAGGTGTCCGTGGCTAATTTATAAAGACAGTCAAATAATAATTCTCTTTTCTTTTTTGTCTTTATTTTATTTTACTTTATTTTTATTTTTGTCTTTATTTTATTTTAATTTTTGTCTTTATTTTATTTTACTTTATTTTTGTCTTTATTTTATTTTAATTTTTGTCTTTATTTTATTTTACTTTATTTCTCTTTATTGATTGTTCAGTTGTTGCATATAAACTCAAAGCTGTCCTAAAAAGTTGAACAATGGTAAAGTTTACATGTGCTGTTTGGAAATTGGACATAAGCTTACTCTACATAACGTTAGTGTATGTTTTCAAAATTTGGTTTCTTTTCTTTCCTTTTCTTTTTAATAAAAAAACTAATGTCCATGGAAAGTTCTCAAAAGAAAAAATGATAAACATGGTCAGTTCAAGAAAAGATAGCTGCACTGAACTTACTAAAATGGGAAAGCATGCAAGTGGAGGTGTCTCAACACACAAGTGTGGGGGAATTCACTCTCAGAGGATGGATTAAAAGATGAAGAGGCTTAAGACAGCAAGCAACAGCCCACTGGATAAGACTGTGTTCACACAGTTCATGGAAGAAAGCGCAGAAAACTTATAACAGGTGGAATTATCAGGTGAAATTATCTGGAGTCAAGCTGAAAAACTGAAGAAACTTAGACAACTAGTAAGTGTAAGTGTAAGTGTTTTTAGGGTCAAGCGGCACCTGGGGTTCCCCCCATCTCCGCGTAGTTTACGTTGTGGTGTATTACAGTACACTGTAAATGCCAGAGATTTAAAAGTGTATGGATCTTGGATCGTGTAATGTCGTGTACCGTTGTTCTTCTGGCCATTTAGCCGCTGGACCCCTGTTGGGATCCAACGTTGCCCCACTTACGCCCCATGGAGGCAGGCCAGGAACTCCGTAGACTTAGTTTACTCTGGCAGGTCCTGCCGCTTAGTTTCCTGAGATTTCGGCGGCTAGGACCAAAAAAAAAAAAAAAACTTTGGGTGGCATATTCCAATGGTCATCAAGAAAATAAAATAAAGTGATTTTTATTATTTGCGTTGACGTGGGGATATTATCGCTTTAATTTTTTAGGCCGAATGCTGGGCGTATGGCGGTTTTGATGTATTAATTTTGATGTGTGGGACTTCGCTAGCGTGAAGATAGAGGGGAAGGAGGCAGAAGACTGGGGGGAAAAGGCAGAAGTATGGAGCCAATAGAGAAGGCGGCCCCAGTTTCAGTGGGGCATGCCCATGCCCCACCAGAGAGGAAACAGGGGATGGCGAGAAGGGGGGACCGTGTGGCCATCCCCTCCTCCCGGGGAGTTAGGAATTATAGGTGAAGAGGGCTAGAGTGCCCTCTTCAGGTCTCCAATATGGCCTTTGTCTCACATCTCTCTTCATTGTCACTCATGGGGCAAGCTGCATCCTTGTGTTCCTCTTTCATTGGTTCAGCATCCTTCTCTGATGCATATTCCAATGGTCATCGATCATTGGTTGATATCCCCGTCCTTAGTTTCCCGTATTCCTTGGTGTCCATATTTGGTTTCATTACTCCTGTTGGCCTTGGTGGATGGCTATTTGTAGTTTTCTTCTGGAGAAGACGTCCTGGGCAAAGCGACTAAAGGCCGCAAATTCTTCTGGTGTGTCCAGGAGATGATGTTCCTGGGTGTTAGGGATGTATTTAATTTTCGTGATCATTTGACATCTGATGTCTTCGTATATTTCACACTGATGCATAACGTGATGCCATGTTTCTAGTTCGCCGCAGAGACAGTGTGATTCCTTGATTATGCCCATGGCATTTAATTTGGCCTTGAAAGGCCCGTGGCCGGTGAGTAGAAAAGTAGTGTTTAGGCCTGGGTACAGCCATGCGGGAGCCTTGGGATACAGCTTGGTTACTTGGGGAATAAATTTTTTTGTTACCGCTCCTTTTTCTCCGTCTGTCCATCTTCTCTGCCAAATTTGTACAAGGTGGTCCACTATTTTTTGTTTCTCGTTTTTCCTGTTATTGGTGATATCAATGGTAAGACTGTTGTAGGTGGTTTGGGTTCCTTTGGCTAGTAGATACATAAGTCCGCAGCGGGTTACCTCTAAATCCAAGGGTAGGGTCCCCGCAAGGACCTGTAGGGCACTCGTACTAACCGTGTTACATGCTCTTGTTATTGTTAATAATATGTTGCGTTGGATCGTGCCCAGTATCCTTTTATTCACTGCTGTTTCTGCTTTCTTGTACCATATGGGAGATCCATATGTTATTATCGGGATGAAGATGGCTTTATAATACAGGGACAGGGTTCTCCTGTTTAGCCCCCAGTCCCTGCGTGTAACTCTGGCAACGAGCGCTGTGTATTTCCGCAGTTTCTCTTTTAGATAGATTAGGTGCGGTTTAAATGATAAGTTCTGATCGATGATCAGTCCCAGATATTTAATTTGCGTTGACAGTTTGATTGTTTGTCCTGCCAGCTTGATTTGTGGTGGTCTTCTAAGGTTTAACCTCCCTCTCAATAGTACTGAGTTCGTCTTCGTTGGCGAGATTGTTAAGGTGTGTAGTTTTGCCCAGTTCTGCAAGGTTTCAAGGGCTTGGTTTCCAAGCGTTTCAAGGTTCTGTCTGGAATCCGCTGCGACCGTCAGTACGAGGCCGTCTGCGAAGGCCTGGGCCTCCACCTCCCCGAGGTCCATGGTGAGGAACTCGTCAAACACTATATTCCACAGGAGCGGCCCCAGGACAGATCCCTGAGGGCAGCCCCTGCGGACCGGCCAGGTCAACTTCTTGTAGGGCGTTATTACTTGGACGTTTCTGTCCGAGAGATAAGTTTTGATGCTCCTGTACAAATTGCTTGGTGTTCTCGCTGCCCTGAGCCTGCAAAGGACGCTCGGCCACCAGAGGGTGTCGAACGCCCCAGCAAAGTCGACGGCTATGACAAGGAAATATTTCCTGGTACACTGCATCGCTTTGGTGATTAGGCCTTGGACGGCATCTATGGTCGAAGATCCCGATTTGAAGCCGTATTGCTTGGGTGAATTCAGGTTTGCCTCATTATAGTGGTTGTGGATCCTTTTATGTAATAATCTTTCGTAAAGCTTGCTTAGTGTCGACAATAAGGCTATGGGTCTATATGAATTGGGATTTTCCTGGTGTCTGTTTCGATTTTTGAGGATCAGTTTTAGATTGGCCGTCCTCCAGCTGGTGGGGAACTGGCCTTCTTTGATACAGGTGTTGTACAGTCGGAGCAGGAGGTCCGGCATAACCTCCGCTGCTTTCTTGACCATTTCCGGCTCGATGAGATCGGGGCCAGGGCACTTTTTGTTCCTGGTTTGTGATACCGCTTCTTGTAGTTCGTTGGCTGTGAAAGGGGGTTCTAGTTGTTGGGTCTCATATTCTTCGTTTGCTTGGCAGATGGCTTTCTGGTCCTCTGTTAGTATGCCTGGTGGGTCTTGGATTAGATTGCTGAGTATATTCTTTATTGAGTCCTGCCATGTTGCAGTGAGTGTTCCTTGCGCCGTCTTTGTTGCGGTCATCACTTCGCCTCTGGGGAGTTTGTTTGTGGTGATTTTATACACCACTCCCCAGGGTTCAGTATTTCCTGTTACTTGGACAAGTCGTTCCCAGGATGTTTTCTTGTTTTTCTTAATAGTTTCTGTATAAAAGTTTCGGATCTGTCTATATTGTTGTCTCAGTTCTGCAACTTCCGCCTGGGGCCATGTTCTTCGTGCCCTTTGATACTGCTTTCTTTTATCCTGTACTTGTCTTCTCATTCTTTTCAGCTCCGGGGTCCACCATGGCATTGCTCCCGTCATCGGAGTTTTCCTTGTCATGGACGCTTCCGCTGCGTTGATGATTATGCAGGTTATATCTTGTGCGAACTGGCTGGGGTCTATCCTTTCACCTTCGGTCTCCCGTCTGTCCAAGTCCTCCATGTGCTGTCTCCCTTGGGTGGATAGGAAATTGCAGTAGGCGTCCCAATTTGCTTTCCCGATTGCGAATCTGTTTGACAGGTATTTAGTGGCGACTGTTCGAGCCTGATTCCTTTGTATGCTGTAAGTGATGGTTCGGTGGTCAGACGTAGTCCACGCGTTTTGTACAGTCCAGTGGGTTACGTTTGTATCTATATTTCTGGACGTTAAAGTTATGTCGATCGTTTCTTCCCATAGCATGTTACAATACGTTGGGAGGCAGAACGGCTGGTTTATGACTGTAAATAGTGAATTTGCTAGGAAGTCTTCTAGTTTCCGTCCGTTTGAGGTTCCCCTGCGGTCCGGTTTGGCACTGTGCCAGACAGGTGATCGGCAGTTAACATCCGCTCCAATCAAGATTTTATGCCCTACCAGGGTTGTCTGTACTGATTGTAGATATGTTGTGGCAAAGTCGATTTCTACTCCAGGCCTACAGTAGAGGGCTATTATGTAGTAGCTGCCTATGGAGCATATTATATGGGCACAGGCTGCCCAGGGCGTGCAAAGTTGTGGTATCTTTGTAACCGTTATCTCTGGATTTCTTACTAGTACTGCTGCCCAGGGGGTGTCTTCGTTGCTTTGAACAATTTTATAATTGAGCGGGTATCCCCTTACTTGTTTCTGATTGGTATACGGTTCTAAGACTATGATGATGTCGGCATTTCTGCTTGGAGTCGTACCTGCTCAACAACCGCTCGAGCTCGCTGGGCGTTTAGTTGGTGTATCTTTAGTACGCCGCAATTGTATTTTTTATGTTGTACTACCATAATCGATTCTTTGTTGGTAGGTGCCTTTTACCTTGAGGTAAGTGGGACAGTTTGAGTCTCGGATGGAGTGGTTGTGATCCATTCTGAGGCTTTTGCAATTGGTGCAGATGGGTTCCTTAGTTTTGTTGGCGCAGGTCTTAAAATCATGTCCCCTCTCTGAGCAGTGGCCGCAGGTTGGTTCCTTTTGGGCACAGGTGTGAGTGGTGTGGCCATATTTGCAACATCTAAAGCATGTCGGTATGGCCACATGTTCTCTAAAACGGAGGCAGCTCCACTCGACAAAAATCCTGCTTTGGTTTTTTAGGACCTGCCAGGCGGGCGGAGTCAGCTCAACTGTCCAGTTATATCCTCCATTTATTTTGGACTGCGTTCTGTATTTTGGGGTCAGCAGTGTCGCCCCTTCTTGATTCGGTAGGTGGCTTTTTAGGTTTCTTCTATATATTTCTTCCGTGAGTTGTTGTGGTTGTAGATTTTGGTCCACATTGAAAATAACTATTGATGGGCCTTTCTTTTTTGGGGTCTCTGCCATGAGTCCCAGAGTATTTAGCTTGGGGTTCGTTAGTATCTCCTCGGCTTCCTCCTTGCTTTCCGTCTCAATTACGATACCAGGACTTCTTGTTTTTCGGATAGACTTTATCCTAGTGTCTTCGAAGTCCTCTTTGAGATTGTTTGACTTTTTGCTTTATTTATTCACTGGTCGGTCTCTCTTCTCCGGTGGGTCTCAGTATGACGATGTTCGGGGTTTTCAATAATACTTTCTTTTGTTGGATTTCCACTTTGTTTGTTTTCTCTGCCTCGTTTGGTATATTCCTCAGCGTTTGAGCATATGTGGGGGCGCGCTGTGGCATTTTATTTGCCCCACATTCCATATAGGTTTGTAGCCGTGTAGCTATTCTCTCACTTTCTAAGTATGTACCATGGAGAATTGTCTCCATTTTGTGAAATATTGTCACAATTTGAGACCTCAGTCCGGAGGAGATCCTGTTAGGGTTCTCTTTGAATATATTTTCAAGGGCCGTTTTTAAAATAAATGTTTTCTCATAAACGGAGCCCTCTGGAAGAGTGGGGTTCAGGGGTGGTTCCTGTTGTTTGTCATCGTTGTTTGTTTCCCTTTGAGATGCTGTGTGGTCGTGCTGTTCTCTAGACTCGGTCTGGGAGCGGGTCACTCGCTTATTTTTTCGCTTGGCTTGAGATGCCCCTGATCGGGTGTCCTCGATATCTTCTGTCTCGTCAATAATGTCGAGGTGGTCACTTTGTGACTGCATCAAGGATTCCATAATTTTTTCTGTTTTCCCTTCCATTTAGCGAATTCCGGATAACCGGGAGAGTTCGGTTTATCGGGCGTATGTTGGGATGATCTGGTAGGGCACTGAAAATGCTGTCGGACGATGTCCTTCACAAATCTGTGGTTGAATTTGGAGGCACACAGGTGGTTATTGAAGTTTTGTGCTATCCCCTTTGGTCACTAAGGGGGGGGGGAAACAGCCTAGTGTGAAAATGCTCCCAGAAGAGCAGGGTCACTTCTCATAGGGGCTTCCTGGGGCGCCGGAGGCGATAGTGTCATTAGTAATTCCGTGGAATGCATAGGTAAGGAGTTCACAGTCAGCCAGGCAAAGTTTATGGCAAGGGGGGGGGGGAGTCACTGAATTCATTGCTTCTGGTTTAATGTACACATAAGGCAGTTAATACACACACACATAATATAACATGCAGCAGTTATCAGCACAGTTTGATGGAGCAAACTTCCTGCTCAGTTTTAACACGGTTTGGGAACCTCCCCAGTCAAGTGCAAACTACTGACGTGGCCACTGCTTTATATCAGTGCCTCTCTATGGCCTTGCCGCCAGCCACATGGTGACCATTGTAGGTCTGGCAACAAAGGACACAGATAAAAACGCTGGTAGTTTACTAAATTCCCAGTAGAATATAAAAATAGTCTCACCTAGGGAATCCTCCGATTAAGTTCTTTCAGCTTGAACACTTTTTTGAACTATATGCACATTTTAAACTACTAAATTCCATTAAAAATCAGGAGCACGATAAAACGTGTCCTGACACTAAGGCCGCCATATTGGCTCTCCACTTAGACAACTAGTGTGGAGCACAAGTATACAAGAAAGAAGTCAAAGCAAGCAAGGGCTGGCTCAGCTCAGCCAATAGAAAAAAGGCACAGAATTCGCCAGGTTGCAATTTTGGGTGAAATTCGATCTGCAGACACCAAGGCTGCTCATGACTATTCATCACAATTAAAGGTTATCATACAAGAAGGTATGTACCAAAACAAATTTACAACTGCAACTAAACAGGACTTTGTTATCGCATGCTTCCTGATAAGATAACAGCTTGTAAATCCGATGAACAAAAGGCATGGGGCTTTAAGGTGATGAAGGAGAGGGTGACATTGCTTTTTGCGTCAATAAAACCATTGTGCATAGGAAAATCGAGGATGCAAAGGTGTTTCCACCAAAAACTCATGCAGCCATTAGCGTTTTCATATTTCCACAGTAAGAATTCCTGATGACAGCAGAGATTTTCGAGAACTGGTTTCATAAACTTTTTGTGCCATTCGTGTGTGTGTTCACTTAAGAAAGAAAAATGTGGAACCTAAAGTAATTTTGCTGCTGGACAACTATCTTGCCCACCCTCCTACAGAAAACCTCATAAGGCGTGATGGTAAAATAAAGGTGAGCTACTATTTGCCAAAGAATACGACCTCAAAGCTCCAACCTTTGGATCAAGGCATTATATCAACCTTCAAGATGCACTACAGGAAACATTTTATCAAACGAATAATTGATGAGGAAGTATCCATAACAGAATGCCTGAAGAAGCTCACGCTGGCTAGTGTTTTTGACTTGGCAGAGAAGGCATGGGGTACCATATCGCCATCTAAAATTGAGAAGTGTTGGGAGCAAGGTTTTCAGGAAGAATTTGTAATTGCACCAGACTCAAAGGAAGAGTTTGAGGGGTTTACTAAAGAGGACACTGGAAGCAAAATCAGTTTATCAGGAACTGCTGATTCAGTCTAGCAGTCATGACATTTATGACTGGATCCATATTGATGATGATTGTTCTACTTACGTATATGATACCACACTGTTATGGAGAACATATTGAATAGTGATTTTATGCTACTACAAGTTCAAAAAATATATATATACCTCTTTCTGTTCATTACGAAGGCAATGAACATAAAGCATTGTTTTGTTGATTCTCAATCTGTTTGATATGTGTTCACGGAGGACCAGTTCATGACATGTATCAATCCACAGGATTTATACTGCCTAGTTAAGTGACCAGATGATTGCAGCAAATGCTCTAAGTCTATAGGCCCAAATTGAGGCTTTAGCAGCTGGAAACTGCACTTCAGTGCTAGAATTAGAGAATGTAGATAGAATTCATATCATTCAATTGATATAAATTATCAAAATTGCAAAAAAAAAGAAACGAGACAACAAAGCAGTTAACTCTAGATTCATTTATTAAAAAAAACACAATATAATCAAGTACTATGTAGACTCCATCAACTACTCATATCAGAGAGTTATTTCAACGTCAAAAATGCATGTCTTATTTCTATGATCTTAAGCTTTAGGAATATTGCATATCAATGTATTTTTTTTTTTTTTTAATTGTTAATGATAGAGCGCAGGTATTTTTTAATCTCATATGCGTGGGCTTGGTTGTGTGTGAATTTTTGTTCTTAGCAACTAAATCTCAAAAAATTTGAGTGAAATTTTTATTTATAGCACCCAAAAAAAAAAAAAATATCTATATGATACTACACCCTTTTTTTCATCCATTTTCACTCATTCATGTGTAGTGATCATTATTTGTAGTTACAACCTTTAAGTTGATTGTTTCTAACAATCCAACATCAGTAAGTTTACATCCAAATATGTAAATTCAATAAAACGTGGTCCAAAATTTTGAACCCACTGCACACATTATATTGGGTCTACAGTTTATTTTTTCCTCCATATAAAGTTCAATGAACAGTAAGTATCCAAAAAATTCTCTTCATATTTCCACACATCAATATGTAGCTTTAAAAAGCGCTTGGCATTTCTGACTGAGAAACTTGCAAACAAAATGTGTGAATGTTTTGTTTTCTGTCTCCTGTAAGCATAATTCATTTTTGCTATGGTTGCAGGATTTATACTGCCTAGTTAATACACTACTCACAGAACATAAAACTTTTACTTCAAAAAAACAAATAGCCCTGTTATATAATGCCCCACTTTTAAACAAGTGGCATTGCCAAAAGGTTAATCTATCATTTAAAAGAGCCTACCTGCTGTCCGATGAGGGACAAGCAAGTAATGAAACAAATTATTATTGTGGTGTCTTGTAGTAGTAGTAGTAGTGGCTTCTGATGCAAGAAAGCAAGCATATGAGCTTATGCACCATTAGCCAAAAAAAAAAAAAAATTTACAAAACAATTCTCTCTTAATGTTTGTCCAGTTCCTCCTTAAATTTATTTAACCTATAAACTTCCACAACGACAGATGGAAGTTTGTTCCAGCAATTAACCACCCGCTGGCTAAAGGCCAATTTCAGCACATCTATTCTACATCTGTCTTTCCTCAATTTGAATTTATGGCCCCTTAGATTCTTAATCTGAAAAAGTGGAAGAATCCCGTCAGAAATCAGCTTGCTCAACCCATTCAAGGCCTTATACACCTCAATCAGATCACCTTGCAAGTTCCTAGTCTCCAGCCGCTGAAATTTGCAGAACTTAAGGATCTCTTGGTAAGAGGATCCCTTCATTCCCCTCACCAATCTTGTTGCCCATCTCTGTACACACACTCAAGCAAATCTACAGCCTTCCTAAAATGAGGCCTGCAGACCTGTATGCAGTTTTTGTTTGTTATTTGGTTTTCAGGAGCATTAGCAACTAAGGCCATATTGCTCTGGGGATATGCCGTGGTCATTCCCTGACCTTTCCCCATCCTCCATATTTGGTGGTCATGAGCTCGAACCCAGGTCTAATCAAGAAGCGTATGCTACGCACTGCTGCTCCGGAGGTGCCCCCTGTATGCAGTACTCAAGGCGTGGCCTGACCATTGACTTATACAGAGGGACAATCACCTCCTTTTCCCTGCTAGTAAAATTCCTGTATATCATTGGCAAAACCCCATGACTTGCCCTGGTAGCCTGTCTGCATTGCTCAGAAAACTTCATATCCGACTGCACAATTACTCCCAGGTCTTTTTCATTTTCTACCACCTTAATTGTGGTAGCACACAGTTGGTACGTTTCTCTGGTGTTACTACTACCCATATGCAGTACTTTGCATTTGTCAAAGTTAAACTTCAGTTGCCACTTCTTAGCCCATCTGCCCAAATTTTCTAGATGCTGTTGCAGTAGCACACTGCCATTACTGTCATTAACAACCCTGCCAACCTTTGTATTGGTCCCACCGTATAGAATTTAAATACTGTCTCAGACCACCAAACTCACCTTTAAGAAAACAAAACCCCTTCCCTTGCGAGTAAACCCCACTTCAGCACACTGTGATCACTGCCACCTAGTTCCTTTATCTGCAGATTCTTAATGCATGAAGAATCACTGCTGTTAATCAGATCAAGAGTATTACTCCCTCTAGTTGCCTCCCGAACATGCTACTGTAGAAAACAATCATCCAATAAATCTACAAAAGCCTTGCTAGTGTGTGAGTGACCAACCCACAAATTCGAGTCAATATCTGGAAAATTAAAATCCCTCATTATAAGACATTCTGATTTACTGGCCCACTCTATTTCTCTGTACAGCTGTTTATTATACTGATCAGAGTCATTATGCCTATAATGCACTCCTACTCTCGATTTTACGTTCCCAGTGCTTACATCACACCAAACTTACCCGACACTGCACTGTACAGCCATGTCGACTGGTTGTACTTCCTTGCATTTTATGTGTTTCTTAACCAATAGCATAACCCCTCCTCCCTTCCTATCCTGTCTATCCTTCCTGTACACATTGTACTCCCCCAAATTCCAGTTCTGCATTCCTTATATCTGTGTGACACCACGTCTCTGTTATCTCAACAATATCTGCCTTTGAAGTTTTGACCAACACCTCATATTCATTAAATTTATTTACCGAACTCCTAGCATCGGTGTACACACAAGTATATATGCACCCGTTTCTATTCATAGCTACACTAATACAGCCTGTGTATTTACTTGTTTCACAATGACTCCCAGCAGTCTCTGGGATCCCCTGCACCTTGTTTTCCAGGCTGCTGCTCATTTCTATAGCAGCAGTGCAAGAATAACTGATCTCTGCCAGTGGCTACTGTTAATCTATTAGTCTGTGTATCCCCCCCAAGCTAGCAGTTTTTCTACCCACCTAACTCTGCCTCGATAGCATCAGCAAATATTCTTGCACCCTTTCTATTTAAGTGTATCCCATCCCTGTAGAAGCAGTCTCTCCTGTTAACAAGCACAGACCAGGCTGAGAAAAATTCTACCCTTTGAGCCTTGCACAATCTCTCCAGGGCCAAATTGATCGACAAGGCAGCATATACTCCCTTCTATCGTGTCTGGGCAGAATTGCAGACATTTTCAAATTCACCCCTATTTCCCAGCTTTTTTTCAACGTTGACCTGTACTTCTTAATTAATTCCGCTGGTCTCCTACTCTTAATATCATTAGTGCCAACGTGTACAACAGTATCACCTTTTTGTGCCCTTTTGATAAACAATTGGAGATAACTGTTATCCTCTAATAGAGTTCTGATGTGTCTGAGCCCTTGGTCAAGGTAGTGAGGACTGCAGATTTTTGGATATACTACTTCTACTTTTCAACTGTCTCTCTTACCTCTCATTCATCCCCTGCTCTTTTAATTCGGACACAGCATGATTTTGTTAAGGGGAAGTCTTGCCTGACCAATTTGATTGGATACTATGATGCAGTCACAAAAGAACTGGATGCAGGGAATAACTTTGATATTATATACTTGGATCTTAGAAAGGCTTTTGATACTGTTGCACATGGAAGACTGCTGCACAAATTGGAGCAGTGTGGCATTGGAGGCAAATTGCTGCTATGGATAAAGGGGTGGTTGAGGAGGAGAAGACAGAGAGTGGTAATCAATGGACACTGCTCATCGTGGACTAATGTTATTAGTGGAGTCCCTCAGGGTTCAGTATTGGGTCCTTTATTGTTCTCTGTATTTATAAATGATACTGATGATGGTATATCAAGCTTAATGTCCAAGTTTGCAGACGATACGAAGGTTGGCAGGGTTGTCAAGGACACTACTGACACTATGTTGCTGCAACAGGATCTGGAAAGGTTGAGCAGATGGGCTGAGAGGTGGCAAATGAAGTTTAACATTGACAAATGTAAAGTACTACATATGGGAAACAGCAACCCCAGAGCAACGTATCAACTCTGTGGTACTACAGTGGTAGAGAATGAAAGGGACCTGGGGGTGGTTGTGCAGGCAGATATGAAGTTCTCTGAGCAGTGCAGATGGGCTGCAAGAGTAGCTCATGGTGTATTGTCAATGATATATAGGAATTTTTCTAGCAGGGATAAGGAGGTGATTATTCCCTTGTATAAGGCAATGGTCAGGCCACACCTAGAGTACTGTATACAGGCCAGGAGGCTCATTTCAAGAAGGATGTAGAGCTGCTGGAACGAGTACAGAGAAGGGCAACAAGATTAGTGAATGGAACAAAGGGGTGCTCTTACGAAGAAAGGCTTAAGTTTTGCGAATTACAGTGTCTGGAGACTAGGCACCAGCGAGGTGATCTGATAGAGGTGTACAAAGCCTTGAATGGTTTGAGCATGCTCAATGCTGATGGGATTCTTCCTCTTGCTCAGAATAATCACCTGAGAGGGCATAAATTCAAACTGAGGAAAGACAGATGTAGGATAGATGTGCGGAAATTTGCCTTTAGCCAGCGGGTGGTTGGTAGGTGGAACAGACTTCCATCCCTTGTCGTGGAAGTTGATAGCCTAAATAAGTTTAAGGCTCAGCTGGACAGGTATTTCGAACGAACAGAGGGGTGAAGTGGAAGTGATTATTTTTTATTTATTTATTTTACTTTATTATTATTTTTTTTTGGCTGATGCTGCATAAGCTTGCTTTCTTGCATCAAATGCCTCTACTAATGCTAATGCTAATTCTTTTTCAACTCAGCCCTTTGGTGGGTTTAGAGCAGCAACCTTTTCCAACACATTTATAAGTGTATCCCTATCTTAAATAAAATACTCTGGCAATGGAATTATCATAATTTTTTATTATAAAAAATAAGTTTGATAGATATATGAAAATTTAAAGTAAGCTTAAAAATTATATCAGGCACGTAAGTAATGACATTCTTTCAGAAAATTATATTATATTTTTTATTTTTAAGCACTGTAATCAACTAAAATATGCTGACAAATGGTCAATTGTGATTGACCATTTACCAGACCCTGATTTACAGGTTATTGAAATTCTATGTTCTTTGGTTTTTAGTATTCTGATGGCTGTGATTCCTGACAAGATAGATCCCACTGAAAAAAATCTTTTTTAATTCTCTTTAATTGTATTCTATTCTTTGAAACATTTCAAAATAGAATACTGGAGAAAAGTAACTCAGCAGGAAATGGGTCCATTACTGTTTTCTGTATTTATTAATGATATCTGATGATGGTATATCAGGCTTAATGTCCAAGTTTGCAGACGATACAAAGGTTGGCAGGGTTCTTAATGACACTAATTACAGTACACTGCTGCAACAGGATCTAGAAAAGTTGAGCAGATGGGCTGAGAGGTGGCAACCAAAGTTTATCCTTAACAAATTACTGCATATGGGAAGCAGTAACCCCAGAGTAATGTATCAACTGTGTGGTACTAGACTGACAATGGTAGAGAATGAAAAGGACCTGAGGGTAATTGTGCAGGCAGATATGAAGTTTTCTGAGCAGTGATAATCATAATCATGAGCTATTCTTGCAGATGGTCTGCAAGAGTAGCTCATGGTGTCTTGTCAGTGATATACAGGAATGTTTCTAGAAGGGATAAGGAAATGATTATCCTCTTGTGCAAGGCAATGGTCAGGCCACACCTTGAGTACTGTATACAGGTCTGGAGGCCTCATTTCAGGAAGGATGTAAAGCTGCTGGAGCAAGTGCAGAGAAGGGCAACAAGATTAGTGAATGGAACAAATTGTTGCTCTTATGAAGAAAGGCTTAAGTTTTTCCAATTACAGTGTCTGGAGACTAGGCACCTGTGAGGTGATCTGATTGAGGTGTATAAAGTCTTAAATGGTTTGAGCATGCTCAATGCTGATGGGTTTTTTCCTCTTGCTCAGAATAATCACCTGGGAGGGCATAAATTCAATTGAGGAAAGATAGTTGTAGGATAGATGTGCGGAACTTTGCTTTTAGCCAGAGTGTGGTTGATCACTGGAAAAAACTTCCATCTGCCATTGTAGAAGTTGATAACTTAAATAGATTCAAGGCAGAAGTAGACAAACATTTGGAGCGAGTGGATGGGTGAAATTAGAAGATTTTTTTTTTTTGGCTATTGCTATATAAGCTTGCTTTCTTGCATCATGTGCCTTTACTAATGCTAATGCTAAATCATTTTCAGACTAGGCTACATTCATAAGAACTTGCTTTATCCTCATCCCAAAACATTCCCAAGATTCAGTAGGAAATTTCTAAATTACAGTGCATTACATTTAAATGCAATTTATATTTAATCCCAGGGTCCTCAGCTGGATATTATCATTTTTCTCTTTCTAGGTGATCTCTCTCTCTCTCTCTCTGTCTCTCTCTCTCTCTCTCTCTCTCTCTCTCTCTCTCTCAGGGAAACTCAGATTTTTTTTTTTTTGGCTGGTGCAGCATAAGCCTCAGGCTTCCTTGCACTATATGGCTAATAATAATAATAATAATATAATACTTTAGAAGCATTTTTATATAAATTTACATAAATAAAATTTAAATAAATAATATGAAAATAGGATAAGTTTTGGGAATGGCCTTGATAACTTGTTCTATGTTATTTATAGATTTAACAGTCAGTTTAGTCTTTTAGTAATTCCAGTTTTTTGTTTTTTGTTCTTTTTTAAGTATTAGCCATATAGTGCAAGGAAGCCACAGGCTTTTGCTGCACCATCCAGGAAAAAAAAAGCAGATAAGAAAATACAAATTATGAGCTTCCCTCTTCACACAGGTAACTATCCAGTTAACCTTTGAATTTCTTAAAACTGTTAGCCTTGATTACCTGTGAAGGCAACGTGTTCCAATAATGAAAAACTCACTGGGTAAGAGAAAATTTCCCACAATCTAGTCTGAACTTCTTCCCCTATAATTTGAATTTATGGCCCCTAGTTCTGGAATTCTTTATAATAGTGGAAATTCTGCTAATCCCTCTCAGAGACTTATAAACCTCAATTAGGTTCCCCCTCTAAGGTGACTGGTTGCCAAGCTCTGTAGCCCACATAATTGAAGTCTTTCCTCATACGGTCACTGACAATTTCACCATGCAAATGAGATTGGTTATTTTTATTTATTTATTATTTGGTTTTTAGGAGCATTAGCAACTAAGGCCATATTGCTCCGGGAATATGCGGTGGTCATTCCCTGACTTTTCCGCATCCTCCGTATTTGGTGGTGACGGGCTCGAACCCCGGTCTAATCAAGAAGCGTGTGCTACGCACTGCTGCTCCTTCCCACCTGGCTACGGAGGCGCCTAATGAGATTGGCAAAATGATCTCAATTGCATGGTGAAATACTGTCTTTGGACCCTTTCAAGAAGATCAGACTTTTCTTTTTCAACCAGTGTCCAGTAATTAAAGGTTCCTGCTAGGTACTCTAAAAGCATAACTGATGGAGAATAGCCATCAAATATATCATACCAGAAATTTTATATCATGCTCACAGACCCTGGAATCCTGTGGTCAAAGTGTTTTTTTCTTTAATATCTACTAGGGAGTTTCGCTCCCTGCTCGCTTTGCTCGCCCACTCCCATGCATGTTTCTACATAAAATGTAGAGATATACTGAGTAAGACAAATCTTTTCTATAAAAAAGATACACCTGTTAAAATGCACTGGTCGATATCTAATCAGGAAATGACCTATGTAATTATTTACCTGTGCATTTTCAGTGTGCAGCATTCTCAAGTTCATATAAATATCACGGTAAAACTCCAGAATGATGTACACCCTCCAACATGGAGCAAGCAAAACAGTGGGAAAGCAGTGATTGACAAGTTTTTGATTCCCATATTTCGACAAATGGACAGGAACAAAGCAGTGATTGGCAGATGCCACTGCTTTCCCAGCCCCAGCCCCAGCCCCACTCCCCCTTCCTTGACGACACGAAACAATCAGAAAAGGGAGGTGCCTTCACCAGTAAATTTTCACTGTCTTCCTCGCTTTCATCAAACTACCTGCCGGTGTATACTATCCTGGACCAGCCAATAAAAAATATCACTATGTAATTATTTACCTGCGTTTAAATAGGTCACTTAGGAAAAGGCCTTTTGCTTCGGGTTCCATAATATATGAGGAACACTGATGCATCTAAAAAAGCAGGACTAAAATATTTAACTAAAATATTTACAAACTATACAAATATTTAAAATATTTACAAAATACTAAACCACAGTATTCACAAATATACAATATTAATTAATATACAAAAAATGTTAAAACGGAACATCAAATGTTAGACAGAGAATCACGTGCACAAGGTTGATGAACATTATGGAGGCAGTTGTCAATAATTAATTGCATTTGAAGTGACGTAATTGCCTCGCCCTCTTCTCCACTGGCTCTAATAAATATCACTAGGAGGAAAACTTTTTTAATGTACAGATAGATATGAATTCCAGAAGTCATCATGCTGCATTATTATTACAAATAGACTGAGTGGACAGAAATCATGAGTAATGTTTTAAGGCAGTCACACGGTGAGGCATTGAGTCCGCAAGTTCACAAAAGCATTCCACAGGTATTTCCATTCATACTTGCTGCATCGCTGTCCATAATTCTGTCGCATTTCTTGAATGGAAAGGTCTTGAATGGACCTTTCCACAGCATCCCAAAGATGCTACACAGGGTTCATTTCCGGTGAATGGGGAGGCCATTCCATGGTGGTAAAATCTACGGAATGTCTTAAAACCATTTTCTAGTCACCACTGCTCTGTGGGGAAGGGCACTGTCCTGCTGAAAGATTCCATTTCCCTGTGGGTGCACAATGACTATGAAGAAATGCAGATGGTCTGTGAGGATGGACATGTAACCTGAACTGTTCAGAGATGCATCTTGACATACCAGAGGCCCCAAAATGTGCCAGTTGAACACGCCGCAGACAATTACCAACTGTCCACCTACCTGAACAGTTCCTTGTTGACATGATGGGTGCATATCTTTGCATGGTTTCTGCCAGATCCATAAGGCTTCTGTGCCACCTGATAATTTATATGCATCCCATGCATTTTTCTTCCCTGCCACGAGTCTCATTAGTTCATCTGACATCCACATAAGCCTTAACCTTAAACAATATTTTTTAGTTGGTATGAAAAGCCTAGTAGCTTCCAAGATTAGTTCTTTGAATGCTTCCCATTTAGAATTTGCTGTTGGAAACATCATCAGTTGGTCCCACTGTATAGAATTTAAAAACACTCTCAGACCACTACAGTCACTTTTACGAAAGCAAACACCCTACCCTTTACCCTCGACAGTAGTTACATCTTTGAGTAAATCCCACATCAGCACACCATGATCACTGCCATCTAGTGGTTCCTTTATCTGTAGATTCTTAATGCATGAAGAATCACTGGTAATAATAAGATTGAGTATTACACTCCTTGTCGCCTCTCTAACATGCTGCTGTAGAAAACAAACAATAAATCCACAAAAGCAAGTGACTAACCCACAAGTTCCAGTCAATATCTGGGAAGTTAAAATTCCCCATTATAAGACAATCTGATTTACTGGCTCACTCTATTTCTCTGTACAGCTGTTCATTATACTCATCAGAGTCATTAGGCCTATAATACACTCCTACTATCAAATTTGCTTTCCCACTGCTTTCACCATTGCACTGTTCACCCATGTCAACTGGATGCCCTTCCTTAGATTTGATGGGTTTCTTAATTAATAGCATAACCCCTGCTCCCTTCCTATCCTGTATATCCTTACTCCTCAACTTCCATTTCTGCATTCCTTACATCTGTTGTTTTGTATATTTATCAATGATATTGATGAAGGTATATCAGGCTTAGTGTCGAAGTTTGCAGATGATACAAAGGTTGGCAGGGTTGTTAATGACAGTAATGGCAGTGTGCTACTGCAACAGGATCTAAATAATTTGGGCAGATGGGCTAAGAAGTGGCAACTGAAGTTTAACCTTGACAAATGCAAAGTACTGCATATGGGTACAAGTAACCCAAGAGAAAAGTACCAACTGTGTGGTACTACACTTAAGGTGGTAGAAAATGAAAAAGACCTGGGAGTAACTGTGCAGTCAGATATGAAGTTTTCTGAGCAATGCAGACAGGCTGCCAGGGCAGGTCATGGGGTTTTGTCAATGATATATAGGAATTTTGCTAGCAGGGAAAAGGAGGTGATTGTCCCTCTGTATAAGGCAATGGTCAGGCCACGCCTTGAGTACTGCGTACAGGTCTGGAGGCCTCATTTTAGGAAGGATGTCGATTTGCTTGAGCGTGTACAGAGAAGGGCAACAAGATTGGTGAGGAGAATGAAGGGATCCTCTTACCAAGAGAGGCTTAAGTTCTGCAAATTGCAGTGGCTGGAGACTAGGCACCTGCACGGTGATCTGATTGAGGTGTATAAGGCCTTGAATGGGTTGAGCATGCTGAATTCTGATGGGATCCTTCCGCTTGTTCAGATTACGAACCTAAGGGGGCATAAATTCAAATTAAGAAAAGACAGATGTAGAATAGATGTGTGGAAATTTGCCTTTAGCCAGCGGTTGGTTAATTGCTGGAACAAACTTCGATCTGTCATTGTGGAAGTTGATAGGTTGAATAAATTTAAGGAGGAACTGGACAGGCATTTGGAGGGAATGGTGTGATTTTTTTTTTTTTTTTTTTTGGCTGATGCTGCATAAGCTCATACACTTGCTTTCTTGCATCACATGGCACTACTACTACTACCACCACCACCACCACCATGTCTCTGAGATCTCAACAATATCTGCCTTTGAGGTTTTGATCGGCATATCAAATTCATCAAATTTATTTACTAAACTCCTAGCATCAGTGTACACACAAGTATACATGCACCTGTTCTTATTCTTAGCTACCTTAACACAGCCCATGTATTTATTTGTTCTGCGATGACTCCCAGCAGTCCCTGAAATCCCCATCAACTTGTTTTCCAGGCGGCTGCACATTCCAATACAAGTTGTGCAAGAAGCACTTTCACCCCTGCCTGCGGCTCCTGTTGTTGTCATTGTGTTTGGATTTAACAGCACATAGGCTGCTAGGACCATATTGTGTCTTTCTAATGGTTAATAGGAAATGCTAACATTTCAATACCTGTTATATTTTATGGTCTATTCCTATGTTATTGAGGAAAGTAAATGGTTCTTTCTTATTAGGGTGATCTCCAAGAATCTGCAATAATGTTAGTGATGACTGTGCATTAGCACGTTTTAAAGCTGTTTGAGCAGATATTGAGAAGGTGAGGACAGTCCACTAATAAATTATGAATAGGCAGTTGCACATGACATGATGTGCATTGAGAAGCGCTATTATTCATTAATAGATATAGGTGTGTGAGGCAAATATGTCCAATTCTTAGCCTTCCTAGAATTACTGCTTCTCATCTGCTTTTCTGGAAATTGGACAGCCACAGCTTTGAATAAAGTTTTATTTGGTAAAGTTTATTTCTGGATAACCACTCCAGATTATTGACCAGCTATTGTAACATGCTTTAAGGATGATGGGTTTGAAATTGGTATATGGAACTTGACAAGTCTGTAAAATAGAAGTAACTGGTTGTTTGGCTGCAAGATCTGCCTTTTCATTTCCTGCTATCACAGAATGCCCTGGGATCCAGCAGAATATCACAGTTTGGTGTGACTCATTACACGCAAGTAATTTAGAATGGATTTGTTTTATTATAGGGTGAGAGGAGTTGGTATTACTATTTATAGCAGAGACAGCACTGAGTGAGTTACTGTATATTAAAGCTCACAGAATTAGATGTTTAATAATGTGATCCAGAGCTAAGTTTATAGCATAAAGCTCAGCAGTGAAGATACTGCATTCTACTGGTAATGAGACAGAAGTGGTGAATGACGGGAAGCCTGTGGCTACTGTTAATCTATCAGTCCCTGTATCTTCCCAAGCTAGCAGTTTTCCGATCCTCCTAACACTGCCTTGATAAGCATCAGCAAATATTCTTTCACCCTTTCAATTTAAGTGTATCCCATCCCTGTAGAAGCAATCTCTCTCGTTCTCTTTCTCTTTCTCTCTCTCTCCTGTTAACAAGCTCAGACCAGGCTGAGAAAAATTCTACCCCATGTGTCTTGCACAGTCTCTCCATGGCCGAATTGATTGACAAGGCTCTCATCATATACTTCCTCATATCGTGTCCGGGCAGAACTGCAGACACTTTCAAATTCAACCCTAACTCTTGGCTTTTTCTCAACAATAACCTGTACCTATTATAAATGGATCTATCATTTTTGCACAGCTTCCTCAGCATTTTTTTTTTTTTATGAACTATCTCCATATTCTTTCAATAACTAACATTTGTTCTACTAGTGCTAAAGGCACCAATACAGGAAACTGCTTAAGCTTTTCTTTGCTTAAAAAAATAAAAAACTTTTTTTTTTACTACAAACACACTAGCCACTGAAACACAAAGTGATAACTTCTCATTAATTTAAATTTATCAGAAACTCAGATTTAGATGCTTTCTTTTCAAACCAACATTCTTAGATGCCATTACGAATAACAACATCTAAGAAGGATGATTTTTACTTATTTTGTTGGTTTTTAAGTGCATCAGCAACTTAGATTTTTTGTACAAGTGTGTACATGAGCTGAGTAGCACGTTGTGCACTGAAAAATCTGGAATAACTCCATGTGCAAAACCTTACTCCACCTGCCTGAGGCTTTTAGAAACTCGATGACAGAACTCAAACCCCAAAACTCTCCACACAAGTGAACTATGGAATATCTTTCCATATTTATTATGCAATTGGTCCATTAGTCAATGCAATTTAGTGGTGAAACCCATGTTTAGACTCTAGAGCAAAGTTTCCGGCATCCCCCCCCCCCATACTTCTCCTTCAACCCATGCACGGTACTAAGTACTATAGGTTTTGATACCTTTCGTGTTTGGGGTTTTCATAAAAAAAAAAAAAAAAAAAATTTGCATTATGTATATCTTTCACTGGTGTTTGCTAAACTTCATTAAAAGCTAATGTAATTCAAATTTGGCTTCATTCAGATTTTGCTAAAAGAATTTAGTCCCATTTGAACTTTGTAAATCAACCCTTTAATGACATTCTGGTTGAAATATCAAAAAGAAATCAGTTTTAAATTAAATTTAATTCAGTTTATTATAATATGTTTTATATTTTAGGAAAATGTTTATAAATTCGAAAAAAAAAAAAAAAAAAAAAAGCAGCGAAATTCAAGCAGAGATAACAGTGGTCAGCAATAAAACATTTTTTTTTTTTTTTTTTTTTTTTGTTCCCTGTAAAAATTCAGGGTGATTCTTGTAGATCTGACTTTTCTGAATTCAAATATGACAACCATATTGCTGTTATCCCCACCAATTTTAAAGGAGAGAGATTAAAGATAAAAACTAAGTTTCTAGTACAGATTTCATATATTTTAAGAAAATGTTACATACACAATACTAAATATTGAACATGGCTCTATTAACCTTATTCTATTTACAAAATGTTTATCTGAAAAAAAAAAAAACCGATTATTTTATCATTTTTTCCCTTTTATAATCATCCATTGGTGTCTCTAATATGAGATTCCAACATTGTCAAGAAACCAGGTGCAAACTCAGAGTTCTGAGTTTGAGTTCTGATGGGAGTCTATCAGAGTTTGAAGTGTAGTGTAGATTGCCCTCGAAGAAATTGATATGAGTGGGCCCATCAAGTTCTCAAGATGGCCAGTTCTCACTTCTGTGCAGCAGGCAACACAGAGGCAATCTCCAATGCAGAATGTGCTGGTCCCACATGAACTAGTTATTGTTGGCGACTCTATTGTCAGGGAGACTGGGAATAAACTAATTAAATATTCATTAAATTTATTTACCGAACTCCTAGCATCGGTGTACACACAAGTATATATGCACCCGTTTCTATTCATAGCTACACTAATACAGCCTGTGTATTTACTTGTTTCACAATGACTCCCAGCAGTCTCTGGGATCCCCTGCACCTTGTTTTCCAGGCTGCTGCTCATTTCTATAGCAGCAGTGCAAGAATAACTGATCTCTGCCAGTGGCTACTGTTAATCTATTAGTCTGTGTATCCCCCCCAAGCTAGCAGTTTTTCTACCCACCTAACTCTGCCTCGATAGCATCAGCAAATATTCTTGCACCCTTTCTATTTAAGTGTATCCCATCCCTGTAGAAGCAGTCTCTCCTGTTAACAAGCACAGACCAGGCTGAGAAAAATTCTACCCTTTGAGCCTTGCACAATCTCTCCAGGGCCAAATTGATCGACAAGGCAGCATATACTCCCTTCTATCGTGTCTGGGCAGAATTGCAGACATTTTCAAATTCACCCCTATTTCCCAGCTTTTTTTCAACGTTGACCTGTACTTCTTAATTAATTCCGCTGGTCTCCTACTCTTAATATCATTAGTGCCAACGTGTACAACAGTATCACCTTTTTGTGCCCTTTTGATAAACAATTGGAGATAACTGTTATCCTCTAATAGAGTTCTGATGTGTCTGAGCCCTTGGTCAAGGTAGTGAGGACTGCAGATTTTTGGATATACTACTTCTACTTTTCAACTGTCTCTCTTACCTCTCATTCATCCCCTGCTCTTTTAATTCGGACACAGCATGATTTTGTTAAGGGGAAGTCTTGCCTGACCAATTTGATTGGATACTATGATGCAGTCACAAAAGAACTGGATGCAGGGAATAACTTTGATATTATATACTTGGATCTTAGAAAGGCTTTTGATACTGTTGCACATGGAAGACTGCTGCACAAATTGGAGCAGTGTGGCATTGGAGGCAAATTGCTGCTATGGATAAAGGGGTGGTTGAGGAGGAGAAGACAGAGAGTGGTAATCAATGGACACTGCTCATCGTGGACTAATGTTATTAGTGGAGTCCCTCAGGGTTCAGTATTGGGTCCTTTATTGTTCTCTGTATTTATAAATGATACTGATGATGGTATATCAAGCTTAATGTCCAAGTTTGCAGACGATACGAAGGTTGGCAGGGTTGTCAAGGACACTACTGACACTATGTTGCTGCAACAGGATCTGGAAAGGTTGAGCAGATGGGCTGAGAGGTGGCAAATGAAGTTTAACATTGACAAATGTAAAGTACTACATATGGGAAACAGCAACCCCAGAGCAACGTATCAACTCTGTGGTACTACAGTGGTAGAGAATGAAAGGGACCTGGGGGTGGTTGTGCAGGCAGATATGAAGTTCTCTGAGCAGTGCAGATGGGCTGCAAGAGTAGCTCATGGTGTATTGTCAATGATATATAGGAATTTTTCTAGCAGGGATAAGGAGGTGATTATTCCCTTGTATAAGGCAATGGTCAGGCCACACCTAGAGTACTGTATACAGGCCAGGAGGCTCATTTCAAGAAGGATGTAGAGCTGCTGGAACGAGTACAGAGAAGGGCAACAAGATTAGTGAATGGAACAAAGGGGTGCTCTTACGAAGAAAGGCTTAAGTTTTGCGAATTACAGTGTCTGGAGACTAGGCACCAGCGAGGTGATCTGATAGAGGTGTACAAAGCCTTGAATGGTTTGAGCATGCTCAATGCTGATGGGATTCTTCCTCTTGCTCAGAATAATCACCTGAGAGGGCATAAATTCAAACTGAGGAAAGACAGATGTAGGATAGATGTGCGGAAATTTGCCTTTAGCCAGCGGGTGGTTGGTAGGTGGAACAGACTTCCATCCCTTGTCGTGGAAGTTGATAGCCTAAATAAGTTTAAGGCTCAGCTGGACAGGTATTTCGAACGAACAGAGGGGTGAAGTGGAAGTGATTATTTTTTATTTATTTATTTTACTTTATTATTATTTTTTTTTGGCTGATGCTGCATAAGCTTGCTTTCTTGCATCAAATGCCTCTACTAATGCTAATGCTAATTCTTTTTCAACTCAGCCCTTTGGTGGGTTTAGAGCAGCAACCTTTTCCAACACATTTATAAGTGTATCCCTATCTTAAATAAAATACTCTGGCAATGGAATTATCATAATTTTTTATTATAAAAAATAAGTTTGATAGATATATGAAAATTTAAAGTAAGCTTAAAAATTATATCAGGCACGTAAGTAATGACATTCTTTCAGAAAATTATATTATATTTTTTATTTTTAAGCACTGTAATCAACTAAAATATGCTGACAAATGGTCAATTGTGATTGACCATTTACCAGACCCTGATTTACAGGTTATTGAAATTCTATGTTCTTTGGTTTTTAGTATTCTGATGGCTGTGATTCCTGACAAGATAGATCCCACTGAAAAAAATCTTTTTTAATTCTCTTTAATTGTATTCTATTCTTTGAAACATTTCAAAATAGAATACTGGAGAAAAGTAACTCAGCAGGAAATGGGTCCATTACTGTTTTCTGTATTTATTAATGATATCTGATGATGGTATATCAGGCTTAATGTCCAAGTTTGCAGACGATACAAAGGTTGGCAGGGTTCTTAATGACACTAATTACAGTACACTGCTGCAACAGGATCTAGAAAAGTTGAGCAGATGGGCTGAGAGGTGGCAACCAAAGTTTATCCTTAACAAATTACTGCATATGGGAAGCAGTAACCCCAGAGTAATGTATCAACTGTGTGGTACTAGACTGACAATGGTAGAGAATGAAAAGGACCTGAGGGTAATTGTGCAGGCAGATATGAAGTTTTCTGAGCAGTGATAATCATAATCATGAGCTATTCTTGCAGATGGTCTGCAAGAGTAGCTCATGGTGTCTTGTCAGTGATATACAGGAATGTTTCTAGAAGGGATAAGGAAATGATTATCCTCTTGTGCAAGGCAATGGTCAGGCCACACCTTGAGTACTGTATACAGGTCTGGAGGCCTCATTTCAGGAAGGATGTAAAGCTGCTGGAGCAAGTGCAGAGAAGGGCAACAAGATTAGTGAATGGAACAAATTGTTGCTCTTATGAAGAAAGGCTTAAGTTTTTCAAATTACAGTGTCTGGAGACTAGGCACCTGTGAGGTGATCTGATTGAGGTGTATAAAGTCTTAAATGGTTTGAGCATGCTCAATGCTGATGGGTTTTTTCCTCTTGCTCAGAATAATCACCTGGGAGGGCATAAATTCAATTGAGGAAAGATAGTTGTAGGATAGATGTGCGGAACTTTGCTTTTAGCCAGAGTGTGGTTGATCACTGGAAAAAACTTCCATCTGCCATTGTAGAAGTTGATAACTTAAATAGATTCAAGGCAGAAGTAGACAAACATTTGGAGCGAGTGGATGGGTGAAATTAGAAGATTTTTTTTTTTTGGCTATTGCTATATAAGCTTGCTTTCTTGCATCATGTGCCTTTACTAATGCTAATGCTAAATCATTTTCAGACTAGGCTACATTCATAAGAACTTGCTTTATCCTCATCCCAAAACATTCCCAAGATTCAGTAGGAAATTTCTAAATTACAGTGCATTACATTTAAATGCAATTTATATTTAATCCCAGGGTCCTCAGCTGGATATTATCATTTTTCTCTTTCTAGGTGATCTCTCTCTCTCTCTCTCTCTCTCTCTCTCTCTCTCTCTCTCTCTCTCTCTCTCTCTCTCTCTCTCAGGGAAACTCAGATTTTTTTTTTTTTGGCTGGTGCAGCATAAGCCTCAGGCTTCCTTGCACTATATGGCTAATAATAATAATAATAATATAATACTTTAGAAGCATTTTTATATAAATTTACATAAATAAAATTTAAATAAATAATATGAAAATAGGATAAGTTTTGGGAATGGCCTTGATAACTTGTTCTATGTTATTTATAGATTTAACAGTCAGTTTAGTCTTTTAGTAATTCCAGTTTTTTGTTTTTTGTTCTTTTTTAAGTATTAGCCATATAGTGCAAGGAAGCCACAGGCTTTTGCTGCACCATCCAGGAAAAAAAAAGCAGATAAGAAAATACAAATTATGAGCTTCCCTCTTCACACAGGTAACTATCCAGTTAACCTTTGAATTTCTTAAAACTGTTAGCCTTGATTACCTGTGAAGGCAACGTGTTCCAATAATGAAAAACTCACTGGGTAAGAGAAAATTTCCCACAATCTAGTCTGAACTTCTTCCCCTATAATTTGAATTTATGGCCCCTAGTTCTGGAATTCTTTATAATAGTGGAAATTCTGCTAATCCCTCTCAGAGACTTATAAACCTCAATTAGGTTCCCCCTCTAAGGTGACTGGTTGCCAAGCTCTGTAGCCCACATAATTGAAGTCTTTCCTCATACGGTCACTGACAATTTCACCATGCAAATGAGATTGGTTATTTTTATTTATTTATTATTTGGTTTTTAGGAGCATTAGCAACTAAGGCCATATTGCTCCGGGAATATGCGGTGGTCATTCCCTGACTTTTCCGCATCCTCCGTATTTGGTGGTGACGGGCTCGAACCCCGGTCTAATCAAGAAGCGTGTGCTACGCACTGCTGCTCCTTCCCACCTGGCTACGGAGGCGCCTAATGAGATTGGCAAAATGATCTCAATTGCATGGTGAAATACTGTCTTTGGACCCTTTCAAGAAGATCAGACTTTTCTTTTTCAACCAGTGTCCAGTAATTAAAGGTTCCTGCTAGGTACTCTAAAAGCATAACTGATGGAGAATAGCCATCAAATATATCATACCAGAAATTTTATATCATGCTCACAGACCCTGGAATCCTGTGGTCAAAGTGTTTTTTTCTTTAATATCTACTAGGGAGTTTCGCTCCCTGCTCGCTTTGCTCGCCCACTCCCATGCATGTTTCTACATAAAATGTAGAGATATACTGAGTAAGACAAATCTTTTCTATAAAAAAGATACACCTGTTAAAATGCACTGGTCGATATCTAATCAGGAAATGACCTATGTAATTATTTACCTGTGCATTTTCAGTGTGCAGCATTCTCAAGTTCATATAAATATCACGGTAAAACTCCAGAATGATGTACACCCTCCAACATGGAGCAAGCAAAACAGTGGGAAAGCAGTGATTGACAAGTTTTTGATTCCCATATTTCGACAAATGGACAGGAACAAAGCAGTGATTGGCAGATGCCACTGCTTTCCCAGCCCCAGCCCCAGCCCCACTCCCCCTTCCTTGACGACACGAAACAATCAGAAAAGGGAGGTGCCTTCACCAGTAAATTTTCACTGTCTTCCTCGCTTTCATCAAACTACCTGCCGGTGTATACTATCCTGGACCAGCCAATAAAAAATATCACTATGTAATTATTTACCTGCGTTTAAATAGGTCACTTAGGAAAAGGCCTTTTGCTTCGGGTTCCATAATATATGAGGAACACTGATGCATCTAAAAAAGCAGGACTAAAATATTTAACTAAAATATTTACAAACTATACAAATATTTAAAATATTTACAAAATACTAAACCACAGTATTCACAAATATACAATATTAATTAATATACAAAAAATGTTAAAACGGAACATCAAATGTTAGACAGAGAATCACGTGCACAAGGTTGATGAACATTATGGAGGCAGTTGTCAATAATTAATTGCATTTGAAGTGACGTAATTGCCTCGCCCTCTTCTCCACTGGCTCTAATAAATATCACTAGGAGGAAAACTTTTTTAATGTACAGATAGATATGAATTCCAGAAGTCATCATGCTGCATTATTATTACAAATAGACTGAGTGGACAGAAATCATGAGTAATGTTTTAAGGCAGTCACACGGTGAGGCATTGAGTCCGCAAGTTCACAAAAGCATTCCACAGGTATTTCCATTCATACTTGCTGCATCGCTGTCCATAATTCTGTCGCATTTCTTGAATGGAAAGGTCTTGAATGGACCTTTCCACAGCATCCCAAAGATGCTACACAGGGTTCATTTCCGGTGAATGGGGAGGCCATTCCATGGTGGTAAAATCTACGGAATGTCTTAAAACCATTTTCTAGTCACCACTGCTCTGTGGGGAAGGGCACTGTCCTGCTGAAAGATTCCATTTCCCTGTGGGTGCACAATGACTATGAAGAAATGCAGATGGTCTGTGAGGATGGACATGTAACCTGAACTGTTCAGAGATGCATCTTGACATACCAGAGGCCCCAAAATGTGCCAGTTGAACACGCCGCAGACAATTACCAACTGTCCACCTACCTGAACAGTTCCTTGTTGACATGATGGGTGCATATCTTTGCATGGTTTCTGCCAGATCCATAAGGCTTCTGTGCCACCTGATAATTTATATGCATCCCATGCATTTTTCTTCCCTGCCACGAGTCTCATTAGTTCATCTGACATCCACATAAGCCTTAACCTTAAACAATATTTTTTAGTTGGTATGAAAAGCCTAGTAGCTTCCAAGATTAGTTCTTTGAATGCTTCCCATTTAGAATTTGCTGTTGGAAACATCATCAGTTGGTCCCACTGTATAGAATTTAAAAACACTCTCAGACCACTACAGTCACTTTTACGAAAGCAAACACCCTACCCTTTACCCTCGACAGTAGTTACATCTTTGAGTAAATCCCACATCAGCACACCATGATCACTGCCATCTAGTGGTTCCTTTATCTGTAGATTCTTAATGCATGAAGAATCACTGGTAATAATAAGATTGAGTATTACACTCCTTGTCGCCTCTCTAACATGCTGCTGTAGAAAACAAACAATAAATCCACAAAAGCAAGTGACTAACCCACAAGTTCCAGTCAATATCTGGGAAGTTAAAATTCCCCATTATAAGACAATCTGATTTACTGGCTCACTCTATTTCTCTGTACAGCTGTTCATTATACTCATCAGAGTCATTAGGCCTATAATACACTCCTACTATCAAATTTGCTTTCCCACTGCTTTCACCATTGCACTGTTCACCCATGTCAACTGGATGCCCTTCCTTAGATTTGATGGGTTTCTTAATTAATAGCATAACCCCTGCTCCCTTCCTATCCTGTATATCCTTACTCCTCAACTTCCATTTCTGCATTCCTTACATCTGTTGTTTTGTATATTTATCAATGATATTGATGAAGGTATATCAGGCTTAGTGTCGAAGTTTGCAGATGATACAAAGGTTGGCAGGGTTGTTAATGACAGTAATGGCAGTGTGCTACTGCAACAGGATCTAAATAATTTGGGCAGATGGGCTAAGAAGTGGCAACTGAAGTTTAACCTTGACAAATGCAAAGTACTGCATATGGGTACAAGTAACCCAAGAGAAAAGTACCAACTGTGTGGTACTACACTTAAGGTGGTAGAAAATGAAAAAGACCTGGGAGTAACTGTGCAGTCAGATATGAAGTTTTCTGAGCAATGCAGACAGGCTGCCAGGGCAGGTCATGGGGTTTTGTCAATGATATATAGGAATTTTGCTAGCAGGGAAAAGGAGGTGATTGTCCCTCTGTATAAGGCAATGGTCAGGCCACGCCTTGAGTACTGCGTACAGGTCTGGAGGCCTCATTTTAGGAAGGATGTCGATTTGCTTGAGCGTGTACAGAGAAGGGCAACAAGATTGGTGAGGAGAATGAAGGGATCCTCTTACCAAGAGAGGCTTAAGTTCTGCAAATTGCAGTGGCTGGAGACTAGGCACCTGCACGGTGATCTGATTGAGGTGTATAAGGCCTTGAATGGGTTGAGCATGCTGAATTCTGATGGGATCCTTCCGCTTGTTCAGATTACGAACCTAAGGGGGCATAAATTCAAATTAAGAAAAGACAGATGTAGAATAGATGTGTGGAAATTTGCCTTTAGCCAGCGGTTGGTTAATTGCTGGAACAAACTTCGATCTGTCATTGTGGAAGTTGATAGGTTGAATAAATTTAAGGAGGAACTGGACAGGCATTTGGAGGGAATGGTGTGATTTTTTTTTTTTTTTTTTTTGGCTGATGCTGCATAAGCTCATACACTTGCTTTCTTGCATCACATGGCACTACTACTACTACCACCACCACCACCACCATGTCTCTGAGATCTCAACAATATCTGCCTTTGAGGTTTTGATCGGCATATCAAATTCATCAAATTTATTTACTAAACTCCTAGCATCAGTGTACACACAAGTATACATGCACCTGTTCTTATTCTTAGCTACCTTAACACAGCCCATGTATTTATTTGTTCTGCGATGACTCCCAGCAGTCCCTGAAATCCCCATCAACTTGTTTTCCAGGCGGCTGCACATTCCAATACAAGTTGTGCAAGAAGCACTTTCACCCCTGCCTGCGGCTCCTGTTGTTGTCATTGTGTTTGGATTTAACAGCACATAGGCTGCTAGGACCATATTGTGTCTTTCTAATGGTTAATAGGAAATGCTAACATTTCAATACCTGTTATATTTTATGGTCTATTCCTATGTTATTGAGGAAAGTAAATGGTTCTTTCTTATTAGGGTGATCTCCAAGAATCTGCAATAATGTTAGTGATGACTGTGCATTAGCACGTTTTAAAGCTGTTTGAGCAGATATTGAGAAGGTGAGGACAGTCCACTAATAAATTATGAATAGGCAGTTGCACATGACATGATGTGCATTGAGAAGCGCTATTATTCATTAATAGATATAGGTGTGTGAGGCAAATATGTCCAATTCTTAGCCTTCCTAGAATTACTGCTTCTCATCTGCTTTTCTGGAAATTGGACAGCCACAGCTTTGAATAAAGTTTTATTTGGTAAAGTTTATTTCTGGATAACCACTCCAGATTATTGACCAGCTATTGTAACATGCTTTAAGGATGATGGGTTTGAAATTGGTATATGGAACTTGACAAGTCTGTAAAATAGAAGTAACTGGTTGTTTGGCTGCAAGATCTGCCTTTTCATTTCCTGCTATCACAGAATGCCCTGGGATCCAGCAGAATATCACAGTTTGGTGTGACTCATTACACGCAAGTAATTTAGAATGGATTTGTTTTATTATAGGGTGAGAGGAGTTGGTATTACTATTTATAGCAGAGACAGCACTGAGTGAGTTACTGTATATTAAAGCTCACAGAATTAGATGTTTAATAATGTGATCCAGAGCTAAGTTTATAGCATAAAGCTCAGCAGTGAAGATACTGCATTCTACTGGTAATGAGACAGAAGTGGTGAATGACGGGAAGCCTGTGGCTACTGTTAATCTATCAGTCCCTGTATCTTCCCAAGCTAGCAGTTTTCCGATCCTCCTAACACTGCCTTGATAAGCATCAGCAAATATTCTTTCACCCTTTCAATTTAAGTGTATCCCATCCCTGTAGAAGCAATCTCTCTCGTTCTCTTTCTCTTTCTCTCTCTCTCCTGTTAACAAGCTCAGACCAGGCTGAGAAAAATTCTACCCCATGTGTCTTGCACAGTCTCTCCATGGCCGAATTGATTGACAAGGCTCTCATCATATACTTCCTCATATCGTGTCCGGGCAGAACTGCAGACACTTTCAAATTCAACCCTAACTCTTGGCTTTTTCTCAACAATAACCTGTACCTATTATAAATGGATCTATCATTTTTGCACAGCTTCCTCAGCATTTTTTTTTTTTTATGAACTATCTCCATATTCTTTCAATAACTAACATTTGTTCTACTAGTGCTAAAGGCACCAATACAGGAAACTGCTTAAGCTTTTCTTTGCTTAAAAAAATAAAAAACTTTTTTTTTTACTACAAACACACTAGCCACTGAAACACAAAGTGATAACTTCTCATTAATTTAAATTTATCAGAAACTCAGATTTAGATGCTTTCTTTTCAAACCAACATTCTTAGATGCCATTACGAATAACAACATCTAAGAAGGATGATTTTTACTTATTTTGTTGGTTTTTAAGTGCATCAGCAACTTAGATTTTTTGTACAAGTGTGTACATGAGCTGAGTAGCACGTTGTGCACTGAAAAATCTGGAATAACTCCATGTGCAAAACCTTACTCCACCTGCCTGAGGCTTTTAGAAACTCGATGACAGAACTCAAACCCCAAAACTCTCCACACAAGTGAACTATGGAATATCTTTCCATATTTATTATGCAATTGGTCCATTAGTCAATGCAATTTAGTGGTGAAACCCATGTTTAGACTCTAGAGCAAAGTTTCCGGCATCCCCCCCCCCCATACTTCTCCTTCAACCCATGCACGGTACTAAGTACTATAGGTTTTGATACCTTTCGTGTTTGGGGTTTTCATAAAAAAAAAAAAAAAAAAAATTTGCATTATGTATATCTTTCACTGGTGTTTGCTAAACTTCATTAAAAGCTAATGTAATTCAAATTTGGCTTCATTCAGATTTTGCTAAAAGAATTTAGTCCCATTTGAACTTTGTAAATCAACCCTTTAATGACATTCTGGTTGAAATATCAAAAAGAAATCAGTTTTAAATTAAATTTAATTCAGTTTATTATAATATGTTTTATATTTTAGGAAAATGTTTATAAATTCGAAAAAAAAAAAAAAAAAAAAAAGCAGCGAAATTCAAGCAGAGATAACAGTGGTCAGCAATAAAACATTTTTTTTTTTTTTTTTTTTTTTTGTTCCCTGTAAAAATTCAGGGTGATTCTTGTAGATCTGACTTTTCTGAATTCAAATATGACAACCATATTGCTGTTATCCCCACCAATTTTAAAGGAGAGAGATTAAAGATAAAAACTAAGTTTCTAGTACAGATTTCATATATTTTAAGAAAATGTTACATACACAATACTAAATATTGAACATGGCTCTATTAACCTTATTCTATTTACAAAATGTTTATCTGAAAAAAAAAAAACCGATTATTTTATCATTTTTTCCCTTTTATAATCATCCATTGGTGTCTCTAATATGAGATTCCAACATTGTCAAGAAACCAGGTGCAAACTCAGAGTTCTGAGTTTGAGTTCTGATGGGAGTCTATCAGAGTTTGAAGTGTAGTGTAGATTGCCCTCGAAGAAATTGATATGAGTGGGCCCATCAAGTTCTCAAGATGGCCAGTTCTCACTTCTGTGCAGCAGGCAACACAGAGGCAATCTCCAATGCAGAATGTGCTGGTCCCACATGAACTAGTTATTGTTGGCGACTCTATTGTCAGGGAGACTGGGAATAAACTATACAAAAAGGATAAGTGGAACAGAACCAGGGTATGTCTGCCAGGGGTAAAAGTTGATGATGTTGCAAAGCAGATATCATCTTTTAAGGGCACAAAAGGTGATATTGTTGTACACGTTGGCACTAATGACCTTAAGAGTAAGAGATCTGCAGATTTAATTAGCAAGTACAGGTCAAAGTTGAAAAAAGTCGCAAGCTAGGGTTGAATTTGAAAGTGTCTATAATTCTGTCAAGACGCAATAGGAGGGAGTATATGGTGAGAGCTTTGTCAATTAATTCTTCCCTGTAGAGATTGTGCAAGGCTCATGGGGTAGAATTTTTTTCAGCATGGTTTTTCTTGTTAACTGGCAAGGCAGCTTCTACATGGATGGGGGCACACTTAAATAGAAAGGGTGCAAGAATATTTGCTGATGCTATCGAGGCAGCACTAGGTGGGTTGGAAAACTACTAACTTGGGGAGATACACAGGCTAAAAGAGGTAGGAGACAGAGGTGAAAGTGATTCTTACAATTCTTCTATTGGAATGAGCAGCAGCCTCGAGAAAAAGGTGCTGCGGATGTCAAGGACTGCTTGGAGTCATAGTAAAACAAGTAAATACATTGGGCTGCATTAGGGTAACTAAGAGAAGGAATAGGTGCATGTATCCTTGCATCTATACCAATGCTAGAAGTATAGTTAATAAATTTGATGAGTTTGAAGTGCTAGTCAAGACATCAAAGGCAGATATTGTTGGAATATCAGAGACATGGTGTCACACAGATTTAAGCAGTGCAGAATTGGAATTTGGGGAATACAATGTGTACAGAAAAGATAGACAGGGTAGGAAGGAAGGAGGGGTTATGCTGTTAGATAAGAAACACAAAATCCCATTGACATTGGTGGACAATGCAATGTTGAGTCAGTGTGGTGTGACATAAGCACTGGGAAAGGGAAAATGAGAGTAGGTATGTGTTATATGCCTAATAAATCTGATGAGTACAATGAGCAATTGTGCAGAGAAATAGAGAGGGCCAGTAAATCAGAATTACTTATAATGGTGAATTTTAACTTTCCAGATATTGACTGGAACTTGTGGATTGGTCTCTCGCAAATCAGCGACTTTTGTGGATTTATTGGATGACTGTTTTCTACAGCAACATGTTCAAGAGGCAACCAGAGGAAGTAATACTCTTCATCTGATTATCAGCAGTGATTATTCATGCATTAAGAATTTGCAGATAAAGCAACCACTGGGTGACAATGATCACAGTGTACTGATATGGGATTTACTTAAAGATATAACTACCATGAAGGGTAAAGGGAGGGGCTTTTGCTTTCGTAAAGGTGACTACAGTGGTCTCAGACAGTTTTTAAATTCTATACATATCAGTTGGCAACACATCAGGATCAACTAATGTGTTACCAATGGTGAATTCTAAATGGGAAGCTTTCAGGGGCTTAATCTTGGAGATTAATAAGCTTTTCATACCAAATAAGAAAAACTGTTCAAGGTTTAGACCTAAATAGATGTCATATGAATTATTGAGGCTCATGGCAGAGAATAAAAATGCATGGGGTGCATATAAATTATCAGGCGACACAGAAGCCTATGGCAGATATAAGCTGGTCTGTAATCTGATGAGTACAATGAGCAATTGTGTCACAAAGGAGGTTAGGCAGGCAAAGGCAAATTATTACAAATCTATGGCAAAGGATGCAAAGGAAAACAGCAAAGAGTTCTTCAATTATGTACACTCTACAAGGAAGGGGATGAATCAGATTCGTCCACTTGATATGGATGGTTCAACTGTTGATGATCCTGCTCAGGTAGCTAACAAACTAAATGAATATTTTGCATCTACATTCACACATGAGGAGTAATTCAGGGAGGGGAATGCCAGAGGTGTATTAAACTCTGGCAGTAAGCTAGATAATCTTGTAATAACTGAGAGTAAGGTGGAGGAGAAATTGTTGAAGATAAACATAAGAAAGGCACCTAGGGGTGGATGGAATCTATCCAGCTATATTAAAGGAGGCGGCAAAGGAAGTAATCAAACCCTTAGCCATAATTATCAGAGCTTCCTTAGACACAGGGGAGTTCCATATGGACTGCTAGTGTGCGAATGTATCCCATTTCACAAAGGGGATTCAAGAGATGGCAGAAGTAACTATAGATGTGTTAGTTTAACTTGTTTTCAGGGGATTTTTTTTGGCTGATGCAACATAAGCTTGCTTTCTTGCATTATATGCTACTACTACTATTACTACATGTTACCCATTAGGTGCCTGGTTGCCAAGCTCTGTAAGCCCACCCATATAATCAGAGTATTTCCTCATTCTGTCAATCTCACCATTCGAGTTGCACATCTTTAGAACCTTTCAAGAAGCTCAAAGTCTTTTTCAGATGAGGTCTCGAAACGAGAACAAATTATTCAAAAGGTGAGCTTACAATTGTCTTATACAGTAGAATTATGACATCCCTTTCTCTACAGGATAATGTTCAATAAATCATCGATAGGACACCATGGGCTTTCCTGGCTGACTGTTTAAACTGGTTAGAAAACTTCACATCTGTACATATTGTAACTCCCAGATTCCTTTTCTGCTCCACTGTTTTTAATTCAAGCTCACCAAGTGTATAATTTATTTGTGGGTTGCTATTCCCCAAGTGCAAGACCTTGCATTGCGTAGCATTAAAACATAGCTGCCACTCCTCTGACATCTTTGAAGTCCCTTCAAGTCATTCTGAAGCACTGCTTGGAACTGATCATTAATGGCTCTACCAATCTTTGCATCATCTTCAAATTTTGACATCATGCCTTCTGTCCCTTTGTCAATGTCATTTATGAAAATGAAAAACAACAGTGGTCTAAGAACCAATCTGAAGAATATCCATTAATCACAACCCTCTGCCTTCTGCCCTGCAGCCACCCAGCAATATATCTTAGAATCTTATCAGTAATCCCAACCTGTTAAAGCTTATACAGTAACCTCTCATGAGAGGTCAAATGCTTTATTAAAATTCAAATCCAAATAAAAACTGTTTCCTAAATCCAGCTGATGAGTAAATGTGTTAAAATAGCCTACTAAGTCAGTCAAAAATGTTTTTCCCTTAACAAAGTCATGTTGTATGTCCTTCAGAATGCCATATCTATCAAAATATATACCTGGATTGCACTTTTAATCATTGATTCAAAGATTTTTCCTACCATTTAAATTAGACTAACCATTTTGTATTTACCAACTTCACTATTAGAACCACTTTTACGTATGGAGGATACATTGGCACTTCTCCAGTCCAAAGGAATCTGCCCTGAGTCCAAAAATGCCCTGATAATTAATCTCAGTGATCCAATACTCCCCCTCGCACTCTACCTCAAAACTATATCACTCTAAAGTAGCATTTTAGTAGTAGTAGTAGTAGTAGTAGTAGAGGCATGTGATGCAAGAAAGCAAGTGTATGAGCTTATGCAGCATCAGCCAAAAAAAAAAAAAAAAAAAAAATCACACCATTCCCTCCAAATGCCTGTCCAGTTCCTCCTTAAATTTATTCAACCTATCAACTTCCACAATGACAGATGGAACTTTGTTCCAGCAATTAACCACCCACTGGCTAAAGGCAAATTTCTGCACATCTATTCTACATCTGTCCTTTCTTAATTTGAATTTATGCCCCCTTAGGTTCATAATCTGAACAAGTGGAAGGATCTCATCAGAATTCAGCATGCTCAACCCATTCAAGGCTTTATACACCTCAATCAGATCACCGTGCAGGTGCTTAATCTCCAGCCACTGCAATTTTCAGAACTTAAGCCTCTCATGGTAAGAGGATCCCTTCATTCTCCTCACCAATCTTGTTGCCCTTCTCTGTACATGCTCAAGCAAATCTACATCCTTCCTAAAATGAGGCCTCCAGACCTGTACGCAGTACTCAAGGTGTGGCCTGACCATTGCCTTATACAGAGGGACAATCACACCCTTTTCCATGCTAGCAAAATTCCTAAATATCATTGACAAAACCCCATGACCTGCCCTGGCAGCCTGTCTGCATTGCTCAGAAAACTTCAAATCTGACTGCACAATTACTCCCTGGTCTTTTTCATTTTCTACCACCTTAAGTGTAGTACCACACAGTTGGTACTTTTCTCTCGGGTTACTTCTACCCATATGCAGTACTTTGCATTTGTCAAGGTTAAGCTTCAGTTGCCACTTCTTAGCCCATCTGCCCAAATTATCTGGATCCTGTTGCCGTATCACACTGCCATTACTGTCATTAACAACCCTGCCAACCTTTGTATCATCTGCAACCTTCGACACTAAGCCTGATATACCTTCATCAATATCATTGATAAATATACAAAACAACAGTGGACCCAACACCGAACCCTGTGGGACTCCACTAATACCCTTATTCCATGAAGAGCAGCACCCATTGATTACCACCCTCTTTCTTCTCCCACTTAACCATCCTTTTATCCATTGTAGCAACTTACCCTTAATACCATTCTGCTCCAATTTGTACAATAGTCTTCCATGCGCAACAGTGTCAAAAGCTTTCCTGAAATCCAAATATATGATATCAAAATTATTTTTTGCATCCAGTTCCTTTGTAACCAACATCATAATAACCAATCAAATTTGTCAGACAAGACTTTCCCTTAACAAACCCATGCTGTGTCTGAATTATTGCTGCAGTCTTGTCTAGATGATCCTGCAATGCATCTTTAACCAGTGACTCCATTATTTTACCTGGAACAGAAGTTAAACTAACTGGTCTGTAATTATTTTTGTCACCCTTCGATCCCCCTTTGTGAATTGGGGATACATTTGCACATCTCCAGTCCGTGGGAACCTCCCCTGAGTCCAAGGATGCTCTCATAATTATGACTAAGGGTTTGCTTAGTTGCTTTGCCGCCTCGTTTAATATAACTGGATAGATCCCATTGACCCCCAGGTGCTTTTCTTATGTTTAACTTCAACAATTTCTCCTCCACTTTGATCTCAGTTATTACAAAATCATTAAGTACCCTGCTACAATTTGATAACCTTCTGCCATTTTCAAACCTTAATAATTCCTCATGTGTGAATGTAGATGCAAAATACTCATTCAGTTTGTTTGCTATCTGAGCAGGATCATCAACAGTCGAACCATCTTAGTCTACGGTCCAAGAATGGTATGCCTTACACCAACGTAGATAGCATCTGGCATTAGCCAGAGTGATTAGCCATGGTCATGTGGCTTGTGGACAGCCATACGACCATGGCAAGCCATAACATGCAGTGTCCCGAGCACTGTTCTGGTGCTGATTGTCCCAATGATTTCACTGTGGGACTATATGTGTGCTGTGATGTCACTGACTTGCATTCCAAGTGGACAATTCTTTACAGGTCGCTCCTGTCGCGTTCCGTCAGCTTCCACTTTCATTTGTAGATCCCACCACCAATCACTGATCTAGGGATCTTCAGTGCTGTTGAAATGTCACATATTGACTAACTGCTTATGTGCCACCCTATTATCATTGTGCAATAGAAGTTGACCAACTCAGTTGTGCCACCTTGCATTCACTGTCATACTACTGACTCCTTGAAGGACCACATGCATATTTACACCTGTGTCTGACACGTGATGCTTAGGTAGGATATGACATACTATCATCAGAGGGGGGGCTGGATATTAATGATAGGGTAGTGTATATCAGATTTCTTTCCTTGCAAAATCTGAAATACCATGTGAAGTAATTAGTCTTCACTATTTTATTTGACTCAGTTTCACTGAACAAAAGACTAATAATGGTTTCTCCATATTCACAGTTCTCTACCACTTCCCTTTTTTATTACAAAATTTTACAGTAATAAAATTTTGTGCAATGTGTGCATGTTCCCACCTTATTGAATGCCCCCCACACAAAGATAAAGTGAAAGCATGCAGAACCATTTCAATTTACCTGCACACAATTAACACAGTAAGCTTTAGCTTATATGAATATGTTATCCATTCATCAAAGCCAGTAAAATTCTTAATTCAAAACAGATAACACAAAGGAGAAAAGCAAGAGAAGTGCAAAAAAAGATTTAATCTTAAAACATTTCAAAATAATTATCTTTTACCAATAAGAAATAAAATTAAGATATCATGCAACTTATTTTATAGGATAAAAGTGTTAACTCTAACTGACCTTTATATTCCTCATTTACTATGCTACGTGGAAGATCAGGAAGATGAAAAAATAATGAATTCCTACATGAAGAAATAGGCAGTGTCAGGGGGGGTAGACATCTCTGGATGATAAGACTAACAAGAGCAGCGAGTCGATCCCAGTTGATATTCCCTTCAGGTAATGACCGACACCAACATAACAGAAATGGTATTACCTGAGCATCAGACAAAGCTTCTCGTCCATTTTCTATAAATAAATAGTTTTTTTAAATTAAAAACTGATTATTTCGGTAATGACCTAAAGATTAAATACAAATTATTACAGAAAAAGCTGGCTTGGGTAAAGAAAGCCTGCACGAGAACGACGACAAACGTCGGATAACTTACGCGGTAAATTAGTTTGCCGATACGGCACTCTAGCGCTGCTCACTCGGTAAACAGACGGTAGGTGTTATCGGACTGGAGCAAAGTCGAGAACGATATACTGATTGACAGGTAGGCGTGGCAAACAATGAAATGATTGGTGGTGGGCGCGACAGACGACAAGCTATTAAGGTGCTGATTGACGTTATGATACGTGTGTATCCGCATGAGTGTCTTTAAAAATAAAAGTACATTAATAAAAAAAATTAATATTTTATTAATAAACAATTTATGTGCTAGTCCACTCATGATTCTAAAGAAAAAAGGTTAGGTTACCCCCTCCATTTCGGGAGAGGTTCAAGCTCCCATGGGATTCAAGTGGAGGTAACCTGACCTATTTTCACCCATTAGGGCATATTATTGAACAAGAAAATAAAAATACGGTCATAAAAAAATTTATTTTTTTATGAATGTATTTCTAAATATGACTGATTCTAAAGAAAAAAGGTTAGGTTACCCCCTCCACTTCGGGAGGGGTTCAAGCTCCCATGGGATTCAAGTCGAGGTAACCTGATCTTTTTTCACCGTTACAGTAAATGTTAGGGCATGTACGATTAGGACAAGTTACCATTAGTGCTGCTACAGTGATACTAAACCGATGTTATCGTGTGTTGTGTTCGCGCACCAATCAGCACGTCGTTTGCCACGCCTACCTGTCAATCAGTATATCGTTCTCGACTTTGCTCCAGACCGTTAACACCTACCGTCTGTTTACCGAGTGAGCAGCGCTAGAGTGCCGTATCGGCAAACTAATTTTCCGCGTAAGTTATCCGACGTTTCTCGTCGTTCTCGTGCAGGCTTTCTTTACCTTCGCCAAAAAGCTTATTGAAAGTTGATGATATTTGCAGATTTTGTGACCACAAAAGGTTGTTAAATGATGGAACATTTAATTATGACGGTACGAAGTTCTGAAAGATAAGAATTCTGTACCTGCATGCAGAACCGTTATGCTAATGCTAAGCAACACAGCTCACTTCAAATACAATGTATGAATTGGGAATAAACTTTCTCTGGTTTGTGGGCCAAAAAACCAGTTTACAAATTCACCCACCTACCAAAACTAAATAGAACATTTAATAATTTTTAGGAATCATGAGAATTTCCAAACTCTTAACATTTATTGATCTTTAGCTGCATGCGCTTTAGCATGATCTTTAACCATAATTTGTAGCCAAAATGTACTGTCCAGAAAAACCATTATGACCACCTAGGTAATAGTAGGAACATCCCAGGGTTGCCAGTTTGGCCAATGGTAACTTTTTAGGTTTAAAAAGTTACCATTGTCATTTTCATATACTGTAAATCTTTTAAGATCCCCTGAATGCTACACATTGCCTTGCTAATAATAGTATTGTATATATTATTCTGGGTGAAGTTCAGAACATGGGTATCTCCATTGCGAGCGTGGCCAAAGAACGGAGGAATTGTCCAGTCGAATTCTGTGATTGGCTAATTAACGGGAGTGCATAATTTACCTCATTTTGCATCCCTGATTGTTTGATTGGATGCAAATTCACTCTGATTTTAGCGGGAAATGCAAAATTATCATGCTGTTGTTTAGTCATCATAGTCTGCTCCGCTGCCATCGGTTATTGTGTATTGTTGCTATTCCATTTGCAAAAGGATGGATGCAAGACAGTAAGTGAATGTTGTACGAGTATGAATTTGATAGCATTAGCATTAGTAGACGCATATGATGCAAGAAAGCAAGCTTCTGCAGCATCAGCAAACCCCCCCTCTTCCCTCGTTTGTTCCAAATATCTGTCCAGCTCAGCCTTAAATTTATTTAGGCTATCAACTTCCACAACAGAGGATGGAAGTCTGTTCCACCAACCAACCACACGCTGGCTAAAGGCAAACTTTCGCACATCTATCCGACATCTGTGTTTCCTCAATTTGAATTTATGCCCTCTCAAATGATTATTCTGAGCAAGAGGAAGAATTCCATCAGGATTGAGCATGCTCAAATCATTCAAGGCTTTATACACCTCAATCAGATCACCTCGCAGGTGCCTAGTCTCCAGACACTGTAATTTGCAAAATTTAAGCCTTTCTTCGTAAGAGCAACCCTTTGTTCCATTCACTAATCTTGTTGCCCTTCTCTGTACTCATTCCAACAGCTCTACATCCTTCTTAAAATGAGGCCTCCAGACCTGTATACAGTACTCTAAGGTGTGGCCTGACCATTGCCTTATATAAGGGGATAATCACCTCCTTATACCTGCTAGAAAAATTCCTGTATATCATTGACAAAACACTATGAGCTACTCTTGCAGACTGTCTGCACTGCTCAGAGAACTTCATATCTGCCTGCACAATTACCTCTAGGTCTTTTTCGTTCTCTACCACTGTCAGTGTAGTACCACAGAGTTGATACATCACTCTGGGGTTGCTGCTTCCCATATGTAGTACTTTACATTTGTCAATGTTAAACTTCATTTGCCACCTCTCAGCCCATCTGCTCAACTTTTCTAGATCCTGTTGCAGCAGTGTACTGTCATTAGTGTCCTTAACAACCCTGCCAATCTTCACATCTTCTGCAAACTTGGACATTAAGCTTAATATACCATCATCAATATCATTTATAAATGCAGAAAACAACAATGGACCCAACACCGAACCCTGAGGGACTCCACTAATAACATTAGTCCACGATGAGCAGTGTCCTTTGATTACCACTCTCTGTCTTCTCCCACTCAACCATCCCTTTATCCATAACAGCAATTTGCCTCCAATGCCACACTGCTCCAATTTGTGCAGCAGTCTTCCAAGTGCAACATGTATCAAAAGCCTTTCTAATATCCAAATATATGATATCAAAGTTATTCCCTGCATCCAGTTCCTTTGTGACCACATCATACTATCCAATCAAATTGGTCAGGCAAGACTTTCCCTTAACAAAACCATGCTGTGTCCGAGCTATAACTGAAGTCTTGTCTAGATGATCCTGCAGTGCTTCTTTAACCAGTGCCTCCATTAATCTTCCTGGAATAGAAATTAAACTAATAGGTCTATAATTACTTGTGTTGCCCTTTGATCCTCCTTTGTGAATTGGGGTCACATTTGCACATCTCCAGAGTATGGGTATGGGTACCCTGAGTCCAAAGAAGCTCTCATAATTATGGCTAAGGGTTTGCTTACTTCCTTTGCTGCTTCCTTTAATATAACTGGATAGATCCCATCCACCCCACGTGCCTTTTTTATGTTTATCTTCAACAATTTCTCCTCCACTTTCCTCTTAGTTATTACACAATCATCCAGCTCACTGCCAGAGTTTAACTCACCTCTGACATTCCTCTCCCTGAATAACTCCTCATGGATAAATGTAGATGCAAAATACTCATTTAGTTTGTTAGTCACCTGAGCAGGATCATCAACAGTTGAACCATCAATATCGAGGGGACCAATCTGATTCATCCCTTTCCTTCTAGAGTTTACATAGGTAAAGAACTCTTTGTTATTATTTTTTTTTTTGCGTCCTTTGCCAAGGATTTCTCATAATTTGCATTTGCCTGCCTAATCTCCTTTGTGACTTGGTTACAGACCAGCTTATATCTATCATTTTTCTTCTCTGCCATATGTCTCATTAGTTCATCTGACATCCATTTAGACCTAAACCTTGAACAATATTTTTTAGTTGGTATGTAAAGCCTAGTAGCTTCCAAGATAAATTCTTTAAATGCTTCCCATTTTGAATTTGCTGTTGGTAACATCATCAGTTGGTCCCACCGTATAGAATTTAAATACTGTCTCAGACCACCTTAGTCACCTTTACAAAAGCAAAAACCCTTCCCTTTACCTCTGATGGTAGTTACCTCTTTGAGTAAATCCCACTTCAGCACACTGTGATCACTGCCACCTAGTGGTTCCTTTATCTGCAGATTCTAAATGCATGAAGAATCACTACTGATAATCAGATCAAGAGTATTACTCCCTCTAGTTGCCTTCCGAACATGCTGATGTACAAAACAATCATCCAATAAATCCAAAAAAGCCTTGCTAGGGTGTGAGTGACTAACCCACAAATTCCAGTCAATATCTGGGAAATTAAAATCCCCCATTATAAGACTCTCTGATTTACTGGACCTCTCTATTTCCCTGTACAGTTCTTATTATACTCATTAGAGTCATTAGGCCTAGAACACACTCCTACTCTCAATTTTGATCTCTCAATGCTTTTGTCACACCAAACTGACTCGACACTGCACTGTCTAGCGATGTCGACTGGCTTCACTTCCTTGGATTTTATGTTTCTTAACTAATAGTATAACCCCTCCTCCCTTCCTATCTCGTGTATCCTTCCTGTACACATTGTACTATCCCAAATTCCAGTTCTGCATTCCTTATATCTGTGTGACAGCAAGTCTCTGATATCCTAACAGTACCTGCCTTTGACGTTCTGAGCAATACCTCAAATTCATCAAATTTATTTACCAAACTCCTAGCATTGGTGTACATGCAAGTATACATGCACCTGTTCCTATTCTTAACTACCCTAATACAGCCCGTGTATTTACTTGTTCCGCAATGACTCCCAGCAGTCTCTGGGATCCCCTGCACCTTGTTTTCCAGGCTGCTGCTCATTTCTATAGCAGCAGCAGTGCAAGAATAACTCACCTCTGCCAGTGGCTACTGTTAATCTATTAGTCTGTGTATCCCTCCAAGCTAGCAGTTTTTCTACCCACCTAACTCTGCCTCAATAGCATCAGCAAATATTCTTGCACCCTCTCTATTTAAGTGTATCCCATCCCTGTAGAAGCAGTCTCTCCTTTTAACAAATACAGACCAAGCCGAAAAAAATTCTACCCCTTGAACCTTGCTCAGTCTTTCCAGGGCCGAATTGATATACAAGGCTCTCATCATATACTTCCTCCTATCGTGTCTGGGCAGAATTGGAGACACTTTCAAATTGAACCCTAATTCACGGTTTTTTTCAACAGTGACCTGTCCTTGTTAACTTCTTAATATCTTCAGAATAGATGTTTTCATGTGGATGTTTGATGAAGTGTACTGGCATGCGAGGACTGATGAGGTTAGTTTTTTTTTTTTTTTTTGCTTTCAAGTTGTTTCTTTACGATTTGATGTTTTTCGCAGTAATTGTATGTATGTATGAGTAGTTAGTATCAGGTTCTCTTTATATTAGAAGGGGTGTGGGGCAGCAGCCCCCAGAATAAGAACAAAAAAAAAAAAAAACAAAGAACATTTCTATTGATGTGCATGAGCAATTCTCATTGTTAATGCACGTGAAATCGTTTAGTAATGTGAGGAGAAGAATCAGTGGTCGTAATTTTTGTTAGTTGTTTGCAAAAGGATGGATGCAAGACAGTAACTGAATGTTGTACAAGTGTGAATTTGATATCTTCGGAATAGATGTTTTCATGTGGATGTTTGATGAAGTGTATTGGCATGCAAGGACTGATGAGGTTAGTTTTTTTTTTTTTTTTGCTTTCAAGTTGTTTCTTTACAATTTGATGTTTTTCACAGTAATTATATGCATGAGTTGTTAGTATCAGATTCTCTTTATATTAGCGGGGGTGTGGGGTCAGCAGGCCCCAGAACAAAAAGGGGGAAAAAAAATTCTATTGACGTGCATGAGCAATTCTCATTGTTAATGCACACGAAATCATCTAGTAATGTGAGGAGGAGAATAATCAGTGGTAGTGGTTGTATGTGATGGCAATTTTTGTTAGTTGTTTAAAAAAATTGCCGTTTTGTCATTTCTTTTTCTTCATTTCAGCTCTGACATACTGTGATGTCACTTGACATCCCCCAGTAACATGCAGGCGAGGAGGACATGGGGTTAGCAGTGAGTGGGAGTTGCCTTCACGTCCTATCACTGCTTTCTTCCACTCTTTCTCGTCAATGTATGGGGGTTGTAGCCATGTTCTGGAATATAACCCTGAAAAATATAAATATGAAACAGACAGCGTCAGACCAAGGCATTTTCGTGCCCTGGGCAGAAAGATTTTTTGGCACCCCTTATGCCGGATAAATAGTATATATTTTTTCCTCATTGTCCTTCTATTTTTCGCACCCCGGGCAAGAGCCCTGCTAGCCCATACCTTAATCCAGCACTGAACACAGATCCAGAAAATAAGAATATTAATGTAAGTCTGCAATTTCACGTACTGAATTTATTTCAAATGAATTATTTGCCTGCCATGGTGAATACTGGTAAACATTAATCAATCAGATGACCAGCGTGACTTCTGGGTGGAACAGGTTTTACAAGTACCACTAAGTTACTGAATGGTAATCCCTTTAACTCTTAATTCGTACTTAGTAGGGTATTATTAGCATTAGCATTAGCATTAGTAGAGGCATTTGATGCAAGAAAGCAAGCTTATGCAGCATCAGCCAAAAAAAAAAAAAAAAAAAAACCACTTCCACTTCACCCCTCTGTTCGTTCAAAATACCTGTCCAGCTGAGCCTTAAACCTATTTAGGCTAACCTCCACCACAAGGGACGGAAGTCCGTTCCACCAACCAACCACCTGCTGGCTAAAGGCAAATTTCCGCACGTCTATCCTACATCTGTCTTTCCTCAATTTGAATTTATGCCCTCTCAGGTGATTTTTCTGAGCTAGAGGAAGAATCCCATCAGCATTGAGCATGCTTAAACCATTCAAGGCTTTATACACCTCTATCAGATCACCTCGCTGGTGCCTAGTCTCCAGACACAGTAATTTGCAAAACTTAAGCCTTTCTTCGTAAGAGCACCCCTTTGTTCCATTCACTAATCTTGTTGCCCTTCTCTGTACTCGTTCCAGCAGCTCTACATCCTTCTTGAAATGAGGCCTCCAGACCTGTATACAGTACTCTAGGTGTGGCCTGACCATTGCCTTATACAATGGAATAATCACCTCCTTATCCCTGCTGGAAAAATTCCTGTATATCATTGACAATACTCCATGAGCTACTCTTGCAGCCCGTCTGCACTGCTCAGAGAACTTCATATCTGCCTGCACAACCACACCCAAGTCCCTTTCATTCTCTACCACTGTCAGTGTAGTACCACAGAGTTGATACGTTGCTCTGGGGTTGCTGTTTCCCATGTGTAGTACTTTACATTTGTCAATGTTAAACTTCATTTGCCACCTCTCAGCCCATCTGCTCAACCTTTCCAGATCCTGTTGCAGCAGCATAGTGTCAGTAGTGTCCTTGACAACCCTGCCAACCTTTGTATCGTCTGCAAACTTGGACATTAAGCTTGATATACCATCATCAATATCATTTATAAATACAGAAAACAATAATGGACCCAACACTGAGCCCTGAGGGACTCCACTAATAACATCAGTCCACGATGAGCAGTGTCCATTGATTACCACTCTCTGTCTTCTCCCCCTCAACCACCCCTTTATCCATAGCAGCAATTTGCCTCCAATGTCACACTGCTCCAATTTGTGTAGCAGTCTTCCATGTGCAACAGTATCAAAAGCCTTTCTAAGATCCAAGTATATAATATCAAAGTTATTCCCTGCATTCAGTTCTTTTGTGACTGCATCATAGTATCCAATCAAATTGGTCAGGCAAGACTTCCCCTTAACAAAACCATGCTGTGTCTGAGCTATAACTGAAGTCTTGTCTAAATGATCCTGCAGTGCTTCTTTAACCAGTGCCTCCATTAATTTTCCTGGAACAGAAGTTAAGCTCACAGGTCTATAATTACTTGTGTCAGCCTTTGATCCTCCTTTGTGAATTGGGGTCACATTTGCACATTTCCAGTCTATGGGTACCTGCCCTGAGTCCAAGGAAGCTCTCACATAATTATGGCTAAGGGTTTGCTTACTTCCTTTGCTGCCTCCTTTAATATAACTGGATAGATCCCATCCACCCCGGGTGCCTTTCTTGTGTTTATCTTCAACAGTTTCTCCTCCACTTTACTCCCAGTTATTTCAAGATTCTGTAGCTTACTGCTAGAGTTGAATACACCTCTGGCATTCCCCTCGCTGAATAACTCCTCATGTGTGAATGTCGATGCAAAATATTCATTTAGTTTGTTAGCTACCTGAGCAGGATCATCAACACTTGACCCATCAATATCAAGTGGACCAATCTGATTCATCCCCTTCCTTCTAGAGTTTACATAAGTAAAGAATTCTTTGCTGTTTTTCTTTGCATCCCTTGCCAAGGATTTCTCGTAATCTGCCTTCGCCTGCCTAACCTCCTTGGTAACTTGGTTGCATATCAACTTGTATCTATCATAGGCTTCTGTGTCAGGTGTTAATTTGTATGTATCCCATGCATTTTTCTTCTCTGCCATATGCCTCATTAGTTCATCTGACATCCATTTTGGCCTAAACCTTGAACAATATTTCTTAGTTGGTATGTAAAGCCTAGTAGCTTCCAAGATAAGTTCTTTGAATGCTTCCCATTTTGAATTTGCTGTTGGTAACATCATCAGTTGGTCCCACTGTATAGAATTTAAATACTGTCTCAGTCCATCGTAGTCGCCTTTACGGAAGCAATAACCCTTCCCTTTACCCCTAATGGTAGTTACCTCTTTGAGTAAATCCACTTCAGCACACTGTGATCACTGCCACCTAGTGGTTCATTTATCTGCAGATTCTTAATGCATGAAGAATCACTGCTGATAATCAAATCAAGAGTATTACTCCCTCTAGTTGCCTCCCGAACATGCTGATGTAGAAAACAATCATCCAATAAATCCACAAAAGCCCTGCTAGTGTGTGAGTAACCAGCCCCCAAATTCCAGTCAATATCTGGGAAATTAAAATCTCCCATTATAAGACACTCTGATTTACTGGCCCACTCTATTTCCCTGTACAGTTCCTTATTATACTCATCAGAGTCATTAGGCCTATAGCACACTCCTACTCTCAATTTTGATCTCCCAATGTTTATGTCACACCAAACTGACTCCACACTGCACTGTCCAGCGATGTCGACTGGCTTCACTTCCTTGGTTTTTATGTGTTTCTTAACTAATAGCATAACCCCTCCCCCCTTCCTATCCTGTCTATCCTTTCTGTAGACGTTGTACTCCCCAAATTGCAGTTCTGCATCCCTTATATCTGTGTGACACCACGTCTCTGATATTCCAACAATATCTGCCTTCGTTGTTTTGAGCAATACCTCAAATTCATCAAATTTATTTACTAATTTATTATTAATATTATTATTTATATTAATAATAAATATTAATATTAATATTTATTAATAATATTATTATTATTTTTTTTTTTATTTTGTTGGCTCCTGATCAGAATAGATTGGGAGTGGAATTACAGCATCTGCCAGTTTTGTGTATCACTGGTGGCTGTTTTTTTTTTTTTTTTTTTTTTTTTTTATGCTTCCAGGTGTGGGCAACCTGGGAGCGGGAATGTGGGCACCCACCAGTATTGCACTATTTCTGGTGGGTGTGTGGTTTTTAGGGCAATAAGCACAGACAGAATATTAGAACCAAGTCCAGCTTCATATGCCAGATATGGGCACCAAGTAGCTGACACTGTTGTGTTTGCTCCCTGGTGGCAGAATGACCTGTTACTAACAACACATTACACTAACTTACATTATACTGCATTAGATTGCATTATACTTACATTATACTACATTTATATATACAATACAATTCGTGGTTAGTAGCAGCACTAATTGTCTCAATTGCCTGAAGGCCAGAGGTGTGCACAGATAATGCATTCCCAGTTAAGATAGTGCACAGATAATGCGTTCCCTCTCGTAATCCGTTCATTATACGGAAATTCTTTTGTACGGAAACTATTTAAAGCGTAATTACCAAGGGGAATTAAAAAAATATCGCTAAATAGAAATTTTCATTTTAAAGAAATTTGTTAAACAGAGGTCTGACTTGTATACATCAAAAAAAATTTTGCCGCCCTCCTGAACTGCCGCCTGCAAGTGACGCTTATCTCGCCTACCCACTTGCAGCGGCCCTGAATGGGATAATCATTCCCTTATCCCTGTTGGCAAATTTGCCATGAAAGTTCATTATAAAAGTACTAATACTGAAACAGAACCAATTATTTTAGAGAAGAAATATGGCAATGCAGCAAAGCATTGTGCACTGGCAAGTTGGGCCCATCTTTTGATGCAGCCCACCCTATTATTGATATTACCAAGATTACAATGTGGATAAGCATCAAAAAGGACATTCAACCATCTGAAACAAAGGTTTTGTGAACAAAAAAATCATGATATTACAGTACTCTTCTTTAAACTCCCAATATATTACCAATTCTGAAGGAAAGGCAGATTGACTTAAAAATTAAATGAATGTGCAACCAATGAACTACAGGTTGTTAACCCGATTAAACACCATACTGATTCATCGTGTGTTAAAAACATTGATCAATTTCAAATGATTCAGCAATGTTTCTTCAAATCACCATTACAGTTTAACAAATCATGGAAGTTCCATTACAATTCTGTGAACCAAGCTACAAAAGCAACCAATGGAAAATACCAAAGTAAAAACAATAGGAAGTGCTAGAAAGGTGGTGTTGACAATAATTTTTATTTTTTATTATCTAGGCATCCTGTACCAAAATGCAGTATATCAGCATTCCACTTTAGTAGACCATATACTATTCACATGGTTTTTGGACAACACTGTAATATTCCAGATAAAAATGACCCAAAAATTAAAAACAACAATCATTACTATAATGCACATGCATTACTCTGTGTTTGCAATTTTCTGAAGGAAAGGCATTAAAATTGTGTCACATCTACCTAAAGTTCAAATTGGACAACTTGGGATTTTTTTAATTCTTTTCAGACATTAAGAAGGATTTCAATGACAGATGATTTTTGTTGAATGAACTGTATAAAGGCTATGGAGCCAAAATTAAATGTGCTATCAAAGGATGGTTTTGACCAAGTTTCCCAACCATGAGTCAAGAGGTGGGATAAGTATTTTGGATACCAAAATACAGATTTGGAAATATATTAAATTTGGTACATACATTTGTCACTGCTTTCTGAACACTCCTAACTAAGAGATACAGATAATAAAGTTATCTTGCTGGTCTCAAATATATAGTTGCAATCCAAACCAATCAACAGGAGAAAACACAAGGTCAACAATAAAAATTCATAGATTTAATGATTTAGTAACATTGATATGCAGACAGCATATTCGCCAATTTGTTTACCCCAAGAATATTTCTATAAGAAGCAATAACTTGAGAAAATATTACCCAAAAAAAAACTGCATTGAAAATTTGAAGAAAAAAAACGCACAAACACGGTGCACATCACATACTTAACCTGGTATTAGTCGCTTTGCCCAACTGACCTTGCAAGAAAATATTTTTTTTGAAGGACCACTGGTTGGAGCTTATTAGTTGTTACTTGTGTACCTTCTTATTGGCATCTTTAGTTCTGTATGTATTGCTATTTAGATTAATTTATATTTTTGTTTATTTTGTACAAACTGTAAAGGTCAGAAAGATCAAGCAATATCTTTTATATTACTCCATTTTGACTGCCATGTCCAGTTTGGCTGTGTGGTGGAACTCTTGTTGTTGCAATAGCAGTCATATATTTCAGTCTTATATTTGAATTATGTTATTAAAATGACCTTGTTCTGCTTATATTATTGTTGCTGTTGTTAACGAAATGAATGTCATAATTGCTAGACACTAATATTGTATTATTATTATTTATCAGAACTGTTTTACAAGTTTTACTAAGTTACAGAATGGTAATCCCTTTAACTCTTAATTCCTGCTTAGTAGTGTATTATTATTATTTTTTAATATTATTATTATTATTTATTTTATTTATTTTTATTATTTTTTATTGTTATTATTATTATTTTTATTTTTTTATTTTGCTGCCTCCTGATCAGAGTAGATTGGAGCAGGATTACAGCATCTTATTATTTACGAGAATGTTACTACTAATATTATGTAAAAAACTAAAATGCATTTTACTATTGTATGTCAATCAATTTCTGTGTCTGAGTCATGCACAATCTTCATGCAATGAATGTCACAAGTGCCTCGATAAAAATAGAGAGGAACAGTGTTATGTTATTATTTTATGTTAACAATGTGTATTGCATATTCAGGGAAATAATTATTTTTTTACTGAAAAGTGTTAATTTCAAAACATTTTCTTAAATATTGTATAAATTTGTTGTTCTGGAATAATGCCAAAGTTTTGCACAATAAATGTTTCCAACAATTTAAATTTGGCAATGCTTATAATTTCATGGTACCACATTTTCAAGTTTTAAGCAAAATTAATGTGGCTGATAACAATGAATGTGTTAATTTTAAGAAAAATTAACTAAACTTTTTCTTTCATTAAAACTGATAAGCATTTCTAATCAAAAACAACAAAAACCTTTTTTACAAATTTAAATTACTTTGAAAAATAAAAAAATAATAATCTTATGTACTGTATGATTATTTTTATTTACATTTTTATTTACATAAAAATAACATACATACCTACATATTTACATACAAGTAACATTTTTATTTACATAGATTATTTTTATGTACATAAAAATAATCTTATGTAAATAAAAATGTGAAAGTAAAAGATAAGTGGTAAAATATCAAGCAATAGAGTAATATAAGCCCAGCTAAAACCACCCAATCACTTTTTTCAAATATTAAGGTTAAAATTTTGGGTCAGTCAGACTACACGATACCACTCGTGTTACAAAACTTTGCAATACAACATCCATGTTAGGATACTTGTGAAACAATTTATAAAGAAATGGCCTTTGTCAGACTATCTTGTCCACTCAATCTTTTCCTCAGTTATAGCGTCCAAAAATCAACAGCTCACTATCGAATACTCATGCCTGTCATGTGAGTATTCCCTTTCTCTTCAAGGCCATCAATGTAAACATTCACAAAGTTTTACAAAGGATTTGTATATAACATATATATATTTTATATTTTCTAGAAAGAACATACATATATATATTTTCTAGAAAGAACATACATATATATTTTTTCTAGAAAGCCAAAACTGGATTATTAGATTAACAGGTAAGTGCATTTCCAGTTATTTAATGTCTAATTCACAATTCTTGCAGAAAATTATTAGCATTAGCATTAGTAGAGGCATTTGATGCAAGAAAGCAAGCTTATGCAGCATCAGCCAAAAAAAAAAAATAAATAAATAAAAATAAAAATAACTTTAATATAGTTGAATACACCTCTTCCCTTTACCCCTTATGAAAGGCAATGTAAATATATTAGGTTAGGTAACAGATTTTATTCCACTTAGTATTAAACAACCTATCAGAGTTCAGTGAGACAGTTCAAATAGTATTGCTAAGCATTTTTTAAAAAAACTAAACGTATTATTGCATTTTTTTATGGTATTGCCTTCCTTTAATTGTAGAATTTTAGGTCTGTCAGACCACATTATACAACTCAGATTACAAAACTTTGCAATACTACATTCATGTTAAGATACTTATGAAATAATTTATAAAGAAATGGCCTTTGTCAGGCTATCTTGTCCACCCAAATATATTACTTCTCTAGTATTATTTCAACTACAACAACATCAAACATAACAATTTCATAACATAAAAGCAGCAACAATTCAATATTTTTTTAAACATTAGTTATTTACTATTAACCCTTAAGGCAGTTTTATTAATTACAGTTCTGTGTACCAGGTAATATGTTGGTGGATTACTAAACTTAGAGTTATTGAAAAATTAAGCTCTTACTTGTGAGTGACATGTGCACAAAAACTTGAAGCGTTGCTCGAAATATCCTAATTAATCTGATGCCTTTCCTGATTAGCCCAGTCCATTGCTGAGGATCTAGCAGTAGAAGCAATGCTGGCAATCCATTATGTTTTATCACTTGTTTTACCATGAATCCTATAAAAATTGGATAATAGTAATAAAAAGTGGCATTTACATACTGTATTAGACATTATATAATACAGAATGTCACAGATGCATATTTTATTTCTTCAGTCAAATAAATAAAATTAATTAATATATCAAACATGTTACACTTTCATAACCTAATGATATTAGTAATGTCAAAATAATGTAAAGCAAGCTTATGGAGCATCACCTATTATATATATATATAGCATTTGCATTAGGAGAGGCATACGATGCAAGAAAGCAAGCTTATGCAGCATTAGCCAAAAAAAAAAAAATAATAATAATTCCCATTTCACCACTCCATTAATTCCAAATACCTGTCCAGCTCAGCCTTAAATTTATTTAGGCTATCAACTTCCACAACAAAAGATGGATGTCTGTTCCACCAATCAACTACCCACTGGCTAAAGGAAAAATTCAGCACATCTATCCTACAACTGTCTTTCTTCAATTTTAATTTATGCCCTCTCAGGTGATTATTCTGAGCAAGAGGAAAAATCCCATCAGCATTGAGCATGCTCAAACCATTCAGGGTTTTATACACCTCAATCAGATCACCTCGCAGGCGCCTAGTCTCCAGACACTGTAATCTGCAAAACTTAAGCCTTCCTTCATAAGAGCAACCGGGGTGGATGGGATCTATCCAGTTATATTAAAGGAGGCAGCAAAGGAAGTAAGCAAACCCTTAGCTATAATTATGAGAGCTTCTTTGAACTCGGGGGAGGTACCCATAGACTCGAGATATGCAAATGTGACCCCAATTCACAAAGGAGGATCAACGGTTGACAAAAGTAATTATAGACCTGTGAGTTTAACTTCTGTTCCAGGAAAATAAATGGAGGCACTGGTTAAAGAACACTGCAGGATCATCTAGACAAGACTTCAGTTATAGCTTGGACACAGCATAGTTTGTTAAGGGAAAGTCTTGCCTGACCAATTTGATTGGATACTATGATGCAGTCACAAAAGAACTGTATGCAGGGAATAACTTTGATATTATATATTTGGATCTTAGAAAGGCTTTTGATACTGTTGCACATGGAAGACTGCTGCACAAATTGGAGCGGTGTGGCATTGGAGGCAAATTGCTGCTATAGATAAAGGGATGGTTGAGGGGGAGAAGACAGAGAGTGGTAATAAATGGACACTGCTCATCGTGGACTAATATTATTAGTGGAGTCCCTAAGAGTTCAGTGTTGTGTCCATTACTGATAAATGATATTGATGATGGTATATCAAGCTTAATGTCCAAGTTTGCAGATGATACAAAGGTTGGCAGGGTTGTAAAAGACACTACTGACGCTATGCTGCTGCAACAGGATATGGAAAGGTTGAGCAGATGGGCTGAGAGGTGGAAAATGAAGTTTAACATTGACAAATGTAAAGTACTACATATGGGGAAACAGTAACCCCAGAGCAATGCATCAACTCTGTGGTACTGCACTGACAGTGGTAGAGAATGAAAAGGACCAGGGGGTAATTGTGCAGGCAGATATGAAGTTCTCTGAGCAGTGCAGATGGGCTGCAAGAGTAGCTCATGGTGTCTTTTAAATGATATACAGGAATTTTTCTAGCAGGGATAAGGAGTTGATTATCCCCTTGTATAAGGCAATGGTCAGGCCACACCTTGAGTACCGTATAGAGTTCTGGAGGCCTCATTTCAAGAAGGATGTAGAGCTGCTGGAACGAGTACAGAGAAGGGCAGCAAGATTAGTGAATGGAATAAAGGGTTGCTCTTGCGAAGAAAGGCTAAAGTTTTGCATATTACAGTGTCTGGAGAGTAGGCACCAGCGAGGTGATCTGATAGAGGTGTATAAAGTCTTGAATGGTTTGAGCATGCTCAATGCTGATGGGATTCTTCCTCTTGCTCAGAATAATCACCTGAGAGGGCATAAATTTAAATTGAGGAAAGACAGTTGTAGGATATATGTGCGGAAATTTGCCTTTAGCCAGTGGGTAGTTGGTTGGTGGAACAGACTTCCATCCCTTGCTTTGGAAGTTGATAGCCTAAATAAATTTAAGGCTCAGCTGGACAGGTATTTCAAATGGACAGAGAGGTAAAATAAGAGTGTTTTTTTTTTTTTTTTTTTTTTTGGCTGATGCTGCAGAAGCTTGCTTTCTTGCATCATATGCCTCTGCTAATGCTAATGTTAAGAACATGGCACACACAAATTGTAATTAACACGATACATACAAAAGAGATATGGAGTAACAAGTTTACAAAGCTTACTTAAAAATACGAATGAAGAGAAGATTCTGAAAATTTATTCATGTTTTTTATATGACTGAAAATTTCAGTGAAGGAGAAACATATTTTACCATAACGTAAAACCATAGAATTCCAGCAGTATTATAGAAAATGCTATAAGATACTCGTTTATAACAGATTGCACTAACAAAAAAGACCAATAAATCGGAAACTGCAAATCGTGGCGAAGGTAAAGAAAGTCAACACAAGAAGCACGCAAAAGTTGATGAAATTTACCGTAAAAGTAATTTGCCGTAACGCCATTTGTATTGTTGCTCGCTCAATAAACATACAGTGGGTGTTACGGTCAGGAGTAGAAATTTAATCCCATAGGAGATTAAAACCCTCCCGAAGTGGAGGGGTAACCTGACATTTTTTCTTTAGAATCATTGGTGGACTAGTGGATAAATTGTTTATTAAGAAAAAAAAAAAAAAGGCAAAGGTAAAGGAAAGCCCACAAGAGGAGCACGGCAAACTTCGAAAAAGTTTACCGGTGAAACTATGTTACGAACATTTTTTATGATGCCAGAACTTTCAATATGACTCTGCGATTCAATTAGTTAATTCAATTAGTGATTCTAAAGAAAAAAGGCCAGGTTATCCCCTCCACTTCAGGAGGGTTTCAAGCTCCCATGGGATTCAACTTCTACTCCAGACTGATAACACCCACCGTCTGTTTATCGAGCGAGCAACAATACAAATGCCGTTACGGCAAAGTACTCTTACCAGTAAATTTGATCGAACTTTTGCATGCTTCTCATGTGCTAGCCCAAATTGTTTTTATCATTTTATGGTTGTGACCTCCAGAAATGTGCTTTAGAAATTGATGCAAAAATAGATAGAAATTCAAAATTGATTCTTATAACTGAATATGTGATAACAATGAAAGTGTAGTGCATTTTAATAATTTGAATTAGTTTTTGAAATTAGTTTCTATAAAGTGTATGTTTCTAATAACCAGTGATCAGCACCCTTATTTCCCTTTACAATGGGCATACAACTGTCTCCGACTGTGGTAGGAGACAATTGAGGAGTAATCTCGAGTGCACCAGTCTCCTGCCCCAATTAAAAGGCATGTTGTCTCAATTAAGTGAAGAAAATCCTGGCTATTTTCTCGATTAATTTCTGTTCTTTAAGAATTGTCCAAAATAAATGGCTCCCCTGATTAACCAGTGGCCCGAAATCCACTATATAAAAAATAAGTATATTAAAATTTAAAAATATAAAAAATTATTTAAAAAATACTCGTCTCCTATCCCCATTCATTCTAATAATTTACCTAATTATTCATAAAATTTATCCAAATTATCCACTTCCACAACATCAGGTGGAAGAGATTATTCGAACAATTACTCCCTATAAAAGGATGGTTAAGTGGGAGAAGACAGAGGGTGGTAATCAATGGGTGCTGCTCTTCGTGGACTAATGTTATTAGTGGAGTCCCACAAGGTTCGGTGATAGGTCCACTGTTCTTTTGTATATTTATCAATGATATTGATGAAGGTATATCAGGCTTAATGTCGAAGTTTGCAGATGATACAAAGGTTGGTAGAGTTGTTAACGACAGTAATGGCAGTGTGCTACTGCAACAGGATCTAGATAATTTGGGCAGATGGGCTAAGAAGTGGCAACTGAAGTTTAACCTTGACAAATGCAAAGTACTGCATATGGGTAGAAGTAACCCCAGAGAAACGTACCAACTGTGTGGTACTACACTTAAGGTGGTAGAAAATGAAAAAAACCTGGGAGTAATTGTGCAGTCAGATATGAAGTTTTCTGAGCAATGTAGACAGGCTGCCAGGGCAGGTCATGGGGTTTTGTCAATGATATATAGGAATTTTGCTAGCAGGGAGAAGGAGGTGATTGTCCCTCTGTATAAGGCAATGGTCAGGCCACGCCTTGAGTACTGCATACAGGTCTGGAGGCCTCATTTTAGGAAGGATGTAGATTTACCTGAGCGTGTACAGAGAAGAGCAACAAGATTGGTGAGGGGAATGAAGGGTTCCTCTTACCAAGAGAGGCTTAAGTTCTGCAAATTGCAGTGGCTGGAGACTAGGCACCTGCGCGGTGATCTCATTGAGGTACATAAGGCCTTGAATGGGTTGAGCACGCTGAATTCTGATGGGATCCTTCCACTTGTTCAGATTATGAACCTAAGGGGGCATAAATTCCAATTAAGAAAAGACAGATGTACGGAAATTTGCCTTTAGCCAGTGGGTGGTTAATTGCTGGAAAAAACTTCCATCTGTCGTTGTGGAAGTTGACAGGTTAAATAAATTTAAGGAGGAACTGGACAGGCATTTGGAGGGAATGGTGTGATTTTTTTTTTTTTTTTTGGCTGATGCTGCATAAGCTCATACACTTGCTTTCTTGCATCACATGCCAGTACTACCACTACTACTACTACTGCTACTATCTGAAAGCATATTTCCATCAATTTACTGAGCAACAATCGTTTTCCAATATAGATATATATCCCCTTGTGTGTATTATGCTAGAAAGAGTAAGGATGCCATCAGCATTTAGTTTAATTAACCCATTTAAAGCCTTAAACACTTCAATTGCTTTAAAAATGATTAGACTCTTCAATCAGATTTCACCACATATTCTTAGTTTCCAGCTACCACAATTTACAGAACTCAAGCCTTTCGTGGTAAGAGTTCCCATGGTAAGAGCTCTTCTCTGAATCCATTCCAACAGGTCTACATCCTTCCTAAAATGCTATTTGTTACCACCCAAACAGCAAGATATTCTGGAATTACTGCTACCCAAAGGCAATACCTTAAATTTATCAATGTAAAAACTCAGTTTCCAATTTTCAGTGTACCTGCCTAATTTAACCAGATCTTGTTTGGAGTAGCATACTCTGACATCTATCAGAGTATGCTATCAGCAAACCTAGACATCTAACTTTTTTTATTACTATATCAATATTTTTAATAAATATTAAAAGTAGTAATAAGTTCAAATAGGCCTATGAGGTTGGGAGAATTCATATTCACAAGCAATTATATTGATAAACCAACCGTGTTGTATTAAAATAATAATTTACCTTTAATACTGCAAAATAATGTACATAACATAGATATTTACAATTGAAACTATTTACAATAAAATATATAGTATAAATAAAATAAAATAAAAGCAATAAAAGCATTATAAAACGTTAAAATATATTAAAATACTAAAATACCGGATACCGAAGCTTTTAGAGGCATCTGCCTCCTTTCTCAACAGTACATTTTTACTTGCAACACATCCTTAAATAATAGCAGGTTCACGGCTCACGTGGTTCCACAGGCGCATGGGCAGTATTCCTCCCCATGCATACTAGAACCATAAATGGCTCGGGAGCGTGCCAGCCGGAATCGGTCATCCCGTCCGAGTACTACAGCCTCAAGGAGGGGATGCATATGAACTCCCGTCTCTGTTAATGGTATTGTTCTCGGATGAACAAATTCGTAAGCTCTCAAGCCATTTGCAGTCCCAAAATCTATGAGCACGGTCAACGATGACAGCTTCGTCTGGGGAGATCTGATGATGCTTCTCCCAAAAATGTTCTGCCACAGCAGACTTCCCATAATCCGTGGTCTTTATAGTATTCATATGTTCCCCCAGACGGTCCTTGAACCGGTACCTTGTTTCCCCAACATAACACTCCCCACAATCCGGGCACTTAATCTCATACACTACCCCACTACTACAATCTTTTGTTATGGGGTCTTCAACCTGGGACGCCACCGTGTGCAACCTCCGTCCCGGAAGCTGCACACAGCGTGTCTAGCAATCCCGTAATACTCGTGCTAAACGCTCAGTAAGGCCCGGATAGTAGGGAATGTAAGCCGTGGCAACTGATGTGAAAGGCTCTCTATGATACTCCACACCTCTAATGTATCTGTCCATGTCCTTCTGGGGGTAGCCGCATTCCTTGAGGTCTGCTGTGACTCGTCTAATTTCCTCTTCTCTGTCCCGGGGGGGGGGGGTACTGCAGTGGGACCCAACCCTATCCAATAATGCTTTAGCAACACTATTCTTGTGTTGGTTAGTTTGTGCCGAACTATAATGAGTGTATTGGCCTCGGCACACAGGCTTCATATAGACTCTAGTATTTAACCTAAGGCCTTCTCTATAGACCAATACATCAAGGAACGGGAGGGTACCATCCACTTCCACCTCTGAGGTAAACTGAATGAATGGGGATAAGCTATTGAGAAAACTAAGAACCTCATCCTTTCTCCCCCTCCGAATAATGGTAAACGTGTCATCGACATACCTTTTCCATTTGCGCATGGGGGGATCCAATCCATCAAAAAATCCTGGTTTCCAATTCTTCCACAGCCAAATTTGCTACAATGGCACTTATGGGAGAACTCATTGCCACACCGTGAACCTGCTTATACATAACATCATGAAATACCATAGTAGTGCTGGACAGACAAAGCCCCACACCACTACAAATATCTTCTACATTAAGGAGAGTCCTGATACTTAGAGTATCATCTTTCTCTAGGGCCATTCTTACACATCGTACTCCATGTTCAATGGGAATGCACGTAAACAGAGACATTACATCAAAAGATATCATAGTCTCACCCTCTTCTATACCCTGTTCCTTTACAAATGTTACAAAGTCCTTACTGTCCTTAATAGTAAAGATGGAACGTCCAACTATGGGAGAAATCAACTTGGCTAAACATCTGGATAAAGCATGGGTAGGACTACCAATAAAAGATACGATCGGTCTGAGTGGGACCCCCTCCTTATGTGTTTTCGGAAGACCATAGAATGTAGGGTAGCTGACATCCTGTTGTGTGTAAAGTCCAGAACACCTCCTTAGTAATTTTTCCCGCTTTCAGCCAAAGTTGTAACATCCTATTAACCTGTCATCCTAAGCCGACTAGTGGATTTCTCCGGGTAACTCTATATGTGGAACTATCCTGTAGAAGGTCTAAGGCTTTTTTGAAATATTCCTCTTTATCCATTATCACAATTGATCTGCCTTTATCGGCGGGTAATATTACGATTTTGTCATCCTGTCTAAGTTCTATGAGGGTTTTTCTCTGACTAAGACTGAGGTTAAAAGGTGCAGTTTTAGTCTGACTCAATTAAGTGCCTGGATTGTGAGGAGTGTTATGTTGGTGAAACAAGGCGCCGGTTCAAGGACCATCTGGGGGAACATATGAATGCTATAAAGACCGCGGATTATGGGAAGTCTGCTGTGGCAGAACATTTTTGGGAGAAGCATCATCAGATCTCCCCAGACGAAGCTGTCATCGTTGACTGTGCTCATAGATTTTGGGACCGCAAATGGCCTGAGAGCTTACAAATTTGTTCATCCGAGAATAATACCATTAACAGAGACAAGGGAGTTCGTATGCATCCCCTCCTTAAGGCTGTAGTACATGGATGGATGACCGATTCCACCTGGCATGCTCTCGAGCCATTTCCGGTTCTAGTAAGCATGGGGGAATACCGCCCATGCGCCTGTGGAACCACGTGAGCTGTGAACCTGCTATTATTTAAGGATGTGTTGCAAGTAAAAATGTACTGTTGAGAAAGGAGGTAGATGCTTCTGAAAGTTCGGTATCCGGTATTTTAGTATTTTAATGTATTTTAATATATTTTAACGTTTTATAATGCTTTTATCACTTTTATTTAATTTAATTTATACTATATATTTTATTGTAAATAGTTTCAATTGTAAATATCTATGTTATGTATATTATTTTGCAGTATTAAAGGTAAATTATTATTTTAATACAACATGGTTGGTGTATCAATATAATTGCTTGTGAAGTAGTAATAAGTCCAATACCAAATATTCAAAGGCTCTCCACTCTTAACATTAGCCCATGGAGAGCAGTGATCATTAATAATCACTATCTCCTGACACTTAACCATCCCTTTATCCATAGCAGTGACTTGTTGCCAATGCCACAGTGCTCCAATTTTAAAAAAAATTTCTTAATGTCAAATAGTATCAAATCCTTCATTGAAACTAACTATATGATGTCAAAACTATTTTTTGCTAATGGTAACTAATCAGACTGGTCAGCCGAGATCCTCCCTTAAGAAATCAATTAAGAGATATCATTAATTACAGCATTAAACGAATGTTCTAAACAAAATTCCCCAGGGGCTCACATCTTTTGAGTATGGGCATGGCACACCCAGGATCCTGAGCTGGATATCATCATTCTTTTCTCTCTCTCTCTCTCTCTCTCTCTCTCTCTCTCTCTCTCTCTCTCTCTCTCTCTCTCCGGGGCGCCTCCGTAGCCAGGTGGGAAGGAGCAGCAGTGCGTAGCACATGCTTCTTGATTAGACCGTGGTTCGAGCCCGTCACCACCAAATACGGAGGATGTGGAAAGGTCAGGGAATGACCACCGCATATCCCGGAGCAATATGGCCTTAGTTGCTAATGCTCCTAAAAAAAAAAAAACCAAACCAAACCTCTCTCTCTCTCTCTCAGGGTAACTCAGAATTTCTTTTTTTTTTTTTTTAGCTGGTGCAGCAAAAGCCTTAGGCTTACTTGCACCATATGGCTAATAATAATAATAAGTATTTCTCTGTACCAAATGTTGCAAGACTGGCTCATATAAAAAAAATATACCACCTTTTATATATTCACAATTTTAAAAATTTAGCATCATTTTTTCAATATTGAAATAGTCATCATGTTCTGTCTGGTTATAAAATTAGGCAAAAATCAAATCCATTATGCCCAAAAACCATTATGTTCAGATACAGTGTGATATATCATGTTGATTGCTTGGGTTGTATCTCCTCATATCAGTGGTCAACTTACTGCACCCTACTAGACAGAACCAATAACCATAAAAATTCCATTACACTGGCCATTCTTAGAGCCTCCAAGTACATGTAGCATCTCTTACCCTCAGCCAGAGGTTCAAATTCAACCAGATTTCTATATTAGGCTACCAACCAAGCTACTGTAAATTGCAAAACTCTGAAATGTCACACATTAAAATGATGGAAGTTCCAATTAAAAATCCATTAACATACTACAGATTTCTCATAAATTATTTTTATTTATTTTTTTATTTTGTGTGTGTGCATGTGGTTTGCATTGTGTATCTCGTGAGTTTTCACACATTGTTGGCCTCGGCATTATACCAGGTGCTGATCTAAATTTCCCACTTTTCGGCTTAATTTGTAGCTATTTATTTCAAAATTTTTTTCAGCTACATAATACTTCCACACTTTGTCCTACTCTATCCATTTGTCCCATTTCATAGAACAGAATTTGTGGTTGAACAGGCTAAGCTATTAATTTAAGAAAAGTTACAGATTATGGTTAAAGTAATACATCTGCTTATATCTCATTTTATCATCTTATTTTGCATTTTTTTACTCTAGGCTTGTACATTATGAAAACAGCATACGTCTAATAGTTTATGACTACATTTGTATGATGTCATTATGAGATGTATGCATTTCCCCCCCCCCTAGTTTCTAGTTATTTCTAGTTTTAAAAAAATTTTATCATTAGGTGCTGCTGTCATATAACTTTATGTTTGTATCTCATCGGTGCACATTATTTAGTTTTGTTCTGTGTACAGCTGTATTGCCACCTTTTCTTCACATGTCTCTACAATATAAGGTATTTTTTCCATTCTAGTAAAATTAGAGTCTAGTTTAAAATTTATTTCCAGGTACTACTATTGTTTAGTTTTATATCTATATTTAACTTTTTCTGCAAGCTGTTGCTTACAACTTTGCTTATCTCAAGTCTCTTGCTCTCTTTTAAGGCTACTTGCTTTTTCTGTTTTGAAATACCTTTATTTAGATTAGACTAATAAGTTATACATTTCTAGAAATTTCCGTTGTTGACTGCAGTTTTTAATTTCTCGTCTTCACAGTGTCAATAAAGTTCACAAGCCATTTTCAAATGCCCCCCCACCTTTAATTCTTGTAAAAGATATTTATTTTGTTTACAAAATTTTGGCTCTCATTCTGGCTGTTGACATCTGACAAGAGGCTGATTTTGTAAGTTGTATGGCAACATCCTTATTTTATCAATTTTGTAATTATTATATTTTGTTACCTTCTATTCCTCTGCTATCACTATCTCCCTCATTTTTTTTTTCTTACTTTATTGTCCATGCTCTGCATCGGTTTAACATTTGCTGTCTTTGTCTGCACTAGACTAATTCAATATTTTTTTGTTATCTGTTTCCAGTTTCTTGTTATTCTATTCAACATATATAACATACTACATATGAGGAATTGTTTATTATTGTTATTTGGTTTTTAGGAGCATTAGCAACTAAGGCCATATTGCTCTGGGATATGCGGTGGTCATTCCCTGACCTTTCCGCATCCTCCGTATTTGGTATATGAGGAATGTTCAATAAATTATCTATCTACCTATGAAGGAAATGAGATTGAGGCAAAAATCTTTTTTTATTTTTCAATGTAATTTCTCTGAACTTCAATACACTTGTTCCATTTTGTTGGCAATGAGGAAAAACCAGAAAAAAAAAATTCTTTGTCCTGTCCATCAAAGAATGAAGAAACAGCAGACTTCAGTTCATTATCATCAGCAAAGCACCGTCCATGTACATTTTTTCTGAGGTGTCGAAACAGGAAATAGTCACTGGGGGCCAGATCTGAACTGTAAAGTGGATGGGTAAGAGTTCTGTTAAGTCACAGTCTCTCAAAGCAGCAGCAACAGCATGTGACCTGTGCACTAGTGCATTGTGAATAAGCAACACACCTCTGGAAAGTTTTCCATGGTTTTTTTTCCCTTTATGACATCCCTCAGGTTGTACAGTAGGGATGCATATTACTACCCAGTGACTACCTGCTTGTGTTACAAGTAGTGAATGTACAAAATTCGCTCAGTATCCCAAAAAATGGTAGCCATAATCTTGCCAGCTCAAGGTTGTGTCCAAATTTTTTTGGGTGGAGGAGAACCCTTATGCTTTCTATAGCATTTATTCTTGCTTAGTCTCAGGATCCCAGCGATGAACCCAGGTTTCATCACCCATAACAATTCTGGAAATGAAAGTTTCAGAATCCCTTCCATAAAGCTCTAAATTCCCCTGAAAACAGCATACTCTGAACTGCTTCTGCATAGGAGTCAGAGATCTGGGGACCCACCTTGCACTGACCTTAGTCATCCTCAAATATTCATGGAGGATGGTTATAACTGTTCCCTCAGATATGACACATTCCCTAGAGATTTGGGACACCTTTAAACATCTGTCATTCAGCACAAGATTCCACAGCTTGGCACATTTTTGGAGTGGTCACTGTCACAGGCCTTCTTGGACATTGATCATCTTCAATGGACTCTCTACCCCACTCGAATTGTTTTGAACCCCACTCGAATTGTTTTGACAAGAATTTCACCTGGTAATTTGAAGGTGCCCTATGGCCATACACAGCCACCATCCTTTCATGAATGGCCTTTGGCCCATTTCCTTCTTTGGTAAGAAACTTGGTGACTGAACAATGCTCTAATTTTAGCAAATCCATAATTTGATACAGGTGTAAAAAGTGTCTTCCTTCTTTCTATTACAGCAGCCAAACCTAAAAATATAGTGGTATCAAAATTAATAAGATTCAAGTTGAGATATGTAGGAACATAAGAAATCATGAATCATTGAAATATAACTATGGGAAGTACCTTAGGTAGATAATTTATTGAATGCCCATCATATATTCTTTTTTTTTAGAAATGTTTGCCATAAGTAAAACTCAAGAGTTTTTCTTATAGTCTGTTCTGCTTTCCCTCTTAAGAAACCATAATCTCCCAACATCGCAGTATCCCAATGATTTTGGTACCATTTCTCTATAATACATATGTCTTGATGAAAGCATTCCCATTGCCCATCACTTTTATCTCTCAAATTGAGATAGGAATAAAGATAATAAATTTTCAAAAATAACTGGCAGTCCATATCTTTATAACATTACAGTAAAGTTGACACCAAAGATTCCTAATTAACTTCTTTCTTCTTCCAGGAAACTTGGCATATCCCTCTGCTTTAAATGATTGCCAAACTGCATCAGTATCCTGTAGCTTTGTTTCCAATACATAATATTTGAGGAGTGTCTGTATTTCAGGCCCAATGAAAATCCCTTCTTTCAGTTTTTCACCTGTTAAATTGAGAAACACTTCCCTTAGGTTGCCATTTCCTTCTTCATCCAGAGTCTTAACAAAATTATTCATTAACCTAAGCATTATAGGCACAGGTGGAAGAAAAATCGTTTTTTGGTTCAACCAGTGGATCATATTTTATATTACTTCTCCCTTGAAAAAAATCTGAGTAATCCAATTATCCTAAGATCACCAGACATTCCAAGCAAAGTCATGGTACTTTACTTCACTCAGGATCTTAGACTTACTTTTATATATTTCTCTCAAGACAACAGCAAGAAGTAAAGAAAGTGATGGAAATGCATTTCTATTGTGCAAAAAAACTGCTTTTAAACTTAATTTTGAGGCATCAGTAAATATATATACCATTCATTAGGATTGTGTTCAATGTCCAGTTCATTTTAAAGACCATGAATATCTTTACAGAAACACATACCTTTCAATAATGAAATATTTTAAAAACACTGTTACGATTTCAACATACCATAACTTTAGTTCCTGCTTCAAGTAACTGGAAGTTATTTAAAGCAGAAATTTTTAAATCACAAAAGTGAGTCATTCAATTCTCCTTGTTTAATTAACTGAAATGCATTATAATTTTGTGATTAGTAGCACAAATCTGTTGAAGTGGATGGTCCAGAAAAGTCTGCAACACAAGAATCTTCACTATATTCATCACTGCTTCCATTATCCCAAGATTTTGGATGATATGGTATTGGCGGCCTTCTTAATCTGAAACAGACCTTACTGCAGATGGTACGTTAGGATATTTGATGCTGTACTTGTTTTTGTCATGCAGAAATACCAATCATCAATGTAGTTACACAGTTCTCACCACACCATACCATAGTAATGACAAATGATTTTTCCAGCAGCCACATCCTCAGAAGTGTGGTGCAGGTAATACCAATCTGTGGACAAATTCAATGGATTGGTGAAACTCAAGCAGTTGCTCTTAACATTTCAAAAGCTTTTAGCATTGGCATTAGTTTGTCTATTTCAGCCTTAAATTTATTTAAGCTATCAACTTCCACAACAACAGATGGAAGTCTGTTCCAGCAATCAAATACCCGCTGGCTAAAGCTAACTTCTTATTCTATATCTAAAGGCACATCTATTCTACAACTGTCTTTATTCAATTTGAATCTATGCCCCCTCAGGTTCTTAATCTCAGCAAGCAGAAGTATCCCATCAGCCATTTAAGGCCTTGTACACCTCAATCAGATCACCTCGCAGGTGCCTAGTCTCCAGATGCAAATTGCAGAACTTAAGCCTCTCTTGGTAAGAGTACCCCTTTGTTCCTCTCACCAATCTTTTTGCCCTTTTCTGTACTGATTCTAGCAATATCCCTCTACATCCTTCCTAAGATGAGGCCTCCAAACCTGTACGCAGTACTCAAGGTTAGGGCTGACCATTGCCTTATACAAAGGTGTATATTCACCTCCTAGTCTCTGCTAGAAAAATTCCTATATATATTTGACTACCATGACTTGCTCTGACAGTCCATCTGCACTGCTCAGAGAACTTCATATCTGACTGAACAATTACCCCCAGATCTTTTTCATTCTCCACGTCCATGAGTGTAGTACCACACAGTTGGTACGTTTCTCTTGGGTATTGCTGCTATCCATATGCAGTACTTTGCATTTCAATATTAAACTTCAGTTTCCACTTCTCGGCCCATCTGCCCAACTTTTCTAGATCCTGTTGCAATACCATACTGTCTTTACTATCATTAACAACCCTGTCAACTGTTGTATCATCTGCAAACTTGGACATTAAGCCTGATATACCTTCATCGATATCATTAATAAATAAACAAAACAACCGAACCCAGGGGTACTCCACTAATAACATTAATCCACGTAGAGCAGTGTCCATTTATTACCACTCTCTGCCATCCCCCACTCAACCATCACTTTATGCATTGCAGGAACTTGCCCTTAATGCCATACTGCTCCAATTTGTACAGCAGTCTTCCATGTACAACAGTATCAAAAGTTTTCCTGAAATCCAATTATATATGATATCAAAATAATTTTTTGCATCCAGTTCCTTTGTGACCACATTGTAGTATCCAATCAAATTGTTCAGACAAGAAATCCCCTTTGTGAATTGGGGATACATTTGCACATCTCCAGACTAAGGGGACCTCCTCTGAATCTAAGGATGCTCTCATAATTATGGCCAAGGTTTACTTATTTCCCTAGCTACCTCCTTAAATATAACTGGATAGATTCCATCTGCCCAAGGTGTCTTTTTTATGTTTAGCTTCAACAATTTTTCCTCCACTTTGCTCTCTCAATTACAAAATCATTTAGCTCCCTGTTAGAGTTTAGTAAACTTCTGTCTTCTCCTTCCTTACAGAATTCCTCATGAGTGAATGTAGATGCAAAATATTCATTCAGTTTGTCAGCTATCTGAGCAGGATCATCAAAAGTCGAACTACCAACATCAAATGGCCCAATCTGATTCTTCCCCTTCCTTCTACAGTTTACACAAGTAAAGAAGTCTTTGTTGTTTTTCTTTGTATCCTTTGCCAAGGATTTCTCATAAACAGCCTTTGCTTGCCTAATCTCCTTTGTGAATTGATTAAAGACTAGCTTATATCTGCCACAGGCTTCCGTGTCACCTGCTAATATATATGCATCCCACGCATTTTTCTTCTCTGCCACGAACCTCATTAGTCCATCTGACATACAGTCAGACCTAAATTTTGAACAATATTTCTTAGTTGGTATGAAAAGCCTAGTAGCTTTCAAGATTAATTCCCTACAGGCCTCCCATTTAGAATTAACTGTTTTTAACATCATCAGCTGATCCCACTGTATAGAATTCAAAAACTGCCTGAGACCACTGTAGTCACCTTTACGAAAGCAAAAACCCTTCCCTTTATCCTTGATGGTACTTACATCTTTAAGTAAATCCCACATCATTAGACTGTGATCACTGTCACCTAGTGGTTCCTTTATCTGCAAATTCCTAATGCATGCGTCATCACTGCTGATAATCAGATCAAGAGTATTACCCCCTCTGGTTGACCCTCAAACATGTTGCTGTAAAACACAGTCCTCCAATAAATCCACAAAAGTCTTGCTAGCATGTGAGTGACCGACCCGCAACTTCCAGTCAATATCTGGAAAGTTAAAATCTCCCATTACAAGACATTCTGATTTACTGGCTTACTCTATTTCTCTGCACAACTGTTCATTGTACTCATCAGAGTCATTAGGCCTATAACACACTCCTACTCTCATTTTCCTTTTCCCAGTGTTTATGTCACACCAAACTGACTCAACATAGCACTGCCCACCCATGTCAACTGGATGCACTTCCTTAGATTTTGTGTGTTTCTTAACTAACAGCATAACCCTTCCTTCCTTCCTACCCTGTCTATCCTTTCTGTACATATTGTACTCCCCAAATTCCGATTCTGCACTTCTTATATCTGTGTGACACCATGTCTCTGATATTCCAACAATATCTGCCATTGATGCCTTGATCAGCATTTCAAAGTCTTCAAATTTATTTACTATACTTCTAGAATTGGTGTACATGCAAGTATACATGCACTTCTTCTTACTCTTAGTTACCCTAACACAGCCCATGTATTTATTTGTTCCATGATGACTCCCAGCATCTCTAGAAGTCCCCCAGCAGCTTGCTTTTTAGGATGCTGCTCGTTACAATAGAAACTGTGCAAGAATTGCTTTCGCCTCTGCCTGCAGCTACTGTTAATCTTTTAGTCTGTGAATCCCCCCCCCCAAGCTAGCAGTATTCCGACCCACTTAACACTGCCTCGATAGCATCAGCAAATATTCTTACACCCTTTCTATTTAAGTGTATCTCATCCCTGTACAGCAGTCTCTCCTGTCAGCAAATACAGACCACGCTGAAAAAAATTATCCCCCTTCAGCCTTACACAATCTCTCCAGCGTCAAATTGGCATTAGCATTAGTAGAGGCATATGATGCAAGAAAGCAAGCTTATGCAGCATCAGCCAAAAAAAAAAAAAAACACACTCCCATTTCACTCCTCCGTTCAATCCAAGTACCTGTCCAGCTCACCCTTAAATTTATTTAGGCTATCAACTTCCACAATAAAGGATGGAAGTCTGTTCCACCAACCAACCAACCAACCAACCAACCAACTGCTGGCTAAAGGCAAACTTCCGCACAGCTATCCTACATCTGTCTTTCCTCTATTTGAATTTATGCCCTCTCAAATGATTATTCTGAGCAAGAGGATGAATTCCATCAGCATTGAGCATGCTCAAACCATTCAAAGGCTTTATTAGCATTAGCATTAGTAGAGGCATATGATGCAAGAAAGCAAGCTTATGCAGCATCAGCCAAAAAAAAAAAAAAAAAAAAAACTTCCACTTCACCTCTCCGTTCATTCGAAATACCTGTCCGTCCAGCTGCACCTTAAATTTATTTAGGCTATCAACTTCCACAACAAGGGATGGAAGTCTGTTCCACCAACCAACTACCCACTGGCTAAAGGCAAATTTCCGCACATCTATCCTACATCTGTCTTTCCTCAATTTGAATTTATGACCTCTCAGGTGATTATTCTGAGCAAGAGGAAGAATCCCATCAGCATTGAGCATGCTCAAACCATTCAAGGCTTTATACACCTCTATCAGATCACCTTGCTGGTGCCTAGTCTCCAGACACTGCAATTTTCAAAACTTAAGCCTTTCTTCGTAAGAGCAACCCTTTGTTTCAGTCACTAATCTTGTTGCCCTTCTCTGTACTCATTCCAGCAGCTCTACATCCTTCTTGAAATGAGGCCTCCAGACCTGTATACAGTACTCAAGGTGTGGCCTGACCATTGCCTTATACAAGGGAATAATCACCTCCTTATCCCTGCTAGAAAAATTCCACAAAAAAGGATCTTTTAATTTTACAGTCCCTGTTCAGCATCCAGCAATAGTCAGCTATCATGGTGACATTCTACCTCCCCTGGTACCTCATCTCCATGTCTTTAATGTATTGGTGAAGCCTCTCACTCTGTTCTTTACTAACACTTGCTAGATTTCTTGGAAGTCATCAAGTGGGAGTTTAAAAAATGTATCTTGACACTCATGTTCTTCAAGTTCTCATATGTTTCTTTCAAATACACAGAGTGAGCCACTGGAATTGACACTTATTTATTTCACTGTGGAGCAACACACCTTTGAGACTCCTCTTTGATGAGAATAAAAAGTTGCAACTATGTAGAATTGTAACTAATTCCTAAATAGCTTATTAAGTCATTTATATTACTGCAAAAACCATAGAATCGTCCTCAGAAAAGTAGTGGACTAGTTCTCATTCTCTGTGTCTGTGCCATAAGAAAACATTCCCATGTGCTAGAAGATTTTTTGAATTAAGTCTAGAACCAAGGAGTTTTGCAGATTCCTTTGGTAAATTTAAATCTCTTACCAGATCATTGATTTCATGCAGTGATTTGAAAGTTCAGGGTTGGGCCCAATGTCTCCAGGCATGTAGACTTCAGATTTATCTTCAGAAACTTCACTTTCAGCATTCTTTGCTGCCACATTCTCCAACATAAGCAGAGGCCATGGAATTGGCAGGTTATCTCCATGTGGACTGGTCTAATGGCAAATGGAATATTAGGATACACAGTGCCCTTCTTACTCTTTGCATTGTATCCCTCTACATTAACTAAGCAAAAGTAACAGTCATTACAGTGATTTGTAGGCTCCTGCCAAACCATGGGAAGTGCAAATGGCATAGCCTTCTTTTTACCCTTTTTCCACAGTCTCAACAGAGGTCCAGCAAACTTTATGTGAAGCCGATTGTTTATCTTGGTCATCAAGTTTTACTCTAAAATAAGCACAATACACTTACGTTTTTTTACAAATTCTGTAATATCTTGTCTTTTTACTTGAGGACTACATAACTTCCATAAATATAACAAAATAAGTTTGGATGGTTCAAACACTTGCATGAAGACATTTTACTCACTTTTCACTTGATAGATTAGTGATAAATGGTACTTCTCACTTGATAGATTAGTGATAAATGGTATTTCTCACTTGATAGATTGGTGATAAATGGTACTTCTCACTTGATAGATTGGTGATAAATGGTACTTCTCACTTGATAGATTGGTGATAAATGGTACTTCTATACCTGTCTGATAAGTATAAATGTGTTCCAGAGCTTAAAATCACACTGTGATATCACTATATTCAAATTTTTCGTATAAATTTATCATAGAATTTGTGAATTATTATTATTGGTACATTGTTTATAATTCTACAGAATTTGAAAAAGAAAGAAGTATTCATATTAATTAAGCAATATAATTAATATAAATTGTTTATTTGGATTTCAGCAAAGCATTTGACTCATTCAAACATGAGCAGTTACTTTATTAACAGGAACAAGTTGGAATTACAGGGAATATCCTTAGATGGATAGCAGGATGGCTTCAGGGAAGGAGGGTTGTGATAAATGGTTATTCCTCAGATTCAGCTGATATAAGAAGTGAGGTTCCCCAAGGATCAGTATTAGAACCACTGTTGTCTTTGATTTTCATAAATGAATGAAGGGATAGAGGACGCAATGTCTAAATTTTCAGATGATATAAAGATTGATAGAGTAGTTGTTGTTATTTGGTTTTTAGGAGCATTAGCAACTAAGGCCATATTGCTCCAGGGATATGCGGTGGTCATTCCCTGACCTTTCTGCATCCTCCGTATTTGGTGGTCACAGGCTCGAACCCCGGTCTAATCAAGAAACGGGTGTTACGCACAGCTGTTCCTGCCCACCTGGCTACGGAGGCACCCCGATAGAGTAGTTAATGATCGCCGCCAAGCAGAACTTCTTCAGAGTGACCTAGATAGGCATCAGGGATGGTCAGAAAAATGGCAGCTATGCTATAATCCTTAGAATCGGGGGAAGTCCCCACGGACTGGAGATGTGCAAATGTATCTCCAATTCACAAAGGGGGATCAAAGGGTGACACAAGTAATTACAGACCTGTTAGTTTAACTTCTGTTCCGGGTAAAATAATGGAGTCACTGGTTAAAGAAGCATTGCAGGATCATTTAGACAAGACTGCAGCGATAATTCAGACACAGATGCTAATACAGTCAAAAGGGGAAGTCTTGTCTGACCAATTTGATTGGATACTAGAGTGTGGTCACAGAGGAACTGGATGCAAAAAATAATTTTGATATCATATACTTGAATTTCAGGAAAGCTTTTGATACTGTTGCACATGGAAGACTGCTATACAAACTGGAGCAGTATGGCATTAAGGGCAAGTTGCTACAATAGATAAAAGGATGGTTGAGTGGGAGAAAACCGAGAGTGGTGACAATGGGTACTGCTCTGCGTGGTGTCCCTCAGGGTTCGGTGTTGGGACCATTGTTGTTTTGTTTATTTAATGAAGATATATCAAGCTTAATGTCAAAGTCTGCAGATGATACAAAGGTTGGCAGGGTTGTTAATAATAGTAATGACAGTATGCTTCTGCAACAGGATATGGGTAGATGGGCTGAGAAGTGGCAACTGAAGTTTAACATTGACAAATACAAAGTACTGAATATGGGTAGAAGTAACCCCAGAGAAACGTACCAACTGTGTGGTACTACACTTAAGGTGGTAGAAAATGAAAAAGACCTGGAAGTAATTGTGCAGTCGGATACGAAGTTTTCTGAGCAATGCAGACAGGCTGCCAGGACAGGTCATGTTGTTTTGTCAATGATATACAGGAATTTTGGGAGCAGGGATAAGGAGGTGATTATTCCCTTGTATAAGGCAATGGTCAGGCCACACCTTGAGTACTGTGTACAGGTCTGGAAGCATCATTTTAGGAAGGATGTAGAGTTGCTAGAATGAGTACAGAAGGGCAACAAGACTGGTGAAGGGAACAAAGGGGTGCTCTTATGAAGAAAGGCTTAAGTTCTGCAAATTGCTGCTGGAGAAAAATGGAGACTAGACACCTGCGAGGCGATTTGATTGAGGTGTATAAGGCCTTGAATGGATTGAGCAGGCTTAATGCTGATAAGATTCTTCCTCTTGCCCAGATTACAAACCTGAGGGGGCATAGATTCAAACTGAGGAAAGACAGTTCTACAACAGATGTGCAAAAGTTTGCCTTTAGCCAGCAGGTAGTTGATTGCTGGAACAAACTTCCAACTGTCATTGTGGAAGTTGATAGCTAAAATAAATTCAAGGCAGAACTAGAAAAACATTTGGAATGACTGGATCAGTGAAATGGGAAGGGGTTTTTTTTTTTTTTTTGGCTGATGCTGTATAAGCTTGATTTCTTGCATCATGTGCCTCTACTAATGCTAATCCAGCAAAGTATAAGGTATTACACCTTGGGAACAGGAACCCCAAAATAACTTATATACTTGGTGGAGTGAATTAAAGCCAGTAGTGGAGGAAAGGGACTTGGGTGTTATGATATGGTCAGATATATAGACAGGTTGGAAGAAAGCCCATGGTGTCCTATCGATATGACTTATTGAACTTTTTGCTAGAAGAGATAAGGAAGTCATAATCCCATTACATAAGGCTATTGTTAGACCACACTTAGAATGCTGTGTTGAAGTATGGAGACCGCACCTAAAGAAAGAGATTTAGCTTCTGAAAAGGGTCCAAAGACAGGTAACTCACCTGGTGGGATCAGCAAAAGGGTGTCTATATGAGGATAGACTTTGAATATGTGGGTTGCAGAGCTAGGCACCTTAGAGGAGACTTGATTGAGGTGTTTAAGGCTCTGAGAGGCATAAGTAAAATGAATGAGGCCAAAATTTTCACGGTTATAAATGATTCTAGAACTAGGGGCTGGAAATTCAAGTTACGGGGGAAGATGTTTAGACCGGATTGCAGGAAGTTTTACTTTAGCCAGCGAGTTATAAATTACTGGAATAAGTTACCTACACAGGTGGTAGAGGCTGACAGTTTGAGGAAATTCAAAGGTCAGCTGGATAGTTACCTACGGGTGGAGGGAAACGCATAGGTTGTCTATTTCCTTTCCTTTTATTAATTTTTTTTTTAAATTTTCTTCTTATTATTATTTTATTTATTTATTTATTTTTTTTTTTTCGGCTGGTGCAGCATAAGCCATAGGCTTCCTTGCACCATGTGGCCATTGCTAATGCTAATACTAAATATAAATATAATTTAACACAGCTTCTGAACTAAAAAAAAAACTTTCCATTTATTCTTGAGAGAGAGAGGCCTTGAAGGTTATTATTATATTAAATTAATAATATAGTTTAACAGGCTATTCACATATATTACTATACATAGTAATGTAGGCAAACGGCCTAATAAACTATATTATTAATTTTCATGTGGTATTAGAGTGGTTTTAATATAATAATAATCAAATGGAAAACAACCATGTAGCATCCTTCCCTAACTACAGAGAGGCTTTGGCCAAATGAGGTTACATATTCATTGTGGCTGCATATATACCCGGATTATTAAGGGCAGCAAGATTTTTGCCACTAGAGTTCACAACAGCCATACATTTTCCCATCACAACAGCCATACAAACTAATCCTGTGGTTAGTTTGTGGGCTACACAAACTAATCCATACATAAAGCCATACAAACTAATCCTGTGGTTAGTTTGTGGGTTAGTTTGTGGGCTACACAAACTAACCATGGGATCACAGCAGGCCAAAGCTGGGTGATTAGCTGTATGATCAGAACTACAGAAACTGTATTTATAATAAATTCAAAAAGTCAGTAATCAAAATGCATTAAAATGTGTACCAAATCTATCCCAATATTCAAAAACCACGGCTATCACTTCAGATAAGCGCCGCATGTAAAAAAATATATATTATTATCTCAATAATGAAAATTATTATCGCTATCAGACATCAATATAATGTGTACACTTATAAATAGTTAAACAAGAACACTTACTTGAGCGAGTAGCAACAGCAAATGCTTCCATAATGTATGCAGATACTAAAGAGAGTTTTTGTTTAGTGCCCCCAAGCAAAGAAACAAGAAGTGGTATCATACCTTCTTTTCCAAGAATGGTTGCATTTACAGCTGCAAGTCAAAAGGAAAAATTATTGAAATTAAAGAAGCCTGGGGTACTAGGTTCCATAGATGAGTAAAGAAATTCAGTGCGACCGGTAGAAACACTAACTAGGTTTAATAAGTAATTAATTAACAGGAGCTTTCAAGATTTAAGTATTTCTTCGTCAGCTGCATGAATGCATACATAAATATAAAATATGAAACTTTAAAAATGGAATGTGCAGAGTGTGGTCGTGCTGAGTAAAAAGAGAGATCATGTCTGAGGATGTGCAAATGCTAAAGCATTATAGTGTAGAACTACGTAATTTTTGTAGATCCTGGCTGCATACATGGGCTGTTTGCCAGCATTTGTTATGCTGTAACACTGCTATTGCGGTTAAAAAGCTATGACAACCAGATATGTGTAGTGACTCGAGCCAGAGTCATTGACGGTAATGGTGGGCTTGGTCAACCACCTTGGTATCACGTCTGGGATTGAAGTCATATTGCATCGACCAATAATGCTCTGCAACTATAGAGTGTGCAGAGTCAGCTAATCAAATGGCCATTTCGTGTTCAGAGAAGTGGTCCTGGAGCCTTCTGGCAATTTCCCCCACACAGCAGCTGTTACAACCGTGGCATGTGATGCGGTAAATCGCACCGCTGTGTAAAAGAGGGGGGACGGACGGGTGTATTCACCCTTGAGACAAGAGATCGCAATCCTCTACCGGGAAGTTGCAGGTACTTTATCCGTACCCTCGTAAGATTTCAGAAATGCAATCTCAAGCAGCCGGGTAATATGGGATGTAAGGGGTAGATATTATCTCATTGCTATGGGGGGGGGGGCTCAGACATGCAGCAAGCTCATGGGCTTGTCCAAGACATAGGTGGGAAGGCCACAGTTGGTGAGGTCAGCTCTTATCTTAGAAACTTCTTTGCGCTCGGCACCTCCATGGAGCTGGAATGACTCCAGGCTCGAGAGAGTAGTGTGTCCTCAGTACTGGACAGGTGGCAGGAGGCATGCACTGACCTGCAGTTGGTAAATTGGCCAGAGAACATGGGCCTTTGGTATGCTGAAGTTTCCAGATGTGGGCCTATATACTTCACCAGGACATCCAGGAAGGAAAGGGTGTTGCTTGACTCTAATTCTTTTGTGAACTGGATGAAGGAAGATAGGGAGTTGAGATGTAGTAGTTGTGTCTCTGAACCTCAGGGGATAATAGTGAACACATCGTCAACATAATGACACCAGAGAGTGAGGGACTGGCAAGTTCGGGAATATGTGTTCCCCCATCTCCTCCATCACAATGTTAGCAACGACGGAACTGACGGGGGTGCCCATAGCCATGCTGTGTATTTGTCTGAAGGGAGAGAGTCACCAAATGTGACCATACTACTGGACAAGCACAGAGGGCAGTACAGATATGCTCTGTGGATAGAGATATTTTGTCCGGTAAGTTGGTGTCTATATTAGCATTAGCATTAGTAGAGGCATTTGATGCAAGAAAGCAAGCTTATGCAGCATCAGCCAAAAAAAAAAAAAAATAAAATAAAATAATAATAATAAATAAATAAATAAAAAATAACCACATCCACTTCACCCCTCTGTTCATTCGAAATACCTGTCCAGCTGAGCCTTAAACTTATTTAGGATATCAACTTCCACGACAAGGGATGGAAGTCTATTCCACCAACCAACCACCCGCTGGCTAAAGGCAAATTTCCTCACGTCTATCCTACATCTGTCTTTTCTCAATTTGAATTTAGGCCCTCTCAGGTGATTATTCTGAGCAAGAGGAAGAATCCCATCAGCATTGAGCAGGCTCAAACCATTCAAGGCTTTATACACCTCTATCAGATCACCTCGCTGGTGCCTATTCCCCAGACACTGTAATTTGTAAAACTTAACTGTAATAAACAAAACTATTCAAAAGGTGCTTTGTATATATGATGGCTTGCTGCACAGGAATGGAAGTAAATAAAGAGACAATGTCAAGCGATGCCATGATCTTGTCTTCAGGAACTGTAAGATGTTTGATGAGGAGTAGGAATTCCTCACTGTTCAAAACAGTGTGACTGGTATTTCCTACTAGGGGTGTTAGTAAACGGACGACATACTCGACAGTTTATATGTTGAAGAATTGCAGCAAGAGACAACTGGTCTTAAAGGAATGTCTGGCTTGTGCACTTTCGGTAGGCCATAGAAATGGGGGAGCTGGCAGTCCGTGTCGTGTAATTACCAACGTGTGGATTTTTGAATTCTTTCTGGACTTAAACCAATCATTATCTAATTTATTTACTTTGGATTCCAGTTGCTCCAAGACTTTGATGGGAGGGTCCTGACCCAGTTCATAGACATTAGGTTGAACAGAAGAGAGAGAGCCTTACTTAGATATTCAGGACGATCCATCACAACCATGTGGTGTCCTTGTTGGACGGTAGAATGACAACGGAACTGTCATTACTCATAGAATTAAGGGCAGCATGTTGGCGGTGGTGGAAATTAGAGGCAGCAGGGCAGACATGCTGAAGAATTGAAGCTGTCTTGAAGCGAATTTCGTTCACAGTAGCTTCGGGGAGACGGGTCACGGATGCCTCTACCCCCATAGCATCATTTCAATATTGTGGTTTTTGGCAACCCCCACCCCCCCCTTTTAGTAAACTATACCCAGAAGACTATGAATGTTTGGTAACTCAAATGGCATAGTTTTCATGGCTGACATTTGGGGTTTTGGCCCATTCTGAGTCCATCTTCAAAAACAGCTTTTTTCAGTTGTTTACCTGTACTTACTCAATATGGCTAAGAAAAATCTTAGATTCTAAATGTCAGCTTGATCTCTTCTAGTTAGCAGACCTGTTCTTTTGGGGAGAACAATTAGATTCAAATATTTTTTGGATTGCAGGGAGGCTATTGGTGGTTGGGGGACACTTTTGGCTTTACCACCTTCACTAGTCTGGCTTTTGCTTTAAGAAACATTAGTTCTTGCACTACAGGTATTTGATATTGTCTTCCTACAGTGTTTCCTTCCAAAATGGCAATGTGGAGGGAAAAACTGGAGGGAAAGTGCGTATTGGGTGACGATGTCCAATTATTTCCAATGTCACAATTTGAAAAATTGTGACATTGCAAATAAAATAGTAGTAGTAGTAGTAGTAGTGGCATGTGATGCAAGAAAGCAAATGTATGAGCTTATGCAGCATCAACCAAAAAAAAAAAAAAAAAAATCACAACATTCCCTCCAAATGCCTGTCCAGTTCCTCCTTAAATTTATTCAACCTATCAACTTCCACAACAACAGATGGAAGTTTGTTCCAGCAATTAACCACCCGCTGGCTAAAGGAAAATTTCCGCACATCTATTCTACATCTGTCTTTTCTTAATATTTATGCCCCCTTAGATTCGTAATCTGACCAAGTGGAAGGATCCCATCAGAATTCAGCGTGCTCAACCCATTCAAGGCCTTATATACCTCAATCAGATCACCGCGCAGGTGCCTAGTCTCCAGCCACTGCAATTTGCAGAACTTAAGCCTCTCTTGGTAAGAGGATCCCTTCATTCCCCTCACCAATCTTGTTGCCCTTCTCTGTACACGGTCAAGTAAATCTACATCCTTCCTAAAATGAGGCCTCCAGACCTGTACGCAGTACTCAAGCCGTGGCCTGACCATTGCCTTATACAGAGGGATAATCACCTCCTTTTCCCTGCTAGCAAAATTCCTATATATCATTGACAAAACCCCATGACCTGCTCTGGCAGCCTGTCTGCATTGCTCAGAAAACTTCATATCTGCCTGCACAATTACTCCCAGGTCTTTTTCATTTTCTACCACCTTAAGTGTAGTACCACACAGTTGGTACGTTTCTCTGGGGTTACTTGTACCCATATGTAGTACTTTGCATTTGTCAAGGTTAAACTTCAGTTGCCACTTCTTAGCCCATCTGCCCAAATTATCTAGATCCTGTTGCAGTAGCACACTGCCATTACTGTCATTAACAACCCTACCAACCTTTGTATCATCTGCAAACTTCGACATTAAGCCTGATGTACCTTCATCAATATCATTGATAAATATACAAAACAACAGTGGACCTAACACCGAACCCTGTGGGACTCCACTAATAACATTAGTCCAAGAAGAGCAGCACCCATTGATTACCACCCTCTGTCTTCTAGCACTTAACCATCCTTTTATCCATTGTAGCAACTTACCCTTAATACCATTCTGCTCCAATTTGTACAATAGTCTTCCATGCGCAACAGTGTCAAAAGCTTTCCTGAAATCCAAATATATGATATCAAAATTATTTTTCGCATCCAGTTCCTTTGTAACCACATCATAATATCCTATCAAATTTGTCAGACAAGACTTTCCCTTAACAAACCCATGCTGTGTCTGAATTATTGCTGCAGTCTTGTCTAGATGATCCTGCAATGCATCTTTAACCAGTGACTCCATTATTTTACCCGGAACAGAAGTTAAACTAACTGGTCTGTAATTACTCGTGTCACCCTTCGATCCCCCTTTGTGAATTGGGGATACATTTGCACATCTCCAGTCCGTGGGAACCTCCCCTGAGTCCAAGGATGCTCTCATAATTATGGCTAAGGGTTTGCTTAGTTGTTTTGCCGCCTCCTTTAATATAACTGGATAGATCCCATCCACCCCAGGTGCTTTTCTTACGTTTAACTTCAACAATTTCTCCTCCACTTTGCTTTCAGGTATTACAAAATCATTAAGTATCCTGCTACAATTTGATAACCTTCTGCCATTTTCAAACCTTAATAATTCCTCATGTGTGAATGTAGATGCAAAATACTCATTCAGTTTGTTTGCTATCTGAGCAGGATCATCAACAGTCGAACCATCGATGTCAAGTGGACCAATCAGATTCATCCCCTTCCTTTTAGAGTTTATATAAGTAAAGAAATCCTTGCTGTTTTTCTTAGCATCTTTTGCCAAGGATTTCTCGTAATCTGCCTTCGCCTGCCGAACCTCCTTTGTGACCTTATTACAGATTAACTTATATCTGCCATAGGCTTCTGAGTCGCTTGATAATTTATATGCATCCCATGCATTTTTCTTCTCTGTTACGAGTCTCATTAGTTCATTTGACAACCATTTAGGCCTAAACCTTGAACAATATTTCTTAATAGGTATGAACCTTTTAGTAGCTTCCACGATTAATTCCTTGAATGCTTCCCACTTAGAATTTACTGTTGGTAACATCGTCAGTTGATCCCACTGTACAGAATTTAAAAACTGTCGGAGACCACTGTACTCGCCTTTACGGAAGCAAAAACCCTTTCCTTTACCCCTGATAGTAGTTAAATCTTTAAGTAAATCCCACGTCAGTACACTGTGATCACTGCCACCTAGTGGTTCTTTTATCTGCAAATTCCTAATACATGAATGATCACTGCTGATAACCAGATCAAGAGTATTACTTTCTCTGGTTGCCTCTCGAACATGCTGCTGCAGAAAACAATCATCCAATAAATCCACAAAAGTCTGACTAGTGTGTGAGTGCCCAACCCACAAGTTCCAGTCAATATCTGGGAAGTTAAAATCCCCCATTATAAGACATTCCGATTTACTAGCCCACTCTATTTCTCTGTACAATTGTTCATTGTACTCATTCAAGTCATTAGGCCTATAACACACTCCTACTCTTATTTTTGCTTTCGCAGTGCTTATGTCACACCAAACTGATTCAATAGTGCACTGTTCATCTATATCAACTGGATGCACTTCTTTTGATTTTATGTTTTTCTTTATCAACAGCATAACACCTCCTCCCTTCCTATCCTGTCTATCCTTTCTGTACACATTGTACTCCCCAAATTCCAGTTCGGCATTCCTTATATCTGTGTGACACCACGTCTCTGATATCCCAACAATATCCGCCTTTGATGTCTTGACCAACACTTCAAATTCATCAAATTTATTTACTATACTTCTAGCATTGGTATACATGCAAGTATACATGCACCTATTCTTATTCTTAATTACTCTAACACATCCCATATAAAAGTATTACATGTGTTTATATATTGTTAAAAGCCTTATTAAGTCCCCTAGAACCTTTTTATAAATAATAATTATTGATTTTTAAGTGAAAAAATCAAACTTTTGGTTAGTCATATCCTAGTTCCATTCAAGTGTCAATTGGGCTTGAGTGAGTCACCATATTAGAGTCATATCTTTAGTCACCATATTAGAGGCCATATCTCTGTTCCTATTGGACAAATTGAGACCATATTTGGTGTGCAGGGGATTTAGCTCATTTTGAGAATTTTTGAGCACCCCTGGTGATAAATAATGAAGTTATGGAATTTTGAAAATTGACTTGTTTTCAGTTGGTATCTTGGCTATTGGCAAAATATACTTAATTAAACATTACAGAACTGTTATGGAGAGCTGTTACTGCCATGGTTGGAACTGATTTATCAGGGAGGAAATGTTTGTCGGCCAAGGACTTTTGGCACTTAATTAGTCATCTTAAGGTTTTTCATCCAATTTCTGTGTGAACTGATAAATTGAAACTGTGACCACAGTTGAACTAGTAAATCTTTATATACCTGGACTTTTTTCCAGGGTTGATGTTTTTATTCTATTGTTGCTCAGTTTGATTTGCTTTGTTTTAAATTGTAATTAAGTATACTGGTTGTAAATATATTTTGTTTGTTTGGACAGTGGTAAATAAGTCTAGTGTGTCTTCTCCCTCATTTATGCCAGATGATTTCACCATAGCCCCAGACATGGGTTTAGAATGTTTGACATATTTTCAAGAACCTCTGCAAAAGATGTCAAAAATTTCAGAACAGCAGTTTCCGCCTTTGCCTTCAACTCAAGTTGAGTTGAATGCAAAGGCGGAAACAATGTAAATAATCAAGGTGTTCCAGACAGGCAGCACCTCTACATTGGATTTTGTTTTCTTATTAAAGAATAATTTATTAAAAGTTTTAAAAGATGGGGATAGAGTGACTTCCAAAATAGTTATAGAAGTCAATAAAATCTGGAACTCCATTTTTGCTTGACCTATCTATGGAAAATGAGAAATTAAAGATTAGGATTGAGGAAAGAAATTTGCCTCCTGTTCCAATGGCAGCAAGCAATGTGGGCGTGGCTGCCTTAAATGCGGGTACACGAAATGTTCAGAATTTGGATGTGAAAGGGCTGTGGCCCTTTCACATCCAAAACATCACATCGTTCGTATAGACAAAAACAATGTGTACAAAACTAGTGAAGAAGTAAAACCTGAGGTGTCTAAGAGGCTTAAAGATGAATTTAAAAAGGTAAAAATTAAATCTGTACGAAAGGTAAGAAAAAAGGAATTTTGATAGAGACGGCTACGAGTTCAGATTTAGAAAAACTTAAAAATTGTGAAAATTTAAAGAGCTGAAGCTCTCGGTTGATCTTCCTAAAAAGCTGTCTCCAGCTTTGATAGTTTACTATGTTAGCAAGGACATAACTGATGAGGATTTTCTTGAGGACTTCTTTGATAGAAACCTTCTTGAGTTGGGCATCTCGGAGGAGAAATTTAAACAAAATACTAAAATTAGATTCAAAATTAAATCTAGAATTAGAAACAAGTCATTGGATCATTGAAACTTCAGGTGGAATTAGAAGAGCCATTATGGATTCTGGTGGTAGGATCTATATTACTTGGTCTGTCCATGGTGTGAAGGACTTTTTAATAGTGTCTAGATGTTTCAGTTGTTTAAATTATAGCCACTCGGCCAGGAATTGCCACCAGGTTGATAGTACTTGTGGCCATTGTGGTAACATTGGTCACCATAACTGAATATCTAAATAAAGAGGCTCCCATTGTTTTCCCCAACTGTAAGGCTCGAAAGCGAAAGGAGATCATTCGTACAGATATAGTAAGTGTCCCAAATATATAAAGGCCAAGAAGCTAACAAAATAAGAACAAATTATGTCTAGTACATCAAATACAAATATGGATTTTGGAGGAAACTTTAATATGCTGCAATAGAACTGCCAGCATAACATCTTTGTTGTGAATGATTTGTCCAAAATAATAATTGAACATAACATAACATACATATTCTTGGATTTCAAGAAGTCTATTCTTATAAAGGTGCAGTCAAAGGTCTTCCTTTTGGCTATAGGGTCATTCAGTCTAATAGAGATATTTCTGGTCAAGGTAGAGCAATGCTGTTGCTAGAGTCTGGGCAGCTCTAGTTGTTGCTGTTCCTGAAATCACAGTAACTAAGATAGCCAGTCTTTGTTCTTCTCACACTGCCTATGCTTGCTAATCCCGTCGATGACGTGAGGAACTTTAATGGGCTTTTTCACCTTGTGGCTGAGTTACTCGGTCTCAGGAGTAGATAGCATGGTTTTTCTCTCAGATACTGGGGTTTTTTTTGTCCAGCAAAACAGGCAAACCAATATGACAACAAACAGGGCGAGACTACATACTAAGTGGTTGGAAAGATTCTCGGATATTGAGGTCACCGAACAGCGAACAGCGGACCAGAGAAGGACCATCATCACGAAGAAGCTGATAGCGCTTGCAATCTTGGAAAAAATCAAGCAGGATGTGAGCGATCAACAACGAAGGATAAGGAATACAGAACCAGAGGACGAATATACCACCAATGAACCAGAGGAGGAAGAGCAAGAAGAAATACAACCCACAGCAGCTGAAGTGAAAACAGATGAGGTCATGATATCCAGAATAGAGGACGAGTGGAAGAAAGCCCTAACAGAATTCAAAGGAATGGACCCCACAAAGATTAACGTGATACAGAAGTAGAAGCCGAATAGAACCTTGTGGGGAGTCACTGACCACCTAAATCGGCACATAATACTGCATTACCTCGACAGCAATGGTGCAACACTGGAGGCCATCCACACAGCGGTGTATTGTGCTGCGGTAGCAGCCACGAGAATTAATGGAAGAGAAGCGAGAGACCAGCAGCAAAAAAAGAACCGAAAACAGAATGAACCACCAGCTTGGGAAAGAAGACTTCAGCAGAAGACAGAAGAATTAAGAGACAAGATAGGTCAATTGACTCAGTACCAACAGGGTAATAGAAGCAAGAAATTGATTGGAAAGCTGAAGGACATCCTCAAGAGAGACAGTGTCCACAGCAAACATGAGACCATAAATCAGAGAATAGGAGAATACTTGAACACTAGGCAATAGGAGTAAGAAATTAATTGGAAAAGTGAAGAGCACCCTTAAGAGAGAGACAGCATCCACAGAAAACATGAGACAAAAAATCAGAGAATAGGAGAGTACATGGACACATTGAAGCAGAATCTCCTTGCACTCAGCAAGAGATTATGCCGATACAAAGAGAACTCCCAGAGGAAAATAAACAACCGAAACTTTGATGGGGACCAAAGAGACTTCCACATGAATCTCGAGGACGACAGGAAAGAAGGGAATGGACCACCCAAGAAGAAGGCCGTTGAGGAGTTCTGGGGAAAGATATGGAGCAGGGGAGTAAGACATAAGAACTGAGCCACCTGAATAGAACTAGAATGTAGGAAAACCCAAGGACGTACAAGAAATGAGAGGGTGGGAGATTCGGGAAGAAGAAGTAAAACAGACAATCAAGAACTCTCACAACTAGCAAACTCGAGGGATAGTTAACGTCCACAACTACTGGTACAAGAAGCTCACTTGCACACACACAAGAAACTGGCAGAGCAGTTCACCCGAATGATAAGGCACCCAGAGACAATCCTGAAGTCTCTCACTCAAGGAATCACATATCTGAAGCCGAAAGATAAAGATATAAGAAACCCAGTGAAATATAGACCAATCACCTGCCATCCAACAATGTACAAGATTCTGGCCAGCTGCATAACCAGGAAGATATCAGACCACTTGGAGAGCCAGAACATAATGGCTGAACAGAAGAAAGGATGCAAGGAGCAATTAACTATAGATGCCGTGGTTATGGAGCATGCCTAAAAGAAGCGCCGCAACATATACACAGTCTACATCGATTACTGCAAGGCCTTCGACTCTGTGCCTCATAGCTGGCTAATAGAGGTGCTGAACATCTACAAAGTCAATCCGATAGTGACAAACGTCCTAAGAGAAACAATGGTGAAATGGAGTACCACCATTAATTTCGAAAACATCACGAATCCCCATCACGAGAGCAATCTTATAATATAAATATAAATATAAAGAGAATAATATAAAGAGCAATAATAATAATAATAATAATAATCAAGGGGCACGACGGCCCAGTGGTTAAGACACTGGAATACCAGCTTGATGGACCCGGGCTTGAATCACGGCTCCATTATGCTGGGAGACCGATATATATAATAATATTAAATGAAAATTTAAAAAAAAAAAAAAAAAAAAAAAACATCGCGAAAGTTACTCCATTGGACTTACCTTTCCCAACGTCGGAGTGATGGTTGAAGCAGGTAGTGGTGCCATCTGGTGTCACTCGCGAGAACTAAAAAATCCACTGGACATAAGCTGCAGCTAAACAAGTCCACCTCCATAGATGGATGAAGCTGCAGAGAAATACTGCATCGAGTGTGGCGCAGGATAAAGTCACTCGCGTTCAGGCCTTATGCAGAGGGGTCAGCTCGAAAAGTTGGAGAGAGTCTCCCGAGTAAGACAGTGGAGCAAGAGGCACTGTCCCCCATAAGGCTACCAAACGAGAAGGGCAAGACCGTCCAACCCCACCAACTGGAAGTGCTTCCTGCACAACTGTGTTAGTCACCAACCAGGAAGAAAACACCAACGCATGAAGTGGAGCACTGAAATGACTACGTACATCATGCGAGCATACTATGAAATAATCAGGCTAGAGACCGATATGACAATGTACAGGTTGCAACTACATACCAAGTGGTTCGAATAACACCCGGATATTCAGGTCCCCGAACAGCGATTAGTGTAACAAAGAAGGACCATCATCACAAATAACCTAATAGCTCCTGCCATCTTGGAAAAAATAAAGCAGGATGTGAGCGATCAACTACAAAGCACAAAGAATATGATCAATATGGAACCAGAGGAGTAAGAGCAAGAAAAAATACAACCAAAAGTAGCTGAAGTGGAAAGAGAAGTCATGATATCCAGAATAGAACACGAATGGAAGAAGGCCCTAACAGAATTTGAAGGAATGGACCCACAAGAACCCACGTGATACCTAAGCAGAGGCCAAACTAAAATCCTAAAGAGAGTAACACACCACTTCAATCAGCAAATAATGCCACAATGCTGGAGGCTATCCACACAGCCGTATACTGTGCTGCCCATAGCAGCTACTAGGATTAATGGAAGAGAAATGAGAGATCAGTAGCAGAAACGAAAAGAGAAGGAACTGTCAGCTTGGGAAAGAAGACTTCAGCAGAAGATAGAAGAATTAAGAGTCAAAATAGGTCAGTTGACACAGTACCAACAGGGTAATAGAAGCAAGAAATTGATTGGAAAGCTGAAGGACATCCTCAAGAGAGACAGTGTCCACAGCAAACATGAGACCATAAATCAGAGAATAGGAGAATACTTGAACACATTGAAGCAGAACCTCCTCGCAATCGGCAAGATACTACACCAAAACAAAGAGAGTTCCCAGAGGAAAATAAACAACCGAATCTTCGATGAGGACTAAAGAACCGTCTACAGAAAACTGAGTAAAGATGAGAAAGCAGAAAACAGACCACCCGAGAAGAAGACAGTCAAGGAGTTCTGGGGAAAATATCTGGAGCAGTGAAGTAAGACATAACAGCAGAGCACGCTGGATAGAACTAGAACTTGATATGCCAGACAAACTGTACTGGCTACCTGGGAGTCTAAAACGCTGATGGAACTGATATTCGAGTGACATTCAAGTCAAGTAGACCAAAGATTTCAGTGAAGTCTGGACAGTCTGTGACAGCCAAATCCTCTGCTTGCACCTTCACGATGGTGGGACTGTTAGTAATCCTAGGTATGGCCTCCATGCACAAGCACAATGTGGGTGACCACCCAGGTATGAACCAACATAAGCGGGGGTTAAGGTGTGGCGCCCACAACACATGGAGGAATGCCGTCCCTCTATGTTACCAGGCAATACTAGGTGGTAGATGACTCTCATCAACTGGTGCAATACCACCACTTTGATTATTGGAGGCTTGAAGTGGTGGAACCCATGTTTAGTCTCCAGAGCTAAGTTCCAATCAACTGTTCCCCATCTCTTCCATCCTGCAGTATGACTGATGACTTTTGAGGTTATGATGAACATAGTGGCGAGATCCAATATTCCTTACACTTCGAGGGTACAGCTCTAAAATGGTATTCACAGGCCGGCCGCTAGTTAGTACACTGGACCGAACTTATTGTTAACTCTTTAGGATGCTTACAGATCAGCTAGTGAGCTGATCTTGCCACCTCTACTCTGCCAGATGGTGAGTGGAGCAAGTCCAAGTAGTGTGTATGCGGGGGGAGGGAATTGTCGAGGCCACATTATGTCAGGGATCTGGGTATATTCTTACCATGTGTAAGCCATATCCAAAAATTTCATTACTTCACACAGCATGTCCCCACCCCACTTTTTCATACTATTGAATAAACCATGAATTGTCAAACTAATAGAGTAAGCTTATCTGCGAAAAGATTTAAATCGCCCAAACATTTCCTAGTTCATTTCAGAAATATACGTGGTCTCAATTCTAATCTCAACGATGTTCATCTTCACTTGCTGTCTGCCAAACCCCATGTACTTTTTCTGACAGAATCTCAATTATCGATTGATTCAACTACTGCTCATCTCAGTTGCCCAAATTATTTGCTGTATGATTCCTTTCACCTCAAAGGTGATACTTGTGCATATGTCCATTTTGATATTTCCTTGGTAATTTGGAATCTTCTCTTTTCGATCTTCTCTGGCTTAAAATCTCTCTACCTCATTCTGTCAAATTCATCTGTTGTCTCTACAGTTCTCCCAACTCCACTAATCACTTGGAGCTCTTTGACTTCCTCTCTTTGGAACTTGACTTTCTCCAGTCCAACTTTCCTAACAGTGAGGTAATTTTCCTTGATGATTTTAACGTTCACAACTTCAGCTGGCTTCTGCTTTCTAGTCACACCGTCCAAACTGATCGAGATGCTGAGGCTTTTGCAATTTCTAATGACCTTGCACAGATTGTACATTTACTTACAAGAATACCAGACAATCCTAACCATACAGCCAACACGCTTGATCTTTTTTCTCAAACAACTCTTCTAAGTACACGGTTAAAGTGAGTGGTCCTTTAGGTACCTCAGATCACAACTTGGTGATTATTTCTTCTTCGATGGAGCCTTTATCTCATGGCTATTCCTAACCTTGTATTTTTTGGCATTACAAGAATGCAAAATGGGATGACCTGTGAGATTTCTTTTCTTCTTTTCCTTGGTTGGACTACTGTTTCAAAACTTCTGATATCAACGTTTTTCTGATTGTGTCAGTGAAATTATTCTTGTAGGAATGGAATCCTTTATTCCACACTCCACTTTAAAATCTCGTCCTTTATCTAAACCTTGGTTTTCCAATAAATGTGCTAAGGCTGTTCAAGAGAAGAATGTTGCATATCGTAATTGGCTTGTTTCCAATTCTTCAGTTTCATTTTCTGCCTACACCAAAGCTCACAACAATTGTAAAGTAGTCATTAATCAGGCTAAATGTAGAAAACTTGCTTCTTGCCCTAATGGTAGGAGAGCATTCTGGTCTCTTACCAAAGCTATTGGCTGCAACTTTTGCCCATCTCTGCTCCCACTTCTGTCAAAACCCGATGGTTCTGTTGCCACTTCAACCAAGGTTAAAGGACCTGCTAGCATCCCATTAAAGATGAAGATACAAGAAATGCAGAAAAATACAGGCCAATCACTTGACACCCAACGATGTACAAGATCCTGACCAAGCTGCATAACCAAGAAGATATCAGACCACTTAGAGAGTAAGATCATAATGGCCGAACAGCAGAAAGGATGAGGAGCAAAGAATGCAAAGAGCAATTAACCATAGATTCCGCAGCTATGGAGCAAGCCTACAAGAAGCACCGTAACCTATACATGGCCTACATCGATTACTGCAAGGCCTTCGACTCCATACCTCATAGCTGGCTAATAGAGACCCTGAAGATCTACAAGGTCAATCTGATAGTGACAAACTTTCTAGGAACAACAATGCCGAAATGGAGTACCACAATTAAGGTCGAGAATATCACAACCAGGCCAATCCCCATTAGAAGAGGAATCTTTCAGGGAGATTCTCTGAGCCCACTGTGGTTCTGTCTAGCACTCAACCCACTATCCACCATGCTTAACGGCAGAAAGTATGGATATGACTTCAAAGAAGGAAGAAAGAACCTGTACATCCTCACCTACCTGATGTACATGGATGACATCAAGCTTTACGCGGCAACCGAAAAGCAACTCTAGCAACTACTCTGGATCACTGAAGAATTCAGCAAGGATATCAGGATGGAATTTGGTCTAGACAAATGCAAGACCCACACATTGCAACAGGGAAAATTAGTCAGCTGAAACGACCAGCTGCTGACTGCTAAAGAGATCGAAGCTATGACAGGAGAGACCTACAAATATCCTAGGGATGATGTAGGCTCAGCAGTTACAGCACAAGGAAATCAAGAAGTGCATGACCAAAAAATATTATCAGAGACTGAGAAGCCTGCTGAAAGAAAAAATTAATGGAGGGAACACAGTTAAAGCCATAAACACCTATGCAGCTCCAGTACTAACATACACCTTTGGGGTCATAGATTGGACTAACACTGAGCTAGAAGATATCATGCGAAAGACAAGGACAATGATGACCAAAAGCCGCCAACACCACTCAAAGTCAGCAGTGGAGGGACTAACAATAGCTTGGAAAGAGGGAGGAAGGGGCCTGATAGACCTGACAGAACAACAGAAAACAGCGATAGTTAACCTGAAGGATTACTTCGAGAACAACACAGCACCACTCCACCTGGCCATAAGGAAGATAGATAAGTGGTATATCCCACTCAACCTAAGCGAGGAACCCTCTCCCGCCCAGATGGCACAAGAAACGAAGTTAGAAAGATAGCAAAGAAGACACTCCATGACAGACACTACAATGAACCTCCATCAAGGTCACATCGATAACAGTGCTTAAAATGCATGGCTCACAAGCGGGACGCTCTTCCCCGAGACTGAAGGATTCATGCTGACCATCCAAGACCAGGTAATCAACACCAGAAACTATAGAATATACATCGCAAAGGAGCCCGGAATGTCAGATGACACATGTCGACGATGCCACATGGCCTCAGAAATGATCCAACACATCACTGCGGGGTGCAGGGTGATCATCCAGACTGAGTATACTCTTATACACGACCAGGTAGCCAGGATAATACACCAGAAGCTAGCGAGGAAATACCCGTTAACCAAAGAAAGTGTACCGTATTACAAGTACGAATCCCAGGCAGTACTAGAGATCCCACCCTACAAGCAGTACTGGGACCGCACCATAATAACAGATAAGCCCATCCCACAGAACACACCAAACATAACCCTTGTGGACAAGATGGAAAAGGCTACCTACCTGATTGACATAGCAGTGCCCAACACTAGGAATGTTCAGAAAACCCATGATTTTAGGAAGTACTTGAACCTGAGACATGAGGTCAAGGAAATGTGGCATATGCAGCAAGAAGTATCGACCATCCCGATCATCGTGTCAACCACCAGTATGGTGCCAAAGACTCTACATATCAGCCTAGCAGCAATAGGACTCCCAGAGAACACCTATAAGGAACTCCAGAAAGTCGCAATCCTGAACAACTGTAGGAAAGTCAGAGATTTCCTCGACCAACAGTAACGCCAGACATTACAACGACCCTGTGTACTTGGTAGCAGTACCCATCATGGAGCAGAATCCCCCAATCATGGAGAAATAATATAAGAGCAACAATATTAATAACAATTTCCATTTATTTCCAGTGCAGTCAGCCTAATCAGGATATTAATCCTTTTCTAAATTATACTGAAAACGTTTTACACAGGTTCGTGTAGTGGAGTTATTTTCATGATGGATGATAATGTATCCTCCACCCTTTGGAATAGTCCTATCTCAGACCCAAAGGGGGAGCTACTTGAAGAGTTCATTAGGACTAAGAATTTGACTGTCAGGAATACACCCAATCAACCTGCTAGCTTTGTAGGTGCCTACGTAGCCAGGTGGGAAGGAGCAGCAGTGCGTAGCACACGCTTCTTGATTAGACCGGGGTTCGAGCCCGTCACCACCAAATACAGAGGAGGCGGAAAGGTCAGGGAATGACCACCGCATATCCCGGAGCAATATGGCCTTAGTTGCTAGTGCTCCTAAAAACCAAACAACAACAACAAGCTAGCTTTGTGTCATCTAGAGGTCAGTTGTATATAGATATTACTTTGTCTAATTCTACTTTTGGTTGTCTCATCAGGGATTGGAAAATGCATATTTCATGGTCTGATAGTGACCACAAGGCTATTTCTTTCATTTTGGATTTTGATCCATCTTCTCGAAAGTCGCGTGACTCTCACAACTTGCTTAGATATAGGACTCAGGAGGTGGACTGGCTGATTTTTGACAATAAACTTTGGGAAATTATTAATACCCAAAAAATAGAACTTAAAATTTTGGATGCAGATTCACAGGCTACTGAGGTCCAAAAGTTAATTGTGATGGTTTGTGATGCTTCTCTTCGAAAAAAGAAACGCAAGAAAAACTTTGTTCCGTTGTGGTCGGTGGGATTGAATGATTTCAGGAGAAATGTAAAAAATTTGTGAATGGGATTTTCAAAGAGCACAGAGAGGTAATAGGCCTAGAGAGGAAATAGAAAGTCTGTAGCATATCTATATGATTGCCAGGTGAACATATTTTATTACTATATATCATGAAAATAAAAATACCTGGGACCACTTCGTAAATACTACTATCAATAATGATCCTTGGGGTTTACCCTACAAGTTAGTTATGGACAAGTTTCATATGAGTGAGGTATTCTCATCTATTACATCGGATGCGTGGAGATTATTTCCTGAAGTGAGTCAATAAATGCTATATTAGATAGTTTAATACATCAGGATGTCACAGTACCTGAGGGCACTGAGCAGACAGACCTCAGAATGAAACAACTAACATATGAAGGAGAGGTTTTTGAAGAACCGTTTTTGAATGACAAAATTAATCAAGCGATACTTTCTATGAAAGATGGGAAATGTCCTGGCTTGGACTTGATTGAGGTTACTGTCCTTAAATGTCTTAAAAGTGTGTCCGCAAGTCATTTCTAACTTGATGAACGCTTGTCTTAAAGAAGGTAGATTTCCAGTGTCGTGGAAGATAGCAAACCTGAAGCTATTGTTAAAAAACCATGGAAAACAGTCTAGCGATCCAGGGTCTTACAGGCCAGTTGCTTTGTTGCCCATATTGGGGAAAGCTCTTGAAAAATTTGTTGTCTCTAGATTTCAAACATATTACTCTGCTAAAGGTCTGAATGTCCAAATGCAGTTTGGCTTCACTAAAAGCAAGTCAACTGTCAATGCTATAAGGATAACCATTGAGCCTGTGTCTTCCTCTGAGTCCAAGTATGTCCTCGGCCTCTTCGTGGGCTTCAAAGGGGCCTTTGACAGCATTTGGTGGCAAAGCATCCTGCGAGGCTCAGGAGGCCAGGGTCTCTTTTCCATTTAATCGTGTAGTTTCTGACTATTTTTGCGATAACTGTATTACCGTCTCTTCGGGTTTTTGCAGGGTTTCCCATCCTATGACCAGAGGCTGCCCTCAGGGATCCAGTCTTGTCCTGTTTGCTGGAACGTGTTCCTTGACGGGTTGGTTTCAGTTCAACATGACAATATTATGAAAATTGCATATGCATACGATCTGGTTGTTCTTGTTTTCGGCCAGTCCCTTCTTGAATTGAATTGGGGCAAACTTCATTTTGGAGAATTCGAATGATTAGTACAAAATCCACACATGCTTCAAATTTCCATTCCAAAAACCAAACAGATGTTATTGAAGAGTTATCTTAACTTAAATAGGCCTCCAAATGTCAGATTGAATGATCAGGCAATCAAAATTACTACATCATCATATTTAGGCATTATGACAGACGATAGATTTAATTTTGTTACTCATTAGCATTAGTAGAGGCACATGATGCAAGAAAGCATGCTTATACAGCATCAGCCAAAAAAAAAAACAAAAAAACCCCTTCCCATTTCATTGATACATTTGGTGAAAATGTTTTGTCTAGTTCTGCCTTGAATTTATTTTAAGCTATCAACTTCCACAACAACAGAGGGAAGTTCGTTCCAGCAATCAACCACCCGCTGGCCAAAGGCAAACTTCTGCACATCTATTCTACAACTGTCTTTCCTCATTTTGAATCTATGCCCCCTAAGGTTTGTAATCTGAGCAAGAGGAAGAATCCTATCAGCATTGGGCCTGCTCAATCAATTCAAGGCCTTATACACCTTAATCAGATCGCCTCGCAGGTGCCAAGTCTCCACAAGCTGCAATTTGCAGAACTTTAGGCTTTCTTCATAAGAGCATCCCTTTGTTCCCTTCACCAGTCTTGTTGCCCTTCTCAGTACTCATTCTAACAAATCTACATCCTTCCTAAAATGAGGCTTCTAGAACTGTACGCAATATTCTAGGTGTGGCCTGACCATTGCTTTATACAAAGGAATAATCACCTCCTTATCCCTGCTTGCAAAATTCCTGTATATTATTGACAAGACCCCATGACCAACTCTGACAGCCTATCTGCACTGCTCAGAAAACTTCATATTTGACTGCAAAATACCCAGGTCTCTTTCATTCTCAACTACCCTGAGTGTAGCACCATCCAATTGGTACATTTCTCTGTAGTTACTGCTACCCCATATGCAGTACTTTGCATTTGTCAATGTTAAACTTAAGTTGCCACTTCTCAGCCCATTTATCCAACTTTTCCAGATCGTGTTGCAGCAGCAGCATACTGTCATTACTATTATTAACATCCCTGCCAACCTTTGACATTAAGCTTGATATACCTTCATCAATATCATTGATAAATATACAAAACAACAATGGGCCCAACATTGAACCCTGAGGAACACCACTAATAACATTAGTCCACATAGAGCAGTATCCATTAATTAAGACTCTCTGTCTTCTCCCATTCAATCATCCTTTTATCCATTCTGGCAACTTGCACTTAATGCCATACTGCTCCAATTTGTACAGTAGTCTTCCATGTGAATCAGTATCAAAAGCTTTCCTGAAATCCAAGTATATGATATCAAAATTATTTTTGGCATCCAGTTCCTTTGTGACCACATCATAGTATCCAATCAAATTGGTCAGACAAGACTTTCCCTTGACAAACCCATGCTGTGTCTGAATTATTACTGCTGTCTTCTCTAGATGATTCTGCTATTCTTCTTTAACCAGTGACTCCATTATTTTCCCTGGAAGAGAAGTCAAACTAACAAGTCTGTAATTACTCGTGTCACCCTTTGCTCTCTCCTTGTGAATTGGAGATACATTTGCACATCTCCAGTCCGTGGGGACTTCCTCCGAGTCCAAGGATGCTCTCATAATTATGGCTATGGTTTACTTACTTCCTTTGCCACCTCCTTTAATATAACTGGATAGATCCCATCTACCAAAGGTGCCATTTTTATGTTTAACTTCAACAATTTCTCCTCCACTTTGCTCTCAGTTATTACAAAATAATTTAACTCCCTGTTAGAGTTTGATAAACATCTGGTCCTTTCCTTCTTGAATAACTCCTCATATGTGAATATAGATGCAAAATACTCATTTAGTTCGGCAGCTATCTGAGAATGATCATCTATAGTCGAACCATTGATATTAAGTGGACCAATCTGATTCATCCCCTTCCTTTTAGAGTTTATATAAATAAAGAAATCTTTGCATCCTTTGCCAAAGATTATTCCTAATCTATCTTCGTTTGTCTAACCTCCTTTGTGACTTGATTGGAGACTGGCTTGTATCTACCATAGGCTTCTGTGTCAACTAACAATTTATGTACATTCCATTCTGCCATTAGTCTCATAAGTTCATCTGACATCCATTTGGGCCTAAACCTAGAGCAGTATTTCTTAGCTGGAATAAAAAGACTAATATCTTCCAAAATTACTTTCTTGAATGCTTCCCATTTAGAATTTGCTGTTGGTAACATCATAAGTTGATCACACTATATAGAACCTAAAAACTGTCAGAGACCACTGTAGTCACCTTTCGTAAAGGGAACCACTGGAGTCCCCTTTAAGAAAGGAAAAACCCTTCCCTTTACCCCTGTAGATAGTGTAAATCCCACATCAGTACACTGTGATCAGTACCTCCTAGTGTGTCCTTTATCTGTAAATTCTTAATGTATGAATAATCACTGTGATCAGTACCTCCTAGTGTGTCCTTTATCTGCAAATTCTTAATGTATGAATAATCACTGCTGATAATCAGATCAAGTGTTTTACTCCCTCTTGTTGCCTCTCTAACATGCTACTGTAGAAAACAGTCATCCAATAAATCCACAAAAGCCTTGCTAGTGACCAACCCACAAGTTCCAGCCTATATCTAGGAAGTTAAAATCCCCCATTATAACATACACTGATTTACTGCCCCACTCTATCTATTTCTCTGTATAATTGTTCATTGTACTCAACAGAGTCATTAGGCCTATAACAAATTGCTACCGTCATTTTTGCTTTCCCAGTGCTTATGTCAACCAAAATGACTCAAAATTACATTGTTCATCTATGTAAACTGGATGCACTTCCTTAGATTTTATGTGTTTCTTAACTAACAGCATAACCCCTCCTCCCTTCCTATCCTTTCTGTACATGTTGTACTCCCCAAATTCCAATTCTGTATCCCTTATATCTGAGTGACACCACATCTCTGATATCCCAACAATATCTGCCTTGGATGTCTTAACCAGCACCTCAAATTCATCAAATTTATTTACTAAATTGTAATCATGTGAAATATATCTTACAAAAAATGAAGGCTGTTATTGGAAGATTATTAGAATTACAAAAGATGATTGGGAAATCAAACCCTTAACCCTTAAGTTTTATTATACTAATATATTTGTTCCTATTATATGTTATGCAGCTGATGCTTGGGGCTTCAGGTTTAATAATTGTGTAATTAAAAAACATCTACTGCAGGCCCAAAGATTCTTTCTGCTGGCTGTCTCTCGTGCCTGTAGGAAGGTCTCAACTGTGGCCTTACAGGTTTTGTGTGGCAGGATCCCCATATAACGAGGTTGTGTTGCAATATCTCTTGTATAATCGACACAAAAATATTCCTCTGCAGGCAGGAGCCTATTCAAAAGATTTCAATCTTTCTCAAAAGGAAGACATTTTTAGGCTTAGACTGCAGTTTGTTAGGGACTGGCAGAATGATTGGTCTCTATCTGAACTTGGAAGAAATACTCACAGGTTTATGCCTAATGTAATAGAAGTCAGTAAGCAACAGCTGACCTGGTTTTCTCCAGGTTTATATATATCTTTTCTTTTAACAGGTCATGGTAGCTTAAATTCTAAGCTTTTTTCCTTTGGCTTTTCAAACTTTCCTAACTGTCATTGCGGTGCTCCAGAAACCGTGGAGCACTTGATCTTTGACTGTATGTCTTACATAGACCTTGGAGTGATATGTTTCATTTTCTTGTAAATAGAGAAAATTACACAGCATTAGTGGAGTTTGATGATAAATTATTTAGCAGAAGGAAGCATATTATGCATGGCAATCTCAATGACCATGGTTAATTTTACTGGATGTGTTAATCATATTCTGTAAGTATTGTAATTTCTGGAAATGATGTCTACTTGAGTAAATGTATCTAATGAAATTACGTTGAAAAAATGTGTAAATCATGGAAATGTTTAACATATGTAAATATTTATACTGTCAGCTTTTGGGTTCAAGATTGGAACCCTTGATAGGGTTTTATTGCTTGTGGTCGGCAGATCAAGGCATGTTTAAGCTGGGAACTGAATATAGACCTGATTGTAAATAGGTTAAATAACAGACTTTACCTAGTGATGGTTCCCAACTGGGTTTGGATGAAATTAATTGAACTTTTGTCTTGAGTTTCAGGGATTAGTTTTTATATATATATTATTACTAGGATGGCTGTTGACCCTGGTCTTTTTGTGAGGATGTATTGTCTTTCTGGGTTTTGGTTCACTGGGCAGATCAGTTCATGTTTTCTTGTAGCTGAAGTGAGTTCTTGTTGCTGAATCGTTGGGACTCATAGAAAGTGCATGTTAACTGACAATAAATATAAAAGTTCAGCGCAGAATCCACAACTTGTTTTCAATTGGATATCATAGCCATTAGCAATAAAAACCTAGTTGTGTTTAAAAGAACTGTTTTGGCGAATTGGTTCTGCCCTGGTTGAACTTGATTTATCAGGGTGGAAATGTCTGTTGGCTAAGGACTTATGGTTTAATACTATACACCATAAGGTTTTCATTTAGTTATTGGTGAACTGGCAGGATTGGAACTATTACTGTATGTCTGATCTTCTGTTTTTTCATAGTTGTGGTTGTTATCCAGATATTGGTGATAAAATTACTGTCTCTATGACTTGTTGAATTACATACTGGCAAGAGCTGGATTTGTATGTTTCTCCTAAAAGATTATTAATTATTAGTTGTCTAACAAACTAATGTATTGAAGTGAGTCTTTTTTGGAATCTGGGCATGTGTGGACTCACTTGCACCTTGTCTGAATATTGGAAGTCTTGGCTGTTGAGGGTTGAACTTCGCATAGTGTTTTGGGCCTCTGGTTTGGTGGCCCAATACTTATGTTATTAGTGTTGTTGTTGTTGTGCTTGGATTTTTCTGGTGCAAAGGCTACTTAGGCCATATTGCGCCTATCATAGTAGTTAGTACTAATTTTATTGGCTTCCATGGAAGCAGTTAGAAACGGTTATATAAACCTATTCGTTTCAGAAAGAAAAAAAATTCTGTAAGGTTTGAATTTTCACCTATGATATGGCTAAGTGACAATTCCTGTAAGTTTGAGAGAGAAGTGAATGAAATTAGACGGGAGTTGTTATACAAGATGCATTCCAGGAGTATGTGTTTTAGTGTGAGTGGCTTGTGGCAATGTGAACACTGTGGAGGGTCATTACCTGATAACAGGAATAGATGGGTCAAATGGGTGTGGCCTATTCAGGCTCTGGCCAGGACACCCTCTTCTTGTCTGTTTGTGCGAAAATTGGAGGCCCATAATTGCGGTATAGGTTTAATTTCAAGGAGTTTGTTATGAATGTGCATTTGCCACTGTAGTTTCCATCGTTCCTTACATATATTTCGTATATGTACTTTGTAATCCCTGAACGGGACCAGAAAATTTATTGGGGATGTGCTGGATGGATGCTTGGCAGCATCATCTGCAATTTCGTTTCCCGGTATTCCAGTATGGCCTGGGATCCAGCAGAAGACAACATTTTGCCGATGATCTCGGAGACGAATCAATTCTGATGTGATTAGCTGTAGTAGCGGATGAGTAGATGGGGAAATCTTTTCCATTTTTAATAGGGCACTTTGCGAGTCTGTGTAGATTATACTCTTTTTGATTGAGAGATGGGAAATGTTTTCCAGAGCAAGCTTTATGGCATATAATTCAGTGGTGTAACTGTTGCATTCTGTAGGAAGTGACACGGAAGTGATAGTGTCATGGAATACCACTGCTGCACCTGATCCATTCTCAGATTTTGAGCCGTCAGTATATATTTTCGCAAAGTCGGGATAACTTTGTAAATGTGCAGTGTGGAGCTGCTGGATGTTAATACCCATTAAAGAGTGTTTCCCCCATTGGTGGAAATAATAGTCACAACACGGCATGATGACAGACCATGGAGGAACGTGATCTGTAGGTTCTTGGTGGACTTTATTGAGTTGTATATTCCAGTTTTCTGCTAGTTCCATTAACCTAATACCTGCAGGCCTAGTTGCTTATGGTTTGTTTCTATAAAAGATCGTGAGTGGCCGATCATTAAATATTGACCAATTAGGATGGGTCGACTGACTTTGGATCTTGGTTGCGTAGTTCAATAATAACATCTTTCTTCTGATGTTTAGAGGAGCTTCGTAGGCTTCTACATAGAGACTTTGCACTGGAGATGTTCTGAACGCACCTAGAGCTATTCTTAGAGCTGAATGTTGAATAGGGTTGAGACGAGATAAGACACTTTCCCTAGCAGAATCAAAGACAGGTGCGCCATAGTCCAGACGAGATCTAATTATGGATCTATATAAGTGAAGCAAGGTGTAACGATCTGCTCCCCAGGTTGTTGCTGATAAGGCTCTGAGTATGTTCATTTTTTTTTGGCAAGCTGTCCGGAGGTGTTCAATGTGTTTTTGATAGTTTAACTTACAGTCAAAAATTAAGCCAAGTAGACGAATACTATTTGCTATTGGAATAAGATGGTTATCTAACTGGAGTTCAGGATCAGGATGCATTTTACGTATGGTACAGAAATGAATGGCAGTAGATTTCTGGCTGGATAGTCTGTAACCGTTTTGTGTCATCCAAATCTGGATCTGATTTATTGATATCTGCAATTGTCTCTCAATGTAGTTCATGTTTTGAGAGTGGCAGGAGATTGTGAGATCATCGGCATAAAGATATGAGTCCACTGTTTTCGGAATAAGTTCAGTTAAGTGATTAATTCTAATTGCGAATAGAGTGGCGCTCAGAACGGACCCTCGAGGGACTCCTTCTTCCTGAACAAAGTTTTTAGAGAGAATTCCTTGGTAACGAACTTGCAAGGATCTTTGTTCTAAGAAATTTTTGATGAAATATGGCAAAGTTCCTCTCAGGCCAAGAGAATGTAGATCCTTCAAAATGCCGAAACGCCATGTGGTGTCAAAGGCTTTCTCAATATCCAGACAGACCATAACGAGATGCTCCTTTTTGATGAATGCATTTCTAATGTTTGCTTCGGCTATAATCATCAGGTCCAATGATGATCGATTTTTTCTGAAACCAAACTGATTGTTATTGATTAAGTTTTGGGATTCAAGATACCAAGTCAGAAGGTGGTGAATCATTTTTTCGAGGGTTTTGCTCAGACAGCTGGTAAGTGAAATTGGTCTGTAGTTTTGAGGAACAGAATAGTCTTTACCAGATTTTGGGATAGCCAGAACGTAGGAATGATGCCAGGAGCTTGGGTATGTATGTTCAGTGAATATTCGATTGAGGAAGAACAGCAGTGATGACTGTGACTTTGTATTTAAATTTTTGAGCATTATATAAAATATCCCATCAGGGCCAGCAGCGCTGTTCCTTGTGTTGGTAAGAGCATGCTGAAGTTCAACCATGGTAAATGGTTGATTATATTTTAGTGCACATCTGTCAGTGAAATTCAGTTTGGATTTTTCAGTTACACTTTTAATTTTTTGAAACGATTGGTCATAAGAAGTTGAGGAGGACAACTGAGAAAATACAGATCCCAGTGCATTTGCGATTTCTGTAGGAGTAGAGAGTTCCTGTCCATTCCAGTTAATTAGTGGAGTGGACGTTGGAGGAATTTTGCCATTTAACAATTTTATCTTATTCCAGATCAGTCTGATGTCTGTATTTTTATTAACTGAGGAAGCGAATTTAATCCAAGATTCTTTTTTTGCTTTCCGTCTGATATAACGGGCTCTTGCTCTAAGTCGCTTATAATTAATAAGATTGGAAGTGGTTGGATGTTTGTGGAATTGATTCCAAGCTTTGTTTTTCTCTTTTTTGCATTGTTGCACTCTTCATTCCACCAATAATTTAATTTTCGCCTTTTCCTGACTTGGTATTGTGGAATTGCAGCGGTTGCGGCTGTTAGAATTTGGTTTGTTATATGTTCAGTAACATGGTTGATAGAAGAGCACTGTATGATATGGTTGTCAAACGAGACAAGCATGCTATATTTTATCCAGTCAGCCTTTGGAAATTTCCATTTTACTGGATTGTCTGTTGGTAATGAACAGGAAGTTTGAACTTTGCATATTATTGGGAAATGATCGCTGTTGTGAAGATCGTTAAGAGTTACCCACTGGATACTTGGATAGAGCACTGGAGAGCAAATGGAAAGGTCTATTGCAGAGGTTGATCCGGTAGGAAAATGAACAAAGGTAGGAGAGCCAGTATTTAACAATGTTAGATCCTGTCTATCTATTAACGTTTCAACAAGTTTTCCACGCCTGTCTACGCTGGAAGAACCCCATAATGGGTGGTGAGCATTAAAGTCACCTAGTAGACAGAAGGGAACTGGTAGTTGCAACACAAGACCTTCGATTTCCTGAATAGAATATGGACGATTAGGTGGAAGATAAATTGAGACCAATGTAATGGTGATTCCAATTACTATGCGTGTGGCAACAGCTTCTAAAGAGGTTTGCAATGGAATGCATCTGGAAGGAACTCTTGAGTCCAACAGGATGGCTACTCCTCCATGAGCACTATTAGTGTCAGATCTATCTTGTCTGTAGATAGTGTAATTTTTGACTGTAGTGAAAACTTGGGGTGTCAAGTTGGTTTCCTGTAGGCACATAGCTACAGGATTGAAGCAGTGAATTAGTTCATTGATATCATCGATGTTGCTGCAAAAACCTCTACAATTCCACTGAATGATTTGTTCCATTATTTGGTTATGTTCGTGGAAGATGTATCTGACTGCTTTTTATAAGTTGATTGTTTATGACGGTCCGGTTTTGGTTTTTCTTTTCGGGGAAAAGTGGGACGTCCCGATTCATTGCTATCGTCCATATCATCTTCTGCGTGTATTTCAAGCAGTTCTTCTTGACCGATAGAATCATCTGTATCCATGCTTGTTAGACCTGATACTTTCGTCTCAGCAGAATAAGATCTTTGCAAATTTTCTGCTGCCTGATGATGCGGAAGTCTCTGGGTTGAAATTGTGAGTGGCGTGTTATTGCTTTGGTCTATTGAATTTGGTTTAGATGGATGCTGGATCAAGAGTACTGATCGTGCCCAGTCTGATATTGATATTTTTGATGATGAGATGGATACTTCCGTCTGACATGCCACTGATTCTTGTCTGAGAGTGGTAGAAGCATAAGTGCGTTTTGCCATACTTAAGTTGATCTGTTTTTTCGCTTCTTGGTAAGAGACTTTATTTTCAATTTTATATTTTTGTATTTTTTTTTCTATCTTCCATAGTTCACAGTCTTTGGAGTAGGCTGGATGTTTGCCACTACAATTAGGACACTGTGGTGTTGGAGCTTTGCATTCTGCTTGCATGTGATTCTTGCAGCTGAAGTTTGGACATATAGCATCTCCACGGCATGCTGTCTGAGAATGGCCGAACTTTTGACATTTAAAGCATCTGAGCGGATTTGGGATATATGGCCTAATGCGGCAATTCAAGTAACCTGCTTTGACAAAACCCGGTAGATTTGGAGTACTGAAAGTCAAGATTATGTTTTGCGTGGGAGTTAAGTTGCCGTCTTTTCTGATCATGATACGTTTTGCATGAGACACATTTTGATCTTTTAGCTCCTGGACAATTTCTTCCTCAGAAACATATAATAGATCCCATTCGGAGATCACTCTTTTGGAAGAATTTAGTGTGTTGTGTGGGGTAACCTGAATTGGTATTCCGCTTAAAGAAGTAAGTTGCAGTAGTAATTCAGAATGTCTTGAGTATGATGTCTCTACTAGTAGATCTCCTGATTGGAGACGTTTAACCATTTTTGGTGAACCTGCAGCGTTTTCTAGTCATCTCTGGATGATGAAAGGTGAGAGCTTGCTCACAGGTTGGGATGACAAAGAGTGAATTATGAGGAAAGCTGGAGATTCCTGTTTCCTAATGTCCTTTTTTTGTCTCTTTGAAAGAGAGAAGTCATTGTCGTGTTCATGTGGAGAGCACTTCGGCTCTAAATGTGGAAATTCACTTATTTCCATCTTTGCTCCTTTTCGCCCCGAGGGTTGGTTTTCCCCCAGGTTACCGGCCCCACCACATGGAGGCAGGAGCGGTGCCACCAGTGACCAAGCGGTTGTTTAAGTTAGTGGATTTGGTTAGTGATATAAATAAAGAATAAGAAAAGAAAGGTGGATTGCCTTTCTGGGTTCTTACTTTTGACTTTTAAAGCACAGAACCACTTCAAGTAAATAAAATAACAGCCGCACTGGAAAATAAAGAAACTATATCACTTTGGAGATCACTCTATAATCACTGGAAGAAAATGGCTTGTCACTATCGCTTGGCACTCGGGGCCATGTTATTAGTGCTTGGTAGGATAATCTCCTGAAATGTAGAGGTGGTGATTGACTGATCCTTGACTGGCTGAAAAATGTATATACATTCTGGAAGTTATTGTGGTCTCCCTCTGAATTTAGAGGATACACATTGTGGAGTTAATATGTTGGTTACACAGTGATATGTCACTGTTTTTTTTTTTTCTTTCTTTTTATTTTTTTTGTGATTTGTAGTTGTGTTATTTAGGTATATACTGTTTTCTGGATGTTTATTTATAAATAGTTAAATTATTGTAAATAACCGATTTTCTGTCCCTTACCAATTGTTTGGGCCAATGTGTTATGTAAATGGGAGATGTCCTTTGGAAATTATTCTTGTTTTCTTGGAGAGACTTTAAATTGTCCTTGTTTCTTCTCCTGAGTTGGGAGAGGCTGGAATGATTTTGGTTGCAGAAATGTATTATAATTTGATGATAAGATGAGAGGAAAATAAGATGCAGGATATTTCAGAGACTGCTGGGAATCATTGGGGTACAAGTAAACACATGAGTTGTGTTAGAGTAGCTAAGAAAAAAAAGAACAGGTGCATGTATACTTGCATGTACACCAATGCTAGGAGTTTAGTAAATACATTTGATGAATTTGAGGTATTGCTCAAAACATCAAAGGCAGATATTGTTGGGATTTCAGAGACGTGGTGTCACACAGATATAAGAAATGCAGAACTGGAATTTGGGGAGTACAATGTCTACAGAAAGGACAGACAGGATAGGAAGGGAGGAGGGGTTATGCTATTAGTTAAAAAATACATAAAATCCAAGGAAGTGAAGCCAGTCGACATCGCTGAACAGTGCAGTGTCGAGTCAGTTTGGTGTGACATAAGCATTGGGAGATCAAATTGAGAGTAGGGGTGTGCTATAGGCTTAATGACTCTGATGAGTATAATAAGAAACTGTACAGGGAAATAGAGTGGGCCAGTAAATCAGAGCGTCTTATAATGGGGGATTTTAATTTCCCAGATATTATCTGGAATTTGGGGGTTGGTCACTCACACATTAGCAAAGCTTTTGTGGATTTATTGGATGACTGTTTTCTACATCAGCATGTTTGGGAGGCAACTAGAGGGAGTAATACTCTTGATTTGATTATCAGTAGTGATTCTTCATGCATTAAGAATCTGCAAATAAATGAACCACTAGGTGGCAGTGATCACAGTGTGCTGAAGTGGGATTTACTCAAAGAGGTATCTACCATTAGGGGTAAAGGGAAGGGTTATTGCTTTCGGAAAGGCAACTACGATGGACTGAGACAGTATTTAAATTCTATACAGTGGGACCAACTGATGATGTTACCAACAGCAAATTCAAAATGGGAAGCATTCAAAGAACTTACCTTGGAAGCTACTAGGCTTTACATACCAACTAAGAAATATTGTTCAAGGTTTAGGCCAAAATGGATGTCAGATGAACTAATGAGCCATATGGCAGAGAAGAAAAATGCATGGGATACATACAAATTAACACGTGACACAGAAGCCTATGATAGATACAAGTTGATCTGTAACCAAGTTACAAAGGAGGTTAGGCAGGCGAAGGCAGATTACAAGATATCTTTGGCAAGGGATGCAAAGAAAAACAGCAAAGAGTTCTTTACTTATGTAAACTCTAGAAGGAAGGGGATGAATCAGATTGGTCCACTTGATATTGATGGGTCAACTGTTGATGATCCTGCTCAGGTAGCTAACAAACTGAATGAATATTTTGCATCGAAATTCACACATGAGGAGTTATTCAGCGAGGGGAATGCTAGAGGTGTATTCAACTCTGGCAGTAAACTAGAGAATCTTGTAATAACTCAGAGTAAAGTGGAGGAGAAATTGTTGAAGATAAACACAAGAAAGGCACCTGGGGTGAATGGGATCTATCCAGTTGATATTAAAGGAGGCAGCAAAGGAAGTAAGCAAACCCTTAGTCATAATTATGAGAGCTTCCTTGGACTCAGGGGAGGTACCCATGGACTGGAGATGTGCAAATGTGACCCCAATTCACAAAGGAGGATCAAAGGCTGACACAAGTAATTATAGATCTGTGAGTTTAACTTCTGTTCACGGAAAATTAATGGAGGCACTGGTTAAAGAAGCACTGAAGGATCATCTAGACAACACTTCAGTTATAGCTCGGACACAGCATGGTTTTGTTAAGGGGAAGTCTTGCCTGACCAATTTGATTGGATACTATGATGCAGTCACAAAAGAACTGGATGCAGGGAATAACTTTGATATTATATATTTGGATCTTAGAAAGGGTTTTGATACTGTTGCACATGGAAGACTGCTGCACAAATTGGAGCAGTGTGGCATTGGAGGCAAATTGCTGCTATGGATAAAGGGGTGGTTGAGGGGGAGAAGACAGAGAGTGGTAATCAATGGACACTGCTCATCATGGACTAATGTTATTAGTGGAGTCCCTCAGGGTTCAGTATTGGGTCCATTATTGTTTTCTGTATTTATAAATGATATTGATGATGGTATATCAAGCTTAATGTCCAAGTTTACAGATGATACGAAGGTTGGCAGGGTTGTCAAGGACACTACTGACACTATGTTGCTGCAACAGGATCTGGAAAGGTTGAGCAGATGGGCTGAGAGGTGGCAAATGAAGTTTAACATTGACAAATGAAAAGTACTACATATGGGAAACAGCAACCCCAGTGCAACGTATCAACTCTGTGGTACTACACTGACAGTGGTAGAGAATGAAAGGGACCTGGGGGTGGTTGTGCAGGCAGATATGAAGTTCTCTGAGCAGTGCAGACGGGCTGCAAGAGTAGCTCATGGTGTATTGTCAATGATATATAGGAATTTTTCTAGCAGGGATAAGGAGGTGATTATTCCCTTGTATAAGGCAATGGTCACACCACACCTAGAGTACTGTATACAGGCCTGGAGGCCTCATTTCAAGAAGGATGTAGAGCTGCTGGAATAAGTACAGAGAAGGGCAACATGATTAGTGAATGGAACAAGGCGGTGCTCTTATGCAGAAAGGCTTAAGTTTTGCAAATTACAGTGTCTGGAGACTAGGCACCAGCGAGGTCATCTGATAGAGGTGTATAAAGCCTTGAATGGTTTGAGCATGCTCAATGCTGATGGGATTCTTCCTCTTGCTCAGAATAATCACCTGAGAGGCCATAAATTCAAATTGAGGAAAGACAGATGTAGGATAGACGTGCAGAAATTTGCCTTTAGCCAGCGGGTGGTTAGTTGGTGGAACAGACTTCCATCCCTTGAAGTGGAAGTTGTTAGCCTAAATAAAAGTTTAAGGCTCAGCTGGACAGGTATTTCGAACGAACAGAGGGTTGAAGTGGAAGTGGTTATTTTTTATTTATTTATTTTTTGGCTGATGCTGCATAAGCTTGCTTTCTTGCATCAAATGCCTCTACTAATTCTAATGCTAATGCTAATTTTGTTTTATTGTATCGTGCTGTACTTGTGGGTGAGTATTGCTATCTCTTTGCTAGTATTGAATTGTAATGGGGCTTAAAACTTGTCTTAGCTTTTGTCTAGACATGATTTTCTTTGTTTCCTGTTTACCTAATGTTAGGATTCAGGAAATATAATTGGTTTGTTAATGTCTCCCACTTGTGTTGTGGGATGGTCTAAAGTTAGAACCAATGCACATATTGTTGTTATTGTTTATGGTTAACTGATATTTGGTCTTAAGTTTAGATTAAGTATCTGTTCACTAGTATTTCTTAAATCTGTTATACTTTCTTACTCTATATTACTCGTTCTTCTAGGGGATGTCTTTTTCTTCTTCCTATGCTTTCTATCTCTATTCCCCCCCAGCTCCCATACTTCTCATTCTATTACCCATTTCTTTTTCATAATATACCTGAATACTCTGTATTATTTACTTTCTCTTCTCTTCTATTTCAGAGGATGTCTATACTGCTGGTGTGGAGCAGTACTTTCCCTTCCAATTCCCATACTTCTCATTCTTATCTCCACTTTCTTTCCCTAAACACCTTGGGGCTCCCAGGCTTGCCTGATAGCCCCAGTCAAGAGTTTCAGTTTAAAAGCAGTCCCTGGCGCACCTCCTCGTGGAGTCAGAGAGCAGGGAACCAGGTATCCCCTGCTCCCTGGCTGTGAAGTTGCCGGGTGCCGGCACTCAACACTCAACATAACAACACATATACTTACACATCTACATATATACACTTGCTGGCCTTGGTCTTTTGCCTTTTCAGATGCTACTGCGGTATATAGGGAAAACCATGGAGACCACAATTAAAACAAACACACCTTGACCTCCATAGTAAGTTGTATGATTGAAAGTCTATGCAGAAGAATAGCAAACTTCGTACCAAAGGTGAGGAGTTTGGTCTGATCATCAGGTAAGTGCTTGCTGTTGAAGTTTAAGACAAAGTGAGAATTATCTGCTGAGCGATCCTTTTTGCTGTTGGAAGTGTGAACCTCTCGGAGTAGGACAACAAACTTATACAGCTGGTGCAAGCAGTAAATATTAGGTTCGCGGATAGCCTGGGAACAAAGAGTGTGAATCAGGTTTGAAAAGGTTAATAGAGAAGCAAACCTCTGAGTTCCTGGATAAGACTGGACTTGCTGACGGTGGCTCTCTGCAGCTCTAGGTGCAAGTAGCCGATCATTACTCCCAAGGTTCAAAGGCCAAAGTTGAAACAGGCTAAATTAACAGGATAAAAAACACAAGTTAAACTAACAAGTCTGTAGTTACTTATGTCACCTTTTGAACCCCGTTTGTGAATTGGTGATACATTTGCACAACTCCAGTTCATGGTACTGGAGTTGTGCAAATGACACCAATGAGTCCAAGGAAGCTCTCATAATTATGGCTAAGGGTTTGCTTACTTCCTTTGCTACCTACTTTAATATAACTGGATAGATCCCATCCACCACAAGTGCCTTCCTTAGGTTTAACTTCAACAATTTCTCCTCCAATTTGCTCTCAGTTATTACAAAATCACTTAGCTCTCTGTTAGCGTTTGATAAACTTCTGGCACTCCCCTCACTGAATGACTCCTCGTGTGTGATTGTAGATGCAAAATACTCATTCAGTCTGTCAGCTACCTGAGCATGATCATCAATAGTCAACCCATCTATGATAAGTGGTCCAATCTGATTTATCCCTTTCCTTCTAGAGTTTACATAAGAAAAGAACTCCTTGCTGTTTTTCTTTGCATCCTTTGCCAAAGATTTCTCGTAATCTGCCTTCGTCTGCCTAACCTCCTTTGTATTGATTACAGACTAGTTTATACTTGCCATAGCCTTCTGTGTCACCTGATACTTTATATGCATCCCATACTTTCATCTTCTTTGCCACGAGCCTGATTAATTCATCTAACATCCATTTAGGCCTAAACCCTGAAAAGTTGGTTGTTTGTTTGTTATTTGGTTTTTAGGAGCATTAGCAACTAAGGCCATACTGCTCCAGAAATATGCGGTGATCATTCCCTGACCTTTCCGCATCCTCCGTATTTGGTGGTGACGTGCCCGAACCCCGGTTTAATCAAGAAGCGTGTGCTACGCACTGCTGCTACTTCCCACCTGGCTATGGAGGCGCCTCCCTGAACAGTATTTCTTAGTTGGAATGAAAAGCCTAGTAGCCTCCAAAATTAAGTCCTTGAAGGCTTCCCATTTAGAATTCAATGATGGTAACATCATCAGTTGATCCCACTGTACAGAATTTAAAAACTGTTCAGACCACTGTAGTCACCTTTACGAAAGCAAAAGCGCTTCCCTTTAGCCTTGATGGTACTTACATCTTTAAGTAATTCCCACAGCAATACACTGTGATCACTGTCACCCAGTGGTTCCTTTATCTGCAAATTCTTAATGCATCAATAATAATTGCTGATAATCAGATCAAGAGTATTACACCCTCTGGATGCCTCTCGAACATGTTGCTGTAGAAAACAATCATCCAATAAATCCACAAAAGTCTTGCTAGTGTGCGAGTGACCAAACCACAAGTTTCAAACAATATCTGGAAAGTTAAAATCCGCCATTATAAGAACTCTGATTTACATTCTGATTTACTGGACCACTCTATTTCTCTGCACAACTGCTCATTATAGTCGACAGATTCTTTAGGCCTATAACATACACCTACTCTCATTTTTCCTTTCCCAGTGCTTATTAGCATTAGTAGAGGCATATGATCAAAGGCAAGCTTATGCAGCATCAGCCAAAAAAAAAAACACTTCCATTTCACCCCTTCGTTCGTTCGAAATACCTGTCCAGCTTAGCCTTAAAATTATTTAGGCTATCAACTGCCACAACCAAGGATGGAAGTCTGTTCCACCAACCAACTACCCGCTGGCTAAAGGCAAATTTCCGCACATCTATCCTACATCTGTCTTTCCTCAATCTGTATTTATGCCCTCTCAGGTGATTATTCTGAGCAAGAGGAAGAATCCCATCAGCATTGAGCATGCTCAAACCATTCAAGGCTTTATACACCTCCATTAGATCACCTCGCCGTTGCCTAGTCTCCAGACACTGTAATTTGCAAATTTTATGCCTTTCTTCATAAGAGCAACCCTTTATTCCATTCACTATTGCTGCCTTTCTCTGTCTCATTCCAGCAGCTCTACATCCTTCTTGAAATGAGGCCTCCAGACCTGTATACAGTACTCAAGGCATTTGACACCAAACAGACTCAACACTGTATTGTCCACCAATATCAACTGGATGCACTTCCTTAGATTTTATGCGTTTCTTAACCAACAGCATAACCCCTCCTCCCTTTCTGTCCTGTCTATGCTTCCTGTAGTACATATTGTATTCTCCAAATTCCAATTCTGCACTGCTTGTATCTGTGTGATACCAGGTCTCTGATATCCCTACAATCTGCTTTTAATGTCTTGACTAGTACTTCAAGCTCATCAATTTTATTAACTATATGCCTAGAATTGGTGTACATGCACATATACATGCACCTGTTCCTACTCTTAGTTACCCTAACACAGCCCATGTATTCACTTGTTCCACTATGACACCCAGCAGCTCAATCTAATAGAAGCAGTGCAAGAATCACTTTTGCCTCTGCTTGCAGCCACTGTTAACCTTTTGGTCTGTGTATCCCCCCCCCCCAAGCTAGCAGTTTTCCAACCCACCTAACACTGCCTTGATAGCATCAGCAAATATTCTTGGCACCCTTTCTATTTAAGTGTACCGCATCCCTGTAGAAGCAGTCTCTCCTGTCAACAAGCACAGACCAGGCTGAAAAAAATTCTACCCCTTGAGTTTTGCACAATCTCTGCAGGGCTGAATTGATTGACAAGCCTCTCATCATATACTCCCTCCTATCGTGTCTGGGCAGAATTGGTGACACTTTCACATTCAACCCTAACTCACGACTTTTTTTCCACATTGACCTGTACCTTAGCATTAGTAGAGGCATATGATGCAAGAAAGCAAGCTTATGCAGCATCAGCCAAAAAAAAAAAACCACTTCCACTTCACCCCCCTGTTCGTTTGAAATACCTGTCCAGCTGACCCTTAAATTTATTTAGGCTATCAACTTCCACTACAAGGTATGGAAGTCTGTTCCACCAACCAACTACCCGCTGGCTAAAGGCAAATTTCTGCACATCTATCCTAAATCTGTCCTTCCTCAATTTGAATTTATGCCATGTCAGGTGATTATTCTGAGCAAGAGGAAGAATCCCATCAGCATTGAGCATGCTCAAATCATTCAAGGCTTTATACACCTCTATCAGATCACCTCGATGGTGCCTAGTCTCCAGACACTGTAATATGCAAAACTTTAGCCTTTCTTCGAAAGAGCAACCCTTTATTCCATTCACTAACCTTGTTGCTCTTCTCTGTATTCATTCCATCAGCTCTACATCCTTTTAGAAATGAGACCTCCAGACCTGTATACAGTACTCTAGGTGTGGTCTGACCATTGCCTTATACAAGGGAATAATCACCTACTTATCCCTGCTAGAAAAATTCTTATATATCATAGACAATACACCATGAGCTACTCTTGCAGCCCATCTGCACTGCTCAGAAAACTTCATATCTGCCTGCACAACCACCCCCAGTTCCCTTTCATTCTCTACCACAGTCAGTGTAGAACCACAGATTTGATACGTTGCTGTGGGATTGCTGTTTCCCATATGTAGTACTTTACATTTGTCAATGTTAAACTTCATTTGCCACCTCTCAGCCCATCTGCTCAACCTTTCCAGATCCTGTTGCAGTAGCATAGTGTCAGTAGTGTCCTTGCCAACCCTGCCAACCTTCGTATCGTCTGCAAACTTGGACATTAAGCTTGATATACCATCATCAATATCATTTATAAATACAGAAAACAATAATGGACCCAGTACTGAACCCTGAGGGACTCCACTAATAGCATTAGTCAGTCCACGATGAGCAGTGTCCATTGATTACCACTCTCTGTCTTCTCCCCCTCAACCACCCCTTTATCCATAGCAGCAATTTGCCTCCAATGCCCCACTGTTCCACTTTGTGCAGCAGTCTTCCATGTGCAACAGTATCAAAACCCTTTCTAAGATCCAAGTATATAATATCAAAGTTATTCCCTGCATCCAGCTCTTTTGTGACTGCATCATAGTATCCAATCAAATTGGTCAGGCAAGGGGATGACTTCCCCTTAACAAAACCATGCTGTGTCTGAGCTATAACTGAAGTCTTGTCTAGATGATCCTGCAGTGCTTCTTTAACCAGTGCCTCCATTAATTTTCCTGGAACCGAAGTTAAACTAACAGGTCTATAATTACTTGTGTCGCCCTTTGATCCTCCTTTGTGAATTGGGGTCACATTTGCACATCTCCAGTCCATGGGTACTTCCCCTGAGTCCAAGGAAGCTCTCATAATTATGGCTAAGGATTTGCTTACTTCCTTTGCTAGCCTTAGTAGCTAATGCGCCAATAAAAACAACCAACCAACCAACCAACCAACCAACCAACCAACTTCCTTTGCTGCCTCCTTCAATATAACTGGATAGATCCCATCCACCCCAGGTGCCTATCTTGTATTTATCTTCAACAATTTCTCCTCCAGTTTACTCTCAGTTATTACAAGATTCTCTAGCTTACTGCCAGAGTTGCATACACCTCTGGCATTCCCCTCGCTGAATAACTCTTCATGTGTGAATGTCGATGCAAAATATTCATTCAGTTTGTTAGCTACCTGAGCAGGATCATCAACAGTTGACCCATCAATATCAAGTGGACCAATCTGATTCATCCCCTTCCTTCTAGAGTTTACATAAGTAAAGAACTCTTTGCTGTTTTTCTTTGCATCCCTTGCCAAAGATTTCCCGTAATCTGCCTTCGCCTGCCTAACCTCCTTTGTAACTTGGTTACAGATCAACTTGTATCTATCATAGGCTTCTGTGTTACATGTTAATTTGTATGTATCCCATGCATTTTTATTCTCTGCCATATGTCTCATTAGTTCATCTGACATCCACTTAGGCCTAAACCTTGAACAATATTTCTTAGTTGGTATGTAAAGCCTAGTGGCTTCCAAGATAAGTTCTTTGAATGCTTCCCATTTTGAATTTGCTGTTGGTAACATCATCAGTTGGTCCCACTGTATAGAATTTAAATACTGTCTCAGTCCATCGTAGTTGCCTTTATGAAAGCAATAACCCTTCCCTTTACCCCTAATGGTAGTTACCTCTTTGAGTAAATCCCACTTCAGCATACTGTGATTACTGCCACCTAGTGGTTCATTTATCTGCAGATTCTTAATGCATGAAGAATCACTACTGATAATTTTCCTAGTTTTATATTCCTAGTTATGATACTTAGTTTAAAGTTTAACTTTACAGAGATTTTGTGGGTATTACTTAGTATTGGTAACAGTATCAAATCCACATGTTACAAATTGCAGCTCCGTTGAACGAGAGGTTCAACGGAGCTGCAACTAAACCATATTTAGCTGATTTATTAACCAATTGTTATATCAAATTATTATCTGTAAGTAGCTATAGACCTGGTCAGGATCCTTAGTTTATTCTAAATTGAGACAGCGAGATTTGGAAGTTAATCAATACTTAAGAGTCCGTAGAACTACCGTTCGTAATTACCGCCATTGTAACACGATACATCATATCCGGAATTCGATAGCATTAGCTTTATATAGTATAGTGCATAATATAATATTGTCAATTAGTCAGTAAATCTGTTAATCTTGTTAAAGTTCATTGTCAATTAAATTGTACTTTTAACTATATATATATAACGACTTAAGAGTAAACGTAACAAATAATTAATACATAACTTGATACGGAAGTTATATAAGGGGACTCGTAGATAACACTCGATACTGAAAAATAAATATAGCGTTATAACTGTGTTAGGATACAAGTTTAAAGTGTTAATTTTGTTCTGAAATTGTAATTTTGTTGACATTAAATTGAAATCATGACTCAGACCACAGCAGCAAAGCAAAAGGCTCAAGCTAATGGGAGTGCTGTGGCTCAGGGGAGAACTGAGGGGGGCAGTTGCCCTCTGAATCACAGCCTTTTAAGATGCACTGTTTGCTTGATGTTTGCGGAGCAATTGGGTATGGGACATGATACTGCCATGGGGAATGTCTTTGTGTGTGCACGATGCAAGGAGAGCAAGGAAATTAGGCGACAACTCTGCGTTGTTATGGGCCTATATGAGACCTTGAAGGAAAGGGTGGATGCCCTCGAAGGAAATAAATTGAGGGGCCCATCAAGCTCTCAGCTGCCCACATCAACGCCAGAGCTTGCACTTGGTCATCTTGCACCAGAGAGGCAGCCCCCAAGGCAGAATGCACTGGTCCCACAAGAACTAGTAGTTGTTGGTGACGCTATTGTCAGGGAAACGGGGAACATGCTTTGTAAAAAGGACAGGTGGAACAGGACCAGAATGTCTCCCAGGGGCAAAGGTTGATGACGTTGTAGAGCGGATGTCATCTTTTAAGGGCACAAAAGGTGATATAGTTGTACACGTTGGCACTAATGATATTAAGAGTAGGAGACCAGCAGAATTACTTAACAAGTACAGGTCACTGTTGAAAAAAAGCCGTGAAGTAGGGTTGAATTTGAAAGTGTCTGCAATTCTGCCCAGAAACGAGAGGAGGGAGTATATGATGAGAGCCTTGTCGATCAATTCGGCCCTGGAAAGATTGTGCAAGACTCAAGGGGTAGAATTTTTTTCAGCCTGGACTGTACTTGTTAACAGGAGAGATTGCTTCAACACGGATGGGATACACTTAAATAGAAAGGGTGCAAGAATATTTGCTGATGCTATCGAGGCAGTGTTAGGTGGGTCGGAAAACTGCTACCTTGGGGGGAGACAAAGACTAATAGATTAACAGTAGCCACTGGCAGAGGTGAAAGAGATTCTTGCACTGCTTGTATTGGAATGAGCAGAAGCCTGAAAAACAAGATGCAGGATATTTCAGAGACTGCTGGAAGTCATTGCGGTACCAGTAAACACATGGGTTGTGTTAGGGTAGCTAAGAATAGAAACAGGTGCATGTATACTTGCGTGTACACCAATGCTAGGAGTTTAGTAAATAAATTTGATGAATTTGAGGTATTGCTCAAAACATCAAAGGCAGATATTGTTGGGATATCAGAGACGTGGTGCCACACAGATATAAGGAATGCAGAACTGGAATTTGGGGAGTACAACGTCTACAGAAAGGATAGACAGGATAGGAAGGGAGGAGGGGTTATGCTATTAGTTAAGAAACACATAAAATCCAAGGAAGTGAAGCCAGTCGACATCGATGGACAGGGCAGTGTCGAGTCAGATTGGTGTGACATAAGCATAGGTAAATCAGGCGCTTCCGTAGCCAGGTGGGAAGGAGCAGCAGTGCGTAGCACACGCTTCTTGATTAGACCGGGGTTCGAGCCCGTCACCACCAAATACAGAGAATGACCACCGCATATCCCGGAGCAATATGGCCTTAGTTGCTAATGCTCCTAAAAACCAAATACAAACAAACAAACAAGCATAGGTAAATCAAAATTGAGAGTAGGAGTGTGCTATAGGCCTAATGACTCTGATGAGTATAATAAGATACTGTACAGGGAAATAGAATGGGCCAGTAAATCAGAGAGTCTTATAATGGGGGATTTTAATTTCCCAGATATTGACTGGAATTTGTGGGTCGGTCATTCACACACTAGCAAGGCTTTTGTGGATTTATTGGATGATTGTTTTCTACACCAGCATGTTTGGGAGGCAACTAGAGGGAGTAATACTCTTGATCTAATTATCAGTAGTGATTCTTCATGCATTAAGAATCTGCAGATAAAGGAACCACTAGGTGGCAATGATCACAGTGTGCTGAAGTGGGATTTACTCAAGGAGGTAACTACCATCAGAGGTAAAGGGAAGGGTTTTTGCTTTCGTAAAGGCGACTATGATGGTCTGAGACAGTATTTAAATTCTATACAGTGGGACCAACTGATGATGTTACCAACAGCAAATTCAAAATGGGCAGCATTCAAGGAACTAATCTTGGAAGCTACCAGGCTTTACATACCAACCAAGAAATATTGTTCAAGGTTCAGGCCTAAATGGTTGTCAGATGAACTAATGAGATATATGGCAGAGAAGAAAAATGCATGGGATACATACAAATTAATGGGTGACATGGAAGCCTATGATAGATATAAGATGGTCTGTAACCAAGTCAGGCAGGCGAGATTAGGCAGGCAAAGGCAGATTATGAGAAATCCTTGGCAAAGGATGCAAAGAAAAACAGAAAAGAGTTCTTTACTTATTTAAACTCAAGAAGGAAAGGGATGACAATATTTCTTGGTTGGTATTTCTTCACTGGATGTTGATGGTTCAACAGTTGAGGATCCTGCTCAGGTGGCTAACAATCTAAACCAGTATTTTGCATCTACATTCACACATGAGGAGTTATTCAGGAAGGGGAATGTCGTAGATGAAGTAAACATTGGCAGTGAGCTAGATGATTTTGTAATAACTGAGAGGAAAGTGGAGGAGAAATTGTTGAAGATAAATACAAGAAAGGCACCTGGGGTGGATGGGATCTATCCAGTTATATTAAAGGAGGCAGCAAAGGAAGTAAGCAATCCGTTAGCCATAATTATGAGAGCTTCCTTGGACTCAGGGGAGGTACCTACAGACTGGAGATGTGCAAATGTAACCCCAATTCACAAAGGAGGATCAAAGGCTGACACAAGTAATTATAGACCTGTGAGTTTAACTTCTGTTCCAGGAAAATTAATGGAGGCACTGGTTAAAGAAGCACTGCAGGATCATCTAGACAAGAATTCAGTTATAGCTCAGACACAGCATGGTTTTGTTAAGGGCAGGTCTTGTCTAACCAATTTGATTGGATACTATGATGTAGTCACAAAAGAACTGGATGCAGGGAATAACTTTGATATTATATATTTGGATCTTAGAAAGGCTTTTGATACTGTTGCGCATGGAAGACTGCTGCACAAATTAAAGCAGTGTGGCATTGGAGGCAAACTGCTGCTATGGATAAAGGGGTGGTTGAGGGGGAGAAGACAGAGAGTGGTAATCAATGGACACTGCTCAACGTGGACTAATGTTATTAGTGGAGTTCCTCAGGGTTCAGTGTTGGCTCCATTGTTGTTTTCTGTATTTATAAATGATATTGATGATGGTATATCAAGCTTAATGTCCAAGTTTGTAGACGATACAAAGGTTGGCAGGGTTGTTAAGAACACTACTGATGCTATGCTGCTGCAACAGGATTTGGAAAGGTTGAGCAGATGGGCTGAGAAGTTGCAAATGAAGTTTAACATTGACAAATGTAAAGCACTACATATGGGAAACAGTAACCCCAGATCAATATATCAACTCTGTCGTACTACGCTGACAGTGGTAGAGAATGAAAAGGACCTGGGGGTAATCGTGCAGGCAGATATGAAGTTCTCTGAGCAGTGCAGACAAGCTGCAAGAGTAGCTCATGGTGTCTTGTCAATGATATACAGGAATTTTTCTTGCAGGGACAGGGATGTGATTATTCCCTTGTATAAGGCATTGGTCAGGCCACACCTTGAGTACTGTATACAGGTCTGGAGGCCTCATTTCAAGAAGGATGTAGAGCTGCTGGAACGAGTACAGAGAAGGGCAACAAGATTGGTGAATGGAACAAAGGGTTGCTCTTACGAAGAAAGGCTTAAGTTTTGCAAATTACAGATTCTGGAGACTAGGCATCGGCAAGGTGATCTGATAGAGGTGTATACGGCTTTGAATGGCTTGAGCATGCTCAATGCCGATGGGATTCTTCCTCTTGCTCAGAATAATCACCTGAGAGGGCATAAATTCAAATTTAGGAAGGACGGATAGATGTGCTGAAATTTGCCTTTAGCCAGCGGGCAGTTGGTTTGTGGAATAGACTTCCATCACTTGTTTTTGAAGTTGATAGCCTAAACAAATTTAAGGCTCAGCTGGACAGGTATTTCGAACGAACGGAGGGGTGAAATGGGAGTAGTGGTCGTGTTTTTTTTTTTTTTTTTGGCTAATGCTGAATAAGCTTGCTTTCTTGCATCACATGTCTCTACTAATGCTAATGCTAATTAAATCAAGAGTATTACTTCCTCTAATTGCCTTCCGAACATGCTGATGTAGAAAACAATCATCCAATAAATCCACAAAAGCCTTGCTAGTGTGTGAGTGACCAGCCCCCAAATTCCAGTTAATATGTGGGAAATTAAAATCCCACATTATAAGACTCTCTGATTTACTGGCCCACTCTATTTCCCTGTACAGTTTCTTATTATACTCATCTGAGTCATTAGGCCTATAGCACACTCCTACTCTCAATTTTGATCTCCCAATGCTTATGTCACACCAAACTGACTCGACACTGCACTGTCCAGCAATGTCGACTGGCTTCACTTCCTTGGATTTTATGTATTTCTTAACTAACAGCATAAACCCTCCTCCCTTCCTACCCTGTCTATCCTTTCTGTAGACATTGTACTCCCCAAATTCCAGTTCTGCATTCCTTATATCTGTGTGACACCACGTCTCTGAAATCGCCACAATATCTGCCTTTGATGTTTTGACCAACACCTTGAATTCATCAAATTTATTTACTAAACTCCTAGCATTGGTGTACACGCAAGTATACATGCACCTGTTCTTTTTCTTAGCTACCCTAACACAACCTATGTGTTTATTTGTACTCCAATGATTCCCAGCAGTCTCTGAAATATCCTGCATCTTATTTTCCAGGCTGCAGCTCATTCCAATAGAAGCAGTGCAAGAATCACTTTCACCTCTGCCAGTGGCTAGTGTTAATCTATTAGTCCTTGTATCCCCACAATCTAGCAGTTTTCTGACCCACCTAACACTGCCTCGATAGCATCAACAAACATTCTTGCACCCTTTCTATTTAAGTGTATCCCATCCCTGTAGAAGCAGTCTCTCCTGTTAAGAAGTGCAGACCAGGCTGAAAAAAATTCTACCCCTTGAGCCTTGCACAATCCTTCCAGGGCCGAACTGATCGACAGGGCTCTCATCATATACTCCCTCCTATCGTGTCTGGGCAGAATTGCAGACACTTTCAAATTCAACCATAATTCTCGGCTTTTGTTCAACAGTGACCTGTACCTGTTAAGTAATTCCGCCGGTCTCCTACTCTTAATATCATTAGTGCCAACGCGTACAACTATATCACCTTTTGCGCCCTTAAAAGCTGATATCCGCTCTAAAACGTCATCAACCTTTGCCCCTGGCAGACATACCCTGGTCCTGTTCCACCTATCCTTTTTACAAAGCATGTTTCCTGTTTCCCTGACAATAGAGTCACCAACAACTACTAGTTCCTCTGGGACCAGCGCATTCTGCCTTGGGGGCTGCCGCTGTGTTGTGTGATGACCAAGTGTAAGCTTTGGCATTGGTGTAGGCAGCTGGGAGCTTGATGTGCCCTCACTCTTAATCCTGCGACGGCATCCACCCTGTCCTTCAAGCTCTCATATAGGCCCATAACAATGCTGAGTTGTCGCCTGATTTCCTTACACTCCTTGCATCGCGCACACACAAAGACATCCCCCATGGCAGTATCATGTCCCGTACCTGACTGCTCCACAAACATCAAGCAAGTAGTGCATTTTAATAGGCTGTGATTCAGAGGGCAACTGCCCCCATCAGTTCTCTCCTGAGCCACAGCACTCCCATTAGCCTGAGCCTTTTGCTTTGCTGTTGTGGTCAGAGTCATGATTTCGATTTAATTTCAATAAAATTTCAATTTCAGTACAAAATTAAAACCCTAAACTTATATATCAACACAGTTATAACGCTATATTTATGTTTCAGTATCAAGTGTTATCTACGAAATCCCTTTATATAACTTCCGTATCAAGTTAAGTATTAATTATTTATTTTTACTAATTATTTATGTTACATAACCCAAGTCGTTATATGTATAGTGAAAAGTACAATTTAATTGACAATGAAGTTCAACAAGATTAATTATCTGATTAATTTACAATATTATGTTTGTTTGTTTGTTTGTTTATTTGGTTTTTAGGAGCATTAGCAACTAATGCCATATTGCTCCGGGAATATGCAGTGGTCATTCCCAGACCTTTCCGCATCCTCCGTATTTGGTGGTGATGGGCTTGAACCCTGGACTAATCAAGAAGCGTGTGTTACGCACTGCTGCTCCTTCCCACCTGGCTACGGAGGCGCCCCACAATATTATGTACTATAATGCTATCATGCTATCTATTATTGCGTAACAATGGCGGCAATTACGAACGGTAAACACGTGGATTTGATACACTTTCCGATACTAGGTAATACCTACAAAATCTCTATCTAAGTTACTTTAATCTAAGTATCGTAAATAAGAATATAAAACTACTCTAGAAAATAAGTTAATATGCCAATTTAAGCTAATAAAACAGAAAATAAATCAGAAAAAACTTCTCTGTTCCAGGAGCGGCAAAAATGTACGTTCGCACAGGCTACCCTCGTTCTCCATTCCTGTATATCATTGACAAGACACCATGAGCTACTCTTGCAGCCCGTCTGCACTGCTCAGAGAACTTCATATCTGCCTGCACAATTACCCCCAGGTCCTTTTCATTCTCTACCACTGTCAGTGTAATACCACAGAGTTGATACGTTGCTCTGGGATTGCTGTTTCTCATATGTAGTACTTTACATTTGTCAATGTTAAACTACATTTGCCACCTCTCAGCCCATCTGTTCAACCTTTCCAGATCCTGTTGCAGCAGCAGTGTCAGTAGTGATCTTAACAACCCTGCCAACCTTTGTATCGTCTGCAAACTTGGACATTAAGCTTGATATACCATCATCAATATCATTTATAAATACCGGAAACTATAATGGACCCAACACTGAACCCCGAGGGACTCCACTAATAACATTAGTCCACGATGAGCAGTGTCCATTGATTACCACTCTCTGTCTTCTCCCCCTCAACCACCCCTTTATCCATAGCAGCAATTTGCCTCCAATGCCACACTGCTCCAATTTGTGCAGCAGTCTTCCATGTGCAACAGTATCAAAACCCTTTCTAAGATCCAAATATATAATATCAAAGTTATTCCCTGCATCCAGTTCTTTTGTGACTGCATCATAGTAGAACTTGTTGTTGTTACTTGTTGAGTAAATCTGCAGATCTCTTACTCTTAATGTCATTGGTTCCAACGTGTACAACAACATCACCTTTTGTGCCCTTAAAAGACGATATCTGCTCTACAATGTCATCAACTTTTGCCCCCTGGCAGACATACCCTGGTCCTGTTCCACCTATCCTCCTTGCATAGTATATTCCCTGTCTCCCTGACAACAGAGTCACCAACAATAATTAGTTATTGTTGGTGACTCTACTGTCAATATTGTTATACTGTATAATACAGTAAAACAGATTTATGGGCAATCCAGATGATACAGTGGCACACTGCACTTTTTTCAGTGTGACACTCTTATGTTGTGTGTATGTAGGTAATATTAGTCTTATTTCAATTTAACTATTTTTGGAAGAAAAACTGTAATTAAATTTCTGCATTATTTCATACTTAGGACTGAATTAGCCAGAACTCATTCTGAATTAGAAGTATACTTAAAATTTTGTAGAAATAAATACCTAGCTAACCATTTAATACCGCTTCTGTGTCTACATTTCATACTATGATTTTAAAACTTTCCTGAAATATTTTATATTGATTTTGAGCCCATTTTTTAAATTTAATTTTTGATACCCCAACAAAACAAATTTTTAGAATTTGAACAATCTCAGAAAGTCAAAGTACAGTAATTTTGTGATAGGAACATTTGAACAAAAATCTATAGATCTTTGTTAAATTTTTTTTGAGAAGAATTTTTGACACCACAAATTCAAAACACAAACTCAAATCAAGATCTTTGAATACTTCACCAATGTCAGCAACTCCATAAGATATGATCTTTTGAAAGTAACATGAATGAGAATGAAACACTTTCAAAATTTATGTATTTAATGTGTATGGCACAGTGTGATACAAGCACAGTACTGCCATAATTTTTTTTGGAAAATTCTTATGTTGTTGTTGTTGTTATTTGGTTTTTAGGAGCATTAGCAACTAAGGCCACACTGCTTCGGGGATATGCGGTGGTTATTCCCTGACCTTTCCGCATCCCCCGTATTTGGTGGTCACAGGCTTGAACCCCGGTCTAATCATGAAGCATGTGTTACACACTGCTGCTCCTGTCCACCTGGCTACAGAGGCGGCAGAAAATTCTTATATTTATGTATTTAACATATATACAAAAATACATGATATGCAATAGATTACTTTTTCCTGCTTTAAAATAAATAATTAAATACAGTATAAACTTCCATATCTGGTAAAACAAGAACAGGTCATAACTAGATTTTGGAATGAAAGCTTATCTAAAGCTCTATTGCCCTTTTTATCATTGCATAATACAATACTTCACTGCACTGCCCTTTTGTTTTTTTTTTTTTACCCTACTACACATACTGTGTGATATATATACCGTACACTCTCGAAAGACCCTATAGCATGAAGTCTACACCATAGTCAAATTACAAAAACATGTGGGTATACATCATAGGTGTTGTCTGTTTACATTTTGTAATTTCCTTCTAGAAAAGTCCTTTGAATTTCTTGGAAGCCTCATCCCCACCTTTGGCTCATTTAAGTCATATTTCAGTAATTAAGTTTTACTACAGTACAATTAATTTAGCATTCTTCTCAAAGCTTTTTCTTTCTTTCTTTTTTTTTTTTTATTTGCATCCATCTGTACCATCAAAATTAAAATGGAAAAAACATTGTTTTTACTTCGAGAAAGTTCTGCTCATCAATAAATATGAAATCATATCAACTTTAATGATTCTCCAATAGAACATTAATAGCAGGAATGCATTTGAACACTCTAACATTCCTGCTTTCTTGCTTTTATATGCTTCTAATATTCTTTCCTTCTGACCCACCCTTTAATCTGAGAAATGTTGCACTTCCATTTAAAGCACTTTCCTGCTTATTATAATTTTTTTTCTTTCCAAGATTCAAGAAAAGAAATAAAGCCAAGTATAAACCTTATTCTTCTTGGCTTTAGTTTCAGAAAGGAGAAAAAAGAGACTAAATTTTAGGAAATTACTTATGGTGCAGCTTGTTCTCTTCATACAGTATTTAACTCAAAGCTTTTGAAAGTAGAAATGCTGCTGTTACAACTCATTATCTACTATTTATCGCTGCATTTGCATTCTCTCCTCAGCTTTTTTAAATTCAACATTATTCATCCATTTTCTTTACTATCAATGTTCAATGCATCATCAATAAAAAAACATATATTTTTCAATAATGGAAAAAAAATAGAAAAACCACTAATTAACTTCATGAATGACAGAATTATTATTATACTACATTTTTCACATCCATTACATGATAAAATATTTATAACAAGATATGTTTAATTTAAATAAATAAGATCATTTTAAAAAAATATATCATTCTTTTTAATAGCATGCAAAAAACCCAAACATGTGTACCCTGTATGCACGAAAGATGTTTTATCTTATGTGAAAACATCTATGGCGGCACTAGAGTAAAACCATTTAAATTTTTGAATGGTTTGATCAAAACTTACTTGCTTACTTATGCTACTTAGAAGGCTGATGTTCATCAAAATCTTGAGAAGCAGATTTTATTAAAGTCTAAATGAATTTTATTCTTGAATAATATTACTACCCGCTGCTTACTCTACCAAATCGACGTTAGTGGCTAAGTTGGCACCATTTAGGAAGTGATGTCATTTCCACATCTTAATATGAACTTACTCTACTGAATCAACTACTTACTCTACCATCTTTCGTTATTTCATCATTTTGTTGTTAGTTTAACCTCTGTACAAGGGAAATTAATGGAAGCACTGGTTAAAGAAGCCCCAGGATCATCTAGACAAGACTTCAGTTGTAGCTTGGACACAGCATGGTTTTTTTTGTTAAGTGGAAGTCTTGTCTGACCAATTTGATTGGATACTATGATGTGATCACAAAGGAATTGGATGCAGGGAATAACTTTGATATTATATACTTGGATCTTAGAAAGGCTTTTGATACTGTTGCGCATGGAAGACTGCTGCACAAATTGGAGCAGTGTGGCATTGGAGGCAAATTGCTGCTATGGATAAAGGGGTGGTTGAGGGGGAAAAGACAGAGAGTGGTAATCAATGGACACTGCTGATCGTGGACTAATGTTATTAGTGGAGTCCCTCAGGGTTCAGTGTTGGGTCCATTGTTGTTTTCTGTATTTATTAATGATATTAATGATGGTATACCAAGTTTGCAGATGATACGAAGGTTGGCAGGGTTGTTAAGGACACTAATGATAGTATGCTGCTACAACAGGATCTAGAAAAGTTGGGCTGAGAAGTGGCAAATGAAGTTTAACATTGTCAAATGTAAAGTACTGCATATGGGAAGCAGTAACCCCAGAGTAACGTATCAACTGTGTGGTACTACACTGACAATGGTAGAAAATGAAAAGGACCTAGGGGTAATTGTGAAGGCAGATATGAAGTTTTCTGAGCTGTGCAGACGGTCTTGAAAGAGTAGCTCATGCTGTCTGGTCAATGATATACAGGAATTTTTCTAGCAGGGATAAGGAGGTGATTATCCCCTTGTATAAGGCAATGGTCAGGCCACATTTTGAGTACTGTATACAGGTCTGTAGGCCTCATTTTAGGAAGGACGTAGAGCTGCTGGAGCGAGTGCAGAGAAGGGCAACAAGATTAGTGAATGGAACAAAGGGTTGCTCTTACAAAGAAAGGCTTAAGTTTTGCAAATTACAGGTCTGGAGACTAGGCACCTGCGAGGTGATCTGATGGAGGTGCATAAAGCCTTGAATGGTTTGAGCATGCTCAGTGCTGATGGGATTCTTCCTCTTGCTCAGAATAATCGTCTGAGAGGGCATAAATTCAAATTGAGGAAAGACAGTTGTAGGATCAATGTGCGGAAGTTTGCCTTTAGCCAGCATGTGGTTGATTGCTGGAACAAACTTCCATCTATTGTTGTAGAAGTTGATAGCTTAAATAGATTCAAGGTAGAACTAGACAAACATTTAGAGCGAGTGGATGGGTGAAATTAGAAGATTTGTTTTTTGGCTGGGGCTATATAAGCTTGCTTTCTTGCATCATATGCCTTTACTAATGCTAATGCTAAAATCTTGAGAAGCAGATATTATTAAAGTCTGCATTTTATTCTTGAATAATATTACTACCTGCTGGTTACTCTACCGAATCAATGTTAATGACCAAATTTGCGCCATTTAGGAAGTGTTGTCATTTCGACATCTTAGTATGAACTTTACTGAATAAACTACTTACTCTACGGAATCAACATTATTGATTCCATAGAGTAAGTATCGTTAGCATCGTTAGCGCCATTTACAAAGTGACATCATTTGCATCATTTAAAATCTAACAGCCACCTAATAGGAAGTGACGTCAATTGCATCATTTCGATAAAAAAAACTGCTAACAATTGCATCATTTCCATTACTGTAAGAAAATTTCATTACCAATCGATTTTACTCTAGTGCCAGAGATGTTTCCACATCAAAAGATTACAGGTGCTTAGAAATCATGCATAGTACATAAGTGTGCAGATTTTCAAGTTTTATATATAAACCATCATATCTTCATTGCTTCATAAACAGTGAAAAATCAATATTATCTAGCAAAACTATTGATAAATTATGAAGAAATTCCCAAAAACATACTTTCCCTTACAGCACTCTAGAGCTAGTCCTCTAGAAAGCACTATAATGGTTTACTGCACTAGAAAAACAAAGATTTGCTACTCTCGGTGACAAGATGGTGCTTTAAAATTTATATGAGATGAAAGAAAGCCCAAGAAAAAACACATTTTCCTATTTTTCTTTTTTTTAAAAGATAATACGGATGTATTAAATTTTATGTTAAATTTTTTCAACTCTATCCTCAGAGTCTGCCACTACTGAGAATTCACTACTCACACATGTTCAGCAAACTCGCTCGTGAAAGGCTTAAGTGGTATGTAAATGAATATTTTTTCCATCATTATATTTTGGAATAAATATTGGAAATAAATAACTACACACACACACACACACAGTAATAATATAGTAATTTACTGATTTCCGAACACCATTTTCCTGAGAGGCAATTTGTAAATTTGGTGGAATATTTTTATATATATGATGATATAATGAGATGCATGCCAAAATTTTTTATTGTTTTATTACTTTTATAAATATTTCATAAAAAGTATATACTAAATTTAATTTATAATTTATAAATTTATTTTCACACTGTGTGGAAATAAATTTATGAATTTTTCAGATTTGAAGTTTTTTTTTCATTTTTACAGAGTATTTGGGCAGATTATTTCCCCACCATAGATAATTGAGAGGCTACTGTATAAAATAAAGTGTAAATTAAATATTAATGCAGGGTAAAAATTAAATAAAATAAAGTAAATGAAAAGTGTAAAGTAAATACTGCAACTGTAAACTGCAAACAATGCAACTGTAACATTGCAAAAAAGATGCAAGAATTATGATGTAATGGGAGGATGCATTTCCCCAAAAAAACCAAATAATTAAAAATTTTTGCTTGCATCTCCCATTATATCATGAAATTATGGTATCTCATTATATTGTAAAAATTCCGCCCAATTTCTTCTCAGGATATGGTGTTCAGAAATCAGTTAATTCCTGTATCATTTTGAGTGCAGTTATTTCCAGTATTTAGTTTTCACTTTTATTATCAAAAAGATATTAGTATTTAACAGCATTAGAATTAGTGGTAGCAAATGATTCAAGAAAGCAAGCTTATGAAGAATGAGCCAAAAAAAAAAAAAAAAAAAAAACACATATTAGAATCACTTGTCTATCACCTCCAATAATTTGTCTAGTTCTTCCTTGAATTTATAGAAACAAACCACTTCCATAATGACAGGTGGAAGTTAGTTCCAACAATCAACCAATCTGCCTTCAACCTACTGGCTGGAAGCAAAATTCTGCACATCTATCTTGCCATCATCCTTCCTCAATTTGAATTTATGTCCCCTCTTGTGTGTAGTCTGAGCTAGAGGAGGAATGCCAACAGCATTGAACTTGCTCAATCCATTCAGAGCCTTAAACACTCAATCAGATCACTTCACAGATGCCCCATCTCCAGATGCTGCAAATTGCAGAATTGAAGCCTCTCGTGTTAAGACCACCCTTTCATTCCCTTCACCAATCTCTTTGCCCTTCTATGCACCCATTCCAGCAGATCTACTTCCTTCCTAAAATGAGACCACAGGACCTGTATGAAATACTCAAGATATGCCTTAACCGTTGCCTTGTACAATGGGATAATCACCTCCTTATTCCTGCTAACAGAGTTCTTGTATATCACTGACAAAACCCCATGTCCTGACAACCTCTCTGCCTCCTCGGAGAACTTCATATCTGACTGCACAATTACACCCAGATCTTTTTCATTTTCCGCTACCCTGAGTGTAGTACAACAGAGAATAAAAATGCATGGGATGCATAAAAATTACCAGGTGACACAGAAGCCTATGGCAGATATAAGCTAATCTGTAATCACGTCACAAAGGAGGTTAAGCAGGCGAAGGCAGATTACGAGAAATCTTTGGCAAAGGATGCTAAGAAAAACAGCAAGGATTTCTTTACTTATATAAACTCTAAAAGGAAGGAGATGAATGTGATTGGTCCACTTGAGATAGATGGTTCGACTGTTGATGATCCTGCTCAGATAGCAAACAAACTGAATGAGTATTTTGCATCTACATTCACACATGAGGAGTTATTAAGGTTTGAAAATGCCAGAAGGTTATCAAATTGTAGCAGGGTGCTTAATGATTTTGTAATAACTGAGAGCAAAGTGGAGGAGAAATTGTTGATGTTAAACATAAGAAAGGCACCTAGGGTGGATGGGATCTATCCAGTTATATTAAAGGAGGTAGCAAAGGAAGTAAGCAAACCCTTAGCCATAATTATGAGAGCATCCTTGGACTCTGAAGAGGTCCCCAAGGACTGGAGATGTGCAAATCTATCCTCAATTCACAAAGGGGGATCTAAGGGTGACATGAGTATTTACAGACCAGTTAGTTTAACTTCTGTTCCGAGTAAAATAATGGTGTCACTGGTTAAAGATGCATTGCAGGATTATCTACACAAGACTGCAGCAATAATTCAGACACAGCATGGGTTTGTTAAAGGAAAGTCTTGTCTGATTAATTTGATTGGATATTATGATGTGGTTACAAAGGAACTAGAGGCAAAATATAATTTTGATATCATATACTTGGATTTCAGGAAAGCTTTCAACACTGTTGCGCATGGAAGACTACTGTACAAATTGCAGCAGAATGGTATTAAGGATAAGTTGCTACAATGGATAAAAGGATGGTTGAGTGGGAGAAGACAGAGGGTAGTAATCAATGGGTGCTGCTCTTCATGAACTAATGTTATTAGTGGAGTCCCACAGTGTTCGGTGTAGGGTCCACTCTTGTTTTGTATATTTATCAATGATATTGATGAAGGTATATCAGACTTAGTGTCAAAGTTTGTAGATGATACAAAGGTTGGCAGGGTTGTTAATGAAAGTAATGGCAGTGTGCTACTGCAACAGGATCTAGAAAATTTGGGCAGATGGGCTGAGAAGTGGCAACTGAAGTTTAACATTGACAAATGCAAAGTACTACATATGGGTAGAAGTAACCCCAGAGAAACGTATCAACTGTGTGGTACTACACTTAAGGTGGTAGAAAATGAAAAAGACCTGGAAGTAATTGTGCAGTCAGATATGAAGTTTTCTGAGCAATGCAGACAGGCTGCCAGGGCAGGTCATGGGGTTTTGTCAATGATATACAGGAATTTTGCTAGCAGGGAAAAGGAGGTGATTGTCCCTCTGTATAAGGCAATGGTCAGGCAATGCCTTGAGTACTGCGTACAGGTCTGGAGGCCTCATTTTAGGAAAGATGTATATTTGCTTGAGGGTGTACAGAGAAGGGCAACAAGATTGGTGAGGGGAATGAAGGGATCCTCTTACCAAGAGAGGCTTAAGTTCTGCAAATTGCTGTGGCTGGAGACTAGGCACCTGCAAGGTGATCTGATTGAGGCCTTCAATTTCAATTGATTGAGGCATGAGGCATAAGGCCTTCAATGGGTTGAGCACACTGAATTCTGTTGGGATTCTCCCATTTTTTTTAGATTATGAACCTAAGAGGACATAAATTCAAATTGAAGAAAGACAGATGTAAAATAGATGTGTAGAAATTTGCCTTTATCCAGAGGGTAGTTAATTGCTGGAACAAACTTCCATTTGTCGTTTTGGAAGTTGATAGGTTAAATAAATTTAAGGAGGAACTGGACAAACATTTAGAGGGAATTGTTTTGGAAAAATTTTTTTTTTTTTTTGGCTTATGCAAGAAAGCTCATACACTTGCTTTCTTGCATCACACCCACTACTACTACTACATAGTTGGTACATTACTCTGGGGTTAGTGCTACCCATGTACTTTGCATTTATTAAATTAAACTTCAATTGCTATATTTTAGACCATTTGCTAACTTTTCTAGATACTGTTGCAGTAGCATACTGTCATTACTGTCATTAACCATCCTGCCAACCTTTTTATCATCTGCAAACTTGTACATTAAGCCTTATATGCCTTCATCAATATACAGAAAACAACAATAGGCACAACGCAAAACCCTGCGGGCAACACTAATAATGTTAGTCCAAGGAGAGCAACATTTATTGATTACCACTTTCTGTCTTCTCCCACTCAACCATCCCTTTATCCATAGTAGCAACTTACCCTTAATGCCACATTGCTCCAATCCGAACAGCAGTCTTTTATGAATCAAAAGCTTTCCTGAAAGTCAAGTGTATGATATCAAAATAATTTTTTGAATCCATTTCCTTTGTGACCACATACAAAAGAATTGCTCAAACAAGATAAAAAAAAAAAAAAAGATGCCTTCTCAACAATTCACGTTGAGTGAAAGAACCATTATCTGTCAAGTGTGTGTTGGCAGATCATCCATAATTAGTAGTCAGGGGCTTGAATTCCGGTCTACTCAAAGAGCATGTACTACTGCACCCCGCCCCTGACCACTCAAGCCACGGAGGCCCCATATTGTGTCTGAAGTATAATTGTGACCCTGTCTAAACAATCTTGCATTTCTTCTTTTACCACCAACTCCATTATTCTCCCTGGAACAGAAGTTAAACTAACTGGTCTGTAATTACTCATGTCACTCTTTGATCCCCTTTGTGAATTGAAGATACATCTACACATCTCTAGTCTGTAGGGACCTCCCCTGAAATCACGAATGCTCTCATAATTATGGCTAATGGTTTGCTTACTTCCTTTGCTGTTTTCCTTAATATAATTGAATACATCCCATCCACACCATTTCTCATGCTTAACTTCAATAATTTCTATTCCGCTTTCCTCTGTAATAACAAAATCATTTACCTCCCTTTTAGAGTTTGATACACGTCTGGCACTCACTTCCCTAAAGAATTCCTCTTGTGAATGCAGATGCACAATAGTTTGTCAGTTTGTCAGCAACCTAAGTGGGATCATCAACAGTCAAACCATTGATATTAAGTGAACCAATATGATTCCTCCTATTTTAGTGTTTACATAAGTAAAGAACTCTTGCTGTTTTTCTTTACGTCCTTTGCTAGTGATTTCTCATAATCTTCCTTTTCCTCGCCCAACCTCCTTTAGGACTTGATTACGGACTTGTTTAAATTTACCTTGGATGTCTGTGTAGCCTGTTAATTTATATGCATCCTAAATCATTTTTTCTTCTCTGCTATAAGTCTCATTAGTTTATTTGACATCCATTTAGGCTGAAAATTGGTATGAAAATCCTATAGCTCTGATTCCTTGAATGTTTCCCATTTAGAATTTGCATTATATGCATTCTGAATTCCATCATGTTTTGGAAAATGGTGGGAACTGGGTATATGTTGTACATGACCACATCATTGATGGGCTCCTGACTGACTGTGATAATGATGTCAAAATTTGCCAAATGTTGAAAGGCATTCCCAGTCAGCCTGATCGATCTTCCAGCAATAAAAGGCAGACATTGTCTCTCACTGTGTAAGCAGGTTAGCACATGGAAGTGATCACTTCCATATGGGTTCTTCTCCACCCCTCAAGCCAGTGAAGGGAAGAGATAAGGGGAACACACAGAAAGAGCAATGGCAAAAAACGTATGGGTTGACATGTGGAAGAAGGCATCTATTCCCACATTTAGAAGGGAGAGGTCATTGTCGGTAAGCATTTTCTGCATGGCTTATCCCCTTCCACTGATGTCAGCACTACTCCACAGAATGTTATGTCCATTAAAATCCCCAAGAAGTAAGAAAGGTAGAGGCAACTGCATTGCAATATCATCAACATCTTTCTGGGGGATGTCAGTTCCAGGTGGCAAAGAAATAGAGCAGACCATTAATAAAAACCCCACTGTAAGGCAAATTGTTACAGCCTCTATGCTGGTTGCAAGTAGCAAATGCTAAAATGGAGCCTGGTTGCCCAAGAGGATAGTGACTTCTCCACGAGCAGGCCATCAACAATTCTATCCTTACAAATAATAGTAATGTTACACATGGTGGGGTCATCACTTACCAGGTGCCTCCGTAGACAGGTGGGCAGGAGCAGCAGTGCGTAGCACACGCTTCTTGATTAGATCAGGGTTCGAGACCGTCACCACCAAATACGGAGGATGCGGAAAGGTCAGGGAATGACCACCGCATATCTCCGGAGCAATATGGCCTTAGTTGCTAATGCTCCTAAAAACCAAACAACAACAACATCACTTACCTTTAGATAAGTGATGACTCTTCTCCTGTAAGCAAAAGCAGGGTGATTTGTGCTTTTGCAGGAGTGCTTTGATGCCTTCTGTAATTTGTCAGAATCCACTATAGGAATTTAGCTATTACTTTGGCTTTGTAGATCTGACAGTCGACTTCCGAAGTGCTGCAGGCTTAGGTTTTTCTTTTTGGGGGAATTATGGATGCTTTCCTATGACCATTTCTTCCTGTGCGAAGAGTTCCAAGACTTATTCGTCAAGTGCCTCCTTTGTTTTGACAACCATTTTTCCATTTTTTTTCTTGTACCACCATTGGCAGTTGGGTTTTCTGTATTATTAGTTTACCACTATATTTTTGTAATACCGGTGCACAAGGAGGTACCAATACTGGAGTGGAAGCTGATTTTCCGCACTAGTATTTCTGAGCTCAGTAAAGAGCAGGAAATGGGCGTAAATTACTCTTTCGGTGGTATGGTCATTTCAGTTTGAGTTTAAAGGGAACATTTCTTGGCAACTTTTTCAGAATATGTTTCCTTATTGATATTTACTGGTTTAACTGCCTTTCTGGCCTCCTGGTATGAAATGTCAGCTCTGCCTTAAGTCATGTATTTCTTTTTATTCCTTCAACCTCTGGCATTCTTGAGAACATGCAGGGTGCTCTGATTGGAAATTAATGAATGTGGGTTTGGTGTTTTACTTAATGTAATTTCATGGACTTTTGCACCACATCAATCACATGCAAAAGCAACACAGCAGACCATTTTTTACTGTCCATATTTCTGTCACTTGAAGCACCTTAACAGGTTTGGCACATAGGACGTACTGTGCAGTTCAGATAACCAGCTTTAATCTTGGAATATTAAAAGTGAGGGTCAGGTTTCTAGTCTGAACTAGATTCCCGTCCCTAAGTACAAACATTCATTTTGCAGCTGTCACTGCTTGCAATTTTAGTTCTGAACAGATATCCTATTTAGATGCTTCAAGAGGATGCTATTCAGAGATCACGCTTTGCGATGAGTTCAGTGTCTTGTGGGGGTGTTACCTAGTTGGCATTCTCTGAATAGAGGTGACTCAGAGGAGCTGTTCTGAGTTTATCACTGTTTTTTCAATGAGGATATTTCCCCAGAATGCAACCATTTATAGATTAGGGGAGCCTTCCAACTCTTCCAAACCCTTCTGAATAAAGGTACATTTTCCCTAAAGGTTTCTCTCCAGTGGAATGGGGTATCAGGTATCTACGTGTTAGACCTGTTATTGTTTCAGTTCCAGGCCTTTTTTGCTGAAGTGGCCATTTATAGATTAGGGGAGCCTTCCAACTCTTCCAAACCCTTCTGAATAAAGGTACATTTTACCTAAAGGTTTCCCTCCAGTGGAATGGGGTATCAGGTATCTACGTGTTGGACCTGTTATTGTTTCAGTTCCAGGCCTTTTTTGCTGAAGTGGCCATTTATAGATTAGGGGAGCCTTCCAACTCTTCCAAACCCTTCTGAATAAAGGTACATTTTACCTAAAGGTTTCCCTCCAGTGGAATGGGGTATCAGGTATCTACGTGTTAGACCTGTTATTGTTTCAGTTCCAGGCCTTTTTTGCTGAAGTGGTGGTGGTGTCTGTGTCATTATATACTGGTAGGAAACATGTTGGGGGGCCCAAGAAGAAAAGTTAAGATTATCGGGATTGATTCATAGTGGTTTTTTAATTTTGGTTCAGTGCCCAGGGTGGGATGGCAGAACTACTCAGACACCATACCTTCATTGCTGCAAGCCTGGATCCTATTTCATGGACCATGTGGGTAGGGGCATGGCACTGACATGGTTAACTGTTGAAGATGAACCCCACAACCATCAGGATCCCCCTTTCCGGGTTTCCATGGGTCGCAGAGCTTGGCAAATACATTGGATTCCTATTGGATTTGTTAATGTTTAGGATGCTGAAGCCCTTCAAGTCCCCCTCTGCTTCAGCTGACATAAGAGCCTCTTCATCGGACCATCTGGCTCTAACTTTGATGATATTAATATAAGCATTTGTTTCAATTGGATGGGCAATTTGATGTGAACTCCAAGTCCAGTTTTGGTGGAAATAGCTCTATAATACTGGGAACCAGTGCTATAGAGCTATTTGTCTAGAGGGAATCAGCCAGTGGGTCCCTCTAGACATGGGCTGACCAGCATGATATACACTCTTGTCAGTTGGGCAATCAACTGAAAAGGCATATATCATCAGCCCACTAGAAGATGTCTGATTCGGCCACGGTAGTCTAGGATGGACCTGAACAAGAGATTTAGGATCCACCATCTTCTCCCCTGTGTCCTCAAGATTAAGGAACAATCTTGAACCACAAAAACTAGTCCTCTCTATTAATATCATAAGAAATTTGAATCAGGAAATTTTTAGATTATATCTGCAACCAAATCATATTCAGTAGTACATAATTATAAGCAAATTTTCAATAATTATGTACTGCTAAATAATTCTCAAGAAAGCTTTACTGTGGCCATTCTATTCTCTATCCTTTCTACCTCTACAATTACTTTCTATGGGAATATCTGGACTTTGTATACCATAGCAATCTACACATTATTCAGGACAGAAATCAAAGCCTCGTTTTAAAAATTAATGAACATGGATGAAACAGCAGAAATCTACTCTTCCTTTACAGAAGGTATCAGAAGTTAGTCTCATACTAAAAATGTTATTACACAACAAATTACATCAAACTGTGTCACTTTTGGTCAGATGCACAGCTCTTCAAACTTTTAATACATTAAGAAATAAAAAGATTTAAAACTGTTGCATTTTTGCAAAAACTTTTCATGCTTTATTTAGTCTAATGTAATGCTAGTTTTATTTTTCAAATTTCAAATTAAAATTTCAAGAAAAATTTTGCTAAGTAACTCAATATTGGATACTAAAAAAATTAACTGAAATTTTACAAATACTTAATTATTCACAAATAATAAACTTACAGCTGGTAAGAAGAGCTTTTAGAAGCAACAATAATGAAGGTAGCATCTTTGATTTATGACTATAATATTTGATATGTGCAAGGGTTACTGGAAGGGCACCAAGTAGTCTAGCTTTCACAGCAAACTTTTTATCTATTAAAAAAAAAAATGCTTTATTAAACACAATAGTTGTAAATACGTGTAATTTCCAATAAGTTGGGAATACATATAATTCCAAATTTTGAATTTGCATATTTTAAGCCTCAAATTCATTTCAAAATGAACTGCAACGCTGATAGAATTCAGGTGATTACCACAGCTGTGGGTAGTGAAATGATCCTGCTTCCTCTCTCGCATCCCCCATTGTCTTTTTACTATACTGTACCCTAACACGTCTTTTTACTGTATTGTGTGTGCATGCATGCATGCACATGTGTTTTCATAGGCAAATCTGCATGTGGGGCTAGAAAAATCTTGAATATCAAACAGGGAAAAAAACACTGTGCCCTCTGCCTGATATCTACTAACTACAGCCCCAAATGAGAATCAAACCTGGATCTCTCCAAACAAGTGGCAGGAGACAATGTACTGTGCTGCCTAAACTGCTATGGAGAAAAAAGAGGTTAGATAAATGTTAATTTTCAAGTGATCCAAACAGGACATTGTTGTTGTTGTACACAGGCAAACAATTATATTTTTCTGACATATAGTTCCTGCATCAATGCATGAAGGTTCCCAAAACAGAGGTCCTCATCCATAGTTTATCCATAAAGTTCTAAATGGAAATTTATAAATTTCCATTTCAGTTCTGAAGCAAACCTGTTGATTTATAAAACAACATAATAATATTTTAATAAAAATTGTTTTATTTTTTATTAAAAATATTAATATATAAATAATATTTTCTAATTTCATTTGAAAATTAAACATAAATATATGCGAAAAAGTAGCACACACACACACACACACACACACACACACACACACACACACACACACACACACACACACACACACACACACACACACACACACACACACACACACACACATCCATGGGTTCAAAAAAAAAAAAAAAAAAAAAAAGATTTGTATTCACCCAGAAGCAGCTGTTATAGAAAGATGTTTTTTTTTTTTTTTTTTTTGCTTGATACCTCAAAATTTCTAAATTCCGGTTTCAATCTGACAATTCATATACATTTTTTTTTTTTTTTTTTGCAGCACTGAATGAAGTGAAGTGTCACAATGGATAAAGTGGAATAGAGATTAGTGATTTGGTTCCTCTTTCTGCAAGGAAAAACATCCAAAACAATCATTAACGAAATGGTTGCCATTTGTGGAGAATACTGCTCAGGTTAGTGTTGTTGAACATTGGTATAAACCTCAGTGCATGATGAAGAAATTCCAGGACACCAAGCAACTGCTGTAACAGAAGAGAGTGCTGAAAAAATTGAGGCATTAATCCTGGAAGACTGCTGTATTAGCATCAAAGAACTAGCTACAGAACTCCAACTTGTGTAAGGTCTGTGGAGAACATCATCCATCAAGAATTGCATATGAGAAAATTGTCTGCTACGTGGATTCCAGACTTCTGACCCTTACCAGAAGAAGGAAAGGGCACAATGTCTATACAATATTCTCTGTAATGATGAAAAAAAAGTCACGAGTTAGGATTAAATATGAAAGTGTCTGCAATCTTGCCCCGACATGATAGAAGGAAATACATGATGAGAGCCTTGTCAATCAATTCGGCCCTGGAGAGATTGTGTAAGGCTCATGGGGTAGAATTTTTCTTAGCATGGTCTGTGCTTGTTAACAGGAGAGACTGCTCCTACTGGGATGGGATATACTTAAATAGGAGGGGTGCAAGAATATTTGCTGATACTATCGAGGCAATGTTAGGTGGAGTTGGAAAACTGCTAGCTTGGGGGCTTCACAGACTAATAGATTACCAGTAGCTGCAGGCAGAGGTGAAAGTGATTCTTGCATTGCTTCTATTGGAATAAGCAGCAGCCCGGAAAGCCAGTTTCTGGGGATTTCAGGAACTGCTGGGAGTCATGAAACAAAATTACTTATCCTGTGTTAGAGTAACTAAGAGTAAGAACAGGGGCATATATACTTGCATGAACACCAATGCTAGAAGTATAGTAAATAAATTTGATGAATTTGAAGTGCTGGTTAAGACATCCAAGGCGGATATTGTTGGGATATCAGAGATGTGGTGCCACTCAGATATAAGGGATGCAGAATTGGAATTTGGGGAGTAGAATGTGTACAGAAAGGATAGACAGGATAGGAAGGGAGGAGGGGTTATGCTATTAGTTAAGAAACACAAAATCTAAAGAAGTGTATCCAGTTGACATAGATGGACAGTGTAATGTTGAGTCAGTATAGTGTCACATAAGCACTGGGAAAGAAAAAATGAGGGTAGGAAATTGTTATGGGCCTAATGACTCTGATGAGTACAATGAACAATTATACAGAGAAATAGTGGGCCAGTAAATCAGAGTGCATATAATAACATATAAAAATATAAAAACATAAAAATAGAAAATCCAAAAAAAAAAAAAAAAATTGCAAAACATTGCCAGCTTTTCTCTTAGCAAAATTATTATACAGTTTTACCTTTGGCAATGTTTCTTTTGGAATTTATATGTTTTTGGACACATCTGCATCTTGACACCTTTTATGAACTGCCACCTAAGTAATCACATACTATGTGGGCAGAGTAGGATAAATTTGACCCTGGGGGCCATGCTCTGTACAGCCCCTCAATACACTCTCCTAACTTGCAACATACACCTTCCACACACACCACTCAGAGCAATTTTGCATCTAATGCTCCCAACCAGAATTATATAGAGGTTACCTCCCCCGATTTTATACCATCACCACACTAATAATGATGAGGAACCAATTTTCTGCAAAAGCAGTAACGTGATTTATCTTATAACCTGTCGAACCTGTAATATGCAATACGTAGGACAAACTGGTAATAAGCTACACCTCAGGCTAAACCTACATAGATCAGACATCAAAAGGTACAATAACCACACTATCAATAACACTGAACAAGAAGTTGAATACAATCATTTCCAGTGAGACTGTTTTTCCAATTTTATATTTCAATTTTCCAATTTTTATATTCCAAGTACATGAACCAATTGCCCACAATCAACAAGAAGAATTATTCATGTTAAAGATTAAATCGCTCTATCCATATGGGCTTAACAACAAATTCAATCATAAAATTATCACAAATAATATTACAGATATTTGCATATATGATAAATTCCAAGTAACCAAAGGTCTTTCTGCTTCAAAACCCTATAAGAAACACAAATCTGATAGTATTACCAGACATAAATATAAGCTTGGTACATTTCATCATATCGTTACTGAATGGGATAACAATCAGTAACGTAAAAAATATTCACGATCTACTATTTTGTACAAAGCACAGCATACTAAAGGCGCTTTACTGATTCATTCGCTCTTTCAATTTTAAATCAAAACACCTACATGACCTTATTACAGATATATGCAAATTTAGATTAAAATCTAACTTCAGGCTTACTAATGTTAACAATACCACCATCATTTTTAAATTCAATTCCTGCCTGGACAACTTCAATATTAACGACTGTATTAATACCTCAATTAAGCTACAGTCAGTCCTCGTATAACACGTGTTTACGCTACATGAATTCGATCATACACGATTTATAAATAGGGGAACGATATCATATATAACACGAACCGAATTCGCTTATGCTTATTTGGTTTTTTTTTTAGGAGCATTAGCAACTAAGGCCATATTGCTCCAGGGATATGTAGTGGTCATTCCCTGACCTTTCCGCATCCTCCATATTTGGTGGTCACGGGCTCGAACCCCGGTCTAATCAAGAAGCGTGTGCTATGCACAGCCGCTCCTGCCCACCTGGCTATGGAGGTGCCCTTCACTTATGCACGATTCACCGTTGTGTTTACAAGAAATGGAAGTCGAATGTGGAATTACCCCAACCGGGATTTCCCCATTGGGCCGGAGGTGCGCCTCTGTCGATAGAGAAAAAATATGAAATTGTGAAACATTTTGAGCGAAATGAAAGACCATGTGATATTGCACGTGCTACTGGCCTAAATGAGGCAACACCGAGAATTAGAAAGAATGCAGTTAAATAATCGTAATAAAATACTTACGTATTTTATTATGATTATTTATTGTGTTTGGTAATGTTTTGGTTACAAATTTGTGTTCAATCTTGAGTGGTCGGCACCTAACCCTATTTTTCCCATAGGGCCTGTTATTTATATTGCATGATTTTGCATTGCACAAGGATTTCTAGGAACACAACTATCATGCTATACGAGGACTCACTGTACTTCCATATGGCTGCCGTAACTTGAATATTATATCGAGATTTAGATATGATAAACCTTTTGGACTCAGAGTCTGTAATTATAAGCAACTAGCTACTAACATGGATAAATTTAATCCCGATTTAGCCTCCAATATTTGTATTTGTCAACAGGCTAATTTCCAACCTTTTATTGACCAACACCTGGCCATATAACAGGCAATTTAGAAATCATCTACAATAAAGAACTCAGAAACATCATGGCTTATGGCTTTAAATACAGGACATATCATAAGATAGACTTCAAACGCTTCAAATAACAGTTATACAAGATCTGCTAAACTTCTGCTTCAAACTCTCCTACCTTCACACCATCCCCATTGAAACCTTCCAATTATGGATTAATTCAGTATTAAAGATTGCTACCACATTGCAAATCATCTTTTCCACAGGTACAACCGCCTTCAGGAATCAAATTCAATTCTTTCACTTTAAAACAGCAATTGGCTAACCTACAGAAATATTTCATTATCATCCCCTGTTGATAAAGCTGCCTGCAATTACGCTATTATCTGCAAAACCTTTTATTTCCATACATTAAATGCAGAATTAAATTCCAGTTCATCTCCAACAATAGCAGCATCATTACCAAAAAGTTGATTGCTTTTAGCAAGAAACTCAATATCAGCTTTAGCAATTACAAATTTCCCTATATTTATTTTATTTTCATGTTCCATAAAAACCCCATAGGCTTCAGATTCATCACTGCCTGCAAAAACAGTTATGCCCATAAACCCGGAAAATTCAATTACTAAAACCTATTATGGACATCCTTCCCGACAGCAGAATTATTAATAACAATCTGCCAGTCTTAAATGCACTAAAAACTAATAACATCACTCATGTGCAAACATTTTTCAACAGTCTACTCACCAGTATAAACCAAGCTAACTTAAAATCTGTGCTAAATATAATTTACAACAACTACTTAGATATTATTGGTTGTAAGTCTGTCTTTTGGAATAACCTAGTTAATCTCTATGTTGCCAACAATTACATTTTTGTAATTGTTGGTATATCTATCTACTTACAAACCATAGGTACCCCCATAGGTAGCCCTGCTAGCTGTGTCTTAGCTAACCTATACCTGTACTGAGCCGAGACAGACCTACCTTCAGACATACAGCTAAATAGATACATTGACGACTCGATCATTTTCAACTATCCAACTTTTAAACAGGACTTTGCTGGTTTGTACCGCGCAGAACTAACCCCGGATAAAACAAATAATAATGACCTTTCAGCCAACTACTTAGACCTAGACAAAAATTGACAGCCCCCATAGTACTATCAACGTATACAACAAAAGAGAAGCTTTTAGCTTCAAGGTAGTCAGTCTTACCCATTGGCATTTTACCATTTCTAAAAAAGTTCATGCAAACATAATTCTTTCCCAATGTATAAGAATTGCTACAATATGCAATAGCATCACCCTATTTTCAGACAACATTAAAATACTCTACAATAAATTACTAAATAATAAATTCCCAGCTGCTTTCCTCTGCCATCACTTCACAAAAGCATTTAACATTATTAAATTTAAAAATATTACAAACTACGACCCAGTTCTAAACATCATGTCAGTAGACTAACCTCCTTTACTTTCTGGCTTGTACATATTGTATAGTTTTATACCCCCTTGACTCTGTCGTGTCTTACAGTGTGGAAAGCTCGTGCCCACGGATTGTCTATTTATGGGGGTATTATGTTTCTCGTCTTGACATAGTTTTTGTGTATTCTTATATTTTTTATCTCATTCTTTATCTTATTTTGATTTCTTTAACATTGCCACTATTGACTTAAACACGAGGCAATTGTCCAGTCATCCATCCAGGGGCCATCTTTTATTTATTTATTTTATTTTATATTTATTTATTTTTTTTTTATGGAACATGAAAATAAAATAAATATTTATTTATAAATATTTATTTTATTTTCATGTTCCATAAAAACCCCATAGGCTTCAGATTCATCATTCAACATTGCCACTATTGACTTAAACACGAGGCAATTACGCTATTATCTGCAAAACCTTTTATTTCCATACATTAAATGCAGAATTAAATTCCAGTTCATCTCCAACAATAGCAGCATCATTACCAAAAAGTTGATTGCTTTTAGCAAGAAACTCAATATCAGCTTTAGCAATTACAAATTTCCCTATATTTATTTTATTTTCATGTTCCATAAAAACCCCATAGGCTTCAGATTCATCACTGCCTGCAAAAACAGTTATGCCCATAAACCCGGAAAATTCAATTACTAAAACCTATTATGGACATCCTTCCCGACAGCAGAATTATTAATAACAATCTGCCAGTCTTAAATGCACTAAAAACTAATAACATCACTCATGTGCAAACATTTTTCAACAGTCTACTCACCAGTATAAACCAAGCTAACTTAAAATCTGTGCTAAATATAATTTACAACAACTACTTAGATATTATTGGTTGTAAGTCTGTCTTTTGGAATAACCTAGTTAATCTCTATGTTGCCAACAATTACATTTTTGTAATTGTTGGTATATCTATCTACTTACAAACCATAGGTACCCCCATAGGTAGCCCTGCTAGCTGTGTCTTAGCTAACCTATACCTGTACTGAGCCGAGACAGACCTACCTTCAGACATACAGCTAAATAGATACATTGACGACTCGATCATTTTCAACTATCCAACTTTTAAACAGGACTTTGCTGGTTTGTACCGCGCAGAACTAACCCCGGATAAAACAAATAATAATGACCTTTCAGCCAACTACTTAGACCTAGACAAAAATTGACAGCCCCCATAGTACTATCAACGTATACAACAAAAGAGAAGCTTTTAGCTTCAAGGTAGTCAGTCTTACCCATTGGCATTTTACCATTTCTAAAAAAGTTCATGCAAACATAATTCTTTCCCAATGTATAAGAATTGCTACAATATGCAATAGCATCACCCTATTTTCAGACAACATTAAAATACTCTACAATAAATTACTAAATAATAAATTCCCAGCTGCTTTCCTCTGCCATCACTTCACAAAAGCATTTAACATTATTAAATTTAAAAATATTACAAACTACGACCCAGTTCTAAACATCATGTCAGTAGACTAACCTCCTTTACTTTCTGGCTTGTACATATTGTATAGTTTTATACCCCCTTGACTCTGTCGTGTCTTACAGTGTGGAAAGCTCGTGCCCACGGATTGTCTATTTATGGGGGTATTATGTTTCTCGTCTTGACATAGTTTTTGTGTATTCTTATATTTTTTATCTCATTCTTTATCTTATTTTGATTTCTTTAACATTGCCACTATTGACTTAAACACGAGGCAATTGTCCAGTCATCCATCCAGGGGCCATCTGTGGCATGGGCTTGCAACCCCGGACTGCCAGAGCTCTACTTTATTCACCTCCATTTCAATTACTTTTAGCCATTCTTTTTACTACATTTTATTTCTCGTGAGCAATTAGGCTGGCCGAAAGCAATATCGAGATGCTATTCCTCTACTATTGTTACTTGTTTCTTCTATTACAAAGTTTGGTGTCTTTTCCACACTACTTTGTTAGTTTTTGTTTCTCCCTCTTCTGGCTTTTTGCCTCATCTGTTTAATTGCTCACTCCCCCGTCACATGGGTACAGCGCCGGATTAATATTTTATGCCTTTCTCCCCCACTACATGGGCCTACTTCAACTGACATATATATATATATATATATATACACCCCAAGTGAAAACTTAGCTCTCCTTCAATCACCATTGACAACAATGTCTTCCGGTCCATACACACACAGTAAGTTCTCTTGTTTTTGCCCCATCTCTTAGATATTTTTGAGTTTAAATTTTATACTTTTCTTTCCACAGGTTTTTATTTATCATTATTATTTTTATTTTATAGTTTATTTATTATTTTATTCTTTCTTCTGGTCTCTGTCGGGTTGGATATGATGTATACCATTTACGTGTACATCATAACAGAAACAGAGACCTGGACTACTGTTGTGGCTCCTACGATTTTCGCTACCGACCCTTTTGAAGAAGTAGTTAAAGTCCTAGGACCCACAGCTTTTGGTCCTTACAATTATTATGCCCATATTAACTGAATTTTATATTTATTTCAGGTAAATTGATTTATTACTTACAGGTTCTCCCTATTCTTCCATGGTTACTACACCTTATATCTCAACTCCCCTACCACAGGCACAAATATGCTGATTTTTACCTTTTTTGTCTATATATATAAATATATATATATATATATATACACAGTGGGGCCCCAACATCTGATGGTAATTCATTCCACAAAATGCACTATATGCTAAAAACATTGCAAATTGAAACCAATAATACATTGATTTCCTATAATTTGTTCCCCAACACATAAAATAGGTATTTCTTACATGTATTTAACTCATGATGTGCAAAATGAGTGTTTCATAAAGATTATTTAATGAATAGTCATAAAACATGTTAAAATTAAAAAAAAATAAAAAATAAAAACAATAAAGTAGCATTTACTTTAGAGTTGAAGTGCAGAGCTGATGAAATCAATGGTGGCATAATGGTGGTGGGACTATATCAAGCATCATGTGTTAAGAAATGATTGCATCTTCCATTTTGAACATCACAAATTCAGTGTTTTCAATGTCAGGGTGTTTTTTTTACTTGTCTTAAATGCTCCCAACGAGAAAAAAGACAGTCTTCAAACTCTTCAGCTAACACTTTTTGGGTGTCTTCTTCTTCCTCTCTAGTGTCACTCTCCATAATTTTCTCCAACTCTTGTAGCTCTTCTGTCGTTAGCTCATGCTCATGAGTGTCCACATCCTCTTCGCCAACCTCCAGATCTATTGATTTACCAAGAGTGATAACATCATTTGTCAAAGCACCATCATCTTCAAATCCATCAATGTTATGGATAATTAAAGGCCAGATGTTTTCCAGGATGAATTTAAGCACCTGGTGGAAACATCATTCCAAGAACTTACAATGAGTGTCACACACTCCAGCACATTGAACTTTTACCTCTTGAAGAAGAGGAGTAGTGTTGGGTGGCAAAAATTTGACTTGAACAAAGTCAAATTGTGCCTCAAGAGATTGAACAAGGTTGGGATCATGATCTGGTGCATTATCCAGCAGGAGCAGTGCCTTCACAGGAAGTTTATTTTCTCAAGATAACTCTTCACTGAAGGAGAGAAAACTCTAAGCTCCCATTCATTGAATCCTGTAATTCAGGCCTTTTTACTGTGCCAAAACATCCTAGCATGTCTTTGTTGACCTTTTGTTGTTTAAATACTCTGGGGGTGTTTACACAAGCAAAGATTTCAGCTTAAAATCTCAAGAGGCATTGACACCCAACAGGAGAGTGAGCCTATCTTTCATAGGCTTATGCCAGGTAAACTAGCCTCATCCTTAGTGAAGTATGTTCTCCTAGGCATTTGCTTCCAAAAGAGGCCGGTTTCGTCAATGTTAAAAACCTGCTGGAGAAGATAACCTCTCTTAACCCTCCAATTATTTGATCAACAAACAATTGGAATTCAATTTTTTAAAGGTCTCAGTTGCTTTTTTATCAACACTGGAATACCTCCTCATGCCTTTCAACACTTTTAATATTTGACCTTTTTTGGAAGCGCTCGAACCAGCCTCTGTTGGCTTTTAAGTCTTAACAACACACAGCACTGCCACTGGTTGATGGAGCTTTAAGTTTCAGCTCATCATAGATCTGAAACAATCATATGAGTGAGGTTCAACATGGCACACGTTGAAAAATAACAAAGACGCTAATTGGTTGAGAACAATTGTACGAGTGATGTTCCATCCATCTGAAAATTTCCACTCACATATCGTTCCAGCTATATCGAAAAGCCATCAGTACCTGCAAATATCATCGGGTCTTAAAATAAAAGATCGTATGGAAGGTATATCGATTCCTGAGAATATCGGATGCCAATGTCATCATAAGTTGAGGCCCAGCTGTGTATATAAAAAATAATAAAATATCAAATACAGTCAGTCCTCGTATAACACGTGTTTACACTACACGAATTCGATCATACATGATTTATAAATAGGGGAACAATATCTTATATAACACGAACCGAATTCGCTTATGCACAATTCGCCTTTCTGTTTACAAGAAATGGCAGTCGAACGCAGAATCACCCCAACCGAACACAACACGATAGCAATGAAGAGAAGATTCTGAAAATGTATTTATGTTTCTTATATCAGTGAAGGGGAAACACGTTTCACCATAATAACGTAAAAACCCACACAATTCCAGCTATCGGTATTATCGCAAATGCAATTAGATCGAGTTTACTGCCAGTTTATAACAGATTCCACTAGCAGAAACGCAACTGGAAATTGTTTTTATTGTTTTATGGTAGTAACCCCTATAAATGTGCTTTAGTAAAATGTGAGGTGTTAATAGTATATCTCTGCCTTTACGGTGTTCTTTATTCAGTTGCTATACACGGACAGTTTTGTTTATGTATATCAAGCGTGCCTCCTCGTTTTGTAATTGTGCTTTATTTGCTAAAAATGAGTAAAATACTTAAAAGGTGTGAAAAGGAAGCGTTCTGGTGAAGACACTGCAGATTCAGAGAGAAAAAGAAAAGCAATATCGATAAACATAGGCACACTGGGTCAAAAATTCTTACCCGGGAAAATTTTTAGTGGCTCATACTATGGTTTATGGCCAAAATCACACCAGCCTCCGGTCCACCGGGGTTTCCCCGGTAAGGCTTATGGCCAGTCCGCCTCTGTCTATAGAGAAAAAATATGAAATTGTGAAGCGCTTTGAGCGAAATGAAAGACCATGTGATATTACACGTGCTACAGACCTAAATGAGGCAACGCCAAGAATTACAAAGAATGCAGAGAAAATAAAAACAACTTTCATAGAAGGAACAACTCAAAGTGTAATTAAAATCCATTAGATTAAGACACAAAGAATTGGAAAATATGGAACGGCTATCATCTGTTTGGATAGAAAATCAAACAAAAAACAAGTTTGCTTACGATAGAAGCAAAAGCATTAGCAATATTTTATTACGTAATAGTCGTAATAAAATACGTAAGTATTTTGTTACGATTATTTATTGTGTTTGGTAATGTTTTGGTTACAAATGTGTGTTCAATCTTGGGTGGCCGGCACCTAACCCTATTTTTCCCATAGGGCCAGTTGTTCATATTGCACGATTTTGCATTGCACGAGGGTTTCTAGAAACACAACTATCGTGCTATACAAGGACTGACTGTAGTACTAAAATTATTACAGCTAATTATCATATAAGGATACATTGAATAGTACATTATCAAGGCTAGAATCATTCAATACATTCAAATAATAATCAGCAAAAGCTATCTGTTTCTGAATGCTAAATTCCACTAACAGAAGGACCTAATAAAAAACTAAAAGGCCAAGTTAGAGAGATGAAATAAAAAAAATAAAAAAACAGCGTGTGTACCCTGTATGCACCCTGTATGGTTTATGTGTAAACAAGACTGATGAAAATCAAAATCATTTTAAAATCGAACGGCTAAAACCGAAATCATGAACGATGTAACGTTTTGTGCTCACACCCATTACTTACTCTACCGAATCAATGTTAGTGACATTAGCATCATACTTCAGTACAAAATATTTAGTATGAATGATGTAGTGTTTAATGCATACGCCTGCTGCTTACTCTACCGAATCAACGTTTGGTAGAGGTTAGGCCAATAGCCTAATTATAACCCCAGGGGCTCATCACATCTGGTGAGTATGGGCTTGGCAAACCCAGGGTTCTGAGCTGGATATCATCATTCTTCTCTTTCTTGGTGATTCCTTTCTACTTCTGACTCTCTCTCAGGGTAACTCAGGAATTTTTTTTTTTTGGATGGTGCAGCATAAGCATCCGGCTTCTTTGAATGATATGGCTAATAATAATAAAAGTAATAAAAAATTATCCATTGGAATATAGCCATTTGTTGAATAGCATGATGGCAACAACAATACAAGTATTTGTATTGTTACAATCCACATTGTATTCCATTGTTAGGTGCCTAGATCTTTTCACATCAATAATTTCCTAAGTAGTGAAAGGGACTGAATGGCATACTGCTATAACCTTTGTGTGCAGCGTTACTATCTCGTGCTTGTACACCATTGAGTATGTGAATAAGATGAACTGAGGGATCAGCAATTTGCAGTGAGAGATCATTACGATCATGTACGAGCGCCAGAGTTCAACGTTGTCGAAATCACGAGAAAACTACCCATCGACAAGTTCAAGATTACAAGTCAAGAAGCTGCCTGGTACTTGCTACATCAGCCCATTAGCATTAGCATTGGTAGAGGCATATGATGCAAGAAAGCAAGCTTATGCAGCATTAGCCAAAAAAAAAAAAAAAAAAACCCTTCCCCCTTCCACTTCACCCCTCCGTTCGTTTGAAATACCTGTCCAGCTGAGCCTTAAATTTATTTAGGCTATCAACTTCCACAACAAGGGATGGAAGTCTGTTCCACCAACCAACTACCCGCTGGCTAAAGGCAAATTTCCGCACATCTATCCTACATCTGTCTTTCCTCAATTTGAATTTAGGTCCTCTCAAATGATTAGTCTCAGCAAGAGGAAGAATTCCATCAGCATTGAGCATGCTCAAACCATTCAAGATTTTATACACCTCTATCAGATCACCTCGCTGGTGCCTAGTCTCCAGACACTGTAATTTCCAAAACTTAAGCCTTTCTTCGTAAGAGCAACCCTTCGTTCCGTTCACTAAACTTGTTGTCCTTCTCTGTACTCATTCAAGCAGCTCTACATCCTTCTTGAAATGAGGCCTCCAGACCTGTATACAGAAGGTGTGGCCTGACCATTGCCTTATACAAGGGAATAATCACCTCCCTATCCCTGCTAGAAAAATTCCTGTATATCACTGATAAGACACCATGAGCTACTGTTGCAGGCCATCTGCACTGCTCAGAGAACTTCATATCTGCCTGCACAATTACCCCCAGGTCCTTTTCATTCCCTACCACTGTCATTGTAGTACCACAGAGTTGATACGTTGCTCTGGGGTTGCTGTTTCCCATATGTAGCACTTTACATTTGTCAATGTTAAACTTCATTTGCCACCTCTCAGCCCATCTGATCAAACTTTCCAGATCCTGTTGCAGTAGCATAGTGTCTGTAGTATCCTTGACAACCCTGCCAACCTTCATATCGTCTGCAAACTTGGACATTAAGCTTGATATACCATCATCAATATCATTTATAAATACAGAAAACAACAATGGACCCAACCTTGAACCCTGAGGGACTCCACTAATAACATTAGTGCACGATGAGCAGTGTCCATTGATCGCTACTCTCTGTCTTCTCCCCCTCAACCACCCCTTTATCCATAGCAGCAATTTGCCACCAATGCCACACTGCTCCAATTTGTGCAGGAGTCTTCCATGTGCAACAGTATCAAAAGCCTTTCTAAGATCCAAATATATAATATCAAAGTTATTCCCTGCATCCAATTCTTTTGTAACTACATCATTGTATCCAAAATCAAATTGGTCAGGCAAGACCTTCCCTTAACAAAACCATGCTGTGTCTGAGCTATAACGGAATTCTTGTCAAGATGATCCTGCAGTGCTTCTTTAACCAGTGCTTCCATTAATTTTCCTGGAACAGAAGTTAAACTCACAGGTCTATAATTACTTGTGTCAGCCTTTGATCCTCCTTTGTGAATTGGGATTACATTTGCACATCTCCAGTCTGTAGGTACCTCCCCTGAGTCCAAGGAAGCTCTCATAATTATGGCTAATGGATTGCTTACTTCCTTTGCTGCCTCCTTTAATATAACTGGATAGATCCCATCCACCCCAGGTGCCTTTCTTGTATTTATCTTCAACAATTTCTTCTCCACTTTACTCTCAGTTATTACAAGATTCTCTAGCTTACTGCCAGAGTTGAATACACCTCTGGCATTCCCCTCGCTGAATAACTCCTCATGTGTGAATGTCGATGCAAAATATTCATTTAGTTTGTTAGCTACCTGAGCAGGATCATCAACAGTTGAACCATCGATATCAAGTGGACCAATCTGATTCATCCCCTTCCTTCTAGTGTTTACTTAAGTAAAGAACTCCTTGCTGTTTTTCTTTGCATCCCTTGCCAAAGTTTTCTTCGTAATCTGCCTTCGCCTGCCTAACCTCCTTTGTAACTTGGTTACAGATCAACTTATATCTATCATAGGCTTCTGTGTCACATGTTAATTTATATGCATTTTTCTATCCCATGCATTTTTCTTCTCTGCTGTATGTCTCATTAGTTCATCTGACATCCATTTAGGCCTGCCTGAACCTTGAACAATATTTCTTAGTTGGTAGGTAAAATCTAGTAGCTTCCAAGATAAGTTCTTTGAATGCTTCCCATTTTGAGTTTGCTGTTGGTAACATCATCAGTTGGTCCCACTGTATAGAATTTAAACACTGTCTCAGAACATCGTAGTTGCCTTTACGAAAGCAATAACTCTTCCCTTTACCCCTGATGGTAGTTACCTCCTTGAGTAAATCCCACTTCAGCACACTGTGATCACTGCCTCATAGTGGTTCCTGTATCTGCAGATTCTTAATGCATGAAGAATCACTACTGATAATCAAATCAAGAGTATTGCTCCCTCTAGTTTACATCCCGAACATGCTGATTTAGAAAACAATCATCCAATAAATCCACAAAAGCCTTGCTAGTGTGCGAGTGACCAGCCCCCAAATTCCAGTCAATATCTGGGAAATTAAAATCCCCCATTATAAGACTCTCTGATTTACTGGCCCACTCTATTTCCCTGTACAATTTCTTATTATACTCATCAGAGTCATTAGGCCTATAGCACACACCTACTCTCAATTTTGATCTCCCAATGCTTATGTCACACCAAACTGACTCGACACTGCACTGTCCAGCAATGTCGACTGGCTTCACTTCCTTGGATTTTATGTGTTTCTTAACTAATAGCATAACCCCTCCTCCCTTCCTATCCTGTCTATCCCTTCTGTAGACATTGTACTCCCCAAATTCCAGTTCTGCATTCTTTATATCTGTGTGACACCACGTCTCTGAAATCCCAACAATATCTGCCTTTGATGTTTTGAGCAATACCTCAAATTCATCAAATTTATTTACCAAACTCATAGCATTGGTGTACACGCAAGTATACATGCACCTGGTCTTTTTCTTAGCTACCCTAACACAACCCATGTGTTTACTTGTACCCCAATGATTCCCAGCAGTCTCTGAAATATCCTGCATCTTATTTTCCAGGCTGCGGCTCATTCCACTAGAAACAGTGCAAGAATCACTTTCACCTCTGCCAGTGGCTACTGTTAATCTATTAGTCCTTGTATCCCCCCCAATCTAGCAGTTTTCCGACCCACCTAACACTGCCTCAATAGCATCAGTAAACATTCTTGCACCCTTTCTATTTAAGTGTATCCCATCCCTGTAGAAGCAGTCTCTCCTGTTAACAAGTACAGACCAGGCTGAAAAAAATTCTACCCCTTGAGTCTTGCACAATCCTTCCAGGGCCGAATTGATCGACAGGGCTCTCATCTTATACTCCCTCCTATCGTGTCTGGGCAGAATTGCAGACACTTTCAAATTCAACCCTAATTCATGGCTTTTTTTCAACAGTGACCTGTACTTGTTAAGTAATTCCGCCGGTCTCCTACTCTTAATATTATTAGTGCCAACGTGTACAACTATATCACCTTTTGTGCCCTTAAAAGGCGTAATTTGCTTGCCAAACTTCATCATCATTGCTGCTCCATCGGTGGTGCAGGCAACAATATCCTCATCCAAGTTCAAACCAAATGCCTTCAAGTGTCCATTCACAATTTGCTCAGTTCTTCTGCTATCAAGTGAACCATTAATCTCAGTAAGACCTAACGACCAACGATTGTCTTTTGAATGCACATTTATATTCATATACCTTTTATTTTGTATAGACGTATATTCGTCTAGAGTCAATGAATACCGTGCACCCAAAATCAATGAATTTTTGAAATGCTGAATGAGTTCTTCTTTCTTAGTTTTATAATAATTCAGAACCACATTTTTAATTCCATTCACTGAGGCTGGTGGTAATTTATCGTATTTATTTCTCTGAAGGTGAAGGCTTGATTCTATAAACTCACTCTTGGCAATTGAATTAAAAGAAATCCATCTAAAGCAGCTAATTTTGAAATCTCTTCTTCCATATATTTTTTAACGATAAAGTTTTCTAATGTTCTTATCATTTTTACGGGAGGTTCACTGTTATCTTGTTTAATGTCAATCTGATGCATTTTCTTTAAATGCAACATCAAAGATGATGTAGATCCTCCAGACGACTTCATTATCTTCTGACATTTCGAACATTGTGCTTCATCTTTGCTTTTTCGAGCAAAATAATTCCATACATTTGATTTCATCTTAGACATATTAAGAGTAATAAATATTAATTAGTAGGAATTTATATCACCGACAATTTTAAATAAAAATATTGAAGATAACAAAGGCACAATACTATGCGTCACCCCCGCAAGCACTGAATAACGAGTAAACGAGGCAAGTTTCAAAAGATACATGTGCCCAGGAGATTCATACCTAAACATAAAATAAAATAAAATTAAATAAAAAACATGAAAACATAAAGCAGTTGAATGATCCAGACAAACGAACAAACAAAAGAAAATGTGCGTAACAAAAAACTATATTCGAGGGCTAACTAAAAAAATATTCGAATCCGGTTTTAGAAGCTCAGTTTCGGTTTTAACAACTCAATATGAAAACCGGATTTAACCGGTTTATAAGCCCTAGAACAATCCCATCAGAATTCAGCATACTCAACCCATTCAAGGCCTTATATACCTCAATCAGATCATCACGCAGGTGCCTAGTCTCCAGCCACTGCAATTTGCAGAACTTAAGCCTCTCTTGGTAACAGGATCCCTTCATTCCCCTCACCAATCTTTTTGCCCTTCTCTGTACACGCTCAAGCAAATCTACATCCTTCCTAAAATGAGGCCTCCAGACCTGTACGCAGTACTCAAGGCGTGGTCTGACCATTGCCTTATACAGGGGGACAATCACCTTCTTTTCCCTGCTAGGAAAATTCCTATATATCATTGACAAATCCCCATGACCTGCCCTGGCAGCCTGTCTGAATTGCTCAGAAAACTTCATATCTGACTGCACAATTACTCCCAGGTCTTTTTCATTTTCTACCACCTTAAGTGTAGTACCACACAGTTGGTACGTTTCTCTGGGGTTACTTGCACCCATATGCAGTACTTTGCATTTGTCAAGGTTAAACTTCAGTTGCCACTTCTTAGCCCATCTGCCCAAATTATCTAGTTACTGTCATTAACAACCCTGCCAACCTTTGTATCATCTGCAAACTTCGACATTAAGCCTGATATAACTTCATCAATATCATTGATAAATATACAAAACAACAGAGGACCCAACACCAAACCCTGTGGAACTCCACTAATAACATTAGTCCACGAAGAGCAGCACTCATTAATTACCACCCTCTGTCTTCTCCCACTCAACCATCCTTTTATCCATTGTAGCAACTTACCCTTAATACCATTCTGCTCCAATTTGTACAATAGTCTTCAATGCGCAACTGTGTCAAAAGCTTTCCTGAAATCCAAATATATGATATCAAAATTATTTTTTGCATCCAGTTCCTTTGTAACCACATCATAATATCCTATCAAATTTGTCAGACAAGACTTTCCCTTAACAAACCCATGCTGTGTCTGAATTATTGCTGCAGTCTTGTCTAGATGATCCTGCAATGCATCTTTAACCAGTGACTCCATTATTTTACCCAGAACAGAAGTTAAACTAACTGGTCTGTAATTATTTTTGTCACCCTTCGATCCCCCTTTGTGAATTGGGGATACATTTGCACATCTCCAGTTCGTGGGAATCTCCCCTGAGTCCAAGGATGCTCTCATAATTATGGCTAAGGGTTTGCTTACTTCCTTTGCTGCCTCCTTTAATATAATTGGATAGATCCCATCCACCCCAGGTGCCTTTCTTATGTTTAACTTCAACAATTTCTCCTCCACTTTGCTCTCAGTTATTACAAAATCATTAAGCACCCTGCTACAATTTGATAACCTTCTGCCATTTGATAACCTTCTACAATTTGATAACCTTCTGCCTCATGTGTGAATGTAGATGCAAAATACTCATTCAGTTTGTTTGCTATCTGAGCAGGATCATCAACAGTCGAACCATCGATATCAAGTGACCAATCAGATTCATCCCCTTCCTTTTAGAGTTTATATAAGTAAAGAAATCCTTGCTGTTTTTCTTAGCATCTTTTGCCAAAGATTTCTCGTAATATGCCTTCGCCTGCCTAAACTCCTTTGTGACCTGATTACAGACTAGCTTATATCTGCCATAGGCTTCCAAGTCGCTTAATAATTTATATGCATCCGATGCATTTTTATTCTCTGTCACAAGTCTCATTAGTTCATTTGATAACCGTTTAGGCCTAAACCTTGAACAATATTTCTTAATGGGTATGAAACTTTTAGTAGCATCCACGATTAATTCCTTGAATGCTTCCCACTTAGAATTTAATGTTGGTAACATCGTCAGTTGATCCCACTGTACAGAATTTAAAAATTGTCTGAAACAGTTTTTAAATTCTTTAAAGTGATCAGTCAGTGTGCACCGATACTCTAAAACAGCCTAACAAGTATTTATTTGCTATTTAATAAATATAGCATATGCTTGTTATTATATTAAATCGTTTTTGCCGCTCTTGCATGCACGTGGAGAATTGATAAAATACATCTACACGTACCGCCTCCCCTCCTAAACTAAAGTGAGTGAGTTTAGTCGTCTAGTCTAAACTTTAGACGCAGTGTGTTGCTAGCTGTGGCAATGCAAGGTATGTATCGCACTAGCTGTGTTTATAAAGCGTAACATACACATTTGGAAAAGGTAATCTTCATTATATTATTTTTAGTTTATTTAAAATAATATAATGAATATTCACATTCTAATTTCATCTTTTTTCTTACCCAGAATGAGTGCTACTAAACATCCTTATGTGCCAGACTTCATTCAGCTAGGTTTAACAATATCAAAGACAAGGGAGTTGAGAAACCACAACGTGTTGTGTGCTCTGCCATTTTACACAATGAGTCATTGAAAAATAGTAAGCTCCAAGACCATATGAAGTGGAAACATTCAACATTGTTGTCCAAGCCTCCATCATATTTCCAACATTTAGAAGGGATTATAAAGAAGCAGCAACTTACTAACAAGGATTACAAAGCAATTAATCAAAAGGATGCAGCAAAAGCAAGCTTTGAAGTGGCTTACCTGATTGCAAAATCAGAGATGCCACACACAATAGGGGAAATGCTCATCCTGGTCTCAGCAAGCACGAAAAGTGGCAGCAGTACCATTGTCCAATAATACCGTTAGTCGCCGAATTGAAATCATTGCTGGAGACATAAAGGCAGAACTTATTCGGCGTATCATTTGGAGTGGTGAGTTTGCAATTCAACTGGACAAAACCAGGGATGTCTCCAACGACTTGCAGTTAATGGTCTACGTCCGTTATAACTTTGAAACCATGATTGAGCAAGGTCTTCTTTGCTGCAAGCTTCTGAAAATGACCTGTAAAGGAATTGATATATTCCACGCTACTGAAGCAATTTTTAGCGAAAAAGGTTTAATGTGGGATTCCTGTGGACATTAACAGCGATGGTGCTCCCTCAATGTTGGGTCAGCATTCAGGCTTTATAGCCCATGCAAATCAACACAACCCCAAAATTCTGTCAACACATTGTATGAATCACTGCCAAGCTCAGGCCATCAAAGGTCTTGTTCCTGAACTAGAGGAAGTCATGAAAAACGTCATTACCATAGTGAACTTAATCAAGGCAGGCGCTTTAAACGAGACTCTTCAGAACCTTGTGTTCCGAAACTGATTCATTTCATAAGAACCTTGTTTTCTATGCAAAGTCTTGTTGGCTCTCAAGAGGGAATGTTCTGAATAGCTTTTGGGGGCTGAGGACTGAAATTGAGATGTTTTTGGATGAAAAGAAGCATGCTCTCATTGAAAGAATTTCAAACATAAAGTGGTTGGCTCAGCTTAGTTATTTAGTTGATATTTTCTCCAACATTAGCATTAGCATTTAGTTGCGGCATATGATGCAAGAAAGCAAGCTTATTCAGCATCAGCTAAAAAAAAAAAAAAAACCTTGCAATTTCACCCATCCAGTCACTTCAAATGTTTTTCTGGTTCAGCCTTAAATTTATTTATGCTATCAACTTCCACAACAGATGGAAGTCTGTTCCAGCAATCAACTACCTGTTGGCTAAAGGCAAATTTCCGCACATTTATTCTACAACTGTTTTTCCTCAATTTGAATCAATGCCCCCTCAGGTTCTTAATCTGAGCAAGCGAAAGTATCCCGTCAGCATTGAGCCAGTTCAAACCATTCAAGGCCTTATATACCTTGATCAGTTCACCTGGCAAGTGCCTAGTCTTCAGATGCTGCAACTCAAGCCTTTCTTCATAAGCACCTCTCATCAATCTTGTTGCCCTTCTCTGTACTTGTTCTAGCAACTCTACATCCTTCCTAAAATGAGGCCTCCAGAACTCTATACAGTACTCAAAGTGTGGCCTTACCATTACCTTATACAAATTTAGGGATAATCACCTCCTTGTCTCTGCTAGCAAAATTCCTATATATCATTGACAAAACCCAATGACCTGCTCTGGCAGCCATTCTGCACTGCTCAGAGAACTTCACATCTGACTGCACAATTACTCACAGGTCTTTATCATTCTCCATCTCTCTGAGTGTAGTACCACACAGTTGGTTCATTTCTCTTGGGTTACTGCTACTGATATGGAGTACTTTGCATTTTTCAATGTTAAACTTCAGTTGCCACTTCTCAGACTACATACCTAACTTTTCTAGAATCTGTTGCAGTAGCATACTGCCTTTACTGTCATTAACTACCCTGCCAACCTTTGTATCATCTGTAAACTTGGACAGTAAGCCTGATATACCTACATCGATATCATTTAAAAATACACATAACAACAATGGGCCCAGCACTGAACTCTGAGGGACTCCGCTAATAACATTAGTCCACATAGAGCAGTGCCCAATTATTACCACTCTCTGCCATCTCCCACTCAACCATCCCATTATCCATTGCAGTAACTTGTCCTTAATGCCATACTGCTCCAATTTTTACAGCAGTCTTCCATGTGCAACAGTATCAAAAGCTTTCCTGAAATCCAAGTATATGATATAAAATTATTTTTTGCATCCTGTTCCTTTGTGACCACATCATAGTATCCAATCAAATTGGTCAGACAAGACTTCCCCTTTACAAACCCACGCTGTCTGAACTATTACTGCTGTCTTGTCTAGGTGATCCTGTATCACCTCCTTAACCAGTAACTCCATTATTTTCCCCGGAACAGAAGTTAAACTAACAGGTCTATAATTATTTGTGTCATCCTTTGAATTTCCTTTGTGAATTGGGGATACATTTGCACATCTCCAGAGTACCTCCCCTGACTCTAAGGATGCTCTCATAATTATGGCTAAGGGTTTGCTTACTTCCCTTGCTGCCTCCTTGATTATAACTGGATAGATTCCATCTACCCCAGGTGCCTTTTTTAAGTTTAACTTCAACAATTTCTTCTCCACTTTGCTCTCAGTTATTACAAAATCACTTATCTCCATGTTAGAGTTTGATAAACTTCTGGCATTCCCCTCCGTGAATAACTCCTCATCTGTGAATGTAGAGGCAAAATACTCATTCAGTTTATCAGCTACTTGAGCAGTATCATCAATAGTTGAACCATCTATGTTAAGTGAACCAATCTGATTCATTCCTTTCCTTCTAGAGTTTACATAAGTAAAGAACTCTTTGCTGTTTTTCTTTGCATTCTTTGCCAAAGATTTCTAATAATCTGCCTTCGCCTGCCTAACCTCCTTTGTGACTTGATTACAGACTAGCTTATATCTGCCATAGGCTTCTGTGTCGCCTGATAATTTATATGCATCCTATGCATTTTTTTTTCTGCCATGAGCCTCATTAATTCTTCCGACATCCATTTAGGCCTGAACCTTGAACCGTATTTCTTAGTTGGTATGAAAAGCCTAGTAGCCTCCAAGGTTAGATCCCTGAAGGCTTCCCATTTAGATTTCACCATTGGTGAAATCTAAACATCATCAGTTGATCCCACTATATAGAATTTAAAAATTGTCTGAGACCACTAACCAACCTATAAGTTCCAGTCAATATCTGGAGAGTTAAAATCCCTCATTACAAGACATTCTGATTTACTGGCCCATTCTATTTCTCTGCACAACTGTTCATTGTACTCATCAGAGTCATTAGGCCTATAACATACTCCTACTCTTATTTTCCCTTTCCCAGTATTTATGTCACACTAAACAGACTCAACATTGCACTGTCCACCCGTGTCAACTGGATGCACTTCCTTAGATTCATGTGTTTCTTAACTAACAGCATAACCCCTCCTCCCTTTCTATCCTTTCTGTACACAATGTACAGAAAGGATAGAAAGGGAGGAGGGGTTAAGAATTGGAATCCCCAAATTCCAATTCTGCATTCTTTATATCTGTGTGACACCATGTCTCTGATATCCCAACAATATCTGCTTTTGATTCTTGATCAGCACTTCAAATTACTTCAAACTACTATACTTCTAGCATTAGTGTACATGCAAGTGTACATGCACTTGTTCTTACTCTTAGTTACCCTAACACAGCCCATGTATTTACTTGTTCTGCAATGACTCCCAGCAGCTCTCTTGAAGTCCCCAGCAACTTGCTCTCTAGGGATGCTGCTCATTACAATAGAAGCAGTGTAAGAATCACTTTCGCCTCTGCCTGCAGCTACAGTTAATCTTTTAGTCTGTGTATCCACCCAAGCTAGCAGTTTTCTGACCCACCGAACACTGCCTCGATGGCATCAGCAAATATTCTTGCACCCTTTCTATTTAAGTGTATTCTATCTCTGTAAAAGCAGTCTCTCCTGTCAGCAAGCACAGAACATGCTGAAAATTCTACCCCGTGAGCCTTGCACAATCTCTCCAGAGACAAACTGATTGACAAGGCTCTCATCATATACTCCCTCCTGTCGTGTCTTGGCAGACTTAGGTCAACATTATTGAGTGTATTATTCATCTTCTGGTTACTCATAGACCAGAAGATGAATAATAAATTAGAAAAAAATGACACTTCTCTAATGCTTTGTCTCTGGGTTTTACTGAAACACTCAACACTCATTTCCAGTGAGAATACAGTCGAGGAAATTAGGAGTCTTGCCAAGTCTGGATGAAGTCTATACGATAACACTGTTCATTGCTTCTGCTCATCCATGTGATTATGTGGCACAAATTTTGCACGGATTTTCATGCAGAATTTGATAAATCATCTCCTTATTCATAACCAAATCATAAGCCATCATTCAGAGTGTCTCTTGCCACAACTGCCAAAACTTTTGCGAATCTCTCCTCATTTTGAGAGGATGACAGACACCCACTTCTTAAGTCATCATGAACATACTCATCTTTAAATCACTTTTCAAACTCATCGGACATGAATAAAATAACACCAGTCCAGGTAGTTTATTGCCACACCTCGTATATTAACTTTGTAGAATAGCTATTAATTCCTAAATTTGATATTCCGATAAATGTGTAGATAATATCAGCTACTAATGAGGATAAAACTGATACTAGCACTTTGGATGGTGACAAGTAATGACTTGCATATTAAATAAGCTGAAAATGGATTGATCAATTTTACACACACACACACACACACACACACTAAATTATATAGATATACAAAATTAATTACTTTCATACTTTGATGGGGACCAACCTCTATAAAAACATAAAAAAAGTAATGCTGATTCACATAAGCATGCATGAAAGCTCAAAAAGTACAGGCAACCCCTGTATAACATGGTACTTCTACAACACAGTTTCACTCTAACACGGTTAATAAATTGTGGCAATCCTCACACAACATGCTACTTACATAACATGGTTTCACTCTAACCTGGTTAGAGAATTTCGGTAAACCTCGCATAACAGGATATTTTTGAGCTTTTGTGTGGGGAAAACCCTGCTATTATGTTGATGACATTCTTCAACATTTCCACTCTTTTTGAATCTCCACTGTTGACTCGCTAGTCAAAAAAAATTATTGAGAAATCCCTGTATTTATTTTGTTGGGAAATCCCCGAGTTGCATTCTGTGCTATTGAACTTGTGGAAAAATCTAGATTTCAAAGTTTCATTACTATTGGATAGCACGACAGGCTATCCAAAAGATTTAAGTCATCCAAACGTCGAAGTTATGTTCCTACCACCACAGTTGTACTAAGTTAATACAACTTCTTGCATTCAGCCATTAGATCAAGGCATTATATCCACCTTTAAAACTCATTACATCAGAAAATCGTTACAATGGATTTGGGAAAAAATTGATTCCGAATCTGTTGAAGTAATGGAGGCATGGAAACATTTCTCAATTGTGGTCTGTATCAGAATCATAGCTTTACTGCTGAAAAAAGTAAAACCGTCAATATGAAATGTGTGCTGGAAAAATGTATGGTCAGAGTCAGTTCAGTCAGGAAATATGGTCGAACCGGCAGAAACCGGATTCGGTGTGATAGTAGAACTTACTATGTCGGTAGGAGGGGAAGGTTTTGATGATATGACTACTGAAGCCCTTGTAGGTAGCACAGTTGATAGAATCACCCTCCTCCCCCACACTGGGTGAAAAAGACCTGAGTTCGAATCCCGTCGATGACAGGAGCAATTTTCATGGTTTTTTTTTCACAATGAGTTAGTCAGTTTCGGGCGAGGGTAGCATGTTTTTTCAACAGGAAACTCAGGTTTTTCGTCCAGCAAAATCAACCTCAGGACACATGCAATTTATACGCGATATACACAGAGTAACATGACCTTTGTTGCCTATACTCCTAAAAAAATAATAAAAAGATATGATTACTAAAGACATTCAAGAATTACTGGTAGAAAAAGAGGCTGGCAAAGTAGATTTGGTTGAAATGGCATCAGAGGCAAATCAAATCAATTCAGAGGATGACAGCGCAGATGAAAATTCTAAACTTTACACTAAAAAGCATAAGAGAAGGCATAAAGTTAGCCAAGCAATTACAATCTTATTTTTTGAATTCAGATTCTTCGACTGAAAGGAGCCCAAAATTCAAAAGGGAACTAAGCATTCAAAAATGCTTAGTTCTGTACGATGAAATTCACAAACATTTATCAAGCAAAAGCAAACAAACCCAGATTACTGATTTTTTAAAGTGAGAGTAGAAGATACGCGAAATCTAGAATGTGTATTTTTGTTAGTTTTGTTAACATTTTGTTAATGAAATAGTGTATCTTTATTAGCTTTTGGAATGTAACCCACCTCTTTGTACTTTTTCTTAGTCCTGTATAACACAGTTTTGCATGACACGACATTTCATAGGAACCTAACTACCATGTTATACGACAGTTACCTGTAGCTTATAATGAATTATATAGGTAAAAAAATATTTCTTAAAATTATTTTAATAAACATTATAGAGTAATGTGGCAAGAAGGGACATTGATACAGAAGACAGAAATTTATTTTATTTAAAAGTTACTGTCTGCTTTTATATACACATTTCTGTTTTTATTTGTATATATTTTCATTTTTTTTATGTATACTGCGATATTTGTCTTTACTTTTTTCCATATATTTCTTTGCTCTTTTTTTGTATATCTTTGCACTATTACTCATATTTCTTGTTTTATGCATATACATATATATATATATATATATAATATATATATCTGTCATATATATATATATATACAAATGTTGAATACAATAACAATAAAGTGGAAACAAGAAGGTAAAAAATTACCTTCCTAAATTGCCTAAAACAATTGCCCTAAAAGATCAGTACAAAAATACCACAAACACAGCTCAGTACAAACTAATCACCAGTAAACCAAAAAAGTAAAAGATCCTGACCAACAATATAACTAAGAAACTATCGGACCACTTGTAGAGTCAGAACATCATGGCCAAGCAGCAAAAGGGATGTAAGCAGATGAGCAAAGGATGTAAGGAGCAATGCATGATTGGACTTGCAGTTATTAGCATTACCAGTGTCAATGCTGCAAGAAAGCAAACTTATATAGCATCAGCCAAGAAAAAAAAACATGACACCCCCCCCCCCCATTTCACCAGTATTCGGTGGGCTGAAAAACTGCTAGCTTCAGAGGATACACAGACTAACAGATTAACAATAGCCACAGACAGAGGAGGAAGTGTTTCTTGCACTATTTCTATTGGAATGAGCAGCAACCTCAAGAAGAAGGTGCTGAGGATTTCAAGGACTGCTGGAAGTTGTAAAAAAAAATCATTAAATGAATACATGGTCTGTGTTAAGATATAACTAAGAGTAAAAATAGGTGCATATACTAGCATGTACACTGATATTACAAGCATAGTACATAAATTTGAATTTTAAGTGCTGGTCAAGATATCAAATGCAGACATTATTGGGATATCAGAGACATTGTGTCACTCAGATATAAGAGATTCAGAATTTCAATATGAGGAGTTTGATGTGTACAAAAAAACAAACAGGACAGGAGGGAGGAGAAGTTAGGAGGAGAAGTACCCCCCCATTTCACCAGTATTCGGTGGGCTGAAAAACTGCTAGCTTCAGAGGATACACAGACTAACAGATTAACAATAGCCACAGACAGAGGAGGAAGTGTTTCTTGCACTATTTCTATTGGAATGAGCAGCAACCTCAAGAAGAAAGTGCTGAGGATTTCAAGGACTGCTGGAAGTTGTAAAAAAAAATCATTAAATGAATACATGGTCTGTGTTAAGATAACTAAGAGTAAAAATAGGTGCATATACTAGCATGTACACTGATATTACAAGCATAGTACATAAATTTGATGAATTTTAAGTGCTGGTCAAGATATCAAATGCAGACATTATTGGGATATCAGAGACATTGTGTCACTCAGATATAAGAGATTCAGAATTTCAATATGAGGAGTTTGATGTGTACAAAAAAACAAACAGGACAGGAGGGAGGAGAAGTTACGCTCTTGTTTAAGAAGCACACAAAATCTAAGGTAGTGCATCCAGTTGACACGAGTGGCCCGTGAAAAGTTGAGTCAGTTTGATGTGACATAAGCACTGCAAAAGAAAAACTCAAAGTAGGAGTGTGTTATACGCCTAATGTCTATGGTGAGTAAAACGAACAGCTATACAGAGAAATAGAGTGGGCCACTATATCAAAATGTCTTAATAGGAGATTTTACCTTTCTGAATTTTGACTGGAACTTGTGGGTTGGTCAATAACACACTAGCAAGACTTTTGTGGATTTATTGGATGATGTTTTCTACAGCAGCATGTTAGAGAGGCAACAAGGAAGTGTGATACTCTTACTCTGATTACCAGCAGTTATTCTTCATGCATTAAGAAACTGCACATTAAAGAACCAATAGGTGGCAGTGATCACAACTTACTGATGTAGGATTTAATTATCATCAAGGGTAAACGAAAGGGCTTTTTCTTTCATAAAGGTGACTGTGGTGGTCTCAGAAAGTTTTTAAATTCTATACAGTGCGACCAAATGATGATGTTACCATGAGAAAATTCTAAATGGTAAACATTCAGGAAATTAATCATCAGAGTTACTAGGCTTTTAATACTAACTAAGAAATATTCTTCAAGGTATAGGCCTAAATGGATTTCAAATGAACTAATGAGACACGTAGCAGAAAAGAAAAATGATTGAGAATGCATATAAATTAACACGCAACACAGACGTTCATCATAGATATAAACATGTCTGTAATGAAGTCACAAAGGAGGTTGGGCAGGCTAAGGCAGATAATGAGAACATACTAGCAAAGGATGAAAAAATAAACAGTAAAGGTTATTAACTTATGTAAACACTAAAAGGGAATGTATCACATTGGTTCTTTTGATATCAATGGTTCGACTGTTCATGATCCTGCTCAGGTCGCTGACAAACTGAAAGAATATTTTGCATCTACATTCACAGGAGGAATTCTTTAAGGAAGAAAAAGCCAGAAGTTTATCAAACTCTACAAGCCAGCTAAATGATTTTGTAATAACTGAGAGGAAAGTGGAAGAAAAATTGTTGAAGTTAAACATAAGAAAGGCATGTGAGGTGGATAGTTTCAATCCAACTCTATTAATAAAGGCAGCAAAAGAAGTAAGCAAACCCTTAGTCATAACTAAGAGAGCATCTTTGGATTCAGCAGAGGTCCCCATGGACTGGAGATGTGATCCCCATCCTATGATCCCCCAATTCACAAAGGGGGATCATAGGGTGACACAAGTAATTAAAGACCTGTTAGCTCAACTTCTGTTCCAGGGAAAATAATAGAGTCACTGAAAGAAGAAGCAATGCAGAATCATCAATACTGCAGTTATACATCTGACACAGCATGGGTTTGGTAAGGGGAAATCTTGTCAGACTAATTTGATTGGATACTACGATGTGGTCACAAAGGAACTCGATCAAAAATAATTTTGATATTACACTTGAATTTTAGGAAAGCTTTTGATCCTGTTGCACATAAAATAGTGATATACAAACTGAACCAGTATGGCATTAAGGGCAATTTGCTGTTATGGATAAAGAGATTGCTGAGTGGGAGCAGAAAGAGGGTGGAAATCAATGGCCACTACCCTTTGTGGACTGATGATATTAGTGGAGTCCCACAGGGTTTGGTGTTGAGCCCATTGTTGCTTTCTGTATTTATCAATGATATTGATGAATGCATATTAAGCTTAATATCCAAGTTTGCACATAATACAAACATTGGCTGGGTCGTTAATGACAGGAATGATGGTATGCTACTGCAACAGGATCTAGAAAAGTTAGGCAGATGGCCTCAGAAATAGCAATTGAAGTTTAACATTGATAAATGCAAATTAATATATGTGGGTAGCAGTAACTCCAGAGTAACATACCAGCTGTGTGGTACTACACTGAGGGTAGTAGAAAATTAAAATAACCTGGGGATAATTGTGCAGTCTGATATAAAGCAATGAAGACATTCTGCTAGGAGAGCTCATAGGGTTTCTCAATGATAAAGCAAGAATTTTGCTAGCTGGATTAAGGAAGTGATTATACTATTGTATAAGGCAATGATCAGGCTCGAGTACTGAATACAGGTCTGGAAGCTTCATTTTAGAAAGGATGTGTAACTGCTGGAATGAGTACAGAGATGGGCAACGAGATTGGTGAAGGGAACAAAGGGATGCTCTTGCTAAGAAAGGCTTCATCTAGAGACTAAGCCCCTGCAAGGAGATCTGACTAAGGTGTTTAAGGCTTTGAATGGATTGAGCAAGCTGAATGCTGATGGGATTCTCCCTTTTAATCAGACTATGCACATGAGGGGACATAAATTCAAACTGCCGAAGGACAAATGACAAACAGATGTGCAGAAATTTGTCATTAGCCAGTGGGTGGTTAATTGCTGGTACAAACTTCCATCTGCTGTTGTGGAAGTTGATAGCTTAAATAAATTCAAACTGGATATCCATTCACTTCCATAGAGAAACTATCGAAGGGAATGGATAGGTAAAATGGGAAGTTTTTTCTGGCTGATGCTGTTTTATCTTGCTTTTTTGCATCATTTGACAATACTAATATTAATACTGATGTACCCAGGAGGAGGGGAATTCAAATTGTGGAAGGATGGTTGCAGGATAGATGTGTGGAAGTTTGACTTTGGCCAACAGATGGTTCATTTCTATCTTCCATCTGTTCTTGTTGAAGTAGGTAATTTGAATAAATTCAAGAAGAAACTACACAAATTATTGGAGGAGATGGACAATGTGGAAAGTGGTTTTTTTTTTTTTTTTTTTAGCTGATGTTTTATAAGCTTGCATTATTTGCCACTAATTTTTGGCAAATTAGTGGCAATTGATGCAAGAAAACCATTAGCTTTTACTATACTAGAAAACCATTAGCCTTTACTATACTAGAAAACCATTAGCTTTTACTATGCTCGAGAACATTTAGCTTTTACTATACTAGAAAACCATTAGCTTTTACTATACTAGAAAACCATTAGCTTTTACTATGCTCGAAAACATTTAGCTTTTATTACACTAGAAAACCATTAGCTTTTATTCCAATACAAATTTATTTCTTTTATACATGGAATCACATGGAAAAAAAAAATAAATAAATTCCTATATAATTTAATTATACCAACCTTTGCATCCAATCCTTGCCATAACAAAATACAAAGCACACATAAACTCTTCACTGTAATTGCTAGCCTGCCTACAGCTCAAAAGCACTTGAAGCAAATGATGGACAATTCCATGAGAAACTAGAACACAAACTCGTTCTTCACGACCTAATAAGATTAATTTTGAAAATTTCATTATGGTACTTAAAACAGAAAACTTTCTAGTTTATATTTAAAATATACAAGTACAGAAAGGCATAATAAAATTAAGTAATTCAAGTCTGCAAGAAAATTACAGATATAAAACTGATAGGAAAGTTAAATATCCCCCTTTTATTATTATAATCATTACACAGAATGTCCATCTATACCTACTGAGATATTTTAATATTATCTATTAAAGTAGCTCATGTATTTATATTAGTTATGAATAATTTCCTATTACTGATCACTTGTCACAAGGCTTTAAATAAACACTTAAATGCCATTGTATTAGCATCGTATTCTTCTCAAATGTTCAGTGAATAGCTATTACTTACAATTTAAATCCATGAAAATAATATAAACAATATGAACTTACCTTACCATCAAGTGTGGATTTGCAGTTAAAAAAAGTTGAAAATTTATTTTATATAACTACTGAATCATATTAAACTGGACCATCCATATTATTATTCAACACTAACTTCAAAAAAATTAAAAAATGCCTGCTAATGCAATAACCAAAAACAACACGCAAGTAATTTCAAAAATATTTACTTCTAAATTATCGATATAATTATTCAGATGATAATCATCTTCACACAGTGAAAAAACCACGTATGAGTACAGAAAAATGCTATATTTGATAGTATGAACCAGAGCTGTAATGCTCAATATGTTCTACATTGATATTAATATTTGTAAAATAATAAGAGAAGTTTACCTCAATATAATACGTAGAACACATCTATATGATACTCTCCAGCAATTAAAGTGAAAAAATCACAAATCTTATATTACAGAAAAAATTAAAAATAATTAAAAAAAAAAAAAAAAACTGAACACAATTAAAAAAAAAAAAAAACAATTGAACACAATTAGAAATAAAATGAACACAATTAAAAATCAATCTAATACAATTAAAAATTAAATTAATTAAAAGAAATTTAACAAAAAAAATTGCAAAAAACAATTTTCCTTCCTGAAGCTGACAACGCTTTTCGACCGTATGTTGTGATCATAGGAACGAAAATTATCCAATAGAAAATTATCCAATATAAGCATGACACTTAAATAAGGATTATTTGTCTTTGCACATGCACGTAAAAGCCCACGAATTGGAGATTAATCTTAATCTTAATTAATATTAATCGGAGATTAATCTCTGATTCATGGGCTTTTACGCGCATGCGCGAAGACAAATAATCCATATTTAAGTGTCATGCTCACCCCCATTCAGTAATTTTTGTTCCTGTGATCACATAATACGATCGAAAAGCGATGTCGGCTTCAGGAAGGAAAATTCTTTTTTTGCAATTTTTTTTTTGTTAAATTTCTTTTAATTAATTTAATTGTTAATTGCATTAGATTGATTTTTAATTGTGTTCATTTGATTTCTAATTATGTTCAATTGAGTTTTAATTATTTTTTATTTTTTACTGTAATGTAAGATTTGCAATTTTTTCATTTTAATTGCTGGAAAGTTTTGTAAAATAATAAAGTTTTGTAAAATAATAATTTTTTGTAAAATTATTATTTTACAAAAAAAAAAATGCGACATTTTTCTTTTAATTTTTTTCCAACTGAAATGGGTAGAGATATACGTATGAAGTAGTATAGTGGTTTTGTAGGTTTTGAACATTCATTATGCTCGGCATTAGCATTAGCAGAGGCATATGGTCCAAGAAAGCAAGCTTAAATAGCATCACAAATATTAAATTATTTTCTATAAGTAGCATATAGACCTAGTCAAGATCCTTGGTTTATTCTGAATTTAGATAGCGAGATTTTGGAAGTTAATTAATACTTAGTGTCCGTAGATTTACAGTTCGTAACTTGCCGCCATTGTTATACAATACAACGTTACATTCCATACTATATAGGGTTAGCTTAGTATAGCATAGTATAGTATATAATATTCTCAATTAATCAGTAAAATTTATTAATCTGGTTAAACTTCATTATCAATTAAATTGTACTTTTTTTTAACTAAATACTGAGATTTTACAAACGTCACATTATTAATTAATACATAACTTGATACAGAAGTTATATAACAAAACTTGGAGATAATACTCGATACTGAAAAAAAAAAAAAAAAAATATATATATATATATATATATATACAGTGTTATAACTGCATTGGGATATAAGTTTAGGGTTATAAATTGGTACTGAAATTGAAATTTTATTGAAATTGAATCGAAATCATGACTCAGACCAGAGCAGCGAAGCAAAAGGCTCAAGCAAATCGGAGTGCTGTGGCTCAGGGGAAAACTGAGGGGGGGCAGTTTCCCTCTGAATCACAGCCTTTAAAAATGCACTACTTGTTTGATATTTGTGGAGCAATCAGGAACGGGACATGATACTGCCAAGGGGAATGCCTTTATGTGTGTGCAATGTAAGGAGTGTGAGGAAATCAGGCGACAACACAGCATTAGCATTAGTAGAGGCATTTGATGCAAGAAAGCAAGCTTATGCAGCATCAGCCAAAAAAAAAAAAAAAAAACCACTTCCACTTCACCCCCCTGTTCGTTTGAAATACCTGTCCATCTGAGCCTTAAACTTATTTAGGCTATCAACTTCCATGACAAGGGATAGAAGGCTGTTCCACCAACCAACCAACCACCTGCTGGCTAAAGGCAAATTTCCACACTTCTATGCTACATCTGTCTTTCCTCAATTTGAATTTATGCCCTCTCAGGTGATTATTCTGAGCAAAAGGAAGAATCCCATCAGCACTGAGCATGCTCAAACCATTCAAGGCTTTATACACCTCTATCAGATCACCTTGCTGGTGCCTAGTCTACAGACACTGTAATTTCCAAAACTTAAGCCTTTCTTCGTAAGAGCACCCCTTTGTTCTATTCACTAATCTTGTTGTCCATCTCTGTACTCTTTCCAGCAGCTCTACATCCTTCTTGAAATGAGGCCTCCAGACCTGTATACAGTACTTTAGGTGTGGTCTGACCATTGCCTTATACAAGGGAATAATCACCTCCTTATCCCTGCTAGAAAAATTCCTAGATATCATTGACAATACGCCATGAGCTACTCTTGCAGCCCATCTGCACTGCTCAGAGAACTTCATATCTGCCTGCACAACCACCCCCAGGTCCCTTTCATTCTCTACCACTGTCAGTGTAGTACCACAGAGTTGATACGTTGCTCTGGGATTGCTGTTTCCCATATGTAGTACTTTACATTTGTCAATGTTAAACTTCATTTGCCACCTCTCAGCCCATCTGCTCAACCTCTCCAGATCCTGTTGCAGCAGAATAGTGTCAGTAGTGTCCTTAACAACCCTGCCAACCTTCGTATCGTCTGCAAACTTGGACATTAAGCTTGATATACCATCATCAATATCATTTATAAATACAGAAAACAATAATGGACCAAACACTGAACCCTGAGGGACTCCACTAATAACATTAGTCCACGATGAGCAGTGTCCATTGATTACGACTCTCTGTCTTCTCCCCCTTTATCCATAGCAGCAATTTGTCTCCAATGCCAGACTGCTCCAATTTGTGCAGCAGTCTTCCATGTGCAACAGTATCAAAACCCTTTCTAAGATCCAAGTATATAATATCAAAGTTATTCCCTGCGTCCAGTTCTTTTGTGACTACATCATAGTATCCAATCAAATTGGTCAGGTACAACTTCCCCTTAACAAAAGCATGCTGCGTCTGAGCTATAACTGAAGTCTTGTCTAGATGATCCTGCAGTGCTTTTTTAACCAGTGCCTCCATTAATTTTCCTGGAATGGAAGTTAAACTCACAGGTCTATAATTACTTGTGTCAGCCTCTGATCCTCCTTTGGGAATTAGGGTCACATGTACACATCTGTTGTCCATGGGGACCTCCCCTGAGTCCAAGGAAGCTCCCATAATTATGGCTAAGGGTTTGCTTACTTCCTTTGCTACCTCCTTTAATATAACTGGATAGATCCCATCCACCCCAGGTGCCTTTCTTGTGTTTATCTTCAACAATTTCTCCTCCAATTTACTCTCAGTGATTACAAGGTTCTCTAGCTTACTGCCAGAGTTGAATACACCTCTGGCATTCCCCTCGCTGAATAACTCCTCATGTGTGAATGTCGATGCAAAATATTCATTTAGTTTGTTAGCTACCTGAGCAGGATCATCAACAGTTAACCCATCGATATCAAGTGGACCAATCTGATTCATTCCATTCCTTCTAGAGTTTACATAAATAAAAAAGTCTTTATTGTTTTTCTTTCTATCCATTGCCAAAGATTTCCCGTTATCTGTCTTTGTTGTCTAAACTCCTTTGAGACTTGATTACAGATTGTTAGCATTAGAAGAGGTATATGATGCAAGAAAGCAAGATTATACAGCATCAGCCAAAAAAAAAAAAAAAACGTTCCCTTTCCATTCCTATTTTAACTTTCCATTCCCATCAAATTCACTCCAAAAGTTTGTCCACTTCTTCCTTGAATTTATTTAAGCCATAAACTTCCATGACAACAGCTGAAAGTTTTTTCAACAATCAATTACCTGCTGGCTAAAGGAAAATTTCCACACATCTATTTGACAACTGTCTTTCCTCAATTTCAGTTTATGCCCCCCTCAGGTTTGTAATCTGAGGAAGAGAAAGAATCCTGTCAGCATTGAGACTGCTCAGTCCAATCAAGACCTTATAATTACTCAATCACCTCAATCAGACTGCCTTGCCTAGTTTCCAAAAGCTGCAATTTGCAGAACTTAAGCCTTTCTTTGTAGGAGCAACCATTTGTTCCCATCACCAGTCTTTTGTGCCCTTCTCGGTACTCATTCTACCAACTACATCCCTCCAAAATGATGCTTTCAGACCTGTACGCAGTACTCAAGATGTGGCCTAACCATTGCCTTATACAAGGGGACAATCACCTCCTTATCCCTGCTATCAAAATTCCAGTATATCATTGATAAGGCCCCATAACCTACTCTAGAAGCCTGTCTGCACTGCTCAGGAAACATCATATCTGACTGCACAATTACCCCCATCTTATACCATAAGCATCCCATGCATTTTTCTTCTTTTCCATGAGTCTCATTAGTTTATCTGACATCCACTTAGGCCTAAACCTTAAACAGTATTTAGTATGAAAGCCCTAGCTTCAAAGATTAATTCTTTGAATGCACCCACTTAAAATTCGTTCTTGGCAACATCATCAGTTGGTCCCATGGTATACAATTTAAAAACTATCTGAGACCACTATAGTCACCTTTAAGAAAGCATAAAACCCTTTACTTTACCACTGATAGTAGTTACATCTTTGAGTAAATTTCACATCTGTATACTGTGATCACTACCACTTAGTGGTTCCTTTATCTACAGATGCTTGATGCATGAAGAATCACTGCTGATAATCAGATCAAGAGTATTACTGTATCTCTGGTTGGTTCTCGAACATGCTGATGCAGAAAACAATCATCCAATGAATCCACAAAATTCTTGCTAGTGTGTGTGTGTGTGTGTGTGTGTGTGTGTGTGTGTGTGTGTGTGTGTGTGTGTGTGTGTGTGTGTGTGTGTGTGTGTGTGTGACCAACCTACAAGTTCCAGTCTATATCTGGGAACTTAAAATCTTCCATTATAAGACATCCTGATTTACTGGCCCACTCTATTTCTCTGTACAGATGAGTACAATGAACAGTTCTTTCTACTCATCAGAATAATTAGGCCTATAACACACACCTACTCTCATTTTCCCTTTCCCAGTGCTTATGTCACACTCAACACTGACTCAACATTACATTGTCCACCAATGTCAATGGGATGCATTTCCTTAGATTTTATGTATTTCTTAACTAACAGCATGATCCCCACCTCCCTTTCTATCCTGTCTAAGCTTTCTGTACACATTGTACTCCCCAAATTCCAATTCTGCATTCTTATATTTGTGTGACACCACATCTCTGATATCCCAATAATATCTGTCTTTGATGTCTTGACTAGCACCTCCAATTCATCAAATTTGTTTACTATACTCCTAGCATTGGTTTATACACAAGTATACACACACCTATTCTTACTCTTAGTTACCCTAAGACAGCCCATGTACTTACTTGTTCCATGATGACTCCTAGCAGTCCTTGAAATCTCCAGCACCTCGGTTTCCGGGCTGCTGCTCATTCCAATAGAAGCAGTGCAAAAATCACTTTTACCTCTGACTGAGGCTACTGTTAATCTATTAGTCTGAACCCCCTCCTCCCCCCCAAGCTACCCACCTAACACTGCCTCGATAGCATCGGCAAATATTCTTGCACCCCTTCTATTTAAGTTTGTCCCATCCATGTAGAAACAATCTCTCCTGTTAACAAGCACATATCACACTGAGAAAAATTCTATCCCGTGAGCCTTGCACAATCTCTCCAGGGCTGAATTCATTGATAAAGCTCTCATTATATACTCCCTCCTATCGTGTTTGGGCAAAATTGCAGACACTTTCAAATTTAACCCTAACTCGCGACATAAACCTGTACTTGTTAAGTAAGTCTGCAGATCTCCCTCTTAATGTTATTAGTGCCAACGTGTACAACATATCACCTTTTGTGCCCTTAAAAGATGATATCCGCTCTACAACGTCATCAACCCTTGCCCCTGGCAGACATATCCTAGTCCTGTTCCACCTATCCTTTTTACAAAGCATGTTTCCCATTTCCCAGACAATAGAGTCACCAACAACTACTAGTTCCTGTGGGACCAGCACATTCTGCCTTAGAGATTGTCTCTGTGTTGCCAGATGCACAGGAGTGAGCTCTGGTGTTGAGTTGGGCAGCTGAGAGCTTGATAGGCCCCTCATATTAATTTCTTTGAGGTTCATCTACACTACACCTCAAACTCTCATAGATGCCCATCAGAACTGTGAGTTGGCACCTAATTTCTTGACACTCTCTGCACCTAGTACACAGACATTCTCCTTGGCTAGATCATGTCCTGTTCCAGAAAGATCAGCAAACATTTCATAAGTTGCATATTTTTTAGGCCCTAATGCATTGGAAAATTGCCTGCTTCTGTTACCCCCCCCCCACCGAGCCACAGCACTCCAGCTACTTTTTTTACATGTTGCTTTGCTGCTCTAATCTAGGGAATCAATTTCATTTAAATACAATTTAATTAATTAACAATGAAAATCATTACAAGGTTAATAAATTTAACTGATTAATTGGCTATACTATACTATATTTGATTCTACACTATACTTGACTATACAATACCATACTAATGTAATGCAGTGATACATATTACCCTATCTGGTTTTACATTACACATTATGCTATCAAGTTCAAGATATGCGCTATAGAGTAAGGATCAAAATGTTAAATTAATCATATCGTTAGTTAAATACAAAAGGTTTAAGCCCAAAAATTTATTAAAACCCTCACACAACACATTTATTACAATTAAAACCTTACTAATCTTTTGCACTACCGGTTACATGCTAACATATTCGTGCCAACAATACAAAACAAAAGCAGTATGAATAGCGACTTGTAACTTACAAAATCATGTATTTAATTTTTTTGATTAATTTAAAAAATAAGCTAAAGAATGCTATTAAGCCTATTTAATCTATTTCTGAAGCACAAATTAATATGTTAATTAATGAAAATATACCTACAACCCTCAAAAAAAAGCTCAAGCATATCAAACGGTTTAAGTGGAATACGTTAGACATTGGTTACAATTGGTCTTATTGCCACTGCACACACTCCTCCCTTGCTATTGGCACATCACATACGACCTAAACCAGCATTTTTTTTGACATTAGCATTAGCATTAGTAGAGGCATATGATGCAAGAAAGCAAGCTTATGCAACATCAGCCAGAAAAAAAACAAAAAAACTTCCACTTCATCCCTCCGTTCATTCTAAATACCTGTCCAGCTGAGCCTTAAATTTATTTAGGCTATCAAATTCCACAACAAGGGATGGAAGTCTCTTCCACCAACCAACTACCCGCTGGCTAAAGGCAAATTTCCACACATCAATCCTACATCTGTCTTTCCTCAATTTGAATTTATGCCCTCTCAGGTGATTATTTTGAGCAAGAGGCAGAATCCCATCAGCATTGAGCATGCTCAAACCATTCAAGGCTTTATACACCTCTATCAGATCACCTCGCCGGTGCCTAGTCTCCAGACACTGTAATTTGCAAAACTTTAGCCTTTCTTCGCAAGAGCAACCCTTTATTCCATTCACTAACCTTGTTGCCCTTCTCTGTACTCATTCCATCAGCTCTACATCCTTTTAGAAATGAGGCCTCCAGACCTGTATACAGTACTAAAGGTTTGGCCTGACCATTGCCTTATACAAGGGGATAATCATCTCCTTATTCCTGCTAGAAAAATTCCTGTATATCATTGACAAGACACCATGAGCTACTCTTGCAGACCGTCTGCACTGCTCAGAAAACTTTATATCTGCCTGCACAATTAGCCCCAAGTCCTTTTCATTCTCAACCACTGTCAGTGTAATACCACACAGTTGATATGTCACTCTGGGGTCACTGCTTCCCAAATGTAGTACTTTACATTTGTCAATGTTAAACTTCATTTGCCACCTCTCAGCCCATCTGCTCAACTTTTCTAGATCCTGTTGCAGCAGCATACTGTCATTAGTGTCCTTAACAACCCTGCCAAACTTCGTATCGTCTGCAAACTTGGACATTAAGCTTGATATACCATCATCAATATCGTTTATAAATACAGAAAACAACAATGGACCCAACACTGAACCATGAGGGACTCCAGTCAGGGTTCAGTTTTGGACTAATAACATTAGTCCACAAAAAGCAGTGTCCACTGATTACCACTCTGTCTTCTCCCACTCAACCATCCCTTTATTCATAGCAGATGTTTGCCTCCAATGCCATACTTCTTCAATTTGTGCAGCAGTCTTCCATGTGCAACAGTATCAAAAGCCTTCCTAAGATCCAAATATTTGATATCAAAGTTATTCCCTGCATCCAGTTCCTTTGTGACTACATCATGGTATCCAATCAAATTGGTCAGACAAGACTTTCCCTTAACAAAACCATGCTGTGTCCGAGCTATAACTGAAGTTTTGTCTAGATGATCCTGCAGTGCTTTAACATGTGCCTCCATTAATTTCCCTGGAACTGAAGTTAAAGTAACAGGTCTATAATTACTTGTGTCGCCCTTTGATCCTCCTTTGTGAATTGGGGTCACATTTCCACATCTCCAGTCCATAGGAACCTTCCCTGAGTCCAAGGAAGCTCTCATAATTATGGCTAATGGTTTGCTTACTTGTTTGCTGCCTCCTTTAATATAATTGGATAGATCCCATCCACCCCTGGTGCCTTTTTTTTATGTTTATTTTCAACAATTTCTCTTCCACTTTCCTCTCAGTTATTACAAAATCATCTAGCTCACTGCCAGAGTTTAATTCAACTCTGGCATTCCGCTCTATGAATAACTCCTCATGTGTGAATGTAGATGCAAAATACTCATTTAGTTTGTTAGCCAATTGAGCAGGATCATCAACAGTTGAACCATCAATATCCAGTGGACCAATCTGATTGATCCCTTCCTTCTAGAGTTTACATAGGTAAAGAACTCTATGCTGTTTTTCTTTGAATCCTTTGCCAAGGATTTCTCATAATCTTCCTTTGCCTACCTAATCTCCTTTGTGACTTGGTTACAGACCAGCTTATATCTATCATAGGCTTCCATGTCACCCATTAATTTATATGCATCCCATGCATTTTTCTTCTCTGCCATATGTCTCATTAGTTCATCTGACATCCATTTAGGCCTAAACATTGAACAATATTTCTTAGTTGGTATGTAAAGGCTAGTAGCTTCCAAGATAAATTCTGTGAATGCCTCCCATTTTGAATTTGCTGTTAGTAACAGCATCAGTTGGTCCCACTGTAAAAACTGCAGCCATTATCAACCCACTGCAGAATGGAAGCCTCCTCAACAATTCATGTTGAGGGAACCGTATAGAATTTAAATACTGTCTCAGACCTCCGTAGTCGCCTTTACGAAAACAAAAACCTTTCCCTTTATCCCTGATGTTAATTACCTCTTTGAGTAAATCCCACTTCAGCACAATGTGATCACTGTCACCTAGTGGTTCCTTTATCTGCAGATTCTTAATGCATGAAGAATCACTACTGATAATCAGATCAAGAGTATTACTCCCTCTAGTTGCCTTCCGAACATGCTGATGTAGAAAAAAATCATCCAATAAATCCAAAAAGCCTTGCTAGGGTGTGAGTGACCAACCCATAAATTCCAATCAATATCTGGGAAATTAAAATCCCCAATATAAGACTCTCTGATTTACTGGCCCACTCTATTTCCCTGTACAGTTCCGTATTATACTCATCAGAGTCATTAGGCCTATAACACACTCCTACTCTCAATTTTGATCTCCCAATGCTTTTGTCACACCAAACTGACTTGACACTGCACTGTCCAGCGATGTCGACTGTCTGCACTTCCTTGGATTTTATGTTTCTTAACTTATAGCATAACCCCTCTTCCCTTCCTATGCTATCTATCCTTCCTGTACACATTGTACTCCCCAAATTCCAGTTCTGCATTCCTTATATCTGTGTGACACCACGTCTCTGATATCCCAACGATATTTGCCTTTGATGTTTTGAGCAACTCCTCAAATTCATCAAATTTATTTACCAAACTCCTAGCATTGGTGTATACGCAAGTATACATGCACCTGTTCCTATTCTTAGCTACCCTAACACAACCCATGTGTTTACTTGTACTGGAATGACTCCCAGTCTCTGAAATACCCTGCATCTTGTTTTCCAATCTGCTGCTCATTCCAATAGAAGCAATGCAAGAATCACTTTCACCTCTGACAGTGGCTACTTTTAATCTATTAGTTCTTGTATCCCCCCACCCAAGTTGCCAGTTTTCTGACCCACCTAACACTGCCTCGATAGCATCAGAAAAAATTGTTGCACCCTTTCTATTTAAGTCTATTCCATCCCTGTTGAAGCAGTCTCGCCTGTTAACAAGTACAGACCAAGCTGAAAAAAATTCTACTCCTTGAGCCTTGCACAATCTTTCCAGGGCTGAATTGATCGACAAGGCTCACATCATATACTCCCTCCTAAAATGCAGACACTTTCAGATTCACCCCTAATTCACGGCTTTTTTTCAACAGTAACCTGACCTGTACTTGTTAAGTAATTCCACCAGCCTCTTAGCCTAAGCTGTTAAAAACTACTTTCTTCCACCTCAATCCCTTGTCTAATGATAGCATTCAACCAAAAATGCTTTAAATAATTATCATTCTGTATTAAATTTAAAAATTAGTTTTCTTTTCTGAAAAGGATGCAATATAGCCTAATAACACTAACATGGTTTAACTTCATCAGGTTTTATTAATAGATTATCTAAATTATATACTATTTATAAGATTGTAATGTCTTAATAATTCAGATTATTATGAAATTTACTAAATGGTAAATGTCATAATGCAGCTCTTTTTATGTATTTAAATATGAATTATTAGGCATAGGTAAACTAGTAAAAGTTAAGAAAAATAAACATACTAATATAATATTATCAAGAAAAATGGCATGTGCAAATAAAAACAGAAAATGTCCATAACTAATATATGTGGATTTTGGAATGGACTGAGAATGAAAGCCTGTGTTGAGAGAAGTTTAACCTGAAATTACTTTGAAATCAGCCAGATGTAATATAAATAAATAACCCTAGAAATCTAATAACCCTAAATTAATAGTCAGCTTTCCTCTGCCACCAGGTGTTAAGGTGACACATATAGCATACCGATGCCTGTCCGAGCCTTCCACCTCGTAGACTGGCTTGCCAGCCTTTAATGAGTATCTGTCATTCTCCATTCTACACTTGTGACTAAACCATCTGGTCTTGATCTTTAATATGTTTGAGAAGTATTACCCCTAGTTTCATTCTTCTTATTTGATCACTAATCTTGTCTCATTTGGTTTTCCCTTCTGTTATCTAGTGCAACCTTATTTCTGTAGCCTAAAGTTGACTATTATATTTCATATATATAGTCAAAGACTTACGAGTTGCATCGTTAACATAAGAATATATTTTATCTATATATTGACAATTCTGTCTTCTTAACTATTTTTCTTGTTTACAAAGAAAGCTCCTGATTAACATATTATACAGTCTTCCTCTAGTTGCTATTCTTCTATTTATTCTATCATCTGCTGATTTTCACATTTCTCTTTTCCATTTCTTAAATTCTATTGCAAATCTTATGATTTAGATATTAAGGAAATGTCATGTGTAAAACTAATTCTAAAAAATTTACTGCCTACATCATCAAGTTGACTAGATGAAATTTTTTTCTCTTTTAATAGTATCATTTAAGAGCATCAACAAATTTTATGCCACGTAAAAACCTTTATCTAACCCTTCTTTTGCACAGAACATCCCACAATTTACTCCATGGTTATCAAATGCTTTTTCCAAATCTATAAAATATAGATGTAGTTCAGTACCATATTCAATTGTGTTTTCTACTATTTGTGTGATTTAAATTTTGATCTTGTGTATTTCAATTATAACAGAGCAAAAAAAGATGGCATGGGTAAGTTACAAAGTGAATAAAAGTACTGAAGGCCACAATATCTAACTGTTCCATAATAGAACCAACAATAAGGTTAGGGAGGCAAAGTCTGAGTATAAGAAAAAACTCGATAACAGTGAAACAATGGGGACAAGGAGTTTTTCATGTATGTGAATAAAAAGAAAAGAAGAAATTGAATCGGACCCATGTATACTGGGTGTGGAAAAGTCATAGATAACCCAGTTAAAGTTGCTCATAAAATAAACAGGTACTCTACATCGGTCTTTATGGATGAAAGACTTCATGCTGAGGAGAGGCTGTACAAGTGAGGCTAGGACATATGAAACTAGCTATTTCAAAATTACACAACTGTTTATTTAAAAAACCTTAGTTAGTTAGTATTAGTAGTTGCAAATGACACAAGAAATCAAGCTGATACCGCATCATAAATAAATAAAAAAAAAATTCCAATTTCACCTATCTATTCCCTCCAATAGTTGTCCATCTAGTTTTTATTTGAAATTTATTTAAGCTATTCACTTCCACAAAAACAGACGGAAGTTTGTTTTTCACCTATCTATTCCCTCCAATAGTTGTCCATCTAGTTTTTATTTGAAATTTATTTAAGCTATTCACTTCCACAAAAACAGACGGAAGTTTGTTCCATCAAACAACAACCTGATCGCTGAAGGCAAACTTCTGCACATAATTTTCAACCATACTTACTCCATTTGAATTTATGGCCCTTCATGGGCCTAATCTGAGGAATAGGAAGAATCCCATGAGCACTGAGCTTGCTCAATCCATTCAAAGGCTTAAACAACTCAATCAGATCACCTCACAGGTGCTCTAGTCTCCAGAATTTGCAATTTGCAGAACTGAATCCTTTCTTCATAAGAGCACAATATTTGTTCCCATCACCAATCTTGCAGTCCACTGTACCCATTTCCAGCGGCTCTACATCCTTCCTAAAATGTGGCCTACAGACCTGTATACAGCACTCAAGAAGTAGCCTGACCATTGCCTTATACAATGGAATTGTATAAGGCAATGGTCAGGTATAAGGCAAATAATCACCTCCTCATACCCACTAGCAAAATTCCTGTTTATCACTGACAAAACCCCATGAGCTGTTCTGGCAGCCTGTATAAATGTTCTGAAAACTTCATATCTGACTGCAAAATTACCCCCAGGTCTTTTTCACTTTCCACTACCCTGAGTGTAGTACCACACAACTGGTATTTTAGTCTGGGGTTAATCCTATTCATATGTAGCCTGGGGGTTACTCAGTCTGAGGTTTTTAGTCTGGGGTTACAGGTTACTTAGGCCATCTGCCCTAATTTTAATAGATCCCACTGCAGTAGCATACTGTCATTAACCACCCTGCCAACCTTTGTATCATCTGCAAACTTGGACATTAAGCCTGATATGCCTTCATCAATATCATTGATAAATATAGAAAACAACAAGGGACCCAACACCAAATCCTGTGGGACTCCTCTAAGCCCACCGTTAGTCCACAAAGAGCAGTGTCCATTGAATACTCTTTGTCTTCTCCCAATCAACCATCCTTTTATCCATAGCAGCAATTTTCCCTTAATGCCACACTGCTCCAATTTGCACAGCAGTCTTTTATGTGCAACAGATATCAAAATTATTTTTTGCATTGAGTTCCTTTGTGACCACATCGTACTATCCAATCAAAATAGTCAGACAAGATGTTCCCCTAAAAAATCCATGCTGTGACTGCAATATAAGTGTATATATTACTCTAGATGATCCTGTATTACTTCTTTAACCAAAAACTCCATTATTTTCCCTGGAACAGAAGTTAAACAATCAGGTCTATAATTACTCGTATCACCCTTTGATCCTCCTTTGTGATTTCAGATACATTTGCACATCTCCAGTCTGCAAGGACCTCCCCTGAATCGAAGGATGTTCTCATAATTATAGCTAAGGGTTTGTTTACTTTCTTCACTGCCTCCGCTAATATAACTGGATAGATCCTATCCACCTCACATGCCTTTCTTATGTTTAATTTCAATTCTCTTCCATTTTCTTCCCAGTTATTACAAAATCATTCAGCTCTCTGTTACAGATTGATAAATTTCTGGCATCCCCTCCCCTAAAGAATTCCTCATGTGTTAATTTAGATGGAAGATAATCATTCAGTTTGTCAGCAACCTGAGCAGGATCATTAACAGCTGAATTAACATCCCTTTACTTCTAGTGTTTACATTAGTAAATCAGTCTTTGCTGCTTTTCTTTGCATCATTTGCCAAAGATCTCTCATAATTTTCCATTACTACCTGAACCTCCTTTGTGAGTTTACAAAGGTGGTTCAATAAAGAATTGCCCTCACCTACTTCCACACAGAGTCATGATATTTTGTGTGTAGCATCATCATACATATCTCTGTACTAAAGGTGTAAAATTTCAGCCCTATGTCTTAATTTGTTTTTCTCTTACAGAGCTGAATGTGTGACAAAATAGCATCATGGACAAAGTTGAAGCCAGAGCTGTAATCCGGTATCTGTTCTTGAAGGGGGGGAAATCTCCTAAAGAAATTCACGAGGAGATAACTGCTGTATATAAGGATGAAGCCCCATCCTATGGAATTGTGAAGCACTGGCACAGACAGTTTAGATGTGGTCAGACATCGGTAGAATCTGAGCCCATTCCAGGTCATCCCCATTCAGCCATTGATGACGGCACGATCAGAAAAGTGGAGTCATTAATCATAGAAGATCGCCTGATAACTGCGTGAATTGTCCCAGGAGGTGAAGATTAGTGTGAGCTCTGTTGAAACAGTCCTTCATGACCAACTCCATTTACAAAAATTGAGTGCAAGATGGATTCCCCAATTATTGACTGCTTTCCAGAAGCCTGATCAACAACAGAAATCATAAAAGTTGTTAGCCCTGTGCCAAAAAAATGAGGAAGACTTTTTCTCTCGTCTAATCACTCAGGATGAAAGTTGGATACATCATTTCGACCCTGAAAGTAAATAGCAGTCCATGGAATGGAGACATCATGGTTCCCCATCCCCCAAGAAGGCAAGGGTCCAAGCGTCAGCAGGAAAGGTCTTGCTGACAATGTTTTGGGATGAGAAAGACGTAATAATGACTGATTACCTGCCGAAAGGTAGAACAATTACAAATGCCTATTATGCCAACTTACTCACAAAATTACAGGAGAAAATCAAAACATGTAGGTGTGGCGTGCTGTCCAAAGGTGTGAGAATGCTTCAAAACAATGTCCCAGTTCACACTCCTGAAATCGCAACAACACAAGCGGCCACTTGTGAATATGAAATACTGCCCCATCCAGCCTACTCACCCGATCTTGCATCATCGGACTTCTTCTTGTTTCCTTCCCTGATGACAAGGCACTCATTTCTGCAATAGAGTCGTGGTTCAAAGACCAACCTCACCACTTCTACAAAAACAGTATCCGTAGCCTCATCCATCGATGGGAAAAACGTGTAAATCTGCAGTGGCTATGTAGAGAAGGACTGAAACCTGTGGCAAGAATAAACAGGCTAGCACCACTGCAGCTAGGTCAGAGTGATTCTTTATTGAACCACCCTCATATTACAGACAAGTTTATATCTATTATAGGCTTCTGCATCACCTGATAATTTATGACATCCATTTAGACCTACATACCATGAAGAGTATTTCTTAGTTGGTATAAAAAGCCTAGTAGCTTCAATGATTAATTCCTTGCATGCTTCCCATTTAGAGTTTGATGAAGGGAACATTATCAGTTGGTCCCACGTAGAATTTAAAAACTTTCCGAGACCATCACAGTCACCCTTATGAAAGCAAAAACCCTTCTCTTTACACCTGATGGTAGTATTTACTTGTTTAAGTAAATCCCAAATCAATACATTGTGCTGTTGTTTACAAAAATTTACTTTGTATCAATCTAATGCAGGAATGGTAGCCGTATTCTGCTCCAGAGGTAGCTGTTTATAATTAGCATTAAAAACTGCTACAAACAGCTAGCAGTACAAATTAACATTCCAGTGATATACTTTGTGCATCTCTAGCTGAGAGGAGAAAATGGGTGTTTACTGTAATTAGTAAATCTCTGATAAGTTTCTTCTGTTTACAAAATTATCCTGCACCTGAATACTTAATATATATCAAAGCGAATATACAACCAATTTTTAGTTAATTTCTCATCCTGGAAATACAGTAATGGGATGTACAGTAGATATGAATATATACAATATAAAGTATTCACTTTTTCCAATTTCCAATAAGAAATTCTAGTTCTTTGAACATACTTGAAAAAAGTATGTTCAAAATTATGAACTATTTTTTTCATAATTCATTTTTGAGAACATAATCACACAAATGGTACACCCAAAACCATGATATGAAGGGGCACGTCATAACGAGGTTGTATTTATTTATTACAGAATATTTATATAACACATTATCCAGATGATAATACACACTAATCTTCTAGAAGGCAATTTTTGTGAAAAAATATTTTATTGCCTTCCTCTACATCATTTTCCCATCAATAAACAAAGTAGAGGAAGGTTATGAAAAAAGATGGAAAGAAGATCTATCCTAAATCCAAGTATGCTTAATGGGAAATGATGAATTTTTTGAAAAAATATTTTATTGCATATATCTAAAATGCAAATTTACAAATGTTTACTAAATAAAATGCCAGCAAAGAACAAAGCTTTTACTCTTTGTAGAACATAAATCTTGTCACATGTGCCATCACACACTCATCATACTATTAGTATTAATAGTCATTTTCCACTAATAATAATAATAGTGGCAAAATGATGAAAGGAAGCAAAATTATAGTGTATCAAATCAAAAACACTACCCACTTCATTTGGTTATCCCATCTAATAACTTGTCCAGTCCCTTAAATTTATTAAAACTACCCTCCTAATCCATGACACCAGATGGAAGTTTGTTCCAACAATCAATTATTCTCAGGATGAAAGAAAATTTTCCTACATCTATCCTGTAAACATCCTTTTACAATTTGTTTCCTTGTTTATTGTCTGATAAACAAGGATGACATCAGCATCATGTTTACTCAACTCATTTAAAGCCTTACTTAACTCAATCAGGTCTCTTTACGAGTGTCTCATTTCCAGATGGTGAAATTTGCAGAACTCAAGTCATTTTTTTTGGTAAGATTATTCTCTTGTGCCCCTGACTAATCTCTGCACCCATTCGAACAGATCTACATCATTTCGAAAATGAGACTTACAAACCTGTACACGGTACTCCAGATGTGGCCTGACAGGATTATCCTGTTAACTTGGGATAAACAATGGGATAATCACCTGTTTGTCCTTGCAGGCAAATTATGGTCTGAACTTTTACTTTCTTCAAAGAGTATAGCATCTTCCATGCCACCAGCATTGCCAGCTATTTACCAAAAAAATTGTGATTTGTTCTTCCATTCATCTGTCTCCTCAAGAACCAGCGAAGCTTGAAGAGTAGACCAAATCAAAATGATCGTAATAGAATAGTTGATAAAAAAAGCCCACACGAGAAGCATGCAAAGGTTCAACGAAATTTACCGGAAAATGTACTTTGCTGTAATGGCATTTGTATTGTTGCTCGCTCGGTAAACACAGCGGGTGTTATCGGTCTGGAGTAGCTGTTGTTGTTATTTGGTTTTTAGGAGCATTAGCAACTAAGGCCATATTGCTCCGGGATATGCGGTGGTCATTCCCTGACCTTTCCGCATCCTCCGTATTTGGTGGTGACGGGCTCGAACCCTGGTCTAATCAAGAAGCGTGTGCTACGAACTGCTGCTCCTTCCCACCTGGCTACGGAGGCACCTCTGGAGTAGCAGTTGAATCCCATGGGAGCTTGAAACCCTCTTGAAGTGGAGGGGGGGTAACCTGACCTTTTTTCTATAGAATCACTAACTGAATTAACTAATTGAATCATGAACAGAGTCATATTGGAAGTTCTGGCGTTGTAAAAAATGTCCGTAATGTAGTTTCACCGGTAAACTTTTTTGAAGTTTGCCGTGCTTCTCATGTGGGCTTCCTTTGCTTTTGCCTTTTTTTTCTTAATAAACAATTTATCCACTAATCCAAAATGATTCTAAAGAAAAAAGGTCAGGTTACCTCCTCCACTTCGGGAGGATTTCAATCTCCCATGGGATTCAATTTCTACTCCTGATCGATGACATCCACTGTATGTTTACTAAGCGAGCATCAATACACATGCCGTTATGGCAAAGTACTTTTACCGGTAAATTTATCAAACTTTTGAGTGCTTCTCGTGTTGGCTTTCTTTACCTTTGCTGTATAATTTGATTGACTGTGGTAACAGAAACAGGAATACCCTGTTTACATGATCAACTTACAATTGAAAAAAAAGTAGCATAAACTTCTAATTCTAAATGTCAGGTGCAAAAATCAGCCTGCTACAACCACATTATGAAATTTGGCTTTTTTTTTTTTTTTTTTTTAATTACTATGGTTGTAAAATTATTGATTAAGGAGGATTAATATTTGGAAGACAGAATACACTCCATTTGTGCTCATTAGAATAATAAAATTTCAGCCAACTTCAAACAGGTCTATATTTCTTAAATACAAATTATACACTTTATCAAGATATAATTTGTATTATAAAAAGTTGTCATATATAACTTTATCAAAATACCATTGTACAGACTAAAACTTACACAAGTATGTCATTAGTTACAAGCCCCCTCCCACCTACAAAGGAAGCTTATATAGAGAAAAACATCTTTTTTTTGATATATGGAATTTTCTCTAACTTTAGAAATGATAAATCTGAAATCAAATAAAATTTAAATATACTTACTTGATTTTGTGGCTAAAAGTTCTTTAAGAATAAGAATAACATTATGCACCACTTGATGATCATGGGTATGCTATAAGTAAAAAAGGTACCAAATTAGTTGTGAACACACTGTCTAATAAAGTGCTAAAAAGTTAATTTGCCATAATACATTAATTTCAAAGTAGCAACACATACAACATACCCGATATTCTTCCTGATGAGGTAGAACATGCATTGAAGAAAATGAAGAATCAGAAAGCCTCGGGGGGAAGATGAAGTTACTGTAGAGTTATTAAAATTGGGAGGAAGAGACATAACACAAAAACTGGCAAGGCTCTTCACAAAGTGCATTAGAAAAGGTGTGATGCCTAAGCAGTGGAATAATGCAATCATAGTTTTGCTGCATAAGAAAGGAGATAAATCAGAAATTGGAAATTATAGACCAATTAGCTTGTTGTTCAAGTTGTTCACAAGGGTCATTACTAACAGATTAGAAAGAATACTTGATGAGAATCAACCGAAAGAGCAAGCTGGCTTTAGGACAGGATTCTCAACTATGGATCACCTTCACGTAATATCACAGCTAATGGAGAAAGCAAATAAATATAAAACACCATTATGCCTAGCATTTGTGGATTATGAAAAGGCATTTGACTCCATACAGCATAAGGCAATGTTTCGGGCACTGGAAAGACAAGGCATAGATACCCTATATATTATGATTTTGAAGAAAATATATGAGAGTGCTACCTCCTTTATTAGACTAGACAAAGACAGTAGGAATTTAAAATTGAGAAAGGAGTTCGACAAGGAGACACAATATCTCCGAAGCTGTTTACTGCTGTCCTTGAGAAAGCTTTCAGAAGATTAGACTGGTTGCAGAAAGGAGTCAATGTGAAAACGGAGAGTACCTAAACCATTTACGATTTGCAGATGACATTGTGGTCATAAGCCACGATCCCAAAGAATTAGAGGAAAATCTTAATCAGTTATGCACAATTAGTAAGGATTTCGAACTAAAGATGAATATGGCTAAAACAAAAGTAATGATGAACAAGTATGCCACAGAAAGGGAAATAATGATTGAAGCAGCAGTAATTGAAAAGGTGGAGTCATATATTTATCTGGGACAAGTTATCAGCTGTAATAATGATAAATAGCTGGAAGTCAAGAGAAGAATAAATTTTGGATGGATAGCATTCAGGAAATATAGTCACATACTGAAGAGCAATATCCCAGTTTGTCTGAAACGTAAAATAATGAACCAATGTATACTCCCCACCATGACTTATGGAAGTGAAACTTGGGCACTCACCAAAAGAATGGAAGAGAAGCTGAGAACTACACAGCAAAGAATGGAATGAATTATATTGGGAATCAGACTGTTAGATAAGAAGAGAAACACATGGATTAGGCAGCAAACTCAAGTAAAGGACATTCTTATCAAAACTAAAGAACCAAAATGGTCTTGGGCAGGACACATAGCTCGAAGACATGATGACAGATGGACTAAAAAAATAACAGAATGGTATCCAAGAGGAGCTAGAAGAAAACCTGGAAGACAAACGCAGAGATGGATAGATGAAATTCATGAGTTTGTGGGTAGTAAGTGGATGGCCAGTGCTCAAAACAAAAGGAACTGGAAAGTTGCTGGAGAGGCCTTCATCCTGCAGTCGATTGAAAATGGCTGATGATGATGATGAAGATGATGAATACATTAATACAAGCAATGTTAAGAAGTTTTTGAACTGATTTAAAAAATGCCACGTACCTCTATTCTGCTCACAATGATGAATAGAGGATTTTGAATTAGTTTATATTTTTAATAAGTTCCACTAAATTCGACTGTGTTCCTCCCCCACATAAATTAATGACTTATCTGTACAATTTTCGATACAAAGCAGTGAGCTTTCTTTGTTTGTTATAGGGTTTTCAGGTCCATCAGAGACTTAAGTCATGTTGCACTCCATATTACAATTAGCATTAGTGTATTAGCTATAGCATTAGTGTATTAGCTATAGCATTAGTGTATTAGCATTAGCACATGATGCAAGAAAGCAAGCTTACATAGCATCAGCCAAAAAAAAAAAAAAAAAAAAAAAACTTTCTCATTTCACCCATCCACTCGCCCCAAATGTTTGTCTAGTTCTGCCTTGAATCTATTTAAGTTATCAACTTCTACAACAACAGATGGAAGTTTACTCCAGCAATCAACCACCCACTCACTAAAGGCAAACTTCCGCATATCTATCCTACAACTGTCTTCCCTCATTTTTAATTTATGCCCTCTCAGGCGATTATTCTGAGCAAGAGGAAGAATCCCATCAGCATTGAGCATGCTAAAACCATTAAAGGCTTTATACACCTCGAACAGATCACCTCCCAGGTGCCTAGTCTTCAGACACTGGAATTTGCAAAATTTAAGCCTTTCTTTGTAAGAGCAACCATTTGTTCCATTCACTAATCTTGTTGCGCTTCTCTGTACTTGTTCCAGCAGCTCTACATCCTTCTTAAAATGAGGCCTCCAGTTTGTTCGTTGTTTGTTATTTGGTTTTTAGGAGCATTAGCAACTAAGGCCGTATCGCTCCGGGAATATGCGGTGGTCATTCCCTTGACCTTTCCACATCCTCCGTATTTGGTGGTGACGGGCTCGAAACACGGTCTAATCAAGAAGCGTGTGCTACGCACTGCTGCTCCTTCCCACCTGGCTACGGAGGCGCCTGAGGCCTCCAGACCTGTATACAGTACTCAAGGTGCGGTGTGACCATTGCCTTTTACAAGTGGATAACCACCTCCTTATCCCTGCTAAAAAAATTCCTATATATCATTCACAAGACACCATGAGCTACTCTTGCAGACCATCTGCACTGCTCAGAAAACTTCATATCTGCCTGCATAATTACCCCCACGTCTTTTTCATTCTCTACCATGGTCAGTGTAGTACCGCACAGTTTATACGTTACTCTGGGGTTACTGCTTCCCATATGCAGTACTTTACATTTGTTAAACTTCAGTTGCCACTTCTCAGCCCATCTGCTCAACTTTTCTAGATCCTGTTGCAGTAGCATACTGTGATTAGTGTCATTAACAACCCTGCCAACCTTTATAGTCTGCAAACTTGGATATTAAGCCTGATATACCATCATCAATATATTTAATAAATACAGAAAACAATGGGCCCAACACTGAACCTTGAGGGACTCCACTAATAACATTACTCCACAAAGAGAAGTGTCCATTGATTATTACTCTCTGTCTTCTCCCACTCAACCATCCCTTTATCCATAGCAGCAATTTTCCTCCAATCCCACATTGCTTCAGTTGTGCGGCAGTCTTCTATGTGCAACAGTATCAAAAGCCTTTCTAAGATCCAAATATATGATATCAAAATTATTCTTTGCATCCAGTTCCTTTGTGACCACATCATAGTATCCAATCAAATTGGTCAGACAAGACTTCCCCTTTAAAAAACCATGCTGTGTCCGAGCTATAACTGAAGTCTCGTCTAGATGATCCTGCAGTGCTTCTTTAACCAGTGCTTCCATTAATTTCCTTAGAACAGAAGTTAAACTAACAGGTCTGTAATTACTTGTGTCACCCTTTGATCCTCCTTTGTGAATTGAGGTCACATTTGCACATCTACAGTCCAAGGAAGCTCTCATAATTATGGTTAAGGGTTTGCTTACTTACTTTACGGCCTCCTTTAATATAACTGGATAGTTCTCATCCACCCCAGAATATATATATATATATATATATATATATATACAGGGTGTTTCAAAAGTGATGGTCAATCATTTAAAGGTGAACTGTACAGACTACAATATGCAAAAAGAGCCTAGTAAACAAAAAAAGCCTTAAGTGAATCGTTTTCGAGATATATCACATTTCCAGTTGGGATCCTCCACAGACAAGGTGAAGTGTACAGAGTTGGGATCCACTAGTGACTTGTTTGTTAGGTTATGTTATGCTCTTTCTCTCCCTTTCCCCTCTCTGAATGCTCTCAGACAAAGCAGGCATACTAGTACTTGTCAAAGGATAGTCAACATGGAAAGAGGTTACAGCAACAAAGGGTATGCAGACAAGCACTTTGTGTATGGTAAAGGCAATGGCAATGCACTCGAGGCTGCATGTTTGTACCAAGAATCATTTCCCTGCTGCAGGCAGCCCAACAGGCGCACATTCATCAGGGTACATCAACGCTTTAGAGGTCATGGGTGCTTCGCACATGGAGTACAAGCAGGCAGACCCAGAAGCATAAAACCTGGTGTTGAGGAAAGGGTGTTAGAAAAAACAGAAAAAAATCCAAGAATTTCGACAAGGAGGGTTGCTCTGCAAGAGCATGTACTGAGTCATCACAGTGTGTGGTGAATTTTACATCGCCAATTACTGTATCCCTACCATATCCAGCATGTACAAGGTCTCAGAAATACAGACTACCTCCCAGAGTGAACTACTTCTGCTAGTGGATGCAACAAAAGCACGTCCAGAACCCATGATTTTTAAACAACATTTTGTTCACTGACAAAGCTGAGTTTACTCGTGATGGTATTTTTAATTTTCATAACTCTCACATTTGGTCCGACAAAAATCCTAATGCAACTCATGAGTCACGACATCAGCAACGTTTCTCGTTGAATTTCTGGGCAGGACTACTAGGAGATGGTTAATTGGACAACACTTTCTGCCAAACAAGCAAACAGCAGAGCTGTACCTTCAGTTCCTGCAGAATGTTCTTCCAGACCTCCTTGATGATGATAATGTTCCACTTCAGCAACGCCAGAATATGTGGTTGATGCATGATGGTGCACCGTCAGATTTTAGCATTAGTAGAGGCATATGATGCAGGAAAGCAAGCTTATGCAGCATCAGCCAAAAAAAAAACCTGCTCCCATTTCACCCCTCCATTCATTCCAAATACCTGTCCAGCTCAGCCTTAAATTTATTTAGGCTATCAACTTCCACAACAAAAGATGGAAGTCTTTCCACCAATCAACTATCCATTGTCTATAGGCAAACTTCTGCACATCTATCCTACAACTGTCTTTCCTCAATTTGAATTTAAGCCCTCTCAGGTGATTATTCTGAACAAGAGGAAGAATCCCATCAGCACTGAGCATGCTTAAACCATTCAAGGCTTTATGCACCTCAATCAGATCACTTCGTAGGTGCCGAGTCTCCAGACACTGTAATCTGCAAATCTTTAGCCTTTCTTCATAAGAGCAACCCTTTGTTCCATTCACTAATCTTGTTGCCCTTCTCTGTACTCATTCCAACAGCTCTACATCCTTCTTAAAATGAGGCCTGCAGACCTGTATACAGTACTCAAGGTACTGTATACTGTATACACTCCTGAGCAGGATCATCAATAGTTGAAATATCAATATCCAGTGGACCAATCTGATTCATCCCTTTCCTTCTAGAGTTTACATACGTAAAGAACTCTTTGCTGTTTTTCTTTGCATCCTTTGCCAAAGATTTCTCATAATCTGCCTTTGCCTGCCTAATCTCCTTTGTAACTTGGTTACACATCAGCTTATATCTATCATAGGCTTCCTTGTCACCCATTAATTTATGTATCCCATGCACTTTTCTTCTCTGCCATATGTCTCATTAGTTCATCTGACATCCATTTAGGCCTAAACCTTGAACAATATTTCTTAGTTGGTAAGTAAAGCCAGTACCTCCCAAGATAAATTCTTTGAATGCCTCCCATTTTGAATTTGCTGTTGGTAACTTCATCAGTTGGTCCCACCGTATAGAATTTAAATACTGTCTCAGACCACCATAGGCACCTTTACGAAAGCAAAAACCCTTCCCTTTCCTGCTGATGGTAGTTACCTCTTTTAGTAAATCCCACTTCCACACACACTGTGATCATTGCCACCTAGTGGTTCCATTATCTGCAGATTTTTAATGCATGAAGAATCAGTACTGATAATCAGGTCAAGAGTGTTACTCTCTCTTGTTGCCTCTCTAACATTCTGCTGTAGAAAACAAATCGTTCAGGTGGTAGATGACTTTCATCAACCGGTGAAATACCACCACTTTGCTTATTGGAGGCTTGAAGTGGTGAAACCCATGTTTAGTCTCTAGAGCAAAGTTTCCGGCATCCCCCCCCATACTTCTCCTTCAACCCATGCACGGTACTAAGTACTATAGGTTTTGATACCTTTCGTGTTTGGGGTTTTCATAAAAAAAAAAAAAAATCATCCAATAAATCCATAAAAGACTTGATAGTGTGCGAGTGACCAACCCAAGTTCCAGTTTATATCTGGGAATTTAAAGTCCCCCATTATAAGACTCTCTGATTTACTCGCCCACTCTATTTCTCTGTACAGTTCCTTATTATACTCATCAGAGTCATTAGGCCTATAACACACTCCTACTCTCAATTTTGATCTCCCAGTGCTTATGTCACACCTAACTGACTCAACACTGCACTGTCCAGCGATGTCGATTGGCTGCACTTCCTTGGATTTTGTGTGTTTTTAAACTAATAACATAACCCCTCCTCCCTTGCTATCCTGTCTATCCCTCCTGTACACATTGTACTCCCCAAATTCCAGTTCTGCATTCCTTATATCTGTGTGACACTACATCTGTGATATCCCAACAATATCTGCCTTTGATGTTTTGACCAACACCTCAAATTCATTAAATTTATTTACCAAACTCCTAGCATTGTAGTATACGCAAGTATACATACACCTGTTCCTATTCGTAGCTACCCTAACACAACCCATGTGTTTACTGGTACCGCAATGACTCCCAGCCATCTCTGAAATACCCTGCATCATGTTTTCCAGGCTGCTGCTCATTCCAATAGAAGCAGTGCAAGAATCACTTTCACTTCTGACAACACTGAACCCTGAGGGACTGTTAATCTCTTAGTCCTTGTATCCCTCCAAGCTAGCAGTTTTCCGACCCACCTAACACCGCCTCGATAGCATCAGCAAATATTCTTGCACCCTTTCTATTTAAGTGTATCCCATCCCTGTAGAAGCAGTCTCTCCTGTTAATAAGTATAGAACAGGCTGAGAAAAATTTTACCTCTTGAGCCTTGCACAATCTTTCCAGGGTCGAATTTATCGACAAGGCTCTCATCATATACTCCCTCCTATCGTGTCTGGGCAGAATTGCAGACACTTTCAAATTAAACCCTAATTCATGGCTTTTTTTTTTAACAGTGACCTGTACTTGTTAAGTAATTCTGCCGGTTTCCTACTCTTAATATCATTAGTGCGAACGTTTACAACAATATCACCTTTTGAATTTTGCTCGAGTTGTGACTCGGTATCTAACTAGAAGGTATGCTCAACGGTGGATAGGTAGAGGTGGGCCTGTAATTTGGCCTCCCAGATCATCAGACAAATCCTATAGATTTTTGTATCTATGGTAATGTAAAAAGCTTGGTGTACACTTCTGACAATAACACAGGTGAGGAATTGCAGCGTCAGGTTGAAGCAGCCTTTCAGCAAATTGCGAATTCTCTCAGGCATTCCTGGGTAATTTCTAATTTAGGCTATGGATGCAAGGACAACATTTTGAACACCTTTTGTAATATTCTGTAACATGTAACATCTGTAAAATCCTGTGGTGTTGAAACAAAAAATTAAAAATGTATTATCTTATGTTTAATAAAACCACCCTTAGCAAAGGATTCACAGCTTTCTGCTAAACTAGTGCTCCCACAGTCAGTGGTGGATCTTAACAGAAAATGTGCATTATCTTGAAAACAATTGATTTGCAGCCTGATGTTCACTGGGGCTTTTTTGCTTATTTTAGTTTGTACTTTTCACCTTTAAATTACTGACCATCATTTTTGAAACACCTGTGTATATATATATATAATGTATATATTATGTCTCTAAATGGCATGTGTTTGGTGGTCTACTTGGCTGTTTGCTGGATGATTCTCTGAGTTTCTGCAAGAATAAATCATGCTACCCTCAACGGAGGCCAACTTACTCAGCCACGTTTCAAAAAAAGCACACAAAAAGTCCTTGCATTATCGACCAGATTTGAATCCAACTCTTCTCAACGTGATGTGGGGAAGATGACAATTCAACCAACTGTTGGCTCTGTGGAGTGAGTTTCTTCGTGAGCTTAAATATTAATTTTTTCTTATTGTTTTACTTTGTTTCAAATATTAGAGTTAAATTGTTTCAAAAATCAAATTAATTCAAAAAAGAGACAAAAAAATTAAAAGAAATTCAAAAAAAATCATACAAATTTGTAAAAAATTCATAAAAACTTATCATTACTTCTTTTTTATGTAATACTAACTTCTACATATATTTATATATCACTGATTAAAATTTGTCAAGTTCTCAATGTGAATTTTGAAGAATTTTGATTTTTGTAAGCTAAAACTTGACAATGGCTGACAGGTTTGGATCACTTAGAAACACAGATAAGAGATAGCAGCACTAATTAGAAGATTTATACCATACTTTGAAGCATTATTTGAAACAATCGTTGTTTTGTCTAACCACAATGTGATGTATTCACAGGTAGTGTTAACAGGTGGTGAAATCAGGTAAGGGATGGGATATACTTATATAGAAAGAGCACAAGAATATTTGCTGATGCTAAGGGTCAATGTTAGGTGGATTGGAAAACTGCTAGCATAGGAGATACACAGACTAATAATAGCTGCAGGCAGAGGAGAAAGTGATTCTTGCATTGCTTCTATTGGAACAAGCAGCAGCGGCAGCCTTGAAAGCAAGGTGCCAGAGATTTCAAGGACTGCTGGAAGTCATCATGGAACAAATAAATACATGGGCTGTTTTAGGATAATTAAGAGTAAGAACAAGTGCATGTATAATTGCATGTACACCAATGCTAGGAACATGGTAAATAAATTTGACAAATTTGAAGTGCTGCCCAAGTCAACAAATGCAGACATTGAGGGGGTGTTAGAGACATGGTATTACTCAGATATAAAGGATGAAGAATATGAATCTGTGGAATACAATGTATACAGAAAAAAAAAAAGAGAAGATGGGGGAAGGAATTATGCCCTCAGTTAAGAAGCACATAAAATATAAGCATTGCAGACAATTAACATGGGTGGCCAGCGCAACATTGAATCATTTTGGAGTGAATGACTGAATGAATTCGGTAAATTTTGTTTTCACTGAGAAAACAGAATGAGAGAAGTGTGTTAAAGGCCAAATGACTGTGTTGAGTACAATGAACAACTATACAGAGAAACATAGTGGGCCAGTAAATAAGAATGTCGTATAATGGAGTATTTTAACTTTCTAGATATTGACTGGAACTTGTGTTAGTCACTTACACACCAGCAAGACTTTTGTGGATTTATTGGATGACTGTTTTCTACAGCAGCATGTTAGAGAGGCAACAAGAGAGAGCAATACTCTTGAATGGAACAAAGGGTTGCTCTTACGAAGAAAGACTTAAGTTTTGCAAATTACAGTGTCTGGAGACTAGGCACCGGCGAGGTGATCTGACAGAGGTGTATAAAGCCTTGAATGGTTTGAGCATGCTCAATGCCGATGGGATTCTTCCTCTTGCTCAGAATAATCACCTGAAAGAGCATAAATTCAAATTGAGGAAAGACAGATGTAGGATAGATGTGCGGAAATTTGCCTTTAGCCAGCAGGTAGTTGGTTGGTGGAACAGACTTCCATACCTTGTTGCGGAAGTTGATAGCCTAAATAAATTTAAGGCTCAGCTGGACAGGTATTTCAAACGAACGGAGGGGTGAAGTAGAAGTTTTTTTTTTTTTTCTGGCTGATGCTGCATAAGCTTGCTTTCTTGCATCATATGCCTTTACTAATACTAATGCTAATGACCCCATTATTGCAAAATTTTGGACAACACCACTGGATTAAAGTAATTTCTGTCGATAGTAATTTTCATAGGACATATATGTGAAGGAAGGTTATTCCAGAGAACAGTAGCACAATAGATAAATGAGAAAGAGAATAAATTAGTTCTTTGAGGAGGACAGTGAATGGATGCTGGTTGTAGCAGATGTTTGGACTGGTTTGAAAGGTATCAAGGGAAGTACAGATATCAATTCAGAAGAACAATGCCCATAGAAGTATCTATAGAAAATGAATGCATCAAAAACTGAACATCTATGAGACAGAGTGGAGAGATCTTGTAAGAGAAGAGTCATTAAGAAACTTGACCGCCCACTTTTGAAAAGAGTCTATATGTTTGAGAGAAGTTTACGGGGCACCACACTGATCATAGAAACAATATTCCATGACTGGATCAATTTCATTTTTGTTCAGAGTGAGTGGCTGTTTGGAAGAAAAGTACCCTATTGGAACTATTGAGCACTGACAACACTGTATTCAAAGTTGCATTTATTCACTGATATAAATACATGATATACAAATTAATTAATGTATACAATGCATTATATTTCAGGCATGTTAGCAAATAATAATAATAATACACAAAGTTCTAAAAATAATTCATAATTTATAACAAAAAAAAGAACAATGATTATGTTCAAACTGAAAATATTTCATTTCTGTGAATTCGCCACATTGCCCATTCATTCTTCTAATCAGCATGTGGCAACAAACACAATATCGTATCAAAAAAGCCTATGTGATATTTATGAAAAAAAAAAAAAAAAAATTGTTGGATTTCTATTGGTGAATTTTGATGAAAATTTGAAAAGGTATAAATCATTTTAATAAAGAGAAATATAAAATTTCATGAAAATCTATCCTCTGGATGTCTAGGTGGACAGATAAACAAAGACATACTATTGTAAAATTTTAATGAAATTTGGGATGATGCTACAAATCTTTCTAAAAGTCCCAAATATAAAATTTCATGAAATTCCCTCTGCTGTGAGTCGAATTATTATATGAGGTTGGAAAAAATAAATAACTGCCCAATTTCTATTAGTCTAATTTTAATGAAATTTGGAATGGCTCTACTGATAATTTTAAAAGGCCCAAATATAAAAAAATTCATGCAAATCCATCCATCAGCAGTAGAGTTGTTACACACAGATGTATAGAGAGATGGAGAGACATGGTGCAAACAATAGCTACATTATGCATATATGCCAATGGACCTAAAAAACAGTAGTAAAAATAAAATTGTATGCATCAAAAAATGTACAATTACTGTATCAAAAAATGTTCAGCAACCTATGTAAAAAATATGGCGATAGATAAAAAAAGAAAAAACTTACCACACACACTACTTGCATGTCCAATATGATGCTTCCCTTTTTTTTTACGATGTCAATTTTAAATCTAATAGCTTCCCTTTTTTTTTACGATGTCAATTTTAAATCTAATAGCTTCCCTTTATTTTTTACAATGTCCATATGGTTTGGTCACCAACATCATAATGGTTCATTAAAGATTTAATGGATGCACCGTTTTCAAACTTTTGAATAATTTCAAGTTTTTGTTTAACTGAAAGCGCAACTCTTTTGCATTTACCCATCATTTTCACAATTTCTAAATAAAAAAAATAGTTACTATTTAAAAAAAATTCCGACATCCCTGACATAATGAAACAAAATTTGTCTTTTTGCGGTGCAATGGAAGACAAAAATTGAACTGAACACAAGAATTTACTTGAATTTTGTGATTTCTGGTTGATTTTTTTTTTTTTTTTTTTTTTTTTATTTGAAGTCTTGACCTGTCCTGGTTAATCCGATCCCAGTAAATTGAGAGTCTGCTGTATTTGTAAACTGTAGGCAGTTCTGGCCCACAGAACGAACCCCATTGCACATGGGATTCGTTCTGTGAAAAGTTTATACAAACTTTTCATAAAAGCCAGTCAGGAAAGTATAAGTAAGGTTCCAGCCAATCATCAGTAAGGTTCAGTTGGTTTGCTTTATGGACCAGTCAGTGAAGCAAAGCAACTGAACCATGAGGAACATCAGCATTAGTGGAGATAATAGAAGACAGAAAGCCATTTACCATCACTTGCAGTGCGACTAGAAACAGAACAGGATATCCAACTGCAAAAAATAGCTGGCAGTCCATAAGATGGGAACTTGTTTAGAAGACTTCCTTGCCAAACGCAATCAAAAGTTGTATAAATGTCAAGCGCAACTGTTTGAGTTTCAGCAAATTTTTCAACTGAATTTGTTCGAAGATATGTAACGTAACATAGCTGATATATCACCAGTAGAGAGACACTGATGGAATCTGTGTTAGTGGTCACTGATCTTATGAAAGGTTTCAAGATAATTTAAGAGTTGGTGTGTTATAGGTTTCCCCATTAATTTTAATAGAGTATAGGGCAGTGAAATGGGGTGATAAGATCACCCATAACCTATATGATTGGATTTGCCAAGTTCATTGAGAAGAACTAGTTAAACCTGTTAAATCCTTAATTGGGTGCCACAAATTACCTACTTTTATTTTTATAATCAAATTCAGGAAATTGTTTTTTATTCTTTTTTTTTTTTTTGTTTCTGAAAATGTGTTCAAATAGCTGTTTTCCCAGATTACAGATATGAGCAGGCGGTGACTTGCGAGCTGAATGTGACTCAGGACGCTAAACTGCAGGTTTACCGACTCGCTTTGTTTCGGTCTCAGTCTGCCTCAAGCTATCATGCAATCAGGTTGTATACAGAGTGTTTCTGTGATTTCTGAATTGTGACTTTATTTATTAAATAATTTTGCAATCCTTACAATTTAAAATGGCATCAAGTGATAGAGGAGTTAAAAGAAAGCATGTGAACTTAAATGTGGTGCAGAAATTAGAGCTAATTGAGAAATTAGAACAAGATGTCTCAGTAGCAAGTGTTTCTCAAATTTATGGCATAAAAAAAACAAACTGTTTCTGATATCCATAAATCAAAGGCCAAATTGCAACATTTTTTCTTTAAAATACAGCGTTGATAGCTCTAAATGTGGTTCTACAGAGGGGAGTAGAAAACACATGAAAGTTGCGCAAGATAAAAACTTAGAAGAAGCTATGTATAAGTGGTATATTCAACAGAGGTGTTAATGTACAAAGTTTTGAGTTGAAATCTGCATGTGAAACTCTTGGAAAACACATGGGACTTTAATGTTAAGCCGAGTGATGGGTGGCTGTGGTGTTTTAGAAACAGGCATGGCATTGTGAACAAGAAAACCTGTGATGAATCTTTAAGTGCAGACACTTCACAAGTTGAGAAAATTTATAAATGAACTTATTAAATCTGAGGGCCTTATTTTATCACAGGTTTACAATGCCGTTGAAACTGGCCTGTTCTACTGTGCTGTTCCTGAATATACACTGACCTACAAACATGAACACAGCACTTCTGGTCGCAAGTTAAGTAAGGAGTGAATTTCTGGCTTAGCTTGTGCAAATGCTGATGGCTTGCATCACCTGAAATCCATGGTGGTAGGGAAATCAAAGAAACCATGCACTCTTAAAGACATTATGAATCAGTTGCCTGTTATTTACCCCAGCTCAAAGAATGCATGGTTTACTTCAGAAATTTTTTCTGACTGGTTCTTCAACTACTTTGTCCCTGATGTGAAGCACTTTGAGACAGATGTTCTGAAAATTTCCACCAATAATGTAAAGGCATTGCTGCTTCTTGACAATGCCCCTGAGAGGTTAGTTAGTAAGGATGGCAGAATTAAATGTTTTTTTTGCCTCCTAACACAACTTCAGTTATTCAGCCAATGGACCAGGGAATAATTGCAGTCTGCAAGAGGCTGTGTAAGAAGAAGTAATGGTTGTGTTTGAGGATGAAGAAGATGCAGAAGAAGACAAAGGAGAAGCCAGGACACTTCAGAATCTACGAGCTTACAATATTAAGTCTGCGCTCTTTAACTCTGCAGCTGCTTAAAAGGAGATGAAGACTATGATTTTGGCAAATGGTTGTAACAAGTTGTTGTACAACATTGAACCGGATTTGGATTTTGAAGGATTTGAGGCAAATGACTTTCGGTGCACCCTTGTAAATGCTGGCAACCAGGAAACAACTGAAGATGATGTTCTGAAATGGCTTGAAAATGACAAAGGCAATCCTGGCTACCAAGTCCTCACTAAAGAATAAATTGTGGATGAGGTTCAATATGGCAAGGCAGGCAAAGAAGAAGAAGACATTGAGGAAGAGCAAATTACACCAGCACGGCCTACACTGTCTGAAATAAGAAATCTCATGGACATCGCCATCCACTACATAGGGACATCTTCTGACCCTGAAATTGTCCCTTACTATGAACATTTTCGGCAGTTCAGGGCGATCATTATTAACAACATCAGAGTGGCAAACAACTGAAGTTGGACGCTTTCTTTAAGCGAACTTCACTGACTCCCACTCCTATTTCACCTCCAACTGCTTATACATCTCAACCGTCTACAAGCAAACAGATGACACTAGTGCTTTCATTTGTGAACATTTCAGAAGAATCTGAAGCTGAGGATTCCCCTTCACCTCTACCTTCAGATTCTGAATAACGACTACTGTACTACTACAACTATTGTCATGGCAAAATACTCTTCAACTACACTGTCAAAAAGGTGAGTAAATATTACATATTCTTTATTACATATAATCTAATAATTTTATATTGTACAGTACTGTATATTGTATTAAAGTTTTTTTTTTTTTTTTACATTAAGAACAATGAAAAATGCCCCCCAGGTTACATTCAATTTAACGGACTTTCAGCATTAACGGACACCCCTTCTCCCCTATTAGTCATTAAATCGAGGGTTTATTGTATCTAGATTTCAGTAAAGCTTTTGATATGGTCCCTCACAGAAGATTGCATAAACAGGAAGAAGTTAAGTCCTATGCTGGATTATAGGCTAAAAGATTTTGGCAACCAAGAGTTGCCATTAATGGTCAGTCTTTAGGGTGGCGCAGCATAGCAAATGGCATTCCTCAGGGATCACATTGGGTCCCCTCTTATTTCTAATTTTTATAAATAATACTGACGAGTGTATCCATGGTAAGCTGTCAAAGTTTGCTAATGATTGGGGGGGGGATTAACAATCCAAGCAAGGCCATGTTGCTTCGAAAGGATTTATGGACTGGTTGCACATATATACTCTAAAAAATGGCAACTAATGTTTAATGTTTCTTAGAAGCATTAAACTGTCCTGGAGTCAAGTATAAGCTATGGGAAGATGAGCTAAAAGTGGTTAAAGATGAAAAAAAGAAAAAGGCTTAGGTGTTATGATTTTATCTAACATGAAATTTTGCATTCAGTGTAAACAAGTGGATAGGAAAGCACATGATGTCCAGTCTATGATTTATAGGGCCTTTGCTAATAGGGAGACAGATGTTATTATCTTTCTTTACAAGGCAATGATAAGACTGCATTTCAAATATTGTATCAAGGTCTAAAGACCACACCTGAAAAAAAAAAAAAAAAAAAAAGAAATTTTGGGGAGGATCCGGAGAAGAGTAATCAGATTTGTGACAAATGCATAGCTATATATGCATGAAGGCTTGGAAGGCGTAGACTACAGAGTTTAAAACTAGACATCTAAGGGAAGATTTAACTGAGATATATAAGACACTGAAGGGGTTGGGAAAATGAAAGAGAAACGTCTTTCTTCTTCATTGCACAAGGCCCAAAACAGGGATCACAAATATAAAATAACAGAAGATTGGATCTCATGAAGATCCAATCTTCTTGAGACCTGCTGCTCACAGGATTTCACCTATGGGCAGCAGGTTGTCAAACAATGGAATAAGTTATTTTAATAAATTCATTGGAATAATGTAACTTATTCCAATGAGTTTAGTTAAGTTTAACCCTTTGTGGTCCAATGTCACATTGGGTGTGACATCATAAAATTCCTCTTCACTCCAATGTCATGTCCAGTGCACCCATCAGCATTTCTGAATTTGTTTTCCAGTTGTACTGGCACAATTACTGTACTATCATCTATTTACATTTCATATAAACAATTTGAAGAGCTAAATCCTTGTTTGTTGATGTTTATATTCAATTATTAAGCACATGTACTGGTGAATTTTTTTTTTTACCTCTTTCAATCAGATGTTGTGATGCTGAACGTTGGCATTTCTTATTATGCAATTTGTATTCTCAGTGTATTGCTATTTATTTATACTTCATATAAACAATCTAAAAAACTAAATCATTTTAATACACTCCTACAACCTAACAGTTAACAGCAAGCAGGTTTTTTTTATTCCATCCTTCTCAAGTACAACATGGTTTAGCTTGGTTTGTTGTTGTTTTATGGCACATTGGCAACTAAGGCCACAATGCGACAAGTCAAAGTGCAATGTGGAAACAAGTGCGGCCGCCAGCATTTCTGATTATAAAATCTATTTTCCTCGCTGTACTGCCATCCGTTTACACTTCACATAAGTGATGTGAAAAACTAAGTGGATGTTTATTGGTGCTTATATTCAATTGTTAATGGCAGGCTGCACTGTTTTTTTTCAGTGTTAAAAGTCAACAGATAACTCATACCCTGTGTTAGGTGAAGGACAGTGCAACCTCCATATAATGTGAATATCTGGTGACAACTTTAATGTCCGCATTATAAGCTGAAAAAATTTTACCATTTTTTTCCAAGTTTTTTTTAAACATAAAATACACTTTGCTTAGTAAATAAATACTTTAATTACTAAAGTTTCATGAGCATACAGACTAAAAGACAAAGTATTAACGATATCATTCTTTACGTTCTACTAATACACAATGCTGTTTACACATCCTTTCTGAAATAGTCATGTAATTTAGTTTGCCAGAACTGATGACAGCATTTTTTCAGTACATAATTCTTGATAGTGGTCAGATGCAATAAATGAAGCAGTTCACTAGCATTCTGACATTCTAACCATGCCATCACTTTGTTAACGTTTTCAAGCACTTTGTTAATTTCTGGTGCTTTTTTTCTTAAACAAGTCATTCATATTACCTTCTGAGTCGCTCCCTAAGTTACAAGCAGTCTCTTGTTCTGAAAACACTCCTAATTCAAAGTTATTACTGGTCTTGTCTTTTCCAATACAATTTTTCCAGCAGTTTTCAATTTCTGTTGGGCATACTCTCCCATGCTAATCCAATATTGTATGTAACATCCTTCATTGTTAGTGTTTTCAGAAATTCTAGAAATTGAATTTCTGAGATCACAACACCAGCAAGTAGCTAACCATGACAGTAGACTTTGAAGGGTCGAATAATGTCCCCATCCATGGGCTGAATTAGTGCAGTTGTTCCTTAGCAGAAATGAAACTCTGATCTTGCCATCTTTCGATTTCAGGACATCAGTCAAAGGATGAGCTGGACAGTGATCTAACAATAACAGAGCCATTTCTTCAATTTTTTTTTTTTTTTTTGGAAAGAAAGTGGCGTCTCATCTCACCAATGATACAAACTCACTTTCAAACCATGAAGCAAAAATATCACTCTTCTTCCAAGCATTGGAGCTATTTTTATATACACTGGAGACTTCCAACTCTTACCAATGTACAGTGGTTTTAGGTTGTGACTTCCAATCTTGTTTGTGCACAGTAACACAGTAATTCCTTCTTTGTTAGTTTTCATGTCCACTTTGTCAGGTGCCTTTTTAAAATCAAGTGACTTTTCAGGGAGAAGTTTATAGTACAGTGTTGTTTTGTCACAGTTATACTACTGTTCATCTGTGAATTCACCATCTTGAATCACATTATGCAGAAATTCATGTAATGGTAACATTACGTTACCAAATGTAGATTTGCCTACAAGACTAACCTAATGGCAAGCTTTCCATCTCCAAAGCCACTCCTTCAGCTTTAAATGTGTCATCATCTCCATCAAATAGCTTACGAAATTTAAATAACTCTTTCAATAATCTTTAACTTTTCTTCAACTGTATAATTTTTTCTTTTGGTGGCCAATATTTCTGTCCTACTGATTTACCAATTCTACCATGTATTTATTTCTGATGTCCTAGAATTTATGGTGTTTTGAGAAAACCAAATCAAAACCCAACTATCTGGCCTATCAGAGTGCCAAACCAAAGTCACATAATTTCTCCACAAATCACTTGTCACTTCACTTATAATTTTGTCTAGTTTAGCCCTGAGCAGTTTTTGCTATCTTAAGTGTAACTTCTAGTGGAAGAAAGGATGTCATGTGCTGTTGTTTACAAAAATTTACTTTGTAACTAATATAACACACTTGACAAATGATAGCTGAATTTCCCTCTAGAAATAGCTGTTTGTAATTGACATTACATTGATACACTCTTTTATTGCATCTTTAGCTGAGGGAAGAAACTGGGTGTCTACAGTAATTAGTCTCTGACAAGTCCTGTGGTTTACAAAAATTACTCTGCAACTGAATACTGAGTATATCAAAGAAAATATACAGCCAACTTTTAGTTAATGTCCTCTCCTTGAAATACAGTAGTAGGATTTTTTCCAATATGAAATTGCTAGTTCTTTTAACATACAACTTTTTTTCATAATTCATTTTGGGGAAATGATCGTACCTGCAGTATATCCAAAACTTCAGTATGAACAGGCACGTTATTTTGAGGTTGCACTGCTACACACTATTTACAGTTGCCATCAAGATCTAGTAAAACAGCCTTCGTGATGGCGATACTGTGAAAATGTTAGACATTTCTGAAGAAACTGAAGGGGAAGGAAAATTTTCCTTCCCCCCTCAGAAATGTTAGACATTTCTGAGGGGGGGGAAGGAAATGCTCACAAATAGATGGTTTCCAACTGTTCCATGTGATGCGACTGGGTTTAGGTTTCACTTAATCAACTAACAAAGATTTCTGATGCTATTATCAACATGGGACTAAATGAGAAAAAACTGATATAAAGAAATATTGGTCTGAAGAATGGACATAGAGAATTAAATTTTTCAAGAATGTATTTATCAGGAAGAGATTTCAGTAGATGTTTAGAATGTTGCATCTTTGCCCACCCACAAAAGAATACATAAAGAACTCAAATTACGTGCCATAAAGTAAAACATATTGTTAATTATCTGGATGGAAGATTTTGTGAATATTTTCTTCCAGGAAAAAATATTGCATTAGAGCTTTTAAACTGTTCTGCCATGCTATTTTATATTTTTCATCATGTAAATCTGAAAATAAATAATTTTTGAGACTCACCTTTCAACTAGTCATTTGTTTGATTAATAGAGCTGAACCACATGGGGAAAGATAGTGAAAATAATGCTGGACTACAAAGGGTTAAAGCAGAATTGGATGATTATCTTGTGAGAAGGGGAATTGTATGAAGATTCTGCTTTATGTTAGTTATTATTATTATTATTTTATTTATTTATTTTTAATTGATGCAGAAAAAGCTTCCTTGCATCACTTGGCCTTACTAATATTAATCCCCTTTGCTCATCAGCTTCAACAGCATGCTGAATAAATGAGTTTTATTGACACCTAATAATGCCAGGCAAGATATGTCATAAAATTACTGACACCAATGAAAACTTTGACTCAAAATCTTGAAATGTTTTCCTCATTGCTTGATCTGAATTTTGATTTTTGGCTTTTTTTTTTTTTTAACACTAAAATAAATAAATGAATAAATAAATAAATAAATAAAGCATATAAAAATGCATCAAGATTAAGATGTTCTTCTTGAAGGGAATAAAACTGATTACACTGCACTGAAATTCTTGTATTAAAATTTAACAAAAAAATTTTTCTAAACATATCATTTTTATAATAAAACTAGCATAACTTTGTGGATCACTCTTGCATCTTTTATTGCATCTCTAGCTGAGGGAAGAAACTGGGTGTCTACAGTAATTAGTCTCTGACAAGTCCTGTGGTTTACAAAAATTACTCTGCAACTGAATACTGAGTATATCAAAGAAAATATACAGCCAACGTTTAGTTAATGTCCTCTCCTTGAAATACAGTAGTAGGATTTTTTCCAATATGAAATTGCTAGTTCTTTTAACACACAACTTTTTTTCATAATTCATTTTCATCAAATTCTGAATTTAACATACATAATGTTATTTATACATAAATAACATTATGTATGTTAAATTCAGAAATAGTATTAGTATTTACAACATGATGTAAGGAAGTAAAGTTTATACAATATCAGCCAAAAAAACACCTCATTTCATTTGCCCATTCTGGTCAATTATCCAAACAGTCTCTAGGTTTATTCAAACTATACACTTTTGCAACAGATGGAAATTTTTTTTCCAATGATCAGTTACTTTTTGGCTGAATGTAACTTTTCATATATCTATTCTGCAATCTTATTTTTGAATTTCAGTATATGCCCCCTTACTTGTGACATGAGAAAGATATAAAGAAGCCATCAGCACTTAGTACTTACTTAATATTGATGGCATCTTTACCCTTTTGAAGTATTATACACTTCAATTAGGTTACCATGCAAATGCCTAGTTTCCAGAGACTGCAATTTACAGAATCTCACTTTTCTTTTCAGTGATGTTGGTTTTTCTTGGTAAGAATCTCATTTTGTACAACCCCTGTACTTTTCAAATAGATCTACGTCTTACCCAAAATGAAGTTTCCAAACCTATATGCAATATTCCAAATATGGTCTTACTGTTACCTTGTACAATGGGATAAGCACTAGTTTATCCCTATTGGCAAAGCTCCTGTATATCATTGACAGGACACCATGAGCTGTTCCAGCATCTTGACTGCAATGCTCAGAGAATTCATTTTAGCTATACAATTAAACCTATATCTTTTTGTATAGTCCATTATCTTCAGTTTGGTTCCACTCAGAAGGCATGTTATTGTGGAATTACTACTACCTAAATGCAATATTAACTTGCATGTATCATTGCTACATAACTCGGTTACCATTTTCCAGCCCCATCTAGCTCCCATTGAAGATAGATAGGCTGAAAAATTAACTACTAACCACTTTTGTAATTAATCATTCTGCCCAACTTTGCTAATTTAGACATCATGCTTGAAATATCTACATCAATATTATTAATATACTAAAAACATTAAGGGTCCAACATCAACACCTGTGGAATCCCACTCATCACATTGAATTTAAATTGAAAAAGAATGGTTGAAGGATAGATGGTGAGTTGGTTTTTTTGTTTTTTGTTTTTTTGCTGACTCTGTATTGGCTTGCTTTTTTGCATCACTACTGGCAAAAACTATTCTCAACATCCTTTGACGTCTCCTTTAATATCTAACTGTTAATTTTTTTTTTTAATTATGCACAAATTCAGAAAACATTTATGGTGACTAAGCTTAATTTTCTTGAATGTTTATTTGCAGACCTTCCTCTGGTCTGCAAACTTGGACATTAAGCCTGACATTTCTTCATCAATATCATTGATAAATATAGAAAACAACAATGGGCCCAACACCAAACCTTGGGGGACTCCACTAATAACATTAGCCCACGAATATCAGTGTCCACTGATTACTACTCTGTCTTCTCCCACTCAACCATCCCTTTATCTACAGCAGCAACTTGCCCTTAATGCCACAATGCTCCAATTTATACAGCAGTCTTTTATGTGTACAGCATCAAAAACTTTCCTGAACTCCAAGTATATGATACCAAAATTGTTTTTTGAATCCAGTTCCTTTATGACCATATCCTAGTATCCAATCAAATTGGTCACACAAGATTTCCCCTTAACAAACCCATACTGTGCCTGAAGTATAATTACAGTCTTGTCTGGATGATCCTGCATTACTTCTTTTACTAGTGACTCCATTATTTTCCCTGGAACAGAAGATAAACTAGTAGGTCTATAATTACTTATGTCACCCTTTAATCCCCATTTGTGAATTACAGATACATTCGCACCTCTCTAGTCCACAAGGACCTATACCAAATTCAAAGATGCTTTTCATAATTATGGCTAAGGGTTTGCTTACATCCTTTGATGCCTCCCTAAATAAACTGAATAGATCTGATCCACCCCAGGTGACCTTTTTATGTTTAACTTCAACAATTTGTCTTCCACTTTCATTTCAGTTATCACAAAACCATTCAGCTCCGTATTAGAGTGATAAATTTCTGCCATCTCCGTAGCCGAGTGGTCAGGAGCAGGAGTGCAGTAGCACATGCTCCTTGAATAGCCCGGGGTTCAAACCCCTGACTGCTAAATATGGTCGATCTGCCAACCCGACTGAACCAGCATGGCAGATTATGGTCCATTTCCCTCAACATGAATTGTTGAGGAGGCTTCCATTCCTGCAGTGGGTTGATAATGACTGCAGTTTACCTTTTTTTTTTATCCTCCTCCCCAAAGAATTCCACATATATGAATACAGATGCACAATACCTATTCTGCCTGTCTGAAATCTGAGCAGGATCAAAAACAGATGAACCATTGACATCAAGTGGATCTATGTGATTCATCTCCCCTTCTTTCTAGTATTAATATAAGTAAAGAAGTCTTTGCCGCTTCTCGTGGCATTCTTTGCCAGACACGTAGTCTGCTTTGGCTTGCCTAACCTCCTTTGTGACTTGACTGCAGACTATTTATATCTTCCATATGCTTCTGTATTACCTCATAATTTATTTGCATACCATATATTTTTCTTTCTGCCACATGTCTCAAGAGTTCATCTGACATTCATTTAGATATAAGCCTTGAATATTATATTATTATTTGGTATGAAAAGCCTAGTAGCTTCTAATAGTGTCTATGATTATTTCTTTGAATGCTTCCCATTTACAATTTAGCATTAGTAGAGGCATATGATGCAAGAAAGCAAGCTTATGCAGCATCAGCCAAAAAAAAACACTTCCATTTCACCCCTCCATTCGTTCGAAATACCTGTCCAGCTGAGCCTTAAATTTAGGCTATCAACTTCCACAACAAGGGATGAAAGTCTGTTCCACCAACCAACTACCTGCTGGCTAAAGGCAAATTTCCGCGCATCTATCCTACATCTGTCTTTCCTCAATCTGAATTTATGCCCTCTCAGGTGATTATTCTGAGCAAGAGGAAGAATCCCATTGGCATTGAGCATGCTCAAACCATTCAAGGCTTTATACACCTCTATCAGATCACCTCACCGGTGCCTAGTCTCCAGACACTGTAATTTGCAAAACTTAAGCCTTTCTTTGTAAGAGCCTTTGTTCTATTCACTAATCTTGTTGCCCTTCTCTGTACTCGTTCCAGCAGCTCTACATCCTTCTTGAAATGAGGCCTCCAGACCTGTATACAGTACTCAAGGTGTGGTCTGACCCTTGCCTTATACAAGGGAATAATCACCTCCTTATCCCTGCTAGAAAAATTCCTGTATATCATTGACAAGACACCATGAGCTACTCTTGCAGCCTGTCTGCACTGCTCAGAGAACTTTATATCTGCCTGCACAATTTCCCCCAGGAAATTATGCAGGCAGATATATTCCTTTTCATTCTCTACCACTGATTTGTTGTTGGTGACATCATTAGATGGTCTCACAGTACAGAATTTAAACACTGAGATCGCTGTAGTCTGTTGTATAAAATCTATTGTTTTTGAAGAAATATAAGTCAAAATGTAAGTTGCCCTATATTTTATTATGTTGCCAAATGCAGTAAAAATTTTCTTCAGAAGATACAATGAAGTGTCATTTCTGTCAACATTTATATACAGGAGTAATTGTGTTAATAATTCCCATTAAGGAAGAATGTGGAAGCTATTTAACTAGCTTTCACATTCTTCAGTTGGCAAAAAAAAATTTGTTATTTTAATATGTTCATACCTTCGTTTTTATTTTCTATCTGTGTGAATAGCAAAAATTTATCCACAATGATTATTCAATGCTTCCTCATTACATACATCTGGGAATCATCTAACAATAAGCTTCACATGAAAAAGCAGAGTAAAACAAGTACTAAGCACTTACAGATACAAAAGTTACTTTTTTAAAAAGGTCCAAAAATAACCAAAATTGCACATACCTGCAATATCATCACAAGCGAGGGAAGACCTCCAGTACTTTTTGAAGCTATATATTTCCGTGTCTTTTCTGAATTAAAAGAATATAATTATATTTCATAAATTCTTTAATTTATATAACCAAAATTACTATTACTGTATTGTTCTTCCTGTTATATTATTATTATTATTATTATATATTCAAGCCTAAATACTGGCTTATACTAAATACATCAATACCACTGAATTATATTTTGCAACAATAACTATGCTTTAAGGGTTCAAATCTTTTCTATAATTTTGCACTTTTACCTCCACCACAGTAATTCTAGTATTTAGCAATTTGCAGGTAAAAGGATGTTTGATAATTGCAAATTATTTTCCATTATTTGTTTCAGTCAAATAATGGAACACAAGTAATGGTAGTAGGTGCTTCTAATATAGTGAATATGTTACCTGGTCAATTCTGAAGAAATGGATAATATATACCCACTCCCTTGTTTAAAAAAAAAAAAAAAAGAATGAAGTAAGAAATTATCATTCCTTATATTTATGCACTGTCTGATTATCACTTTTCCAATTTTTAAACAGGAGCATAGGAAGGATACAATCCCTATCCATGAAAGACTGCTTGCAACAGTTCATTTCATTTGCTTTTCCAATTTTGTTTTTAAAAAATTGCATCAAAAGGGTATATCTACTATTTCTGCTGGGTTGCTTATGTTACATATTCGCTCTATTCCAAATACATATATCACTGCCCCAAACCCTTGTTTAAAAAATGCGAAAAGTGAATGTGGAACATTTTTTGATAATTTTGAACTTTTACTTTGGTAAAAGTCCAAAATTATCAAAAATTCACTTTGGTATAAAATTACAAATTTCAAGCTTTTACTAAAATGACTTAGTAAATCCTAAGCATTACTGGATTTTGGGCTTTTACATTAATTATAAAGAAAGTTAAGGCTATTTTGTGAAAAGTTGTTCCCCTGGTAATATAAACATCAGTCCCAATAATATTATCTCCAAGTGACCTACAGCTGATTCTACTATCACATGGAGATAATATTATTGTTATTATACAAAGGAAACTATTATCTGCAAAACAGTAGAGTCAGAAGAAAATATTCAATGAGAGCAGTCAAGAATCATTATTATGCATCAATTGGAAGATTGGAAAAATTTTAAGAAGAGATACTGAATATGCAAAATCAAACATAAAATTTAAACAACAAGATGTAATGAACTCACTTTTTCAAAGAAAAGTTTAGCAAAATTAATTTGGACATTCAAAATAGCATGTTTAATGTCACTAATTGTGGGCTACTGTTTCTAGTGATTCCCAATAAGACATCAGTAAGAAAGGGTGATATAAAGTTGAGAAACTTGTGCGAGAGAGAAAAAATGGGGGGGGGGGGGAGACAGACTGTTTGACTAGCTGCAAATGCAACTAGTAAAATGTTACCACCATTTAAAATTGGTAAGTCTGAGAGGCCTAAGTGATATGAAAATGCAGACAATTTGCTCTTTATTTACAATTATTGATTTGGAGAGAAAATAAATTGGTCTGAATAGTTGTACATTATTAATTGACCAAATACAATAAATGAAATAATGAGAAATTAAAATTAAACAATTTTAATTTTTTTTTTTGTTTTTTTTTTTTATGTAAACCCCAAACACGAGAGGTATTAGAACCTATAGTACTTAGTACCATGCTTGGGTTGGAGGTTGAGAAGACGAAAGAAGATATTTGTTGATATTGGACTTGAACTTCTGTAAATTTTCAGGAAATACGTCTGAAGGAAGGTTGTTCCAGAAAATGGCAATTGAGTGAATAAACGAGGAAGATGAAAAGTTGGTTCTGTGAGTTTGAAGTTGGACAGTAAATGGATGTTGGCTGGTGGCTGCATGTGTTTGGACTGTTTTGAAGGAGAGAGCGGGAATTATATAAGCCAATTCAGAAGAACAGTGCCCATGGAAATATCTGTAGAAGAGGCATGCAGCAGAAACAGTACGTCTATGAGACAGCGAGCGGAGAGACTCTGTTAGAGATGAATCATTAATTAACCTAACTGCCCTCTTCTGAATGGAATCAAGAAGCCCGAGACATCACCCCAAATTCAGGAACAATATTCCATGGTAGGGCAGATTTGCCATTTATACAGAGTGAGCAGCTGTTTGGAAGAAAAGTAACGCCAAGAGCGAAAGAGAAAACCAAGTTTTTTAGATTCAGGGGAAGCAATATTTCCAATGTGCTTGCGCCAAGAGAGATTAGAAGTCAGGGTAATCCCCAAAAGAGATATATCATTTTGCCTAGAAATCAGAGTGTCACCAAAGATAAGCATAGGAGCAGAAGAATTCTTTTTGCGAGATATAAGACAAGACTGAGTTTTACAAGGGTTGAAATCAACTAAGTTGTCATTGCCCCACTAAAGAAGAAGATACCTGAAGATCAGCATTTAAGGAATTGGTAGCACATTTTCGAGAAGTTGAAGCTGATTGAGCAGTGCAAGGTTTCTCAAAATGGAAAATGGAATGCAGTGTGCTATCATCGGCAAAACTATGGATAGGATTTCAGGTCAATGGAAGGTCATTAATATACAAGAGGAAAAGAGTGGGGGAAAGAACTGAACCTTGGGGGCTATCAGCATTAGTGGAGAAGTTAGAAGACAGAGAGCCATCTACCATCACCCTCAGTGAGCGATCAGAGAGAAAACTGGATAACCAATTACTAAAAACAGTTGGCAAACCATAAGATGGAAGCTTGTTTAGAAGACCTTTATGCCAAACACGATCGAAAGCCTTTGAGATGTCAAGAGCAACTACTTGTGTTTCACCGAACCTTTCCATTGAATTAGTTCATAAATGGGTAACATAAGCCAGAATATTACCACCAGTGGATCGACACTAACAGAATTCATACTGGCGATGGTTGATCAGACGGAAAGTTTCTAGGTAGTTTAAGAGTTGGCGGTTAATTGATTTCTCCATTACTTTAGAAAGAGTAGAAGTAATTGCAAAGGGACGATAATTGGATGGGAGGGATTTGTCACCCTTTTTAGGAACTGGCTGGATATGAGAAAATTTCCAAGAAGAAGGAAAAACACCTTTGGAATAAGAAAGTGAAAAAAGTCGGCAAAGAATAGGAGTAAGTTCAGGAGCACAGGTTTTGAGAACAAGTGGAGAAATACCATCGGGACCTGGAGCTTTCTTAGCATCGAGATTCGTCAAAATCCTTCTGACATCCTTTTGACGGAAGACCACAGGAGGCATTGAATGGAGCGTGTTGCAATGGTGGGAGGTGTTTTACCAAGATCATTAATACATGAGTTGGAAGAAAAATGGGATGCTAGCAGGTCAGCTTTATCCTTGGCTGAAGTGACAACACAACCATCTGGTTTGGACAGAGGTGGGCAAAAGTTGCGGCCAATAGCTTTGGCAAGAGACCATAATGCTCGGCTACCATTAGGGCAAGAAGCAAGTTTTCTACTCTTAGCCTGTTCAAACTCTAGTTTGGACTGATTAATAATTGCTTTACAATTGTTGCGAGCTTTGGTGTAGGCAGAAAATGAAACTGAAGAATTAGAAACAAGCCAATTACGATATGCAATATTCTTCTCTTAAACAGTCTTAGCACATTTATTGGAAAACCAAGGTTTAGATAAAGGACGAGATTTTAAAGTCGAGTATGGGATAAAGGATTCCATTCCTGCAAGAATAATTTTACTGAACGATCTGAGCAACCGATGACATCAGCAGTTTTGAAACAGTAATCCGACCAAGGAAAGGAAGAAAAGAAACCTCACAGGTCATCCCATTTTGCATTCTTGTAATGCCAAACAACATAAGGTTAGGAATAGCCATGAGATAAAGGCTCCATTGGAGAAGAGACAATCACCAAGTTGTGATCTGAAGTGCCTAAAGGACCTCTCACTTCAACCGAGTACTTAGAAGGGTTGTTTGTGAGAAACGGATCAAGCGTGTTGGCTGTATGATTAGGATTGTCTGGTATTCTTGTAGGTAATTGAACAATCTGTGCAAGGTCATTAGTAATTGCAAAAGTTTCAGCATCTCAACCAGCTGGGTCAGTGTGACTAGAAAACGGAAGCCAGCTGGAGTTGTGAACATTAAAAACACCAAGGAAAATTACCTCACTGTTAGGAAAGTTGGACTGGAGAAAGTCAAGTTCCAAAGAGAGGAAGTCAAAGAGCTCCAAGATTAGTGGAGTTGGGAGAATGGTAGAGACAACAGATGAATTTGACAAAATGAGGTAGAGAGATTTTAAGCCAGAGAACATCGAAGAGAGAAGATTCCAAATTACCAAGTCTCTGACAGGGAATATCAGAACGGACATATGTACAAGTACCACCTTTGAGGCGAAAGTAATCATACAGCAAATAATTTGGACATCTGAGATGAGCAGTAGTTGAATCAACCGATAATTGAGATTCTGTCAGAAAAAGTACATGGGGTTTGGCTGACTGCAAGTGGAAATGGACATCGTTGAAATTAGAATTGAGACCATGTATATTTGTGAAATGAATTAGGAAGTGTTTGGGAGGTTTAGATCTTTTCACAGATAAGCTTGCTCTATTAGTTTGACAATTCATGGTGTATTCAATAGTAAGAAAAAGTGGGTGGGACATGCTGTATGAAGTAATGAAATTTTTGGATATGGCGTACACATGGTAAGAATATACCCCCCACATACACACTACTCGGACTCCCTCCAGTCACTATCTGGCAGAGTAGAGGTAACAAGATTATACACTAGCTGATCCGGAAGCCTCCTAGAGAGTTACCAATAGGTTCGGTCCAGTGTACTAACTAGCGGCCGGCCTGCGAACACCGTTTTATAGCTGTACCCTCGAAACGTAAGGAAAAATGGATCTCGCCACGATGTTCATCATAACCTCAAAAGTCATCAATCATAATGCATGATGGAAGAGATGGGGAAGGGTTGACCGGAACTTAGCTCTAGAGACTAAACATGGGTTCCACCACTTCAAGCCTCTAATAAGCAAAGTGGTGGTGTTGCACCGGTTGATGAGAGTCATCTACCACCTAGTACTGCCTGGTAACATAGAGGGGCAGCATTCCTCCATGTGGTGTGGGCACCACACCTCAACCCCTGCTTACGTTGGTTCATACCTGGGTGGTCACCCACCATGTACTTGTGCATGGAGGTTATATCCAGGAGTACTAACAGTCTCACCATCGTGAAGGTGCAAGCAGAGGATTTGGCTGTCACAGATGTCCGGACTTAGCCGAAATTGGGTCCACTTGACTTGAATGTCACTCAAATATCAGTTCCATCAGTGTTTTAGACTGCCAGGTAGCAAGTACAACTTTTCTGGCATATCTGAGAGAATGTCTGTGACAACCTCAAAGACCAAATAATGATCAAAAAACTCAAGGACCAAATAATGATTGTAGACATCTAATCAACTTGCCCAAAAATTGTTCGCTTATCAAATATGTAACAGTAAAGTATTTTCCCCAAATTCAACTGCAGTTTGAAAGCCCCTTAAGAAAGGTATCATAAAGAACTTTAAGATTATACGAGCTGCTGTTAACTGCACCTGTCACAAAATTAAACAATATCCAGTCTGTAACTGAATATTCAGAAGTTATAAATGACCTGGATATTATACTTGGACTGACTGCAGACGCAAAATATAAAGTTAGCCAAAACACAATTCCTAAGAGATTCACCAAAGTAGATCTCTTAAATAATGACTGCACTTTACTATATTAAGAGGCAAATGATGAAGATATTTGTTACAGTCATATTCATAATATTTTCTCCAAAGTTTAACAGATTCTTTATTTGAATTCATATTATAGTTTGCTCTCACTTCCAAAAAATAATTAGCATTGTTAATTTTGGTCTGTGAAAGAATCAATAAAGAGGCATATATATAATTTTACATGATTTCTCAGGTACAAGATTATAAATGTCAGGATGCATAATTTTGAGTTTGTGGGAATGATAAGTTTTTGGAAATTTTAACCGTATTTTTGATTAATTAACATATTAAATTGTGTTATACAAATAGTTTAAATAGTCTTAGTCACATTCATTAGCTTATTTTTAAGTTTAGCTAGTTTTATAGCATTGTGAACAGTAAGTTACAACTTATTGTTCGTAACACTATTGTATCAGCATTTTGCCATGAATATTGTAGCACATAATGAGTAGTGCAGTGGAATAGTAGGGTTTTAATTGTGATAAATAAGTAGGTTGAAGGTTCTAATCACTTTTTGAGAATATATATCTTTTTGTGTTTGGCTAAGGAATTTTACTTTTTAGTAAGGATATACCTAATTTAACACAGCAATCATAACAGTATAGCTTAATGTATATCTTGAACTTGATAGCATAAGTTCTTAATGCTATCCTTAATGCTATACATAACAGTATAGCTTAATGTATATCTTGAACTTGATTGTAAAACTCAATAGCATAATGCATATTACTGCATTTAGAAATCTATTATTAACTAATCTATTAACTTGGTATTATTGTCAATTAATCAATTAAATTTATTAATTTTTATTGTTAATCAATTAAATTGTATTTAAATGGAAATCATGCCCCAGACTAAAGCAGCAAAGCAAGGGGCACAAAGTAGCACAAGTACTGTGATTCGGGGAGTACCAAAGGGGGCGAATCTCCATGAATCACAGCCTAAAAAAATGTGCAACTTATGAAATGTTTGCAGACCTTTCTGGAACAGGACATTATCCAGCCAAGGGAGATGTCTTTGTGTGCGTGCATGCGTGCATGCACACGCGTGCTATGTGCAGGGACTGTGAAGAAATTAGAGGCCAACTCAGCATTATAATGGACATTTATGAGGGATTAAAGAGTAGGGTACATGCCCTTGAAGGAATTAAAATGGAGGGCCCTTTGGCTCTCAGCTGCCCAACTCAACATCAGAGCTCACACTTGTACATCGTACAACTCAGCAGCAATCTTCAAGGCAGAATGTGTTGGTACCACAGGAGGTGGTTATTGTTGGTGACTGCATTGTATGGAAACAAGAAATATGTTGTGGCAAAACAACAGGTTGAATAGGATCAGGATATGTCTGCCAGGGACAAAAGTAGATGACACTGTAGAGCAGATATCATCTTTTAAGGGCAAAAAGGTGATATTGTTGTACAAGTTGGCACTAATGATGTTAAGAGTAGATCTGAGGAGGTACTTAACAAGCACAAAGCAATGTTCAGAAAAGGTCATGAGTTAAGCACTGAATTTGAAAGTGTCTGCAATTCTGCCCATACACAATAGGAGGGAGTATATGTTGACACCCTTGCCAATCAATTTGGCCCTGAAGAGATTGTGCAAGGCTCTGGGATAGAAGTTTTCTCAACACAGTCTATCCTTGTTAAGAGGAGAGAGACTGTTTTTATAGGAATGGGATACAGTTTAACTCAAAGGGTACAAGAATATTTCCTGATGCTATCGAGGCAATAATAGATGGATCGGAAAACTGCTAGCTTGAGGGGGGAGTTACACAGAAGAACTGATGTCCCAGATACCTGGCTTTCCAGGTATCTGGGACTTCAGGCCCTGCATTGTGGAATAAATAAATACATGGGCTGTGTTAGGCTAATTAAGAGTAAGAACTTGTGATTGTACATGTATACTTATATGTACACTAATGCTAGGAGCACTGTAAATAAATTTGATGAAGTCATCAAATGCAGATATTGCAGGAATAGCAGAAACATGGTGTCACTCAGACATAGGGTATGCTGAATTTGAATATGGTTAGTAGAATGTATACATGAAGGACAGGCAGAACAGGAGAGGTGGAGGGGTTATGCACTTAGTTAAGAAGCATATTAAATCTAAGGTGGTGCATCTAGTTGATATGGGTGACGAGCGCAACATTGAATCAGTTTTGTATGATATAAGCACTGGGAAAACAAACAGAGTAGCAGTGTGTTATAGGCCTAAAGACTGATGAATATACCAAATGCTATACAGAGAAACAGAGTGGGCCAGCAAATTAGAATGTTTCATAATGGGGGATTTTAACTATTCAGATTTTCACTGGAATTTGTGGGTTGGCCACTCACACACTACCAAGACTTTTGTGGATTTCTTGGATGACCGTTTTCTACAGCAGCATGTTAGAGAGGCAACCAGAGAAAGCAATACCATGATGTGGTTATCAGCAGTGATTATTCATGCATTAAGAATCTGAAGGTAAAAAACCCACTGGGTGGCAGCAATCACATTGTACTAATGTGGAATTTAATTAAAGACAACTAATGTCAAGGGTAGAAGTTGTGCTTTCTTAAGGGTGACTACAGTGATCTCAGGCAGTTTTTAAAGTCTGTAAAGTGGGACAAACTGATGATGTTACCAATAGCAAATTCTAAATGGGAAGTATTCAGAGAAATAATCAAAGAAGCTACTAGGGTTTTATACCAACAAAGAAATACTATTCAAGGCTTAGTTGTTGTTGTTTGTTGTTTGGTTTTTAGGAGCATTAGCAACTAAGGCCATATTGCTCCGGGATATGCGGTGGTCATTCCCTGACCATTCCGCATCCTCCGTATTTGGTGGTGATGAGCTCAAACCTCGGTCTAATCAAGAAGCGTGTGCTACGCACTGCTGCTCCTTCCCACCTGGCTACGGAGGCGCCTTTCAAGGCTTAGACCTAAATGGATGTCTGATGAACTACTGAGACACGTGGCTGAAAAGAAAAGTGCATGGGATGCATAAAAATTATCAGGTGATACAGGAGCCTGGTTAGATATAAATTAGTCTGTAATCAAGTCATAAAGAAAGTTAAACAAGCTAAGGCAGATTATGAGAAGTCTCTGGAAAAGAATGCAAAGAAAAACATGAAAGAATCTATGCTTATATAACAGTAGAAAGAAGGGGTTGAATCACATTGGGTCACTTGATGCCTATGAGTTAACTGTTGATGATCCTGCTCAGGTTGCAGACAAACTAAATAGGTATTTTGCATCTATATTCACACATGACGAATTCTTTAGGGAAGGGAATGCCAGGAGTTTATCAATTATTACAAGTTTTACCAGAAGTTTTTCTTTTATTATAAACTCATTTGGCTACTCATTAGAGGAGCTAAATGACTTTGTGATAACTGAAAGTGGAGGAGAAATTGTTGAAGATGGACAAAAAAAGGCACCTGGGGTTGATGGAATTTATCCAATTATATTAAGGGGGCAGAAAAAGAGATAAGAAAACCCTTAGCCATAATCATGAGAGCATCCTTGGATTCAGGGGAGGTCCCTATGGACTGGAGATGTGCAAATATAGCCACGATTCAAAAAGGGGGATCAAAGGCAACATGAGTAATTACAGACCTGTTAGTTTAACGTCTGTTCCAGGGAAAATAATGGAATCACCAGTTAAAGAAGTAATGCAAGACCATCTGGACATACATGCACTTATACTGCAATCACAGCATGCAATCACCAATCATGGAATTGTTAGGGGAAAGTCTTGCCTAACCAAGCTGATAGGCTAATATGATGCAGTGACCAAGGAACTGGATGCAAAAATTAATTTTGGCATCATAGACTTGGATTTCAGGGCAAGTTACTGCTGTGGATAAAGGGATCGTTAAGTGAAAGAGGAGAAAGAGTAGTTATTAGATGTAGAGTATCGTTTGAAGTGCACCCTCAAAAATATACTCGCTTTCTTTCAATACACGTAATTTACATATCTGTCATGTATAAAGACACTAAAAATTGTCGTAAATTATAATTCAAAGGCTAAAGACAGAATAGCAGCACACACCCGCACCAAAACACACCGACAGTAAAGTTCCAAAAGGATCAATGGTTATCAAAGTTATCAATGGGCACTACTCTCTGTGGACCAATGTTATTACTGAAGTTCCTCAGCATTCCGTGCTGGACCCATTGCTGTTTTCAGTATTTATCAATGATATTGATGAAGATACATCAAGCTTAATGTCTGAGTTTGCAGATGATACAATTTGATTAATTTGATAATTTGATGTCAGCAATTTGATTAACAATAGTCATCATGATGAGTTACTGTAAAATGATCTAGGAAAGTTTGCTTGATGGGCTGAGAAGTGGCAGTTGAATTTTAACATTGACAAATGCATGATACTGCATATGGGTAGCAATAACCTCATAGTAACTTATCAACTGTGTGGAACTACAGTGAGGGTAGTAAAGAATGAAAAAGAGCTGGGGATAATTGTGCAGTCAGACATGAAATTTTGTGAGCAGTGCAGACATGCTGCCAGGACAGCTCATGGGGTTTTGTCAATGATACACAGAAACTTTGCTAAGGCAACGCAGGATAAGGGGGTGATTATCCCTTTGTATAAGGCCATGGTTAGGCTGCATCTTGAGTACAGTATACAGGTCTGGAGGCCTTACTTTAGGAAGAATATAGATATGCTGGAATAGGTGCAGAGAAGGATAACCAGACAAATGAAGGGAACAAAAGGGTGACCTTACCTATGAAGGCTTCAGTTTTATAAATTGTAGTGTCTCAAGACTAGGCACCAGTGGGTAGATCTGATTGAGGTGTTTAAAGCTGTGAGTGGATTAAGTAAACTGAATGTTAATGACATTCTTCCACTTGCTGAAACTACACACATAAGGGGGCATAAATTCAAGTCAAGGAAGAATGGTTGCAGGATAGAAGTGCAGAAGTTTGCCTTCAGCCAGGTGGTTGATTGTTGGAACAGGCTTGCATCTGCTGTATTGGAGAAGTGCATGGGTTCAATAAATTCAAGAAAGAACTAGACAAATCCTTGAAGGTTATGGATGGGCGAACTGTGTGTGTGTGTGTGTGTGTGTGTGTGTGTGTGTGTGTGTGTGTGTGTGTGTGTGTGTGTGTGTGTGTGTGTGTGGGTACATTTTTGCTGATGATATATAAGCTTGCCTTCTTGCATCAATTGCCATTACTACTACTACTACTATTTAAAACAAAGCATACCAGGAACAACAAGAAAAACATATCGTTAAAACCATAGAAGCAATTAGCATCCAAGCAATATTAAAAAAAAAAAAAAAGGGGGAAAAAAAGTGTTTTGCTATAAAAAAAAAAACAAACAAAACAACAAAGAAAAATTAAAATACGGTACTTTAAAAAATAAGTGAGTACATAATTATATAAAGAAGAAAAAACTGTTAAAAGGCCATTGGATAGTTTTGTAGGGGGGGGGGGGGGCTCCTTTTAAGAAAAATAAAAGATTTCTATAAAAACTGACAATATATGCAGTTAGCATTTTGAGGAAGAATTGAAAAATGATTTAATGTTAAACTTGTGGCAAGGCAGGAGTGAACCTAATTGTCTTATTATTTTCATAGGTAATGTAATAAGAAATGTAACTTACTGACATTAGTAATAATTACTAATAAAAAAATAACATTAGTTTTACTACATATGGGAGTCAGTAACCCCAGAGTAACGTATCAAATCTGTGGTACTACACTGACAGTGGTAGAGAATGAAAAGGACCTGGGGGTAATTGTGCAGGCAGATATGAAGTTTTCTAAGCAGTGCAGATGGTCTGCAAGAGTGGCTCATGGTGTCTTGTCAATGATATACAGGAATTTTTCTAGCAGGGATAAGGAGGTGATTATCCGCTTGTATAAGGCAATGGTCAGGCCACACCTTGAGTACTGTATACAGTTCTGGAGACCTCATTTTAAGAAGGATGTAGAGCTGTTGGAAAGAGTACAAAGAAGGGCAACAAGATAAGTGAATGGAACGAAGGGTTGCTCTTACAAAGAAAGGCTTAAGTTATGCAGATTACGGTATCTTGGAGAACAGGCACCTGTGAGGTGATCTGATCGAGGTTTTGCCTTGAATGGTTTAAGCATGCTCAATGCTGATGGGATTCTTCCTCTTGCTCAGAATAATCACCTGAGGGGGCATAAATTCAAATTGAGGAAAGACAGTTGTAGGATAGATTTGCGGAAGTTTGCCTTTAGCCAGCGGGTAGTTGATTGCTGGAACAGACTTCTATCTTTTGTTGTGGAAGCTGATTTAGCCTAATTAAATTTAAGGCTGAGCTGGACAGGTATTTGGAACAAACAGAGGGGTGAAATGGGAGCGGGTTTTTTTTTTTTTTTTTGGTTGAAGCTGCATAAGCTTGCTTTCTTGCATCGTATGCCTCTACAAATGCTAATGCTAAGAAAATAAAAAGTTCATTATTGCATCAATTTTTGTGTCTCTAACAATTAACTTTTTATTACTAACATAATAAAAAGTTCATGTGAGATATGCAAAAATTAGATCATTAATTTATGTAGATGATGTTGAATGGTTGATGTCAAATAGTGGTTTGCCAGATTCTCAGAAATGAGTGAATATATTAGATAAAGTTTGGCAGGAAAATTAATCACACAAAAACAAAAGTTATAAAAGTTTTGGAAGACAAGGAAAACTAATACTGCTCTAAGACTCAATAATTCCAAAATATAAAATGAATTAGTAATTTTAACTAGAAATAGTCTGATAAAGATGAAAGATTACAGATGGAAATGAATTTCAGAATACGAAAAACAGGAAGCCAGTTAAATTCATCGGGAGCAAAAGATAGATTGATCAAAAACAGAAAGAGTTTTTAAGCCTATTTAACCTGTGGAGCTGAAAAATGGGTAAAAAAATAATAGAATTTATCAAAAATCAATCTATAAGAATTACAAATTGTAACAAAAATAAATGGAACTAACAGATAGAAGCAATATCAAGGTCATCTTACAAATAAAAAAATAAAGAAAAATCTTGGAGTAACAAATATCCAATAAAACATAAATGAAGCAAAGTTAAAATTCTAATGAAAAGAATTTTCATTAGAATTTTAACGTGCACCCAACACGAGCTTTTGCAAAATAACACTCCCATGTTAATCCTCAATTAATGATTAAATAGATGAAATTTTTCTACCTTCCTAGTCAGACTTTTACCGCGAGAGTTCTTTCTTCCAATTTTTTTATGGTTTTTCATAGAGTAATTGAACACAAGAACCTCTCATGTGATGCACTATACACAAGTTTTTTTTTAATAAAAGATCCTTTCATATCTTCATTATCTCTCTATACATTAAAAAAGTTTCCTCCTAGTGATATTTATTCGAGCCAATGGGAGAGGAGGGCAAGGCAATTACGTCATTACAAATGCAATTAATTATTGACAACTACCTCCACATAATGTTTTTATAAATGTATTTATTTATAAATATATATAATAATAATATATATATATATATATATATATATATTATTATATATTTATATAATTTATATATTTATAAATGATATTAACTCTGTGGTACTACACTGACAGTGCTAGAGAATGAAAAGGACCTAGGGTTATTGTGCAGGCAGATATGAAGTTTTCTGAGCAGTGCAGACAGTCTGCAAGAGTAGCTCATGGTGTCTTGTCGATGATATACAGGAATTTTTCTAGCAGGGATAAGGAGGTGAGTTAGTTAGTTAGTTATTTTGGTTTTTAGGAGCATTAGCAACTAAGGCCATATTGCTCCGGGATATGCGGTGGTCATTCCCTGACCTTTCCGCACCCTCCATATTTGGTGGTGACGGGCTCGAACCCCGGTCTAATCAAGAAGCGTGTGCTACGCACTGCTGTTCCTTCCCACCTGGCTACGGAGGCGCCATAAGGAGGTGATTATCCCCTTATATAAGGCAATGGTCAGGCCACACCTTGAGTACTGTATAAAGGTCTGGAGGCCTCATGTTAAGAAGGATGTAGAGCTGTTGGAGCGAGTACAGAGAAGGGCAACAAGATTAGTGAATGGAACAAAGCGTTGCTCTTACGAAGAAAGGCTTAAATTTTGCAAATTACAGTGTTTGGAGACTAGGCACCTGAGAGGTGATCTGATTGAGGTGTATAAAAGCCTTGAATGTTTTGAGCATGCTCAATGCTGATGGGATTCTTCCTCTTGCTCAGAATAATTGCCTGATAGGGCATAAATTCAAATTGAGGAAAGATAGTTGTAGGATAGATGTGCGGAAGCTTGCCTTTAGCCAGCGGGTGGTTGATTGACGGAACAAACTTCCATCTGTCGTTGTAGGCGTTAATAGCTTAAATAGATTCAAGGCAGAACTTGACAAACATTTGGAGTGAGTGGAAGGGTGTGTGTGTGTGTGTTTGCTAATGCTAATGTTCACCAACCTCGTGCTTCATGTGATGTACTATACACAACAAGTTTTTTTTTAATAAAAGATCCTTTCATATCTTCATTATCTCTCTATACATTAAAAAAGTTTTCCTTCTAGTGATATTTATTCGAGCCAATGGGCTGGTTATGTTGGTTATTAGGAGTTTTATGGTGCATCAGCATCTAAGGCTATTATGCACCAACTATAACAGCTAAAAATTGATCTATAATAGTGCCCCAGAAAAAGCTAACTAGCCAAGGCCAATTATGAAATACTGCTGGCAAAGAGTGGGGATAGGGAATTCTTCACATATAGAAATGCAAAGAAGAGAAGGTCAAATCAGATCGGACCCTTATGTAATGGACGTGGGATAGTATTACATACCCCAGCTGATGTTGCAGATGAACTCAACAGTTATTTTGCATCGATATTTACATAAGAAAAACCGTTTATGTCAATGGGAAATTATGGGAGTGAAGTTGAAAAATATGTAATTAATGATACTGAAATTTCACATGATTATTTAATGAAAAGACTTTCCAGCCTACAGGCGATAAGGCTCCTGAGGTTGTTGGCATACACCCTATGATTTTAAGGGAGGCAGAAAGTGAGTGCATTGAACCATTAAGGTTAATTATAAGAGCATCACTGGACTCAGGAGAGATTCTGTTGAGCGAGTTATAAATTACTGGAATAAGTTACCTACACTAGGTGGTTGAGGTTGACAGTTTGGGGAAATTCAAAGGTCAGCTTGATAGTTACCTACAAGAAGTGGGGGGGGGGGTATGCATAGGTTGTCTATTTTCTTTTCTTTTATTATTTATTAATTATTTTATTATTTTAGTTTTTTTTTTTTTTTTGATTGGTGCAGCATAAGCCTTAGGCTTCCTTGCACCATATCACCATTATTAATACTAATCAATTTGACCAGGGATAGACCAGTTTGTGGACTGGTGGTTCATGTTATAACAAAACAGGCTCAAGGTAGAATTTTACTTGTTAACAGGAGAGGGTCAGAGACTGTTTTTACAGGGATAAGATACACTTAGACAAAAGGGGTGAAATAATATTTGTTGATGTTATGTTGTTGTTTGTTTGTTATTTGGTTTTTAGGAGCATTAGCAACTAAGGCCATATTGCTCCAGGGATATGCGGTGGTCATACTCTGACCTTTCCGTATCCTCCGTATTTGGTGGGCGCGGGCTCGAACCCCGGTCTTATCAAGAAGCGTGTGCTACGCACTGCTGCTCCTGCCCACCTGGCAGGCGGCAGCCTGTTGATGTTATAAAGGAGGCGCCTGTTGATGTTATAAAGGAGGCGCCTGTTGATGTTATAAAGGCAGTATTAGGTGGGTCAGAAAGCTGCAAGCTTCAGGGGAGATACACAAATTAATATATTAACAGCAGCTGCAAGCAGAAATGAAAGTGATTCTTGTACTGATTCTATAGGAACATACAACAGATGGAAAGCACACGGTGTTTGGAGGCTCATTGAACAAACAAATTATGCTGAATTATGTTGATGAACCATATTCATGATTTATCAACATGATTCATCCCTTTTTGATGATATGGATAACCTAAACTGGATCATAATTCTTGATGATCCAGTTCAGGTTTCTGATAAACCTGAAAAGATATTTTGCATCAACACAGGTGTTCAAAGAAAGTGAACCTAGGAATTTCACATTTCTAACCCTTTGTCACGATGGTAGGTTACATTAATGACTAGCATTACAAATAGAAATACAGGTCAACTGTCACTAATCCAGCAGCGTTGGGACCTGTGGGGTGCCAGATTAGTGAGTTTGCCAAATCACCGGTGGTTATTTTAGCACATACACTTTACCCAACAGTTAACCACCTCGTCCTACCTTTAACACATTGACTGCCAAGCTAGATTAAGAAAAAAATTCCCAAGGGACCAAAAAATATTTAGCAAATAATTTGATTAGTAATTCTAAAATAAATATTGTAATGTCGGTGTTGTCATTTTTTCACTTAAAATATCAAAAAAAAAAGTTTTTTTATGTTGCATATATGTAACCAACGTGGCCCAGTAGGATACTTTATTTCTTGAGAAGCCGTGTCGGCCACATACGTTTGACGCTATTACGGCCATAGAGTAGTAAGATATCTTATTACTCTGTGATTACGGCATACATATGAAGGTCGTTTGTGATTAGTTTATTGCGAGCACTGCAATAAAACTAATTGCGATAAACTCTCAAACATTGCAATAAGTTTGTCAGTATTGTCAGAGATTTTGTGAAAACAAGTTCGTTAGCACACTGTATTATCCAGCATATTGTGTTGTGTTTTTCCGCAAGTTTGTACAAGTGTGCTGTAAAAAAAAAAAAAAAAATCTAAAATGGAATGGCTAAAAGAAAATTACTAAAATAAGAGGAACTGAGAGAAATTGCTGGAATTTACAAGTAAGCAGAGTTAAACTTCTCACATACACATCGCTGTCAAGTTTTTTCAGAAGTTCAACTTCATCTGTTATGGACAATGTATGGTGTTTGCATTTTACTCCATGAGAGGCACTTTCTTTATGCAATGGAACCATGGCTGGGGCTAAATGTGAGCAGGTTATAATAATAAATGCAGAAAAACAAGTAGAAATCGCTTGCCAGTGTTTACGAGTTCGCACCAACAGCCGATGCTGCAACCAACGCCACCAAAACAGTAGGGGCAGGTCAGCGCGCCCGGAAATTTGAAATTATGTTCTCGGAAATTATGTCCGAAATAGTGGTGGAACCGGATTACCGGTGGCCGGATTAGTGATGGTCGACCTGTATAAACCAAAGATATTTATTAATGGTTAAGGCAAAGCTAAGTAATATTTTAAATTCTCAAACTCTCTAAGGTACTCTCAAAATATTCCAAAATGAGCATTTTCAACCTTTATACATCAGTTTTGGTAAACATGACAATTATGGCTGAAATGTTATCAGAAGGCCTCAATTTGCTTCAGTTTGTTTGTTTGTTTGTTTGTTATTTGGTTTTTAGGAGCATTAGCAACTAAGGCCATATTGCTCCGGGATATGCGGTGGTCATTCCCTGACCTTTCCGCATTCTCCGTATTTGGTGGTGACGGGCTCGAACCCCGGTCTAATCAAGAAGCGTGTGCTATGCACTGCTGCTCCTTCCCACCTGGCTACGGAGGCGCAATTTGCTTCAGTTTATCATTTTAAATGGAAAACAAAATGAAAAGTTCACCAGGTGCAAACTAATATTTAGTTGAGTCGCCTCTGGCCATGATGACAGCAGCACTCCGTAGCAGCATTGACAAGGTCAATTTCTGAAGATAATCAACTGATAGTTCGTGGTTCCAAACACGAATTATGGCTTCCTGAAGTTCCCAAAGGGTCTTTGGTATTTTTCTGGCAACTGGCATGGAATGCCAGTTGCCAGAAAATGCCAACAGTTCTCTATAGGATTCAGGTCCTGGCTGTTTCCTGGCCAGCTAAGTGTTGTAATGGATGATTCTTCCATTTTTTCACCTGTAACAAATGTAAACACATTACTGTCGAGCCTCTAATGCAGAAATGAAGCTAAAGTAACTACAGAAGTGCCTACTTACACTTTTCGCCTGACAACAAGGAGCAGAGTTGTCCTGAAGGATGCAGTTACTTGGCGAGTTGAAATGGTCTCTAATGGTTGGCAGCAATTTGCCTTCCAATATAGCCAGGTATCCACTGGCATTTATGGAACCTTTTATAAACTACAGGTGACCTACTCCACAATACGAAATGCACCCCCATATCATTTGGCTGGCACAGAATTTCACTGTAGACACGATACAGTCTGGGTGGAATTTTTCACCACATCTGCGGCGAATCATTTGTCTCCCATCAGAGCCATGCAGGTTGAATTTCTTCTCACCCGAGAGAATAGCTGACTTCCACTGCTCGGGGGTCCATTTGACATGCTCCTTTCACCAAATTAATTGGGCCTTTTTAATTTTTTGTGTGAGGAGGGGCTTCTTCTTAGGACGACGGACTACAAGTCCATTTTTGAAGAGGCGTCTTCTGACTGTTACTGCACTTGCTACCACTCCTGTACGTTCTTCACATTCTTTTTTCAGCTCAGACGAAGAAGATTTATGGTTTTAAGGCATAAGCACTTCAAAACACGGTCCTGTTTTGGCGTAGAGACTAGTTTGCATCCAGTTCCTTTTTTCCTATTAGCAGAACCAATATTCTTGAGTTTGGAAAGAAATCTACTCACTGTCGACTGATTACAAAGCACTCTATAAGCAATATGACGGGAAGAACTTCCTTCCTCACGGAAAGCAACAATAGCACTCTTGCTTCCTGGTGTCAACTGCATGTAACTTGCCATCCTGACACAAGCAAGGAATGACTGCAACTCTTGCAGAGCGTGCTTATATAGCTGAAAGTAACAGCTGATGCAATATTACGTCATCACCTATGCATATCAATCTTATCTGATGCAATCTGTAAGAAATATTGCCATATACTTACGTTATTTGGAAGGCAATTACAATTTTCTTTCTTTGAACACCAGAGTATATTCACACATGAGGAATTGTTCAGGGATCATGTATCAGATATTAACAGGGTATTAGTTATTTTGTGATAAAAGAAAGGAAAGTGGAAGAGTAATAGTTATAATAGTAATCTTATTGCATTTGCTTTAATACCGATAGCTGGAATTCTGTGGAACCTAATAACATGAAAACATAATAAAAACACCATAATAACATAAAAAATCAGTTTTTTATGTTATTATGGTGAAATGTGTTTCCCCTTCACTAAAATCTTCAATCATATAAATAAAGTTTCAGAATCTTCGATTCATTCCTATTTTTTTAACTTCCATAAACTTGTCACTCTGTATCTCACTTGCACATATCATGTTAGTTGCAATTTGTGCATGTTATTGACTGCTTATCTTTTTTACTGTTTTAAATTTTATAACCAAAAACAGAAAGAGCAAGCTGGCTTTAGGACAGAATTCTCAACTACGGATCACCTTCACGTAATATTACAGCTAATGAAGAAAGCAAATGAATATAAAATACCATTATGTCTGGCAGCATTTGTGGAAAAGGCATTTGACTCCATACAGCATAAGGCAATATTTCGGGCATTGGAAAGACTAGGCATAGATACCCCATATATTATGATTTTGAAAAAAATATATGAGAACACTACCTTCTTTATTAGACTAGACAAAGACAGTAGCAAATTTAAAATTGAGAAAGGAATTCGACAAGGAGACAAAATATCTCCAAAGTTGTTTACTGCTCCTCTTGAGGAAGCTTTCAGAAGATTAGACTGGTCGCAGAATGGAGTCAATGTGAGAGAGTACCTAAACCATTTACGATTTGCAGATGACATTGTGGTCATAAGCCACGATCCAAAGAATCAGAGGAAAATCTTAATCAGTTATGCACAGTTAGTAGGAATTTTGGACTAAAGATGAATATGGCTAAAACAAAAGTAATGATGAACTGTAGCTCCATTTTTTTGGTTTTCCATATAATACTTCTACAGCCAAACTATCATAATAAGGTGTTAAATTGCAATGAGATATTGGCTTGATTAGAGGAAACCGAGAACAGTCATTGAGCCAAGAGGCATAGTAAAATTAAATGGAACTTTTATACCAATTGTCTAGAGTCCACACTAATTTGTGGAAGAGAACAGTTGGTGGATTTTCCCTGCTGTAAAGGAATAAGTATTTTTACCGTAATCTTTGTTAATTAACATACTACATTGTGTTTTACAGAGATATTAAATAGGTTTAGTAGTGTTCGCTAGCTTCTTATTTTGAATTTAACTAGCGATTTTTGGAAGTTACGACTCCTGGGGTTAGCACCAATATTGTTGAACTAGCTGCCATATTGTAGTCGAGCCATATTGTAGTCGATAAGAAATAGCGTAACATATATAAATCTAGAACTGATAGCATAAGGTATAAAGTAAAATTAGATAACGTAATACGAAGCACCCAATTAGGAATCTGTTAGCTTATTATAGTATCATCAATTAATCAAAAATATTATTAATCTTATTAAATTTCATTCAATTGTATTTAAACAGAAATCATGACCCAGACTAGAGCTGCGAAGCAAAGATCACAGACTAGCGAAAGTACTGTGACTCAGGGGAGAAACAAAGGGGGCAATTCTCCAATGCATGACATTCCCAAAAAATTTGAAAAAAACTTGAGGAGCCCATCAAGCTCTCAGCTGCCCAGCTCAACAGCAGTGCTCAATCCTGTGCATCAGCCAACACAGAGGCAATCTCCAAGGCAAAATTCGCTGGTCCCAAAGGATGACTTTGTTGATGACTCTGTTGTCAGGGAGATGGGGAATATACTTTGCAAGAAAGATAGGTGGAACAGGACAAGGGTATGTCTGCCAGGGGCAAAAGTTGATGATGTTATAGAGCAGATATCATCTTTTAAGGGCACAAAACAAGATATTGTTGTACATGTTGGAACTAATGACATTAAGAGTAAGAAATCTGCAGATTTACTCAACAACTACAGGTCAATGTTGAAAAAAGTTCAAGTTAGGTTTGAATGCGTAAATGTCTGCAATTCTGCCCAGACATGATAGGAAGGAATATATGATGAGAGCCTTGTTGACCAATTTGGCCCTGGAAAGATTGTGCAAGGCTCAAGGGGTAGAATTTTTTCAGCCTGATCTGTGCTTGTTGACAGAAGAAACTGCTTCTACAGAGATGGGGTACACTTAAATAGAAAGGGTGCAAAAATATTTGCTGATGCTATCGAGGCAGCCTTGGGTGGGTCAGAAAATTGCTAGCTTGGGGGATACACAGACTAAAAGGTTAACAGTGGCAGCAGGCATAGGCAAAAGTGATTCTTGCACTACTTCTATTAGAATGAGCAGCAGCCTGGAAAGCAAGGCAATGGAGATTTCCAGGAATGCTGGGAGTCATAATGGAACAAATAAATACATGGGTTGTGTTAGGGTAACTAAGAGTAGAAACAGGTGCATGTATACTTGCATGTACACCAATGCTAGGAGTATAGTTAATAAATTCAATGAGTTTTAAGTGCTAGTCAAGACATCAAAGGCAGATATTGTTGGGATATCAGAGACATGGTGTCACTCAGACATATGCAGTGCAGAATTGGAATTTGGGGAGTACAATGTGTACAGAAAGGATAGACAGGACAGGAAGGGAGGAAGGGTTATGCTGTTAGTGAAGAAACACATAAAATCTAAGGAAGTGCATCCAATTGATGTTGGTGGACAATGCAATGTTGATTCTGTTTGGTGTGACATAAGCACTAGGAAAGGAAAAATGAGAGTAGGTGTTAGTTATAGGCCTAATGGATCTAATGAGTATAATGAGCAATTGTGCAGAGAAACAGAGGGGGACCAGTAAATCAGAATGTCTTATAATGGGGGATTTTAACTTTCCAGATATTGACTGGAACTTGTGGATTGGTCACTCGCACACTAGCAAGACTTTTGTGGATTTATTGGATGACTGTTTTCTACAGCAAAATGTTCGAGAGGCAACTTTTTTTTTTTTTTTTTTTTGATCTGATTATCAGAAGTCATTATTCATGCATTAAGAATTTGCGCCAACCAGGCTAGCTGGGTGGGTAAACTGCCTGCCTGGCAACCCAAAGATTGCGGGTTCGAATCCCGCCTCGGGCTTGGATCAGAGTAGAAAATGCAAAAACCTTAGGAGGTTCAATATGGCCACAGAAGCCGATGTGCCAACAACTAACAAGGGAAAAAAAAAATAAAAAATTAAGAATTTGCAGATAAAGGAACCACTGGGTGACAGTGATCACAATGTACTTATGTGGGAATTACTTAATGATGTAACTACCATCAAGGCTAAAAGGAAGGGCTTTTGCTTTTGTAAAGGTAACTACAGGGATCTCAGAAAGTTTTTAAATTCTGTACAGTGGGATCAACTGATGTGGTACCCATGTTAAATTTTAAATGGGAAGCCTTCAGGGACTTAATTTTGGAGGCCACTAGGCTCTTCACCAACTAAGAAATACTGTTAAAGGTTTAGGCCTAAATGGATGTCAGATGAACTAATGGGTCTTGTTTTTTTTTTTTTTTTTTTTTTTTGGTAGTTGTTGGCACATCGGCTTCTGTGGCCATAATGTACCTCCCAAGGTTTTTGCAGTACTTTGATCCAAGCCCGAGGCGGGATTCAAACGTGCGACCTTTGGGTTGCCAGGCAGGCACTTTAACCACCTGGCTAGCCCAGTCGGCAATGAGGCTTGTGGCAGAGAAGAAAAATGTATGGGATGCATATAATGTATCAGGTGACACAGAAGCCTATGGCAGATATAAACTGGTCTGTAATAAAGTCACAAAGAAGGTCAAGCAGGCAAAGAAAACCCTGGCAAAGAATGCAAAGAAAAACAGCAAAGAGTTCTTTACTTATGTAAACTCTAGAAGGAAAGGTATGATTAAGATTGGACCACTTAACACAGATGGATTGACTATTGCTGATCATGCTCGGGTAGCTGATAAAAAGTAAAGTAAAGTGCAGCCATTATCAACCCACTGCAGGGTGGAAGCCTCCTCAACAATTCATGCTGAGGGAAATGGACCATAATCTGCCATGCTGGTCCAGTGCGGGTTGGCAGATCGACCGTATTCAGCAGTCAGGGGCTTGAACCCCGGTCTAACTCAAAGAGCGTGTGCTACTGCACTCCTGCTCCTGCCCACTCGGCTACGGAGGCTGTGTAGCTGATAAACTGAATGAATATTTTGCAGGGCCACCGCAAGTGGGTAGGCAAGGTAAGCTTCGCTTATGGGCAGCAGTTCAAAAGGGCGCCAAAAAAAAACTTTTGATATATACAAGTAGGACCTCTGTTTAATTAACAAACTTCTTTATAGCGAAATTTTCTATTTAGCAATACTCGCAATATCACATATTCTTTCATTTCGCGCAAAGCTTTTCATAATTTTGTTTTTTTCCTCTATTGACAGAGGCAAACTGGCCTTACCAGGGAAATCTCAGTGAGCTGGGGGCCGGTGTGATTTTGGCCATAAATAATATGACCATAAACACTTGTATGAGGTCGCTACCACAAGTTTTCCCCAGTAAGAATTTTTGACAGTCTATCAGTATTGCTTTTCTTTTTCTCTCTGAATCTGTAGTATTTTCACCAGCAAGTTTAATTTTCACACTTTTCTCAAGTATTTCACTCATTTTTAGGAAATAAAACACAATTTCAGTATAAAAAGGAAAAAAATGAGGAGGCACGCTTGATAAACAAAACTGCCAGTGTGTAGCAACTGAATAAACAAAGCAGTAAAGACAGAAACACACTATTATCCCCTCATGCTAGCTCACATTTCACAAAAACACATTTGGGAGAAAACAATAAAAACAATTTCCAGTTGCATTCCTGCTGGTGGAATCTGTTACAAACGGGTAGTAAACTTGATCTAATTGCATTTGCATTAATACCGATAGCTGCAATTGTGGGTTTTTATGTTATTATAGTGAAATGTGTTTCTACTTCACTGAAATCTTCAATCGTATGAAAAACATAAATACATTTTCATACACTTCTCTTCTTTCAGTTCAGGTGATTCCCAAGTTCAACTGGCATTTCTTGTAAACACAAAGGCGAATTGTGCACAAGCGAATTCGGTTCATGTTATATATGACATCGTTCCCCTATTTATAAATTGTGTATGATCAAATTCGTGTCATGTATTATACGAGGACTGATCGTACTATATACTGTATTTTAATTTTTTCTCAGGGTAAGTATTTTTTGTGCTACCATGTGCAACTTACTTGTTAGCATAAAGCATATGCTTATAGCTTCGATTCTTTATACAAGTTCAGTTTTTAGCATTGCTTATAAATATCATGAAACTTACCTCCTAATCCGTATGGTTAAAATATAATGAATAAATTAAAATGGGAAATTAAAAAATATAAAAAAATTCCCAGAGGGGAAAAAAGTGGTGCACTCTTTTCCACTTGGAGCGTCATACATAAAAATTAATGATTATGAAACTAAGAATGAGAAGAACCAACAGTTCTAACATTGGACTTTCATGGTTCTGTCATCAGTTGGTTCATTTAATTGGGCAAGAAATTCTGAGTGTTATAAAGGTTAACTCTAGCTCCCGTGGTGCATGGTTAGTGTGCACACTCCGGAAATTTTACGTTATCCTGCGAGATTCAGTTGGAAAATCATTCAATGGCTAAAGCTTCGTGTATTAATAATAGTTTATAACTGGAATTCAGTTTTGTTAATATTATTTCAGAATCTTTTGAGTGTTATAATTATGTGAATGCGGATGTTGACTGAGTTCTGTGGCTAAATAATTAGCATGGAGGCTGGTTTGGTGATATAAGCTCTGTTATTTGCAGATGACATTGTGGTCATAGATTTGGCGGTAATACTACCAATGTCGTATGCATTAGGTACCTACAAACACTCCGGCTTGCCTGCATAGGCCAAGTTTGTGCAGTCAAGCCAGAGTGTGTGTGTGTATGTAGCGCAGGCCGCCTGAATGGCCATCTGGCCCAGCCTGTGTAAATTCGAGCGACACAGATATTGCCCTGCACAGACTTGTAGGTCTGTGCATGTAGATGTAGTTTTCCCAAATACGGCACACACAAAGAACCTTGTGAAGGTGCACTCAATGCCGTAAACAAATTCGCTACTTGACATAATTGTTCTATAAATTATTAACTTCATAAATTCTGATTGTAATTGGGCCTCTGACATCGGTAATTTCCAGATTCTGGGTTATGAGAGTGAGCAAAAAGCATGTTAGACAAAAAAAACCAAACACAGTGAACAAAACAAATAATTCATATTTAATGCACCTTAAATTCTTCTTCACTACCCTTACTTAAGCTGTATGAAGCTGTATTCGAGCGACACAGATATTGCCCTGCACAGACTTGTAGGTCTGTGCATGTAGATGTAGTTTTCCCAAATACGGCACACACAAAGAACCTTGTGAAGGTGCACTCAATGCCGTAAACAAATTCGCTACTTGACATAATTGTTCTATAAATTATTAACTTCATAAATTCTGATTGTAATTGGGCCTCTGACATCGGTAATTTCCAGATTCTGGGTTATGAGAGTGAGCAAAAAGCATGTTAGACAAAAAAAACCAAACATAGTGAACAAAACAAATAATTCATATTTAATGCACCTTAAATTCTTCTTCACTACCCTTACTTAAGCTGTATGAAGAAATTCTTTGCTACCCTTAAAGATAATACTGTATTACTCCATTTGAATTGTTACAATATATTTTTAAAAGTATTTTACATATACTTTTCCAAATGTAGCAGTTGCACTAAGAATTTTTCTAACTTTACTAGTTTCTAGTTTCAGCTGCCTGAGGTGAACGGAATTTTTCAAAATTAAAATTAATCAAAAATTATTTACGATCAACAATGTCTGAATGACTTTCTAATTTGGCAATAATTTCAACAGAAAATGACCTTTTTGGAAAAAATAAACACAAATGAAATAATTAATAAATTCGCATTTCTTAAAGCAAGGAAACATATTTGTAAATTTTTTTTAAAAATTATAATTTTCCTTTTATTTTATTATTGTGATAGAATATGATTACTGTGATTTAGAATTTAAAGTTTATTTCCAGAATTTCAGAATGATTTTGTTATTTTTGCTTGTTGTTTCATTATATTATATGTGAGATATTTTGTAATTATTTTCTCTTTTAATAAATGAATGCTATTTTATTTACGCCTTATTTTATTTTTTAATCTAAATATTTTGGGGCTGCAAATTTGAATCGCTTACTGGCGGCACATAGGGTCCCTGCAGCCTTGATGAGGAGTTATTCAATGAGGGGAGTGCCAGAAATTTATCATACTCTAACAGGAATCTAAGTGATTTTGTAATAACTGACAGCAAAGTGGAGGAGAAATTGTTGAAGTTAAACATAAAAAAAAGGAACCTGGAGTGGATGGAAACTATCCAGTTATATTAAAGGAGGCAGCAAAGGAAGTAAGCAAACCTTCAGCCATAATTATGAGAGCTTTCTTAGACTCAGGGGGGGTCCCCATTGACTGGAGGTGTGCAAATGCATCACCAATTCACAAAAGAGTTTCAAAAGGTGACACAGGTAACTTGTGTTCCAGGGAAAATAATGGAATCACTGGTTAAAGAAGCATTGCATAGACAAGACTGCAGTAATAGTTAAGATACAGCATGGGTTTGTTAAATGGAGGTCTTGTCTGACCAATTTGATTGGATACTATGATGTGGTCACAAAGGAACTGAATGCCAAAAATAATTTTGATATCATATACTTGGATTTCAGGAAAGTTTTTGATACTGTTGCACGTGGAAGGCTGCTGTACAAATTGGAGAGGTATGGCATTAAGGGTAAGTTGCTACAATGGATAAAGGGATGGTTGAGTGGGAGACGACAGAGAGTGGTCAACGAACACTGCTCTTCGTTGACAAATGTTATTAGTGGAGTTCCCCAGGGTTCGGTGTTGGGTCCACTGTTGTTTTGTATATTTATCAATGATATTGATGAAGGTTTATCACGTTTAATGTCCAAGTTTGCAGATGATACAAAGGTTGGCAGGGTTGTTAACGACAGTAAAGGCAGTATGCTACTCCAACTGGATCTAGATAAGTTTGGCAAATGGGCAGAATAGTGGCAACTGAAGTTTAACTTTGACAAATGCAAAGTACTGCATATGGTTAGCAATAACTGAAGAGAAGCGTACCAACTGTGTGGTACTACACTCAGGGAAGTGGAAATTGTAAAAGACCTGGGGATAATTGTGCAGTCAAATATGAAGCTTGCTAAGCAGTGCAGAGGGACTGCCAGGGCAGGTCATGGAGTCTTGTCAATAATATAGAGGAATTTTTCTAGCAGGGAAAGGGAGGTGATTATCCCGTTATACAAGGCAATGTCAGGCCACACCTAGAGTACTGTGTACAGGTCTGGAGGCCTCATTTTAGGAAGAATGTAGAGTTGCTAGAACGAGTACAAAGAAGAGCAACAAGATTGGTGAGGGGAATAAAGAGGTGCTCTTACCAAGAAAGTCTTAAGTTCTGCAAATTGCAGTGCCTGGAGAGTAGGCACCTGCGAAGTGATCTGATTGAGGTGTACAAGGCCTTGAATGGGTTAAGCAAGCTGAATGCTGATGGGATTTTTCCTCTTGCTCAGATTAAGAACCTGAGGGGGCACAGATCCAAATTGAGGAAAGACAGTTGTAGAACAGATGTGCGGAAATTTGCCTTTAGCCAGAGGGTAGTCGATTGGTGGAAGACTTCCATCTTTTGTTGTCGAAGTTGATAGCCTAAATAAATTTAAGGCTGAGCTTTACAGGCATTTGGAACGAATGGAGGAATGAAATGGAAGTTTTTTTTTTGGCTGATTCTACATAAACTTACTTTCTTGCATCATATGCCTCTGCTAGCTAATGAACAAGTATGCTACAGAAAGGGATATAATGATTGAAAGAGCAGTAATTGAAAAGGTGGATTCATATACTTATATGGGAAGTCATTAGCTGTAATAATGATAAATGGCTGGAAGTCAAGAGAAGAATAAATTTTGGATGGATAGCATTCAGGAAATAAAGTCACATACTGAGGAGCAATATCCCAATTTGTCTGAAACGTAAAACAATGAACCAATGTATATTCCCCACGATGACTTCTTATGGAAGTGAAACGTGGGCACTCAGCAAAAGAATGAAAGAGAAGCTGAGAACTACACAGAGAAGAATGGAATGAATTATATTGTGAATCAGACTGTTTGATAAGAAGAGAAACACATGGATTAGGCAGCAAACTCAAGTAAAGGACATTCTTATCAAAACTAAAGAACTAAAATGGTCTTGGGCAGGACACATAGCTCGAAGACATAATGCCAGATGGACTAAGAAAATAACAGAATGGTACCCAAGAGGAGCTAGAAGAAAACCTGGAAGACAATGACAGAGATGGACAGATGAAATTCAAGAGTTTGTGGGTAGTAAATAAATGGCCATTGCACAAAACAGAAGGCACTGGAAAGTTGCTGGAGAGGCCTTCATCTTGCAGTGGATTGAAAATGGCTGATGATGAACCCAAAAAAAAAAAAAAAAAAAAAAACTTTATTTTTGTTCTTGTATGTTTTATCTTGTTTATATACTCTACATTATTATTCATTGTGTGTTTTTTCATTTAACTTGGTTACAATTTGTAAAATGCTGTAAACAATACCACACATATGGCTTGGTGAAATTTGTTGGGGGTTATAATCTCAGTGAGTTGTACTGTACTGTATTGTACATGTATTTAGTACATTTAAGACCAAAGTTGGACTTATGTACATGAAAAAAAAAAACGATTAAGTTCCTAAGTCAAGGAGTGCCTGTACTGTTTACATCCATATGGATATGTTAGAGAATTTCCCAGTATTCTGTTACTCCTTGTACACTTCTAACAGGTGATGGTAGAGACATTCCTTGATCCATGCTATTTCACAATGAAGCCATCAATCTTGCAAGCATTTACAATTGAATAAAGAACAGTTTTCCCCCTTTTTAAATATGATCACTTCTCACATAATCAGATATCAAAATTTACAAGCAAATGCTAGCTTGGAGGGATATAAAGACTAATAGATTAACAGTAGCCACTGGCAGAGGTGAAAGGGATTCTTGCACTGCTTTTATTGGAATGAGCAGCAGCCTGTAAAACAAGATGCAGGATATTTCAGAGACTGCTGGGAGTCATTGCGGTACAAGTAAACACATGGGTTGTGTTAGGGTAGTTAAGAATAGGAACAGTTGCATGTATACTTGCGTGTACACCAATGCTAGGAGTTTGGTAAATAAATTTGATGAATTTGAGGTATTGCTCAAAACATCAAAGGCAGATATTGTTGGGATATCAGAGGCGTGAGTCACACAGATATAAGGAATGCAGATCTGGAATTTGGGGAGTACAATGTGTACAGGAAGAATAGACAGGATAGGAAGGGAGAAAGGGTTATGCTATTAGTTAAGAAACACACAAAATCCAAGGAAGTGAAGCCAGTCGACATCGCTGGACAGTGAAGTGTCGAGTCAGTTTGGTATGCCATAAGCATTGGGAGATCAAAATTGAGAGTAGGAGTGTGTTAAAGGCCTAATGACTCTGATGAGTATAATAAGAAACTGTACAGGGAAATAGAGGGGGCCAGTAAATCAAAGAGTCTTATAATGGGGGATTTTAATTTCCCAGATACTGACAGGAATTTGTGGGTTGGTCACTCACACACTAGCAAAGCTTTTGTGGATTTATTGGATGATTGTTTTCTACATCAGCATGTTCGGGAGGCAATAAGAGGCAGTAATATTCTTGATTTGATTATCAGTAGTGATTCTTCATGCATTAAGAATCTGCAAATAAATGAACCACTAGGTGGCAGTGATCACAGTGTGCTGAAGTGGGATTTACTCAAAGAGGTAACTACCATCAGGGGTAAAGGGAAGGGTTTTTGCTTTTGTAAAGGCGACCCTGGTGGTCTGAGACAGTATTTAACTTCTATATGGTGGGACCAACTGATAATGTTACCAACAGAAAATTCAAAATGGGAAGCATTCAAAGAATTAATCTTGGAAGCTACTAGGCTTTACATACCAACTAAGAAATATTGTTCAAGGTTTAGGCCTAAATGGATGTCAGATGAGCTAATGAGACATATGGCAGAGAAGAAAAATGTATGGGATACATATAAATTAATGGGTGACATGGAAGCCTATGATAGATATAAGCTGGTCTGTAACCAAGTCACAAAAGAGATTAGGCAGGCAAAGGCAGATTATGAGAAATCTTTGGCAAAGGACGAAAAGAAAAACAGCAAAGAGTTCTTTACCTACGTAAACTGTAGAAGAAAAGGGATGAATCAGATTGGTGAACTGGACATTGATGGTTCAACTGTTGATGATCCTGCTCAGGTGGCTAACAAACTAAACAAGTATTTTGCATCTACATTCACACATGAGGAGTTATTCAGGGAGGGGAATGCCAGAGGTGAGTTAAAATTTGGCAGTGAGCTAGATGATTTTGTAATAACTGAGAGGAAAGTGGAGGAGAAATTGTTGAAGATAAACATAAAAAAGGCACCTGGAGTGGATGGGATCTATCCAGTTATATTAAAGGAGGCAGCAAAGGAAGTAAGCAAACCCTTAGCCATAATTATAAGAGCTTCTTTGGACTCAGCGGAGGTACCCATGGACTGGAGATGTGCAAATCTGCTGACGAGGCTACTAGAGACGGTCGTTTTCAAAGCCGCTAAGTGGATTTTTCTTATTTATTGATTTGAAATTATTGTTTTTCTAAAACTTTTGATTTAAATTTAGTAGTATAACATTATTTTGTGATTTTCTGATTAATTTGGTGTATTTATTCTTTACTCGGCCTTGTAATTGCATAAAAGTATCGGTAAAGGTTTCCACGTGTTTCAACTCCGCTAACCGTTCGTAATTTTCCCGCCTTTGTGATACGATATACCGTACTAGATAGCGTTAGTTGAACTTCGTTAGCAGTTAAATTGTACGTTTAAATAAATACATATAACGACTTAGATTACAAACGTAATATAATTAATTTTATTTAACATAATTAATTATACATATAACCACTTAGGTTACGTAACATAAATAATTAGTAAAAACAAATAATTAATACATAACTTGATACGAAAGTTATATAAAGGGATTTCGCAGATAACACTCGTTACTGAAACGTAAATATTTCGTAGATAACACTCGTTACTGAAACGTAAATATTCCATAGATAACACTCGTTACTGAAACATAAATATAGCGTTATAACTGTGTTTGGATACAAGTTTAGGATTTAATTTTGTACAGAAATTGAAATTTTATTGAAAGTAAATCTAAATCATGACTCAAATCAGAGCAGCAAAGCAAAGGGCTCAAGCTAATGGGAATGCTGTGGCCCAGGGGAGAACTGAGGGGGGCAGTTGTCCTCTGAATCACAGCCTTGTAAGATGCACTATTTGCTTGATGTTTGCGGAGCAGTCAAGTATGGGACATGATACTGCCATGGGGGATGTCTTTGTGTGTGTGCGATGCAAGGAGTGTAAGGAGATAAGGCGACAACTCAGCGTTGTTATGGGCCTATATGAGAGCTTGAAGGATAGGGTGGATGCCCTCGAAGGATTACAAGTGAGGGGCCCATCAAGCTCTCAGCTGCCCACACCAATGCCAGAGCTTGCACTTGGTCATCGCAGAACACAGCGGCAACCCCCAAGGCAGAATGCGCTGGTCCCAAAGGAACTAGTAGTTGTTGGTGACTCTATTGTCAGGGAAACGGGAAACATGCTTTGTAAAAAGGATAGGTGGAATAGGACCAGGGTATGTCTGCCAGGGGCAAAAGTTGATGACGTTGTAGAGCGGATATCATCTTTTAAGGGCACAAAAGGTGATATAGTTGTACACGTTGGCACTAATGACATTAAGAGTAGGAGACCGGCGGAATTACTTGACAAGTACAGGTCACTGATGAAAAAAAGCCGTGAATTAGGGTTGACATTGAAAGTGTCTGCAATTCTGCCCAGACACGATAGGAGGGAGTATATGATGAGAGCCCTGTCAATCAATTCGGCCCTGGAAAGATTGTGCAGGGCTCAAGGGGTAGAATTTTTTTCAGCCTGGTCTGTACTTGTTAACAGGAGAGACTGCTTCTACAGGGATGGGATACACTTAAATAGAAAGGGTGCAAGAATGTTTGCTGATGCTATCAAGGCAATGTTAGGTGGGTCGGAAAACTGCTAGATTGGGGGGATACAAGGACTAATAGATTAACAGTAGCCACTGGCAGAGGTGAAAGTGATTCTTGCACTGCTTCTATTGGAATGAGCCGCAGCCTGGAAAATAAGATGCAGGATATTTCAGAGACTGCTGGGAATCATTGGGGTACAAGTAAACACATGGGTTGTGTTAGGGTAGCTAAGAAAAAGAACAGGTGCATGTATACTTGCGTGTACACCAATGCTAGGAGTTTAGTAAATAAATTTGATGAATTTGAGGTATTGCTCAAAACATCAAAGGCAGATATTGTGGGGATTTCAGAGACGTGGTGTCACACAGATATAAGAAATGCAGAACTGGAATTTGGGGAGAACAATGTCTACAGAAAGGATAGACAGGATAGGAAGGGAGGAGGGGTTATGCTATTAGTTAAAAAACACATAAAATCCAAGGAAGTGAAGCCAGTCGACATCGCTGGACAGTGCAGTGTCGAGTCAGTTTGGTGTGACATAAGCATTGGGAGATCAAAATTGAGAGTAGGAGTGTGCTATAGGCCTAATGACTCTGATGAGTATAATAAGAAACTGTTCGGAGAAATAGAGTGGGCCAGTAAATCAGAGAGTCTTATAATGGGGGATTTTAATTTCCCAGATATTGACTGGAATTTGGGGGCTGGTCACTCACACAGTAGCAAGGCTTTTGTGGATTTATTGGATGATTGTTTTCTACATCAGCATGTTCGGGAGGCAACTAGAGGGAGTAATACTCTTGATTTGATTATCAGTAGTGATTCTTCATGCATTAAGAATCTGCAGATAAATGAACCACTTGGTGGCAGTGATCACAGTGTGCTGAAGTGGGAGTTACTCAAAGAGGTAACTACCATTAGGGGTAAAGGGAAGGGGTATTGCTTTCGTAAAGGCGACTACAATGGACTGAGACAGTATTTAAATTCTATACAGTGGGATCAACTGATGATATTGCCAACAGCAAATTCAAAATGGGAAGCATTCAAAGAACTTATCGTGGAAGCTACTTGGCTTTACATACCAACTAAGAAATATTGTTCAAGGTTTAGGCCTAAATGGTTGTCAGATGAACTAATGAGGCATATGGCAGAGAAGAAAAATGCATGGGATACATACAAATTAACACGTGACACGGACGCCTATGATAGATACAAGTTGATCTGTAACCAAGTTACAAAGGAGGTTAGGCAGGCGAAGGCAGATTACGAGAGATCCTTGGCAAGGGATGCGAAGAAAAACAGCAAAGAGTTCTTTACTTATGTAAACTCTAGAAGGAAGGGGATGAATCAAATTGGTCCACTTGAGATCGATGGGTCAACTGTTGATGACCCTGCTCGGGTAGCTAACAAACTAAATGAATATTTTGCATCGACATTCACACATGAGGAGTTATTCAGCGAGGGGAATGCCAGAGGTGTATTCAACTCTAGCAGTAAGCTAGAGAATCTTGTAATAACTGAGAGCAAAGTGGAGGAGAAATTGTTGAAGATAAACACAAGAAAGGCACCTGGGGTGGATGGGATCTATCCAGTTATATTAAAGGAGGCAGCAAAGGAGGTAAGCAAACCCTTAGCCATAATTATGAGAGCTTCCTTGGACTCAGGGCAGGTACCCATTGACTGGAGATGTGCAAATGTGACCCCAATTCACAAAGGGGGATCAAAGGCTGACACAAGTAATTATAGACCTGTGAGTTTAACTTCTGTTCCCGGAAAATTAATGGAGGCACTGGTGAAAGAAGCACTGCAGGATCATCTAGACAAGACTTCAGTTATAGCTAGGACACAGCATGGTTTTGTTAAGGGGAAGTCTTGCCTGACCAATTTGATTGGATACTATGATGCAGTCACAAAAGAACTGGATGCAGGGAATAACTTTGATATTATATACTTGGATCTTAGAAAGGCTTTTGATACTGTTGCACATGGAAGACTGCTGCACAAATTGGAGCAGTGTGGCATTGGAGGCAAGTTGCTGCTATGGATAAAGGGGTGGTTGAGGGGGAGAAGACAGAGAGTGGTAATCAATGGACACTGCTCATCGTGGACTAATGTTATTAGTGGAGTCCCTCAGGGTTCAGTATTGGGGCCTTTATTGTTTTCTGTATTTATAAATGATATTGATGATGGTATATCAGGCTTAATGTCCAAGTTTGCAGACGATACGAAGGTTGGCAGGGTTGTCAAGGACACTACTGACACTATGCTGCTGCAACAGGATTTGGAAAGGTTGAGCAGATGGGCTTCGAGGTGGCAAATGAAGTTTAACATTGACAAATGTAAAGTACTACATATGGGAAACAGCAACCCCAGAGCAACGTATCAACTCTGTGGTACTACACTGACAGTGGTAGAGAATGAAAGTGACCTGGGGGTGGTGGTGCAGGCAGATATGAAGTTCTCTGAGCAGTGCAGACGAGCTGCAAGAGTAGCTCATGGTGTATTGTCAATGATATATAGGAATTTTTCTAGCAGGGATAAGGAGGTGATTATTCCCTTGTATAAGGCAATGGTCAGGCCACACCTAGAGTACTGTATACAGGCCTGGAGGCCTCATTTCAGGAAGGATGTAGAGCTGCTGGAACGAGTACAGAGAAGGGCAACTAGATTGGTGAATGGGACAAAGGGGTTCTCTTACGAAGAAAGGCTTAACTTTTGCAAATTACAGTGTCTGGAAACCAGGCACCAGCGGGGTGATCTGATAGAGGTGTACAAAGCCTTGAATGGTTTGAGCATGCTCAATGCTGATGGGATTCTTCCTCTAGCTCAGAAAAATCACCTGAGAGGGCATAAATTCAAATTGAGGAAAGACAGATGTAGGATAGATGTGCGGAAATTTGCCTTTAGCCAGCGGGTGGTTGGTGGGTGGAACAGACTTCCATCCCTTGTCGTGGAAGTTGATAGCCTAAATAAGTTTAAGGCTCAGCTGGACAGGTATTTCGAACGAACAGAGGGGTGAAGTGGAAGTGGTTATTTTTATTTATTTATGTTACTTTTTTTTTTTTTTTTTTTTTTTTGGCTGATGCTGCATAAGCTTGCTTTCTTGCATCAAATGCCTCTACTAATGCTAATGCTAAATGTAACCCCAATTCACAAGGAGGATCAAAGGGTGACACAAGTAATTATAGACCTGTTAGTTTAACTTCTGTTCCAGGAAAATTAATGGAGGCACCGGTTAAAGAAGCACTGCAGGATCATCTAGACAAGATTTCAGTTATAGCTTGGAAACAGCACTGTTTTGTAAAGGGAAAGTCTTGCCTGACCAATTTGATTGGATACTATGATGTGGTCACAAAGGAACTGGATGCAGGGAATAACTTTGATATCATATATTTGGATCTCAGAAAGGATTTTGACACTGTTGCACATGGAAGACTGCTGCACAAATTGCAGCAGTGTGGTATTGGAAGCAAATTGCTGCTATGGATAAAGGGATGGTTGAGTGGGAGAAGACAGAGTGGTAATCAATGGACACTGCTCATTGTGGACTAATGTTATTAGTGGAGACCTTCAGGGTTCAGTGTGGGGTCCATTGTTGTTTTATGTATTTATAAATGATACTGATACGTATATCAAGCTTAATGTCCAAGTTTGCAGACAATACAAAGGTTGGCAGGGTTGTAAATGACAGTATGCTGTTGCAAAAGGATCTAAAAAAGTTGAGCAGATTGGCTGAGAGGTGGCAAATGAAGTTTAACATTGACAAATGTAAAGTACTAAATATGGAAAGCAGTAACCCCGGAATAACGTATCAACTCACTGTTGAAAAAAAGCCGTGTATTAGGGTTGAATTTGAAAGTGTCTGCAATTCTGCCCAGACACGATAGGAGGGAGTATATGATGAGAGCCTTGTCGATCAATTCGGCCCTGGAGGGATTTGTGCAAGGCTCAAGGGGTAGAATTTTTTTCAGCCTGGACTGTACTTGTTAACAGGAGAGATTGCTTCTACAGGGATGGGATACACTTAAATAGAAAGGGTGCAAGAATTTTTGCTGATGCTGTCGAGGCAGTGTTAGGTGGGTCGGAAAACTGCTAGTTGGGGGGGATACAAGGACTAATAGATTAACAGTAGCCACTGGCAGAGGTGGAAGTGATTCTTGCACTGCTTCTATTGAAATGAGCAGAAGCCTGAAAAACAAGATGCAGGATATTTCAGAGACTGCTGGGAGTCAATGCGGTACAAGTAAACACATGGGTTGTGTTAGGGTAGCTAAGAATAGAAACAGGTGCATGTATACCTGCGTGTACACCAATGCTAGGAGTTTGGTAAATAAATTTGATGAATTTGAGGTATTGCTCAAAACATCAAAGGCAGATATTGTTGGGATATCAGAGACGTGGTGTCACACAGATATAAGTAATGCGGAACTGGAATTTGAGGAATACAATGTGTATAGAAAGGATAGACAGGACAGGAGGGGAGGAGGGGTTATGCTATTAATTAAGAAACACATAAAGTCCAAGGAAGTGAAGCCAGTTGACATCGATGGACAGGGCAGTGTCGAGTCAGTTTGGTGTGACATAAGCATAGGGAAATCAAAATTGAGAGTAGGAGTGTGCTATAGGCCTAATGACTCTGATGAGTATAATAAGATATTGTACAAGGAAATAGAGTGGGCCAGTAAATCAGAGAGTCTTATAATGAGGGATTTTAATTTCCCAGATATTGACTGGAATTTGTGGGTTGGTCACTCGCACACTAGCAAGGCTTTTGTGGATTTATTGGATGATTGTTTTCTACATCAGCATGTTCGTGAGGCAACAAGAGGGAGCAATACTCTTGATCTGATTATCAGTAGTGATTCTTCATGCATTAAGAATCTGCAGGTAAATGAACCACTAGGTGGCAGTGATCACAGTGTGTTGAAGTGGGATTTACTCAAGGAGGTAACTACCATCAGAGGTAAAGGGAAGGGTTTTTGTTTTCGTAAAGGCGACTATGATGGTCTGAGACAGTATTTAAATTCTATACAGTGGGACCAACTGATGATGTTACCAACAGCAAACTTAAAATGGGAGGCATTCAAGGAACTAATCTTGGAGGCTACCAGGCTTTACATACCAACTAAGAAATATTGTTCAAGGTTTAGGCCTAAATGGTTGTCAGATGAACTAATGAGACATGTGGCAGAGAAGAAAAATGCATGGGATACATACAAATTAATGGGTGACATGGAAGCCTATGATAGATATAAGTTGGTCTGTAACCAAGTCACAAAGGAGATTAGGCAGGCAAAGGCAGACTACGAAAAATCCTTGGCAAAGGATGCAAAGAAAAACAGAAAAGAGTTCTTTACATATTTAAACTCAAGAAGGAAAGGGATGAATCAGATTGGTCCACTGGATATTGATGGTTCAACAGTTGAGGATCCTGCTCAGGTGGCTAACAATTTAAACGAGTATTTTGCATCTACATTCACGCATGAGGAGTTATTCAGGAAGGAGAATGATGTAGGTAAAGTAAACATTGGCAGTGAGCTGGATGATTTTGTAATAACTGAGAGGAAAGTGGAGGAGGGATTGTTGAGGATAAACATAAAAAAGGCACCTGGGGTGGATGGGATCTATCCAGTTATATTAAAGGAGGCAGCAAAGGAAGTTGGTTGGTTGGTTTTTAGGAGCATTAGCAACTAAGGCCATATTGCTCCGGAAAATGCGGTGGTCATTCTCTGACCTTTCCTCATCCTCCGTATTTGGTGGTGACGGGCTCGAACCCCGGTCTAATCAAGAAGTGTGTGCTATGCACTGCTGCTCCTTCCCACCTGGCTACGGAGGCGGCGCAAAGGAAGTAAGCAAGCCCCTAGCCATAATTATGAGAGCTTCTTTGGACTCAGGGGAGGTACCCATAGACTGGAGATGTGCAAATGTAACCCCAATTCACAAAGGAGGATCAAAGGCTGACACAAGTAATTATAGACCTGTTAGTTTAACTTCTGTTCCAGGTAAATTAATGGAGGCACTGGTTAAAGAAGCACTGCAGGATCATCTAGACAAGAATTCAGTTATAGCTCAGACGCAGCATGGTTTTGTTAAGGGCAGGTCTTGCCTGACCAATTTGATTGGATACTATGATGTAGTCACAAAAGAACTGGATGCAGGGAATAACTTTGATATTATATATTTGGATCTTAGAAAGGCTTTTGATACTGTTGCACATGGAAGACTGCTGCACAAATTGGAGCAGTGTGGCATTGGAGGCAAATTGCTGCTATGGATAAGGGGATGGTTGAGTGGCAGAAGACAGAGAGTGGTAATCAATGGACACTGCTCAACGTGGACTAATGTTATTAGTGGAGTTCCTCAGGGTTCAGTGTTGGGTCCGTTGTTGTTTTCGGTGTTTATGAATGATATTGATGATGGGATATCAAGTTTAATGTCCAAGTTTGCAGATGATACAAAGGTTGGCAGGGTTGTTAAGGACACTACTGACGCTATGCTGCTGCAACAGGATCTGGAAAGGTTGAACAGATGGGGTGAGAGGTGGCAAATGAAGTTTAACATTGACAAATGTAAAGTACTACATACGGGAAACAGTAACCCCAGAGCAACGTATCAACTCTGCGGTACTACACTGACAGTGGTGGAGAATGAAAAGGACCTGGGGATAATTGTGCAGGCAGATATGAAGTTCTCTGAGCAGTGCAGACGAGCTGCAAGAGTAGCTCATGGTGTCTTGTCAATGATAAAGAGGAATTTTTCTAGCAGGGATAAGGAGGTGATTATTCCCTTGTATAAGGCAATGGTTAGGCCACATCTTGAGTACTGTATACAGGTCTGGAGGCCTCATTTCAGGAAGGATGTGGAGCTGCTGGAACGGGTACAGAGAAGGGCAACAAGATTAGTGAATGGAACAAAGGGTTGCTCTTACGAAGAAAGGCTTAAGTTTTGCAAATTACAGAGTCTGGAGACTAGGCACCGGAGAGGTGATCTGATAGAGGTGTATAAGGCTTTGAATGGTTTGAACATGCTCAATGCCAATGGGATTCTTCATCTTGCTCAGAATAATCAGCTCAGAGGGCATAAATTCAAATTGAGGAAGGACGGATGTCGGATAGATGTGCGGAAATTTGCCTTTGGCCAGCGGGTGGTTGGTTGGTGGAACCGACTTCCATCACTTGTTGTTGAAGTTGATAGCCTAAACAAATTTAAAGCTCAACTGGACAGGTATTTCGAACGAACGGAGGGGTGAAATGGGAGTGGTGTGTGTGTGTGTGTGTTTTTTTTTTTTTTTTTTTGGCTGATGCTGAATAAGCTTGCTTTCTTGCGTCATATGCCTCTACTAATGCTAATGCTAATGCTAATGCTAACTCTGTGGTACTACACTGACAGTGGCAGAGAATGAAAAGTACCTGGGGTAATTGTGCAGGAAGATATGAAGTTTTCTGAGCAGTGCAGACGGTCTGCAAGAGTGGCTCATGGTGTCTTGTCGATGATATACAGGAATTTTTCTAGCAGGGATAAGGAGGTGATTATCCCCTTGTATAAGGCAATGGTCAGGCCACACCTTGAGTACTGTATACAGGTCTGGAGGCCTCATTTTAAGAAGGATGTAGAGCTGTTGGAACGAGTACAGAGAAGGGCAACAAGATTAATGAATCGAACAAAGGGTTGCTCTTACGAATAAAGGCTTAAGTTTTGTAAATTATAGTGTCTGGAGGCTAGGCACCTGTGAGGTGATCTGATTGAGGTGTATAAAGCCTTGAATGGTTTGAGCATGCTCAATTCTGATGGGATTCTTCCTCTTGCTCAGAATAATCACCTGAGAGGGCATAAATTCAAATTGAGGAAAGACAGATGTAGGACAGATGTGAGGAGGTTTGCCTTTAGCCAGCAGGTAGCTGGTTAGTGGAACAGATTTCCACCTTTTGTTGTGGAAGTTGATAGCCTAAATAAATTTAAGGCTGAGCTGGACAGGTATTTGAAATGAACAGTGGGGTGAAATGGGGGTGTTTTTTTTTTTGTTTTGTTTTGTTTTTGGCTGATGCTGCATAAGCTTGCTTTCTTGCATCATATGCCTCTACTAATGCTACAAAATTATTAATTTCTGACAGACCAAAATTGTCTTTGAGAAAATGTATTGAGAGCCTAACTATACTGAAGGAGTGATGAATTATGTTAACATATAAGCAAGGATTCTATTTATTTTTGTTATTGGTTTCAAAATGATAATTTTTTTTTTTTTACATAAAAAGTAGTACTGTTGCAAATTCAGTAAACTGGGACTATCTTGTCCTATGTGTTTTGTAGCCTATATTTTGAATATCATAAGCAAACATGTAACTTCACTATTTTTTAAATACATAGCATCATAACAATATAATCTTTATTATGGAAAGAAACCATACATATTTCTTCATGGCATCAGAATTCCAGGGGTTAACAATTTGAGTGAGGCACTTAACATAACACATTACGATTAATAGAAGAAGTGGACAATACTTAACAAAACTACGACAACAAAAAGCATAATATAAATGGCAAAAAGAAAAAAAATTGCAGACATTTAAGTGAACATGTCTTGGTCCTTGAAGCTGTCACAGACATTCTCTCATGTATGCCAAGCTGTGCACTACCTGGGAGTCTAAATGCTTATGGAACTGATATTTGGGTGACACTCAAGACAAGTGGAACTAATTTTGGCAAATTTCAGTCAGTCTGTGACCGCCAACTCTGCTTGCGCCTTCAAGACAGTGGGAATGTTAGTAACTCTGGGTATAACTTCCACGTGCAAGTCCTGAAATATGTCACCTAGCACAATGGAGGTGACCATCGAGGTGCGAACCAACATAAGCAATGGTCAAGGTGTGGCACCATACGGAAAAATGGCACCTCTCTGTGTTACCAGGCAATAATAGGTGGTAGACAACCATCAACCAGTGCAATACCACCACTTTGCTTATTGGAGGCTTGAAGTGGTGGAACTTCAAGTTTAGTCTCCAGAGCAAAGCTCTGGCAATCCCACCCCATCTTTTCCATCATGCAGTATGATTGATGACTTCTGAGGTTATGATGGACATCACAGCAAGATCCAATCTTCCTTATATTTCAAGGGTATAGCTCTAAAATTTTAAGTTAGATTTACACCATCTAAAACTATGTTCACAGTTGGCCACTACATAGTCCACTGGACTAAACCTATTGGTAACTCTCTAGGAGGCTTCGGGATCAGCAGGTGTATAATCTAGCTGCCTCTACTCTGCCAGATGGGGACTGGAGGGAGTCTAAGTAATGTGTATGCTGGGAACATTGTCAAAGAGCTGTATATGTTCATGCCATGTGTACACCATATCCAAAAATTTCATTTAGTCATACAGCATGTCCTCACCACCTTTTCATATTTCTGAATACATCATGTCAAACTAATAGAAGAAATTTATCTGCGAAAAGATCTAAACCTTCCAAACACTTCCTCGTTCCTTTTACAAATATACATAGTCTCAATTCTAATCTCAATGATGTCCATTTCCACTTACAGTCTGCCATACCCCATGTACTTTTTCTGACAGAATGCCAGTTATCGATTGATTCAATCACTGTTCATATTGGTTGTCCGAATTAATTGCTGTATGATTCCTTTCACTTCAAAGGTGGTACTTGTGCATATATCTATTCTGATATTCCCTGTCAGAGACTTAGTAATTTGGAATCTCCTCTTTCCGATCTTCTCTGGCTTAAAATCTCTCTGCCATATATTCCATTACATTCATCTGTTGCCTCTATATTGTTCTCCCAACTCCACTAATCACTTGGATTTCTTTGGTGTCCTCTCTTCGAAACTTGACTTACTCCAGTCCAACTTTCCTAACAGTGAGGTAATTTCCCTTAGTGAATGTTCACAACTCCAGCTGGCTTCCGTTTTCTAGTCACACGTATCCAGATGGTCGAGATGCTGAAGCTTTTGCATTTACCAATGATCTCACACAGATTATTCATTTACCTACCAGAATATCAGGCAATCAACATCATAGCCAAATTTCTTGAAATTTTCTCACAAACAGTCCTTCTAAGTACAGAGTTGTTAAAATTCTGTACTGGAGCAAGTTCTAAGGCACATACTGAAGAGAAATTTGATCAACAGGTACAATAAAGAATGTGCTCAGCATTTATTAGAAAAAAAAAATTAGTTACAAAATTTGTCACTGTATGGCACATAACAATCTTAGTTATGATTATGCAAATGACTTATGCTATTTGCATAATCGTGATTATTTCCACAGTGCCACTACTCAGCTCTACTCTACTGTATAAAAGCAAAGCAGTCTCTTCAAAATCATACAGTAGATGTTTGCCTGCACTACAGCTTGTTTGTTTGTTTGTTATTTCAAGCATTAGCAACTAAGGCCATATTGCTCCGGGATATGCAGTGGTCGTTCGCTGACCTTTCCACATCCTCCGTATTCGGTGGTGACGGGCTCGAACCCCAGTCTAATCAAGAAGCTCGTGCTACACACTGCTGCTCCTTCCCACCTGCACTACAGCAGCAATGCCAACAACATTGCAGGAAAAGGTGCTATTAGTGAATCTGTACTATCAGAATAGCAACAATTCAGCTGTGGCTATCAGAGAATTCCTGAGTCAGAGGCACATAAGGTGTGGACCTATGACTGTTTGTGCTGTCCACAAAATGATTGCAAAATTTGAAGTGCAGGACATCTTGGTGTTCAACCAGGTAGAGGTCGAAAATGAATGGACTGTTCTCGTGTTGAAGGTTATGGCCGTCATGGATTTATCAAGTCAATCTCCATGTGGTAGTGCAAGTGTGCCAGCTGTTTCTCATGAAGTGGACATGCCGTATTCCACTGTAAGGCTAGTACTGTGTCAGGTGTTCTAGTACTATCCTTACAAGATACACATGCTACAGCAGCTAAAGCATGGTAATGCAGATTCGGCCAGAAACAGCAGTTTCTGGCCGAATGACAGTGGATATCACTTGGCCATGGAACATCCTTTGGAGTGATGAAGTCCACTTCTGCTTAAATGGACAAGTGAATATATACAACTGTCGCATTTGGGCAACATTTGTTGCCTTCGAGTTATCCAAGAGGTCCCGTTGCATTCTCCAAAAGTGACAGTGTGGTGTGGATTTACAGCCACATTCATGATTGGGCCATATTTTTTTTTGAACAGGTAACACTGACTGGCCCCCACACCTGTTCCGTCACTGGACAGCGATATTATGAAATGTTGGCAAATTTCACAATATAGAGCTGCAACAACGTGGGTGCCTTCAGGATACCATATTCATGCTAGATGGTGCGCCACCCCACATCCACCGTTGTGTCCAAAGATTGCTAAGGCAACACTTTACAGATGAATGGGTCATCAGCCGTTGTTTCCAGACATCTTGGCCACCCCGATCACCAGACCTCACACCATGCGACTTCTGGTTTTGGGGTTTTTTTGAAGAACCAGGTGTACTGGGAAGGATATCAAACTCAGGCAGATCTCAAGGACAGCATTAGATGTCATGTGCTGGTTATTCCAGTTGACATGTAGTGCTGTTCAAGTGATTTGTATTGCCACAGTGCCATATAGTGACAATTTTTTTTTTCCAATAAATGGCAAGTGCGTTTTTATTGTACCTGTTGTCCAAATTTCTCTTCAGTACGAGCCTTAGAACCTGCTCCAGAGCCCTCTACATAGGGATACTTTAATTTTAACAACCCTGTACATGGTCGAGGTGAGTGGTCATTTAGGCACCTCACATCACAACAAGGCTGTTCAAAGATAAGGATGTTGCATATCACAATTGGCTTGTATCCAAATCACGAGGTTCATTTTCTGCCTACAACAAAGCTCGCAACAATTGTAAAGCAGTCATTAATCAGTCCAAACTAGATTTCAAACAGGCTAAGAGTATAAAACATGCTTCTTGTCCAAATGATAGCCAAGCATTCTGGTTTCTTTCCAAACTACTGGCTGCAAATTTTTCCCATCTCTGTTCCCACATCTGTCAAAACAAGATGGTTATTCTGCCACTTCAGCCAAGAATAAAGCTGACCTGCTAACATCCTTGAACAAACTTATCTGTGAAAATATCTAAACCTCCCAAACAATTCCTCTTTTAATTTTGTAAATATACATGGTCTCAGTTCCAATCTCAATGATGTCCATTTCCATTTATAGTCTGCCAAGCCCTATTTACTTTTCTAGAAGAATTCAAATTATTGGTTGATTATGTTTACTCAAGATTTTGTCAGTGAAATTATTTTTGCAGGGATGACATCCTTTATTCCAAACAACACCTTAAAATCTCATCCTTTATCTAAACCTTGGTTTTCCAATAAATGTATGAAGGCTGTTCAAAGATAAGGATGTTGAATATCACAACTGGCTTGTATCCAAATCACGAGATTCGTTTTCTGCAGACACCAAAGCATGTAACAGTTGTAAAGTCCAAATTATATTTTGAACAGGCCAAGAGTAGAAAACTTGCTTCTTGTATAAATAGTAGTCGAGCATTCTGGTCTCTTGCCAAGCTATTGTCTACAACTTTTGCCCATCTCTATTCCTACCTCTGTCAAAACTAAATGGCTCTATTGCCACTTCAGTCAAAGATAAAGCTGACTTGCTAAGCATCCTACTTTTCTTCCAAATCATGATCTTCGTAAACCACCTCCCACCATTCCTAGTACACTCCATCCAATGCTTCCTGTGGTTTCCATCAAAAGGATGTCAGAAGGATTTTGATCATTCTTGATGCTAAAAAAGCTCTAGGTCCTAATGGTATTTCTCCAATTTTTCTCAAAACCTGTGCTCCTGAACTTATTCCTGTTCTGTGTTGCCTTTTTTTCACTTTCTTATTATTGGTTGTAAGTTTAATTATGGCAAAGAGGCCTGTATGGCAGGAGAATGCGCTACATGAACAAATGTCGAAAGTTATATTACCCCGGTAATAATTTATCAATAAAACACTTAATAAATATAATGTTAAAATATTTATAGCAAAGAAATACCAAAATGGGAGAGAAGAGTTAAAAAATTCTAAAGAATGCTACATTTGATATAAATTTTGAACTTGCATTTGTTCATTTCTGAGATACTTAGACAAAAATTACCACTTGATGACCACTGCAGAATGTAATGTATGGGTTGAAAAAGCAGTAGATAACTATTGATATTGGACTTGAATTTCTGCAGAAATTCAAGTCCAATAAATGAAAAAGAAAAGTTGGTTTGGTGAGTCTGGATTTGAATTGGGAATGGAAAATGACTAGCTGATGCATGTCACTAATAGTGCGGAAGGAGGTGAATTACAAATGCTAATTGAAAATTTAAAAAAAAAAAATTATATTTATCTGATATGTATAACAGAATGTGAAGCATTATTTGGTCTTAATAATGAAGTTAATCTATAAGCAGTGAAGATTAATTCAAGTTATCAAGTGGTCATTTTTGTCTAAGTATCTCAGAAATGAACAAATTCAAGTTCAAAATTTATACCAAATGTAGCATTCTTTAGAATTTTTTAACTCTTCTCTCCCATTTTGGTATTCCTTTGCCATGAATATTTTAACATTATATTTATTAAATGTTTTATTAATAAATTATGCAGAAACCTTTCCTTTATTTAAGAACCAGAATTTCAAACAGATTGCATTTATTTATAATTTTATGATGAATATAAAAATATATACTTATATTTATCAAGCAAGTGCAGCTTTCCTACTCATCTCATAACCCTGCTCCCCTCCTTTGTTTGAAGTAACTCAGAAACAAATCTTAACTTGGTAGTCAGCCAGGTTTCCTCACTGTTTCTTTTCTGTTCCAATGAAAACTATTTTTAACTGACTGTTTTGGCTGACAGCAGTTTTTTTATTTAATTTGTTTACTCAATGAAATGTTTATATGACAGACCAGAGGGCTTTTTTACACTGCTTTCCCTATAGTAACATTTTTGGCTGAGTGATATACTGCTGAATGGCACTACACCATTTCTTGGCAAATATACTGAGTTTTCATAATCTCCACTTCTCAGTTAGTTTACTACAGTTAGTTTATTTGAAAATGTGTTTAAAGCTGTATATTGCATTTCAATTCAATTGTCTTCTCCTTCTGAACATTTTAATAACTGCTTTGTTGTTTGGTTTTTAGGACCATTAGCAACTAAGGCCATATTGCTCCGGGATATGCGGTGGTCATTCCCTGACCTTTCCGCATCCTCCGTATTTGGTGGTGACGGGCTCGAACCCTGGTCTAATCAAGAAGCGTGTGCTACGCACTGCTGCTCCTTCCCACCTGGCTATGGAGGCATTGTTTTAATAACTGCCAGTTTTAAACCACATCCTTTTCAAATTATAGAGCTAGCACTCTATCCCACATTAAAATAAACCTAGTGTGAAATATTTGAAAAAATTTCCCTCATTTTGCAAATTTTTTGCATGATTTTTTAGTATAACTTGTGGCTGACTATTTATTTAAAGATATCCTATTTACCAATTGACAGTGATTAATAAATGAAAGTTTATTTTAATTTGTTAACCACTGACCACGGTATTAGTACTTAGTTTTGGGAATACATTAAAAAGGCTCCAAAGATCACACAAAAACTAATAAAAGTTCAGCTTTAAAACTCCATTAATAATTATGCTCCTAAATTGATAATGGCTCAAATCTCTTTGCAAACAAATTATTTTAATGTGCATTACCTTAATGACATCAGATTAGACTGGAATACAATGGTGGCAGGTCTCAGCAAAGTCAGTATGTATTTACCAACATATAAAAAAGGGCTTATAATAGTCATATACAGTTAGCAAGTGACTATTATTATGATCACAATACCATGTAACAATAATTTTTTAATATGGTATTCTAAATAAAATAATAAATATAATCAACTAATGAAAAACACAGACCTCAATTTTTTTTATCTGAATTTATTTCTAAGGTAACAGAGCTTCTGCTATGTTAAATACCTGGTTTTAACTTCATTATACTTCATGAAAACTTGCATTTCGTTATTCACATCATCAGAAATGCACTAATTCCATTAGTGAAATCCACTTGTGATATCTGGGATTATGTTGTTATTATTATTATTATGAGCCATATGGTGCAAGGAAGCCTGAGGCTTATGCTGAACCAGCCAAAAAAAATTTCTGAGTCACCCTGAGAGAGAGAGAGAGAGAGAGAGAGAGAGAGAGAGAGAGAGAGAGAGAGAGAGAGAGAGAGAGTCAAAAGTATAAGGGAATCACCAGAGGACCCTGGGTGTGCCAAGCCCATACTCACCAGATGTGAGCCCCTGGGGTGACATAAAAGAATTCAGAGCAAGCTTCCACCTAATGATATGCTTCCCAATTTTTGTAACTAGACATTCCGTTTCCTCTCTGACCAGTCATCATATCTCGATGTGTAACACTAAATTAGTTGTTGTTTGTTTGTTATTTGGTTTTTAGGAGCATTAGCAACTAAGGCCATATTGCTCCGGGATATGCGGTGGTCATTCCCTGACCTTTCCGCATCCTCCATATTTGGTGGTGACGGGCTCGAACCCCGGTCTAATCAAGAAGCGTGTGCTACGCGCTGCTGCTCCTTCCCACCTGGCTACGGAGGCACCACTAAATTAGTAATAGCTTTCTTCAACTTTTATACTTTCTTCATTAAAGTAGCAATATAAAGCTATTGCTTTCTATTGCTACTTTTTTTCTATTTCACTTTTGCTTTCTTCGTGAAAGTAGCAGTAGCCTTCTGGGATTACTGCAAACCAAATGTAGCACCTCACATTTATCAATGTTAAACTTCAGTTACCAATTTTCAGCCCATCTGCCATCAGTGTAAACAAGAATATTACTTATAAGTAATATTCTTGTTTATAGTATGATCATTTGATCCTTATAAGATCCTTTACTGGTTTTAAAAAGCCAAAACAACAGCATGGTAACAGAGCTTCTGCTATGTTAAATATCTGGTTTTAACTTCATTATACTTCATGACAACTTGCATTTCGTTATTAACATCATCAGAAATGCACTAATTCCATCAGTGACATCCACTTGTGATATCTGGGATTATGTAACAGATTATCCTATTAGAGTAGGAGTTTTCTATAAAAATTGTTATATAATTGTAATAATACAGAGTGGGTTTTCAGCTAAGTTTAATTATGGAGGAAAATCCATCAGAATCTGTGGCACTCTTTCTTGATTAGTAAGAGCAAGATTTACCTCAAACATGAATTCAAAATTGATTATACTGGAAAGAAACTGCAACACACTTATGTCAAGCATAAAATTCTAAACTTGAATTACAAGCACATACTTAGGATTAGAAAAACATGAATTAATACCAATATATTTACAATTTATTATACAGGTGACCCCCGCTTAACGCTGATCATTCGTTCCGGAAAAACAGAGCACTAAGTGAATCCGCGCTAAGCGAGCGCCGCTTTCCCATAAGGTAACATATGTATTTATGAGCTGGGGGTCGGTGCCATAGGTATTTCCTAATCAATAATAAACAGTAATGAAAAGATGCACAAATGTCGGTCAAAATATTTAATATTCAAATATTCTGCATTACATACATATAATTATGTGGTAACTACTTGCGTATCAAAAGTAAACTTAAAATTCGAAGTAAAATAATGAATTTAATTGGTTTAATTTAATGGATGAATTTAATCATGAAAAATGTGTGGATTTTGAGTTGAACTTTGGCCCTCTTCCAAATAAACTAAAAGGGGTATTAATTTTAAATGGCCCGCAGTTTAATTACCACCCAACAATAAAGTCAACTGATCCTTCGCCGCTTTGAGACTTGGCATGTTTTTTCTTCTTTCAATATGAAACTTCTTTTAGGCATTCGTTTCCACAAAAGTCATGCTTCAACTATGTTAAAAACTTGTTGAGAAGTATAACACACAATACCCCTCTTCAATAATTTTAACAAGTTCTTTTTTGAAAGTTTCGGCTCCTTGATCTGCACTAGGCTTCTCCCTGGATTTTAAATCTATTCTACCAGCCCTTACCAGTTTTAAATGGTTCCACATTTTTTTTTTTTTAGGCGAGTTTTCTTCAGATCATCATATTGGCTAATCTCTTTCTCTCTCTCTCTTTTTTTTTTTTTTTTAATATTTAACTTAACTGAATTCTGCATTGGAATATTATCTTCAATAAAATTAAAGTCTTTCCATTTCAATCCTAATAGTCGGCCTAGCCCTAGTTGCTTGCAGTGGAACAGCTATCTTTCCCGCTGCTAAAATTAATTCTTTATTATTTTTTTTTATAATTGTTCTTACAGTTAAAGTTGCAAGTCCTAAATTATGGCACACATCCGCTTGTCGTTGACCGGAATCGATTCGCTTCAAAACGTCTAATTTAATTTTCAAATTCAGGTTTTTCTTACATTTATGGTCTTCTTACTGCGCCCAGACGTTGTTGCTTTTTCATTCCTATCGGTCATTATTAGCTCTTCGAAAATGTAACTGCGTTGGTTGAATTAATTATGATACAATGTTCAAGTAAACTTTTCGTTACGCACGATGTCTAATACTGTACTGAGTGATGACTAGACTTCGGATAAATGCATATAACGCAAATATTACAAGCAATATATTTGATCATTTCTTAAAATGTTGATCTCAGAACTACGTAACAAGTCACTTACTGCAATTAAATTTCACTGAGCGTGGGAAAATTTCTCAAGTCGGCGTGGGAAATGTTTTAATACTGTTTTGCTATTCATTTTCAAGCTATCGACTCCATCAAATGAAACGATATCGTTAAATATGTCAAAAATGTAATCTGTAAAAGAGCGTTATAGTGATCTGTGACAGCGTTATAGTCAGATATGGGTTATAATATAAAAACAGCGTTATAGCGAATCAGTGTAAAGCGAACCGTGTTATAACGGGGGCCTGCTGTATATGTTTTTAAACATACATACATCATATATCATCTTTTCAAATCCAAGAATCTGTTCGCCTTCTTCAACAAATGAAACTGTTAAATGAATTCATCAGGAGTTTCAATTTTGGGTTTACTTTTAAATTTTTCAAAAACTAAACTTTTGAGATTGTCAATTTATTTTGTTCTTATACATTTGTTGTAAGAAATTTATCTGTTTACAGAGAAACCAATTTGCAGAATAAGCAACAAAAAATGACTCTGTTACTTAATTAAAGCCTCCCAAGTACACCTAATTCTGTTTTTACACGATAGATACGTTCCTGAAAAATACGTGTAAAAAAAATTCATGTAAAAAAAGACATTGTATTCCGGATCTAAAAAATCAGTAAAAATAATTTTAAAAAAACACATAAAAATATTTGTTTTAAGCTTATTATTTCATTTCAACAAAATACACATGTAATAATATGTAATGAAAATGTATTAAAGTAAATTTGTATGCATATGAAATGAAAAAAATTCTTCATGAACAAAAAAAATCTGTTTTACACATAACAAGATTTTATTCATTTTCACTTTCTGATAATAAACGGCGCGTACGTTTGCATACGACTGGAATATCACTACCATCACTAGAAATGTTGTGGACATCGTCTTCTTCCTCTATTAATGAAATTCTTTCTGTGATCTCTTCAGCAAAATCAGCACAAGTCTCCTCTGGTGCTGATGTTTCACCGGTTTTACAAACGATTTCAGTTATTAATCGTTGTGTTCGTGTATTGGTTAGGCCATTATATAATTCTCTGTAAGAGGCTGAAAACAACTTCAGTTCATGTTGAAACTTCCCAGCGTGTTCCTCATTAGGGTCATGTTTGACAAAATGATTACCTAATTTTCTGGCCAGTTCCAGACCTTTTATTAAATCTGCATTTAGAACAGGATCATTTTCTTCATTATCACTAGGTTCTGTGGGATAAGGAGTCCCAAGGACAAGCTCTAATATTTCATCTTCACTTAGGGCTTTGTCGGTTAACAATTCATCAATATCTTCAAACGATAGATCATCGAATCCTTCTCCACCGATTTTGTGTGCCATTGTAATGACGTTGGGAAATTCGGTCGTATTAGGGATGATGGGATCTTTGCTTTTTACACATTGTGGCCAAACCGCTTTCCAACACGCATTTAAAGTTGCTGGTTTTAATTCAGTTAACGCTAATCCAACTTGATTGATACAATCCATAATTGAGAATTTCTTCCACACATCAATGACTGTTAGTGTTTCATCATTCAGTTTGTCCAAAACGTGTTGGAATGTTCGTTTTACGTAGTATGTTTTAATTGTCGCAATTATACCTTGGTCTAGCGGTTGTATCAAAGATGTAGTATTAGGTGGCAGAAATAAAATTTGTATGTTTGGGTGTTCCAAGACAGGATGGCCGGGGGCATTGTCAAGAATCAGAACTTTAAATTCGAGACCTTTCAAATTCATATAACGTCTGACTTCTGGGACGAAATATTTGTTGAACCATTCTGTAAAGATAGCAGTGGCTTCTTGTTTGCCATCCCGTGAACAGGCAGTTTATTGATATCTACACCTTTCATTGAACGTGGGTTTAGGGCTCAATTTACCAGCAGTGGCTTCAACATACGATCTCCTGAAGTGTTGGAGGAAAGTAATAAGGTCACGCGGTCCTTAGCTACCTTAAAACCACCAGCAGTTTTCTGCGATTTGGCTACATACGTTCTGTTCGGCATTCGTTTCCAGAAGAAACCAGTTTCATCTACATTCCACACTTGATCAGGAGTGTATCCTCCATCTTCAATAATTTTTGCAAGTTCCTGTGGGAATACTTTAGCAGCCGATTCATCTGCAGATGCAGTTTCACCTTTAATTTTTATATTATGAAGAACATTCCTTTTAAGAAACTCTGTCATCTAACCTGTACTCGCAGACAATTCATACTTTCTGTTTAACTGAGATGAAGTGCTTGGCTCCTTTTCTTTAATCTGTCTGTAAATTCTTAGTGCTGTTTGCTTGATGGCATTTCCATCTACTGGTACTCTTTTTTGTGACTGATCTTCTAATCCATATTACCAGAGCCTTTTCCATTTTTTTCTTGACAATATCTCTTGTATATGATGATGAATTAACACTTACTTTTGTTCCAGAACATACTGACTTCCTAATTGTAGCTTCATTTTTCTTAATAGTTCTTACGGTAGCTTCATGTACACCAAAATGCTTTCCTACAGACGTAGCCCCTTGTCCAGTTGCAAGACGATCTAAAATTTGAATTTTAAGTTCCAAAGAAATCGCTTTCCTTTTCATTTTGGTAATAGGCGAATTATTCGACATTATATAAGAGCTACCGAAAAATTAATTAATAAAAAAAGGTATGAAAAATTTGTAAACTTACAATTTATTGACTATCGGCAAAATTAATAAATTTATATGTGCACAAATTTCACTAAAGGTTCTTTCACTTTGAAATAGAGCTTACTACTAAATGTCTTCCGAAGATACAATGCACGAATACCGTAGATGTGCACCAAATTCAATAAAAACGTTGATGATTCATAGATATCTAGACGTACACATTGGTAAACAAAAGCACGCGTTTCAAAATGCACACACTAGCTGTTATCCAATCTACTGGTGTGTGTGTGTAAAAAAAAAGAAATGATACTAATATGCCACAAATAAAAAAAATTTTTTTTAGAATTTAGGCAAAAAAAAATTCATAGAAATCGTGTTAAATCAAAATGACTCGCATAAAAAGAGAATGAAATATTTATTTTGAATTCGTGTTAAATCAAATTCGTGTAAAAAAAGTTCGTGCAAAAACAGAATTAGGTGTAGACATATTACTTATGCCTGTAAGTTTTGGTTTTATGGCTGGCTAAATAAGGGAGTATTGCATGTGCTTACTGCTTTCATTATAGTTTGCTGTGTAGTATAATAAAAAAAATCAAAATGTAAACTTTTAAAGAAAGAGTACAATAAACTAAAAATAGACAGTTAAAATGCTGATCTCATTGTAATGCACTACTACAAAAGATGAAAAAGATGACTGAAAAAATAAAAAGAGGGTCTACTAACATTGTGTCATAAAACTTGTCAGCTTTTTTATTCTACTTTCTAAAACCTGTGTCCATGCTCCACCCTAATAATATTTCTGTTTAGAGACTGATCAAAACCAAATTTACTATGCACATGAGAGAGGACCACTTGAACACCGCAATAGGAGTGGTTAAATATTTAAATACCATCTTTAAACAATATGACCACCATTCACTATAAGTGCAACTTATTTATAATAATGTCTACCGTTGAATCCCAACCACAATTACAATACTCTTTAGGAGAATGGAGAGTAAACTTGTCAGGTAAACCATACTGGGGCACCACTATTTCGAACCATCAACTTAAAAGAAGATGCAAAAATGGATTTATAATTGAATTTGTTTGCAGTTCTTCTGTTTACACTCCGACTGAAACAGAATTTGAAAAGGTCAAGACAAAAGCTTGTTTTAAAAAGTGAAAAACTAATTGACTGAGAGTCTGAGAAGTAAAACAAAGTTAAAAATGGCTGCTGATCCAGAATGTTATTCACTAAAACAATTTTCCAGTTCTCCTTTTTTTCAATTTTCAATGATATAAAAAAGCAACTGGAATAACTACTTACAGAAAAAAAAAGCTCAAACAGGTTATTTTTCTATCATATTTCACAATATTCAAATGCAAAAAAGCAAACATACTGATACTATTCAAGAGACCTTCTCCTATGTACCTGCATAAAAAGCAAACCATGTGTTACTATTACTGAAGTGTTGAAAATAGAGCTATCCAGTGAACAGTAGTCAAATTAAGATTAATTAAGGTATTCTTGTTTTTGAGGCAGTTTCCAGAGTTTCCCCTAAGTACCGCAGTAGTGTCTGAAAAGCAAATTTGCCAAAGCCAGCAAGTGTGAATAAGTGTTGGTGTGTAAAGTTTATTTATACACCGCCGCCTGGCAAATTCACATCCAGAGGGCAGTGAACACCTGGTCTGCTGTCCCCTGACTCCCATCCCATGCCAAGTGGAGGCATGCCAGGGACCACAAACAGGTAAAGACTCTTAGTGGGATAACAAGAAAACTTGTTAAATAATGAAAAATAAAAAGTAAGGAACATAGCGTGAGAAGTAAGGGTAAGGGAATGGATGGGAAAAAAGGAAAGCAAGGGAATGAAAGAAATAGGCATCCCCAGAAGAGGAAGTCAGCAAGAGATTAAAGATTAAAAGATACTAGTGAACAAAGCTTACAGAATTCGGTAAGACCACACAGCCAAATAAATGTAAAACTAATATACACATTATTTACAAAGCCAACAATTTAACATTTCTCTCAACTAGAGAAGAATAGACAAATCACTATTTACACCAATAAATAAATACCAATGGTTATCAAAACTACAATCACTTTTGGAGATTAATTTAATTTTACCTTTGTGGGAAGGGTTAAATTAAATTACACTTTCATTAACCTAATCAAGTAGGTTAACCAATATGACACACACCTAAAAGAGAACATAAACATACAGCATGTATCCTTTCCATGCTGAAATCGTCAAGTTTCACATACTGCCCAACAAAACAACAATAAACACAAACAAATCAAACCTTATCCTAAGTTTGGTCCTTAGAATCAACTCAAGACCAAAACAGAAAAAAACATCTATTACTCACACTAAGCTAGATACAGAGACCTAAGGATCTCGTCTCATCCACAAGTGCCATATCTACAGCTTGGACAAACCAATCATGAGTTCTCACAATACTTCTGTGAGCCAAGTCGCATACATGGAAGAGAAATCCAACCATGTACAAACCAAGTCTCATATAGAGTAACTAAGTATCAGCAGTGCAATCCAAGTTCAATAAACATTATACTCAATAACATATCACTTTCAAAAACAATAAAACCAATCATCTATCTGATTCAGTCCTAATAATACTAGGACTATAGTTTAATGTTTGTAATACAGCAAAAATACATTTAATACTCTTTAATAAAAACATTTAATAATCTTTCAAAGTTTTAATCCAGAATCATTAATCTGGTCAGAAACATGGACCCTTAATTTCGGTCCAAAGATTGTTTACAACTATGTACAATGTTCCATTTAAGATTACAGGGAAAAAAATTGTATTAGCAAATGCTCTTTGTTAAGTTATGGTCTTTGTTAAGAAGCACATAAAATCAAAAACAGTGCATCCAGCAGACACTGGTGGTCAGTGCAATGTTGAGTCAGCATGGAGTAACATAAGCACTGGGAAAATAAAAAGGGAAAGTAGGAGTGTGTTATAGACCTAATGACTGTGATGTGTAAAACAAACAACTGTATAGATACACAGAGTGGGCCAATAAACGGTAATATCTTATAATAGGGGACTTCAACTTTCAAAACACTGAGTGAACCTAGTGGTCAACTCGCACAGAAGCAACACTTTTCTGTGGATTTATTATATGACTGTTTTCTATAGCAGCATGCAAGAGGGGCAAAAAGAGAAAGCAATACTCTTGATCTGATTACTGGAAACAACCCTTATTGAACTTAAATTTACTTAAATATGTAACCAGTGTCAAAGGCGAGGAAAAGGGTTTTTACTTCTATAAAGGTGACTGCAGTAGTCTCAGACAGTTTTTTTTAATTCTATGCAGTTAGACCATCTGATGAAGTTACTAACAGCAAATTCTAAATTGAAAATATTCATCCCTGAATGTTTTCAATTTCAGGAAAATTTCTATGTAATCATAGAAGCTACAAGGCATTTACATCAAAAAAAGAAAAATGCTGTTCAAGGTTTAGATCTGGCTGGATATCATGTAAACTGACGAAACCTGTAGCAAAGAAGAAAAATGCATGGGATTCAAAAATTAAAAGGCGATACAAATACCTAGAGTAGATATAAACTAGTTGACAATTCAGTCCCAAAGCAGGTTAGGTAAGCTAAAGTAGATTATAAGAAGTCTCTGGCAAAGAAAACCAGCAAAGACTTCGTTACTTATGTAAACAACAAACAGGAATTTCAAATTTATGTAAACACTAGGAAAAAAATGGAATGAATTACATTTGTCCACTAGAATAAAACAAAGCTATGATGCTCAATATGTTCTACTTCAATATTTGTAGAAGAATAAGAGCAATTCACTTCAATATGATCCATAGAACACTTCTGTATGACTCTCCAGAAATTAATAAGAATATAAAATTAAAATTACACCGAATGAATTGAATTAGCATTAGTAGAGGCATATGATGCAAGAAAGCAAGCTTATAGAGCATCAGCCAAAAAAAAAAAAAAAAAAACCTTCCCATTTCACCCATCCATTCGCTCCAAATGTTTGTCTAGTTCTTCCTTGAATTTATTTAAGCTTTCAACCTCTACGACAGATGATAGTAGTTTGTTCCAGCAATCAACGACCCGCTGGCTAAAGGCAAATTTGCGCACATCTATTCTACAACTGTCTTTCCTCAATTTGAATTTAAGTCCCCTCAGGTGATTAATCTGGGCAAGAGGAAGAATCCCATCTGCATTGAGCATGCTCAAACCATTCAAGGCCTTATACACTTCAATCAGATCACCTCGCAGGTGCCTAGTCTCCAGACACTGTAATTTGCAAAACTTAACCCTTTCTTCATAAGAGCAACCCTTTGTTTCACTTACTAATCTTGTTGACCTTCTCTGTACTTGTTCCAGCAATGCTACATCCTTCCTAAAATGCGGCCTCCAGACCTGTATACAGTACTCAAGGTGTGGTCTGACCCTTGCCTTATACAAGGGGATAATCACATCCTTTTCCCTGCTAGAAAAATTCCTGTATATCATTGACAAGACACCATGAGCTACTCTTGCAGACTGTCAGCACTGCTCAGAAAACTTCATATCTGCCTGCACAATTACACCAGGTCCGTTTCATTCTCTACCACCTTCAGTGTAGTGCCACACAGATGATATGTTACTCTGGGGTTACTGCTACCCATATGCAGTACTTTACATTTGTCAATGTTAAACTTCAGTTGCCACCTCTCAGCCCATCTGCTCAACTTTTCTAGATCCTGTTGCAGTAGCGTACTGTCATTAGTGTCATTAACAACCCTGCCAACCTTCGTGTCATCTACAAACTTAGACATTATGCCTGATATTCCATCATCAATATCATTAATACAGAAAACAATACAATGGACCCAACACTGAACCCTGGGGGATGCCGCTAATAAAATTAGTAGTCCATGAAGAGCAGTGTCCATTGTTTACCACCCTCTTATCCATAGCAGCAATTTTCCCTTATTGCCATACTGCTCCAATTTGTACAATAGTCTTCCTTGTGCAACATCACCAAAAGCTTTCCTAAGATCCGAATATGTGATATCAAAATTATTTTTTTCATCTAGTTCCTTTGTGAACTCATCATAGTATCCAATTAAATTGGTCAGACAAGAATTCCCCTTAACAAACCCATGCTGTGTTCGCAATATAACTGAAGGCTTGTCTAGATGATCCTTCAGTGCTTCTTTAACCAGTGCCTAGATTAATTTCTACGGAACAGAAGTTAAACTAACAGGTCTGTAATTACTTGTGTCACCCATTGATCCTCCTTTGTGAATTGGGGTCACATGTACACATCTGTTGTCCATGGGGACCTCCCCTGAGTCCAAGGAAGCTCTCATAATTATGGCTAAGGGTTTTGCTTAATTCCTTTGCTGTCTCCTTTAAAATAACTGGATAGATCCCATCCACCACATATGTTTAACTTCAACAATTTCTCCTCCACTTTGCTCTCAGTTATTACAAAATCATTTAGCTCACAGCAACAGTTTAATAAACCTCTGGGATTTCCCTTCCCTGAATAATTCCTCAGGTATGAATACAGATGAAAAATACTCATTCAGTTTATCAGCTACTTGAGCAGGATCTCAACAGTTGAGCTATCGATATCAAGTGGACCAATCTGATTCATTCCTTTCCTTCTAGAGTTTACATAAGTAAGGAATTCTTTACTGTTTTTCTTTGCATGCTTTGCCAAAGATTTCTCTTCTTATAATCTGCCTATGCCTGCCTAACCACCTTTATGACTTGATTAGAGACCAGCTTATATCTACCATAGGTTTCTTTGTCACCTGATAATTTATATCTATCCCATGCATTTTTCTTCTCTGCCACATTTCTTCTTAGTTCATCTGACATCCATTTAGGCCTAAACCGTGAACAATATTTCTTAGTTGTTATGAAAAGCCTAGTAGCTTCCAAGATTAATTCTTTGAATGCTTCCCATTTAGAATTTGCTGTTAGTAACATTATCAGTTGGTCCAACTGTATAGAATTTAAAAACTGTCTCAGACCACTGCAGTCTCCTTTACAAAAGCAAAAACCCTTCTCTTTAGCCCTGATGGTAGTTTTATTAGTAGTATTATTGTTGCTCTTATATTATTTCTCCCTGATTGGGGGATTCCACTCCATGATGGGTACTGCTACCAAGTACACAGAGTGGTTGCCATGTCTGGTGTTACTGTTGGTTAAGGAACTCTCTGACTATCCTACAGGTGTTCAGGATTGCAACTTTCTGGAGTTCCTTGTAGGTGTTCTCTGGGAGACCTATTGCTGCTAGGCTGCTATGTAGGATCTTTGATTATTATTACTCTTATATTATTTTTCCCTGATTGGAGGATTCCACCTCGTGATGGGTATTGCTACCAAGTACTCAGAGTGGTCGTTGTTATTGTTGGTCAAGGAACTCTCTGACTATCCTACAGGCGTTCAGGACTGCCATTTTCTGGAGGTCCTTGTAGGTGTTCGCTAGGAGACCTATTGCTGCTAGGCTGTTATGTAGGGTCTTTGGCACCATACCTATGGTTGACACGATGATCAGGATGGTCGTTACTTGTTGCATATGCCACATCTTTTTGATGTTGTCTTAGGTTCATGTACTTCCTGATTTTTTCCCCATGGGTTTTCTGCAGGTTGCCAGTGTTGGGTACCGCTATGTCAATCAGAGAGGTAGCCTTTTCCTTCATGTCCACAAGGGGTTTGTCCAGTCTGTTGTGCAGGATTATCCTATCTGTTATTATTGTGCGGTCCCAGTATAGCTTGTGGGTTGGGGTCTCTAGTACTGCCTGGGGTTCGTACTTGTAGTATGGTTATTATTATTATTAGCCATATGGAGTAAGGAAGTCTGAGGCTTATTCTGCACCAGCCAAAAAAATTACTGAGTTACCCTGAGAGAGAGAGAGAGAGAGAGAGAGATATTGACAGAAGTAGAAAGGAATCACCAAGAAAGAGAAGAATGATGATATCCAGCTCAAGACCCCTGGTTGTGCCAAGCCCATACTCACCAGATGTGAGCCCCCTGGGGCTATTTCTGAGTAAATCCCACATTAGCACACTGTGATCACTGCCACCTAGTGGTTCCTTTATCTGCAGATTCTTAATGCATGAAGAATCACTACTGATAATGAGATCAAGAATATTACTCCTTCTGGTTGCCTCTTGAACATGCTACTGTAGAAAACAATCATCCAATAAATCCACACAAGCCTTGCTAGTGTACGAATGACCAACCCACAAGTTCCAGTCAATATCTGGGAAGTTAAAATCTCCCATTATAAGACAATCTGATTTACTGGCTTACTCTACTTCTCTGTTGGTCAACTTGTGAACAATTCCTGTAGTTAATGAACAACTACAGGAGTTGTTCATTATACTCGTCAGAATCATTAGGTCTATAACACACTCCTACTCTCAATTTTGCTTTCCCAGTGCTTATGTCACACTAAACTGACACAATATTGCACTGTACACCCATGTCAACTGGATGCGCTTCTTTAGATTTCTTATGGAGGTGTAACAAGAAGGCCTGGGTGACAAGACACCTCTTCAATGAATGGGTATTTGAAGTGTTTTGTCATTCAGTTGAAAGTTACTTAGAAAAGAACAAACTTCCTTTACAGGTACTGTTAATTTTGGATAATGCTCCAGGTCATGATCCCAAACTTGCTCGATCTCTGGAGGAGCAATTTGACTTTGTTACTGTCAAATTTGTCCCACCCAATACTACCCCTCTGCTTCAGCTGATATATCAGCAAGTGATTGCCAGCTTTAAATAGGTTTACAAGAAGAAGATGCTTGCCAGGTGCTTTGAAGAGACTTCATGAGACATGGTCATCACCTTAAAGGAATTCGGGAAGACCAGGTTTAACATCTTACATTGTGTAAAAATTATTGTCAATTCTTGGAATGAAGTTTCAGCTCGGTGCCTGAATGCAGCCTGGAAGAACTTGTGGCTTTCGGTCATCCATGCTTTTGTTTTGAAGGTGTTCTAGAGCATGAAATTATCACTCTTGGTGAGCCCTTGGCTCTTGAGATTGATGCACAGGATGTGGAGGGGATGAGGACCATGGACAGGAGTTGACAACAGAGGAGCTCCAGGAATTAGAGCAAATAGGTGAACTGACAGTGGAGATGAGGAGGATGACCATGTAACAACAACTCAGAGAAATTTAAAGCATGTTCGCTTCATTAGACATTGTAAGGAGGGCAGTAAGAAAACACCAAGATATTGAAACCACTGAATTGATGACCTGCACATTTGAAGATCAGGTGTTAAGTTATTTCAAGAAACTTCAGAGAAAGCACCAAAAGCAAACCACTTAGGACAGTTTTTATACCATAAGTAGCAAGATGCAGCGATACCTTGATGGTAAAAGATTCTCTTTCAACTCCATCACCACACCAGCATTGAAACAGCTTTTCCAGTGTAAGTTAAATGAAAATTACCATTCTTGTTAAAATTATCAACTATCATTTTAAACAACATTTTGGGGGAAGGGGAATAAATAAAAATGTGACACCATCAGCATTTTTTAAATTTTTTTTTAGGGCGACTTTTTTTTTTAGATAAAAGGTGCATGGTATACACTGGAAAATATGATATTTAGTATTCTATATAAAACTAATACAATTTCCATTACAAAAATCGCCTTTTAGAGAGATAAATAGCTTAGTTATATAGAAAAATTTTCAACTTCCGAGTTGAAAATTTACCAATAAACATTGTGTTATTGAGTTCACATTACAATATTTTCATGATACAATGGTATCTCAGGAATGAATTAATATCGTAAAGCAGGGGGTCTGCTGTAATGTATATCAGAGCTTGCTTGAAATGGTGTTTGTTTATGTTATCTAGGACTAGTCTTATTGCATACAATTCTGCAGCACAGATACTGCATTCAGTAGTAAGAGATATAGCAACTGAAAAGGTGGAAGAAACTGCAGCATCTGTTTTGGAGCCATCAATATAGATATGTAGTTTCTCTGAGTTTTCAAAGATATGTAATTCATGTAGCTGATGATGATGTTTACTAGGGAGCATTTTCTCCACCATAGAAAGAAATGGTCACACAGAGGTGAGAATAAAGTCCAAAGAGGACTATGAGTAGCAATGTCTTGAAAGATATGTCGGAAATTAATGTCCCAACTATGCATGAGCTCTTCCAATCAAAGTCCTGCAGGGCAGTTTTCATTAGGTTTATTTTGGTATGGCATGGCATACTGAGGATCAAACAGGTACTCCCAACTGGAGTGAGATGGAATACTTCTAACTTTTGCTGTGTAGTTAAACAGCAAGGATTTTCTCTTTAGATGTACAGAGGGGGTTCATTTGCCTCAATACAGACTGTGGACCGGAGATGTTCTGAATGCTCCTACAGCTATCCTGAGGGCACTATGCTAAATGGTATTCAGATGTTATAGAGAACTTTTCCTTGCTGAGCCATAGACTGGTGAGCCACTGTCCAAGCAGCACCTTAAGGTTCTATAGATATGTAAGAGAGAACTTCTTTCAGCACTCCAGGACATAGCGGAAACTCTTACGATGTTCAATTTTTTTTAACAAACCATCTGAAGATAAGCTATATGAGTAGAAAAATTAAGTTTATTATCTAAATATAAGCCTAATAATTAAAAGTTGTTGGTAAAAAGAATCAGGTTATTTTTTTAAATATATTTCTGTATTAGATGTAGTTTGCATTTTTTAAAGAAATGAATTGCAGTTAATTTCTTTTCTTCTAGGGAACAGCTATTCCATAGCACCCATGATTCCAATTTGGCTATGGAAAACTGTAGTTGCCTTTCAATAGTATTCATAGTTGAAGCCTGACAAGAGATAATGATGTCATCAGCAAACATGTATGAATTGGTTGTAATTGGAATGTCTCATCTCATGTGTGTAATTCTTATTGTAAATAAAGTTGCACCCTCCACTTTTCAACAGATTTGGATAAGTTGCTTAGGTAACTAAACCGAAATATTTTGTGGCATAGGATGCTTTGCATAAATTGAAGTAACCTTTCAAAGCAAAATAAAGAATATCATGAAGAACATCACAGCACTATACAGTTGCAAAAGCTTTCTCAATATCAAGATTAACCATGACCAGGTGTTGTCTCCTTGTGCAAGCATTGTGGATGTTTCCTTCTGCTTTGATCATCACATCTAATGTGGACCAATTCATTCAAAACCTGTACTGATTATTGTTTAGTAAGTTTTTAGTTTCCAGGAACCATAATAACCACGTGTGGACCATTTTTTCCAAGACCTTGCCTAAACAGTCAACGAAACTGGTCTGCAATTACATGGAAAGGTACGATCATTTCCTTGCTTCAGGAAGGCTAAGACAATTGAGTGACACCAGGAGTTTGGTTAAGTATTTTCAAAAAATATTTGATTGAAGGAATTTAACAGGGTTTTTTAATTTGTTTACTTCTTTTAACATTATGTATTAGATTCTATCTAGACCAGCAGCACTACTGGATGTTTTAGCATTAGCATTATACGATGCAAGAAAGCAAGCTTATGCAGCATCAGCCAAAAAAGAAAAAAAAACCCTCCCATTTCACCCCTCTATCCCTTCCAAATGCCTGTCCAGCTCAGCCTTAAATTTATTTAGCTATCAACTCCCACAACAAAAGATGGAAGTCTTCCACCAATCAACTACCCGCTGGCTAAAGGCAAATTTCTGTACATCTATTCTACGACTGTCTTTCCTCAATTTGAATCTGTGCCCCCTCGGGTTCTTAATCTGAGCAAGAGGAAGAATCCCATCAGCATTCAGCTTGCTCAACCCATTCAAGGCCTTATACATCTCAATCATATCACTTCGCAGGTGCCTACTCTCCAGGCACTGCAATTTGCACAACTTAAGTTTTTCTTGGTAAGAGCACCTCTTTATTCCCCTCACCATCTTGTTGCCCTCCTTTGTACTCATTCTAGCAACTCTACATCCTTCCTAAAATGAGGCCTCCAGACCTGTACACAGTACTCTAGGTGTGGCCTGACTACTGCCTTGTACAACGGGATAATCACCTCCCTCTCCTGCTAGCAAAATTCCTATACATCACTGACAAGACTCCATGATCTGCCCTAGCAGCCCGTCTGAATTGCTTAGCATACTTCATATTTAACTGCACAGTTACCCCCAGGTCTTTTCACTTTCCACTTCCCTAAGTGTAGTACCACACAGTTGATACATTTCTCTTGAGTGATTGCTACCCATATGCAGTACCATGCATTTGTCAATGTTAAACTTCAGTTGCCACTTCTCAGCCCATTTGCCCAACCTGTCTAGATCCAGTTGGAGTAGCATACTGTCTTTACTGTCGTTAACAACCCTGCCAACATTTGTATCATCTGCAAACATGGACATAAATCCTGATATACCTTCATCAATATCATTGATGAATACACAAAACAACACAAAGCATCGAACCCTAGGAACTCCACTAATAACATTTGTTCACGAAGAGCAGAGTCCACTGATTACCACTCTCTGTCGTCTCCCATTCAACCATCCCTTTATCTAATGTAGCAAGTTATCCTTAATGCCATACCTGCCCAATTTGTACAGCAGTCTTCCATATGCAACAGTATAAAAAGCTTTCCTGAAATTCAAGTATATGAAATCAAAATTATTTTTGACATTCAGTTCCTTTGAGACCAAATCATAGTATCCAATCAAATTTGTCAGATAAGACTGCTTTAACTAACCCATGCTGTGTCTTAACTATTGCTGCAATCTTGTCTAGATGATCCTGCAATGCTTCTTTAACTAGTGACTCCATTATTTTCCCCAGAACACAAGTTAAACTAACAGGTCTATAGTTACTTGTGTCACCTTTTGAACCCCCTTTGTGAATTGGTGATACATTTTCATACTTCCAGTCCATGAGGACCTCCCCTGAGTCCAAGGAAACTTTCATAATTAGGGCTAAGGATTTGCATACTTCCTTTGCTGCCTCATTTAATATAACTGGATAGATCCCGTACACCCCAGGTGCCTTCCTTATGTTTAACTTTATAACAATTTCTACTCCACTTTGCTTTCAGTTATTACAAAATCACTTAGCTCCCTGTTAGACTTTGATAAACTTCTGGCATTCCTCTCATTGAATAACTCCTCATGTGTAAATGAGGATGGAAAATACTCATTAAATTCATCAGCTACCTGAGCATGATCATCAATAGTCAACCCATCTATGTTACGCGGTCCAATCTGATTCATCCCTTTCCTTCTAGAGTTTACATAAGTAAAGAACTCTTTGCTGTTTTTCTTTGCATCCTTTGCCAAGGATTTCTTGTAATCTGCCTTGGCCTGCCTAACATCCTTTGTGACTTGATTACAGACAAGCTTATATCTGCCATAGGCTTCTGTGTCACCTGATAATTTATATGCATCCCATGCATTTTTCTTCTCTGCTATGAGCCGCATTAATTCATCTGATATCCATTTAGCCCTAAACCTTAAACAGTATTGCTTAGTTGGAATGAAAAGAATTAGGTAGAAGGGGTGGTGGGGTAATGCTTCTTATCAGAAGCAGCCTGAGTGCGATGATAGCTTTCCCGGATTCAGACATTTCACATGCTAGTATAGAGTCTGTATGGTGTGAGATAGTTGGAAACAAAGGTATAAGCGAGTAGGAGTAATCTACAGACCAGGTGATTGTGAAGATTATGACAAAAGCCTCTACATGCAAATGGAATGGGCAAGTAAGCATCAATGCCTTATTATGGGTGATTTCAATTTGCCTCTAATTGATTGGAGTAAATGGGAAGGAAACTCGACATGGGGAACAAAATTTTTAAATCAACTAGATGACTGTTATTTGTATCAACATGTCAGGGAAAGTACTAGAGAAAAGAATATCCTAGACCTCATCATCACACATGAATCAGATGACATAACAGGGCTGACAGTAGAGGAACCAGTAGCAGGAAGTGATCACGGAGTTCTACGGTGGATGATGACGAGAGAGGTAGCAGAAGTAAAAGGCAAAGGAATGGGTTTTAATTTCAGAAAAGGAAATTACGATGCCTTAAGGTACTACATGGCCTCTATTAACTGGGTAGATATCGCGCAGAGAATGAATACAATTGAACTGTGGTACGCTTTTAAAACATTAATCACAGATGCCTTGAATGCGTATATACCATTAAAAAAATACTGCACGAGAAGGGTTCCAAGTTGGATGAATAGTGAAGTTGCCACATTACTTGAGCAGAAAAAGGTGGCATGGAAAGGTTACAGAGCAATAAAAAGTACTGAAGCCTATAACAGCTACAAGGTGATGTGTAATAGAGCCACAGAAAATGTTCGACAGGCAAAGGCAGTTTATGAGAAATCACTAGCAAACAGAGCAAAGAGGGGGGATAAAGAATTCTTCACATATATAAATACCAAGAAGAGCAGGACAAACCAGATCAGACCTTTACGTAAGGGAAAGGGGATAGTAATAAATACACCAGCTGCCGTTGCAGATGAACTCAACAGTTATTTTGCATCGATATTTACAAATGAAAAGCCTTTTGTGGCAATGGGAAATTGTGGGAGCGAAGTTAAAAAATATGCAATTAATGATATTGAAATTTCGCAAGATTATTTAATGAAAAAACTTTCGAGCCTACAGACCAGTAAGGCTCCTGGAGTTGATGGAATATACCCTATAATCTTAAGAGAGGCGGCAAGCGAGTGCATTGAACCATTGAGGCTAATTATGCGAGCATCACTAGACTCTGGGGAGATTCCCTTGGATTGGAAAAGTGCAAATGTATCTCCCATACATAAGGGTGGCTCTAAAAGTGAAGTTGGAAATTATCGACCTGTCAGTCTGACTTCAGTAGTAGGGAAAATTATGGAGGCAATGATCAAGGGTGGAATTCAGGATCATTTGGATCGAATTGAAATTCTCAAGGATACTCAGCATGGTTTTGTAAAGGGAAAATCATGTTTAACAAATCTGGTTTGCTATTTCGAAAGGGTCACTCACGAGCTGGATTTAGGGAATAATTTCGACATTGTTTATTTAGATTTCAGCAAAGCTTTTGACTCAGTCCCACATGAGCAGTTGCTTTATAAGCTGGAACAGGTTGGAATCACTGGGAAAATTCTTAGATGGATAGAAGGATGGCTTCAGGACAGGAGGCAGAGGGTTGTGATAAATGGCTATTACTCAGATTGGGTTGATGTAAGAAGTGGGGTTCCCCAAGGGTCAGTATTAGGACCACTGTTGTTTTTAATTTTCATAAACGACACTGATGAAGAGATAGAGGGCGTGATGTCTAAATTTGCAGATGATATTAAAATTGGTAGAGTAGTTAATGATCACTGTCAAGCTGAGCTTCTTCAGAGAGACCTAGATAGACTTCAGGAATGGTCAGAAAAATGGCAGCTGTGCTTTAATCCAACAAAGTGTAAGGTATTACACCAGGGAAACAGTAATCTCAAAAAAACTTATTCACTTGGTGGAGTTCAACTAAACCCAGTACTGGAGGAAAGGGACTTGGGTGTTACGATACGGTCAGACATGAAATTCTCTGAGCATTGTAAACAGGTTGCAAGGAAGGCCCATGGTGTCCTATCGATGATCTATCGAACTTTTGCAAGTAGAGATAGGGACGTGATAATCCCATTATATAAGGCTTATGTTAGACCACACTTGGAATACTGTGTTCAAGTACGGAGACTGCACCTAAAGAAAGACATCGAGCTTCTTGAAAGGGTGCAAAGAAGGGTAACTCACCTGGTGAGATCGGCAAAAGGGCGTCTTTATGAAGAAAGACTTCGAATATGTGGGTTGCAGAGTTTGGAAACTAGACACCTTAGAGGAGATTTGTCCTAATTCATTTTACATCAGTAAAATGAATTAGGACAAAATTTTCAAGATTATAAATGATGCTAGAACTAGGGGATATAAATTCAAGTTACGGGGGGAAATGTTTAGATTGGACTGCAGGAAGTTTTATTTTAGCCAGCAAGTTATAAATTACTGGAATAAGTTGCCTTCATGGGTGGTAGAGGCCGACAGTTTGGGGAAATTGAAAGGTTATCTGGATAGTACTTTCGGGTAAGGGAAGCGCATAGGATGATAGGTTTAATTTCCTTTTTTTTTTTTTTAATTATTATTATTTAGTTATTTATTTTATTTTATTTTATTTTTTTGTTTTTATCATTGTTTTGTTCGGATTTTTTTTTTTTTTTGGCTGGTGCAGCATAAGCCATAGGCTTTCTTGCACCATGCGGCCGTTACTAATACTAATACTAATACTAAAAAAGCCTAGTAGTCTCCAAGATTAAGTCCCTGAAGGCTTCCCATTTAGAATTCAATGTTGGTAACATCATCAGTTAATCCCACTGTACAGAATTTCAAAACTGTCTGAGACCTAGTTACCTTTACGAAAGCAAAAGCCCTTCCTTTAGCCTTGATGGTAGTTACACCTTTAAGTAATTCCCATATCAGTACATTGTGATCACTGTCACCCAGTGGTTCCTTTATCTGCAAATTCTTAATGCATGAATAATCACTTCTGATAATCAGATCAAGAGTATTACTCCCTCTGGTTGCCTCTCGAACATGCTGCTGTAGAAAACAGTCATCCAATAAATCCAATAAAGTCTAGATAGTGTGCAAATGAGCAACCCACAAGTTCCAGTCAATATCAGGAAAGTTAAAATCCATCATTATAAGACATTCTGATTTACTGGCCCACTCTATTTCTCTGCACAATTGCTTATTATATCCTTCAGATTCATTAGGCCTATAACACACACCTAATCTCATTTTTCCTTTTCCAGTGCTTATATCACACTAAACAGACTCAACATTGCATTATCCACCAAGATCAATTGGATGCACTTCCTTAGATTTTGTATGTTTCTTCACTAACAGCATAACCCCACCTCCCTTTCTGTACACATTGTACTCCCAAAATTCCAATTCTGCACTGTTTATATCTCCGTGACACCACGTCTCTGATATCCAAACAATATCTGCCTTTGATGTCTTGACTAGCACTTCAAGCTCATCAAATTTATTAACTATACTCCTAGCACTTCAAGCTCATCAAATTTATAAACTATACTCCTAGCACTGGTGTACATGCACCTTTTTCTACTCTTAGTTACCCTAAGACAGCCCGTATATTTATTTGTTCCACTATGACTCCGAACAGTCCTGGAAATCTCCATTGCCTTGCTTTCCATGCTATGGAAATGCAAGAATCAATTTTGCCAGAGCCTCTGCCTGTGGCCACTGTTAACCTTTTAGTGTGTGTATCCCCCAAGCTAGCAGTTTTCTAACCCACCTAACACTGCTTCAATAGCATCAGCTTAAATTCTTGAACCCTCTCTATTTAAGTGACACCCCATCTCTGTAGAAGCATTCTCTCCTGTCAACAAGCACAGACCACGCTGAAAAAAATTCTATCCCAATGAGCCTTGCACAATCTCTCCAGGGCCGAATTGATTGACAAGGCTCTCATCATATACTCCCTCCTATTGTGACTGGGCAGAATTGTAGCCACTTTTGCATTCAAACCTAACTCACAACTTTTTTTCAACATTGACCTGTACTTGTTGAGTAAATCTGCAGATCTCTTACTCTTAATGTCATTAGTTCAAACTGTACAACAATATCACCTTTTGTTCCCTTAAAAAACTTAAAAAAAAGATGATATCTGCTCTACAGCATCATCAATTTTTGCTCCTGGCAGAGATACCTTGGTCCTATTTCACCTATCCTTCTTGCATAGTATATTCCCCGTCTCCCTGACAATAGAGTTACCAACAATAATTAGTTCCTTTGGAACCCCAGAGGCTCACATCTGGTGAGTATGGGTCTTGGTACTCGTAACATATCCATGGACCACGTAACATATTCAGTTCAGGACCTTGACACACCCAGGGTCCTGAGCTGGATATCATCATTCTTCTCTTTCTTGGTGATTCCCTTTTACTTCTCTCTCTCTCTCTCTCTCTCTCTCTCTCTCTCTCTCTCTCTCTCAGGGTAACTCAGAAATTTTTTTTTGGCTGGTGCAGCGTAAGCCTCAGGCTTCCTTGCACCATGTAGCTAATAATAATAATAATAACCAGCGCATTCTGCCGTGGAGATTGCCTCTGTGTTGCCTGATGCACAGGAGTCAGCTCTGCCATTGAGCTAGGCAGCTGAGAGCTTGATGGGCCCCTCATATTAATTTCTCCGAGGGCATTTACCCTACACCTCAAGCTCTCATAGACGCCCATCAGAATGTTGAGATGGCACCTAATTTCTTGATGTTTGTTTGTTATTTGGTTTTTAGGAGCATTAGCAACTAAGGCCATATTGCTCCGGGGATATGTGGTGGTCATTCCCTGACCTTTCCGTATTCTCCGTATTTGGTGGTCACGGGTTCAAACCCCGGTCTAATCAAGAAGCGTGTGCTACGCACTGCTGCTCCTGCCCACCTGGCTACAGAGGCGCCCTAATTTCTTGACACTCTAGGCATCTTGCAGACACAAAGACATCCTCCTTGGCTAGATCATGTCCCGTTTTAGGAAGTTCAGCACACATTTCACATTTCGCACATTTTTTGAGATTGTGATGCGTTGGAGAATCACCCTGTTCGTTTCTCCCTCGAGTCACAGCACTCTCGCTAGTCTGTGATCTTTGCGTTTGCAGCTGTAGTCTGGGTCATGATTTCCGTTTAAATAACAGTTTAATTAAGAATGGAATTTAATAAGATTAATAAATATTTTTGATTAATTGATACTATACTAAGCTCACAGATTCCTAATACAGTGCTTCATATTACGTTATCTAGTTTTATGTTATACCTTACACTATCAGTTCAAGATATATATGTTGCACTATTTCTTATTAATTACAATATGGTGGCTAGTTCAACAATATTAGTGCCAATGCCGGGAGTCGTAACTTCCAAAAATCACTAGTTAAATTCAAAATAAGAAGCTAATGAATGCTACTAAACCTATTTAATATCTTTGTAAAACACAATGTAGTATGGTTATTAACGAAGAATAAGGTAAAATTATCAAAATACTTATCCCTTTACAGCAGCCAAAAATCCACCTTTACTGAGAGTTCCTAAAAGTTCTGTTGATGTGAATGGTTGATTGTATGGGTGTAATACCACAGTAGCAAGTTGATTTTATACTGTTCTGCAGATGCCTTAATGTGTTGAAAGATTGGGTTGTAAGAAGATACTGAAAATACATTAGCAAATGATTCAGCTAAGGCATTTTTTTTTTCTGCTAGTGAGAATAGCTCCTGCTCTTTCCAGTTTAGTATTGAGGCTGGGATTGCATGTATTTGCCTGCAAGTGTTTGAATTTTCCTCCAGATGAGTCTACTGTTTATCCTTGTTAATAGTCAAAGAATAACTAATCCAGGCATCTTTCTTTGCTTTTCTTCTTATTTGGTGGAACTTGGTATTAAGCCCTTTAACCCCTTCATGGATTATCCCAAGATATCTCGTTTTTAGTTTTAAAAGTTATTTGGAACTACACAAAATATCTTGGGATACAATAATACCCAAAGAAAACAATAATATCTCCAAATTTAAAATTGAAATGTATTTTCTCGGGCATTTATCTGGCTAATTTTCCATTAGCCAGATAAATCCTGAGATTTCTTGGGATTTTCTTACGCCTGGCAGCAGACGACTGGCTTTCATTTTACTTATATTTACTTATTGTACAGCAATGACACAGTAGCATGCATTCCTATGTGCCGCCAGTAAGAAAAATAAAATTTGCTGTCCTAAATGCTGAATACTGAAAGGCGTTAACCAATTAGAAAACAATTTCGAAAAATATTCGGCGCCCTCTTGAGCGACGCTTACCTCAACTATCCACTTGCAGTGGCCACGTGTCAGAATGTAGTTCACAATTGTCGCTTGTTGCAGGAGGATACTGCTTGTGCGTTCCACTTGATTTTTAAATTTATTTATATAATAATGAGTAGTGAAGAGTGTTTTTCTGTTCCTTTTTTTCAGTTCAAGCGCTAATTTATTTAAAAAAATCTGTATAATTTGCATACTTTTTGGCATACACAAGATAACTCGGGATAGCCCAAATGGATTAATTAATCGCACGTATTTAGCATTAGCATTAGTAGAGGCATATGATGCAAGAAAGCAAGCTTATTCAGCATCAGCCAAAAAAAAAAAAAAAAAAACCCTCTCCCATTTCACCCCTCCGTTCGTTCGAAATACCTGTCCAGTTGAGCTTTAAATTTGTTTAGGCTATCAACTTCAACAACAAGTGATGGAAGTCGGTTCCACCAACCAACCACCCGCTGGCCAAAGGCAAATTTCCGCACATCTATCCGACATCCGGCCTTCCTCAATTTGAATTTATGCCCTCTGAGGTGATTATTCTGAGAAAGATGAAGAATCCCATTGGCATTGAGCATGCTCAAACCATTCAAAGCCTTATACACCTCTATCAGATCACCTCGCCGGTGCCTAGTCTCCAGACTCTGTAATTTGCAAAACTTAAGCCTTTCTTCGTAAGAGCAACCCTTTGTTCCATTTACTAATCTTGTTGCCCTTCTCTGTACCCGTTCCAGCAGCTCTACATCCTTCTTGAAATGAGGCCTCCAGACCTGTATACAGTACTCAAGATGTGGCCTAACCATTGCCTTATACAAGGGAATAATCACCTCCTTATCCCTGCTAGAAAAATTCCTGTATATCATTGACAAGACACCATGAGCTACTCTTGCAGCTCGTCTGCACTGCTCAGAGAACTTCATATCTGCCTGCACAATTACCCCCAGGTCCTTTTCATTCTCCACCACTGTCAGTGTAGTACCGCAGAGTTGATACATTGCTCTGGGGTTACTGTTACCCATATGTAGTACTTTACATTTGTCAATGTTAAACTTCATTTGCCACCTCTCAGCCCATCTGTTCAACCTTTCCAGATCCTGTTGCAGCAGCATAGCGTCAGTAGTGTCCTTAACGACCCTGCCAACCTTTGTATCATCTGCAAACTTAGACATTAAACTTGATATCCCATCATCAATATCATTCATAAACACCGAAAACAACAATGGACCCAACACTGAACCTTGAGGAACTCCACTAATAACATTAGTCCACGTTGAGCAGTGTCCATTGATTACCACTCTCTGTCTTCTGCCACTCAACCATCCCCTTATCCATAGCAGCAATTTGCCTCCAATGCCACACTGCTCCAATTTGTGCAGCAGTCTTCCATGTGCAACAGTATCAAAAGCCTTTCTAAGATCCAAATATATAATATCAAAGTTATTCCCTGCATCCAGTTCTTTTGTGACTACATCATAGTATCCAATCAAATTGGTCAGGCAAGACCTGCCCTTAACAAAACCATGCTGCGTCTGAGCTATAACTGAATTCTTGTCTAGATGATCCTGCAGTGCTTCTTTAACCAGTGCCTCCATTAATTTACCTGGAACAGAAGTTAAACTAACAGGTCTATAATTACTTGTGTCAGCCTTTGATCCTCCTTTGTGAATTGGGGTTACATTTGCACATCTCCAGTCTATGGGTACCTCCCCTGAGTCCAACTAAAAAAATTTATAAAAACACAAAAAACTATACAATGATGTATACTTTCAATCTGTAAAATTTAAAAAATCTGTTATGGCACATTTTCAGAGAAAAAATGTTCCAGGAAGGGGTTAAAGTTAATGAGATTACTAGTTGTAGGGAATTTGCAAAACAAATTCCAAGCTTTTTTTTTTTTTTTTTTGCTGCTTAGCATCTGTACATTCTTGATTCCACCAGTTACTGCTATGTTTGCATTTTCATGGCAAAACATTTTAGTAATACAGATGTAGCAGCTCATAAAATCTGGTTGGTTATATGTTCAGTAACATTATCAATGGGCTGGGATTGTACTATATCATCATTAACCTGAACATGAGAAACATATTCATTTCAGTGCGCCCTATGAAATTTCCAAGTGGGACGAGGCAAGTTTACCCATATTTGGAGCTTGAAAACAATCGGTAAATGATCACTGTTTAGTGCGTTATCAAAAACTGACCACTCCATATTGGCATAAAATAGTTGGAGAATACACTGAAAGGTCTATTGCAGTCACGGATCCTGTAGAAAAATGGATATAGGTAGGCTCACCGGTGTTCAACAGGGTAAGCTGATAAGCATCAAGCAGGGATTCAGTTAGCTTACATCTCCTGTCAATTGTTTGAGATCCCCATAGCAGATGATGAGCAATGAAATCTGAATGAAATGCAATCTCTTTCCAATTACTATTCCAAGGAATGTTGGATTAACATCCACTGGAATGGTGATTAGGATATTACTGGATTTTCACTTGGCTGTTGCGAAGTAGGGAGCAAGGAACGTGCCCAATTAGCAATAGATATATTTGGGGGAACTTATACATTTGTATAAACAAATGGCCCTCAGTCCCCAGCAGCTTTCACTCTCCCTCTTACGGCAGCGAGAGGATTAGAGTGGAAGCAGAGGGTGCTAAGAATCTCTGGGTACGACCAGGCTGCCATGCACGGTTGTTGTTGTTATTGTTGTTATTTGCAAGCTATTGGCGCAAGAGCAGCTTAGGCTATAATGCGCCTAGCCTAGGTAGGAGAGTTTTGTATATCAGCATTTTTTTACTTTACTTGTGGTTTATGGCAGATCCAAGGCTTTGCTATATATATTTGTGTAGTTTCTCTATAGAAGGTGTACTATTAATTTTATATGTTTTGAAAGTATCCAGTTAACTTAAGGAAGCAGAAAACTTCGGTTATATTTGGCCGGTCATCTAAAATTGTTTTAAGCATTAGATTGTTTTGTTTATTCATTATTGATTGAAAGGCTCTTTGACGTTCTCTATGAAATTTTGGACAGTTCACCATGAAGTGTTGTATAGTTAGCGGAACTTGACAGTTTTGGCATTGAGGGGGGTCTTCACCTCTGAGTAGATAACAGTGAGTCATATGTGTATGCCCGATTCGCAATCGAGCGAGGATCACTTCTTCTTGTCTATTCGATCGGAAGCTAGTAGGCCATGGTCGAAGTGTTTCTTTTATTAGGCGAAGTTTGTTGCTAGTCTGATCTAGCCAGTGTTTTTCCCATTGTTTTATACTACTTTGGTGGATCAAGGACTTGTAATCTGTATATGGCATTGTATGAAAGGCATAATCAGATGTGGAAGCTTCTTTTGCTGCTTTGTCTGCTCTTTCGTTTCCAGTTATTCCTGTGTGGCCTGGGATCCAGCAGATTCTGATATTGTGATTTGTTTGTAATACCTTTGATACTGAAATTTGGATATGTTGTAGGATTGGGTGTCCTTTGGTATTTGCGTTCTGCAAGGCAGTAACAGAGCTAAGCGAGTCCATGAAAATAATGCTGTTTGCTATCTGTTTATGTTTGATTTGGTTTATAGCCATTGAAATGGCTTGTAATTCAGCAGTAAAAATACTGCATTCTTTTGGGAGTTGTTGGATGAAGGTACGATCCTCAAAATGAATTGCAGCGCCTACACAAGTCTCTGATTTAGACCCATCTGTATATATGAAAGTGTGCTGTGGATATTGTTCTTAGTATGCTGCATATAACTGCTGGTAGTTTTTTCTGGATAGAGTGTTTTTCCCCCAGGTTTGAAAATACATATCATATATGGGTTGAACTATGCACCATGGTGGAATGGTCTGTGTAATTGCAGTAGCTATGTTGTCATAATCAAGTTCTCGGCTTAGTAGTAAATCTTTCAGACGGATGTTGGCAGGTCGATTCATCCGTGGATGGGCTTGGTATATGTTTTCCCAGTTATATGAAAACAGAAAATCTCTATTTGGATGATCACTGATAGATTTTATCTTGACGGCATAGTGCAATAACAAGTTCTGTCGTCTAAGCTCCAATGAAGGTTCATGGGCTTCTGCATAAAGGCTTGGTATAGGTGAAGTTCGAAAAGCGCCGAGTGCTATACGGAGTGCACTGTGGCGTATGGGGTCTAACCATCTCAAAGCACTTGGTTTAGCCGAGTCGTAAACAGCTGCTCCATAATCTAGTTCGGCACGAACTATAGATCGATAAAGTTTGAGAAGTGTACGTCGATCTGCTCCCCAAGTTGTTGCGGAAAGAACTTTGAGAATGTTTAATTTCTTTAAGCAAGAAAGCCGGAGTTGTTTAATGTGATCAAGGAATGTTAGTTTCTTATCCAAAAGAAGTCCTAAGAATCTTATGCTTGGTACTACTGGGATAATATGTCCGTCAAGTTTCAATTCAGGATCAGGGTGTAGGTTTCGTTTTCTACAGAAGTGTATGCACGCAGTTTTTTGTGTGGAAATCCGGAAGCCATTTGTTTGAGCCCATTTGCTTATTTTGTTTACTGTTCCTTGTAGCTGTCGTTCTATACTTCGCATATTCTGAGAGTGATATGAAATGCTGAAATCGTCAACGTATAAAGCTGCATCAATGATTCTTGGAATTTGCTCGGTTATTGTATTTATTTTAATAGCGAACAGGGTCGTGCTAAGCACAGATCCTTGAGGCACTCCTTCTTCTTGGATGAAAACCTTTGAAAGGATTGTCTGCAGCCTAACTTGGAATGTCCTGTGTTGCAAGAAATTTTGGATATATATAGGAAGATGTCCACGTAAACCAAGGAGGTATAGGTTTTGAAGGATTCCATAACGCCATGCCGTATCGTAAGCTTTTTCTATATCAAAGCAGATCATGACGTGATGTTCCTTTCGGATGAAGGCATTCCGTATACTGTTTTCTAATTTTATAAGTAGGTCTAGTGTTGAGCGATTTTTCCTGAAACCATGCTGTGCTGAGTCGAGAAGATTATTACTGTTCAAATACCACATTAAACGAGCGTTGATGATTTTTTCCATAACTTTGCCTAGGCAACTTGTTAAAGCAATTGGACGGTAGTTGCGTGGATTAGAAAGATCCTTTCCCGGTTTTGGGAAGGCCAGAATTATTGCGTGATGCCAACTATCTGGAAACTGCTTTTCTAGAAAGATTTTGTTGAACAGTTCAAGTAATGCCATTTGGGATTGGTGGTCAAGTTCCTTTATCATCATGTAGTGAATTTGGTCTGGTCCTACAGCGCTTTGCTTTGTCTGCGACAGAGCTGTTCTTAATTCATGGAAAGTTAATGGAAGGTTGTACTGTTCGTCATTTCTTGTGGAAAAATTCAGTTTGTGTTTTTCTATTTTTGCCTTGTATATTTGAAAATTAGGAGTATATGATGTGGTTGCTGATATTTTGGCAAAGGTTTCGCCCAGTGCATTGGCTATTTCTGAAGGCTGTACGGTGATTTGTCCATTCCAGTTTAGGATTGGAGGTGGATTAATCTGGTATCTACCATTCATTTTGCTGATTTTATTCCAGACAGTTTGAGATGGTGTGGAACTTGTTAAAGTGGATGCAAATTTTATCCAGGATGCTTTGCTACTGGCTCTTCTAACATACCTGGCTCGCGCTCGTGCCTTTTTGAATATTACTAGGTTCTCTGTAGTGGGACATCTTCGGAAATTATTCCAGGTTTTATTTCTCTCTCTTTTAGCGTGTGAACATTCTTCATTCCACCATGGTTTTGGATGTGTTGGAAGGTGTGATGATGTTTTTGGAATAGCCTGCTCAGCAGCTTGGATTAGTTTATTTGTTACATATTGTACTGCTGCATCTAACGGTTTTTGCTTGATAATATCTGCATCTAATTTTACAATGGATTTATACTTTTCCCAATCCGCTTCATTTACTTTCCATTTGGGATTTCTACATGACTGACATGTGGTTCCTGATATCATGGAAATGATTATTGGATAGTGATCGCTGCTGAGAGGATCTCTGTGTACAGACCAATCAAGTATTGTAAATAATGTTGGAGAGCATAATGATAGGTCGATAGCTGTGCTGTTTCCCGATGGAAGATGCGTGTATGTATGTGTGCCATCATTCAACAGGGTTAAGTCATTCTGTTCTATCCATTTTTCGATCTGTTTTCCTCTCCGGTCTACGGCTGTGTTTCCCCACATAGGACTGTGTCCGTTGAGGTCTCCCAGTATACAGAAGGGTGGAGGTAACTGAGTTAATATATCTTCCAAGTCTTGTTGTTGTAATTCTTGGTTTGGGGGAACGTAAATTGTTATAATGGTTATGAGAGATTTAATGGCTATGCATACTGCAACCGCCTCAAGGATTGTGTTTAGTGGAAGAACTTGGGAAGGAATATGCGAATTTACAAAAATTGCCACACCACCATGGGTCGTGCCACCTGTTACTCTGTCTTTACGGTATGTGATATAGTTCTTTACTGTGGGAGAGTCTTGAGGTCTGAGATATGTTTCTTGCAGGCAAAGACACAGCGGGGTATGCTGTGCAATCAGATCATATATATCATGTATATTATTGCGGAAACCTCTGCAGTTCCATTGGATTATAATCCCCATTATTTGGTTTTGGAGAAAGTGTCAGACTGTTTCTTAGCTGTTGTTTTAAGCTTTTCAAGTTTATGTTTTTCCTTTGGAAAATATGGTTTGCCGGTATCCATCTCTTCTTCCGCAAAAATCTCTAGTACTGATTCCTCTGCTTGATTGGTCAATTCGGTATCCATTTGTTCCGTTGGCTTCTGGCTTATGATATTACGTTTTTCTGTGGCTTTTGTTTCTGAGTGTTTTGCATTTGGAGGTACAGATAGTGGTGTGTTTGTGACTTTCTCTTTTTGTTTTGGCTGGGATGTGATAAGTAGACCTCGTGCCCAATCCGAAATAGACTTCTTTGGGGGAATCGTGAAATCTGTTTGCGTCTCTATTGTACGCCGATTCTTTATGACCTGTGCATAGGAAGGTCTGTTTAAAATAGTCGGGAGTACAGTTCTCTTAGCTTCTTGATATGTGACTGAGTGTTCTACTTTATATTGTTGAATCTGCTTTTCTCTTTTCCAGAATTCGCAGTTCTTAGAATAGGCGGAATGATCCCCCTTACAATTTGGACATTTCGGTTGCTCGGCTGGACAGTTCTGATTGGTATGATCTTGAGATCCACAGTTGGAACAGATATGAACTCCACGGCATGCCATTTGTGAATGACCATACTTTTGGCATTTAAAGCAGCGGAGAAGATTCGGAATGTATGGTCTGATGTTACAATTTAGATATCCGGCCTTTACCGATGTAGGTGGTTTGGGAGTGTTAAAGGTCAGTATCAAATTTCTGGTTGGAGTAAGTATACCATCTCTAGTTACATTAATCCTTCTCACAGCAATGACACCTTGATCTTCTAGCTCATTTTTAATTTCTTCTTCTGAGACACTAATAAGGTCCCATTCAGAAATTACTCCTTTTGATGTATTTAGGCTGTTATGGGGAGAGACTGCTACTGGGATCCCTCCAAAAGTTCTCATCTGAAGAAGTCTTTCTGCATGTTTGGCACTGGCTGTCTCAACTAAAATGTCGCCTGATTTCAGTCTCTTGACATTTTTTGGTGTTCCAGCTACACTTTCTAGGCATTTTTGGATTACAAATGGCGACAGTTTTCCCAATGGCTGTTCTGATGTTGAATGAAGGACTAGAAAGGTAGGTGCGTGAAGCGATGTTATGTCCTTTTTTTGTCTTTTGGTAACGTTTGTCTCATTATCCTCATTTTTCCGACTCAAAGGAGACGGATCTTTGGGATCTGTGGTTGTGATATTTGGATCATTCATGTTTGCTCCTTTTAGCCCTGGGAGTGAGAGCTTTTCCTCCCAGGTTTCCGGCCCCGCCACGGGGAGGCAGGAGCGGTGCCACCTAGTGACCAAGCGGAAGTTGATTAGTAGTTAGTAGAACTAGGAAATAAATAAAAGAAAGGTGTCTTTCCTTTCTTAGGATTCTTTGTGCTGGTACTTTTCAGCAACTATATATATATGTACAATAGAGAATTTTCTTTAAACTCTATAAATATGTATCACTATCACTTTAGAAATCGCTTTATAATCGCAGAGATATCGCCTGATCACTAGAAACGCTTGGCACTCGGGGCCACCATGCACGGAAACTGAACTTGGCCTGTTATAACGTAAGAACACTCATCGGTGAAGACAGGATATTAGAGCTGGAAAAGGAATTAGAAAATGTGAATTGGAATATCATCGATTTGGCTGAAACAAGAAGAAGAAATGAATCACTTATAAGTTTATCAAGTGGAAATCTGCTGTACACCAATGGAAACAGTGAAAGGAGTGAAGGTGGAGTTGGGTTTCTGGTCCATAAAGATTTTAAAAACAACATTTTGGAATTCAAAAGTACATCACCAAGAGTGTCAAGACTAATACTCAACATTTCTAAGAGATACAAGCTAAAGATTATAATGATTTATGCACCAACATCGAGCCATGATGATGAGGAGGTTGAAGAAATGTACACCGAAATTGAGAGTCTTCTAGATGAGCCGAAAACCCACTACACTATTATTATGGGAGACTTCAATGCTAAGGTTGGAAAAAGACAAAACAGCGCAGAAAGGGGAACTATAGGAAATTTTGGAATTGGTGAAAGAAATGAAAGAGGTGAAAGACTTGTGGAATTTGCAGAATCTCAAGGAATGTCAGTAATGAACACTTTTTTCAAGAAAAGGGTGAACAGAAAGTGGACATGGAAGAGTCCAAATGGATTAACTACTAATGAAATCGACTTCATCCTCACTAACAGAAGATATATTGTGAATGATGTTACCGTCCTGAATAAGGTAAATGTTGGAAGTGATCACAGAATGGTAAGATGTACACTTGATATAGATGTAGGAAAGGAAAGGAAAAAACTGACTCGAGTAAATAATACAAAGGTCTTTGAGATAACAGAAGAGGAGAAAAAGCAGTATGTACTGGAACTTAAGAACAAGTATGAGCTTCTGCAGACTGCTGAGGACCAAGATATCGACGAGGAATATTACAACTTTTTGAAAGTGATAAAGTCAAAGAAACCTATAGGGAAAAAGAAATCCAAAGAAGAAAAAATTAGTCAAGAAACACTTGTCATGATGAACCGAAGACGACAAATGAAAAGCAAGAAAAACACTGACAGGGAGAAAATTGAGTATACTGAGTTATGCAAAGCCATTAGAAAGAGACTCAGAGAGGACATAAGAAGATTTAACACAAGAAAAGTAGAACAAGCATTAAGGGAAAACAAAGGATTTAAATCAGCAGCCATGAGCAGTAATACAGAAAGACAAATGATACTGAAACTGAAGAATAGCGATGGTGTACTTATAAACAGCAGAGAAGGCATAATTCAAATAGCAGAAGACTACTATAGAGAATTATACAAGGAGCAGGGGAATGATGCCAGCAGTGGGGAAGATGGATTGCAAAGTAGCTACACATACGGCATACCCAATATTCTTCCTGATGAGGTAGAACATGCATTGAAGAAAATGAAGAATCAGAAAGCCCTGGGGGAAGATGAAGTTACTGTAGAGTTGTTAAAATTGGGAGGAAGAGACATAACACAAAAACTGGCATGGCTCTTCACAAAGTGCATTAGAAAAGGTGTGACGCCTAAGCAGTGGAATAATGCAATCATAGTTTTGCTGCATAAGAAAGGAGATAAATCAGAAATTGGAAATTATAGACCAATTAGCTTGTTATCCCACATCTACAAGTTGTTCACAAGGGTCATTACTAACAGATTAGAAAGAATACTTGATGAGAATCAACCGAAAGAGCAAGCTGGCTTTAGGACAGGATTCTCAACTATGGATCACCTTCATGTAATATCACAGCTAATGGAGAAAGCAAATGAATATAAAACACCATTATGCCTGGCATTTGTGGATTATGAAAAGGCATTTGACTCCATACAGCATAAGGCAATGTTTCGGGCACTGGAAAGACAAGCCATTGATACCCCATATATTATGATTTTGAAGAAAATATACGAGAGTGCTACATCCTTTATTAGACTAGACAAAGACAGTAGGAAATTTAAAATTGAGAAAGGAGTTCGACAAGGAGACACAATATCTCCGAAGCTGTTTACTGCTGCCCTTGAGGAAGCTTTCAGAAGATTAGACTGGTCGCAGAAAGGAGTCAATGTGAACGGAGAGTACCTAAACCATTTACGATTTGCAGATGACATTGTGGTCATAAGCCATGATCCCAAAGAATTAGAGGAAAATCTTAATCAGTTATGCACAGCTAGTAAGGATTTTGGACTAAAGATGAATATGGCTAAAACAAAAGTAATGATGAACAAGTATGCCACAGAAAGGGAAATAATGATTGAAGGAGCAGTAATTGAAAAGGTGGAGTCATATATTTATCTGAGACAAGTTATTAGCTGTAATAATGATAAATGGCTGGAAGTCAAGAGAAGAATAAATTTTGGATGGATAGCATTCAGGAAATATAGTCACATACTGAAGAGCAATATTCCAGTTTGTCTGAAACGTAAAATAATGAACCAATGTATACTCCCCACCATGACTTATGGAAGTGAAACTTGGGCACTCACCAAAAGAATGGAAGAGAAGCTGAGAACTACACAGCGAAGAATGGAACGAATCATATTGGGAATCAGACTGTTAGATAAGAAGAGAAACACATGGATTAGGCAACAAACTCAAGTAAAGGACATTGTTATCAAAACTAAAGAACTAAAATGGTCTTGGGCAGGACACATAGCTCGAAGACATGATGACAGATGGACTAAGAAAATAACAGAATGGTATCCAAGAGGAGCTAGAAGAAAACCTGGAAGTCAAAGGCGGAGATGGATAGATGAAATTCATGAGTTTGTGGGTAGTAAATGGATGTCCAGTGCTCAAAACAGAAGGAACTGGAAAGTTGCTGGAGAGGCCTTCATCCTGCAGTGGATTGAAAATGGCTGATGATGATGATGATACATTTGTATGAATACCTAATGACTGAAAATGTTGAGCAGCAGCTGTTTCACATGTCTACTTTGACTCTGTTTTGATTATTTGTCTTCTTGCCTCTGAATATGTGACTTTATTCCCCACTTTATATTTCTGAATTTTTTTTTAGGCAATGAGGAGTGCTAATGGTGCAATCAGATTGGTTGAGCTCATTTGATTCACAATTAAGCCATACTTGCCTCAGCTTGACATGCAGTTTGGTTTGGAAGCACCAAATTTTTTATTTTTGACACTTGAAGGAGAATAATCCTTGCCTTTAGTGCCTTTTTGAGACATGATTTTCCTTGCTTGGATAACTCTTTGCTCATGTAGCTCTTGGACAACTTCCTCCTCTGATACAGTTAAGTCCCATTCTGTTATTACTCCCTTTGAGGAGTTCAGAGTGGCATGGGCAGTAACTTTTATTGAATGTCCACCAAAGGTTGTCAGCTTTAACTGCTTTGAAAAACGTTGGGATTTAGTAATCTCTACCAGAAGATTACCAGACTGGAGTCACCTTACAGACTTCAGTGAGCCTGCAGTAAGTCTATACATTTCTATACAAGGGAGAAAGTTTACTCAGAGGCTGGTCTGACACTGAGTTCAATATGAGAAAAGCTGGTATCTCCTCTTGAAGTTGTTTTCAACCTCTTGCATTGAAAAAAGTCATTTCCATTGTCATCTGTCTTAGGTCTTGAGCTTAATGGCTCTAAATGTGGAAACATACTGTTATCCACCTTTGCTCCTTTCAGCCTTGGGGAGATGGACTTCTCCCAAGTTTACGACCCTGCCATGGGAAGGCAAGGGCAGTGCCACTGGAGTAACCAAGTGGTATAAAAGTCAGTTGGTTAGTCTAAAGGGGGGGGAGGTGGTTTTCCTTTCTGAAACTTACAATTCATAAGAAGCTTACTATTAATTAATAGAAATGTAAAGAAAACTTTTAAAACTGAACATAAACTGTAGCTTTCAAAAATCACTTGTCACTATAATGCTTGGCACCCAGAGCTGTTGTTATTTGGTTTTTAGGAGCATTAGCAACTAAGGTCATATTGCTCCTGGGATATGCGGTGGTCATTCCCTGACCTTTCCGCATCCTCCATATTTGGTGGTCACGGGCTCGAACCCCGGCCTAATCAAGAAGCGTGTGCTACACACTGCTGCTCCTGCTCACCTGGCTATGGAGGCACCTCCACCCAGAGCCATAACCTTGAGTGTGGTACTACATTCAATGTAGTGAAGACTGAAAAAGACCTGGGATAACTGTGCAGTCAGATATGAAGTTCTCTGAGCAGTGCAGATAGGTAACTAGGACAGCTCATTGGGTGTTGTCAGTGATATACAAGAATACAGGGACCTGGGGGTGGTTGTGCAGGCATATATGAAGTTCTCTGAGCAGTGCAGACCGGCTGCAAGAGTAGCTCATGGTGTATTGTCAATGATATATAGGAATTTTTCTAGCAAGGATAAGGAGGTGATTATTCCCTTGTATAAGGCAATGGTCAGGCCACACCTAGAGTACTGTATACAGGTCTGGAGGCCTCATTTCAAGAAGGATGTAGAGCTGCTGGAATGAGTACAGAGAAGGGCAACAAGATTAGTAAATGGAACAAAGGGGTGCTCTTACGAAGAAAGGCTTAAGTTTTGCAAATTACAGTGTCTGGAGACTAGGCACCAGCAAGGTGATCTGATAGAGGTGTATAAAGCCTTGAATGGTTTGAGCATGCTCAATGCTGATGGGATACTTCCTCTTGCTCAGAATAATCACCTGAGAGGGCATAAATTCAAATTGAGGAAAGACAGATGTAGGATAGATGTGCAGAAATTTGCCTTTAGCCAGCGGGTAGTTGGTTGGTGGAACAGACTTCCATCCCTTGTCGTGGAAGTTAATAGCCTAAATAAGTTTAAGGCTCAGCTGGACAGGTATTTCAAACGAACAGAGGGATGAAGTGGAAGTGGATTTTTTTTTTTTTTTTTTTTTGGCTGATGCTGCATAAGCTTGCTTTCTTGCATAAAATGCCTCTCCTAATGCTAATTCTGCCAGAGATTATTAGCCTATTCTATGAAGCAGTGGTAAGAACACATTTTAAATACTGTATACAAGTCAGGTAGCTTCATTTTAGGAAGGACATGGATCTGTTGGAACAGATGCAAGAAAAGCAACAAGATCAGTGAAAGGAAAAAAAGAGAAGGCTTACCAGGAAAGCCTTAATTTCTGCAAACTGCAGTGCATGGAGACTAGGCACTTGCAGGGAGATCTGACCAAGGTGTTTAAGACTTTGAACAGACTGAGTAAGCTCAATGCTGATAGAATCCTTCAGCATAAGTGAACATAAATCCCACATAAGTGAACATAAATTCAAACTGAGAAAGGATGATTTCAGGTCAGATATGTGAAAATTTTCCTCCAGCCAGTGGGTAGTTGATTGCTAGAACAAACTTTCATCAGGTGTTGTAGAAGTGGGTAGCTGAATAAATTCAAGGAAAACTATACAAACTATTAGAGGGGATGAAGAGATAATATAGGAAATTTTTTTTTGGCTGATGCTGTATAAGCTTGCTTTTTTGCCTCGTTTGCCACTACTAATACTAAAACATTCAGTATGTCTCATTCTGCAATTACTGCTTTGGATGGATTCAGTGAGAAGTGTGGGGATTACCTGTATCAGGATTCTTCAAGAGGAGGAGATTTATATGAACCTTTCAGTATGTAGATTTGCTGCCATTTCAACTAAGAGATTATCAAACCTTAGTCTGCATCTTAGCCTTAGGAGGACTAGCCATTTTTGATGCATTTCTGAATAAAAGGGCTTGTCTAGTGACTTACCTGTCAGAGAATGTAGAAGGAGAAAAAGAAGTCAATTTGTTGAGCTTGAGATGCACATGTCATATGTCATTTGACATAGTGAAGCCTGTTCAGTTAGGATCAAAAGATCTTTGAGACAACATGTTAGTCAATCTATTGTTGTGCTTTTTTAGCTCTGGGAAAGTGGATTTCTTCTCCCAGGTTGCTGACTCTCACTACACGGAGGCAGGAGCAGTGCAACCAAGTGACAAAGAAAGTAAAAAAAGTAGCAGTACACTGCCAGCACGAAAGCGGTAGTACAATGCTAGCAAAAAAGTGGTATTATCCTGCTCAGAGTGATGTAGTTCTGAAAGAAAAACTATATCACTACATTATTTAGCACTCTGAAATTGGCTTGTGTGTGTGTGTGTGTGTGTGTGTGTGTGTGTGTGTGTGTGTGTGTGTGTGTGTGTGTGTGTGTGTGTGTGTGTGTGTGTGTGTGTGTGTGTGTGTGTGTTTTAATGAATGCAAAAGATACACTTGGTGTGCCTATGTATTTGTGGGTTTGTTATGCTCCAAAAAAAAAAGAATTTGTGAAATGTAGGATTAAAGTTATGATTTATTATTCACATTGAAATTTATTAAAAACTGAAGCATATTTTTAGGTACATAGATCAGCTTAGATTATATATTTATTTATATTACTGATCAATATACTACCTTTTCTTTCCTAAGTTTCCTGAGATAACAAGTGATTGATTATATTTGTCAATTTATAACTTTAAACAAAATGAAATCATCAGATAAGAAATACCAGAATGAAATCATCAGATATTTAAATAATATATTAAATCAATAATTCTTGTGAAAATTTAAAATAATATACATTTTATATTCTGCCTTCTCACCTTGAGTGGTGACAGCTGACATCAGCCTAGATGTGAGGATTCTTAGAGAATCTAGGCAAACCTGTGTACAGCAACCGGGCTCTCTCTGCAGTTCAGCCTGTATCCTTTCTACAGAATCACGTACTGCAGTAAGGCCCTCTTCGCTAGGGCTACATGCATAGTACAGGCAATAACAGCAAGACAAATCAAAACACAATCTATTCATGAAGGTTTAGTAGAGGTAGTTTAAGCTGCATATAAGCTATTAATGAAGCATTAATAAGTAGACTATTAAAGCACAATACTATTTGCCACAATTATTTATGCACAAGTATTGCAGTGTAAAAAACAGGCAGAGCAAAATATCCCTTATTTACTTACAAACACACGCTATAAACAATTCATTATTTAAAAAGCAATATATTACAGTACAAAAGAACACGTTCAAGACATTGAGCTATACCTTAATGTTACACTTATAAAAGTGAGAATATCTAAAATTGTAAATATTCTCACCCTGAGAATAAACAGTCTCCACAGAAAACAAAAATTAATATTAATAATCTCATATTTTGAAAGTTACTAAAATTTTTATATCTAATTCAAATATTATGAATCAAAGAATGATTATATGATAGTAATATATATATATATATTGTGTGTGTGTGTTAAAAATTAAATAAATGTAAATCATATGCATTCAACTTAAATTATATTCTTATTATTTATACACCTTGTAGTGGAGTTAAAATCATATGTCGCTTAGACAATTCTTATTGTTTCTGAAATAATTTCAAATATCCTATGGAAAATTTAAATCCTTAATAGCTCTACTGCAACTGCATGGTGCAAAATTCCCACAAGTTTTGGTTATTAATGGACTGTCTTTAATGTGCATTAGAGAGGATAAAAAACAGCAATGAGGTAATTGTAGCAAAAAATATAAGTACTAAAAGGAATTTAATATTCAGAATTACAGTCATTGCACTAATTAGTCATCTACAAATAGGTGTCCAAGCAAATTATCATTAGTCACTAAGAAATTTTGAGTGGATAACTTTTCATCATAAATCTAGGAAACAACATACCAAGAGCACAACATACCAAGAGCACATAAGATTTACATCTTGAGAGTCATTACTCAATCAGCATTAGAAAATCAGACCAAGAAAGCAAACTTATTCTGTATCATCGACACAAAAAAAAAAAAAAGGAAAAAAAGTCAAATTACTGAAAATTAACAATCCAATGGCTGCTTATTACAAACATTAACAATATGCTACCCAAAGAGAACTTCTTGAGACCTAATGCACTGCTTCCTAAAATTTTGTGTCCTGTTATTCTTGTTTTACCTGCCACAGTGAAAATACCTGCCTTGTTCATTATTTATTCCTTTAAGGGCCTTATACACCTGAAGTGCTTAGTTGCCAGACTCTGCAGTCCACATCTAAGATGTTCCTCATAGGGCCACCCCACAGCACTCCCAAATAATTTTAGCTGCCCTTCTTTGGACCCTCTCAAGGAATTATGTCCTTCTTTTAGGTCCGACTCTCAAACCTCAAGTCCTCACAATGCAGTATAAAAAAAAACTAGGGAATATATCACACATCGTATGGTAAAGTGACACAACTCAAAAATCTTACCTTAAAATCAACTCAGCTTACTGGTGGTGGCATTTATTACACTGAAGAAACATTTTAATGGTTCGATGAAGGGCTTGATAATGATGATTGTGCATGGGAGTGTGATGCAGTCTTAGATGTTACAGGCTCTTCTGCTGACTTTGATGGTAGCTAATACCACTTTTCTTGAAAATTTTGTCAAGAGAAAGTTGAACATGTGCCTTAATTCTTTTCCTGGAAATCTATAGCGAAGTCTATTACATCTTACTACAGAAGTATAAAGTTTATAGCAAAATGTAACTCTTGACATCTCTGGACCACTGAACTCTGCATTAGGGTCAAATTCTTTCACAATGTTTAGAAGCTTCTCAAGGTAAGTGAAGGCTTCACTGAGAGGTCATATTCAAATTCTTTATGGAAAGACATTGTGATGATTTCTAGCCTAGTTAATTGTTCATCTCATGTAGTACCACTTTAAAGTAGTATAACTGGATTCATAGGCTGAATATAGCAGGAGATATCTGGGGGCATAAATACAAATTTAATTTCTGGATAAAGATCCTCCGCTGAATGTGGGTGTCAGGAGCCTTGAATATCAAATTATTCCTGCTACAATACTGTCTAACTGCTGGAATAAAACAAAGACAAAACCAATCATAAAACATAAGACTAAACATATACCAGCTTTTACATTAATAGGAAGAGCACAGTAAATAAATTTGATGAAGTACTGGTTAAGTCATCAAAGGAAGATGATAGGGCTATTATAAACATGCTGCCATGCAGATAAAGGAGATGCAGAATTTGGATATGGTTAGCACAATGTGTATAGAAAAGACAAACATGATGGAGAGGGTCATGCTGCTGGTTAAGTATACACAGTGTAAATCAGTGTAATCAGCAGGCATGGAGTAGCCAGTTTTTGGTGTCACATTAGCTCTAGGAAAACAATGAGAGTAGAGGTATGTGATGACTATAATGAACAACTATACAAACAAAACAGGCCGATAAATCAGAACGTCTTACATAGGATTTTAACTTTCCAGATAAAGAATGGAACTCACAGCAGAAGAACATTTCTGGGTTTACTGGATGATTGTTTTCTACAGCAGTATGTTAGAGAGTGTTAGGCAACAAGAGAAAGCAAATGCTCTTGATCTGATTATCGGCAGTGACCCTTCATGCATTAGGAATCTTCAGGTAAAGGGAACATTTTGTGGGCATTAGTGGACATAACTCTGCCATAGTATCCAGTGATGACACTTGTAGAAGAATAAGAGATATTTACCTCAATATGATATCGCACATGTAATGCAGTAGGGCCACATGTCCAAAATTACATATTTTGGACATGTGGCCCTAGAAACTTTTGGACAAGAAACTGAAGGACATATATGCTCCCTAACGACTATTTTTAAAACTAAGTATATGGCCTTACTGCAGTTATCATAACTGAATCTCCGTATCATTACCCTACATGTAACTCAGTTTAGAACACTTCCATATGATACTCTCCAGAAATTAAAATGAATAAAAGATTAACATAAAATGATTACAGTAAAAATTCAATTGAAAACAACTAAAAAATTTATTAAAATTTCAAAAAACAATTAAAAAATTAATTAAATTTTGAAAAACGATGCTCACAGGAATCACGTGATCAGGGGAATTTCCATTCCTGGAGCATCATTTTTAAAAATTTACATTATACTTTTCAAATTAATTTTTTAATTGTTTTGTGAATTTTTATTTAATTTTTGAATTATTTTTAATTGAATTTTTTAAGAAGATATCTTACAAGGAGATCAATATTCATAGGATCTGCCCACTAGAATCTAGTTAATATATGCCATTTTCAGATGTCCAACAAAGTCATGGAGATCCAGTCAGGTGTCACATCTTCAGATGGCAAATTCCACAGAAACAGCAAATTTTGCTTATAGCCAATAGGGAGTGGCCAAATCCTTGAGTCCGTATCCAAGTAAGGTTCAAATCAAATAGTTCTTCCAAAATGCATGCTCTTGGGAGGGGTGTTATTTGGTTTTTAGGAGCATTAGCAACTAAGGCCATATTGCTCTGGGGATATGCGGTGGTCATTCCCTGACCTTTCCGCATCCTCCGTATTTGGTGGTGACGGGCTCGAACCCTGGTCTAATCAAGAAGCGTGTGCTATGCACTGCTGCTCCTTCCCACCTGGCTACGGAGGCGCCTGCTCTTGGGAGGGGTATAAACACTTGTCTCAGTAAGGTGTTCCAAAAGGGAATCAAATATCTAAGCAAGATCCACATTTGTCAATGATGCCTAAGCATTCAAGATGAATGCACAACTGAAAGCTCATTTGCAAGTCCAGCAAATGTCCAATTGAAATCAAGGGAGATGACTCCAGTAACTTCTATTATAGGTCAGTAGAACATCGGTACATTGATTGGACCATTGAATTGAAGCATGCCAGGCAAATTAAGAAGACATCTTACAAGGAGATCAATATTCATAGGACCTGCCCACTAGAATCTAGTTGATATATGCCATTTTCAGATGTCCAACAAAGTCCTGGAGATCCAGTCAGGTGCCACTTAAATTAGATAAGTCCAGTTGATTAGGTGCCTTCCTGATCTCGAGAAATTTGAGATCCAGCAATAATCCACAAGTCAGTTTGTTATTTCCAGGGTAAACTCTGGTTGGTCCAATTAATGTCAATGTAGGATCAGCAAGATATACAGGATCTGTTTAATATACATATCAAGTCTTTGCCAGTCCTCTTAGAGTAAGTAAGTTTCTCAAACGAGGACTAACATAATATAATAACATAATGGAAATATAATATCCAAGTATTCAGATATCACATTCTTGGGCGTAGTATTCTTTTGGATGATTTGCCAATTTTAAATTCTTAATGTTTCTCAATATATAAAGTATTTAGAAACAGTTCAATCCAAGTTAATCCAGAATTCAGTCTCTATTCATTGTTGGAGGGTGGGAATATAGTGGTCTACACAGAAAGACCAGCATATGCTGGCTAACTGCAAACTCTGTGCCTACTATTCTGCAGGCATGAAGCAATACCAGCAGGATTATTCTTTGCAAAGAAATCAGTATGGTTCAAGATCTTTGAATGTGTTGCCCTATGGAACCCATGTACCCATGCCATACGTGATCATAGGAACAAACATGGCAATATAATAAGCTAGCAAAACTTTTTCTACTCAGTTCCCAGCTGTTCCTGGAGATTTTGACAAAGGGTCCTAGTGAATTTATTTATTTTAGTGACAAGATTGTTAATATGAGGAATGAAGCTTAGGTGTTTGTCCACCAGGAAACCAAGGTATTTAAACCAGAGAGACAAGCAAAATTTTGGAACCACTGATGTATGTTAAGTAATCTGAATTACAATTTATAGATATGGTCCATTTATTAGTTTTTGTCTATTCAGACAAGCTGGGAAAGTGATCATGGTTAGCATTCATTTCCAATTCCATGCAAGAGTTTTCAGAAATAAGTATGGTAAGCTCATTCATATAGGCTACCAGTTACACCTTGTTAAATTCCCTTTTCATCCAATTGTTGAGTAGCAAGTTCCAGAATAAGGGCCAAAGGATAGTCCTCTGGGAATGCCCTCTGGAGACTGCTCTAGAAACAATTTAATATTTCGATGTGAATTGTATCCTCAGTTGAGAAAGCAGCTTCTTGTGATATGAAATACTTGCATTGAACAATTAGCTTCCTGTAGCCTTGCAAGAGCACTTTACTTATCTTACCTACCACAAGGTGTTGAACGTACCCTCAAAGTCCACAAAAATGGTTAATTCACACTTGGATTAAGAGGTTCTCACATGGTGCCTAATATCAGCCAGAGCATACTAGACTTTCCAGCACCATATTGTCAAGAGGAGAACAGATTATGAGTTTCAAATAAGTTGATGATTCTTTTGGCAAGCAGTCTTTCAAGCAGTTCCCAGGGTAAAATTAGCCAACAGGCCTTCACATCTCATTTTTTTAACCCCAGGTTTCTGAATTATTTTTAGGAATCTGGAAATCTGGAGAAATGCCTTCGGACAAACATTTACTGCACAGTATGAGTAAGATATCAGGCTTAAGTTCAAAGAATTTTAAAATGAAGATATTTTTCATAAATCCAATGGAGGACATATTTTCTTCTTAAATTTTTTCACAACTAGTTGCAGTTCCTAAACGAAGAAGAGGTCAGTTATCTCACTGGAAATATATATGGAAATTCTTTTCAGAAGTTTTTGGTGTTTGTTCTCTAAAAGTTGAGTTCAAAGAAAACACTAGGGGGCAGCGATCATAGCGTATTGATGTGGGATGCCAAGCATGAAGGATTTTTCTTTCCCAAAAAGGTGGCTGCAGTGGTCTTAGAAAGTTTTTAAATTCTTTTCAGTGGAACAAACTGATGTTAGCAACTGCAAATACTAAATGGGAGTAATTGTAGAAGCTACTAAGCTTTTAATACCAACTAAGAACTGTTCAAGGTTTAGACCTAAACGGATGTAAGATGAACTGATGAGACTACCTACAAAAGCCTATTATAAATATAAACTATTCTGCAATGAGATCAGTGGGGATAGGGGTAAGCAAGCCGACAGATTAAGAGAAGCTTTGGCTAAGAATTCTTTGTTATATTAACACTACAAAGAAACAGATGAACCATATTGATGTCTTTGTTATTTACATATAAGATAGTTATAAATATAACTATTGATGATTCCAATTCATGCTGCTGATAAACTGGATAAATATCTTGCATCTGTCTTCATGCATGAAGTAGTTTAGGGATTGAAACATACAGCAGCTGGGAAAGCAAGTTGTTGGGGGTTTCAAGGCCTGCTGGGGGTTCACATAAAATAAGCAAATACATGGGATGTGTAAGGATTATTAAGAGTAAAACAGTTGCAAATATACTTGTGTGCACTAATGTGAGGAGCATGGTAAATAAATTTAATGTATTTGGTTAACTCATAAAACACAAACATTGTAGGTATAAAGGAAACATGGTACTACCCAGACATAAGGTAGGCAGAATTTGAATGTGATTAGTACAATGTGTACAGAAAGGACAGACAGGAAAGTGAGGGGGAAAAACTTATGCTGTTAGCTAAGTACATGGAACCCAAGGCAGTGCACCGAGTCAATAGACGTGGCCAGTGCAATGTTCAGTCAGTTTGAAGTGACATAGGCACATCAAACTGACTGAACACTGCATTGGAAAAACAAAAATGAGAGTAGGAATGTGTCATGGTCAAACCACTGTAATGAGTATAACAATTATACATACAAACAGAGCATGTCAGAAAATCAGAATGTCTTATAACAGGGAATTTTAACTTTCCAAGCTACTGCAAATTGAGGTGGGGAGGGTTGTCAGTTACACATGAGAAAGACCTCACTGGATTAATTGGATGATTGTTTCCTAAACCAGTATGTCAGTGAAGCAACAAGAGCAAGCAATACTGTTCATCTAATTATCAGCAGTGACTCATTGTGGATTGGGAATCTCCCAATTACAGGAACTACTATATGGCAGTGATCACATTGTTTTGATGTAGGATCTATTTAAATATATAGGGGAAAGGGGAAATAGAAAAAAATATATATAAATAAGGGAAAGGCTTTTGTTTTCATAAAAGTGACTACAATAGTCTTGGGGCAGTTTTTAAATTCTATTCAGTGAAGCAAACCGATTATGTTACTAACTGCAAATTCTAAAGGGAAATTATTCGGACAAGTAATCGCAGAAGCTACTAAGCTTTTTATACCAACTAAGAGATACTGTTCAAGGCTTTCATTGGTTCACCTAAACAGATGAACCAATGAAAATAGTACCAGAGAAAAAAAATACATAGGATGCATGTATATTATTAGGGAATACAAAAAACTGCCATAAGTATAAACTAGTCTGCAATCAAGTCACTATGTCCATTAAGCAAGATAAGGTGGATTAAGAGACATCTCTGGCAATTAATGAAAAAAAAGTAGCAAAGTATTTTTTACTTTTGTTAACAGCAGAAGGAAAGAGATGAACCACACTGATCCACCAGGTATGAATGGTACAAATAATAAATTGAATAAACATTTGCATCTACATTCACACATCAAGACTTTTTTTATAGGGGGATGCCAGAAGTATATCAAATTCTAACAGGGAGCTAAATTATTTTTGGATAATTGAAAGGAAAGTGGAAGAAAACTTGTTGAAACTAAAAGTAAATAGGCATCCAGGGTAGATGGGATCTATCCAATTATAGTAAGGCAGGCTGAAAAGGAGGCAGTATGAAAATCTTTAGTCACAATTATGAGATCATCCTTGGTTTCATGAGGAGATCCCTCTGGAGATGTGCAAATGTCTCCCCAATTCACAAATGGAGATCAAAGGGTGAAGTGAGTAATTATAGACTTGTAAGATTGACTTCTGATCCAAGAAAATGGAGTCACTGGTTAAAGAAGTAGCACAGGAATGCAGCTATGGCAATCATAGCATGAACTTGTTAAGGGGAAATTTTGTCTGACCAATTTGATTGGCTACTACAAATCGGGGAGGGGGGCTGTCAGTTACTGTGATGCAGTACCAAAGGAACTGGATACAAAAATTAATTTTTGCATCATATATTTAAATCCTAGTAAAGCTTTTGAGAATGTTTCACATGAAAGAATGCTATACAAATTGGGGTAGTATGGCATTAGCAGGAAGTTCCTGCTATGGATAAAGATATGGCTGAATGGCAGAAGAAGAGGATAGGTATAAATGGATACTGCTCTTCTTGGCCTATTGTTATTAGTAAAATCAGTAATTAAAGCTTCAGTGCTGGGCTTATTTTAAATATTAATTAATGATACTGATAAAGAATTATTAATATGTATAATTAAATTTACAATTTAAAATTTAATTAGTTTAGGCTATGCTTAATAAAATATATATTAAAAACTCCACGTGGTAAAAGTGTGGTTAATTATACATATTAATAATTCTTAACGGATAACAACCACGTAATGTCCTTCCCCAACTATATTAGATACTGATAAAGGTATATTAGGCTTAAATGTCTAAATTTGCAGATGATACAAAGGTCTTTCATCAAATTATTCATGAAAGAACACCATATCATCTCAGAAACTGTATGCTGATGGAAAACCATGATAAATATTTATCATGGTTTTCCATCAGCATACTATCAGTATAATAGTATCAGTATAATATTATACCATCAGTATAATATATATTTCAGTTTTATATATTTTTTACATGTGTTTGATGTTATATTTTAGTATATATTATTTATATAGACTATATTTAACCAATAAAATTAATTCTCCATTTTTTCTTTTTCATTTATATTTATTTTGACCAAATTTATTTTTGATGGGATTTTGACTTAAGAATTTTTGCATCAGGATTATGATCAGGACCAATCTTACACAGTTACAAAAAAATTAATAAACTATATTAACTTTTGTTAAAATAAGTGAAACACGATTCAAAAAAATTAGCACATACACATGCTAATTTTTTTAGATTGCTTTTGATATAGCCTTTGACTAATGGGAACAAAAGTCTGAAGTTGCTGGTGCCTGCAAGGGAAATATGCCTTCTCTTACTATGGGACAAGCTTGGATGACAAGGAACTAGGCTTCGGGGTGGCTCATCCTTCTTTCCTATCACTGATTATGCAGAACCTACGGAAGTAAATTTTGACTTATGCTTCCTGTTCTATCCTTTGTTATCCCCTGATTATTCAACCCCCATAATGTTATTTCCAGTGTGTAAATACCAGAACTGGGAATTTTCTGTTACACACAGCAGAGCATCTTTTTGGGTTTGAGGTGAGCTAAAGAGGTTATCCTGCTTTATTTTCTATCACTACACAACTGGATAGGGAGTGGTTCTTTGATTTCCTCAAAACTTCTTCAAGAATGTCTTTCATTGTAGGCACTTCTTCACAGACAACTGTAGTATTAGCATTTCCCTTATCAAGAGAGACTAATCCTTTTACATATTTGTTTTCTTCCACTAGATATTCACTTAAGCTAGACCCATGTCTTTCTTCACAATCATCATTTTCTTCCATCTTGTGTTAGAAACCTGAATGTCAGAACCAGTTCAAAATAGTTTCTTGTAAAACTTCCTCCCCACTTAATGACTGGATTGCATGAAGTGCTGATATCGATTTTTTAAACTTTCAATTCTGTACTGTAGTTTTCCACAAGTTTTCAGGATATTGCAGTCTTGTAGTAACAAGACTTAATAGCTCACATCAATACTTAATATGGTGGTCTAAAAAGTCAGCAGTTGCTCATTACTTTTGTTCCATGATAGCTAGTAGAATATTAACAAGCAGCAGAATCTTCAATTTTCTTTCTACATCTGCTGGCTCACAGTTTTATGTCACTCCCTGAATACTGTTTTAGTCATCCACACCTTCTTACTGCAGAACCAAGTAACAGAAAGATGTCTATGTAGTATCCACATGACATTCTTTAAATACACAAGTTTGCCAGCATTTTCAGTTTTCAATTTTTATCAAGTAGCACTATAACAAAAAAAGTACACTTAACTTTTATCAAAAAAAGTTTTTAAATCAAAATTTTTTATATTGGAATATGTCAATAAAATAGCCGTTCCATCAGTATTGAACTGGATTTCAATAAGATAGTCACTCAGCATGCATATATATATATTCTATTATTATTTTTTTTTTTTTAATTATAGTCAAATTCTGGAAGCAAGATATGGAAGTATAGCTTCACATATCAGTTTGGCTGCAAAGCTGTTCAGATATAATACACCCCAATCTTTTGTTGTAAAGATGTTACTGAGCTGCAACTGCTTCGAGAACATTTTTAGTTTATATAGTCAGTCTTTTTTTTCTTTCATTCATTATCAAATAAAAATTGTAAAAAATATTTTCTTATTAAGCTTAAATGCCACAGAGCCTCAGGAAATCATCAATGTAGCTCTTTAACAAATTCGGCTAAACACACCACTGTTCAAAGGGATACAGTTAAGAAAAATTATTTTTTTTCATTGCCACAATGTAATAAACAATGTTTTGTTGCAACACTAACAGCCATCTTTTTTTGGGTGCAAAATACATTATGTAAAGTGGGCATGTGACATACTTTATAGTCTATTCGGTTTATCTTTCTGAAAATAACAGCTCTTATCAAATTTCTTATTATCGAAAAAGCAAGAATAAAAAAATTTGAAATAAAGGCAACAAAGGAACTCACCAAATTCCCCAATTTGTTCAGCGATGCTTTAAGAACAAAATCCTACTTCAGAACAACTTATCTTATCTCTGTGAATATATCTCACTCTTCTCATCAATGAAGATTATTAAATCAAATACCATTCAAGTTTAGTGGGCACACCTACCTAGATGATGGCCTGAAATTAGGATGTCATTGTGCACACCCAAACTATGAACAGTTAGCTGACAAAATGCAGTGCTATGTATTTCATTAATATGGTATGTCATGCCTAAAGTAGAAAATAGGTGATAATGTTCGTTTGTTTTCTTTTCTTAGAATTTTATTTAAAAATATTCAATAAAAAGATTCACTTTTGTGTGTTTTTATGATCATGCCTGCAGACCCTTTTCAGATTGTATTTCTTTCCCAAAAGAAATAAAAGTTTGAGAACAACTATTATAGAGTATATCTATGTAATACCTGTGTGCCCTTCAATGCCTATATCACAAGTTACTTATGGGCACGACACAGCCCAGATTCAGAAAGGTTACAATCAGGCAAATTCATCTCTGTTAAAACCAATAAACTGATAAACTGCAGGAACGACAACCTTCTCCCAAATAAACTGCAGGAACAACAACCTTCTCCCAAGATAATTAAGGATTAGGAATTCCATGAAAAGTAGAGACCTTTCAGAATTATCAGGGACACTCAAAACAGAATCTCGGTGCACTTATTAATTTCATATGATGCAATATGACATACAATTTGGATAGAAAAATTTTCTATGCAACAACTCCAGCACACCCTTAACAAAAAGGGTGTCTTGTAACCTTTGCAATATAAAAGTCAAACTTAAAAAAAGCAAACAGGCAATCTTAAGCAAAATAGTGTAAACTGGAGAGAAAGTATATACAGTTCATTTGTTTACAGTTCAGCCAACTCCTAAATATAGCAAAGCCACCACTGGAGAGTTCACAAAATCTGATCAACAGACTACCATAAACACATTCAACCTTGACTCAGCCATGGCTGATCAGTGCAGACTCAAACCACATGCAACCTGCCACTTCCACCATTTACCAAACAAATGAGATACAAAACTACAACAGCAGAGAAGACTGGACAAAGTCTTCACATGATGATATTCTTCATTGCTTCTGCTCATCCACAAGGCTGGGGAGCACAAATTTTGCGCAGACTTTCCTTTTCCCTAAACCTTCATACAGAATTTTATGAATCATCTTATTCATATCCAACTCATCAGCCATCATTCTGAGGGTCAAACAATGATCCCTTGCACAATTTCCCAAACTTTTGCAGCTCTGTCCTCATTTCGAGAAGTTGACAGATGCCCACTTTTTGGGTCATCGCAAACATCCTCACATCCACCTTTGAACTGCTTATAACATTCAGACACACTGGTAAGTTTCATCACTATAAACAGTTTTTAACATTTCATATATTTTGGTTACAGATTTTCCCAGTTTAAAACAAAATTTGATGTTCATTCATTGCTCCACTGCAAAATCATCACACAGAATGTTTAAGTTGCTAACAAAACTGGTTGTTACTTTCAATGTGCTATCCTACTGGACAATCTCTGTACCACTACCTATTGAAGTTTGAACTACAAAATACCACTTCTGTTTATTTTCAAACTCATCAAAGATGACTGCAACAGCACCAGTCAGGGAACTTTATTGCCACAAGTCATACATGTGTACGTGAATCTTGAATTTTCGTAGATTGTAATTTTCAACAAATATATGTGAGGGGAAAGAAAGTTTGTTCTGGAGAATATATATAAAAGGAATAAATGAGAATAGGGAAAAGTTGGTTATGCAAGCTTGGAGTTGGATAGTGAATGCATCATCATCACCATTAGCCATTTTCAATCCACTGCAGGATGAAGTCCTCTCCAGCAACTTTCCAGTTCCTTCTGTTTTGTTCAATGGCCATCCATTTACTACCCACAAACTCTTGAATTTCATCTGTCCATCTCTGTCATTGTCTTCCAGGTTTTCTTCTAGCTCCTCTTGGATACCATTCTGTTATTTTCTTAGTCCATCTGTCATTATGTCTTCGAGATATGTGTCCTGCCCAAGACCATTTTAGTGTTTTAGTTTTGATAAGAATGTCCTTTACTTGAGTTTGCTGCCTAATCCATGTGTTTCTCTTCTTATCTAACAGTCTGATTTGCAATATAATTCGTTCCATTCTTCTCTGTATAGTTCTCAGCTTCTCTTTCATTCTTTTGCTGAGTGCCCACGTTTCACTTCCATAAGTCATGGTGGGGAGTATACATTGGATCATTATTCTACGTTTCAGACAAATTGGGATATTGCTCCTCAGTATGACTATATTTCCTGAATGCTATCCATCCAAAATTTATTCTTCTCTTGACTTCCAGCCATTTATCATTATTACAGCTAATAACTTGTCCCAGATAAGTACATGACTCCACCTTTTCAATTACTGCTCCTTCAATCATTATATCGCTTTCTGTGGCATACTTGTTCCTCATTACTTTTTTTTTTTTTTTTTACTTTTGTTTTAGCCATATTCATCTTTAGTCCAAAATCCTTACTAACTCTGCATAACTGATTAAGATTTTCCTCTAATTCTTTGGGATCGTGGCTTATGACCACAATGTCATCTGAAAATCGTAAATGGTTTAGGTACTCTCCATTCACATTGACTCCTTTCTGCAACCAGTCTAATCTTCTGAAAGCTTCCTCAAGGGCAGCAGTAAACAACTTTGGGGATATTGTGTCTCCTTGTCGAACTCCTTTCTCAATTTTTCAGAATGGATGCTGATGCCAATTGAACAGAATAGTGCCTAAAGAAAAATCAAGCATCAGAAACTAAACTAAACGTCTATGAGATGAATGGAGAGATTTTGTAAGAGGATCATTAATTAAGCTGACTGTCTTCTTTTGAATGGAGTCTAGAAGCTTGAGAGAGGTTTTAGAGGTACATCCCCAGATGGGGAAGGATATTCTATGGTAGGGAAGTCAGGTAAAGAAAACCCAGTTTATTTAATGCAGAGGAAGGAATATTTGTGATGTGCCTATGCCAAAAGGGATTTAAAGTCTGGGTAACTTCAAATGGAGATATATATAAAATTTTCTAGTAATGCGAGTGTCATCAAAGATGAGCATAGGAGTAGTAGATTTTTTTTGTGAGAAGAAAGACAGGCCTGAGTTTGAGAAGGAATGAAGTTAATTGAGGTTTTCTGACTCTGTTAGAGAATTATAAGGAAATCAGCATTTAAGGATCTGGTGGCAGATATCCAAGATGTAGTTTCTGCAGAGTAAGATTTCTCAAACTGGAAGATGAGATAAAGTGTGCTTTCATCAAACTATGATCTTCTACCACTAACTGCATATCTAGAGCTCATAGAGTTTATAGTTGGTGGAAGATCATTAACAAACAAAATGAAAAGAGTGGGAAGGAACTGAACCTTGGGAATCAATAGCAATAGTGAAGTTAGAAGACACAGAGCCATGTATCATCATTCACGGAGAGTAGTCAGAGAGAAAACTGAATGCCCAATTGCAAAAAACAGTCACAATCTGAAACACAAAAGCTTGTTAAGAAGACCTTTATGCCAAATACAATCAAAGGCCTTAGAAAATCTAAAACAACTGCTTGAGTACCACCAAACATTACCACTGAATTTCTCCACAGTTGGGCAACATGAGCAGTATATCATCAGCAATATATCATCATTGGATCACCAATGACAGAATTCATACTGGCAATCACTGATCAGATGGAGGGTTTTAAGATAGTTTAGGAGGTGGAGGGAGGAGGGTTTTAAGATAGTTTAGGAGTTATTAGAACCTATAGTAATGGATTTCTCCATTACTTTGGAAAAAGTAGAGGTAATTGTAATGGGACAATAATTGGGTGGGAGAGATCTGTCACCCTTTTAAGGAACTGGCTGGATATGAGCTAATATCCAAGGAAAAAAAAAAGAGTAAGCTCAAAAGCATAGGTTTTGAGGGGAAAAAAATGGAGAAATGCCATCAGGACCTAAAGCTTTCTTGACATCAAGATTGTTCAAAATTCTACTAACATGCTTTTGTCAAAAGATCATAGGAAGCATTGAGTAAACTGTTGTCGGTATAGTAGGAAGTGGTTTACTAAGATCGTCGATACATGAGTTAGAAGAAAAGTAGAATGCCAGTAAGCCAGCTTGTTCTTTAGCTAAAGATGCAACAGAACCATCAAGTTGTAACAGAAGTAGGAGTACAGATGGGCAGAAGTTGCAGCCATAGCTTTGGCAAGAGATCAGAATGCTCAATTACTAATTGGACAAGGACCAAGCATTGGTTATAAGCAGATTGCAATATGCAAAATTTTTATCTTTGACAGCTTTTACACATTTATTGGAAAACTAAGGTATAGATAAGGAATGAGATTTTAGGGTGAATTGATTTCATCACTAAAAGAACAATTTCATTGACACGATCTTTTTTTTTTTTTTTTTTTGTGAAAACCCCAAACATGAGAGATATTAGAACCTATAGTACTTAGTACCGTGCTTGGGTTGGAGGTTGAGAAGACAAAAGAAGATATTTGTTGACATTAGACTTGAACTTCTGAAGACTATAATTTTCAGGAAATATGTGTGAAGGAAGGTTGTTCCAGAAAACGGCAGTTGAATGAATAAATGAGGAAGATGAAAAGTTGGTTCTGTGAGTTTGAAGTTGGACAGTAAATGGATGTTAGCTGGTGGCAGCACGTGTTCGGACTGTTTTGAAAGAGAGAGTGGGAATTATAGAAGCCAATTCAGAGGAACGGAGCCCATGGAAGTATCTGTAGAAAAGGCATGCAGCAGAAACAGTACATCTATGAGACAGAGTGGAGAGACTCTGTTAGAGAGGAGTCATTAATTAACCTAACTGCCCTCTTCTGAATAGAATCTAGAAGACAGAGAGGTTTTGGGGGCACCGCCCCAGATGTGGGAACAATATTCCATGGTAGAGTGGATTTACGATTTGTACAGAGTGAACAGCTGTTTGGAAGAAAAGTAAAGGCGAGAGCGAAAAGAAAACCAAGTTTTTTAGATGCAGAGGAAGCAATATTTGTAATGTGCTTGTGCCAAGAGAGATTAGAAGTCAGAGTAATCCCCAAAAGAGATATATCAACTTGCCTAGAAATCAGAGTGTCATCAAAGGTAAGCTGAGGAGCAGAAGAATCCTTTTTGTGAGATATAAGACAAGAATGAATTTTAGAACGGTTGAAATCAACTAAGTTGGCTTTGCCCCACTGGAGAATTACCTGGAGATCGGCATTTAAGGAATTGGTAGCAGATATTCAAGAAGTTGAAGCTGATTGAGCAGGGCAAGGTTTCTCAAAATGAAAAGTGGAATGCAATGTGCTATCATCAGCAAAACTATGGATAGGATTTCCAGTCAATGGAAGAAGGTCATTAATATAGAAGAGGAAAAGAGTAGAGGAAAGTATTGAACCGTGGGGGACACCAGCATTAGTGGAGAAGTTAGAAGAGAGAGCCATCTACCATCACCCTCAGTGAGTGATCAGAGAGACAACTGGATAACCAATTACAAAAAACAGTTGGCAAACCATAAGATGGAAGCTTGTTTAGAAGACCTTTATGCCAAACACGATCGAAAGCCTATGAGATGTCAAGAGCTGTTGTTGTTGTTGTTTGGTTTTTAGGAGCATTAGCAACTAAGGCCATATTGCTCCGGTGCGGTGGTCATTCCCTGACCTTTCCGCATCCTCCGTATTGGTGGTGACGGGCTTGAACCCCGGTCTAATCAAGAAGCGTGTGCTACGCACTGCTGCTCCTTCCCACCTGGCTACGGAGGCGCCGATGTCAAGAGCAACTGCTTGTGTTTCACCACACGTTTCCATTGAATTTGTCCATATATGGGTAACATAAGCCAGAATATCACCATTTGGATCGACACTGACTGAATCCATACTGGTGATCGTTGATCAGACAGAAAGTTTCTAGGTAGTTTAAGAGTTGGTGGTTAATTGATTTCTCCATTACTTTAGAAAGAGTAGAAGTAATTGCAATGGGACGATAACTGAATGGGAGGGACCTGTCACCCTTTTTAGGAACTGGAAGGATATGAAAAAATTTCCAAGCAGAAGAAATCACACCTCTGGAATAAGCAAGTGAAAAAAGGCGACAAAGAACAGGAGCACAGGTTTTGAGAACAAGTGGAGAAATACTATCAGGACCTGGAGCTTTCTTAGCATCGAGATTCGTCAAAATCCTTCTGACGTCCTTTTGACGGAGGACCACAGGAGACATTGAATGGAGCGTGTTGGGAATGGTGGGAGGTGTTTTACCATGATCATTAATACAAGAGTTGGAAGAAAAATGGGATGCTAGCAGGTCAGCTTTATCCTTGGCTGAAGTGACAACAGAAACATCTGGATTGGACAGAGGTGGGAACAGAGATGGGCAAAAGTTGCGGCCAATAGCTTTGGCATGAGACCAGAATGCTTGGCTACCATTAGGGCAAGAAGCAAGTTTTCTACTCTTAGCCTGTTCAAACTCTAAACAGGCACTGTTAAAAAAGCACTGCTCCAATGCAGAAGTATATTTAAAAGTATATGCTACTAGCCACACAGGTTTAAATACATTTTTGTATCTCATCAATGAGTAGATGGGCAACATGAGCAGCTGAACAATCCAGTGATAAGATATATATTTCATATCGTCTCGCACTGGTCAAAAGCTTTCCTGTGGTGAAATATACTTTGGATATATCTCACCAATAGGTTGTTCAGGTCTTCACAGTGCCCACCTACCCATCAATGAAATAAAATAAAAAAAAAGGGGGGGGGGGAACAAAACCAGTTGATGGATAGTGGCATACACTTTAAATAAAGAGCAATATAATTCACTGAAGTAATGCTTCAATTGAGAAGTACATTGAAGCAGTGCTTTTTTATTTAGAATAGTGCAATTCCAAGGTAACTCACGGTGAAGTGCCTCAGCTGTCTTATGGTACACACCTCTCAACCACACGCTCTAACTTCCTCTAAGAAAAATAGTCAAATCACAAAATTCCTGTAAACCCACATCAAACAGTATGATATAGACAATGGAGAGTTACTTTGTTGACAAAACTTGGAGGTGATGATCCCACACCTAACAATTATGGGCATACACATTGCTGCTTAACTAGAAATGGGCCACATTGGCACACAAGGTGTCCCCCCAGTCACATATCATCAACTTTACCCCAGGGGCACACATCTGGTATGGGCTTGGTACACCTAGGGTCCTGAGCTGGATATCATCATTCTTCCCTTTCTTGGTGATTCCCTTCTACTTCTCTCTCTCAGGGTAATTCAGAAAAATTTTTTTTTTCGGCTGGTGCAGCATAAGCCTCAGGCTTCCTTGTACCATATGGCTAATAATAATAATAATAATAATAATAACTTCCATCCTTGGCAGGAACCACAGAGCAAAGTTTTTACAATGACAAGGATGAGTTTGTGTTAGCTGTTGCAACACATGGATCATGTACAGGTACCAATAAATATGGAATGAAGAACTGTACAGACAGTTGACTATGGATTGTTATGCTGTCATGGTACCATGCAATGCTAACAGATGAATGCCAATTTCATGCTGCAACACTAGCCACAACAACAGCAATCTCTACAACCACCATCATGAATTGGGGAAGATCCTCTGCTGCAAGCTACAGATAATTCACCTGTTTCTAAAAATATTGTGCAGCCCATTTTGGGAAAGTGATACTCTCCTTAAATCTTTTAAATGACAGTATTCTTTAAGTGCAATCATGATGTTTTTAAAATTTTCCAGATTTTAGAGAGGGATATATAGTCTTCAGTAATTTCAGAGAAACACATGTCAGTGAATATTAAATGCTAACCACTGAAATTATTTACAAAAACCTGTAAACATTTATAAAAACTAATAGATAGTGCTGTAGTTACAAACGTAACAGTTGAAAATACCTTATATGTCATAAAACAGCTTTATTACAAATCTATACATAATCGTCAAGCTTTGTTGTAAAACTCAACAAGGTATGTTAAATGAATATGGTATCGTCGTTTTTTAAATACTCTCAAAAGTGTCCGCAAGAGTCAATGAAATCAGATCAAAATTTTGGCACATAGTCAATTTTCCTCCTGGTGGCAGTTTTTGGATTTTTTGCACTTCCCATTTCTGCATGCACTAAATAGTGATACTGCAATCACCACCTTGTGATTAAAATTAACACTAACTCACTACTGTTAGTATAATCGAAAGTGTAAAAACTAGCATATTTCAGTCCAAATTCTTTGAAATCCAGGCATTTTACAAAAAAACAAAAAACATTTCACAATCCAGAAATATTACAAAAAGCACTGCAGCATTCATATCAACAACTGCATTTGTCTTTAAGGATCCATATTTAAAAAGGTGAAAGGGTAATATTTCTCTATTTTAGTACTATTCAGTAAACTTTGAAACTCAGTGTGAACTGCTTTTGCATATTAAAAATATGTAAGTACAGTTGAAAAACTGTATGTTTCATTAAATTTGTGGTTAATCCCTTCTACAAAAAGCAAGTTACTGATGTGCACAAACAATAGATTTAATGCTACACAACCAAAGTTTTTGCTGCCATTATAATTAGGTCATACATATGGCACTGTCAGCTGCATTACAAGTTATAATACTGGCAAAAATGAAACTAAACAACCTTTTATATTTTATATTACATGCAATAAATTGGTTGAATTTCTCCACAAGTACATTATTAAAATCAGTGTCATGTAAATTTATAAACATTAAAATCAATGTCATGTAAATTCATACACATTGCACATACCTTGTTATTATTCTTTTTAAAAATAATAGTTAATTTTTTATCATCATCCAATGCAAAAAGTATTTTTTCTCCAAAGCACATTCATTGATAATCTCTCTGATACTGATACTATAAACATTTAGAGCTGAGTTTAAAAGAACATGATGACATTTGCTGTAACTTCATTTATTTTCAACTGTTATTTACATTTGTAAACACCAGCACTGCCTATTAGCCTTTGCAAATGTTTACAGATGTAAATAATTTCAATGGTTAGTGTTTAATATTCAATGACATGTGCTTCTCTGAAATTACTCAACACTAGATATACCTTTCTAAAATCTGGAAAATTTTAAAACCCAGCACCTCTCAACCCCCAAGGATACAATACATTAATACTTAACAATATGCAGCTGTCATCCCAGTTCACAAAGCCTAAGAAACATATCAATCTACTATCATCTCCCTCCTGAAATTGGAACCATCACCCCCTTTCCCTTTGACCATTACAATTTCTTTGGAGACTACCCAATTTGTGATACAGAATTCACTAATAACTGCTCCTGGGCTGCCGTACTTTTGATACCACCTGGAACACATCTACGACAGTCTTTCCCCATACCTCCAGGGAATTGAAGCTCTGCACTTTCCCCTCTGGGCGCCTCTGTAGCCAGGTGGGCAGGAGCAGCAGTGTGTAGCACACGCTTCTTGATTTAGACCGGGGTTCGAGCCTGTGACCACCAAATACAGAGGATGCGGAAAGGTCAGGGAATGACCACCGCATATCCCCAGAGCAATATGGCCTTAGTTGCTAATGCTCCTAAAAACCAAACACCAAACAACAACAACAACAACTTTCCCCTCTGACCATTACCCAATTTGTGAAACTGCAGTCACTATCAACTCAGCTCAACTCCTGCACTGTCATATTTTTGATACTGCCTGGTCCTTTGCTGAAGACGAGGTCAAAGGTATTTGTATAAATGTGTACTTTCTCTGACATATGGACATAAAGTAATCTATTAATCATGTACTGGCACACTGCCTATCCATAATTTCTAGTCTAAAAGATGTAAGTTTAAGTGGTACCCATAACTAGATACTCAGACTTACTTGCCCATTGAAGCTGCCTAAAGAAATTTTTATCACACACCTTACAATTATTTGTGTTGTAACATGCTTCCACTATCAACCTGCTTTTACCACTAGTCATTTCCCACACTACACAGACTCAATTTTCACCTGAGATTGATCAAACTTGGTTAACAGTCTGATTAAGACCAAGTATGGGAATAAATCTGATCACTTTCAAGCAGCTTTTAATAAGAAGCAGCATACCCCACCCCCCTCTCTCTCTCTCTCTCTCGCTCAAATGCACTCTTCACCATAATGAAATTCTTCAGCCTCTACCTCAGAATGATGCACTGTATGCCAGTTAGCCCTACAATAGTACTGTTTACAACACTCCTGGCATTAATTACAATATAGACAAGTTAAACTCTGCACAGTTTTAACTACACTGATACATCCCTTATTGCTACTTAAACAAGTCTTCCCATTTGGACTGTAAATGCTTATAGTTATTATGCCTATTTCAAGGTTTAATTTTTTTTTCTAGAATAAATCCAAAAGAGTTGAAATTTAAAAGTTTAACGGAAGTTTAGCATTACATTCTGTGATTTTCATCTAGCCATTTCATCTTTTTCAAAGTTCCATATTAAACTATTTTTTTAAATTATTCTATTAACTATATAAGCTATTTAAATTCATTAATATTTATTGCATATAGCTGGTCTTCAATATTTGTAAATTTTTATTTCTTGAAAGTTTAAGATAAAAAAAAAAAGTTTAAGATAATGAAAAAAAAAACCCTAGATTAAAAAAAAAAAAAATTCTCTTTAAAAAGTCCCTGAAGGTCATGGGATTTCCCACTGCTTTAAACTATTTATTATTTTCCAGGGTTGTTTCTTCTTTACAGAAGGTTATTTTGTTGATTTTAAAATTTTCAGAAGTTTCTTAGTTCAATTATTGCAATAGATAATAACAAATAAGAAAAAACATCAACTCTACAATACAGCCCTTTTAAGACCTCACTACTAAATAGTCTGAGGAGCTATGCACTGCTGATTATTCTTTACAGATGAGAAGAACTCCATGAACTCACACATGTCTGACATTCTTTTATACAGATGGAATTATTTAAAAAATCATTATCTGAAATGTTCAGCCAAATCTAACAATACATATCTATTTTAATACACAATTAACACACTTAATTATTTCTCCATAATCGATACATTTCATTATTAAAATCAACATCTATGGCCATTTGTGTATTTTTTTTTTTTTTTTTTTTTGTTAGTTGTTGGCGCATCGGCTTCTGTGGCCATAATGCACCTGCCAAGGTTTTTGCACTACTCTGATCCAAGACCGAGGCGGGATTCAAACCCGCGACCTTTAGGTTGCCAGGCAGGCACTTTACCCACCCGGCTAGCCCGGTCAGCATTTGTGTATCAAAAATCTACATAATAAATGTTATAAAGCTCAATTAACAGGAACCAAAGGCTGTTCCAGCACATCTCTGCTATCTTAAATGACTGTTAACTCTTTTTTTTTTTTTCATCAAAAAAAACTGAGATATTCTCAATTATACATTACAGTAAAACCTCGATTTAACGGACCCCAATATAATGGATTCCAGATTTAACGGACCAGACAAAAAATAATACAGTAATGTACATACTAATCTCAACCATATTATTTTTTTTTAGGTTATACAAAATTTCAGTGTTATTATTAATTAAAAATTAATAATAATTACCTATTTCCATTACTGTTTTGATAATTACCTACTTTTATTTTTATAATCAAATTCAGGAAATTGTTTTTTATTCTTTCTCAAAACGTGTTCAAATAGCTGTTTTCCCAAATTACAGATAAGAGCAGGCAGTGACTTGCGAGCTGCACGTGACTCCGGACCCTAAACTGCAGGTCTACCAACATGCTTTGTTTCGGTCTCAGTCTACCTCAAGCTATCATGCAGTCAGGTTGTATATAGAGTGTTTTTGTGATTTCTGAATTGTGACTTTATTTATTAAATAATTTTGCAATCCTTACAATTTAAAATGGCATCAAGTGATAAAGGAGTTAAAAGAAAACATGTGAACTAAACGGACCCCAATATAATGGATTCCAGATTAAACGGACCAGACAAATAATAATACAGTAATGTACATACTAATCTCAACCATATCTATATAATAAATGTGGCACAGAAATTAAGAGCTAATTGAGAAATTAGAACAAGACATCTCAGTAGCACGTGTTTGTGAAATTTGCAGCATAAAAAAACAAACTGTTTCTGATATCCGTAAATCAAAGGCCACATTTTATATTTACAACAGAATATTACATATTCTTTATTATAATTTAATCATTTTATATTGTACAGTACTGTATATTATATTAAAGCTTTTTTTTTTTTACATTAAGAACAATAAAAAATGTCCCCCCCCCCCAGGTTAAATTCGATTTAACAGACTCTCAGCATTAACAGACACCACTTCTCCCCTATTAGTCCATTAAATCGAGGGCTTACTGTATTTCAAATGTTTATAACTGCTGAAAATATTTACAGAAATGATGATGGGATCAAGAACTAGCTTTATAATTGGTTAAACACTGTTCAAAATATTCCTTTTCTTTATTCATTATTTCTCCTAATTTTAAAACAAAACTGTGTAGAATTACATAGCTATCTTCTAAAATAAACAACTAAAAATTACAGCAAAAGTATATATTGGTACATGAAAAGTAATGACAAGTACAGGAATTTTCATGCTCAAAACAAATAATGCATTATCATTTTTATGATGAAAATAAAACAAATTGTATTCATTAAACACACATATATACAGAACTTTAAAGAAAAAATAAAAAGATACAGAGTACAGTACCATGAGAAATATTTAAAATTAATTTTCATCATCTTAGCTACATGCTAATAGCTTATACAGTAAAGATGGGCAAACAATTTAAGAAAAACCTTTTTAACTCACCTGCTCTCCATCTCCAAGTCCACAAAGGTTTCACTAAAACTGACAATGCCAAGGCACTGTGAACAAGGAAGCCAGGAGAATAACTAATTTTCTGTGACAGTGTCATCAGTTTAGACACTTCTTGAACTTGATCCCTCTGGTGGATTGGGACTAAAGCCATAAGAGTTAAAATAAACTCTTTCAAAATGAGGTCTTAGTCATAAGTAGCATATATTAAAAAAGCACTTATACAGCCACTTAACAAAATGTCATTAAACTTACATAGTTGACAACTACATACAATAAAAAATTTACACTCAAAATGGTCCACCTGCACAATATTAGTACAAGGTTATGTTCTCCATCAAATTAAAATAAGTAAAAATTATTACAAAGAAAGTATATTATTTAAATAAATAATAAAGTTTAGACTTCAACTTTCCATGTTTTTAATTTTTTATTTAAAAAAAAAAATGTTTTCATTCCCAATAAATATATTTTCTCTTCAATAACTAAAAAAACCAATAACTCCATGTGTCACATACTACCTACTTAAAATGTAAAAACAGCACAGAACAAAAAATTAAGAAAATTTGTGCTATAAGTTAAGAAAATCTATTCTAGGTTAAGCAGTAAATATTTTATACAACATGATCTCAAAACTACAATATTCAAAAATGATACATCTGCACTATCTGTGAAAATCTGAAAAGATTATGAGACAGACAAAATCTCGCAGTGGTAATACCAGAGTATAAGAATTCTGAATATAAATGTCAAATTTAAAGAACTCCATTTTGCCCCTACTGCAGAAAACTCCTCTGAATAGAACTATTAAAAGATTATTAAAGATAACCAAAAATGGATTCCATCTTGGATAAAATAATCAAAATAGTGATGAATAAAATCCATTTGCCTTGCTTCAACCCTAAAGTTCACATAATTAAGTTTAACCCACTCAGTGCTTTTCTCATACATGCAGAGGAAAAACAATGCCATGGCTGTACCACTCATTCTGATAGCACAGTATGCCTTTTGATGAAGGGTGATACCTATTCTAAAACTGATTACATCTTTTTGACAAGCTGGAGTTCTATTCTAAAATACAGGCTTCAGAAAAAGTAGTAGGTGAACTTTTGATTAAAATTCATAAACATATTGGAGTGAATGCTGCATTGCACAATAGCAAGTATGCAACTGAAGGGCATTAGAATTATATTTTGCCTATGGTTCAGACAGTAGTGGGGCAACCCACACATCTAGCCAAGCAGTAGATGATGATTTTGATAATGCCTCATCATCATCTATTCATCAGAAGTTCAGAACACTGAATAATGTTACATATTAGTATTAGTAGCATGTGATGCAAGTTTACACACCATAAGCCAAAGAGGAAACATTCCTGGCATCATCTATCCATCTCCCTCTAATAATTTGTCTAATTCTTCCTTAAATTTACTCAGACTACATGCTTCAACAACACCAGATGATAATTTATTCCAACAATCAACTACTCTTTGGCTGAAAACAAATTTCTGGACATCTATCATGCATTCTTCCTCAATTTAAATTTAAGCCCTTTTAAGTGTGTTGTCTGAGCTAGAACATGGATGCCATCAATATTTAGCTTACTCAATCCAATCTAAACCTTAAACACGTCAATCAGATCTCATTGCAGGTGCCTAGTTTCCAGACACTGCAATTTGCAGAACTGAGGTTTTCTTGGTAAGAGCCCCCCTCACTAATTTTGTTGCTCTTTTCTGCATCTATTCCAACAGATCAGACATCCTTTCTAAAATAAGCCTTCCAAACCTGTATGCATTACTAAACCTGTATGCATTACTCAAGATGTGGCTTACCCATTGCCTTATAACAACAGAATAATTATCTCCTTATCCCTGCTTGCAAAATTTCTGTATATCACTGACAAAACCACAAGCTGTCCCAGCAGCCCATAGGAACTGCTCAAAGAACTTCATGTCTAACTGCACAAATGTCACCAGTCTTTTTCAATTTTCCTGCCTTTTGAGTGTAGTACCACCCAGTTGTTACGTTATTCTAGGATTACTGCTAGCTATAGGCAGTACCTTGCATTTATCAATATTAACTCCATCAATAAAGCAACTATTCAAACACTTTATACACCATGATAAATAATTTTAATAAATAAGCGTCATGTTACAAACCCTTCACTGGGTTCTTTTTCACATGCCTTAAGGGTTTTTGCCCTAACATGATGCTCATTTATTAAAATTATTTACTGTGGTGTATAAAGGGTTTGAATAGTTTATTCCTTGATTGGCAATGGCAGTACCAGAATTTTCTGAAGGGGGACTAAAGTTATTAAAGGGAAGGACTAATGTTTGGGAAATCATTAAGCTTAAATCATCATGCAACAGTAAACAACTCCACATTATTTTGACCATATGGAGAGGGATGTTGCATTTAGCCCCTAACTTGGACCACCGTTGATGGATAAAAACTGAAAAGAAAATGTCTTATTTAAAGAAATTATTAAAACCAACATCAACTCTAATTGCCCCTTCTCAAGACCATCTCACTAATTTTTCTAATATATAATTTTTCTAATCTAATTTTTCTAGTAAGATTAATGTCATTAACCACCGTGCCAACCTTTGTATCATCTGCAAACTTAAGCCTGATATGCCATCATTAATATCATTAATAAATACCGAAAACAATAATTGATCCAACACTTAACCCAGGACTCCACTAATAATGTTAATCCAAAAAGAGTAGTGCCTGTTAACAACCACACTCTCTCTCTCTCTCTCTCTCTCTCTTCATCTATTCAACCATCCCTTTATTCTTAGAAATAACTTGCCCCTAATATCAAACTGTTCCAGTTTCTACAGTAGTCATTCATGTGGAACAATATTAAAAGCATTTCTGAAATCTAAGTACATAAAATCAAAATTATTTTCTAAATCCAGTTCCTTTGTTACAACTATGTTGCTTCATAGTATAAAACCAAAATGTTCAGGCAAGATGCTGGGATTGCCATATAATTGCATTCATGTCTAGAAGGCCCTGCATTACTTCTCTAACCACTAGCTCTGTTATAATCTCCAGAAGAGAAAACAAACTTACAGGTCTATAATTACTCACTTCATCCTCTGATTCCCCTTTGTGAATTGGGGAGTCCTTTAGACAACTCCAATCGATAGAACCTTCCTTCATCCAAGGATGCTCTCATAATTATGGCTAACGGTTTGCTTACCTCTTTTGCTTTTACCTTCAACAATTTCTCTTCTACTTTCCTCTCAGTTATCACAAAGTGTATGAGGTGTGGCAATAAAGTTCCCGAACTGGAGCTGTTGTGGTCATGTTTGATGAGTTTGAAAATAAACCGAAGTGGCATCTTATGGCAGTACAGAGATTGTCCAGTAGGCTAGCACATTGCAAGTAACAACCAGTTTCGTTAGTAACTTAAATGTTCCATGTGATGATTTTGCAGTGGAGCAATGAAAGAACATCAAATTTTGCTTTAGACTGGAAAAATCTGTAACCAAAATATATGAAATGTTAAAAACTGTTTATAGTAATGAAACTTAAGTCATACCAGTATGTCTGAATGTTATAAGCAGTTCAAAGATGGATGTGAGGATTTTTGTGATGACCCAAAAAGTGAGCATCTGTTAACTTCTCGAAAAGAGGACAGAGCTGCAAAAGTTTGGGAAATTGTGGCAAGGGATCATCGTTTGACCCTCAGAATGATGGCTGATGACCTGGATATGAATAAGATGATTCATCAAATTCTGTATGAAGATTTAGGGAAAAGGAAAGTCTGTGCAAAATGTGTGCTGCACAGCCTCACAGATGAGCAGAAGCAATGAAGAGTGTCATCATACGAAGATTTCATCCAGACTTGTCAAGACAATCCTAATTTCCTCGACTGTGTTGTCACTGAGTACTGAATTTCAGCATGACCACAGACAAAGCATCAGCACATGCAGTGGACTTCAAAATCATCAGAAGGCCCAAAAACTTTTGTTTATAGAAGTTCACAATCAAGACGATACTGATCATGTTTTTTGGCAAACGGTGTAATTCACAAGGAATTTTTACAGGTGCTTCAAAGATATCGAAGTGCATTTCTTGGGTAAGGCTGCAATTTTGAAAGAAAGGCAGCTGGTTCTTGTTACATGACAATGTTCCTGCCCATTCCACAATCTGATTCAACCATCCACCCTACTCTACCACTCTAACACCAGTGGCCTTCCTCTTTCTCAAGGTGAAAACTGCCCTCAAAGGAAAAGAGATTTCAGGATGTTGAGGGCATAATGAAAAATGTAACCACTGAACTAAATGCCATCTCTTTGGATGCCTTCACTGCCTCTTTTCAGAAATTTTTAGAATGGTGTAGTAAGTGCGTTCAATCAGGTGGTCATTACTTTGAATAAAAATAAAACCATTTTTGGGTTTCTTCACTTTGTGCTCTTTCTATTGAAAACTTAATACTTCCTGAAAGCACATACCTAAAAAATTCTTCATGTGCAAAATTAGGTGCAAAATACCTATTCACTCTGTCAGCAACCTGAGCAGGATCAACAGTTAAACCATCAATATCAAGTGGACTAATGTGATTCAACTCCTTCCTATTAGTGTTAACATAAGTAAAAAGTTCTTTTTACTACTTTTCTTTTTCAGAGACTTCTCGTAATCTGCCTTAGCTTTCCTAACCGTCATCATAACTTTATTGCAGACTTACTGTAGGTTTCAGTATTCCCAGATAATTTGTATGCATCCCGTGTATTTTTCTTCTCTGCAACTAGTCTCATCGGTCCATCTAAAATCCATTTATCTCTAAGCCTTGAACAGTATCTCTTAGTTGATTTTTATTTCTTAATGCCCTATTTCGTTTTTCCCACATCATTCTATCCATATTTTCATCCCAGTCTCATCCATCCAACCTTTTTAGTGAACATGTACAATGACTCCTTGTGGAATCTTGTCTTTAGACATTAATTTTCTTTTGAAAATTAACATTGGAGGTAATTTTGTTCTATCTGCATAACCTGCATAACCTGCAAAAAATGCACTGCAAGTGCAATGCATTTTTTGTAACCACTTTACTTAACTGTTACCGTTTTTTTCACTTTTTTTGACACTCTCCTATTAGAAGGAGACATCAAATGTAACAGGAGATGTAACATCAAATGTACTTTAACTTTCAGTTTAAATCCCACAGTGTACAACATATGTGATTTTTTCTCCATGGTGTATGTAAGGGTCATGACAGTTTAGAGCATTCACGTTTTTATAATATAAACAGGACAAATAAACACCTGCCAAACTGTACATCTAATGAAGACCACAACATCGTATTTCCACAAATCTGAGCAAGTGCCGAGTCACACAGGAATCCCAGTGGCCAGCCAGCTGTCTTTGCAATGCATCAATCTCTTGTATAAGATGCATACTCCCTAGCTGGCTAAGTTCAATATTCTTTTCTTTCCTACAATTGATCATGAAACAATGAAATGAAATAATTTTTAATTCATACTGCGGAGGAAAATGCTGTGCTATTTTTGGTTTTGGTGTGCATATTTTAAGTATTGCATTTCATAAACCTATAACACCAAGTTGGGCTCTCTTTAAAATCAGATATACCCCTTTCAGAAGCTATATTTTGGGCCTGAATTCTTATCATTTTTGTTATTATAGCAATGCCCTTTTGTCTATGATTATCTACCCATTTCAACAATCACATTCTAATTCTGGCCATTTTGCAACTTTTCCATGCAAAGTACATTTTTTCTTTAACATGATTTAAGCACATCCTTTGATTTTTCCAAGTTCTAATGGTTTCCTCAAAATGTCATTCAGCTGCCCTATTCCTTTCTTGACCTGATTACGAGTCACTACTCATAATCAGGTCAAGAACAGGTGCTTTTTCTCATTTCCTCTCCAACATGCTGGTATAGAAAAAGACATCCAATAAATCTAATAACCTACTGTGTGAGTGACCAGCTACAAGTTTTCCAGTCAATATCTGGAAAGTTAAAATCCCCTATAAAACATTCTGATTTACTGGCCCACTCTTCTAGTCTATTTGTCTGTATAGGTGTTCATTATACTCATCACACTCATTTTTCCTATAACATTTTCTGACTCTCATTTGTTTTTTTCCTAATTGCACTGGCTACCCATGTCAACTGGGTGCACTGCCTTAAATTTTTGTGCTTCTTAAACCTTAACCAAGAGCAAAACCCCTCCCCTTCAATGTATACTAGTGAAGATGACAAGTGTAACAGTCAGAAATAAATTCTAATTTAATTAATGTTAAAATTAAAAATGTTCAGCAGATGTGACAATGCAGTTATGCCAAATGTAGAGAGATGTTGAGTTCATTACATCAAATTGTGCAATTAAGGACTCTGGGCTTACTGCTAGGGCACCTTCACAAACTCTGCCTCAAATCGTCTTATTTAATGTTGATCAACATGTGTGGCAGATAGAATTGCCAGACAAACTATACACAAGGAACCTACATGAATATGGGTTGAGAATTGAAGTTTATTCAGAATTCTCATGTCTTATTCTCAAGGTTAAATAAATGTGAAAATGGATGTAACTGGACAGGGAAAGTGCTATGTAAAATTAGAAATTTGATATAATTTCCAATTTTAAACAATGTCTAATTCTGATCTAAAACCAATCTAATATAAAACAGACTTAGATTATATTGGTTGGAGAGCTTAAAGAAGCAAGTTTTCTACTTTTATGCTGTTCAATATCCAATTTGGATTGATTAATAACTGTTTACAATTGTTGTGAGCTTTTGTGTAGCCAGAAAATGAACCTGGAGATTTAGATGCAAGCCAATTGTGATATACAACATTCTTGTCTTGAGCAGCCTTAGCACATTTATTAGAAAACCAAGGTTTAGATAAAGGATGAGATTTTATGGTGGACTATGGAATAAAGGATTTCATTCCTACAATAATACCAAGATCTGAGCAAACACTGACTTCAGAAGATTTAAAACAGTAAGCCAAACAAGGAAAAGAAGAATAGAAATCACATAAATCATCTCATTAGCAGTCTTGTAATGCCAAACAACATGATGGCCAAGAGGGGAAAGGCTCCATTGCAGAAGACACCATCATCAAGTTGATCTGAAATCTCACAAAGTTAAGGTGAGTGGTCCTATAGGATCGCTCACCTTGTACTTTGAAGGGTTGTTTGTGAGAAAGGTCCAGAGTATTGGGTGTGTGGCTGGCAGTTAAATGAACAATCTGTGGAGATCACTGGAAGTGTTTGGGAGGTTTAGATCTTTTCCCAGATAAGTTCATTCTATTAGTATGACTATTGTAATGAAATTTTTGTATTGATGTATACACATCAAGAATATACCTAGCTCCTTGACAGATGGTCTCAACAATGCAGCGCAGCCCCACATACTCTACTCTGACTCCCCAGTCACAATCTGGCAAAGTAGAGGCAATAAGATTATAAACTAGCTGATTCAAATGCCCCCTAGAGCATTACCAATAGGTTTGGTCCAGTGGACTATCTAACAGCCTGCCTGCAAATACTGTTTTAGAGTTGTGTCCTCAAAATTCAAGGAAGATGGGATTTGCCATGATGCTCATTATAACCTCAAGAAACATCAATCATACTGCATGATGGAAGAGATGCTGCTAGAGTTTTTCTCAAGAGACAAAATATTGGTTTCATCAATCCAAACCTTCAATAAGTAAAGTGGTGCTATTGTACTGGTTGATGAGAGTGATTACCACCTAGTATTAGCTGATGACAAAGGAGGCTATATTCCTATGGGGTATGGACATCACATCTTGACCCCTGCTTACATTAGTACACATCTGGGTGGCCCTCCAAAATATCACAGGCAGTATTTCAGAAATTGCACATGGTGGGGGGGGGGGATACCCAGATTTACTAACAGTCGCACCATTGTGAAGGTGCAAGCAGAGGATTTTTTTTAGATAACAACCAGATCTGCCTTCATACAAAAAACTAAAAAAAAAAAAAAAAAGTCCCTCCTGTATACAGATTATACTCACAATAATTCCACATTGTTTATATCTGAGTGGCACCAACTCTTCAATATCCCAACCACGCCCACATATAACAACTTAACCAGTACTTCAAATGTTCATCTACTGCACTCTTGGCATTATGTATACAAACACACAAGTATATAAGGTATACACTTTTTTATTTCTAACACAGCTCATGTATTTGCTGCTGCACACAAAATGAACTGGAATTTAATATGAACTTCCTTCTCTTATTTTTATTTATTTATTTAGTAAAACACTATTTTTTTTGTAAACATTTAAAATCCTTACTCTCTTAGCCACCTTTTTTGAGTCTTTCAATATATTGAAAAACACAACAAAAGAAAGTAAGCAAATCTTTGTAGGCAAATTTTTGTAGATTCTGTTAGCCTAAGTGCCATATTTACATTTATCATCAATAATTTCTCTTTAACTTTCCTCTGTGTTATCACAAAATCATTTATCTTCCAGTTAAAATTAAGTATACTTCTGGTATGCCATCCATAAAACCTTCATGTGTGAATATAAATGCAAAATATTGAATCAATTTGTCAGCAACATTAATAGGATCATCAATAGTAATGCCAGCCATCTCTAGTGGAGCAATGTGTTAACATAAGCAAAGATTTCTTTGCAACTTTTCTTTGCATTCTTGACCAAAGACTTCTCATAATCTGCCTTCAGTTGCTTAATCTCTCTCTCTCTCTCTCTCTCTCTCTCAGGGTAACTCGGGAATTTTTTTTTTTTGGCTGGTGCAGCATAAGCTTTTTTTTTTTTTTTTTTAGGAGCATTAGCAACTAAGGCCATATTGCTCCGGGATATGCGGTGGTCATTCCTTGACCTTTCCGCATCCTCCGTATTTGGTGGTGACGGGCTCGAACCCCGGTCTAATCAAGAAGCGTGTGCTACGCACTGCTGCTCCTTCCCACCTGGCTACGGAGGCGCCGCAGCATAAGCCTCAGGCTTCCTTGCACCATGTAGCTAATAATAACTTAATATCTTGATTGCAGACTAATTAATACTTATTGTAGGGTTTGTGTCATAGGGCCAGGGTGTTCTTTATATAGAAAGGACAGATAGGGGATGGAGGATGAGTTGTACTCTTGGTTAAAAAGCACATAAAATTTAGGGTAGTGCACTCAGTTGATGCAGGTGGCCAGTGCAATATTGAATCAGTTTGGTGTGACATAAACACTGGGAAAACAAAAATGAGAGTAGGAAAATGTATTATAGGCAAAATGTGGCGAGTATAATGAACAACTATACAGGGAAATAGAGCAAGAGAGTGGGCCAATAAATCATAATATCTATTAGAGGATTTAACTTGCCAGATACTCACTGGAACTGTGAGCTGGTCAATCACACTGTAGCAACCATTTCTGGATTTACTGGATTTGCTAGTTTTTTACACCAACAAGAGAAAAAAAAATGTTGTTGATCTGATCAAAAGTGACTGTTCGTGCATTATAAATTTTCAGGTAAAGGGAAAAGCATTAGGTGGCAGTGATCATGGTGTATTGTGGATTTATTTAAAGATATGACTACCATCAAGTGTAAAGGAAAAGGATTTTGCTTTCTCAAAGGTGACTACAGTGGACTTAAACAGTTTTTAAATTCTTTTCAATGGGACTAACTGATGTTGATAACAACTGAAAATTCTAAATGGGAGGTAATTGTAGAAACTACTAAGCTTTTTATACCAATTAAGAGATATTATTCACAGTTTAGACCTAAAGGATGTCAGATGAACTGATGATATTAGTAGCAGAGAAGAAAAATGCTTGGGATAATTATAAATTAATCCCCTACAATCCCTGTCTCCTTTCCCCACCTCCCATCCCAATCTTTTCATCTGGTGGACTCTACCACCACCAATCTTTTCCTGCTCTTACTAGCTCCCCTGTGGAGGATGGGCTCCTTCCACAGGGGTACCCCTATATATCCCTTTAGTTTCCTATTTCCAGGTGGAAAGTTTTTATATCATCCACCTTCTTTATCATCATCTGTTTCTCTCCTTCTCATCGATCTCCCACACACTCTTTTTTGCTTTCCAGAGTTCCCCCTGGGGGGCTCTCCCTGGCAAGCTCAGGCGTCATCCAGGGTTTGCCCCTGCCACAGACCTTTCTATTCCCTAATCATGGGGTTCCACTAGGGACCCTGTGGCAAAATGGACAAAGGAACAACAGAGCAACACAACCCAACACTATACTACGTAGACAAACACTAAAACTCACACTATCTCTGGCCTTTACAGAGTTTGTACTGTAACACAAAGTATACAAATGCAGAGATGAGGGGACCCCTGGTGCCACTTGACAATCAACCCTATGTCCTTTCTGTATGCGACCTGGAGTTAAACCTGATGCCACTTGATAATCAACACTATATCTTTGCTGTACACACTGTACTCACAATATTAAAATGCTGCATCCCCTATGTCTCCAGTGGTGTATTCGGGCTGGATCACACCGGAATGACATTCCGGTACTTTTTTATAAATGTCATAATAGAAAATCATTAAATTTATACATCTAATATTATGAAACAATGGCATAATCAAAGGGGAGGGAGAAATATCTATTTTACCCATTGCTACTAAAAATATATATTAATAGTAATCTTTAAAATTAATAGATTTCTTTAAAAATTTATTTAAAAACAAAAATATAAATTTCGCAATGAAACTTGAATGTTTCTTACTAAAGTACAATGTGTTAGATAAAGAGATCCAGCGAATGAGATATACTGTGATGTGTGCGAAAGCTGCATTTTGATTCGCCATGAGCTGAATGCTAGAACTGGTTGTTCTATGAACCACGAGTCTGAAGTCTGATTCAGTTACTGTACAGTCGATGTGGCATTATCATACAGTCTTCTGCAGAACGAGCGTTCCGGTACTATTTTTTTTTGGCAATACACCTCTGCCTATGTCTAAATAGCATAATTTTTCTGATATGTTTATAAAGCTCACATTTGATAACTCAATCAATAATTCAAATAAGTCAAATTTATTTAAGATGCTCCTCGCAGTAGTGTACAAGCAGATATATGTATATGCCTGTTTTTGCTGTTAATATCCCTAATACAGTTGAATTTGCTTGTTATATGAGGATCACTAGCAGGCATTTAATCTCCTATACCTTGCTTTCCAGGCTGCTGCTGCATGTCCCAATAGAATTCTGTATGCACCATAAGAATCAACTTCGCCTCATCTTGCAGGTCTATTAGACTATTGTCTGTGTATCCCTTCCCCTAAACTAACAGTTTTCAATCCCACTTAATACTGCCTCACAGAATCAAGATATATTCACAGTTAAACCTACCTAAGACAATCATCTGACATATTCTGACAAAAATCAATAATATAGGGAGGTAGTCTCATTAGGGAAGGAGGAGGTACTGCTATATTATTTTCCCTGAAGTAATTGATTTTACCATGGGGAAGGATTATAAAAATTGGAGTTAAATAATGTATAGAAACATTAATTTTGAAATATTAAAAGCAATAAGTAAGGAGCCAATCAAATATTCACAACAATTGCTATTCATTTATGCAACCGCACTTATAACATTAAAAAGTGATTGGAGTAATATATAAGGTTTAAAATAATCTTTTAAAATCATGTTTTGTTTGAACACTTTTTTCTTTAATAATTTCTTTTTTCAAACTATCTTCTACTTGAAATAACTAATTTAACAATGTTTCATTTTCTAATTCCATTAGTAAAACTTTTAATCCTTCAACAGTTGCTAAACTTTCACTCCGTAATATTACTATTTCACACCTTGTCTCTTTATCACTACACTTATCCTCTTGTCTGCTGTCATCTGGTCCCATACCTTGGCAGTTGAAAAGTTTTTATTTCCAATTTAAGGTCATCATCACATATTAATACATCATACATCATTCTCAAAAGTTAAATTTACATGAAAATTTTCCACTCCTCATAACTGAACTGATTCCTTTTCAATGGTTGATATCCCTTGAATATCATTTTCTGCATTTTCCATATTGATTCCACAATTTTCAAAACCTTTTTTGATAGTATCTTTCAAAACTGCATGCCACATCTCTCTGATATATTCAAAAATGTCAGAGAAATTAATTTGCCTCATCAGTCGTTCTAAATTTTCAACAAAGTCCATTTTCACCACTAATATTGTTCAAATCTATTTCCTACAATATTGTTTAAACATTGAATGATATACCTTGGTCCAAAGAATGTAGGCACTTGAAATATTAGCCAGTATAAATGCCAACTGAACACATGACAATACAATGTTTTTTGGATCTAAGAAAAGTAACACTTTCCTATTTTCTCTTTTCTTAATCTCATTAAAGTTTGCTAGCCATTGAGTGAAAATTTTGCTACTCATCAGGGCTCCCTCTAAGCTGTGCACCTGCTCAGTTTTGGAAGTGCCACACACTAAATATTTTGAGCATACACTATATCCTAAAATGCAGCCGAACATGGGTACATTTGAATCCTAGCCTGCCAGAAACTCCTTCTCAAGAAGGGTTCATATATTTCCTTCCCATGAAGGAGTCGCATATTTGTATTATTGGAATACAAATCGTGTTTTTTATTCATTAGACATCATGTACCTCTCCCTCCTCACTGATAAGAGATCACATTGTCTTACCGTTGATAAAGGATAGTGTGGGAAGCATATAAGGATTATTTTCCAAATTTTACTACAAAGATTATAAAATTTGTTAAAACTATCAAGAATGGTTTTCATAAAGCTGATTTTATATTTGTAAAATCTATTTAATCTAATAGTTATAATAATCTGTTATTAAATTGTTTATTTTCCAATTCAAGGATAAAAATAACATAAAATTATTATTACTAATGGATTAATAATTAATGAATTACTAGTGGGGCTTTGCCCCTGCTCACTTCTTTTGATAAAATAAAATACTTACAGAAGCTTTCAATTCTGTGTGTCTCTCTTCCTCAGTTATGAATACATAAATACGTTACTATATCTATATAATATCGATGTAGATACACCATAGACAACTCTTAAAGAAAAACTATGATCGTAGTATGAAAAGCATCATTTCATCTGTATCTCATATTGTGCTCATCCTTCACAACGAGTTACCATGTATTGCACTACCTCGAATAAGTAACGCTTCACTAACAGAGAACATTACTGTCACTTATTCTCAGTGAGCACAACCACCCAGACGGCACCGTTTCAAAGCTAGTTGGTGTTTCATCGGTGGGTGCCTTTCACACTACAATCATAGTTTTTCTTTGTAAGAGTTGTCTATGGTGTATCTACAATGATATTATATAGATATAGAATCTTAAAACTCTTAAAATATTATGCCTCGTTGCATTTACTTTATTTAAATAAATACGTTACATGTGGAAATCAAGAATGGTACCGCGTTGTCATGTTAGATAAACATAGCGAATGACCATGCTTAAACAGAAGCTTGTTTTACCACAGCAAAACAAGTTTCTGTTATGTATTTTTGTATTTGTTACATATTACCACATAACTCACACCTCTCTTCTCCCATTGATTGAATAAATATCATTAGGAAGAAAATTATTTTAATGTATAGAAAGATAATCATTAATTACTGTATTTTTGTATCGTGGCCAGCCATGCAACAGCATAAGGTAAGCATTCAAAACAATATTCATTCTGTGCACTGAAGAAAAAATCAGAGGGAATTATGTTACTAATTTAAGCATTTTTATTTGCATGGTCTTCAACATCAGTTTGGATATTTTTATTTTTTTAGAAGCAGTGCAGCTTTAGTGCATTGTTTATAATGAGTGGTTTTTGCAGGTAAAGCATGATAAAGAAGCATAGTTTTATCAACAGTGAAAATGTCTTTTGGTTCATACCTCTCAGTCAAATTCTTCTTTATCTGAAATTCAGTCCTCAATTGTGTCTTGATTACTGGACACTCTTTTACCAGATATAGAGCTGAACACAATATTGTTTCATTCAAAACTTTTCAAGCTACCCATTACTAGATGTAAAATTATCAATGTTTAGTATCCTAGAAAAACACTTTTCTTTCTCTTTTAATGTGTCCATTTATCAGCAAATTTCTCACACCAGCACTGTCAAACCTAATCTCTTTAAAGGCTTGATGCGAGTCTCTCTGAGGATTTCGGTTGGAATGTCAAACTATTTCTTCTTTATCAAAGTTACCTGCATCTGAGCCTTCTGCGGTGGTATTTTTCAGCTAGTCTTCTCTGAGACATTCCTCTTTCAGCAAATTCTATCACTTTGTTTTTGTCTGTCACTCTAACATGTTCTGTGATGATATCTATGATGTTTGCTAACCTGGAGAATTATCAAAACTGACACAAGCAAGCAAAAATTTTAAAAATTGATTTGTTTCTCCTCCATGTAATTAAAATAATAATTTGAATTAAGACAGCTACAAAAAAATCTGTGCAACACTTTAAATGTTAATCCTCTAACTAAATTTTAAATACTGTTTAAATATTAAAGTCTAAATCTCTTATTTTGTTAAAAACAATGGTAACACATGCATACAGTAAGTTTCAGCATGAGCAAAATCGGTGGGCTTGTCCCACACCTGTAACTATTTTTTATTTTTTGATTAAAACTTTTCAAGCTACCCATTAATGGATGTAAAATACAGGTGTGTATTGAATAAACTTAAATGTTATTTTTTTTACATTACACTTTTGTTTACTATTTTATTTCATTTTCTGTTTGTTTGTTTTTTTTTGTTTATTTTTATTTTACTGAAATTGTTTCCTTAGAGGTTCTCTTCCTTTTAGTAAAATAGACTTATCCTCAAATGAATACCTCGAAAGATGCAATGCAAATTTTACCAAGTCCAGTCTGATTATTAATCTTTGCCAGTAGTCTTTTTTTTTTTTTTTTTTTTTGACATTTCTGTTCACACCACAATTTACAGGTGGGGACAAGAACCCCTACCCTTTCCCCTTATAATTATTAGTCTCAATTTACAAATTTCGGATTTACATAGTGTTTTTGCAGAACCTATGTACCATGTAAATTGAAAAATATATGTAATTATAAATTATTTTAATTACCCAGTACTCTTATTATTGTATTATTTTAATTACCCAGTTATAATATGCTATAAAGTAATACAATTTGCTCCTGAGCACAAGTTAACATGGCATATACAGTAATGTAATTTTGCAATCTCAGTGTTGGTGTAGCTAGCTGGTTGAAGTCAACCTGTAAATTGAACATGGAGACAAATGCTTCATGTTATTTCCATGTATGTGCAGGAGTCAAAGCATCCCCTATAGCTGGACACCTCACCTTTTCACTCTTCTTGAGAAGGTACAGTACTATAAATAAATGTGACTTCCTTTACTTTGCGTAAATGGCCATTGACATAAGATTTGAATATGTTAAAATAATAACTGTTATGACAACAGGTTTTCAACATTTGCCACTCTTCTGGAGTGATCTCTGTTGAAATACGTAGTGACTAAAACAATTCTTAAAACCTCTTCAATTGACTGTACTTCGCCAATCTCACACAGAGGTAGAAAGTCTTTCCCTGTAAATTATATAGGTTTTTCAGTCTAATAAGAAAATTGGCTTATGAACTTATATTTGAATATGCACAGACATAATACAAATTTAACCTCTGGAAGTAGGTAAATACACCTTGTTCTATGTAAAGGGATATTTAATTCTGTAATAGCATAAAAATAAAAATGAAGCAATTAATCTTGAAGCAACTAATTAAAGTTGCTAAAAAATGAAGCAACTAATTAAATTAAGCAAATATCAGAAGACAACTATTTAATTTTTAGTACTTATAATGATTTAATTTCAACTTAAATATACCTACAGATCATTTATTTCAAATATACACTAACCACTGTGTGAACACCATGTCACGATCATGTGAGCCACACACATATAGCTTCCTAATCCTGCTACTCACAGATAACAAGATGGAAAGGCAATGATTATATAAAGAAAGCAACTGATTTTAATGGAATAAAAGGGAACAATGAGAAACCATTTGAAAAATATTGCATGACTGGGAATAAAAACTTACTACACAAGAAAATATTAGTTTACCAACTATACATAAACATCTAAAGCAATTAAAATATTGGAAACTTTTTTTTTAATGTAGCAAAAAAATGTCCTTTTTGTCTTGGGTAATGTTTAAGGGATGTAATTGCTTAAGGGATGTAAAATACAGAAAGAGATAGAACAGCAAAAAAATTATACGTAACTCCATTTAAAATATTTCATATTTAGAGTGTAGTACAATTCTTTTTCTTTTTTTGTTATTTCCTTAATAAATTTTTAATAGTATGAAAAAAATAATTTTTTCTGTATAATAAATTAAGCACTATTTACATAACATTAAATTTTCAAAAAAAAAAATGAAAAAGTTACCTATCTAAACAATGAGGATGTCACCTTCCAACACATTAAACATTATTTAAACTTCAATAAAGGCTATATCTAAAAATAGAATTCATTCTCTCTCTGACATAAACACATACCTACACGCAACAGCACCTCTTCACATCATATTAAGTACATATAAAATACATTCTTAAAACAAAAAATCTGCACAGCTTAGAAAATATTCCTGTAAAACTATATTCATTATAAATGCATTAATAAGGATGGACATACTATGTGAATACATTCTTGTATTAGGATAATATACAAACTTCAGAACACTACTTGCAAAAATAGTTCAGGTTGTACAAAAACAAAATTTGGTAAAAAGAGGCTTCAGCATTAATAATTTTATTACTTAATTCCTTATATAATTCTCAGAAATGGCACATAATCCAAACTGTCTCAAAATAGAATACTGCTCTGTGTAAAACCCAATGGTAACTGCTCCCTGCTTTTCAGAGCATAGACCTTGAAGATATTTTTAAATGAAGAGCAAGTCAGAAAATAGGTTACTCACTGTTTCATTTTACTTCATGCAGCAGCTATGATTTATAAATTCCTTAATATTTTAAAGTACACATTTCAACTGCTTTCATATAACAAAACAGCATTAAAGATTATAAAAATTAATGTTTTTCCTCCACATAATTAAAATAATAATTTGAATTAAGATAGCTACAACAAAATCTGTGCAGCACTTTAAATGTTACTCCTCTAACTAAAATTTTAAATACTATTTAAATATTAAAGTTTAAATCTCTTCTTTTGTTAAAAACAACAGTAACACATGCCCACAGTATATGTTATTGTTGTTTCACCTGCTCATTTTTTCTTATACAAAATACTTAAGGTCATGATAGGCTATATTAGTTTAACATACCATACTGTTCAGGTTCCATCAAATTAAAAGTTAAATATGTTCAATTTTCAACTCCAGGTGATATTAGATTTCAATTTAAACAGAGTATGAACTAATTTCTGTACTGAAAACAATTAACCCATCACTAACCACTTTCTCTATTGAAAATTAAAATTTAACAGAATTCTTAAATTTTTAATAGGAAACTAATGGAAAGTTTTTTCATTGGTTCCTCTTTAAAAGGTATTACAGTTAGATAAAAACAATGATTTTGGAGCAGAAAATAATTCCCATATATTTGGCAACAGGCTAAGGAAATCCTTCTACTAGAATTCAAACATCTATCATTAATCTTTAATATGAATTTCCAATGAATAAATTATGAAACAATTATATAAAATATTTGAATTTAATCAAAAGATAATACAATCAGAAGTAATCCAATCTTTTTTACAGGTTACTTCTATTCTAAGCTTTACATGAAAAGGGAAAAAATGAAAAGGACCGGGGTTAATTGTGCAGTCAGATATGAAGTTTTCTGAGCAGTGCAGCAAGGCTGCCAGAGCAGCTCATGGGAACTTTTCTGTACTGAAAACAATTAACCCATCACTAACCACTTTCTCTATTGAAAATTAAAATTTAACAGAATTCTTAAATTTTTAATAGGAAACCGATGGAAGGTTTTTTCATTGGTTCCTTTTTAAAAGGTATTACAGTTAGATAAAAACAATGATTTTGGAGCAGAAAATAATTCCCATATATTTGGCAACAGGCTAAGGAAATCCTTCTACTAGAATTCAAACATCTATCATTAATCTTTAATATGAATTTCCAATGAATAAATTATGAAACAATTATATAAAATATTTGAATTTAATCAAAAGATAATACAATCAGAAGTAATCCAATCTTTTTTACAGATTACTTCTATTCTAAGCTTTACAGGAAAAGGGAAAAAAATGAAAAGGACCGGGGTTAATTGTGCAGTCAGATATGAAGTTTTCTGAGCAGTGCAGCAAGGCTGCCAGAGCAGCTCATGGAGACTTGTAAGGAGATGATTATCCCTTTATATAAGGCAATGGTCATGCCACACCTTGAGTACTGCATACAAGTCTGGAGGCCTCATTTTCTGAAGGATGTAGAGCTGCTAGATCAAGTACAGAGAAGGGCAACGAGATTGGTGAGTGGAACAAAGGGTTACTCTTACCAAGAAAGACTGAAGTTCTGCAAATTGCAATGTCTGGAGACCAGGTGCCTGTGAGGTGATCTGATTGAGGTGAATAAGGCCTTGAATAGTTTGAGCAAGCTCAATGGTGATGGGATTATTCCTCTTGCTCAGAACACTCACCTGAGGGGACATAAATTCAAATTGAAGAAAGACAATTGTAGAATAGACATGTGGAAATTTGCCTTTAGCCAGTGGGCAGTTGATAGTTGGAACAAACTTCCATCTGTCATAGAGGTCGACAACTTAAGTTCAAAGCAGAACCAGACAAGCATTTGGAGTGAATGGATGGGTGAAATGGGAAGGGGTTTTTTTTGTTTTTTTTTTTAATTTGGCTGATGCTATATAAGCTTGCTTTCTTGCATCATATGCCTCTACTAATGCTAATACACATAAAAAAGAGAATTAAAGAAAAAAAATACCTCTACTAATACATATAAGAATTAAATGTAATTCTTTTCAAACTTTCCTTAAAACTCTTTCATGATGAGATATTTTTCTTTAAATAAATAAATTTCAACTGTTCAGAATTCTTTTATAACAGAAACTAACCAGCTGACAGTTTTGTCAGTTAATTTACAATCTTGAACAATATGGAATATGGTATAACAGAAGTGCCTATTCTGGAAAATCCTTTCTTGTCCACAAAAGTTAAAATATGAGGGTAGACTAACAACCAATGCCTCACTGCATAATTTGAAGAAATAGAAATAAATCATAAAAGAAAAATACCTGTAGATAAAAACATTATTTATTTGGTGTATTATTTTAATATATATGCCCAAATTGTTACTTTTGTCCAATGCTTGAGCTTTTGTATGCCATTCAGGCAAAATTCTTTTGGCTTAAAAGCTAACCATCTCTCCATAGCAGCTTTAGGTTCATCATCGGATTGACTCAGAGATACTCTGTAAAGTATATGTAATGGGAAAGAAAAAAAAAAAAGTCCCTTGCTGACACGTATGGGATTATAGGAAGAACGGGGAGTAACTTGAAATCCCAGAAAGCAAAATCGGCTTTGATTTTTTTCAACTACAGTAATGTAGTTGCTAATAATGCAAGAAAACAAGCTTAAACATCAGCCAAAAAAAAAAAAAACTCCTATTTCACCTATTCATTTCCTCCCAGTTGCCAAACTACCAACTTCCACAACAACAGATGGAAGTTTATTTCCAACAATCAGCCACCAATTGGCTAAAGGCAAACTTCAGCACATCTATTCTGCAACCGTCCTTCCTTGATTTTAATTTGTGCTCCCCTTGTGTGTGTGTGTGTGTGTGTGTGTGTGTGTGTGTGTGTGTGTGTGTGTGTGTGTGTGTGTGTGTGTGTGTGTGTGTGTGTGTGTGTGTGTGTGTGTGTGTGGTCTAAGCAAGAGGAAGAATTCCACCAGCATTCAGCTTTCTCAATCCATTCAAAGCCTTAAACACCTCAATCAGATCACCTTGTAGGTGCCTTGTCTCCAAATGCTGCAATTTGTAGAACTGAAGCCTTTCTTGGTAAGAGATTTCTCTTACAATCTCATTTCCCCTTCTCTGTACTCATTCCAGCTCTGCATCCCTCTTAAAATAGGACCCCCAGATGCAGTACTCAAGATGTGGCCTAACCATTGCCTTATACAATGGGATAATCACCTCCTTATCCCTGCTAACAAAATTCTTGTATATCATTGACAAAACCCCCATTAGCTGTCCTTGCAGCCTGTCTGCATTGTGCAGAGAACTTCATACCTAACTTCACAATTACCCCACAGTCTTTTTCATTTCCACTACCTTGAGTGTACACCTAATATACTGGAAGTAGTACCACACAGTTGGTAAAATTACTCTGGGTAAAATACCACCACTTTGCTTATTGGAGACTTGAAGTGGTGGAACCCATGTTTAGTCTCTAGAGCTAAGTTCAGGTCAACCCTCCCAATCTCTTCCATCATGCAGTATGATTGATAACTTTTGAGGTTATGATGAACGTCGTGGCGAGATACAATATTTCTTACATTTCGAGGGTACAGCTCTAAAATGGTGTTCGCAGGCCAGCCGCTAGTTAGTACACCGGACCGAACCTATTGGTAACTCTCTAGGAGGCTTCCGGATCAGCTAGTGTATAATCTTGCTACCTCTACTCTGCCAGATAGTGACTGGAGGGAGTCCGAGTAGTGTGTATGCGGGGAGCATTGTCGAGGCCACATCATGTCAAGGATCTAGGTATATTCTTACCACGTGTACGCCATATCCAAAAATTTCATTACTTCATACAGCATGTCCCATCCACTTTTTCTTACTATTGAATACACCATGAATTGTCAAACTAATAGAGCAAGCTTATCTAAGAAAAGATCTAAACCTCCCAAGCACTTCCTAATTCATTTCACAAATATACGTAGTCTCAATTCTAATCTCAACGATGTCCATTTCCACTTGCAGTCTGCCAAACCCCATGTACTTTTTCTGACAGAATCTCAGTTATCGGTTGATTCAACTACTGCTCATCTCAGATGTCCAAATTATTCGCTGTATGATTCCTTTCGCCTCAAAGGTGGTACTTGTGCATATGTCTGTTCTGATATTCCCTGTCAGAGACTTGGCAATTTGGAATCTCCTCTCTTTGATCTTCTCTGGTTTAAAATCTCTCTACCTCATTGTGTCAAATTCATCTGTTGTCTCTACCATTCTCCCAACTCCACTAATCACTTGGAGCTCTTTGACTTCCTCTCTTTGCAACTTGACTTTCTCCAGTCCAACTTTCCTAACAGTGAGGTAATTTTCCTTGGTGATATTAATGTTCACAACTCCAGCTGGCTTTCGTTTTCTAGTCACACCGTCCCAGCAGGTCGAGATGCTGAGGCTTTTGCAATTACTAATGACCTACAAGAATACCGGACAATCCTAATCATACAGCCAATACGCTTGATCTTTTTCTCACAAACAACCCCCTCCTAAGTACACAGTCAAAGTGAGAGGTCCTTTAGGCACTTCAGATCACAACTTGGTGATTGTCTCTTCTCCAATGGAACCTTTATCTCATGGCTATTCCCAACCTCGTGTTGTTTGGCATTACAAGAATGCAAAATGGGATGACCTGCGAGACTTCTTTTCCTTGGTCGGATTACTGTTTCAAAACTTCTGATGTCAACGTTTGCTCAGATTGTGTCAGTGAAATTATTCTTGCAGGAATGGAATCCTTTATCCCACACTCCACTTTAAAATCTCGTCCTTTATCTAAACCTTGGTTTTCCAATAAATGTGCTAAGGCTGTTCAAGAGAAGAATGTTGCATATCGTAATTGGCTTGTTTCTAATTCTTCAGTTTTTCTGCCTACACCAAAGCTCGCAACAATTGTAAAGCAATCATTAATCAGTCCAAACTAGAGTTTGAACAGGCTAAGAGTAGAAAACTTGCTTCTTTCCCTGATGGCAGCCGAGCATTCTGGTCTCTTGCCAAAGCTATTGGCCACAACTTTTGCCTATCTCTGCTCCCACCTCTGTCCAAACCAGATGGTTCTGTTGTCACTTCAGCCAAGGATAAAGCTGACCTGCTAGCATCCCATTTTTCTTCCAGCTCATGTATTAATGATCTTGGTAAAACACCTCCCACCATTCACATGCTCCATTCAATGCCTCCTGTGGTCTTCCGTCAAAAGGATATCAGAAGGATTTTGATGAACCTTGATGCTAAGAAAGCTCCAGGTCCTGATGGTATTTCTCCACTTGTTCTCAAAACCTGTGCTCCTGAACTTACTCCTATTTTTTGCTGCCTTTTTTCACTTTCTTATTCCAAAGGTGTTTTTCCTTCTGCTTGGAAATTTGCTCATATCCAGACAGTTCCTAAAAAGGGTGACAAATCCCTCCCATTCAATTATCGTCCCATTGCAATTACTTCTACTCTTTCTAAAGTAATGGAGAAATCAATTAACCACCAACTCTTAAAACTACCTATAAACCTTCCGTCTGATCAGCCATCGCCAGTATGAATTCTGTCAGTGTCGATCCACTGGTGATAATATTCTGGCTTATGTTACCCATTTATAGACTAATTCAATGGAAAGGTTCGGTGAAACACAAGTAGTTGCTCTTGACATCTCAAAGGCTTTTGATCGTGTTTGGCATAAAGGTCTTCTAAACAAGCTTCCATCTTATGGTTTGCCAACTGTTTTTAGTAATTGGTTATCCAGTTTTCTCTCTGATCGCTCACTGAGGGTGATGGTAGATGGCTCTCTGTCTTCTAACTTCTCCACTAATGCCGGTGTCCCCCAAGGTTCAGTTCTTTCCCCCACTCTTTTCCTCTTGTATATTAATGATCTTCTCCCATTGACTGGAAATCCTATCCATAGTTTTGCCAATGATAGCACACTGCATTCCACTTTCCATTTTTGAGAAACCTTGTCCTGATCAATCAGCTTCAACTTCTCGAAAATCTGCTACCAATTCCTTAAATGCCGATCTTCAGGTAATTCTCCAGTGGGGCAAAGACAACTTAGTTGATTTCAGCCCTTCTAAAACTCAGTCTTGTCTTATATCTTGCAAAAAGGATTCTTCTGCTCCTATGCTTATCTTTAGTGACACTCTGATTTCTAGGCAAGTTGATATATCTCTTTTGGGGATTACCCTGACTTCTAATCTCTCTTGGCACAAGCACATTACAAATATTGCTTCCTCTGCATCTAAAGAACTTGGTTTTCTCTTTCGCTCTCAGCGTTACTTTTCTTCCAAACAGCTGCTCACTCTGTATAAATCGCAAATCCGCCCAGGCATGGAATACTGTTCCCACATCTGGGGTGGTGCCCCCAAAACCTCTCTCAGGCTTCTTGATTCCATTCAGAAGAGGGCAGTTAGGTTAATTAATGATTCATCTCTAACAGAGTCTCTCCACTCGCTTTCTCATAGATGTATTGTTTCTGCTGCATGCCTCTTCTACAGATACTTCCATGGGCACTGTTCTTCTGAATTGGCTTCTATAATTCCCGTTCTCTCTTTCAAAACAGTCCGAACACGTGCCGCCACCAGCCAACATCCATTTACTGTCCGACTTCAAACCCACAGAACCAACTTTTCATCTTCTTCATTTATTCATTCAACTGCCGTTTTCTGGAACAACCTTCCTTCATACTTATTTTCTGAAAATTACAATCTACAGAAGTTCAAGTCCAATGTCAACAAATATCTTCTTTCGTCTTCTCAACCTCCAACCCAAGCACGGTACTAAGTACTATAGGTTCTAATACCTCTCGTGTTTGGGGTTCACATAAAAAAAAAAAAATTTTAAATGTCACAATATGGTTTGGTTACCAACATCACAATGGTTCATTAAAGATTAATGGATGCACCATTTTCAAATATTTCAATATTTTCAAGTTTTTGTTCAATTGAAAGCACAACTCTGGCGATTACCCATTATTTTTGCAATTTCTAAACAAAATAAATATAAATATATATATATTTACTATAAAAAATTTCGATACTCCTGACATAAATAAATCGTGTCTGAAGAAAGATCACCACAAGTTAAACTGTACAAGACCATAAAATACTATCCAACAGAGTTACTACAGAGAAAAACCTTGAGACAAGTGAGTGAAAAACACAAGGACGGAGCTTTCCCCATGAACGACTGGACTGAAATCGACTCAATATTGAAGAAAAGAGACTTAACGCAGCACAACTGCCAAACGCCATTTGGCGACTTGAAGAGGACACTCTAGCCTCCTTCATCTTTAATACCCATATCCCCGGTGGGGGGGAGAGACGGTCTTACTGTCTCATCCCCTTCTCACCATTCCCACTTTCCCTTCTGGTGGGGCATGGGCATGCCCCACTGTGACTTGAAGTTGCCTCCTCTCTCGACTCCATACTTCTGTCTTTCCCCCCAGACTTCAGTCTCCCCACCCACTCTACCTGCACATACGCAAGCGAATGCCCTACACATCGGAATTGATTTAATCATCTCCAAATTACGTTTTTCGCCCATACACTCGGCGTTTCAAAAATTTAGCGTTATTCCCCATAGAATTTACCAAAAAAAAAAATAATATATATATATATATATATATATATATATCTTAGTTTATTTTTTAACTTTCTTTTCCTCTTTTTTTTTTTTTTAGGTCCTAGCTGCCAAAATCCCAGGAAATTAAGCGGCAGGACCTGCCAGAGTAAATCTTAGTCTACTGGTGTTTCCTGGTCTGTCTCCACGGGGCGAAAGTGGGGCAACGTTGGGCCTCAGCAGGGGTCCAGCGGCTAAACGACCAGATGAACAATGGTACATGACATTACACATATACAATATCCATACACTTTTAAATCTCTGGCATTTCCCAGCGAACTGGTTCACTCACAATGAAAGCAACGCGGAGATGGGGGAAACCCCTGGTGCCGTTTGACCCTAAACACACTTTACTTTACTCCTGACATAAATAATGAAACAAAATATGTCTTTTTCAGTGCAATGAAACACAACAATCCACACGACACACTAAAATAAACTAAAGATTTGTTCTCTTTCGATTATTTTTTTCAGCGGCGGATGTGAAGACTGCAGTGACTGCGTCATAATAGGTACATTCATCTCCTAAAATCAGGACTTAATGTCGCTTCTTGTCGCTCATTTATGGCTGGCAAAACATCTGTTTATACCTTTCTACTTATTACTTGAATTTTATGATTTCCGGTGGCTATTTTTTTTTATTTAACTTTGGAATCTTGAGTGTCCTAGTCAATTGAGAGTCTGATGTACAACTTCTGAGTCTTCTATTGATGGATAAATGTATTGTCGTTTTATTGTTTTTAAATAAAGGCTCTACAGTGATATTTTTTTATTTATTTTCATTAGCACTATTTATTAGTGTTCTAAGTTTTTTTGTCTTTTAGGGTGATCTTTTGCTTCACTAATCTGGATTATCACTTAATCTGAATGACCTCTTCCCCCCAATTAATCTGGATTAACGAGGATAGACTGTATATGACATCAAAATTATTTTTTTCATTCCAAATTCTTTGTGACCACATCATAATCTGAATTATAACTGCAGCCTTGTCTAGATGATTCTGCAGTGCTTCTTTAAATAGGGGCTCTATTATTTTGTGAATTCCCCCTTTGTGAATTGGGGATACATTTGCATATTTCCAGTTCGTGGAAACCTCTCCTGAGTCCATGGATGCCCTCATAATCAGGGCTAAGGGCCTGCTTACTTCCTTTGCTGCCTCTTTAATATAACTGGTAAGATCTCATCCACTCTAGGTGCCTTCCTTATTTTTAACATCAGCAATTTTCTCCTCTACTTTGCTCTCAGTTATTACAAAATCATTTAACTCCCTGTTAGAGTGTAATAAGCTTCTGGCCTCCTTTTCTCTACAGAATTCCTAATGTGTGAATATAGATTTAAAATATTTATTCAGTTTGTCACCTACCTGAGCAGAACACTCACCAATAAAACCATCAATATCAAGTGGACTAATCTGATTCTTCCCCTTCCTTTTAGAGATTAAGTAAAGTAGTCTTTGCATCCTTTACCAAAGATTTCTCGTACTCTGCCTTTGCTTGACTAACCTACTTTGTGACTTGATTATAGACTAACTTATATCTACCATTGGCATCTGCATCTCCTGATAATTTATATGCATACCCATGCATTTTTCTTCTCAGCCATGAGTCCCATTAGTTCATCTGACATCCATTTAGGCCTAAACCTTGAACAGTATTTCTTAGTTGGTATGAAAAGCCTAGTAGCTTCTAAGATTAAGTCCCTGAAAGCTTTCCATTTAGAATTCAACGTTGGTAACATCATCACTGTACAGAATTTAATGGTCCCATTGTACAGAATTTAAAAAATCTCTGAGACACCACTGTAGCCACCAAAAACCCTTCCCTTTACCCCTGATGGTAGTTATATCCTTAAGTAAATCCCACATCAGTACATTGTGATCACTGCCACTTAGTGGTTCCTTTATCTGTAAATTCTTAATGCATGAAAAATCACTGCTGATAATCAGATCAAGAGTATTACTCCCTCTGGTTGCATCTCAAACATGCTGCTGCTGCTGCTGCTGTAGAAAACAATCATCCAATAAATTCACAAAAGTCTTGCTAGTGTGCAAGTGACCAACAGACAAGTTCTAGTCAAGTTCTAGGGCATCTATATTTGGGAAGTTAAAATCCCCCATTATGAGACAATCTGATTTACAGGCCCACTCTATTTCTCTGTGCAGTTGTTCGTTGTACTCATCAGAGTTATTAGGCCTGTAATAAGCTCCTAATCTCAACTTTGCTCTCCCAGCACTTATGTCCAAACTGACTCAACACTGCACTGTCCCCCCATGTCAACTGGATGCACTATCTTAAATTATGTTTTTTAACTAACAGCATCACCCCTCCTCCCCTTCTATCCTGTCTATCCTTTCTGTACACATTGTACTTTCCAAATTCCAATTCTGCATTCCTTATCTCTGAGTGACACCACGTCTCAGATATCCTAACATCTCAAATTCATTAAATTTATTTACTATACTCCTATAATCCTATACGTTTACATGCAGTTACCCTAACACAACCCATGTATTTACTTGTTCCATGATGACTACCAGCAGTCCTTGAAATCCCCCAACACCTCGCTTTCCAGGCTGCTGCTCATTCCAATAGAAGCAGTGCAAGAATAACTTTCACCTCTGCCTGTAGCTACTGTTAATCCATTAGTCAGTGAATCCCCTCCCAAACTAGCAGTTTTCCAACTCACTTAACACTGCCTAGCATCAGCAAATATTCTTGCACCCTTTCTATTTAAGAGTATCCCATCCCTTTAGAAACAATCTCTCTTTTTAACAAGCACAGACCATGCTGAGAAAAATTCTATCCCATGAGTCTTGCACAATCTTTCTAGGAGGACTTTCTAGGCTCTCATCATATACTCCCTCCTATAGTGTGTCTGGGCAGAATTGCAGACACTTTCAAATTTAACCCTAACTCGTGACTTTTTTTCACCTGTACTGTTAAGTAAGTCTACAGATCTCCTACTGGTAATGTCATTAGTGCCAATGTGCATAACAACATCACCCTTTAAACCCTTAAAAGATGATATCTGCTCTACAACATCATCGAATTTTGTCCCTGGCAGACCCTGGTCCTATTTCGCCTATCCTTTTTGCACAATATATTTCCTGTCTCCAAGATTTTCACCTACCCTGAAGATTGCCGCTGTGTTGCCTGATGCACAAGACTGAGCCCTGGCATTGAGTTAGGTACATGAGAACTTGATGGGTCCCCCATTTTAATTCCTTTTAGGGCATCTACCCTAAATCTCGTAGACTCTAGTAGCAAATTCTTGTAGACACCCATCAGAACACTGAGTTGACTACTAATTTCTTCACACTCTCTGCCCCTAGCACACAAAGACATTCTTCTTGGCTAGACTATGTCCTGTTCTAGAAATGTCTGCAAACATTTCACAAGTTGCACCTTTCTTTAGGCCGTGATACATTGGAGAACTGCCCCCTTCAGTTCTCCCTCAAGCCACACAGCACTCCTGCTACTTTGTGCACATTGCTTTGCTGCTCTAGTCTGGGGCAAAATTTCCATTTAAATACAATGTAATTAATTAACATTAATAAGGTTAATAAATTAAATTGATTAATTGACTATACTATATTTAACTATACAATACTTTACTAAGCCAATGCAGTGATACTGTATTCCACTATATAGTTTTACCTTAGCTATCAAGCTCGAGATACATGCTATACCGTAACGATCACAATGTTAAATTAGTTATATCTTTGCTAAATACAAAAGATGTATGCCCAAAAAGAGATTAAAACTTTCAAAATACTTATTTATTATAATTAAAACCCTACTATTCCTCTGTGCTACTGGTTACATGCTACAATATCCCCACCAAAACACCAATATAATAGCGGTATGAGTAGCAAGTTGTAACTTACAAAATCACTAGCTAAATTTAAAGAATAAGCTAATGAACGCTACTAAGCCTATTTAATCTTTTTGTAACACACAAATTACTGGCATTAGCATTAGTTGAAGCATATGATGCAAGAAAGCAAGCTTATACAGCATCAGCCAAAAAATAAAAAAAAAATTTTAAAAAAACATTCCCATTTCTCCCATCCAGTCACTCCAAATGTTTGTCTAGTTCAGCCTTAAATTTATTTACGCTATCAACTTCCACAACAACAGATGGAAGTCTCTTCCAGCAATCAACTACCCTAAAGGCTAAAGGCAAACTTCCGCACATCTATTCTACAACTCTCTTTCCTCAATTTGAATCTACGTCCCCTCAGGTTCTTAATCTGAACAAGCAGAAGTATCCCGTCAGCACTGAGCCTGCTCAAACCATTCAAGGCCTTATACACCTCGATCAGATCACCTCACAGGTGCCTAGTCTCCAGATGCTGCAACTTTCAGTTGCAGCATCTGGAGCCTTTCTTCGTAAGCCTTTCTTCGTAAGTGCACCCCTTTGTTTCTCTCACTAATCTTGTTGCCCTTCTCTGTAGTCTTTCTAGCAACTCTACATCCTTCCTAAAATGAGGCCTCCAGACCTGTATACAGTACTCAAGGTGTGGCCTGACCATTGCTATACAAAGGGATTCACCTCCTTGTCTCTGCTAAAAAAATTCCGATTTATCATTGAAAAAACTCCATGACCTGCTCTGGCAGCCGGTCTGCACTGCTCAGAGAACTTCATATCTGACTGCACAATTACCCCCAGGTCTTTTTCATTCTCCACATACCTGAGTGTAGTACCACACAGTTGGTACATTTCTCTTGGGTTACTGCTACCCATATGGAGTACATTGCATTTGTCAATGTTAAACTTCAGTTGCCACTTCTCAGCCCATCTGGCTAACTTTTCTAGATCCTGTTGCAGCAGCATACTGTCTTTACTGCCAGTAACAACCCTGCCAACTTTTGTATCATCTGCAAACTTGCACATTAAGATTGATATACCTTCATCGATATCATTGATAAATACACAAAACAACACAAAGCATCGAACCCTAGGGAACTCCACTAATAACATTAGTCTACGTAAAGCAGTGTCCATTTATTACCACTCGCTGCCATCTCCCACTCACCCATCCCTTTATCTATTGCAGTAACTTGCCCTTAATGCCATACCACTCCAATTTGTACAGCAGTCTTCAATGTATCGAAACTGTATTGAAAGCTTTCCTGAAATCTCAGTATATGATATCAAAATTATTTTTTGCATCCAGTTCCTTTGTGAGCACATCGTAGTATCCAATCAAATTGGTCAGACAAGACTTCCCCTTTACAAACCCATGCTGTGTCTGAACTATTACTCCTGTCTTGTCTAGGTGATTCTGTATCACCTCCTTAACCAGTGACTCAATTATTTTCCCTGGAACAGAAGTTAAACTAACAGGTCTATAATTATTTGTGTCACCCTTTGAAACCCCTTTGTGAATTGGGGATACATTTGCACATCTCCAGTCCGTGAGGGCCTCCCCTGACTCTAAGGATGCTCTCATAATTATGGCTAAGGGTTTGCTTACTTCCCTTGCTGCCTCCTTCATTATAACTGGATAGATTCCATCTGCCCCAGGTGCCTTTTTTATGTTTAACTTCAATAATTTCTCCTCCACTTTACTCTCAGTTATTACAAAATCACTTATCTCCCTGTTAGAGTTTGATAAACTTCTGGCATTCCCCTCCTTGAATAACTCTTTGTGTGTGATTGTAGATGCAAAATACTCATTGAGTTTCTCAGCTACTTTTTTTTTTTTTTTTTGGTAGTTGTTGGCGCATTGGCTTCTGTGGCCATAGTGCACCTCCCAAGGTTTTTGCAGTACTTTGATCCAAGCCCGAGGCGGGATTCGAACCCGCGACATTTTGGGTTGCCAGGCAGGCACTTTACCCACCTGGCTAGCCCGGTCGGCTCTCAGCTACTTGAGCAGAATCATCAAGAGTTTACCCATCTATGTTAAGTGGACAGATCTGATTCATCCCCTTCCTTCTAGAGTTTATATAAGTAAAGAACTCTTTGCTGTTTTTCTTTGCGTCCTTTGCCAAAGATTTCTCGTAATCTGTCTTTGCCTGCCTAACCTCCTTTGTTTTGTTTTTTTTTGGGTTTTTTTTTTTTTGTTAGTCGTTGGCGCATCGGCTTCTCTGGCCATAATGCACCTCCCAAGGTTTTTTGCACTACTCTGATCCAAGCCCGAGGCAGGATTCGAACCCGTGACCTTTGGGTTGCCAGGCAGGCACTTTGCCCACCCAGCTATTCCGGTCGGCGCCTCCTTTGTGACTTGATTACAGACTTGATTAGTAGTAGTAGTAGTAGTAGTATGAGCATATTTTGCTCTATATATCAATTTAATTCATAAATAAGATTTATTTTCCATCTAAAATCCAATTTCAACCTTGATCATGTTTATCACATTTTTGATATGAAAATAATGAGGTTTCCATATGTGGCTTCTAAATTTTTCTCTCCAAAAAATTTTATGATAAGTAAAAGCAGACATGAAATTTATGAGAATACACTATATATAATGAAAAATTTTATGGAAGCAGGCACACATAGATTAAGCCACAGTGACAGAAAACTTATTATCTGATTGTTCTAGGCCATACTTCTCTTGTTTTTAAGTGCTCAACAGGTTAAAGTTTAAAAACACATGGATGGAGTACAAAAATTCACAGTCATCATGTATTTAATGTATGTCTAAATGAGATCTTTTCAATAATAAAAAAAAAAAAATTCATTAACAATTTATGCTAATGGTAATACCATATATGAATATAAAATCATACTCAGATGATAACTGTTTTACTGGATGATTCATTAAACCTACAAAAAAAAAAAGGATAATACAGAAAAAAACTTATTAATAAAAGCAACTAATTAGATTATGCATTTTACAAATTAAAATACATTCACATCCATCTTGGTTTTGTGAGTTAGTTGTAATGAAGAAAAATAGCACTCACTATGACAAAGGTTGCTGGCCCCTGGTTTAACTTATTAGTAGAGAGAATTTGAAAATGCATTAAATTCACATAAGAAGTGTTTTTCCACCAACTAAATCATATATAAATGATTTATTAAATATACGTGACATTTACAGTTCTAAAATTTGAATTTTGAAAATATGAAAAAAAAAAAAAGAAAAGAAAAAAAAAAGTAGTCTTCAAAGGTAATTAACCATCTAGCTAGCACACTTTGTGTATTTGATACAACAAAGCAATAAAATTTATAAATTTAAATTTATATTAGAATGACATCCTGGTGGACTTAAAATTCCTCCAATATGATATTCACTTTTGATCTCCAACATTAATTACTTTTAAATTGGAAAAGTTTAGCTGTAAAAAAATTTTTCTGGCACATATGCATCAAAAAACACCATTACTGAAACTCTATGGTAATTTTCCATGTGTTTATTTCCTTCTTTTTACAACTGCTCCAATCTGTACTACAGTCTTTCATACAGAACAGTGTAAAACAATTTACTAAAATATGGGGGGGGGACTATTTTCTAAGTATGAGACTACTTTCTATTTTCTAAGTATGAGACTACTTTCTATTTCCAAATCTCAAAAAAGGACTTAATTCGACAGTGACAATGCTGTGATGGATGCAATCAACAACTGGTTTGGGTCAAAATCTTCTGAATTTTGAGCAGGTTACAAAAGCTAGTGGATCATGCGAGAAAGTGTATTGACTTAAGGACAATGGCAATAAATGGGTTTTCACAACTTCCCAGCATTCCTTTTATGAGCAGCTAGAAACTTTTGAACTCCCTTTATTATTTTTATTTTATTTTTATTTTTTATTTTTTTAAAATTAATTATTTTTTTCATCTAGTTCCTTTGTTACTGTGTCATACCTAATCAGATTGGTTACACAACATCTCCTCTTAATGTATCTGTGCAGCGATTTCCGTATAACTGTATTCCTCAAGATGAACCAACATTACATCTTTAACCACACTGAATCCATTATTTTCCCTGGAACAGAACTTACAGGTCTGTAATTATGCACTTTTCCCTTTGATCTTGCTTTGTGAATAGGGGAAGTTATTTGCACATATCTGATCTGTAGGGATCTTACCCAAGCCCAAGGATGCTCAAATAATCATGACCAAAGGTTTGCTTACCTCTCTGACTGCTTCTTTTAATTTAACTGGATAGATTCCACAAGCTTCAGTGCTTCATTTACTTTTAGCTGCAACAATTTCTCTTCCAGTCACTGCTCAGTTAGCTTCCAGTCATAACCTGTATAGCTGCCAACTTGCAACTTTCAAAAAGCTGGAGATCAGGTAATTGGCAGGTGGAAAACACGAGGGTTTTGCCCAAAACAGGCCATTTTTTGCAGAAAACAGGAAATTTTTCAGAAAAAACAGGTTTTTTTAAAGTCCAAATTATACTGGAAAATAAATTTCACTGACAACATACATATTGTAAATTGTTGTTGTTTGTTGGATTTATTGGTGCAAGGGCTACTAATGCCATAATGCAATATTGTAAATTAAAATACAGCTGTAGTTCTGTTTATTAGTACAATATACTGTCACGCATTAATTTACCTGGGAATTTTGTATTTTTGTATCCATGGATTTCTATTAGACATCAACTAATTATGGTTGCTTCAAGAAAGATACCATTGCAGACTTTGCACCTCTTCAGAAATGTTGAGTCAGAGTTTGTTTATAGCAGTGGCACTGCCTGTTCAGACTTATTCAGTCAAGAGAATTTCCAAAACTTTAGCAGAAAGAGATCTGAATGAAATCTGAATTATTAAAATGACCTGTTTCTTGGTCCCTGACTAATCACCACTGTACATCAATTCTTTATGTTAACTAATCAAAATACGGTAAAATTTTCTAAGTCTCTTTCCATATCATCATGTGGAAAAAGCTGTTTCAAGAGTACTTGCATGGGGCACTTGTAATTATCAGTCTGAGAGCTGTCCCTCCTCCTCACAGTATGATATACTTGCTCTAATTTTAACTTAGCAGTTATAATTTTGCATGGAATTCCCCTCATCAATTCTTATTTCTCTAATCTTGTACAAAACTTTTCTATGCATTCATTTTAGATTTATATATTAACTTATTATATTCCTTCTTGTTTAGCATGTCTTTTGTACCATTCAATTTCTTGTACACTGTAATTCCTTACTGCTCTTTGAAAGAAACGTCAGGATTTGATTACAGACCTTTGCCCATTAATTTACGTATGTTTCATTCCTTGTTATATATTAGTCAATTCTTATTTCTCTAATCTTGTACAAAACTTTTCTATGCATTCGTTTTAGATTTATATATTAACTTATTATATTCCTTCTTGTTTAGCATGTCTTTTGTACCATTCAATTTCTTGTACACTGTAATTCCTTACTGCTCTTTGAAAGAAACGTCAGGATTTGATTACAGACCTTTGCCCATTAATTTACGTATGTTTCATTCCTTGTTATATATTAGCCATAATCAGTTGGACTCTTAACCAATTCATACTGTCTCTTAAACTCTCTACATCTCTTTTCTTTTCCTAGTTAGATCAGGAGACTACAAGGCACCTTATGCTTGTAAAACCTTCCCCCTTTCATGAAGTCAGAAGAAACCCTAAGCAATAAATAATGAATCATGTCAACTTTGCCTGATGACAAAGAACTATTCCATTTCAACGTATACTCCTTTCTAATTAAATTTCTATTAATTATTTTAAATTTCCATTTCAGAATTCTCGATAAAAACTTCTCAAGCAGAATGGGCACATTATTATTCTGTTCTTGAATAATATCAAAGATAACAGCCCTGTGCTCATTTCTAGACACATATCTCCCACTACCCAATTCTGTATCCATCTTAAGAGAAATGGTGTGAACAGATTCTCCAATATCTCTTTTCCAATATTTGATTCTCCAAATGTTGAACTATAAGTACACAGCTGTCCACCTTCACACACAACCTATTTGATATAATAAATTCTTCAAACAGCTTTCCTCTATTATGTCTCTCCACTCCACCACATCACAGACCTAGCATTGGCATCTATACATAACACTACATTTCTAATTCCTAGCTTTCTTATGATGTGCACCATCCATTCCACATAGGTCCTGCAGCTCTTCCCTAAACTGACAATAAACACAAAATATATTATTCCAATTCTACTGACCACTTCTGCACAAGCAGTGTGTTATACACAGAGAATCAATTTGTATCACAACTAAATTTCTACTTCTAATAATCATCACTACCTGGCATCCAGCAGAGAACTGAACAATCTTAATTGCCAGCAGATAACTTATTTGTGTATGTATAAGGCTCCTGAACAAGGAGCCTTATACATACACAAATATTTATTATTTTTCCTCCGTCTTTCTCATTAACTGAGAGATGGTACATTTACAGACTAGCCATTAATTTGTAATACTTTTTTAACAGATGCTTAAGAGACCAACTGATTATGGCTGCTTATCAGCCATAATCAGTTGGTCTCTTAACCAATTCAAAATGTCTCTTAAACCCCCCCCCCCACATACTTTATCTCACATAAAATGGCCATACAGTTTTTCCCCTTTTAAAATTAATGCAGGAAGAAGGCTGATTTCTATTCAGACAATCCTTATATACATGACCTGACACCACAGTGCCCACAATATTGCTGTCCTTTACAAACTCTTGCCAAATAATCATTTAGAACACCTAAAAACAATCACTATATCCCTAATTCAATAAGATGTCCAATGCACAAAAACTCACTTCATAATAATTTTCCATAGGCAGCCGGCAACTCAACTACCCAATTCAATTTGTACAGCAAATGATTCAATACTGAAGCTACTTGCTTCAATACTTGTTCTCTTACTGCTTCACTTGTTTCATACTTGTGCTTTTAATAAAACAACAACAACAAAAAAAAAAAAAAAACCTGGATTATTTCTATTAACTTGATGTTTAAGTGGATAAAATAAGAAGGAGGGATATTCTAGAGGTGAAATTAACAGAAATGCTATTACTGGAAATGGATGATCAGATATACAATCAAAGTATAAATGACAAATGGGCAAGTTCAAGATCACTGTATTAATATAAAGAAAATCACTGAAGATGAAGAGGATTAGCCATTAATTAAGACCTAAGACCTAAGTACAGCCACTTCCCGATTACCGTAAGGGTTGCATTCCGGTGAACTCCACGTAAGTTGGAATTTCCCCCATGCTTGAGCAGTATGGGGGAAATTTCAGCACTCACAACTGTGCTCATTGAAATCATTAAATCAAAAAAGAAATGTTTGCCAAACATGTGAATAGAATTATTTATTTAAGTAAGACTAAATGCAACTAGGCATAATATTTTTAACAGTTATAATTATCTATTTAATATAGGTGTAAAAACAGCATAGACAACTCTTAAAGATAAAACTATGATAGTAGTGTAGTAGTAGTAGTAGTAGTGGCGTGTGATGCAAGAAAGCAAGTGTATGAGCTTATGCAGCATCAGCCAAAAAAAAAATCTCATCATCTCCTCCAAATGCCTGTCCAGTTCCTCCTTAAATTTATTCAACCTATCAACTTCCACGACAGATGGAAGTTTGTTCCAGCAATTAACCACCCACTGGCTAAAGGCAAATTTCCACACATCTATTCTACATCTGTCTTTTCTTAATTTGAATTTATGCCCCCTTAGGTTCGTAATCTGAACAAGTGGAAGGATCCCATCAGAATTCAGAGTGCTCAACCCATTCAAGACCTTATACACCTCAATCAGATCACCACGCAGGTGCCTAGTCTCCAGCCACTGCAATTTGCAGAACTTAAGCCTCTCTTGGTAAGAGGATCCCTTCATTCCCCTCACCAATCTTGTTGCCCTTCTCTGTACACACTCAAGCAAATCTACATCCTTCCTAAAATGAGGCCTCCAGACCTGTATGCAGTACTCAAGGCGTGGCCTGACCATTGCCTTATACAGAGGGACAATCACCTCCTTTTCCCTGCTAGCAAAATTCCTATATATCATTGACAAAACCCCATGACCTGCCCTGGCAGCCTGTCTGCACTGCTCAGAAAACTTCATATCTGACTGCACAATTACTCCCAGGTCTTTTTCATTTTCTACCACCTTAAGTGTAGTACCACACAGTTGGTACATTTCTCTGGGGTTACTTCTACCCATATGCAGTACTTTGCATTTGTCAAGGTTAGACTTCAGTTGCCACTTCTTAGCCCATCTGCCCAAATTATCTAGATCCTGTTGCAGTAGCACAATGCCATTACTGTCATTAACAACCCTGCCAACCTTTGTATCATCTGCAAACTTCGACACTAAGCCTGATATACCTTCATCAATATCATTGATAAATATATAAAACAACAGAGGACCCAACACCGAACCCTGTGGGACTCCACGAAGAACAGCACCCATTAATTACCACCCTCTGTCTTCTTCCACTCAACCATCCTTTTATCCATTGTAGCAACTTACCCTTAATACCATTCTGCTCCAATTTGTACAATAGTCTTCCATGCGCAACAGTGTCAAAAGCTTTCCTGAAATCCAAATATATGATATAAAAATTATTTTTTGCATCCAGTTCCTTTGTAACCACATCATAATATCCTATCAAATTTGTCAGACAAGACTTTCCCTTAACAAACCCATGCTGTGTCTGAATTATTGCTGCAGTCTTGTCTAGATGATCCTACAATGCATCTTTAACCAGTGAATCCATTATTTTACCTGGAACAGAAGTTAAACTAACTGGTCTGTAATTACTCATGTCACCCTTCGATCCCCCTTTGTGAATGGGGGATACATTTGCACATCTCCAGTCCATGGGGACCTCCCCTGAGTCCAAGGATGCTCTCATAATTATGGCTAAGGGTTTGCTTAGTTGCTTTGCCGCCTCCTTTAATATAACTGGATAGATCCCATCCACCCCAGGTGCCTTTCTTATGTTTAACTTCAACAATTTAAACTCAAGAAGGAAAGGGATGAATCAGATTGGTCCACTGGATGTTGATGGTTCAACAGTTGAGGATCCAGCTCAGGTGGCTAACAATCTAAACGAGTATTTTGCATCTACATTCACACATGAGGAGTTATTCAGGAAGGGGAATGTCGTAGGTGAAGTAAACATTGGCAGTGAGCTAGATGATTTTCTAATAACTGAGAGGAAAGTGGAGGAGAAATTGTTGAGGATAAACATAAAAAAGGCACCCGGGGTGGATGGGATCTATCCAGTTATATTAAAGGAGGCAGCAAAGGAAGTAAGCAAACCCCTAGCCATAATTATGAGAGCTTCTTTGGACTCAGGGGAGGTACCCATGGACTGGAGATGTGCAAATGTAACCCCAATTCACAAAGGAGGATCAAAGGCTGACAAAAGTAATTATAGACCTGTTTAGTTTAACTTCGGTTCCAGGAAAATTATTGGAGGCACTGGTTAAAGAAGCACTGCAGGATCATCTGGACAAGAATTCAGTTATAGCTCAGACATAGCATGGGTTTGTTAAGGGCAGGTCTTGTCTGACCAATTTGATTGGATACTATGATGTAGTCACAAAAGAACTGGATGCAGGGAATAACTTTGATATTATATATTTGGATCTTAGAAAGGCTTTTGATACTGTTGCGCATGGAAGACGAGCTGCAAGAGTAGCTCATGGTGTCTTGTCAATGATATACAGGAATTTTTCTAGCAGGGACAGGGATGTGATTATTCCCTTGTATAAGGCATTGGTTAGGCCACACCTTGAGTACTGTATACAGGTCTGGAGGCCTCATTTCAAGAAGGATGTAGAGCTGCTGGAACGAGTACAGAGAAGGGCAACAAGATTAGTGAATGGAACAAAGGGTTGCTCTTACGAAGAAAGGCTTAAGTTTTGCAAATTACAGAGCCTGGAGACTAGGCATCGCCGAGGTGATCTGATAGAGGTGTACAAGGCTTTGAATGGCTTGAGCATGCTCAATGCCGATGGAATTCTTCCTCTTGCTTAGAATAATCACCTGAGAGGGCATAAATTCAAATTGAGGAAGGACGGATGTCGGATAGATGTGCGGAAATTCGCCTTTAGCCAGCGGGCAGTTGGTTTGTGGAATAGACTTCCATCGCTTGTTGTTGAAGTTGATAGCCTAAACAAATTTAAGGCTCAGCTGGACAGGTAGTTCGAACGAATTGAGGGGTGAAATGGGAGTAGTGGTTGTTTTTTTTTTTTTTTCTTTTATTTTGGCTGATGCTGAATAAGCTTGCTTTCTTGCATCATATGCCTCTACTAATGCTAATGCTAATGCTAATTTCTCCTCCACTTTGCTCTCAGTTATTACAAAATCATTAAGTACCCTGCTACAATTTGATAACCTTCTGCCATTTTCAAACCTTAACTCCTCATGTGTGAATGTAGATGCAAAATACTCATTCAGTTTGTTTGCTATCTGAGCAGGATCATCAACAGTCGAACCATCGATATCAAGTGGACCAATCAGATTCATCCCCTTCCTTTTAGGGTTTATATAAGTAAAGAAATCCTTGCTGTTTTTCTTAGCATCTTTTTCCAAAGATTTCTCGTAATCTGCTTTCGCCTGCCTAACCTCCTTTGTGACCTGATTTCAGACTAGCTTATATCTGCCATAGGCTTCTGAGTCGCTTGATAATTTATATGCATCCCATGCATTTTTATTTTCTGTCACGAGTCTCATTAGTTCGTGTGATAACCATTTAGGCCTAAACCTTGAACAATATTTCTTAATAGATATGAAAATTTTAGTAGCATCCACGATTAATTCCTTGAATGCTTCCCACTTAGAATTTACCGTTGGTAACATCATCAATTGATCCCACTGTACAGAATTTAAAAACTGTCTGAGACCACTGTACTCACCTTTACAGAAGCAAAAACCTTCACTAATATATTAGTGAAGCATAACTTATTCAAGGTAGTGCAATACATGGTAACTCGTTGGGAAGAATGAGCACAATACGAGATACAGTTGAAATGATGCCTTTTACACTACTATCATAGTTTTTTTCCTTTTAAGAGTTGTCTGCAGTGTTTTTACACCTATATTATATAGAATTATTCATTATATTTATTCAATTTTTTATCTCATGCACAAGAAAAATTACAAAAGCGTGCAATTTAAAAAATTCCAAAATTATAAAATTACAAAAAAAGAGAGGAGACAGGCATAACATCAGCAAGTTTTACCTCTCGAGCATCATTGCCAGAATCAACATCTTCAGCTGATAAGTACACCGCTGCGGAGGTTGAGGGCTTGTTGATTTAGAAGGGGTCGGCCGCTCAACCTTACAAAAGAACATATTAATGGACTTTTGAACATATTAAAGACTTTTTTATTTTCATCGTAGATTTCTTTGTAGCAAGCAAGCATATCATTCACCCCTCTGTTAACTTTTAAGAATTGTTCGCTGTCAGGATCCATCAACCCAGACCTCGCCATTGCTGATGCAATTTCATGAAATGCCATTGCCATCTCTCTCTGGTGATGAAGTGTCGCAGCTCCTCATTTGATTCATCTTGAGCTTCATCAGCATTTTCTTCTTTCACTATCGCTGCCTACAAGTCAATAAGTTCTTCATTAGATAATTCCATTTTTTCTCTTCTTCCTCTATTAACTCCTCCACATCTTTGGCATCAACCTCCAACTGAAGTAGTTCTGCAACCTTTACAATCTTATCTATAATCTCTTCGTATGATTTGTCATTTTCAAATCTTTCGAAGCCTTTTACATGCCATGGGCATATTTTCTTCCATGCACCATTTAAACAACTTTTAGTCATTTCCGCCGAGGCCTTAATTAATGTTTAAGATGGCGTGGTAAATATTGTAAGATTTCCAAAAGTCTCAACGTAAAATTTTTCTCACTGTCTGCTTTTAAATTCGAAACAACACCCTGATCCATAGGTTGGATGAGTGAAGTCGTGTTTGGTGGTAGAAATATGACTCTCGTTCAAATTATCTAATAGAAGCAACATCTTGAAAGGAACGTCATTTACTTTACAATATTTTTCAATCTCGAGAATGAAGCAGCATTTCAACCAATCCTCAAAGGGAGATACTGTTATCCGTGCTTTCTGGTTCAATCAGAAATGAATGGGTAAGGTGGCTTTAGTGATGCCCTTCAATGCACGAGGATTTCCAGAATGGTACACAAGCAGTGTTATTAATCTGTAATCTCCAGCTGCATTAGCACCAAGCAAGAGCGTGGCCCTATCTTTTGAAGCCTTGAAATCTGGCATTGTCTTTTCCTCCTTGGCAATGTAAGTTCGATCTGACATTTTTTTCCAATACAAAGCAGTCCCATCAACATTAAAAATTTGCTGCATTGAATCACAAAATTTCACTGCAGCTGCAGAATCGACACTGGCGGCTTCGCCGCATACTTTAATGTTTTGGAAACCAGCACGATGCTTGAACCTATTAAACCACCCACCGCTTGCCACGAACTTGGCTTGGGGTTCACCGTACTTATCCTTAATATCTTCATGAATACTTCTTGCTTTTTCTTGAATGGCCATTGGACTCAGGAACACTCGTTTCTGAATCTGATTTTCCATCCATATTATTAATAGCTTTTCCATCTTCGATATAGCACCTGAACGAGGATTTCCAGAATGGTACACAAGCAGTGGTATTAATCTGTAATCTCCAGCTGCATTAGCACCAAGCAAGAGCGTGGCCCTATCTTTTGAAGCCTTGAAATCTGGCATTGTCTTTTCCTCCTTGGCAATGTAAGTTCGATCTGACATTTTTTTCCAATACAAAGCAGTCCCATCAACATTAAAAATTTGCTGCATTGAATCACAAAATTTCACTGCAGCTGCAGAATCGACACTGGCGGCTTCCGCATACTTTAATGTTTTGGAAACCAGCACAATGCTTGAACCTATTAAACCACCTACCGCTTGCCAAGAACTTGGCTTGGGGTTCACCGTACTTATCCTTAATATCTTCATAAATACTTCTTGCTTTTGCTTGAATGGCCATTGGACTCAGGAACACTCGTTTCTGAATCTGATTTTCCATCCATATTATTAATAGCTTTTCCATCTTCGATATAGCACCTGAACACTGTTTTGTGATCACTGTTGATCTTAAATGCGTTGATCCTTTGACATCTTCTTTTATACGTGCATTATCCTTTAAAATTGTATTCACTGTTGAAGAAGTGAGACCTAATTCCCTTGCAATAGATGATAAACTTTGTCCTGCTTCGTACTTCTTAATTAATCATGTTCATTTCTAAATCAATTTTGTTTCATTTCCTGGCAGTGCCAGGAAATGAAACAAAATTGATTTCCTGGCAATGGAAAGTGCCAGCACTTGCACTTTTCATTGGTCCCTTTCCCTTCACCATTGTACACTAGTGTCGTTTCACCATCGTTTCACCATAGTTCCCTTCACCATTGTACACTAGACCAGTCAGGTTTTCACCTGTAGCTTCTAATAAGAGTGGCTTGGATATGGGAAAAGCATACCAAAGGAACCTTGTGAGGTAGAGAAATGATGAAGGAAACAACACCGACAAAACAAAGGAAACAAAATGGTACAGAGGGACTTTATTCAAAAATGGCAACATAGCACTGGCTGCCATGATACAGATGCATCACTGCCAAAGATGGAACAAAGGAAAGAGGTGGTCCTCAGTAGGAGATATGGCCACCCCTAATGTCGATGCAAGCTTTGCACTGCCTGTCCATACTTAGAACAATATTGTTGATAAGTTCTTGCGGTAACATCATTTTCCACATTCACACCCATTTTCCGGTGGGTGTGAATGTGTCACTAGGCATCTCCCCAGAGCGTCCCATATGCGTTCGATGGGATTTAGATCAACAGAGCGGGCAGGCCAATCCATACGAACAATGTCCTCACTTTCCAAAAGCATATCAACAGCTGCATTGCGATGGGGTGTGCCATTATCATCCATAAACACGAACTCGGGGCCAATGGCACCTCATAACAGACGCACATGGGGAAGGATTACCTCAGTACGGTAGCATGCACCGGTTACAATACTGCCTTCCAGTATCTGGAGTTGTGTACGTCCATCCAACATAATGCCTCCCCAGATGAGAACATCTCGACCACCATATTGATCCCTTTCAGTGATGTTTGCGGGGTGATACCTTGTGCCAACCTCTCGCCAAATTAGATGACGTCCAGAATTGCTGCTGAGACCGAATCTACTCTCATCAGTAAAGAGTACCTTACCCCACTGAGTTGCTGTCCAGTCCTTGTGTTCGATGCACCACTGTAAACAGTGTCTCTGATGGGCAGGTGTTAAAGAGAGACAGAGTACTGACCATCGGGCAAACAGTCCACCTTTGTGGAGTCGCCTGGCCACAGTAAACCGCGATATCCTGCATCATGTGCAGCTGGTTTGCAATGGATCCGCTGTCTTGTGTCGGTCCCTCTTGGCCTGTAGGAGTATATAGTATATAGGAGTATAGTCATCATTGGGCGTTGTTTTTCGTGGATGACCACCACTGGTCCACCACAGCTTTACCTGTCATTCTGAAGGCCGACCATGCACACGAGACGATGCTATGGGCAATACCGAACTCTGCCACACTCCTTACACTTCGACCTTCCTCGAGCTTCCCAATTATTCGACCCTGGGTAAAGTCATCCAGATGTTGTCTACTGGCCATTTCGTTGTCTGTAGCACTGTATGAAACCAATTGAATGTCAGTAACAGTCGTGCTCATCATTCGGTAATTTGCACATAACTGCTGAACTGCTGCTTTTATGTGTTTATGTGAGCCCTCTCATCACAATTCAAATTTTTGCATATGCACCAGCTTTCTAATGAACGGCCACAGTTATGCAAATCGCCATAGGCTGTTTTGTTTGATTTTGTGGTTGTAACGTTTAGAAATAGTGTTGATCTTTAGGTTTTGCACACCAGTGTAATAAGTAAATAGGAAGGAAGATAAGATTCTGAAAATTTATTTATGTCTTTTATATGATCGAAGATTTCAGCTAAGGGTAACTCATTTCACCATAATACTGTAAAGTAAAAACCCATAGATTTCCAGTTATCGAGATTATCGCAAATGCAATAAGATCAAGTTTACTACTCATTTATAATAGATTGAGCTAACAGAAAAGCTGAATAAAGTGGAAAATGCAAATTGTTTTTATTGTTTTTTTGGTTGTGACCTCCAGAAACGCAATTTAGAAAAATATCACTAAGGTGTTCAAAATTGATTCTTATAACGGAACGTATGATAACAATAAAAGGATAGTGCAATTTCCATTATAAATATGACCTTTTAGAGAGATAAATAGCTTAGTAATGCAAAATTTTCAACTTCCAAGGACTTGGAACGAATTACAAAAAAAAAAAAAAAAAAACTATGTTATTGGGTTCACATTATGATATTTTAACAATATCCCATTTATCCCTCAGATGCATAATACATTTCCATATTTTTTTCAGTTTGCACCGGCCGGCAAAAACTTACAGAAAGTCGAATTTGCGTAAGTCAAGTATTACGTAAGTCAGGGAGTTCCTGTAACCATAGGTGAGGGAGGACATAAGGGAAATGAAGGAAAGAAGGTAAAGGAAAATACTAATACTCAACATGGCGTGAGGAAATATAAAAAGAAATTAATAATAGGCTTAAACAAGTAAAAAATAAGCCAGAAAGGGTGGAACAAGTTTTTTGGGAATTAGAAGTATTAGAAGTGTTTTAAAATGATTTAAAATGATTTAATGAATTAGAGAGTAGAGAATGCAACTATGAAGAAAAAGGGAAGAGGTTATGGTGATATAAAGGGAAAGAATGGTAAGGTATACTTAGAAAATTAGAGAAAATAAGGATGAAATGGGTGGAATAAATAAGGCAGTTATATAGATCAAACAAGTGGCAGAAAGAGGATGATTCTAATAATACAGAAATAATGATAAAGACAGCTTAGCTTGGGGACAGGCAAGAGATAATCACAGCATTCAAGGAAATGAAGGGAAATAAAGCAGTAGATATTCATGGAGTTCCAGTGGGATTTATAAAGTTACTAGGGCAAGTGGACTTAAGAGAATTAACAGAATTATATAGATTAATGTATGAGAGAATATAATGAATGGCCAGAAGATTTAAAAAATACAAGGATACCACAGAAAAGAAAAGCCACATGGTAAAATGGAAAGATTTTAGAACTTGAAGTTTGGTGCTACACATGTGTCAGGGATAATGCTAAGAATATTAAACAGAAGAATAAGAAGGATAGAGAAAAATTTGGTTTCAGCAGCAGAACAAGGGATGCAAGAGATGTGACGAGAGCATTGAGACAAAGACATCTGGGAACGAACAAATGTTTACCGATCGTAATTTGCTGCCATTGTTATGCGATACAAAATACCTCAAAATAGATAGCATAAGCTTAATATAGTATAGTATAGTACATAATACTGTCAATTAATCAGATAATTAATCTTGTTGAACTTCATTGACAATTAAATTGTACTTTTAACTATATATATAACGACTTGGGTTACGTAACATACATAATAATTAGTAAAAAATAAATAATTAATACTTAACTTGATACGGAAGTTATATAAAGGGTTTTCGTAGATAACAATCGTTACTGAAACATAAATATAGCGTTATAACTGTGTTGGGATATAAGTTTAGGGTTTTAATTTTGTACTGAAAATGAAATTTTATTGAAATTAAATCGAAATCATGATTCAGACCAGAGCAGCAAAGCAAAAAGGCTCAAGCTAATGGGAGTGCTGTGGCTCAGGGGAGAACTGAGGGGGGCAGTTGCCCTCTGAATCACAGCCTATTTAAATGCACTACTTGCTTGATGTTTGTGGAGCAGTCGGGTACGGGACATGATACTGCCATGGGGGATGTCTTTGTGTGTGCACGATGCAAGGAGTGTAAGGAAATCAGGTGACAACTCAGCGTTGTTATGGGCCTATATGATAGCTTGAAGGACAGGGTGGATGCCCTCGAAGGATTAAAAGTGAGGGCCCATCAAGCTCTCAGCTGCCCACACCAATGCCAGAGCTTGCACTTGGTCATCACGCAACACAGCGGCAGCCCCCAAGGCAGAATGCACTGGTCCCAAAGGAACTAGTAGTTGTTGGTGACTCTATTGTCAGGGAAACAGGAAACATGCTTTGTAAAAAGGATAGGTGGAACAGGACCAGGGAATGTCTGCCAGGGGCAAAGGTTGATGACGTTGTAGAGTGAATATCATCTTTTAAGGGCACAAAAGGTGATATAGTTGTACACGTTGGCACTAATGATATTAAGAATAGGAGACCGGCGGAATTACTTAACAAGTACAGGTCACTGTTGAAAAAAAGCCGTGAATTAGGGTTGAATTTGAAAGCGTCTGCAATTCTGCCCAGACACGATAGGAGGGAGTATATGATGAGATACCTGTCAATCAATTCGGCCCTGGAAAGATTCTGCAAGGCTCAAGGGGGTAGAATTTTTTTCAGGCTGGTCTGTACTTGTTAACAGGAGAGACTGCTTCAACAGGGATGAGATACACTTAAATAGAAAGGGTGCAAGAATGTTTGCTGATGCTATAGAGGCAGTGTTAGGTGGGTCGGAAAACTGCTAGATTGGGGGGGATACAAGGACTAATAGATTAACAGTAGCCACTGGCAGAGGTGAAAGTGATTCTTGCACTGCTTCTATTGGAATGAGCCGCAGCCTGGAAAATAAGATGCAGGATATTTCAGAGACTGCTGGGAATCATTGGGGTACAAATAAACACATGGGTTGTGTTAGGGTAGCTAAGAAAAAGAACAGGTGCATGTATACTTGTGTGTACACCACTGCTAGGAGTTTAGTAAATAAATTTGATAAATTTGAGGTATTGCTCAAAACATCAAAGGCAGATATTGTGGGGATTTCAGAGACGTGGTGTCACACAGATATAAGGAATGCAGAACTGGAATTTGGGGAGTACAATATCTACAGAAAGGATAGACAGGATAGGAAGGGAGGAGGGGTTATGCTATTAGTTAAGAAATACATAAAATCCAAGGAAGTGAAGCCAGTCGACATTGCTGGACAGTGCAGTTTCGAGTCAGTTTGGTGTGACATAAGCATTGGGAGTACAAAATTGAGGTGTAGGAGTGTGCTATAGGACTAATGACTCTGATGAGTATAATAAGAAACTGTTCAGGGAAATAGAGTGGGCCAGTAAATCAGAGACTCTTATAATGGGGGATTTTAATTTCCCAGATATTGACTGGAATTTGGAGGCTGGTCACTCACACACTAGCAAGGCTTTTGTGGATTTATTGGATGATTGTTTTCTACATCAGCATGATCGGGAGGCAACTAGAGGGAGTAATACTCTTGATTTGATTATCAGTAGTGATTCTTCATGCATTAAGAATCTGCAGGTAAATGAACCACTAGGTGGCAGTGATCACAGTGTACTGAAGTGGGATTTACTCAAAGAAGTAACTACCATTAGAGGTAAAGGAAAGGGTTATTGCTTTCGTAAAGGCGACTACGATGGGCTGAGACAGTATTTAAATTCTATACAGTGGGACCAACTGATGATGTTACCAACAGCAAATTCAAAATGGGAAGCATTCAAAGAACTTATCTTGGAAGCTACTAGACTTTACATACCAACTAAGAAATATTGTTCAAGGTTTAGGCCTAAGTGGATGTCAGATGAACTAATGAGACATATGGCAGAGAAGAAAATTGCATGGGATACATACAAATTAACACATGACACAGAAGCCTATGATAGATACAAGTTGATCTGTAACCAAGTTACAAAGGAGGTTAGGCAGGCGAAGGCAGATTACGAGAAATCCTTGGCAAGGGATGCAAAGAAAAACAGCAAAGAGTTCTTTACTTATGTAAACTCTAGAAGGAAAGGGATGAATCAGATTGCCCCACTTGATATCGATGGGTCAACTGTTGATGATCCTGCGCAGGTAGCTAATAAACTAAATGAATATTTTGCATCGACATTCACACATGAGGAGTTATTCAGCGGGGGAAATGCCAGAGGTGTATTCAACTCTGGCAGTAAGCTAGAGAATCTTGTAATAACTGAGAGTAAAGTGGAGGAGAAATTGTTGAAGATAAATACAAGGAAGGCACCTGGGGTGGATGGGATCTATCCAGTTATATTAAAGGAGGTAGCAAAGGAAGTAAGCAAACCCTTAGCCATAATTATGGGAGCTTCCTTGGACTCAGGAGAAGTACCCATGGACTGGAGATGTGCAAATGTGACCCCAATTCACAAAGAAGGATTAAAGTGCGACACAAGTAATTATAGACCTGTTAGTTTAACTTCTGTTCCCGGAAAATTAATGGAGGCACTGGTTAAAGAAGCAATGCAGGATCATCTAAACAAGAATTCAGTTATAGCTCAGACACAGCATGGTTTTGTTAAGGGGAAGTCTTGCCTGACCAATTTGATTGGATACTATGATGCAGTCACAAAAGAACTGGATGCAGGGAATAACTTTGATATTATATATTTGGATCTTAGAAAGGCTTTTGATACTGTTGCACATGGAAGACTGCTGCACAAATTGGAGCAGTGTGGCATTGGAGGCAAATTGCTGCTATGGATAAAGGGGTGGTTGAGGGGGAGAAGACAGAGAGTAGTATTCAATGGATGCTGCTCATTGTGGACTAATGTTATTAGTGGAGTCCCTCAGGGTTCAGTATTGGGTCCATTATTGTTTTCTGTATTTATAAATGATATTGATGATGGTATATCAAGCTTAATGTCCAAGTTTGCAGACGATATGAAGGTTGGCAGGGTTGTCAAGGACACTACTGACACTATGCTACTGCAACAGGATCTGGAAAGGTTGAGCAGATGGGCTGAGAGGTGGCAAATGAAGTTTAACATTGACAAATGTAAAGTACTACATATGGGAAACAGCAACCCCAGAGCAACGTATCAACTCTGTGGTGCTACACTGACAGTGGTAGAGAATGAAAGGGACCTGGGGGTGGTTTTGCAGGCAGATATGAAGTTTTCTGAGCAGTGCAGACGGGCTGCAAGTGTAGCTCATGGTGTATTGTCGATGATATATAGGAATTTTTCTAGCAGGGATAAGGAGGTGATTATTCCCTTGTATAAGGAAATGGTCAGGCCACACCCAGAGTACTGTATACAGGTCTGGAGGCCTCATTTCAAGAAGGATGTAGAGATGCTGGAACGAGTACAAAGAAGGGCAAAAAGATTAGTGAATGGAACAAAGGGGTGCTCTTATGAAGAAAGGCTTAAGTTTTGCAAATTACAGTGTCTGGAGACTAGGCACTAGCAAGGTGATCTGATAGAGGTGCATAAAGCCTTGAATGGTTTGAGCATGCTCAATGCTGATGGGATTCTTCCTCTTGCTCAGAATAATCACCTGAGAGGGCATAAATTCAAATTGAGGAAAGACGGATGTAGGATAGACGTGAGGAAATTTGTCTTTAGCCAGCGGGTGGTTGGTTGGTGGAACAGACGTTCATCCCTTGTCGTGGAAGTTGATAGCCTAAATAAATTTAAGGTTCAGCTGGACAGGTATTTCGAACGAATGGAGGGGTGAAGTGGAAGTGGTTATTTTTTTATTTATTTATTTATGTTATTTTATTTTTTTTTTTGGCTGATGCTGCATAAGCTTGCTTTCTTGCATCAAATGCCTCTACTAATGCTAATGCTAATGCTAATATGTTGTATAGATTTGGAGAAGAGTTTTGATTAGGTGATTAGTTAAATTACTGAATACATTGGAAATAGTTAGATTAAGGACAGAATGAGTAGTAGATTATACTGGGGACAAAAAATAATACATCAGGACAAGGTAACACCAAAAGTGTAGATAGGAAGAGGTGTGACCGGATGGAGGGGTGTTATCTGCCACAACTTTAATATACACTCAGTAATCACGGTGTTGGGCCACCACTCACACAGATAATAAAGGTTGCTATTCACCTAGGCATTAACTCCACTAGATGTCCACGGGGATCTGCAGCCATGCTGTCTACACGGACAGTTGCATGTCCACATGCCTCACTTCCTGTTCTAAAACATCCCTCAGGTGTACAATCGGATTGAGGGCAGGCGAATTTAGAGGCCAATCACGATGGAAATATCTTCACTGTGTTCCTCGAATCACTCCTGCACAGTACACAAGTGGTTTGAGGCCTGATGACTTGGTGCATTGTCCTCTGGAAAGGTCCCATTTCTGTCCAGGAAAAATGCAACATGGCAGGGAGCATGTGATCTCATTAGTGAAACGTTGGTCCATATGCACCAGGAGTTCTAGTTTTGGCCAGCAAAACATGCCCGATATTAAGCAACCACTGCCACCTGCCTGGATAATGGACACCATGCACCCATCATGCATGGTAGGTCCATGGGCCACACACAAGGGCATCCATCGATATATTACACCAGGTATTTGGACTCATCTGACCAGCATACTCATTTCCAGTCCTCCAGTGTCCAACCAGCATGTTGACACCACAGAATTCACCATCGACAATGATCAGCAGTGAGGAGAGGGCCATCTGCTGTAGAACCCCATACATCTGAGTGTATGCATCATCATTTGGAATATTGTTCTTACATTTCCCATATTGTATTGCAATGTCAACTATCATACAGTGACCTGCCACTGAGTTCCATATAATGGCCCGCATCCTTTATTCACCACTAACGTACACCTAGTGTAATCTTTTACAGTTCTGTTGGTGGGAAGTGGTTCGACTTCATTCTTTGTACAGCTTAAACACAGTGGACTGTAAGCAACCAACAAGACATGCAGTTTCCAATATGTCAGCATCCAACACACGAGCTACCACAACCATGACCCTCTGAAACTCTGTGATACCTTTACTACATCCCATAACTGCTACTTTATCAATTTAACTTGCATAACCAGATGGAAATTACTCCTACTCTAATATATGAAGCTGTTCGGCTTTTTATACTGTGCGCTATGCAGCACAGTCCATTACAGACGGGGTGGTCCAATTCGGTGATCACTGAATGTATATATATATATTAAATAAATTTACGGCATATATGTAGAAGAAATTGTAAAAGAGGCATTTGATAAAGGAAATAAGGATGAAAAAGAATTGTATTTTTTTTTTTTTTTATGAGAACCCCAAACACGAGAGGTATTAGAACCTATAGTACTTAGTACCGTGCTTGGGTTGGAGGTTGAAAAGACGAAAGAAGATATTTGTTGACATTGGACTTGAACTTCTGTAGATTGTAATTTTCAGGAAATACGTATGAAGGAAGGTTGTTCCAGAAAACGGCAGTTGAATGAATAAATGAGGAAGATGAAAAGTTGGTTCTGTGGGTTTGAAGCTGGACAGTAAATAGATGCTGACTGGTGGCGGCACGTGTTCGGACTGTTTTGAAAGAGAGAGCGGGAATTATAGAAGCCAATTCAGAAGAACAGTGCCCATGGAAGTATCTGTAGAAGAGGCATGCAGCAGAAACAGTACGTCTATGAGAAAGCGAGTGGAGAGACTCTGTTAGAGATGAATCATTAATTAACCTAACTGCCCTCTTCTGAATGGAATCAAGAAGCCTGAGAGAGGTTTTGGGGGCACCACCCCAGATGTGGGAACAATATTCCATGGCAGGGTGGATTTGCGATTTATACAGAGTGAGCAGCTGTTTGGAAGAAAAGTAACGCCGAGAGCGAAAGAGAAAACCAAGTTTTTTAGATGCAGAGGAAGCAATATTTGTAATGTGCTTGTGCCAAGAGAGATTAGAAGTCAAGGTAATCCCCAAAAGAGATATATCATTTTGCCTAGAAATCAGAGTGTCACTAAAGATAAGCATAGGAGCAGAAGAATCCTTTTTGCGAGATATAAGACAAGACTGAGTTTTAGAAGGGTTGAAATCAACTAAGTTGTCTTTGCCCCACTGGAGAATTACCTGAAGATCGGCATTTAAGGAATTGGCAGCAGATTTTCGAAAACTTGAAGCTGATTGAGCAGGACAAGTTTGCTCAAAATGGAAAGTTGAATGCAATGTGCTATCATCGGCAAAACTATGGATAGGATTTCCAGTCAATGGAAGAAGGTCATTGATATACAAGAGGAAAAGAGTGGGGGAAAGAACTGAACCATGGGGGTTAGTGGAGAAGTTAGAAGACAGAGAGCCATCTACCATCACCCTCAGTGAGCGATCAGAGAGAAAACTGGATAACCAAATACTAAAAACAGTTGGCAAACCATAAGATGGAAGCTTGTTTAGAAGACCTTTATGCCAAACACGATCAAAAGCCTTTGAGATGTCAAGAGCAACTACTTGTGTTTCACCGAACCTTTCCATTGAATTAGTCCATAAATGGGTAACATAAGCCAGAATATCACCAGTGGATCGACACTGACGGAATCCATACTGGCGATCGTTGATCAGATGGAAGGTTTATAGGTAGTTTAAGAGTTGCCGGTTAATTGATTTCTCCATTACTTTAGAAAGAGTAGAAGTAATTGCAATGGGACGATAATTGGATGGGAGGGATTTGTCACACTTTTTAGGAACTGGCTGGATATGAGCAAATTCCAAGCAGAAGGAAAAACACCTTTGGAATAAGAAAGTGAAAAAAGGCGGCAAAGAATAGGAGTAAGTTCAGGAGCACAGGTTTTGAGAACAAGTGGAGAAATACCATCAGGACCTGGAGCTTTCTTAGCATCAAGATTCATCAAAATCCTTCTGATATCCTTTTGACGGAAGACCACAGAAGGCACTGAATGGAGCGTGTTAGGAATGGTGGGAGGTGTTTTACCAAGATCATTAATACATGAGCTGGAAGAAAAATCGGATGCTAGCAGGTCAGCTTTATCCTTGGCTGAAGTGACAACAGAACCATCTGGTTTGGACAGAGGTGGGAGCAGAGATGGGCAAAAGTTGCGGCCAAAGCTTTGGCAAGAGACCAGAATGCTCGGCTACCATTAGGGCAAGAAGCAAGTTTTCTACTCTTAGCCTGTTCAAACTCTAGTTTGGACTGATTAATAACTGCTTTACAATTGTTGCGAGCTTTGGTGTAGGCAGAAAATGAAACTGAAGAATTGTCAATAAGCCAGTAACGATATGCAACATTCTTCTCTTGGACAGCCTTAGCACATTTGTTGGAGAACCAAGGTTTAGATAAAGGACGAGATTTTAAAGTGGAGTGTGGGATAAAGGATTCCATTCCTGCAAGAATAATTTCACTGACACGATCTGAGCAAACGTTGACATCAGAAGTTTTGAAACAGTAATCAGACCAAGGAAAAGAAGAAAAGAGGTCTCGCAGGTCATCCCATTTTGCATTCTTGTAATGCCAAACAATACGAGGTTGGGAATAGCCATGAGATAAAGGTTCCATTGGAGAAGAGACAATCACCAAGTTGTGATCTGAAGTGCCTAAAGGACCTCTCACTTCAACCTTGTACTTAGAAGGGTTGTTTGTGAGAAAAAGATCAAGCGTATTGGCTGTATGATTAGGATTGTCCGGTATTCTTGTAAGAAAATGAACAATCTGTGCTAGGTCGTTAGTAATTGCAAAAGCCTCAGCATCTCGACCTGCTGGGTCGGTGTAACTAGAAAACGGAAGCCAGCTGGAGTTGTGGACGTTAAAATCACCAAGGAAAATTACCTCACTGTTAGGAAAGTTGGACTGGAGAAAGTCAAGTTGCAAAGAGAGGAAGTCAAAGAGCTCCAAGTGATTAGTGGAGTTGGGAGAACGGTAGAGACAACAGATGAATTTGACACAATGAGGTAGAGAGATTTTAAGCCAGAGAAGATCAAAGAGAGGAGATTCCAAATTGCCAAGTCTCTGACAGGGAATATCAGAACGGACATATGCACAAGTACCACCTTTGAGGCGAAAGTAATCATACAGCAAATAATTTGGACATCTGAGATGAGCAGTAGTTGAATCAACTGATAACTGAGATTCAGTCAGAAAAAGTACATGGGGTTTGGAAGACTGCAAGTGGAAATGGACATCGTTGAGATTGGAATTGAGACCACGTATATTTGTGAAATGAATTAGGAAGTCCTTGGGAGGTTTAGATCTTTTCGCAGATAAGCTTGCTCTATTATTTTGACAATTCATGGTGTATTCAATAGTAAGAAAAAGTGGGTGGGACATGCAGTATGAAGTAATGAAATTTTTGGATATGGCGTACATATGGTAAGAATGTACCCAGATCCTTGACATAACGTGGCCTCGACAATGCTCCCCGCATACACACTACTCGGACTCCCTCCAGTCACTATCTGGCAGAGTAGAGGTAGCAAGATTATACACTAGCTGATCTGGAAGCCTCCTAGAGAGTTCCGCCACAACATGGGTTCCACCACTTCAAGCCTCCAATAAGCAAAGTGGTGGTATTTCACCGGTTGATGAGAGTCATCTACCACCTAGTACTGCCTGGTAACGTAGAGAGGGGGCGCCACACCTCGACCCCTGCTTACGTTGGTTCACACCTGGGTGGTCACCCACCATGTACTTGTGCATGGAGGTTATACCCAGGATTACTAACAGTCCCACCATCGTGAAGGTGCAAGCAGAGGATTTGGCTGTCATAGACCGTCCGGACTTCGCCGAAATTGGGTCCACTTGACTTAAGTGTCACCCGAATATCAGTTCCATCATCGTTTTAGACTCCCAGGTAGCAAGAACAGCTTGTCTGGCATATCTGAGAGAATGTCTGTGACAACCTCAAGGTATGTGGTGAAGATGGGAAGAATGTTATTAAGAGTGATAGATTTGCAGATGACATGTTATTGGTGGCTGATTCTGAGGAAGAGCTGCAGAAATTGATCAATAGGCTAAAGGAAAGTTGTGATAGGTTTTGCAATAAGAATGAATAGAGGGAATAGGAAGGTGTGATCATTTAACTCATGCCCTTATCTTCCCACAATACTGAAATAGTAGGAGAAAAAGAACAGAACAAGTGAAGAACAGCAGAAAAATAAGTACAAGAATGCCAATGAGTAAAAAAAAAAATGCTTTTGAGAAGCAAATAATATTATGTGGGAGATTAGGAATTGGTTTAAGGAAAAGACTAGTCTGGGAAGGTGTGTGGTACTTTATGGAGCAAAAACATGGACAATAAGAATGGAAGATATTTATTAGAAGTTTGGAAAGTTTTGATATGTGAGTATAGTGAAGAATTGCACTTGGTCATCACGCGACACAACGGCAGCCCCCAAGGCATAATGCACTGGTCCCAAAGGAACTAGTAGTTGTTGGTGACTCTATTGTCAGGGAAACAGGAAACATGCTTTCTAAAAAGGACAGGTGGAACAGGACCAGGGTATGTCTGCCAGGGGCAAAGGTTGATGACGTTGTAGAGCGGATATCATCTTTTAAGGGCACAAAAGATGATATAGTTGTACACGTTGGCACTAATGATATTAAGATTAGGAGACCGGCGGAATTACTTAACAAGTACAGGTCACTGTTGAAAAAAAGCCGTGAATTAGGGTTGAATTTGAAAGTGTCTGCAATTCTGCCCAGACACGATAGGAGGGAGTATATGATGAGAGCCCTATCGATCAATTCGGCCCTGGAAAGATTCTGCAAGGCTCAAGGGGTAGAATTTTTTTCAGCCTGGTCTGTACTTGTTAACAGGAGAGACTGCTTCTACAGGGATGGGATATACTTAAATAGAAAGGGTGCAAGAATATTTGCTGATGCTATCGAGGCAGTGTTAGATGGGTCGGAAAACTGCTAGATTGGGGGGATACAAGGACTAATAGATTAACAGTAGCCACTGGCAGAGGTGAAAGTGATTCTTGCACTGCACTGCTTCTACTGGAATGAGCTGCAGCCTGGAAAATAAGATGCAGGATATTTCAGAGACTGCTGGGAATCATTCGGGTACAAATAAACACATGGGTTGTGTTAGGGTAGCTAAGAAAAAGAATTTGATGAATTTGAGGTATTGCTCAAAACATCGAAGGCAGATATTGTTGGGATATCAGAGACGTAGTGTCACACAGATATAAGGGATGCGGAACTGCAATTTGGGGAGTACAACATCTACAGAAAGGATAGACAGGATAGGAAGGGGGGAGGTGTTATGCTATTAGTTAAGAAACACATAAAAACCAAGGAAGTGAAGCCAGTCGACATCGCTGGACAGTGCAGTGTGGAGTCAGTTTGGTGTGACATAAACATTGGGAGATCAAAATTGAGAGTAGGAGTATGCTATAGGCCTAATGACTCTGATGAGTATAATAAGGAACTATACAGGGAAATAGAGTGGGCCAGTAAATCAGAGTGTTTTATAATGGGAGATTTTAATTTCCCAGATATTGACTGGAATTTGGGGACTGGATACTCACACACTAGCAGGGCTTTTGTGGATTTATTGGATGATTGTTTTCTACATCAGCATGTTCGGGAGGCAACTAGAGGGAGTAATACTCTTGATTTGATTATCAGCAGTGATTCTTCATGCATTAAGAATCTGCAGATAAATGAACCACTAGGTGGCAGTGATCACAGTGTGCTGAAGTGGGATTTACTCAAAGAGGTAACTACCATTAGGGGTAAAGGGAAGGGTTATTGCTTCCGTAAAGGCGACTACGATGGACTGAGACAGTATTTAAATTCTATACAGTGGGACCAACTGATGATGTTACCAACAGCAAATTCAAAATGGGAAGCATTCAAAGAACTTATCTTGGAAGCTACTAGGCTTTACATACCATCTAAGAAATATTGTTCAAGGTTTAGGCCAAAATGGATGTCAGATGAACTAATGAGGCATATGGCAGAGAAGAAAAATGCATGGGATACATACAAATTAACACATGACACAGAAGCCTATGATAGATACAAGTTGATCTGTAACCAAGTTACTAAGGAGGTTAGGCAGGCGAAGGCAGATTACGAGAAATCCTTGGCAAGGGATGCAAAGAGTTATTCAGCGAGGGGAATGCCAGAGGTGTATTCAACTCTAGCAGTAAGCTACAGAATCTTGAAATAACTGGGAGTAAAGTGGAGGAGAAACTGTTGAAGATAAACACAAGAAAGGCCCCCGGGGTGGATGAGATCTATCCAGTTATATTAAAGGAGGCAGCAAAGGAAGTAAGCAAACCCTTAGCCATAATTACGAGAGCTTCCTTGGACTCAGGGGAGGTACCCATAGACTGGAAATGTGCAAATGTGACCCCAATTCACAAAGGAGGATCAAAGGCTGACACAAGTAATTATAGACCTGTGAGCTTAACTTCTGTTCCAGGAAAATTAATGGAGGCACTGATTAAAGAAGCACTGCAGGATCATTTAGACAAGACTTCAGTTATAGCTCAGACACAGCATGGTTTTGTTAAGGGGAAGTCTTGCCTGACCAACTTGATTGGATACTATGATGCAGTCACAAAAGAACTGGATGCAGGGAATAACTTTGATATTATATACTTGGATCTTAGAAAGGCTTTTGATACTGTTGCACATGGAAGACTGCTACACAAATTGGAGCAGTGTGACATTGGAGGCAAATTGCTGCTATGGATAAAGGGGTGGTTGAGGGGGAGAAGACAGAGAATGGTAATCAATGGACACTGCTCATCGTGGACTGATGTTATTAGTGGAGTCCCTCAGGGCTCAGTATTGGGTCCATTATTGTTTTCTGTATTTATAAATGATATTGATGATGGTATATCGGGATTAATGTCAAAGTTTGCAGACGATACAAAGGTTGGCAGGGTTGTCAAGGACACTACTGACACTATGCTGCTGCAACAGGATCTGGAAAGGTTGAGCAGATGGGCTGAGAGGTGGCAAATGAAGTTTAACATTGACAAATGTAAAGTACTACACATGGGAAACAGCAACCCCAGAGCAACGTATCAACTCTGTGGTACAACACTGACAGTGGTAGAGAATGAAAGGGACTTGGGGGTGGTTGTGCAGGCAGATATGAAGTTCTCTGAGCAGTGCAGACGGGCTGCAAGAGTAGCTCATGGAGTATTGTCAATGATATACAGGAATTTTTCCAGCAGGGATAAGGAGGTGATTATTCCATTGTATAAGGCGATGGTCAGGCCACACCTAGAGTACTGTATACAGGTCTGGAGGCCTCATTTCAAGAAGGATGTAGAGCTGCTGGAACGAGTACAGAGAAGGGCAACAAGATTAGTGAATGGAACAAAGGGGTGCTCTTACGAAGAAAGGCTTAAGTTTTGCAAATTACAGTGTCTGGAGACTAGGCACCAGCGAGGTGATCTGATAGAGGTGTATAAAGCCTTGAATGGTTTAAGCATGCTCAATGCTGATGGGATTCTTCCTCTAGCTCAGAATAATTACCTGAGAGGACATAAATTCAAATTGAGGAAAGACAGATGTAGGATAGACGTGCGGAAATTTGCCTTTAGCCAGCGGGTGGTTGGTTGGTGGAACAGACTTCCATCCCTTGTGGTGGAGGTTGATAGCCTAAATAAGTTTAAGGCTCAGCTGGACAGGTATTTTGAACGAACAGAGGGGTGAAGTGGAAGTGGTTTTTTTTTTTTTTTTTTTTTGGCTGATGCTGCATAAGCTTGCTTTCTTGCATCAAATGCCTCCACTAATGCTAATGCTAATTAGTTAAGAAATACATAAAATCCAAGAAAGTGAAGCCAGTCGACATTGCTGGACAGTACAGTGTCGAGTCAGTTTGGTGTGACATAAGCATTGGGAGATCAAAATTGAGAGTAGGAGTGTGCTATAGGCCTAATGACTCTGATGAGTATAATAAGAAACTGTTCAGGGAAATAGAGTGGGCCAGTAAATCAGAGAGTCTTATAATGGGGGATTTTAATTTCCCAGATATTGACTGGAATTTGGGGGCTGGTCACTCACACACTAGCAAGACTTTTGTGGATTTATTGGATGATTGTTTTCTACATCAGCATATTCGGGAGTCAACTAAAGGGAGTAATACTCTTGATTTGATTATCATTAGTGATTCTTCATGCATTAAGAATCTGCATGTAAATGAACCACTAGGTGGCAGTGATCACAGTGTGCTGAAGTGGGATTTACTCAAAGAGGTAACTACCATTAGGGGTAAAGGAAAGGGTTATTGCTTTCATAAAGGCAACTACGATGGACTGAGACAGTATTTAAATTCTATACAGTGGGACCAACTGATGATGTTACCAACAGCAAATTCAAAATGGGAAGCATTCAAAGAACTTATCTTGGAAGCTACTAGGCTTTTCATACCAACTAAGAAATATTGTTCAAGGTTTAGGCCTAAGTGGATGTCAGATGAACTAATGAGACATATGGTAGAGAAGAAAAATGCATGGGATACATACAAATTAACATGTGACACAGAAGCCTATGATAGATACAAGTTGATCTGTAACCAAGTTACAAAGGAGGTTAGGCAGGCGAAGGCAGATTACGAGAAATCTTTGGCAAGGGATGCAAAGAAAAAAGCAAAGAGTTCTTTACTTGTGTAAACTCTAGAAGGAAGGGGATGAATCAGATTGGTCCACTTGATATCGATGGGTCAACTGTTGATGATCCTGCTCAGGTAGCTAACAAACTAAATGAATATTTTGCATCGACATTCACACATGAGGAGTTATTCAGCGAGGGGAATGCCAGAGGTGTATTCAACTCTAGCAGTAAGCTACAGAATCTTGAAATAACTGGGAGTAAAGTGGAGGAGAAACTGTTGAAGATAAACACAAGAAAGGCACCTGGGGTGGATGGGATCTATCCAGTTATATTAAAGGAGGCAGCAAAGGAAGTAAGCAAACCCTTAGCCATAATTATGAGAGCTTCCTTGGACTCAGGGGAGGTACCCATAGACTGGAAATGTGCAAATGTGACCCCAATTCACAAAGGAGGATCAAAGGCTGACACAAGTAATTATAGACCTGTGAGCTTAACTTCTGTTCCAGGAAAATTAATGGAGGCACTGGTTAAAGAAGCACTGCAGGATCATTTAGACAAGACTTCAGTTATAGCTCAGACACAGCATGGTTTTGTTAAGGGGAAGTCTTGCCTGACCAATTTGACTGGATACTATGATGCAGTCACAAAAGAACTGGATGCAGGGAATAACTTTGATATTATATACTTGGATCTTAGAAAGGCTTTTGATACTGTTGCACATGGAAGACTGCTGCACAAATTGGAGCAGTGTGGCATTGGAGGCAAATTGCTGCTATGGATAAAGGGGTGGTTGAGGGGGAGAAGACAGAGAGTAGTAATCAATGGACATTGCTCATCGTGGACTAATGTTATTAGTGGAGTCCCTCAGGGTATTGGGTCCATTATTGTTTTCTGTATTTATAAATGATATTGATGATGGTATATCAAGCTTAATGTCCAAGTTTGCAGACGATACGAAGGTTGGCAGGGTTGTCAAGGGCACTACTGACACTAAGCTACTGCAACAGGATCTGGAAAGGTTGAGCAGATGGGCTGAGAGGTGGCAAATGAAGTTTAACATTGACAAACGTAAAGTACTACATATGGGAAACAGCAACCCCAGAGCAATGTATCAACTCTGTGGTACTACACTGACAGTGGTAGAGAATGAAAGGGACCTGGGGGTGGTTGTGCAGGCAGACATGAAGTTTTCTGACAGTGCAGACGGGCTGCAAGAGTAGCTCATGGTGTATTGTCGATGATATATAGGAATTTTTCTAGCAGGGATAAGGAGGTGATTATTCCCTTGTATAAGGGAATGGTCAGGCCACACCTAGAGTACTGTATACAGGTCAGGAGGCCTCATTTCAAGAAGGATGTACAGATGCTGGAACAAATACAGAGAAGGGTAACAAGATTAGTGAATGGAACAAAGGGGTGCTCTTATGAAGAAACGCTTAAGTTTTGGAAATTACAGTGTCTGGAAACTAGGCACCAGCGAGGTGATCTGATAGAGGTGTATAAAGCCTTGAATGGTTTGAGCATGCTCAATGCTGATGGGATTCTTCCTCTTGCTCAGAATAATCACCTGAGAGGGCATAAATTCAAATTGAGGAAAGACGGATGTAGGATAGACGTGAGGAAATTTGTCTTTAGCCAGCGGGTGGTTGGTTGGTGGAACAGACTTTCATCCCTTGTCGTGGAAGTTGATAGCCTAAATAAATTTAAGGTATTTCGAACGAATGGAGGGATGAAGTGGAAGGTTTTTTTTTTTTTTTTTTTTTTTTTTGGCTGATGCTGCATAAGCTTGTTTTCTTGCATCAAATGCCTCTACTAATGCTAATGCTAATTGAAAAGATAAGATGATTGATAAAGTGAGAAATAAAGAGGTTTAAGAAGAGTGAGTGAGCTGTTTGACTGAAATAATAAGAGGGTGGAAGATAAATCGAATTGGGCATGTGATGCAAGCTTGAAGGATTGATGAAAAGAGAAGCTGAGTAGGAGAGATCCAGAGGGAAATTGAGGAAACTTATGATAGATGAATTGGGATGGGGATGGTGGATACAGTGATGAAGATGGCCGAGGATAGGGAGATGTGCAGAAGTGGTTGGTTGTATGAATGGGGTTGCCCTTGGCAGAACATAGATAATAATAAGTGGCAGTTTATTTTTATCCTATCATAATAACTACAGAACAAAACTATAGAGTAGCATTAGTTATTTCTCCTCTAAAGAAATAGCTGCTATGTTCCCACATGTTTCTGTATGCAATAAAAGTATTATTTTGGCCATAAAAAAAGAAAAAGAAAAAAAGAAACATGACCACAGTAACAGAGTATATAAATGGCAGCAATCCATTTGATTCCAAATAATTTCCATACCAAAGCAACAGCACTATACAGCAGTCTGTGAGTACAAACTGATGCACACCAAAACTAAAAATTAATGAGTAACAATAATAATTACAGTTAAATGTATAATAGTACTGAAAAACACAATACCACTGTTATATGATGATCATTTTCACATCGCTACAAATGAGCATGTAATATGAATCTCAAACTTGTAAGCAGCTGCAGTTTCAGCCATTCATGAAAAAAATGATCTGAGTTCATTTGCAAATTATAAGCTTTCTAATCATCACCTTACCTGCAAAACAAAAAAAGTATAAAAAATAAAAATTTTATGCTTTCTTTTAAAAAATTTAATAGCACATTATTCGTTAACATATGAGGGGGTATCAAAAAGTTCGTACCTGACCTAGATAAAACATCAGTAAGAAGATGCCTTTTAAATATAAGTTGTCTATACATTCAATAACTAACATGTGAAATTTCATTCCCATAGGTGGTTGTACACCAGAGGTGGAGCCCGGAATCTGAGAAAGAACGCTATGTTTGACAAAGTGGAGTATCGGGCAGTGACCAAGTTCCTGCATTTGCGGGGCAAGAAAGCTCAGGAAATTGACAAAGAAATGAAAGCTGTGTATGGGCAGAATTCTCCATCCTTTGACACTGTAAACAAGTGGAAATGGGAGTTCCAGTGCAGTTGTACAAGCATCTTTGATAAGCCACAAGAAGGAAAGCTATCAACATCCACAGACAGAGAAGGTTGCAAAGGTTGAGTAGCTGGTGCTGAGTGACAGATGTGTGACAATTCATTTCACTGCAAATGGAGTAGGAATTAGTTATGGGTCTGCCCACAGCATTTTACATGACCATCTGCACGTCCAAGGTCTCCGCATGATGGGATCCAAGATTGCTGATGCCTTTGCAGAAGGAATGTCGAACGCAGCGTTCTCACCAACTGTCAGATTTGTGTAATGCGGATGTTGAGAACTTTTTTGATCAGTTGGTGACAAATGACGAACATTGGGTGTACCAGTACGATCTGAAGTCTGATCCATTAAATGGATGCCACTTTGATTCGTCTTGGGAAGTCCTCGATGAAGTGGAATCATGGTTTCAGACAAAAAGTGTGGACTTCTATGATCAAGGCATAGACCCATAGATGGGTCTATGCCTTGACAACTGAAACAACTGATCCATAGATGGGAGAAATGTGTTACTATAGATGGAGAGTACATAGAAAAGGATTTAAAGTTCCTGTGAAGTTTCACCATTCTAGGGCTATTATTTCTAAGTAAGGGTACAAACTTTTTGATACCCCCTCATATATTTTGATTAGTTTATTCTGTAAATTTTAAGACAGTGGCATCTTTAAAAACATTCATTTGATTAATCACAAAAGGTAGTATATTTTTTAAACCATAAAATGAACTTTTTCTGAAAAGAAAGGCATAACTGCCGGTCTTATAGTGAAAAGTTCTCGGCAATATCAAAAATACAAATTTCTGAATACAGAGTTCAACAAGCAGTGAAAACTGTTAGGTTTTCTAGCAACCTATCACCAGAAATAATAACTTTTTTTTTTTTTTTTTTCAAATTTCTACCTAGTTTCAATAACTGGTTTGCATACACCATTACAAGTACAGTACTATAGTCAAGAAAATGGGAAAAGGTTAATGTTCGCAGTGCTTTACATTTCAGGAGGCAGTAATAATTCAAAATTTATAACAAAAATATGGGCAAAAACCAATAACTTTTATGTGTCAACCAGTAACATTTCATTTCTATGTACAGTATCTGCAAAACAAAAAAGTATAAAAAATTTTATACTTTTTTGTTATTTGGATACACAGAAATGACATGCTCATTCATTCCTCTGGCCAACAACAAAATAATAACCAGTGCTTCTGCTACAATATACAGTACATGGTTAGCCTACGTGACATGTATGAAAAAACATAATAATAATAATTGCTGAATTTATATTGGTCCAATTTTAATGAAGGGTCAACACACTTCTAATGAGCAAAATATAAAATTTTATGAATAACATAAAAAAAAATTACACACTGGAAGTCAAGTTATTACATGTGGACAGACGGATATACAAATAATTTTTATTGGATTTCTGTTGGTCTGATTTTAATTAAATTTGGAATGGCTCTACAAATTCTTCTAAAAATAAAAAAGGCTCAAATATAAAATTTCATGAAGATCCATCTAATGTGAGTCAAGTCATAACATGAAGATGAAAAAAAAAAAATAATAATAATAATTGCCAGATTTCTATTGGTACAATTTTAATAAACAGACAAAAAAACATGGTAAAGACAGACAAACATGGTTCATTATGCACCATGCCTAAAAAGATGTCCCAAATCCATGTGTTTTATAACTTTGTAAAGTAATTTATGTTTTCTTTTCTAAAGTAGTTTATATCAATTATTTTCAAACTATGGTGTGCATCTCGCAGTATAGGAACAAATGCTCCACTGGTAGAGCAATAAAGATTTTAAGTGCGGCACAATACAGCAATTTTTATTTCAAATAAACTTTAAACACAATTCTTTTTTAGCAGCTATGCAAAACTGGAAAATCTTGGTTGCCCAATATGTACAGTGTTACCATTTGCAAAAATTCTAGCTCTTGCTTTCAAAACTACAGGTCCACTTTACTTATTTCATTTTAACAATAGTTGAAAATTACCATGAGTATTCCATTTGGAACATCTGATATTATAATCACATTTGATACATAAATCAACCATATGATTCTTATCTAAATCGGTACTAGGGGCAAAAATATTCTGGACCAGATCATCACCAAATATTAGCATGGGATTGACAGTATGGAGCCGTTAATGGAGAATGACCACAGAGTGCTAGGGGTGGATGATGAAAACTGAAGTTACTCTTGTTAAAAGTAAGGGAAGCAGTTTCACTTTAAAAAAGGGAGGGAGCTTTGACAATCTAAGATACTAAATACACTATTGCCTGGGAAGACAGTATTGGGCAAATATAGAAATTATAAAAACAGCTTTAAAGCTGCCATTACAGAAGCCGCAAAGCATATACACTTATTGCCAAAAGTACTAAATCCTCCCCCTCCTAGGATTTAGGAAAAATTAATAATACCCATACTATCCATACATCAAAAAGAAGTATAAAAGCAACTGTGTTCATGCAAGTAAGCAGATCAACAAAATACAACAGACATATCAATGTGCTGAGCTTAGCAACTTCTAATGGGAAGGTGTTTGAAAGAGTGTTACAAGCAATCAGCAATTTACATTGCTCTAAATTACATCATTTCAACATAACACAGATTTCAAGAGGTATCACAAGAAATAAAATCTAAACAGGGGGCCCTTGCTGATTTTTTCACAACATTCCTGACCATCCTTTTAATAACAATAAGAATCCACAAGTTAGCAGGTTTTCATGCTAACAAAAAACACGACTTCTTTATTGCAAATGAGAAACCAAGGGGGTGACAGCGACATACAAAGCCTATTATCTCTAGCAGACCATGTGACAACTGATCACCACGACAGACAATGAGAAACAACCATCGGTTCAAAAGTTCTGGTTGGGATACAATATTACGAAGTCCATGAACATCATCATGGCATTGTGGAAGGAAGTCACTCATGCTACATTGAATAGTGTGTAAAAATATACGATTGGAACACATTCACAGGAACTTGCTAATTGTGTACACCAATACTAGAAGTTTCGTAAATAAATTTGATGAATTTGAGGTGTTGGACAAAACATCAAAAGCACATATTGTTGGGATATCAGAGATGTGGTGTCACACAGATATAAGGAATGCAGAACTGGAATTTGGGGAGTACAATGTGTACAGGAAGGATAGGAAGCAAGGAGGGGTTACGCTATTAGTTAAGAAACACATAAAATCCAAGGAAGTGCAGCCAGTCGACATCACTGGACAGTGCAGTGTCCAGTCAGTTTGGTGTGACTTAAGCAGTGGGAAATCAAAATTGAGAGTAGGAGTGTGTTATAGGCCTAATGACTCTGATGAGTATAATAAAAAAACTGTAGAGAGATATAGAGTGGGCCAGTAAATTTCCCGGATATTGACTGGAATTTGTGGGTTCGTCACTCACTCACACACTAGCAAGACTTTTGTGGATTTATTGGATGATTGTATTCTGCATCAGCATGTTCGGGAGGCAACTAGAGGGAGTAATAGTCTTGATCTGATTATCACTAGTGATTCTTCATGCATTAAGAATCTGAAGATAAAGGAACCACTAGGTGGCAGTGATCACAGTGTGCTCAAGTGGAATTTACTCAAAGAGGTAACTACTGTCAAGGGTAAAGGGAAGGGTTTTTGCTTTCGTAAAGGTGACAATGGAGGTCTGAGACAGTATTTAAATTCTATACGGTGGGACCAACTGATAATGTTACCAAGAGCTAATTCAAAATGGGAAGCATTCAAAGAATTAATCTTGGAATGAATCCTAGAAGATTAACCTTGGAATCAATCTTGGAGCTACTAGGCTTTACATACCAACTAAGAAATATTGTTCAAGGTTTAGGCCTAAATGGAGGTCAGATGAACTAATGAGAGATGTGGCAGAGAAGAAAAATGCATGGAACACATATAAATTAATAGGTGACATGGAAGCCTACAATAGATATAAGCTGGTCTGTAACCAAGTCACAAAGGAGGTTAGGCAGGCAAAGCATTAGCATTAGTAGAGACATATGATGCAAGAAAGCAGGCTTATGCAGCATCACCGAAAAAAAAAAAAAAAAAAATTTCCACTTCACCCGTCCGTTCGTTCTAAATACCTGTCTAGCTGAGCCTTAAATTTATTTGGGCTATCAATTTCCACAACAAGGGACGGAAGTCTGTTCCACCACCCAACTACCCACTGGCTAAAGGCAAATTTCCACATATCTATCCTACATCCGTCTTTCCTCAATTTCAATTTATGCCCTCTCAGGTGATTATTCTGAGCAAGAGGCAGAACCCCATCAGCATTGAGCATGCTCAAACCATTCAAGGCTTTATACACCTCTATCAGATCACCTCGCTGGTGCCTAGTCTCCAGACACTGTAATTTGCAAAACTTAAGCCTTTCTTCATAAGAGCAACCCTTTGTTCCATTCACTAACCTTTTTGCCCTTCTTTGTAGTCGTTCCAGCAGCTCTAAATCCTTCTTGAAATAAGGCCTCCAGACCTGTATACAGTACTCAAGGTGTGGCCTGACCATTGCCTTATACAAGGGAATAATCACCTCCTTATTCCTGCTAGAAAAATTCCTGTATATCATTAATAAGACACCATGAGCTACTCTTGCAGCCCGTCTGCACTGCTCAGAGAACTTCATATCTGCCTGCACAATTACCCTCAGGTCCTTTTCATTCTCTACCACTGTCAGTGTAGTACCACAGAGTTGATACATTGCTCTGGGGTTGCTGTTTCCCATATGTAGCACTTTACATTTGTCAATGTTAAACTTCATTTGCCACCTCTCAGCCCATCTGCTCAACCTTTCCAGATCCTGTTGCAGCAGCATAGGGTCAGTAGTACTTAACAACCCTGCCAACTTTTGTATCGTCTGCAAACTTGGACATTAAGCTTGATATACCATCATCAATATTATTTATAAATACAGAAAACAATAATTGACCCAATACTGAACCCTGAGGGACTCCACTAATAACATTAGTCCACGATGAGCAGTGTCCATTGATTACCACTCTCTGTCTTTTCCCCCTCAACCACCCCTTTATCCATAGCAGCAATTTGCCTCCAATGCCACACTGCTCCAATTTGTGCAGCAGACTTCCATGCGCAACAGTATCAAAAGCCTTTCTAAGATCCAAGTATATAATATCAAAGTTATTCCCTGCATCCAGTTCTTTTATGACTACATCATAGTATCCAATCAAATTGGTCAGGCAAGACTTCCCCTTAACAAAACCATGCTGTGTACGAGCTATAACTGAAGTGTTGTCTAGATGATCCTGCAGTGCTTCTTTAACCAGTGCCTCCATTAATTTTCCTGGAACAGAAATTAAACTCACAGGTCTATAATTACTTGTGTCAGCCTTTGTTCCTCCTTTGTGAATTGAAATCACATTTCTCCAGTCTGTGGGTACCTCCCCTGAGTCCAAGGAAGCTCTCATAATTATGGCTAAGGGTTTGCTTACTTCCTTTGCTGATTCTTTTAATATAACTGGATAGATCCCATCCACCCCAGGTGCCTTTCTTGTGTTTATCTTCAACAATTTCTCCTCCACTTTACTCTCAATTATTACAGGATTCTCTAGCTTACTGCCAGAGTTGAATACACCTCTGGCATGCCCCTCGCTGAATAACTCCTCATTTGTGAATGTTGATGCAAAATATTCATTTAGTTTGTTAGCTATCTGAGTAGGGTCATCAACAGTTGAACCATCGATATCAAGTGAACCAATCTGATTCATCCCCTTCCTTCTAGAGTTTACATAAGAAAAGAACTCTTTGCTGTTTTTCTTTACATCCTTTGCCAAAGATTTCTCGTCACCTGCCTAACCTCCTTTGTAACTTGGTTTCAGTTCAACTTATATCTATCATAGGCTTCTGTGTCACATGTTAATTTGTATGTATCCCAAGCATTATTCTTGTCTGCCATATGTCTCATGAGTTCATCTGACATCCATTTAGGCCTAAACCTTGAACAATATTTCTTAGTTGGTATATAAAGCCTAGTGGCTTCCAAGATAAGTTCTTTGAATGCTTCCCATTTTGAATTTGCTGTTGGTAACATCATCAGTTGGTCCCACTGTATAGAATTTAAATACTGTCTCAGACCATCGCAGTCGCCTTTACGAAAGCAATAACCCTTCCCTTTACCCCTGATGGTAGTTACCTCTTTGAGTAAATCCCACTTCAGCACACTGTGATCACTGCCACCTAGTGGTTCCTCTATCTGCATATTCTTAATGCATGAAGAATCACTACTGATAATCAAATCAGGAATATTACTCCCTCTAGTTGCCTCCCGAACATGCTGATGTAGAAAACAATCATCCAATAAATCCACAAAAGGGTTGCTAGTGTCTGAGTGACCAACCCACAAATTCCAGTCAATATCTGGGAAATTAAAATCCCCCATTATAAGACTCTCTGATTTTCTGGCCCATTCTATTTCCCTGTACAGTTTCTTATTATACTTATCAGAGTCATTAGGCCTATAGCACACTCCTACTCTCAATTTTGATCTCCTAGTGCTTATGTCACACCAAACTGAATCGACACTGCACTGTCCAGCGATGTCGACTGGCTTCACTTCCTTGGATTTTATGTGTTTCTTAACTAATAGCATAACCCCTCCTCCATTCCTATCCTTTCTGTAGATGTTGTACTCCCCAAATTCCAGTTCTGCATTCCTTATATTTGTGTGACACCACGTCTCTGATATCCCAACAATATTCGCCTTTGATGCTTTGAGCAATACCTCAAATTCATCAAATTTATTTACCAAATCCTAGCATTGGTGTACACACAAGTATACATGCACCTGTTCTTTTTATTAGCTATCCTAACACAACCCATGTGTTTATTTGTACCCCAATGATTCCCAGCAGTCTCTAAAATATCCTGCATCTTATTTTCCAGGCTGCGGCTCATTCCAATAGAAGCAGTGTAAGAATCACTTTCACCTCTGCCAGTGGCTACTGTTAATCTATTAGTCCTTGTATCCCCCCAAGCTAGCAGTTTTCCGACCCACATAAAACTGCCTCGATAGCATCAGCAAATATTCTTGCACCCTTTCTATTTAAGTGTATCCCATCCCTGTAGAAGCAGTCCCCAAAGGCAGATTATGAGAAATCCTTGGCAAAGGATGCAAAGAAAAACAGCAATGTTCTTTATGTGTGTAAACTCTAAAAGGAAGGGGATAAATCAGATTGGTCCACTGGATATCGATGGTTCCACTGTTGATGATCCTGCTCAGGCGGCTAACAAACTAAATGAGTATTTCGCATCTACGTTCCCACATGAGGAGTTATTCAGGGAGGGGAATGCCAGAGGTGAACTAAACTCTGGCAGTGAGCTAGATGATTTTGTAATAACTGAGAGGAAAGTGGACAAGAAATTGTTGAAGATACACATAAGAAGGGCACCTGGGACGGATGGGATCTATCCAGTTATATTAAAGGAGGCAGCAAAGGAAGTAAGCAAACCCTTAGCCAGAATCATTGCAGCTGCCTTGGACACAGAGTAGGTACCCATGGACTAGAGATGTGCAAATGTGACCCCAATTCACAAAGGAGGATCAAAGGGTGACACAAGTAATTATAGACCTGTTAATTTAACTTCTGTTCCAGGAAAATTAATGGAGGTGTTCTTGTTATTTGGTTTTTAGCGGCATTAGCAACTAAGGTCATATTGCTCCGGGGATATGCGGTGGTCACTCCCTGACCTTTCCGCACCCTCCGTATTTGGTGGTCACGAGCTTGAATCCCGGTCTAATCAAGAACCGTGTGCTACGCACTGCTTCTCCTGCCCACCTGGCTATGGAGGCGTCATTAATGGAGACACTGTTTAAAGAAGCACTGCAGGATCATCTAGACAAGACTTCAGTTATAGCTCGGACACAGCATGGGTTTTTTAAGGGGAAGTCTTGTCTGACCAGTTTGACTGGATACTATGATATGGTTACAAAGCTACTGGATTCTGGGAATAACTCTGATATCATATATTTGGATCTTACAAAGGCTTTTGATACTGTTGCTCATGGAAGACTGCTGCACAAATTGGAGCAGTGGACATTGGAGGCAAATTGCTGCTATGGATAAAAGGATGGTTGAGTGGGAGAAAACAGAGTGGTAATCAATGGACACTACTCTTTATGGACTAATGTTATTAGTGGAGTCCTTCAAGGTTCAGTGTTGGATCCATTGTTGTTTTCTGTATTTATAAATGATATTGATCAGGCTTAATGGCTTAATGTCCAAGTTTGCAGACGATATCAGGCTTAATGTCCAAGTTTACAGACAATACGAAGGTTGGCAGGGTTGTTAATGACACCAGTGACAGTACACTGCTGCAACTGGATCTAGAAAAGTTGAGCAGATGGGCTGAGAGGTGGCAAATGAAATTTAACATTGACAAATGTAAAGTACTATGTATGGGAAGCAGTAAAATAACATATCAGCTCTGTGGTACTACACTGACAGTGGTGAGAATGAAAAGGACATGGGGCAATTGTGCAGGCAGATATGAAGTTTTCTGAGCAGTGCAGACAGTCTGCAAGAGTAGCTCATGGTGTCTTGTCAATGATATACAGGAATTTTTCTAGCAGGGATAAGGAGGTGATTATCCCCTTGTATAAGTCGATGGTCAGGCCACACCTTTAGTACTGTATATACAGGTCAGGAGGCCTCATTTTAAGAAGGATGTAGAGCTGTTGGAATGAGTACAGAGAAGGGCAAGATTAGTGAATGGAACAAAGGATTACAAAGAAAGGCTTAAGTTTTGCAGATTACAGTGTTTGGAGACTAGGCACCTGTGATGTGATCTGATTGAGGTATAAAGCCTTGAATGGTTTGAGCATGCTCAATGCTGATAGGACTCTTCCTCTTGCTCAGAATAATCACCTGAGAGGGCATAAATTCAAATTGAGGAAAGACAGTTGTAGGATAGATGTGCGGAAGTTTGCCTTTAGCCAGCGGGTAGTTGATTGATGGAACAGACTTCCATCTTTTGTTGTGGAAGTTGATAGCCTAAATAAATTTTAGGCTGAGCTAGACAGGTATTTAGAATGAACGGAGGGGTGAAATAGTAGTGGGTTTTTTTTTTTTTTTTTGGCTGATGCTGCATAAGCTTGCTTTCTTACATCGTATACCTCTACTAATGCTAATGTGACCAAAATTCATTTACATATTGTGAAATTGGGAAATGCTGACACAAGTAATGTGGTGAAAGTGTTAAACTGACATCAAGGATCTGACTGAGATTGAGCTAAAAGGGTAAGAGTGCAGGAGGAAGAGAAAAGGAAAGCAAAGCAGCACAAGTAAAGCAGCTCAGGACAAAAAGGATGACTGAGGCACAGTTTCTTTAAGAAAGGGATGGCCATTCCCGTGGAAGATGATCCAAACATACCTTTAGCCAGCAGGTGGTTCACTGTTGGAATAAACTTCCATCTGTCATTATGCAAGTTGATAGCTTAAATAAATTTTAGAAACTGGACAAACGTTTAGAGTGAATGGATGGGTGAAATGGGAAGGGTTTTTTTTTTTTTTTTGCTGATGCTGTATAAGCTTGCTTTCTTGGATCATATGCCTCTACTAATGCTAACATGGAATGGAACAGCAAGTTAGTTCATTAGAGAACTGAGTGTATTTTGTGCTACTGTATCAAGAAGAAGCAAAATTCTCTTCAAACATCTATTCTTGGTTTCTCAAAACATGAATGTAATTTGGTATAGCCAATATAGTATTAAAATATATATTAACATATTAAATTTACATAAACATATATTAAATAATATATGTTTATGTAAATGTACATGTGTATTTATTTACACATGCATTTTTATTGTTTTCTTGTTTAAGACTAATTTGTTTAATTTTTATTTTTAATGGGTCATTAAATACAGCTTAAATTAAATCTGTACTCTGGAACACACTTCCCTTTATAACATAAATGTGCATGCAAACTCAGAGTATGAAACTCTGCTCATATGCAGCTGACCCTCCCTCCCTGATTCAAACTTATGTTCATGACTCATAGCTTGTCCACTTCATGATGGTAATTAGTAACGTGTGAGAGAGGAAGGGAAGGAATGGAAAGGTTGCACATCCCCTTTGATGTTGAACCTTTCCATTCTTTTTCCATTCAGCTTTTTGTTCAGATGTATAAGAATTCTGTACTTTAACTAGATTATATCTAATGGATTAATAAGGACAATAACATGTTCTTTAGCTTAAATACAGCCTGCCCTAAAGGTGCACACGTAATGAAAATGGATTCAGCCTAACAGTAATTGAAAATTTATGTACATTCAATTTACAAACAAAGTTAATATACATACTTACATGGTTTATATGATTCAACCTAGTTTTACCTAAGTACATGGGTTTTCTATGGGGGAACACCAACTTATGCAAATTCTCGCTTACAGAGAAATACCATTAACCTAACCTTCATGTACTTTGAAATGACAAAATGTGAGCAATTTATATCCATTCAATATGTGTCACTGTTTTTAGGACCATATCCACAACATAAATCAAAGACTACCTATATGCATATTCTGTCAGTCTTCATCGAATACTGTCTCCCAGAAGTTCAGTGAGGTCAGAGGAATAAGGAGTTGCATAGCAATGACTTGCCTGCTGCAAAACCCATTGTAACTTGTTTGTCCCTGGAATGTTAGAAAGCTGCATTAAGAAGGGACAAATCACACTCCATGGTCTTTAAAACTAATGACCATGTTTGGGTCTGGTGAATACCCCAAAAACATCGATACCAGCGTGTGTCTTTCCAACTGTGTAGTTTGAAAGAGATGTTGTCACCATCTTAGATTATTTCCGTGTTCCTGGAACAAAGAATGTCATGTGATATATTGACATTCTGGATAATTCCACTTTTCATAAATGTGGCAGCACTGTGGGGTGGACCTTTCTACTTCAGCATGACAATACACCATATCACAGTACACAGTCTGTGATGGTTTGAAGAGAAGAATTCCCAACTTAACTACACTAAACACCTTTAGGTGTTTAGTGTAGTTAGGTTGGGAATTCTTTGGGACTAACTGGATCAACGCAGGAATAAAATGGAATTGCAACTTTGGGCTTGATAATCAGTCGCTGAATTTACTACTTTGTTGAAGGAGGAATGGATCAAAATACCTCTTTCCTGTTATCAAAAACTGGTTCAAAGTCAATCAACATGGATACAGTGTTTAATTAATACGAAAGATGGGCCAACACGTCATTAAATATTGTAAATTTAATAATGGTGATTTTGATTTGATTGAGGTGTTTTAAGGCCTTGAATGAATTGAGTAAGCTGAATGTGAATGGCATTCTTCCTCTTGCTGATACTACATATGTGAGGGGGCATAAATTTAAGTTGGGGAAGGATGGTTGTAGAACAGATGTGCAGAATTTTGCCTTCAGCCAGCAAGTGGCTGATTGTTGGAATAGGCTTCCATCTGTTGTTGTGGAAGTGGATGGTTTCAATAAGTTCAAGGAAGACAAATTCGTGGAGGGTAAGGATAGGTGAAGTGTGTGTGTGTGTGTGTGTGTGTTATTTTTTATTTTTTGGCTGATGCTATATAAGCTTGCTTTCTTGCATCATTTACCACCACCACCACTACTACTACTACTACTACTATATTGATAAAAAAGGCTCTTTGAAACATGCATGCATCTCGTTACTTTTCATAATACAGTATACCATTAATTCAGTGGCCATGGCACCCAAAATATAGCAAAAACAGTGGCAGTTTGCCTGTCAGGTGCCAAACTTTCTTTAATATTTTGAAAATGTTTGGGAATTTTTGAATTTTGTTTAAGCAGTGCCAATATTTCATCTTTTCTTAATGGATTGATAGTTACTGAATATATTTTTTAAGTTTAATAATATGTGTGAAGTCTGCACGTGACTTTATTAACAGGAGACAAACAAGTAACACATCTGCTTCTGATGGTTGATGGAAACACACTGAGGTACACAGCAGGTAAATGCTTGTTTATTGCCCATCCAACGAGCGGTAAGCTTAGCGCGCAATTCAAATCTTTTTCAACTATCACATAAAATAAGATCGCGTTAACTGGAAATTTGCATCGTGTAAAGCAAAAAGTGGTATAATTTTTTCAAATAGCAGTAATTGAAAAATGCATTAATCAAACTCGCATTATGCGAGGCCTAGCTGTATGTATGTATGTATGTGTGTATATATATATATATATACACTGAAAGGACAGAATTCATGGGATACCTGGTTCCTGGGCAACACAACGCTGTCACCCCCTCTCGCTAGTGGACGAACCCACCACTTGGCAGATATATAGGTACACAGCATCCACATAGATGGTTATTCAATGTTAGTATGGATAAATGTCGTGAGTTAACCAACTTTGAAACAGGAATGATAGTGGGTGCCCGATGCATAGGTCACTCTATTGCTTAGGTGGTTCAGAAATTGCACTATCCCCATTCAACAGTATCAAGAGTGTATCGAGAATATGCCATTTTCAGAATAATATCTCATCGTGGACAGTGCTGTGGGCGGAGAAAGGTGGTGGATGAACGTAGGCATCGACATCTGTCTTGCACTGTTTCAGCCAACCAGAGAGCGACAGTGGCACAAATCATCGCTAACTTCTATGAAGGAGATGCCAGAAACGTCTCCACCAAGACCATCAGGCAATCATTAGCCGCAACAGGTTATGGGGGCCGCCGACCCATCAGAGTCCCATTGCTAAAACCACGACACAGGACTCTACGCCTCAACTGGGCGAAAGAACACCAGCTTTGTTTGTTTGGTTTGGTTTGGATTTTAGTGGCGCATTAGCGACTAGGGCTATAATGCGCCAAGACCACGAACACCAGCACTGGACCTTGGATGATAGGAGACAGGTCTCCTGGTCCAATGAGTCCCGTTTCCAGTTATTTTGAGCGGATGGGAGGGTGTGTATCTGGTGGAAACTGCATGAAGCTATGCAAGGAACTGGTCAGGCAGGTGGATGGTGGGTAATGGTCTGGGGCATGTTCACTTGGCACACATTGGGACCTCTGGTACATCTAGACACATCACTGAAAGGTCCAGGTTACATGTCCATTCTTGTAAACCATCTGCATTCCTTCATTGTCATTGCGCACCCACAGGGCAACGGACTCTTCCAGCAGGACAATGCACCTCCCCACAGAGCCATGGTGACTAGAACATGGTTTAAAGAGCATTCTGCAGATTTTACCACCATGGAATGTCCTCCCCGTTCACCAGACATGAACCCTGTGGAGCATCTTTGGGATGCTGTGGAAATGTCCATTTGAGCTTTGGACCCTCCACCAAGGAATGGGATGGAATTATGGACAGCGGTGCAGGAAGCATGGATGGAAATATTTGTGGAATGCTTCTGTGAACTAGTGGACTCAATGCCTCACCATGTGACTGTCCTTATCAGGGCGAGAGGTGGCTACCCATTACTAAGCAGGTATCCCATGATTTCTGTCCACTCAGTGTATATATATTCCATTATTTTAGATTGCATGCCAGATGCTGGCCATGTTTATTAGGTTGGCACTGTTAGCCATGATTATCTACCATGGTTAATTAACCATGGTTGATAATTAGGTTGGTGTCATTTAGAGAGATGCCACTAGATGTCGACTGCCATTCTTGGCCACCTGGCGTTCTGAACCGGGTGTCCTAACTCGGTTCATTTTAAACCTCCTCCCCCTGGTAGGGAGGGAGAGGGGATGTGTTTCTGTCTGCCCCTCCCTACCACCCCTTTTCTCCTGGTGGGGCACATCCCCACTGACCTTTCTAGGGTTGTTTTCCCAATCATCCCCATACTTCTATTCCCCCTTCAGTCTTCACTCCTACTCTAACTGAATATACATTTTTTTGGGGAGTTTGTTTTTTTATATATAGGCCCTTGCCACTGAAATCTTAGGAAATCAGGTGGCAGAACCTTCCAGAGTACTTCTAATGCAATCCCTGTACACCTGACCTGCCTCCTTGGGACAAAGTGTGGGCAACGGGGGATCCCACTGGGGGCCCAACGGCTAAAAGGTCAGAGAAACAACGCAACATACACCTTATACTTTTTAATATCTCTGGCCTTCAAGTTCTGTGTTACACAAAGATGGTGGAAATCCCTAGACTGTTAGACAATGAACACTTTTCACTTCAAAAAAAATCCACACAGAATCATCATGGGGACTTCAGATATTGATAAAATGAATCACAAAAACGTGCCATTCTTTTTCAACATCAGTACCCAAGTTTTGCAACTACATTTTGTAAGTAAGAAATTTATACTTTTCATACAGTGTTTAAAGTTGATGATTTTTACTGTTCTCAGGCACAAAGAGCAGGGAACCCAGCCAATTCGGATTTACAGGTTTCTCAACAATGATATAGAAGAATTTTTCCAGCAGAGACAGGAAGGTAATCATACCATTATATAAGGCAATGGTTAGGTCACATCTTGAGTACTGCGAGATGGGTAGAACAAGATTATTCAGAGACACAAAAGGGTACCTTTCCCAAGAAAGACTTCAGTTCTTCAAATCGAAGCATCTGGAAACTAGGTTTGTGGGAGGAGACCTCATTGAAGTGTGCAGAGCCTTAAATGGATTGTACATTAGATCCCATCAACATTTAATGAGTAAATTAAATGCTGATGGTATCTTAACTGGATGACAGACAAAATGTGACATAAATTGAAAAAGAATGGTTGAGAGACTATGAAACTTTCCAAAGCATCATAGTCCCTCAACCATCCTTTTTCCCTGTTGGAACAAACTTCCATCTGTTGTTTGGAAAGTGGGTAGTTTTGAATAAATCTAGGAAAGAATGAAGACAAATTATTAGAAGGGATGGTTAGATGAGGTGTGTAGGGTATTTTTTTCTGTTTTTTGGCATCATATAAACTTGTTTCCTGGAATCATTAGCCAGTGCTAATAGAATTAATAATAATACTGCTAAATCAGCACATGAACACACACTTCTACAGACAAATAACACAATATAGACATGAGCAACAAGCCCCTGTGCCATTATGTAATGATGGCAAAAGCAGTTAGATTAAAGAGACAAGGAAATCCAAATTATTATCTAATGGCATAGGGGCTTGTTGCTCATGTCGATATTGTGTTATTTGTCTGTAGCAGTGTATTCATGTGCTGATTTACATGTATTAAGGACAATAATCATTTCAAATATTTCTAGTGACACAAATAATCACTTCATATATGTATGAAGTAATTATTTATATATATAATCATCCCTCAAATTGCACAGGGGTAATTTTCCAGGAAAACACCATGCAGCCCAAATCCGTGCAATGCGAAATGCAGTTTATATGACATAGTGAGGGTTCCGTACTGGTACACAAAAAAAAATTAAATTTAAAAAAAATTGTCTTCAATTGGCAAGAAAAAAATGACAAACATGTCCATAAAATTAATCATGCTAATACGCACCTCTAAATTTTTAATCTAAATTCATTGCTTCTTCATTGCTGCTTTCCTGTGATAAAATTGAAACAGTATCCGGCAAATTTTTGGAAAAAAATAGTTAAAATTGTTTACTTAGAAGCACGCTTTTCTCTATAAATTTCTTCATAAGGAACTCAGGCTAATGATAAAGTTCTGTGAAAATTTAAACTCCTCTACAAATTAGGATCCATATCCAGAGCTTCTTGGCTAAGCTGATTTGCAAGTCTTAAAAACTCAGCTAGTCTCTTCGCAGTCAAATTTTTGTGTGCATCTTCTTTGTTTTTATCATTTTTGTTATCTTCTTCACATTGTGAAAAAATATCATCCACTGATAATTGTTCTCTATGAGATTCAAGGACTTCTGCGATATCTGCGGGTTCCAGTTCTTCAAATTCTTCTCCACTAATCATTTTGCCAATTCTCATAATCTCAACTACCGCCGGCATTTCGACAGTGGCTTCTTTAGTACAGCTTTGTGGCCACAGCTTTTTCCACACTGCATTCATTGTTGAATTCTTAACTTCACCCCACGCAAACTCAGCATTTTTTACAGCATCAAAGCATGTTATAATTCCACCAATAATCTTGATTTGAAAGATTGCCCATTCTATCAGTAGCTTCTAACAATTGTAAAAAAGATCTTCTTGGGTAATAAAGTTTAAAGGAAGCTATAACACCTTGGTCCATTGGCTGAATTAACAAACTTGTATTTGCTGGAAGAAAGGTAACTTTCACATTTGGGTGCAAAGCACAACGATTTTCTGATATATCAAGTAGTAGAGGTTCACACTTAAAGTCATCCTCTGCATTTTCACATAACAAAAGTGTTAACCTATCTTTTGCAGCTTTGAAACCTGGAGCAGTTTTCTCTTCTTTTGAAATGAATGTTACGCTTGGCAAATGTTTCCAAAATAAGCCAGTCTAATCAGCATTAAACTTGACTTACTAGATAGCCCTTAATCGCCATAGCATCCTTTAGAGAAGCAGCTTCCATATCTGCACTGGCTGCTTCTCCCATTAATTTTAAATTGTAAAGACTGACGTTTTTTAAAATTTTCAAACCAACCCTTAGTGGCCTGAAAGACATCTGCATTGGATGGAACAGCTTCTTCTTCTTGCAGGTGATTAAAAATTTGCAGAGCTTTGGCACAAAAATATCTGAACTAAGAGGCATTCCTCTTAGCACGGTACTAAGTACTATAGGTTCTAATACCTCTCGTGTTTGGGGTTCACATAAAAAAAAAAAAATTCTTTTTTGATTAAGATCTTCTATCCAGAAAGAAAATAATTTTTCAGTTTTCTTTATTAACAGATTTCTCACTTTTGTAGTGCTTTTTGCAGCCAATGATGTGGAACAAATAACTGAACTTTTAATTTTCTCAGCATTTTCCCTAATTCGTCAAATGCCAGATTCATTTATGCTGTCTTGGCCAACGTCACAAACCTTTTGCTATTTTCTAACTCCTTAACGATTTCTAATTTTTCCTCTAAACTAAATTTTTTTTTTTTTTTATAGCTTTCTTCATTTTAGGCACAAATTAAACTGTATAGACAAGATACTGTCTATACAGTATCTTATCTCACTTTATACCGTATAGGCAAGAAATATTAAATCAGCACAAGCAATGCTTACTGATTCACACAAAACACTATGTTGCACAAACCAGAAAAAGATTCTGTCTGAACAGCTAACATAGGATAACTGATGGAGGGGGTTCCAGAATTAGGAAGTTGTTTCAAAAATAACCAGACTAACTAAGTTAAACTAACAAGTCTATAATTACTTGTGTCGCCCTTTGATCCTCCTTTGTGAATTGGGGTCACATTTGCACTTCTCCAGTCCATGGGTACCTCCCATGAGTCCAAAGAAGCTCTCATAATTATGGCTAAGGGTTTGTTTACTTCCTATCCGCCTCCTTTAATATAACTGGATAGATTCCATCCACCCCGGGTGCTTTTTTATGTTTATCTTCAACAACTTCTCCTCCACTTTCCTCTCAGTTATTACAAAATCATCTAGCTCACAGCCAGAGTTTAATTCACCTCTGACATTCCCCTCCCTGAATAACTCCTCATGTGTGAATGTAGATGCAAAATACTCATTTAGTTTGTTAGCCACCTGAGCAGGATCATTAATATCCAGTGGACCAATCTGATTCATCCCTTTCCTTCTAAAGTTTACATAGGTAATTCTTCCACTTGGTCATCGGTCTGCTTCTTCTGGGGCTTTGAGCAGACCGATAACCAGATAAAAAGAATGTCTCATACCTACTCGTTTCTGTTGTCCCCATTCCAGTTTTGCCTGATTTTAATTTTTAGATGATCGTATAGAAATTAAATGAGAAGTGCTAATAAATGAGAAAAGATAATGTGTTAAATTTAAATTTTGTAAAAATAGTGTCAGAATCAGCAAACTGGGATGGGCGACACAAAGCCCAACGGGTATGTATCAGATTAAATGAGAATAGGTTCTTACTTACTTCTTGTACTGTGGTGGTCAGACTGAAAAAGAGATCAATTCCCACCTTGTGGTTGTTTTATGTGTGCTGATTAAATGATAGTGCACAGCCATGCTTTTCATTGACTATGGTGTGATGGTGAAATTGCTGTAGGCAATATGCTCTATGTCAATGCAAATGTTCTGATTGCCTTGAGAGGATTTTTAAGTAAAAGAAGTGTTAGTATGATTAAATACAAGAAGTATGTTAATGAAAAAGTGTGTTAATGAAAATAAATAGGAAATGCTATTCCCTGGACAAGGTCCGGTATAGCTTTTCTAAAGCATAACAACCCATGTATGTCCGAGGGGATAACTATATACATATTTACAGCCTCCTTCAATGTGAATTTTCACCCTGTGTCTCTAAGTTTTATAATATGTTTGTAATTAACTGAAGGGATATGAATGTTATTATGTGTTTAAAATAATACCTTAGGCAGGATTATTCTGTTGCTGGGAATTTGATGCAAGTTGATAAATTGCCAATTATTAGATTGTGTTTTGGGGGTGGGGGTCAGCCGGGTTACAGTGCAGTTAGACGACGAGCCTCTTCTGAGCGCAATAACTCTGGTCACTTATAATATTTTTATTGTTCTATTGTTTGGGGTTTATGTTTTTATTATTCTAATATTTGGAGGGGTTATTTTTGGACATCCGGATTACAGTGCAGTCAGACGACGAGCCTCGTCTGAGCATAAACCGGGGAATCAAAATTGGGAAGTCATTTCTCTGGGCAATATTCTATATCTTAGTTTGATGAAGAACACTGGTTTTTAAACAACCAGGCAAAGATGGGCTATGGGCCATTTATTGGTGCTTTCAAACATAAGTTCTAAACGGGTTCAGTGTATTTTCAATAACTGTATTGGGACTGGCATTGGGGTGGTGTAGGTTGAGGTTCACAAGTATGGCTGTTTTAATATGATGTCTGCTGTAATTGGCAGGCATATTATTCATGATGAGAATATCTATCAGTTTTTATTGCTTCCGTCATGTTATTTAGATTATTGCAGATGTGTATTAACCTGTTTCTCTGATATCTAATAGTGTTGCCATGGATATGTTTAGCCAAATTGCTCTCCCAGTTGGTAAGCTTTATAGCTGGGAAGCTAAAATGGTCTCTCTTATCATAATGTCGAGTGTAAACATTGTCATTGGTGATGGTGATTTGGCTGTTGAGATAGAAAGCTTGTAGGTTGTTATCCGGGTTGGTGCATTCTATGGTTAAGTCTGCGAGATAAATTTCCATGGCTATAATGTCGAAATTAATAACCAGGACATCATCAATGTATCTGCAGAATATAATTTCCTCTTAGATATTTTCGAAATAATGCAGGTAGAGGTTGGCTATGGAGCAAGAAGTACTGACCCTAATATCCACTCCCCTACTTTGCATGTAAATGCTGTCTCCCATAAGTACATAATTGTTTTTGACACTAAGATTAATAAGGTCATGCCAATACTGTTTATTACATCCCATTATATTCTGATAAGTTTCATAGTAGTATAAAAGAACTTTTTTTAAATTGTCGTGTGAAATACTGGTGAAAAGGTTTTTAAAATCGTAAGTGTATAGACTTCTGATTCTATTGTTTTTGATGTAGTCTAAATAATTTATGGTTGGCTATAATATTTAATTTGTTCTCCACTAAATTACTAGATGGTTTTATATAGCTGTTTCTGCCAGAGGTGACGAACCTTTTTCCAATTGGGACTTTATGGAATTTAAGGATCCAATATACAAAAGGGTATCTTGTATTATCTATTTTTAATTTGATTTTTTTGTGAATGGGCTATAAGTTTTTTGGTAATGCAGCTTAGGTGTGGAGTTGACGAGCTTATATGTATCGCTGTGGTCCATCTCCTCTTTAAACGTGTCTATGTAGAATTTTTTGCATGTAACACTGAAGTTGTTATTGGCCTTACTGTGTAATTACATTTGTAATGACAAATTTATTTTATAGTTCTTTCGTTTTATAATTCATTCTTTTAAGGTTGTATTGCTTAATGTATCTTTGGCGTGGTACGATTTCTTTGAATGTAGCCAGGATAAGTTCGGTAGAAGTATTTATCCAACTATGAAACGCTTCTACTGGTGTGTTGAATTTGTAGGCAGTTTTAAAGGCAAATATTAGAAGATCCATGTAAATAGAGTTGAGTGTGTTTTTTATGTTGGCTTGGGTGTTGGGTCTGAATTTAGTTCCCTTTTTCATAATCTCTCTTAGGGTATGGTCCTCTAAAATGTTAAGGTTGCCTGTAATGATATGATTGTAATGAGGTTCTATGTATTTTTTATATTTGTTTTCCTGGCAGTAACAGGGTTGATCTGTGGTGTTCATATTAGCAATGGTGTTTTTGTAGTTACATATAGCCATCCCTATTGGCTTGTTGTATCTGTGTCTGATTTCTATGTTGATATTTTTTATGGGAAGGTATGCCTTAGTTTTATTCATGATATCTCGATGTTGACATAGTCAAATGAATGATTTTTTTTTTTTTGTTAGTTGTTGGCGCGTCGGCTTCTGTGGCCATAATGCACCTCCCAAAGTTTCTGCACTACTCTGATCCAAGCCTGAGGCGGGATTCAAACCCGCGACCTTTGGGTTGTCAGGCAGGTACTTTACCCACCTGGCTAGTCCAGTCAGCAAATGAACGATTAAGGAATTTTATAATGCAGTATTCTTTTGTTGTTCTAACTGGGTAATCAATTCCGATTCTGAATTTAAATATATCTTCCCTTAGATTAGAATCCCTAAATTCTAAATTCCATTAAGTCCCAACTGGAAAAAGGTTTGTCACCTCTGGCAGAAACAGCTATATAAAACCATCCAGTAATTTAAAGGAGGACAAATTAAATATTATAGCCAACCAACTCACTAATACTAAATTTATCTCCAATACCAGAAAATATTTGGACTACATCAAAAACAATAGAATCAGAAGTCTATACACTTACAATTTTAAAAACCTTTTCACCAGTATTTCACCCGACAATTTAAAAAAAGCTCTTTTATACTACTACAAAACTTATCAGAATATAATGGGATGTAATAAACAGTATTGGCACGACCTTATTAATCTTAGTGTCAAAAACAATTACGTACTTATGGGAGACAGCATTTACGTGCAGAGTAGGGGCGTGACTATGGGGGCCAGTACTTCTTGCTCCATAGCCAACCTCTACCTGCATTATTTTGAAAACAATATCTAAGAAGAAATTATATTCTACAGATACATACATTGATGATGTCCTGGTTATCAATTTCGACAATTTTGACATTACAGCCAAGGAAATTTATCGCACAGACTTAACCATAGAATGCACCAACCCGGATAACAACCTACAAGCTTTCTATCTCAACAGCCAAATCACCATCACCAATGACAATGTTTACACTCGACATTATGATAAGAGAGACCATTTTAGCTTCCCAGCTATAAAGCTTACCAACTAGGAGAGCAATTGGGCTAAACATATCCATGGAAACACTAATAGAAATCACACAAAAGGGTTAATACACATCTGCAATAATATAGATAACATGACGGAAGCAATAAAAAAAACTGATAGATATTCTCATCAAGAATAATATGCCTGCCAATTACAGCAGACATCATATTAAAGCGGCCATACTTGCAAACCTCAACCTACACCACCCCAATGCCAATCCTAATACAGTTATTGAAAATACACTGAACCCGTTTAGAATTAATGTTTGATAGCACCAATAAGTAGCCCGTACGCCATGTTTTCCTGGTTTGCAGAGGATACAGAGGTTGGCAGGGTTTGAATGACAGTAATGGCAGTGTGCTACTGCAACAGGATCTAGAAAATCTGGGCAGATGGGCTGAGAAGTGACAACTGAAGTTAAAACCTTGACAAATGCAAAGTACTGCATATGAGTAGAAGTAACCCCAGAGAAACGTACCAACTGTGTGGTACTACACTTAAGGTTGAAGAAAATGAAAAAGACCTGGGAGTAATTGTGCAGTCAGATATAAAGTTTTCTGAGCAATGCAGAGAGGCTGCCAGGGCAGGTCATGGGGTTTTGTCAATAATATATAGGAATTTTGCTAGCAAGGAAAAGGAGGTGATTGTCCCTCTGTATAAGCCAATGGTCAGGCCACACCTTCAGTACTACATACAGGTCTGGAGGCTTCATTTTAGTAAGGATGTAGATTTGCTTGAGTATGTACAGAGAAAGGCAACAAGATTGGTGAGGGGAATGAAGAGATCCTCTTACAAAGAGAGGCTTAAGTTCTAAATTGCAGCTGCTGGTGACTAGGCATCTGCGAGGTGATCTGATTGAGGTGTATAAGGCCTTGAATGGGTTGAGCACGCTGAATTCTTATGAGATTCTTCGACTTGTTCAGATTACGAACCTAAGGGAGCATAAATTCAAATTGAGGAAAGACATGTAGAATAGATCTACAGAAATTTTTCTTTAGCCAGCTGGTGGTTAATTGCTGGAACAAACTTCTATCTGTCGTTGTGGAAGTTGATAGGCTAAATAAATTTAAGGAGGAACTGGACAAACATTTAGAGGGATTTGTTTTGTAAATTTTTTTTTTTTTTTTGGCTGATGCTGCATAAGCTCATACACTTGCTTTCTTGCATCACATGCCACTACTTTTTTTTCCTATTGCCTAACTGGTAATTTGTGTAGTGTATATGGGTTCAACCACTTCAAGCCTCCAATAAGAAAAGTGGTGGTATTGCACCGGTTGATGAGAGTCATCTACCACCTAGTACTGCCTTGTAACATAGAGGGGGCTGCATTCCTCCATGTGGTGTGGGTGCAACACCTCGACCTCTGCTTACGTTGGTTCACACCTGGGTGGTCACCCACCATGTACTTGTGCATGGAGGTTATACCTTGGATTACTAACAGTCCTACCATCGTGAAGGTGCAAGCAGAGGATTTGGCTGTCACAGACCGTCCGGACTTCGCCGAAATTGGGTCCACTTGACTTGAGTGTCACCCGAATATCAGTTCCAGCAGCGTTTTAGACTCCCAGGTAGCAAGTACAGCTTGTCTGGCATAACTGAGGGAATATCTGTGACAATCTCAAGGACCCAATGGTTATCCAGTTTTCTCTCTGATCACTCACTGAGGGTGATGGTAGATGGCTCTCTGTGTTCTAACTCTTCCACTAATGCCGGTTTTCCCCAAGGTTCAGTTCTTTCCCCCACTCTTTTCCTCTTGTATATTAATGACCTTCTTCCACTGACTGGAAATCCTATCCATAGTTTTGCCGATGACAGCACATTGTATTCCACTTTCCATTTTGAGAAACCTTGCCCTGCTCAATCAGCTTCAACTTTTCAAATATATGCCACCAATTCCTTAAATGCCGATCTCCAGGTAATTCTCCAGTGGGGCAAAGACAACTTAGTTGATTTCAATTCTTCTAAAACTCAGTTTTGTCTTATATCTAGCAAAAAGGATTCTTCTGCTCCTATGCTTATCTTTGGTGACATTCCGATTTCTAGGCAAAATGATATATCTCTTTTGGGGATTACCCTGACTTCTAATCTTTCTTGGCACCAGCACATTACAAATATTTCTTCCTCTGCATCTAAAAAACCTGGTTTTCTCTTTTGCTCTTGGCGTTACTTTACTTCCAAACAGCTGTTCACTCTTTACAAATCGCAAATCCGACCTACCATGGAATATTGTTCCCACATCTAGGGCGGTGGCCCCAAAACCTCTCTCAGGCTTCTTGATTCTGTTCAGAAAAGGGCAGTTAGGTTAATTAATGACTCCTCTCTAACAGAGTCCCTCTACTCTCTACTCTCTGTCTCATAAATGTACTGTTTCTGCTGCATGCCTTTTCTACACATTTCTGCTGCTTGCCTTTTCTACAGATACAGAGTATTTTTGGGTCTAACGGCACCAGGGATTTACCCCATCTCCGCGTATGTTATTTGTATCGAGGACAGTACGCTGTCAAGGCCAGAGGTTTAAAAGTGTGTGGGTCATGTGTTATGTAATATGTTGTGCCCCTTGTTCCTGTGGCTTGTTAGCCGCCAGGCCCCAAATGGGACCTGTCGTTTACGTACTCCGCCACGTGGAGGCCAGCCAGGTGTTCCCTTAAAGTTTGCTCTGGCAGGTCCTACCACCTATTTTCCTGAGATTTCAGTGGCTAGGACCTTAAAAAAAAAAAAAAAAAAAAAAAAAAAAGAATATATATATATAAAAAAATAAATAAAAAATAATTAAAATAAAAATTCTTCTTTTCTTTTGGGCACAGATGGTACGTACGTTACTTAGAGGGGCTATAAGGGATAAGCGCTGGAGGTGATAAGATTTCCTAATAGGTCGGGCATGAATTTTGGTGTTTTAAATTTGTACATGTGGGGCAGGTGCTGTTCTAAGGAGAAAGAGATGGGAGGGGAGGTAGAAGACTGGGGGGTTGGAAATTGAAAGTAAGGGGTCTATAGGGAAGATGACCCCTGTTGAAACAGTGGGGCATGCCCATGCCCCACCAGAGGAGAAAGAGGGGTGACAGGAGGGGGAGAAGACAGCAGTCCATCCCCCCCCGCCGCTAGGGAAAGAGGAGTAAAAAGCAGGCTAGACAGAGCCGGGGCACTATATGGCATCATAAGATGCAATCTTCAAGGTCCGAGTCCAAGTTGCAATCTTCGTCTTTGCATTGGTCCGGTGGAGGTCCAAGTCCAGAAGTCAGGTCAAGTTTGTTACGTTCATGTGTTGTTATCTGCTTCAGGTGGTCACTAGTTCAGTGTTTCACAGTCATCTCAGGTAGTTATGTTTGTGTTTTCATAGGTTAGTGATGATGTGGCAGGGATCTTTGTCTTTCAAAGAGTTCGCGGGCAAAGACGGTGAAAGCCCGGTAATTATCTTCTTCTTGCAATATTATTTCTTCTCGGTCTTTTAGCAAGAAGTTGATGCGTGTATATAGCTGACATCTGAGGTCCTCATAGTTGTCACAGTCATGGATAAGATGTTCTCAGGTTTCCTCCTGACCGCAGTTACAGCTCGGGTTGTCGGAGATTCCCAGCTCGTGGAGTTTCCCTCTGAAGGAGCCGTGTCCCGTAAGAAGGAAGGTGGTGTGCAAGCCAGGGGAAAACCAGGACGGGAAATAGGATATTTTCTATGGGTACTATTCTTCTGAATTGGCTTCTATAATTCCCACTCTCTCTTTCAAAACAGTCCGAACACGTGCCGCAACCAGCCAACATCCATTTACTGTCCTACTTCAAACTCACAGAACCAACTTTTCATCTTCCTCGTTTATTCATTCAACTGCCATTTTCTGGAACAACCTTCCTTCAAACATATTTCCTGAAAATTACAGTCTACAGAAGTTCATGTCTAATATCAACAAATAACTTCTTTCGTCTTCTCAACCTCCAACCAAAGCACAGTACTAAGTACTATAGATTCTAATACCTCTCGTGTTTGGGGTTTTCATAAAAAAAAAAAATCTAGTCAACAATTATCCTTTCTTAACTTAATATGTAACTTAGTACATACATAACTTAGTAACTAAGTATAGTATAAAAAAACACATCAAACAAGTCAACCCACAGAAACCCAGTTTCCAAACACTGTACCTGTTAATAAGAATATCCCTTCGTGCCCTTGACAAATATCATTCTTCTTCTCTGTATCCCTTCCAACAGGTCTACATCTTGCTCCAAGCCTGTATGAAATATGCAAGATGCAACCTAACCATTTCTTTATACGATAGAATAATCTCTTATTTATCTCTACTGGTAAAGTTCCCAACTATCACTGATGAAATCCCATGTGAGGTGCTAACAGCCTGTGTATACTGTCCGAAAAACTTCATATCTGATTCCATACCTACACCCAGTCATTTTCATTATCCACAATCTTAAGTTTGGTGGTACCAAAGTAGTAGACTGAAAGGACAGAATTCATGGGATACCTGGTTCCTGGGCAACCCAACACTGTCACCCCTCTCACTAGTGGATGAACCCCCCACTTGGCAGGTATATAGGTAAACTGCATTCACGTAAATAGTAATTCGATGTCAGTATGGATAAATTTTTTGAGTTAACTGACTTTGAAAGAGGGATAATAGTGGGTGCCTGACGCATGGATCACTCTATTGTGGAGGTAGCACAGAAATATCATTATCCCCGTTCGACAGTATCAAGAGTGTATCAAGAATATGCCATTTCAGGAATAACATCTCATCGTGGACAACGTTCCAGGCGGAGAAAGGTAGGTGGTAGATGAACATGGCCATCGACTTCTGTCTCACATTGTTTTGGCCAACCAGAGAGCAACAGTGACACAAATCACTACCAACTTCAATGAGGGAGGTGCCAGAAATGTCTCCACCAAGCGATCATTAGCTGCAATAGGTTATGGGAGCTACTGACCAACAAGAGTCCCATTGCTAACACCACAACACGACTCTACACCTCAACTGGGCGAAAGAACATGACACTGGACCTCGGATGATTGAAGATGAGTCTCCTGGTCTGATGAGTCCCGTTTCCAGATATTTCGAGCAGACAGAAGGGTGGATATCTGGCGGAAACCGCACAAAGCTATGCACCCGTCATGTCAACAAGGAACTGTTCAGGCAGGTGGACGGTGAGAAATGGTCTGGGGCATGTTCACTTGGCACACATTGGGTCCTCTAATACATCTAGATGCATCTCTGAACAGTCCAGGTTATGTATCCATCCTTGCAGACCATCTGGATTCCTTCGTGGTCATTCATCGTGGACCTACAGGGCAATGAACTCTACCAGCCGGACAGTGTGCCTCCCAACAGAGTCATGGTGACTAGAACATGGTTCAATGAGCATTCTGTAGATTTTACTACCATAGAATGGCCTCCCCATTCACCGGACCCGAACCCTGTGGAGCATCTTTGGGATGCTGTGGAAAGGACCGTTTGAGCTTTGGATCCGCCACCCAGAAATGTGACTGAATTATGGACAGTGGTGCAACAAGCATGGATGGAAATACCTGTGGACTCAATGCCTCACCATGTAACTGCCCTTATCCAGGTGAAAGGTGGAACTACCCATTACTAGGTCCCATGATTTCCACTCAGTGTGTAATACTGTAGGATTACTGCTATTCAGATACAAGACCTTGCATTTTCCAGTATTAAACCTCGGCTGCCATTTCTCAACCCACCCAAGTAATTTATCTAAAACTTGTTAAAACAGAATACACTGATTAGTGTCGTTAACTACCTTGCCCACCTTTGGGGTATCAGTAAACTAAGCCATTAAACTTGAAATGCCTACATCAATCTCATTAAATTAGAAAAGGTAAAAGAGTTAAGAACCAAAGTTGTCTGGTGATAATATAAGTTGATAGTTGAGATATAGGAGGGGGCTGACTCTCTTTAGAAAATACAGCTGCGAGTTACAGGCTCTGAAAAAAACGATAAGTGTTTGCTTTTTATTTACATAATTGTTATTTTATATTGTACTTAATACGTAGTCTTATAGTTCTAATTACGCTGGTTATTTTTATTTTTATTTATATAAACAGTTTTTGTAGATATACGTAATACTTTATAAAACCGTTAGTCCGTTCGAATCTTGCAGGCATTGTTTTTTGTTTATAGTGATAGGGAATTCAAATTTTTAATTGAGGTAGCTCTAACGTATAATTATAGAAACAGTAATACGCTTCACTGTTTCTATTAGATAGCGTAGTATTGACATTTAATTTAATTTAATTTATTGATCTTATTAATTTAAAATATCATGCCCCAAACTAGAGCAGCAAAGCAACGGGCACAAAGTGGCAGGAGTGCTGTGACTCGTGGGAGAACTGAGGGGGGCGATTCTCCAACGCATCACAGCCTAAAAAAATGTGCAACTTGTGAAATGTTTGCCGAACTATCTGGAACGGAACATGATATTGCCATGGGGGATGTCTTTGTGTGTGCGCGATGTAAGGAGTGTAAGGAAATCAGGCGACAACTCAGCGTTGTTATGGGCCTATATGAGAGTTTGAAGGACAGGGTGGATGCCCTCGAAAGATCTAAATTGAGGGGCCCATCAGGCTCTCAGCTGCCCACATCAATGCCAGAGCTTGCACTTGGTCATCACGCAACACAGCGGCAACCCCCAAGGCAGATTGCGCTGGTCCCAAAGGAACTAGTAGTTGTTGGAGACTATTGTCAGGGAAACGGGGAACATCCTTTGTAAAAAGGATAGGTGGAACAGGACCAGGGTATGTCTGCCAGGGGCAAAGGTTGATGACGTTGTAGAGCAGATATCATCTTTTAGGGGCACAAAAGGTGATATAGTTGTACACGTTGGCACTAATGATATTAAGAGTAGGAGACCGGCAGAATTACTTAACAAGTACAGGTCACTGATGAAAAAAAGCCTTGAATTAGGGTTGAATTTGAAAGTGTCTGCAATTCTGCCCAGACACGATAGGAGGGAGTATATGATGAGAGCCTTGTCAATCAATTCGGCCCTGGAAAGATTGTGCAAGGCTCAAGGGATAGAATTTTTTTCAGCCTGGACTGTACTTGTTAACAGGAGAGACTGCTTCTACAGGGATGGGATACACTTAAATAGAAAGGGTGCAAGAATATTTGCTGATGCTATCGAGGCAGTGTTAGGTGGGTCGGAAAACTGATAGCTTGGGGGGATACAAGGACTAATAGTTTAACAGTAGCCGTAGGCAGAGGTGAAGGTGATTCTTGCACAACTTCTATTAGAATAAGTAGCGACCTGGAGCGAGGGGTGTTGGGGGTTTCAGGGACGGATGGCAGTCATCGTGAAACAGGTGGGTATATGGGATGTGTTAGAGTAATTAAGAATAAGAATAGGTGCATGTATACCAATGCTAGAAGTATAGTAAATAAATTTGATGAATTTGAAGTGTTGGTCAAGACATCAAAGGCGGATATTGTTGGGATATCAGAGACGTGGTGTCACACAGATTAAGGAATGCCGAACTGGAATTTGGGGAGTGCAATGTGTACAGAAAGGATAGACAGGATAGGAAGGGAGGAGGTGTTATGCTGTTAATAAAGAAAAACATAAAATCAAAAGAAATGCATCCAGTTGATATAGATGAACAGTGCACTGTTGAGTCAGTTTGGTGTGACATAAGAGTAGGAGTGTGTTATAGGCCTAATGACTTGAATGAGTACAATGAACAATTGTACAGAGAAATAGAGTGGGCTAGTAAATCGGAATGTCTTATAATGGGGGATTTTAACTTCCCAGATATTGACTGGAACTTGTGGGTTGGGCACTCACACACTAGTCAGACTTTTGTGGATGTATTGGATGATTGTTTTCTGCAGCAGCATGTTCGAGAGGCAACCAGAGAAAGTAATACTCTTGTTCTGGTTATCAGCAGTGATCATTCATGTATTAGGAATTTGCAGATAAAAGAACCACTAGGTGCAGTGATCACAGTGTACTGACGTGGGATTTACTTAAAGATTTAACTACTATCAGGGGTAAAGGAAAGGGTTTTTGCTTCCGTAAAGGCAAGTACAGTGGTCTCCGACAGTTTTTAAATTCTGTACAGTGGGATCAACTGACGATGTTACCAACAGTAAATTCTAAGTGGGAAGCATTCAAGGAATTAATCGTGGAAGCTACTAAAAGGTTCATACCTATTAAGAAATATTGTTCAAGGTTTAGGCCTAAATGGTTGTCAAATGAACTAATGAGACTCGTAACAGAGAAGAAAAATGCATGGGATGCATATAAATTATCAAGCGACTCAGAAGCCTATGGCAGATATAAGTTAATCTGTAATCAGGTCACAAAGGAGGTTCGGCAGGCGAAGGCAGATTACGAGAAATCCTTGGCAAAAGATGCTAAGAAAAACAGCAAGGATTTCTTTACTTATATAAACTCTAAAAGGAAGGGGATGAATCTGATTGGTCCACTTGACATCGATGGTTCGACTGTTGATGATCCTGCTCAGATAGCAAACAAACTGAATGAGTATTTTGCATCTACATTCACACGTGAGGAATTATTAAGGTTTGAAAATGGCAGAAGGTTATCAAATTGTAGCAAGATACTTAATGATTTTGTAATAACCGAGAGCAAAGTGGAAGAGAAATTGTTGAAGTTAAACGTAAGAAAGGCACCTGGGGTGTATAATAATGGGATCTATCCAGTTATATTAAAGTAGCCGGCAAAGGAAATAATCAAACCCTTTGCCATAATTATGAGAGCATCCTTGGACTCAGGGGAGGTTCCCACGGACTGGAGATGTGCAAATGTATCCCCAATTCACAAAGGGGGATCGAAGGGTGACACGAGTAATTACAGACCAGTTAGTTTAACTTCTGTTCTGGGTAAAATAATGGAGTCACTGGTTAAAGATGCATTGCAGGATCATCTAGACAAGACTGCAGCAATAATTCAGACACAGCATGGGTTTGTTAAGGGAAAGTCTTGTCTGACAAATTTGATAGGATATTATGATGTGGTTACAAAGGAACTGGATGCGAAAAATAATTTTGATATCATATATTTGGATTTCAGGAAAGCTTTTGACACTGTTGCGCATGGAAGACTATTGTACAAATTGGAGCAGAATGGTATTAAGGGTAAGTTGCTACAATGGATAAAAGGATGGTTAAGTGCTAGAAGACAGAGGGTGGTAATCGATGGGTGCTGCTCTTCTTGGACTAATGTTATTAGTGGAGTCCCACAGGGTTTGGTGTTAGGTCCACTGTTGTTTTGTATATTTATCAATGATATTGATGAAGGTATATCAGGCTTAATGTCGAAGTCTGCAGATGATACAAAGGTTGGCAGGGTTGTTAATGACAGTAATGGCAGTGTGCTACTGCAACAGGATCTAGATAATTTGGGCAGATGGGCTAAGAAGTGGCAACTGAAGTTTATCGTTGACAAATGCAAAGTACTACATATGGGTAGAAGTAACCCCAGAGAAACGTACCAACTGTGTGGTACTACACTTAAGGTGGTAGAAAATGAAAAAGACCTGGGAGTAATTGTGCAGGCAGATATGAAGTTTTCTGAGCAATGCAGACAGGCTGCCAGGGCAGGTCATGGGGTTTTGTCAATGATATATAGGAATTTTGCTAGCAGGGAAAAGGAGGTGATTATCCCTCTGTATAAGGCAATGGTCAGGCCACGGCTTGAGCACTGCGTACAGGTCTGGAGGCCTCATTTTAGGAAGGATGTAGATTTACTTGAGCGTGTACAGAGAAGGGCAACAAGATTGGTGAGGGGAATGAAGGGATCCTCTTACCAAGAGAGGTTTAAGTTCTGCAAATTGCAGTGGCTGGAGACTAGGCACCTGCGCGGTGATCTGATTGAGGTATATAAGGCCTTGAATGGGTTGAGCACACTGATTTCTGATGGGATCCTTCCACTTGTTCAGATTACGAATCTAAGAGGGCATAAATTCAAATTAAGAAAAGACAGATGTAGAATAGATGTGCGGAAATTTTCCTTTAGCCAGCGGGTGGTTAATTGCTGGAACAAACTTCCATCTGTCATTGTGGAAGTTGATAGGTTGAATAAATTTAAGGAGGAACTGGACAGGCATTTGGAGGGAATGGTGTGATTTTTTTAAAAATTTTTTTTTTTTTTTTTTTTTGGCTGATGCTGCATAAGCTCATACATTTGCTTTCTTGCATCACATGCCACTACTACTACTACTATATGCTATATGCCTAATGATTGTGAGAAATATGATAAAAAAAAAAAAACATGGCAAATTTAATGGGCAAGTAAGAGTGAATGCCTCATTGTGGCTGACTTTAACTTATCCTTTACTGATTAGAATTAAGAGTCATCACTGTAACAGCTGTCCAGAACATTTGTTAAAATCACCTGGACAACTGTTACTTATTTCAACATGTCAGAGAAAGTACAAGAGTCCAAACTATCCTTAATCTGGTCCTGACTAAGAATCCTAGTACAGTATTATCAAAAAACTGATAATGTAAGAATCGCTAGCAGGTAGAGATTACAGTGTTATCAAATGGGTACTATTTTGACAGTCAAAGGCAAGGAAAGGGTTTCTATTTTAAGAGGTGGGGGGGGCTACTATAAGGGGTTGATGGCCTTCTTAGGCTCTATCAACTGGGGTGGTATTTCAGATCACCAGATACAAATGCTCTGTGTGAATTGTTTAAACAATTATCCTGCAAGTTATGAACATGTTCCAGTGGTAAAGTATCAAAAAAGGATGCCAAGATGGATGACAAGAGACTTGATATATCTGATACAGATAACAAAGGAAGTATAGAATAGTTACAGATTACTGTGCAACACTTCCACATATGAGAACTATAAACAGATTATATTAATATCACTAGTGGCAAATGAGGCAAAAAAAGCAGCATCGGTCAAAAATAAAATTAAAAAAACTTCCCATTTCACCTATCCATCCCCTCCAACAGTTTGTCTAGTTGTTCCTTGAATTTATTCAAGCAATCCACTTCCACAAAATCAGATGGAAGTTTATTCCAGCAATCAACCACCTGCTGGCTAAGGGCAAACTAAATGATGTATAGGATCTTTCAACTGAATTTTATTCATCATCAAGGATATAATGATTTTTATTCAGTCATGACTGTTCAAACAATTTATATGCACATCATTAGCATGAATGAAGAAGATTCACTAAACTTTTTTTCAGTGTTGTGTGATTTTAGCAGAATATGGTCAATACATCCAGTACTGTTAACTTAAACACTGTTGTCTTTATCTCATATAATTTACTCCCAAGGTTTTCAAAAGCCAGCATGGGCAGACCTCCAGGACAAACAGCCTTACTGAGGCTGTTTGTGCCCAACACTCATAGCAATGGCAAGTCAAATAGGAAATTTGGACCACTCACAGCAGTGGCCAAAGAGTTATAGATGAGAGGAACCTTGTATTCAATGTTCAAGTCCAGAACAGCTGGCACCCCTTTGCCACTACCCCCTCCTCCACACCACTATTTATTTTATAATCTATACATTCAGTAGTAAACTCTTAACAGTTTTTTTTTTTTTTTTTATTTCTGCACTAAATTCACCTACAGTAATTCTTTTACAGTGCAACATTCTGCCATGTCACATTGCAAAAATAATTATGTGATTACACAATGAACAGAAATGTTGGACTCTACAATCGAAACTGATACCAAAATAATAATGAGATCAGAATAAAACAACTGCATGATTATGTGATTATATAGTGAACAAGAGCACTGTGCTCTGCAATTAAAATGAGTGGCCACATGGAGGACTGTTGTCCTCAAGATCAATTTGGGACCAAACTGATTAGCCTAATTCCCACAACAGTCTCAAAACACACAGAATATATGAATTAGAATAAGTTATGGAGGTAATGAGAACTCCAGTGCTTCAGGTGCAAGAACCAATCATGAATAATCTTTAAATGTGCTGAAGAACTATAGTCCCCTGCACTACAACCCAGGAGTTAAAACACTCTTTATAGAAGTTTGCCAGATTGCATTTAACAATAAGAAATCACCTTTATCATGTTCAGTGTCAGGTGAAATTTTCTGCAGTCAATTTTTTCACCACAGAAAATATTCTATCAGTGACCAAAGTCATCCTGGGTAAAAAGAGAAATTTTGACTATTTTTTGTGGGGCACATTCTCATTATCAAAATGCTCATATATTTTTTTTAACTCATCTCATATATTAGGAATTATTTTTCCTGTTCTATTTTCTTATTTTGAAATCAATAGCATACTTCATTTCATAGGAAACATCATCAAAAAGCTAATGTTCTTCTGATTGAGGTATATAAGGCCTTGAATGGGTTGAGCACGCTGAATTCTGATGGGATCCTTCCACTTGTTCAGATTACGAACCTAAGGGGGCATAAATTCAAATTAAGATTTGATACTAGAGAGCTATTAAGTGCTCGATATTTCCTATATTCTATTATATTATGAATCAACAGGGCTTACCTTTATTTTTGATATAGAAGCTTCCTATATCAAAAATAAAGGTAAGCCCTGTTGATTCATAATTCAAATTAAGAAAAGACAGATGTAGAATAGATGTGCGGAAATTTGGCTTTAGCCAGCGGGTGGTTAATTGCTGGAACAAACTTCCATCTGTCGTTGTGGAAGTTGATAGGTTGAATAAATTTAAGGAGGAACTGGACAGGCATTTGGAGAGAATGGTGTGATTTTTTTTTTTTTTTTTTTGTTGGCTGATGCTGCATAAGCTCATACATTTGCTTTCTTGCATCACATGCCACTACTACTACTACATCATGACCTTACTCTTTGGGAAATGAAAAATAAGGTATCTAATGATCTCCCAACACACTGCCAGGTATGCAATTTTTAATATTTAGCAGATAAAAGTATTTAATATTTAGCAGATTAAATTTAGCAAAATTTAGAATGGTAGACAGGAGGTGAAAATGACGAACCAATGTTGTATGTATGTATGGATATTTTGTAACAATTTTATTGCTAACTTTATTAGCACTTCTTCTGAATCGTGGCCTCTGCTCTTGCTACTCTTTGCAACTCACTGGGTCCAAACTGATTAGCCTAATGACCCACAACATCTCAAAGCACACAGAATATATGAATTAGAATAAGTTATTCAACTAATCCACTTCCACAAAATCAGATGGAAGTTTGTTCCAACAATCGACCACCTGCTGGGCTAAAGGCAAACTAAACGATGTATGGGATCTTTCAACTGAATTTTATTCATCATAGAGGATATAATTATTTTGATTATTTAACGCGGGCACATGATTTTGATTATTTAACACAGCTAAATATGTGAAGCAATGATTTTGGATTTGTAACTAGCTTAATTCACATCACCTACTCAAAAGCCAACAATACAATTATAAAATAAAATTACTTAGAGATTAAAAACTTCAATTGCTCTTAGTGGCACGGAGGGGGGGGTGGAATATACGCAGAAACACTGTGAGATGGCGGAGCAGAGAATAGATGCTAACTGACACGAAATTTGCTACTGGCGTCGGCACAATATCCTAGTCCTGAAATTTTGAAACGAATGGGAGTTACCGTTCCAGAGTTTTAGCAATTTTTATGTATGGGAGAATTGGAAAGGCTGAAATCTTGGTACGGATCAAACGTTTCCTATCCGAGTGATACCCGAATATCCCAAACATTCCTTCACTCAGATATTACTAATCACAGAGTAGTAACATATCTTACTTCTCTGTGTTACTAATTATCAGTTTGTTAGGAAACTCATGAACAAGATAACTTACCACATTTAATTTCGAATTCTCTACAGAGGGCATTATATGTATGTAGAAGAATTCCGGTTGAGGTTTTAACACCTTTATTGCCAAGTATGAAAATGTATTATAAACTCGTGAAATTCTTAGTAAAACTGCGTATCCAATATTCGAACATAACCATTCCAAAATTTAACTAAATACAATACAAAAGTAAACCATACATGAAAACTACAGAGACATCTGGACAGGGTTCTGATGTCTTTATAAATCTAAAATAATCCCAAAATCATAATACAGTATTATCGTGCTTCTCAAACTTTATATTACTCTTTACCAGTTTAAACAGCTGAGGACAAGTGATTTTTTTTTTTTCCCCTTCGGTACCTTTCTTTGCTGCCCAAATATATAAACGCATATGAAACAAATAAATGCAATAAATAGAAAACCAACAAATTTTCACTCTTTATTTGATTTCGTAATAAGTTATTCATTATATGTTCGCTTCATAGTTTTTAAATAACTAAGAAGAGAATGATGAACGAAAACAAACGGCATTGTCATTCACATCGTAAACGACGATGCCGTTTTTCACATATCAACTTTATGTTAGGAGCAAAAGTCAATTTTATCCTTCAATCTGGATCGACATTCAGTTTAATATACTGTACTTATTTTTGAAGAAAACCAATGTCAAGAAATTAGTTTTACGCTTACATGTCGTCAGGGGCGTATACGGTAGGAAGGGGGACATATGCTTTCCCAAAAATTCGAAATTAAAGAAAAAGAACGCAGGAGGCGTTTCGCTTCTTCTCTATATTCTCAAGGGGTTTTCAGTGTACGAAGAGTTATCTGAAAGCAATATTTAGAAAAACCAATGATTTTGCTCAGTGGCGTAACTATTATTATTATTATTATTATTAGCTATTTAGTGCAAGGAAGCCTGAGGCTTATGCTGCAACAGCGAAAAAAAAAAAAAATTCCGGAGATACCCTGAGAGAGAGAGAGTCAAAGTAAAAGGAAATCACCAAGAAAGGGAAGAATGACGATATCATTTCTCAGGACCCTGGGTGTGCCAAGCCCATACTCACCAGATGTGAGCCCCTGGGGTTACTGTTCCAATGCAGCTGCATTTGGGACCGATCTGAAAGGGAACCGTTAAATTCAGAAGACAGATTCATTTCTAAGACAATTAAGGAATTTCATTAATAAACATGAAATTTTTTTTTTAATTAAATGTAACACATTCTTATCAGCACAGCGACTGGCCATCCGAGTATTGTTTTGACTGTGACACGCATATAGAAATAGTATCAAATAAAAGATAGTCGTGAAATATTCGGCAAAAGCAGTGCCAAATATACATATTATTATTTGGTTATTTTTTGGTTTTTAGGAGCATTAGAAACTGAGGCCATATTGCTCCGGGAATATGCGGTGGTCATTCCCTGACCTTTCCGCACCCTCCGTATTTGGTGGTTACGGGCTCTAACCCCGGTTTAATCAAGACACGTGTGCTACGCAGTGCTGCGCCTTCCCACCTGGCTACGGAGGCGCCCTAAAAATATACATATACAAAGTGTGTACATCACATCTGATTTTATTCTAGTGTTGAATTTATTTTACTTTTTTTTTTCTTTTTTTTTTTTGTGTGTGGGCACTGATTGTTGTCGTAGGACAATATGTTTTATTTTACAATACACAAATTTGTCACGTAACAGTCTAAGCTATGCAGGAGCGGATTAAGGTCGGTTGAGGCCCCGGGCGCAGATGAAAATATTGGGCCTCTTAAAAAAAGAGAGAGACAGGGAAAATAAAAATACATGTTAACCAATTTTTTAAATAAATAAAAAGATTATGTACTATTAATGTTTTATTTCCAATAAAATTTGAATATAATATATGCATAATATAATTAATAATAGCATAATAATAATCACAAAGTTTTGAACTAATAGGTTCAACTAATTTGTTGGGGTTTTGCGTGGGCCCTTCAGAAGTCGGAGCCCAGGGCGTGCGCCCGGTGCGCCCGCCGTTAAATCCGCCTCGGTAGCTATGGCCAGTGTTGTCGTTTTAGTGCCTTAGATTTTTTTTTTTCTTTTCTTTCCTTTTTTTTTTTTTTTTTTGTTTATCTGAAACAAAAAACTACAGGACTACAAATGAGTTATTACTGTCTAACCAGAGACATCTAAATTGCCAGATCCTTTGATCCTCACCTATGTCGATGACGTTTTTATTATTATTATTAGCCATGTGGTGTAAGGAAGCCCGAGGCTTATGCTGCACCAGCCAAAAAAAAAAAAAAAAAAAAAAAATTCTGAATTTCCCTAAGAGAGAGAGAGAGAGAGAGAGAGAGAGGAATAGAAGGGAATCACCGAGAAGAGAAGAATGATTATATCCGGCTCAGGACCCTGGGTGTGCCAAGCCATAGATTACATGTCATCCCCAGATGTGAACCCCTGGTTCTGTAAGTGACAAATGCAGTGGGAGGAACCCTTCGTGTAATTAGCGTTTATCTCGTGGTGTTCAAAGAGCAAATTCAACAATGACAAGGAAGAGTAAAACGTCTATTTCAGTCACCCCAAAATTAGCGGGTTTCGATCACACAAGTTGTTTGTCCAACATGTCACTCTAAAGCATGCAGTTTCATTACATTTATGGTTTTGAGGCAATTTGCTATTTTCATTCTACGCTTGTCTATTGCTTTCTTTCTATACAGCCAATAAGACTGGACTTGGTCGCTTTTGATACATTTTATAACCGTTTTATATGTATTAACCCCGGGGGCTCACATCTGGTGAATATGGGCTTGGCAAACCCAGGGTCCTGAGCTGGATATCATCATTCTTCTCTTTCTTGGTGATTCCTTTATACTTCTCTCTCTCTCTCTCTCTCAGGGGGTAACTCGGGGAAATTTTTTTTTTTTTTTTTTTGGCTGGTGCAGCATAAGCCTCAGGCTTCCTTGTACCATATGGCTAATAATAATAATAATCTGTTCTGTTTCGCTTGGGGTGGGAAAATTTGTTGCAAAGCTACTTGAAGGGGAAACGAAACAAAAATATTCAGCAAATCAGATATTTTCATTTTGCTTTATTGGCATAGAACGAAAGTTCTGCAGCTTTTATCATGTACTATTCTGTGATTCTGCATTGTCAAGTGTAATGATTTTATATTTTCGAGTTTCTCAGAGCAGAGCAAGAAAAAAATTCACCCATTACAAGCATTCTTTTCTAACCTGTGATAGAAAGGCTGAAAACGTAAATAAATTTATTATTCCAGTTTCCATTATTTTACATGATGGACCATTCACAAACAGAGGCGGATTGGCCATAGATCTCTACAATAGTCAAAAGAAAGTCCAGTTTTGATAATAATGTACTCATTGCTGTAGATTTCTTATTTATTTTATTTTATTTTTTTACTATTCTTTGCATTTTGTTACAACTTCACAGAACGATCTGTAATTTTGTTACTCTGGTGCCAGTATTTTTATTTATTTATTTATTATTATTATTTTTTTTTTTTTATTGAAAACCGCTTGCTGGATCATTTAGTCACGTGGTCAGAGGAGTTCACAAGATACCGAGAATAGAAGAAACGGCACCGTATTTAATAGGCATGGGCGCCGGCAGAATATTTTTAAGGGTGGTACATGCGGAAATAAATTTTTTACTCACCAAATTTTCGAATACATGCAATATTTAAATTGTCAAATTTGACTGATTTACGTAATACAACTCAGCCAACGTTTCGTGATCGGTGGGTGAAAGGATTTTTATTTTGAAAAAAAGAATTTCTATTGTTTAAACGATTTTTTAATATTTTCATTAATTTATTTAATGAAAATATTAAAAATTGTGTATTACTTCGAAATCCAAAGGCGATGCACTTGCACCACGCTGCCGGCACCCATGGTCATAGGCTTAAACCCCGGTCACTCAAGGTACGTGTACTTATGCACCCTCGCGCATGATCACTCGAGTTCGACGGCCTTCAGGTAAGAATATTTATTCTTAATATAATTCCAGTTTCCATAACTTTACATTCATAAATTATGAACGGTTCATAACGTCCCAAACATTCTGAGAGAACGGCTTGTAATTTTATTACTCTGATGTCAGTAATTTTTATAAGTCGTTGCTGGATCATTTACAGATCAGAGAAAAATATTATAATAGAAATTTCCACCATCACTCAGAACTCTTTAACTTCCTATCTTTGAAATTCGACGGTCTAATTTTCCTAATATGGAGGTTCACTTTTCGAATTACTGGAGTACACTGTCCAGAACAAAGATGCAGTAACTTAAATCGTTTGCGCATGCAAACAAAAGTTGTGAATAGGTTTAACAGAGTATTGCAGAAAACTTGCCCTTTTTCGTTTGTGATGATTCAATTACCTTGAGTACGTAACTATTTATTTTTTTTTTTTTCGTTTATGAATTTTCATATTAAACTATAGTGTATAATTTTGTCCCTTTTGAAAATGAGCAAAAACATAAAGTTAACACTTTTGTGACGAAATACTCATTGATTAATATGTAGTCAACACTTTTCTGTTAAGTACATATTAATCAATGACTCAACGATGTTAAATCTAAGAACTAGCTCTGCAAATTAGACGATGATTATTTTATATATTTTAAATAAATTAAATGCACTCTGACAGCGGAATTAAGTGTTATTGAAAGGCATCCTAGTAGTGGTAGTGGTGGCATGTGATACAAGAAAGCAAGCGTATGAGCTAATGCACCATCATCCAAAAAAAAAAAAATATATATATATATATATATGTAAAACAATCTCCTCTAGATATTTGTCCAGTTCCTCCTTAAATTTATTTAACCTATCAACTTCCACAACGACAGATGGAAGTTTGTTCCAGCAATTAACCACCCGCTGGCTAAAGGCAAATTTCCACACATGTATTCTACATCTGTCCTTCCTCAATTTTAATTTACCCCCCCTTAGGTTTGTAATCTGAACAAGTCGAAGAATCCCATCAGAATTCAGCGTGCTCAACCCATTCAAGGCGTTATACACCTCAATCAGATCACCTTGCAGGTGCCTAGTCTCCAGCTGCTGATATTTGCAGAACTTATGCTTCCTGGTAAGAGGATCCCTTCTTTCCCCTCACTAATCTTGTTGCCCTTCTCTGTACACGCTCAAGCAAATCTACATCCTTCCTAATATGAGATTCCAGACCTGCACCCAGTACTCAGGGCGTGGCCTGACCATTGCCTTATACAGAGGGACAATCACCTCCTTTTCCCTGCTAACAAAATTCCTGTACAGTATATCATTGACAAAACCACAAGACCTGCCCTGGCAGCCTGTCTACATTGGTCAGAAAAGTTCATATCTGACTGCACAATTACTCCCAGGTCTTTTTCATTTTCTACTTCCTTAAGTGTAGTACCACACAGTTGGTACGTTTCTCTGGGGTTACTTCTACCCATACGCAGTACTTTGCATTTTTCAATGTTACTTTCCACTTCTCAGGCCATCTGCCTAAATTTCTAGATCCTGTTGCAGTAACACACGGCCACACTAACAACCCTGCAACCTTTGTATCATCTGCAAACCTCGATACTAAGCCTGATAAACCTTCATCGATATCATTGATAAATATACAAAACAACAGTGGACCCAAAACCGAACTCTGTGGGACTCCACTAATAACATTAGTCCACGAAGAGCAGTACCCATTGATTACCACCCTCTGTCTTCTCCCACTCAACCATCCTTTTATCAATTGTAGCGACTTACCCTTAATACCAATCTGCTCCAATTTGTACAGTAGTCTTCCATGCGCAACAGTGTCAAAAGCTTTCCTGAAATCCAACTACTGTATATGAAATCAAAATTAATTTTTGCATCCTGTTCCTTTGTAACCACATCATAATAACCAATCAAATTTGTCAGACGACTTTCTCTTAACAAACCCATGCTGTGTCTGAATTATTGCTGCAGTCTTGTCTAGATGATCCTGCAATGCATCTTTAACCAGTGACTCCATTATTTTACCCAGAACAGAAGTTAAACTAACTGGTCTGTAATTACTCGTGTCACCCTTCGATCCCCCTTTGTGAATTGGGAACACATTTGCACATCTCCAGACCGCAGGAACCTTCCCTGAGTCCAAGGATGCTCTCATAATTATGGCAAAGGGTTTGATTATTTCCTTTGCCGGCTACTTTAATATAACTGGATAGATCCCATTATTATACACCCCAGGTGCCTTTCTTATGTTTAACTTCAACAATTTCTCCTCCACTTTGTTCTCAGTTATTACAAAATCATTAAGAACCCTGTTACAATTTGATAACCTTGTGGCATTTTTAAATCTTATCCATGCATGTTGCTGTAGAAAACAGTCATCCAATAAATCCACAAAAGTCACTGGTGTGGAAGTGACCAACCCACAAGTTCAGTCAATATTTGGAAAGTTAAAATCCCCCATTATAAGACATTCTGATTTACTGGATCACTCTATTTCTCTGCACAGTTGCTCGTTATACATATCATGTTCTTTAGGCCTATAACACACACACCTACCTTCATTTTCCCTTTCCCAGTGTTTATGTCACACCACACTGACTGAACATTGGATTGTCCACCAAGTCAATTGGATGTACTTCCGTAGATTTTATGTGTTTCATAACTAAGAGAATAACCCGTCCTCCTTTCCTGTCCTGTCTATCCTTTCTGTACACATTGTTTTTCTGAAAATCCAATTCTGCACTGCTTAGATATGTGAGACACCGCGTTTCTGGTATCCCAACGATATCCATCTTTGATGTCTCGACTAGCAGTTCAAACTCATCAAATTTATTAATTATACTTCTAGCATTGGTGTACATAGAAGTATACATGCACCTGTTCCTACTCTTAGTTAGCCTAACACAACTCATGTATTTTTTTATTCTCCTATAACTTCCAGCAGTCCTAGAAATCCCCAGCACATTGCTTTCCAGGCTGGCGCTCATTCTTTTTTTTTTTTTTTTTTTTTTTTTATTAAAACCCCAAGCACGAAAGAAATCAAAACCTGTAGTACTTAGTACCGTGCATGGGTTGAAGGTGAAGTGGGGGGGGGGGGGGAATTCTAATGGAAGCAGTGCAAGAATCACTTTTGTCTCTGTGTGCGGCACTGTTAATCTTTACTTTGTGTTCTCCACCCCCAAGTTAGTAATTTCCCGATTAATTTTCCCGTGTTAACTACCTAACACTGCCTCGATAGTATCAACAAATATTCTTGCACCTTTCTATTTAAGTGTACCCCATCCCTGTGGAAGCGGTCTCTCCAGTTGACAAGCACGGACCATGTTGAAAAAAAAATCTACACCATCAGCCTTGCACAATCTCTCCAGGGCCGAGTTAATTGACACGACTCTCATCATCTACTCTCTCCTATCATGTCTCGGCAGAATTGCAGCACTGTCAAATTCAACCCTAGCTCCCGAATTTATTTCAACATACACCTGTACTTTAGCACTAGCATTAGTAGAGGCACATGATGTAAGAAAGCTTCTACAACATCAGCCAAAAAAAAAAAAAAAAAACCATTCCCATTTCACTGATCCATTCAGTCCAAATATTTGTCTAATTCTGCCTTGAATTTATTTAAGCTATCAACTTTTACAACAACGACTGCAAGTTTGTTTCAACAATCAGCTACCTGCTGGCTAAAGGCAAACTTCCGCACGTCTATTCTACAACTGTCTCTCCTCAGTGCGAATCTTTGTCCCCTCAGGTTTGTAATCTGAGCAAGAGGAAGAGTCCCATCAGCATTATCCTGCTCAATCCGTTCAAGGCCTTATACACCTCAATCAGATCGCCTCGCAGGTGCCTAGTCTCCAGACACTGCAATTTACAGAACTTAAATCTTTCTTCGTAAGAGGACTTCTTTGTGCCCCTTTCCAGTCTAGTTACCCTTCTCTGTACTCCTACCAGCAACTCTACATTCTTCCTAAAATGACCTGTACGCAGTACTCAAGGTGTGGTCTGACCACAGTCTTATACAAGTGGATAATCACCTCCTTATCCATGCAAGAAAAATTCCTGTATATCGTTGACAACACCACATGACCTACTCTGGCACCCTGTCCGCACTGCTCAGAAAACTTTATATCTGACTGCGCAAAAACCCCCAGCTCTCTTTCATTTGCACTACTCTGACTGTAACACCGCATATTTGGTACATTTCTCTGGGGTTACTGTTACCCCTTACTGTTCCATTTGTTAATTATCAGTAACACACTTCTCAGCCCATTTACTCAACTTTTCCAGATTGTTTGTTTTTTTTTTTGTTTGTTTTTTTGTTTTGGTTTTTAGGAGCATTAGCAACTAAGACCATATTGCTCCGGGAATATGCGGTGGTCATTCCCTGACCTTTTCCGCATCCCCCGTATTTGGTGGTGACGGGCTCGAACCCTGGTCTAATCAAGAAGCGTGTGCTATGCACTGCTGCTCCTTCCCACCTGGCTACGGAGGCAACTTTTCCAGATCCTCTTGCAGCAGCATACTATCAATACTATTATTAACAACCCTGCCAATTTTTGTACAGTCTGGAAACTTTGACATTAAGTGTGATATACCTTCATCAATATCATTGATAAATATAAACACAACAAAGTGCCCAACACCTGAGGGGCACCACTAATGACATTAGTCCACGTAGAGCAATACCCATTGTTCACCACTCTCTGTCTTCTCCCACTCAACCATCCTGTTATCCATTGTAACAACTTGCTCTTAATGCCATACTGCTCCAATTTGTACAGTAGCCTTCTATTTGCAACAGTATCAAAAGTTTTCCTAAAATGCAAGTATACTGAAATTATTTTTTGCATCCAGTTCCTTTGTGACCACATCATAGTATCCAATCAAATTGGCCAGACAAGTTTTTCCCTTGATAAACTCATGCTGTCTCCGAATTATTATTGCTGTCTTGTCTAGATGATGCTGCAATGCTTATTTAAATAGTAAATCCATTATTTTCCCTGGAAGTGAAGTCATACTAACAGGTCTGTAATTACTTGTGCCACCTTTTGTTCCCCCTTTGTGAATTGGAGATATTTGCACATCTCCATTCAGTGGGGACTTCTCCCGATTCCAAGGATGCTCTCATAATTATGGCTAAGGGTTTGCTTACTTCTTTGGCTGCCTCCGTTTATATAACTGGATAGATTCCATCCACCCCAGGTGCCTTTCTTATGTTTAACTTCAACAATTTCTCCTCCACTTTGCTGTCAGTTATTACAAAATCATTTAACTTCCTGTTAGATACTGTAACACACCCCGTGTATTTTTTTATTCCAGTATAACTTCCAATAGTCCTGGAAATCCCCAGCTCATTGCTTTCCAGGCTGCTGCTAATCCTAATAGACGCAGTGTAAGAATCACTTTCGCCTCTGCCTGCGGCCCTTGTTAATCTTTCAAACTGTATATCCCTACTCCAAGCTAACAGTTTTCCGACCCATCTATCACTGCCTCGATAACATCAGCAAATATTTTTCACCCTTTCTATTTAAGTGGATCTGTTGTTGGTGTTGGGATTTATTAGGCGTAGCGGCAACTATGGCCATAGTTCGCCACTTTATGTGTTCCCCATCCCTGTAGAAACAGTTTCTGCTGTTAATAAACACGGACCACATTTAAAGAAATTCTACTCCATGAGCCTTGCACAATCTCACTTGCTAATTAAATCTGCAGATCTCTTACTTAAGGTCATTAGTGCCAACGTGTACAACAATATCACCTTTTGTGTATTTAAAAGATGATTTATTGAATGTATGTCCACCTATCCCTTTTGCATAATATATTCCCTGTCTCCCTGACAACAGAGTCACCAACAATAACTATTTACTGTTGGACCAGAGTATTTTGCCTTAGAGATTGCCGCTGTGTTGTATTTACTGTTGGACCAGAGTATTTTGCCTTAGAGATTGCCGCTGTGTTGTATTTACTGTTGGACCAGAGTATTTTGCCTTAGAGATTGCCGCTGTGTTGAGCCAGAGCTCACTAGTTCTGGCGTTGAGTTTGGCAGCTGAGAGCTTGATGAGCCTCTCATATTATTTTCTTCGAGGACATCTGTCCTACACCTCAAAGTCTCATAGACAGTGTTGAATTCAGAGTGTTCGCACCGGGAAGGAGAATGTAAACTTCGCGGGTACATGGACCGGGGGGGGGAGGGAAATATATACTTCAGAGGTGATACACATAGTACAGTATATGTGTATATTTTTTATTATTATTTAATAATTCGATAATTGTAGATTACTAAAAATACCATTTATAATTGACTTACTATGATAGCATAGCTTAATTTATTATGGTACTCACCGTTTTTTTTTATAATCTGCAATTGATGTTTGAATAGGGTGGATGATAATTTTAATTTAAACTAGGAGTAAGTAAGTTGGAGTTTAAAAACAGAAGTTAATATATGCGCAAGGAAGTAGAAGTGCACCTTTTCGTCCTCGGTTATCAATGTTAAAGTTGAAAATAAATAGTTCATACTGGAGGCCAATAGCCACAACAAGTGGCTTTCGTTACCCACGTCTTCAGTTGGCAATGATGGGTTGAGAGGGAACGCGTGTATTTAAGAAAGCTCAGTTCCCACGATTTTCCTGGTTACATGTGGAATTCTCAGGTGCAGGAGATTCCAAGCCGGTGCAATGTTGTAAGGTAGTTTGGTATTTAATACTTGGAGACTGGAATGGCGGCGGAACCATTCTATGACTAGGGCTTCACATTGGAAGATTTCAAAACTGGATTTTAATTTGATAATGGGAATGGCTGAGTCTACTAAGGGAGTGTGATTGTGAGATTGAACTTGTGATGCTAGTTCTGTGTTGGTTTGGCCTGTCTTAAAACTATTGTAGTGGTAGTACGCACGCGTGTTTGATGTTTTAATACAACCATATTTTGAAGTTGTGCTACCAATGTAACATGCATTGCAGTTAGGTTGATATTTTATTAGGTAAATAATATTGTTCATATCGCTGATATGATATTTTTGTGTGTCTTTGTATGAATTAAATAATGAGCCAAGTTTATTACAAGTTGTGCGGAAATTTGCCTTTAGCCAGCGGGCTAAAGTTGGTTTGTGGAATAGACTTCCATCACTTGTTGTTGAAGTTGATAGCCTAAACAAATTTAAGGCTCAGCTGGACAGGTATTTCGAAAGAACGGAGGGGTGAAATGGGAGTAGTGGTTGTGTTTTTTTTTTTTTTTTTTTTTTTCGGCTGATGCTGAATAAGCTTGCTTTCTTGCATCATATGCCTCTACTAATGCTAATGCTAATGCTAAAGTTGAGAATGTGAGGGTGATGTCGGTACCTTTGAATATGCGGCGGAACTGATTGTAAAAACTACTATGGTGTAGGATAATACGTAGATTATTATTAGAGGTGTGTTTGGGTGGATTGTTAATATTATTTTGGACGGTGAAAATGGTTTGTTGAATTAATTGAGTAGGGTACCTTCTAGATATGAATTTTGTTGTAAGATATTGAAGTTCATGATTGAGATCGTTTTGTGTAGAACTGTATTTTATAGCATTGTAAATCTGATTATAAAGAACGTCTTTTTTATGTTAAGGGGGTGGTGTGAATCAAAATGTAGGTACTTACCAGTATGGATATTTTTTCTGAAAATTCTTGTTCCTAGTTTGGTGTCATTCCTATATATGGTGAGGTTCAGAAAATTAAGTTGTCCGTTTTCTTCAAGTTCTAGGGTATATTTTAATCTATTGTGTACAGAATTGAATTTAATGAAAAGATCGTCTTTTGTGGATTTTGGTCCTATTACAAGAATGTCATCTGCATATCTTTTAAATAATTTTATATCTGGGAGGTATGGTTGTACATAGTACATAGTTTTCTATTGAAGCTAGGTAAATTTCAGAAAGGGGGGGGGGGGGGGCTGAGATCCCCAATCCCATAGGTAATCCGTATATTTGTTGGTATATCTGATTGAAAAATCCAAAATATCTAGCATCTAATAAAAAGGTTGTAGGTTCTAGAATACTATTAATTGAAAGGGAAATTTTGGTCATTGCAGTTGTCACAGACATTCTCTCAGATATGCCAGACAAGCTGTACTTGCTACCTGGGAGTCTAAAACGCTGATGGAACTGATATTCGGGTGACACTCAAGTCAAGTGGACCCAATTTCGGCGAAGTCCGGACGGTCTGTGACAGCCAAATCCTCTGCTTGCACCTTCACGATGGTAGGACTGTTAGTAATCCTAGGTATAACCTCCATGTACAAGTACATGGTGGGTGACCACCCAGGTGTGAACCAACGTAAGCAGAGGTCGAGGTGTTGCACCCACACCACATGGAGGAATTCAGCCCCTCTATGTTACCAGGCAGTACTAGGTGGTAGATGACTCTCATCAACCGGTGCAATACCACCACTTTTCTTATTGGAGGCTTGAAGTGGTGGAACCCAGTTTAGTCTCTAGAGCTAAGTTCAGGTCAACCCTTCCCTATCTCTTCCATCATGCAGTTTGATTGATGACTTTTGAGGTTATGATGAACGTTGGGGCGAGATCCAATACTCCTTACATTTCGAGGGTACAGCTCTAAAACGGTGTTCGCAGGCCGACCGCTAGTTAGTACACCGGAACGAACCTATTGGTAACTCTCTAGGAGGCTTCTGGATCAGCTAGTGTATAATCTTGCTACCTCTACTCTACCAGATAGTGACTGGAGGGAGTCCGAGTAGTGTGTATGCGGGGAGCATTGTCGAGGCCATGAGTAGATAAGATGGGGGTTCTAACCAAGTACGGCTATATGAATTTTGGCGTCAATTTTCGTGCGTGCTGCCGCCTCGGTCGTTTGTTTTGCCATTTAGGTTTTGAGCATGTGCCGGGCGTAGTTTTAGGCTTAGCTGTTGCGCTGAGGTTTAGTTGTCGAGTCGGGAGGAAAAAATATTTTAGTTCTTATTTCGCTCGCTAGATGGCACCACTTATTTTCGAATTTTATTTAATTAAATATAATTTTTTTTTTCCTAGGCTCCAACCCATGTCGTTGTTACTGGCGGTCTGGGGCTTATCCCCACGGCTACCATTTCAGTTATAAGAATATGTGTAAATGTACCTGTTATAGTTAAGAGTGTGTGTGAGTGTGACGTAGGAAGATTGTATTTTGCATAAGAGCTTTGTTCTGATTGGAGGGGAGTATGAACCGGTGTGCTGATTGGTTGAGGGGTATAAACCGAGTACGGCTCTGAGTTTGCCGGTGATTTCCGGTCGGTTGCTGCCGTAGAAATCGTCTAGGCTCCAAGACTAATACTCAAGATTTCTAAGTACAAGCTAAAGATTATAATGATTTATGCACCAACATCGAGCCATGATGATGAAGAGGTTGAAGAAATGTACACTGAAATTGAGAGTCTTCTAGATGAGCAGAAAACCCACTACACTATTATTATGGGGGACTTCAATGCTAAGGTTGGAAAAAGGCAAAACAGCGCAGAAAGAGGAACTAAAGGAAATTTTGGAATTGGTGAAAGAAATAAAAGAGGTGAAAGACTTGTGGAATTTGCAGAATCTCAAGGAATGTCAGTAATGAACACTTTTTTCAAGAAAAGGGTGAACAGAAAGTGGACATGGAAGAGTCCAAATGGATTAACAACTAATGAAATCGACTTCATCCTCACTAACAGAAGATATATTGTGAATGATGTTACCGTCCTGAATAAGGTAAATGTTGGAAGTGATCACAGAATGCTAAGATGTACACTTGATATAGATGTAGGAAAGGAAAGGAAAAAACTGACTCGAGTAAATAATACAAAGGTCTTTGAAATAACAGAGGAGGAGAAAAAGCAGTATGTACTGGAACTTAAGAACAAGTTTGAGCTTTTGCAGACTGCTCAGGACCAAGATATCGACGAGGAATATTACAACTTTCTGAAAGTGATAAAGCCCAAGAAACCTATAGGGAAACAGAAATCCAATGAAGAAAAAATTAGTCAAGAAACACTTGTCATGATGAACCAAAGACGACAAATGAAAAGCAAGAAAAACACTGACAGGGAGAAAATTGAGTATACTGAGTTATGCAAAGCCATTAGAAAGAGACTCAGAGAGGACATAAGAAGATTTAACACAAGAAAAGTAGAACAAGCATTAAGGGAAAACAAAGGATTTAAATCAGCAGCCATGAGCAGTAATACAGGAAGACAAATGATACTGAAACTGAAGAATAGCGATGGTGTACTTATAAACAGCAGAGAAGGCATAATTCAAATAGCAGAAGACTACTATAGAGAATTATACAAGGAGCGAGGGAATGATACCAGCAGTGGGGAAGATGGATTGCAAAGTAGCAACACATACGACATACCCGATATTCTTCCCGATGAGGTAGAACATGCATTGAAGAAAATGAAGAATCGGAAAGCCCCGGGGGAAGATCAAGTTACTGTAGAGTTGTTAAAATTGGGAGGAAGAGACATAACACAAAAACTGGCAAGGCTCTTCACAAAGTGCATTAGAAAAGGTGTGATGCCTAAGCAGTGGAATAATGCAATCATAGTTTTGCTGCATAAGAAAGGAGATAAATCAGAAATTGGAAATTATAGACCAATTAGCTTGTTATCCCATATCTACAAGTTGTTCACAAGGGTCATTACTAACAGATTAGAAAGAATACTTGATGAGAATCAACCGAAAGAGCAAGCTGGCTTTAGGACAGGATTTTCAACTATGGATCACCTTCATGTAATATCACAGCTAATGGAGAAAGCAAATGAATATAAAACACCATTATGCTTGGCATTTGTGGATTATGAAAAGGCATTTGACTCCATACAGCATAAGGCAATGTTTCGGGCACTGGAAAGACAAGGCATAGATACTCCATATATTATGATTTTGAAGAAAATATATGAGAGTGCTACCTCCTTCATTAGACTAGACAAAGACAGTAGCAAATTTAAAATCGAGAAAGGAGTTCGACAAGGAGACACAATATCTCCGAAGCTGTTTACTGCTGCCCTTGAGGAAGCTTTCAGAAGATTAGACTGGTCGCAGAAAGGAGTCAATGTGAACGGAGAGTACCTAAACCATTTACGATTTGCAGATGACATTGTGGTCATAAGCCACGATCCCAAAGAATTAGAGGAAAATCTTAATCAGTTATGCACAGTTAGTAAGGATTTTGGACTAAAGATGAATATGGCTAAAACAAAAGTAATGATGAACATGTATGCCATGGAAAGGGAAATAATGATTGAAGGAGCAGTAATTGAAAAGGTGGAGTCATATACTTATCTGGGACAAGTTATTAGCTGTAATAATGATAAATGGCTGGAAGTCAAGAGAAGAATAAATTTTGGATGGATAGCATTCAGGAAATATAGTCACATACTGAAGAGCAATATCCCAGTTTGTCTGAAACGTAAAATAATGAATCAATGTATACTCCCCACCATGACTTATGGAAGTCAAACTTGGGCACTCACCAAAAGAATGGAAGAGAAGCTAAGAACTACACAGCGAAGAATGGAACGAATTATATTGGGAATCAGACTGTTAGATAAGAAGAGAAACACATGGATTAGGCAGCAAACTCAAGTAAAGGACATTCTTATTAAAACTAAAGAACTAAAATGGTCTTGGGCAGGACACATAGCTCGAAGACATGATGACAGATGGACTAAGAAAATAACAGAATGGTACCCAAGAGGAGCTAGAAGAAAACCTGGAAGACAAAGGCGGAGATGGATAGATGAAATTCATGAGTTTTTGAGTAGTAAATGGATGGCCAGTGCTCAAAACAGAAGGAACTGGAAAGTTGCGGGAGAGGCCTTCATTCTGCAGTGGATTGAAAATGGCTGATGATGATGTTGCGCTGAGGTTTAGTTGTCGAGTCGGGAGGAAAAAATATTTTAGTTCTTATTTCGCTCGCTAGATGGCACCACTTATTTTCGAATTTTATTTAATTAAATATAATTTTTTTTTTCCTAGGCTCCAACCCATGTTGTTGTTACTGGTGGTCTGGGGCTTATCCCCACGGCTACCATTTCAGTTATAAGAATATGTGTAAATGTACCTGTTATAGTTAAGAGTGTGTGTGAGTGTGACGTAGGAAGATTGTATTTTGCATAAGAGCTTTGTTCTGATTGGAGGGGAGTATGAACCGGTGTGCTGATTGGTTGAGGGGTACAAACCAAGTACGGCTCTGAGTTTGCCGGTGATTTCTGGTCGGTTGCTGCCATAGAAATCGTCTGTTTTTTTCCGCGTTGGTTTTCAAGCTAGCGTCGGAGGGTGCACAATGAATTGTGGGTTAGCCCTCACGCATGCACATACACATACGCGAGCGCACACACACACACACACACACACAAGAAAATCGAACAGCAGACATATTGCATTCTTTCCCAAGATCTGGAACAAAGGATTTGGCGGGAAAAGTGTAGACGCTGTAGACTTCTACTAACATACGGGTACCGGGTGCCACAACAGTTCGCGCACGGAGATTGCCATGACAACAGAAACATCGGAAGACCCAGATATTGTGTTGCCATCTGTTGAGCCATTCTGAAAGTTGAAAATCTGAAATTAAGGATTTTATTTAAGGTGTTTAAATATATATTTTTTTCCCAATAGCTATGACTTTGATGTTTAAATATATATCCATAGCTTTGCAAGATAGTATCGTGTCACCATCTGTTGAGCCATTCTGAAATTTGAAAATCTGAAATTAATGATTTTTATTTCATTTTATGTCCTATTGTTTAATGTTATGTGTTTTTTTTTTATGGCTAAATTTATATGTATATATTTTTACCCATAAGTATTTCTGATGGCTCCAGTTTCCTCTGCAAGTTGAATTTGTATCCTGATGTTTAGAGTCTTTCTATCTTGGGAAAAAACCTGCAAAGTAAATGTCTTGATGTGTATATATATATATTTACCGTCTTCGTGAAACGCTGGCGCCATCTTCTGTTTCTATCTGCAACTTTGAATTTTTTAATCTATATTTGAAATCATTTTATGTCTTTTTTCTTTCCTAAAAGTAACTTCTCAATTTTTTTTTAAAAGGTTATTGATTAATGGAAAATTAAAACTTAATTTCTACTTTCTAAGAAAAAAAAGACAGACAATATTTTTTTTCAAATAGATATTCTTTATTGGTAAATAATAAAAAAAAATAAAATAAAAATTACAACTTAGGGGGTTATTGTTAGGTTTACCACATCACCGTGTGTCGTAATCACCCCTTCTTTGAATAGCAACATCCATAACGAGCACACGGCACAAAGAAAAATCATAAGAGCCATAAGTACTCTTGGTTGTCATACCTTAACCATAGGCTCTCCGTCTGGAAAAGAACAAAAAAAAGAAATGTTAGAAGATTACAATGATCCACGTGTCGTGGGAAGTTTTAGTGGTATTAATGCATTACAAAAACATACAAAATTACCCAGGCGTATCGTGAAAGAGTACTTGTCATCTCAACCTGCTTATGTGAGGCACAAACCTCAAAGAGTTAATTTTCCTAGAAACCAAATAATAGTTCCAGGACTACATACATTCCATACATTTCAGTGTGACTTAGCAGTAGTTTCCAATCTGTCTGATGATAATGGTGGAGTGTGTTATTTACTCGTCTGTATAGATGCCTTTTCTAGATACGCCTGGGTGAGAACACTTAGAAATAAAACATCAAAGCAGATGGTAAAAGCATTCAAATCAATTTTCAAGGAAGAAACGCCATTCAGTCTTAACAGCGACCAAGGCAAAGAGTTTACAAACAAAGATGTGAGGGCCTTATTTAAGTCTCTAAACATTAATTTCTATACTATTAGATCGGAAAAAAAGGCTGCCATAGCTGAACGTTTCATCCGAACTCTGAAAGAAAAAATATTTAAATGGATAACTTATTCTGAAAGTAAGAAATATGTGCATGTTCTTCCCGACATAATAGCTACTTATAATCGAACGCCACATCGAACCATAGGAATGCAACCAGCCGATGTCACTTTGCATAATGAAGAAGACATCTACAGGAAATTGTACTTGATAAAAACCAAAGACAGATTCCTAAATTTAAACTGGGGGCTCGTGTCGTTCTAAGTACAGGTTCACATCTTTTCCGCAAAGGATTCTGGGGTAGCTGGAGTCGTGAGATTTTTACTATATCTCAAGTATTGAAACGAAGAAAGCCAGTTGTGTACAGAGTACAAGACAAAACAGGCGATACGATCGAAGGTACCTTTTATGAACAACAGCTACAGCTTGTTAATATCCACGACACGTTGCCACTCAAGCGACGTGTGGGTGGAGAGCGTCAATTGCGTGTTAAGTGGTTAGGATATCCGGCTTCCTACAACAGTTGGGTTTTGGCTAAAGATGTTCTTCTTAACCCTACCGAGTAATGCATGTATGGATTTCCATCCCCAGAATACGCAATATAATTTTACTATCGTCTTACCCGACACTATAGCTCTCAAGGGCAAGTGGGAAGTCGAACTGGCAGAAATACACGTACCTAAGTCCTGGAACAATATTTCCGAAGGCTGGGCTGAGTTTGCAACTCTGCAGAAAGAACAGACAGTTAGGAACCCCGAGGTTTACATATTGCACGACGAGTACGAAAATTCGACTAAATTGATTGAACATATGTGTAGTCTTAATGCCAATTTAGAGCTTAAAGTAGAAGAGACAGAATTCAGAGTGAGATTCACAATTCGTGTTAAAAACGGCTGTGAGTTGCGTATGACTTTACGAACTGCCAGAATTCTAGGGTTAGTCCATAAAGCAGCGAGCGATGTTGTTGTTGACAAATCTGGAACTTTTAAAGGGGAGTACATCGGAAAGTGGATACCTAAAGGTAAAATAGTGTTACCATCAATAATGCCTAACAGTGATTGTGTTGATAGGAGGCTTGTGCTCGTACAACCGCTGATTTGTGATGTTCGCGAGCATAAAATTTCTTATGGTCATTACAATAGCGTCTCCGAAATTCTAAAGGTTATGACTTTTATAGCCCCCGAAATTAAAGGTTCTGTTAATACCCATGGTTTTGTTTCTTTCGAAATTGAAAGCAGTGTGCGTCTTCGTTTCCCTGAGACAGGACTCGGCGAGTTACTCGGTTTTGAGCGTATGCCCAATGGTTTCGAAGGAACTGCGAGATCGAAATTTCCGTGCGATATAAATAGAGGTGTCGGCTCTTACTTCGTTTATAGTAACGTGATCGAAGATCAGATTGTGGGTGATACCAGAGCACCTCTTTTGCGAGTAGTACCGTTCGGAAGTAGAGGGGAATTCTTACATTTGGATTATTACCCTGTGCTTCTCTCAAACATTCAATCCATTACTATTCAAATTCGCACAGACAGCGGTCAGTTATTTCCTTAGAGGTAAAACTCTAATTACATTGAATTTGCGACCCCAATGAACGCTTACATGGAATACTACGCAGTGCAGGCGGGGGGGAAGTCCCTACTTTGCAGGAACAGTGATCCAGAGGGGTCAGGGTTTAGGCAGTATATTCAGATCTGCATTTACATTTCTCTCTCCACTTCTGAAGCCCGCTGCTAAGTTCATCGGTCACCAAGTGTTGTCCGCAGGTCGTAATATGATCAATGATGTCATTTCGGGAGCTCCCGTGAAACGATCATTTATAAATCGAGCTTCTGAAGTGGGACAGGCCATTAAGCAAAAAGTCCATAGTCAGAGTGGAGGCAAACGTCGAAAAAAATATCAGGACATCTTTAAATGATGGAAGTGATGATGTCGGAATTAGACCTGTTTGCACAGCCTGCTACTAATCTGTGCATCGAATGCTCTTCCTACATTACTTTCTTGCCTTTAGCATCTGTGGACACCCCAGGGCCAATAGAATTTTCCGTACCAGGAACATCGGAAGAATATTTGGACCTGGGAAAAACTTATTTGCGACTCAAAGTACAGTTAACCCAAAGCGATGGAAAAGAACTGCAGTCGAGTGTGGGTGTTTTCAACAACTTTTTCCACTCCTTGTTTAAACATGTGGATCTTTTCGTTCAAGACAAATTAATAAATCCAAGCAGCGACACATACGCCTATAGAACTTATTTAGAAACGCTTTTGAATTTTGACAATGGAGCAAAAAGATCCCAACTCACTACAGAACTGTTCGTAAAAGACAATGTTTGCGATGTTTCGCAAATGTTTTCTCAGCCCGACAGCGGTATGAATCAACGTATGAAGTTTTTTTCGAAAACCAAAACTGTGGAACTTCTGGGTCGTCTCAGACTAGATTTGTGCCATCAGGCCAAATATATTATTAACAACGTATCGCTCCGCCTGAGAATGGTTTGCAGTTCGCCCGAGTTCTGTCTGTTGTCTTTCGACAATACGGCGAAGATTCACATACGCGAAGCCTGTCTTTTTGTGCGTAAAGTTAAGCTTAATCCCAACATACAGCTAGCCCACATGAGCCTTCTTGAAAAGCACCCACTTGTATATCCCATTAACAGAGTTAATGTTACTTACTTCTCAATTCCCAAAGGTATGTCAGACTCTACCAGAGACAATATATATCTAGGACAGATCCCCGCTCGTTTAATAGTTGGTATTGTGTCCAGTGACGGTTTCAATGGCTCCTTCAAAACCAACCCATTTAATTTTGCCCACTACAACCTGTGCTATTTACTTCTGACGGCTGATGGCGTCCAGCATCCTTCCATACCGCTAACACCCGATTATACGAACGGACATTATACCAGGTCCTACCTGTCTCTTTTTACATCACTAAACAAGTGGAATTCAGACTGTGGAAACGACATATCACTCTTGGATTATACTGAAGGGAATGTTTTATGCTTTCGATTTGACTCCAGACCAAAATGCAGTCGGTCAACACATCAGCTCATTACGGCGAGGCAGAGTTCGACTTGAACTGAAATTCGCAGAATCTCTTCCCGAAAACATAACAGTGATCTTGTATGCTGAATTCGAAAACATTCTTTCTGTGACTAAAGACCGATCAATTCTCATAAATTATGAACACTGATCAGATTTTGAAGGTTTTAGAAGCAGACAGTGAATCGAGAAAACTTCTGATCAGTGTCTGCGCAAGGGGCGAATTACCGTCAAGAATTCAGAGAAAACCGGCACTTCTAGTCATCAATACTGACTTTTCACACATGCCTGGTACCCATTGTGTGTGTATATTTTCCTGGGGAAAAACGAAAGTCAATATTTCGACAGCTTTGCAAGACTGCCGACACCAGACATTGCAGAGTTCCTTAACCAGAAGAGTAAGAAATGGACTTATAACAAAGTACCAATTCAACATCCAGAATCTATAGCGTGTGGACTGCACTGTATTTTTTTCCTAACTCATAGATGTAGAGGCATTTCTATGCCAAAGATTGTAAACAAATATTATTGTAAAGAATTGTGGGCAAATGATGTAATTGCCACAATAGATGTAATTCAGCATTTACTTACAAAATAAAATTTTATTTATTTTTAAAAAAAAGTGTGTTTTATTGAAAAAAAAATACTTACCATAACGATATCCACGTATGTTTGCATCTCAGACGGCGAGGAGAAATCAAAGCAGTATATTTTCGCTTGACCGGTTTACGGGATTTTATGACTTCTTCCCTCGGGCTGCTGTTGCTGCGCTTCAGAGGGAATTGTGGGTAGCGACGCTGTTGCGTTCGATACGGTCATCTTGCTGTCGCTCGATGCTGTCGAAGTTGCTTGTTTTGCGGCATTAGTTTTCAAACCTAAATATGACTGCAGTATCTGAAGATACATTTTAACTTTAGACTCGGGCTGCAAATCCTGTCTTTTTAAGATTGCAGACATTTGCTCGTCTAAAGAGAGCATCTGTTTTTGTTCTGGTGGTGCAGCTACAAGCAAGAATTTGCGGAAAGATTCGCTCATCTTCTGATCAGACTTGTAATGAATGGAGCTACGATGCTTGCTATTAATGGAAACAATGCGCCTCCTTGCTGAAGTATTAATTTCTGCCTGGTTTTAAATGCTATTTTTTTATCTGCTAGTGTTCTGCGCTGTAACTTGGTTTTCACTCTGTCTGGCAAAGGAATGCTGCCTTTGATTATGTTTTTACAGATTTCACAGAGCCAATTTATTTGGGTGGGGTCTGAGCTCTTTAATAGAGCGCTTGCCTGTTTCGGCCGAACTTCCAACAGATACTTTATGAAGTTAGCGTTGTGTTTTAGACGCACAGCCATCTGGGTACATGAATGACAGTACATCCCTCGCTTAGCAACATGTGTGAGCGCAGCCTCAGTCTATCGTTAGTATCCTGACAAAAATCAAACAGCAAATATGAATGCGGATCACGTGTTGCATCTTTATATATATCGACTAAAACACGTGACCTTCCGGGGAACACGACTTGCTAGATGTGAGATTTGTCTCGAGTCGTGGGGGTTTCTAAAAACAATCATATAGTGCGAATTCAAGCTGATAGTACGGAACTGGGTGCCTTGGGAGAACAGGTTTTGCGTTAATAAAATAACACTCAGATTTCTATGATGTGATCCCTTTATAAATATTTCAGACTGCAATACTATCTTTTGCCTGGTTAATGAAATCGTCTAAAATGAGTAAATTGTTTACTGTTGGATTGAATTCGGGGATGTTTAAACCCTCCACGAACTCGATTTGCGGGTAACACCGAAACTTATCTTGAAGTTCTGAATAGCAATAGACGATTCTTTGAGGTGGTGGTGAAATTAAATTTTCACTATTTTCTAATAGCGACAACACAAACATTGTCTTTCCACTCTGTGTTGCTCCCGAGACTATCGCTGTGAAGGGGTGTTTGAACATTATGTAAATGATCGCGCGTGAGTCTGGACCATGTATTTATGTGTGTTCGCACGCCGATGCGAGAGGCAGGGCTAGTAACGGTAAAGACAGAAGGTGACGTCTCCAGAAAAACGAAACGTCCCCTTTTTAAAAAAAAACTGCGAGAATTTCGTTATGAAAAAGGTGTTTTTTTTTTGGAAGTTGTCTTTTCCATGAAACCATTCGTGACAACACGAAAAAGGGTTGTGTGCATTCCCCCATCTAAGTGCGCCCGACACTTCGTGATGGGTGGGAGGGGTGCCGCGATCCCCCCCCCCCAGTGGGCGTCTATCACAACGTGACGGGTGGTAGGGGTGCCGCGATTCCCCCAGCACCCACCCCTGCGCCCCACGATTCCCATCCGAGTGCCGTCATGAACGTGACGTCGGAGGGAATAGGATGGGGAAGTACGTGCCCGATCGACCTCGCCAACATCCTGAAAAAAAGGAGATGCCACCAGAGGTAACCACTGAAAACTGCTTAGTGTCCAAAACATGGGGATTTCACTGGGATTTTTTTCTAATGTTGATAGTTTGATGTCTAGGTGGTTAGCTTTCACTATGTGTCTTGGAAATATCCATAAGGGTAAGTGCGTGTGTCGTCTCCTACCACATGTTTAGCGAAAGTAAAGCCAAACCTTTTTGTTACTGAGGGCTCAAGGAGATGAGAAGTACGTTTGTCTCTCTGGACAGAAAACGGTACTTCGACAGAAACATCAACATTTTGGCCTTTTGCTGTGGCTATCATAGCATCCAGGTTGACTATCTTCGCGTTTTTGGCATTAAGGGTCACACCCTTGCATTTGTTCACCATTTTACCCCCTCCTGTGCGGAAGGAGTAAGATTTGGGACCAGTCAAAGCAAACTCGACAATATGATCTCCAGACAATTCGTCTGTGAGCTGTCCCAGCGAGTGACCGATGGGTGGACGTTCGTCGCCCGGTTTTGGGAGTACACTATGCTATCGGTATCGCAATATAAAAGAGATTGGCGTAGAGGGGCCATAGCTTTGTAGAGCTTCATTCGGCCATAGGAAGTGACGAAAGAGCCAATGACTGCATTTCCCCAACGGTAAGGTTCCTCCGTTCCCTCGATCGGGGCGAATGCAACATGCATTATTTCCTCCGACACTAACATGGCGTCGTGTATGATTTTTGTATCATCCATGAAAAGTTCTACAACGCTTTCATAAGTGTTACATACGGCTGGACTCACCCTGTTAGTTCTCATTCCGAGCCGCCCCCATAAAGAATTCAAGCACAATTTTGCGAGCGCTCGTTTAGCGGGGTTCGCCTTTATTTCATGCCTATCCATAGAGTAAAAAAAAAAAGTAAAGTGCAGCCATTATCAACCCACTGCAGGGTGGAAGCCTCCTCAACAATTCATGTTGAGGGAGATGGACCATAATCTGCCACGCTGGTCCAGTGCGGGTTGGCAGATCGACCGTATTCAGCAGTCAGGGGCTTGAACCCCAGTCTACTCGAAGAGCATGTGCTACTGCACTCCTGCTCCTGCCCACTCGGCTACGGAGTGTTACTATCCATAGAGATACCTTCCCTACTTTTAAATTCGGAGATGTACACGTCGGGTTCAACCCCCCTCGGGCCAGCCCGACGCCTCCTGTTTGATTTTCAAGAAGGTGTCTATGTAGCCACCAAATAAAGACTTATGGCTCTCTTTGAAATGCCAAACTTCGTAGATGTTATCAATTTTATAACCGCTCTCAATGGCCAGGTAAAACTCAGGCGTGCACCAGATCCCTGAAAAGCTCAAATCCTCATCATTACAAGTGGGCGACATCTGCTCGGCACAAGCACCGCATAGTGGGAACACTAGCTTGCCATTGGAGCTTATTGGGAGGATGGGTAAGAACTCCTTTTTGGGCGCTGTCACCCTCGCTTGGATGATACCAAAGTATGCATTGTGACTATAGTCAAAGTCACTAAGAATGACTTCAGGGTGACCGCGGGGAAATACGCCGTATTTGAAAACCCACAGATACAACGAACAGAAATCCACATAGTGAATCTCCTCGTTATCCGCCACCTTGTGGTAAAGTTTAAAGCAGTCAACTCTACCGCCTCTGAGAGCGCTACATGGTGTAATCGACTCGTGCTTTATGAATGTTGGAACAAACTCTTTCATGGCAGGGTCGTTTTTCTGTTGGGTGTCAAACTGGCATTCCCATTCGGAAACCACATCATATCCTTGAGACCTAATGAAGGCCTCACGGTCCATGGTTTCAGCATATAGGGCACCCATAGGTTTGTTTCTCTGTGTCTGTATAGTACTAGACCGAAAACACTTCTTGCACCCATGATAGTAACACCCGTAAAACTCGTAAGCTGTGCTATCACAAACCCCATCTAATAAAAAAGGACCTACTCTAGCTTCCCCACTCCATGATTGAGTGTGTTGAATTTTAATGTTGTTCTGTTGTTCCTGCCACGAAAGCCAAGCCAATGCCTTCCTACTCTGTGTGTTGCTCCCTATGTAGCCGCCAGGTGGCAGGATAGCCATTGTGTTTGGTTCTAAATAGTTTCTGGCGAAGATCCTGCTACATGCACCGGCGATAGTAATGTCCTGACAGAAAGGGTCAACTTGCGAGACTGCTATGAAGAGAGAACGGAACTTATTGCAAGAATCTCGCAAAACCCTCACGTCATCTAAGGCATAGGCCAAAAGCTCACATTTCAGGTTGTAGATATCTCGTGACTTCTCTTGGTACCATAACACGAATTCCGTACAGGTTTCTTCGCTCATGAATTCCGGTTTAAAATATTTTTGATCGGGCAAAGCTCCCACATAATCTAATGTATCTATCTTGTGGAATTCGTGAGGGTGAGGGCAGAAGCCCTTACGCACCTCTGGCAGCTTGAACATCGATGGCAGCTTTCGGAGCGGAACTGCTAGAAATGAATAAGAGTCCAAGAAGACTATGTTTAACGATGACAGAAAGATGCCCAAATTCTTCGACCCATCATAGATCGTGTGAGGAACTATGTGTTTCGCGAAAATATAAGAAAGCACAAAGTAGCCGTCAAAACCACGAAGGTTGTGGGCGACTACTCGCACATTCTTATATTTTGGCTCTGTGTGTCAAAGTTTTCAGCCATCACTGCCTCGTTTCAAGGTCTCTCGGATTCCTAACACTTCATCCAAAAACTCCACCATGCAATTTCAGCCCCAGTAAACGCATTCCTGGTCGCCAAAAGAAGCAACGCAGAGCACAGCCACGTGTTCGCCGTCCAGCAAGACTGTTTCTGTGTCAAAGTAAACAACAGAAACATCGTGCTTCGGGCCCTCAGGTTTTTGAACAAAACAATGTTGTGTTTTGTGCACAGTCTTACAGTGGCTACAGAAGTCAGGATCGATGCATCTGTATGCTGTATTGGTAAGAAAAGTGCACAAACAAATGGTACAGCGATGCACTTCAGAGAAAGTTTTGTTTGCCCTGTGAGAGTTAATGCATGATTCGCCTTGGAAAAAGCGATTACAAAAATTACACAAGAGAAGGTTGTCTTCATTATGAACGGCGACAGCTCTGCATCTATTGCACTTGAAAGAGCAATTGTGAGTGGTTAATCTCTCGCGAGTAGGTAAAACTTTAAGGCAGAGGGGACAATAGTAATCACTGCCAAACAGAGCTTTCAAAGATCGCACAAGATCATAATGTCCGTCGTGGTTGAGAAGAAATATCTGTTTATCAGCAGCGGGGCCCCAATATGCAACTTCAAAGCCACACTGTGCGGAAATTACCACAAGTTGGTAATCGGGGATCGCACACTGAAACAGTTCAACTTCATTCAAGCCACAACTTTCTAAAGCAACCCCTGCGATTCCGTGTAAATTTTTAGCCCTGATTGTTTGCATACTAGATTTATCCTCTCGCACCTGTCTGTATGTTTTAGCATCGTCCTGATGGGCAGAAATACCTACAGCTATAGCCCGGGCAAGACATAAACTATCGGTATTGTTGATTTGAACGACAGCTGTTTTTTTTTTTTAAAGTCATTCAAATTCAACATTGCCCTTTTTTTATGTTCTCAGAATGATTGCCACCCTCCCCCTATTGGTGATATTAATAAGAATTACGTCCAGACTCAAGTAGTCCGTTATCATAAATTCACTATTTGATTGGTCGACTGCTATGAAAGCGGCCATCACGCGGTCAAACATTAGATCTGTCAGGGGCACGAATGGTAAATTTATAGGGTTTTTTAGACTGGGTGCGTCTAAACACAACCTAACATGGGAATGATCGCCTTTATTGCTTAAATTTGCGATTATCTCTTCTAGCATCTGTTGAAAGTTCGAAAAAAACAGATCCCCGTCTGCTAAATTTGCTATGTTTCTAAACCGGACCTCATAAGTTTTAAATAAGGGCCGGTATTTCTTGGAATAGCGCGCAACCCCATCCTGCACTTTGTAGTATTGCTCAAAATTATCTTGTGTGGCTGCTTCTCTTTCTTCCATCTAAAATTTAAAAAAAGCGTCGCATAAGATTTAGGGGATTTGTTTTCGTGAAAAAAAATATATATCTATAGACATACTTACATCCTCGTCATCGTTAAAAAATCCATCCATTACAGACGGGCTCTCAACCTCCAACTCGCCTACTCCCGCACCTTCTAACTTGGCATCATGCGAGCATCCGTGCCGATGATCAATGCCCTCATCATTATCAAAGAACTCAGCATTCTGAAAGAGTAACGTAAAGAAACACAATTACCAAACAATAATTCTATAAACATTTTTTTTAAAAATCAAATAAAAAATTTTTCAGTAATGAAAAAAAGAAATACTCACACTTGAATACACTAAACTTTGGCAGAATTCTAACTCTGCCTCTATCATCCGAGCTTCTTCATAATCTTTTTCTATCTTAATAACCTCCTCTAGGAGCTCCGAATCTACATCCTCACCGAAGAAAACTTCGTGACTATTCATTTTGATCGGTTGTAATATGAAAAAGCAAGTGAGAATTGTGGTCGTATTGACCCCTTTTTAAAGCAAACTCATGGATTGAAACGACATTTGATGACAACCAAACAGTGTTTAGATTCAAGAGTATGTGAATGTCACAACCAATAGGAAATTACTATGGTATGAGAGCGAAATCCTTACTCATCAGTAAGGGGGGTGTGACATCTTTGAAGGTAACCTTTGAAGCTGAGTTATCTTTTGCTTTTGTCACTCTAAATTTGAACAGAGGCTTGGGAGTGGTATCACCTTTAGTTATATGATGATATATTACCTTTGTACTACGTGTGTCTACCCGTTCCCGACCAACACCTTTGAAGCTGAGTTATCTTTTGCCTTTGTCACTCTAAATTTGAACAAAGGCTTGGGAGCGACACCTGCGTTAGCTCTGTGAGAACCTTTGTACGACATGCGTCTACCCGTTCCCGACTGACACCTTTGAAGTTGAGTTATCTTTTACTTTTGTCACTCTAAATTTGAACAAAGGCTTGGGAGCGACACAAGCGTTAGCTATGTGAGAACCTTTGCATGACATGCGTCTACCCGATCCCGACTGGCACCTTTGAAGTTGAGTTATCTTTTGCTTTTGTCACTCTAAATTTGAATAAAGCCTTGGGAGCGACACAGGCGTTAGCTATGTGAGGTTATATAACCTTTGTACGACATGTGTCTACCTGTTCCCAACCGACACCTTTGAAGTTGAACTAGCTTTTGCTTTTGTCACTCTAAATTTGAACAAAGGCTTGGGAGTGGTATCACCTTTAGTTATATGATGATACATAACCTTTGTACGACATGTGTCTACCCGTTCCCGACCGACACCTTTGAAGCTGAGTTATCTTTTGCTTTTGCCACTCTAAATTTGAACAAAGACTTGGGAGCGACAGCGGCCTTAGCTATGTGAGGTTATATAACCTTTGTATGACATGCTTCTACCTGTTCCTGACACGTCACGAGTTTATGAACCAGTAACAACGCGACTAGATTCTAATCACATGATGTGATAGCCCTTGGACCACATTTGCAGTTTGGAACTTTCTCAGTGTGGTTGTAATTTTTCCACTGTTGCAGTTTTTTTTTCCAAAATGTCAAGGCATGAAATGTCTGACGAAGAAAACAGAACGTAACTTTCTACAGATGTCTGAGTCACAGTAGCACAGTTCGTGTTTATTGCTACGAATTCGAGCCACATGTTACGATCAGACAGCTAATACGCATATGATGTTATCGAGAAGACAGTGGGATGAATTCAAAGACAAAATGGATGATATCTTGCTTTCCATAAGAGCCAGATCTAAAGATGAAATACAAATACATGGGCTCCGAATCAATACAGATGGTGGCGCTTGTGATTTCTATTGGAAGCAATTCTCGCTAGCTGCAGAACGACGAATGACCTACACATTTCTGAACTTGAAGGTATATCTATTAGAATCATAGACATAGATTCTTTTCTTCAACGTATAGAAAATGAAAAACCTGCATTTCTGTTAATGCAAACAGTTATATTGGAACATCTTGACTGTGTTAGAGAACGTATAAAGAATGATGTGTTTATCGGTTCTATCGATGTTTCGTTTAACGACGTGTATGTTTATTATGTTAGAAATGCTGAACCATCTACAAGTGTTAAAATTTTTTCTGCTAAGTGTTTGAAAGAAGGTGTAGTTACGGAGTTCAATGATTATGGTTTGTACAATGCTGTAATTTCCATGATCGAAGAACTTCAAACTGCTTACACGGTGAAATATACGAAGTATCCGTTCTGATCAAAGCAATGTGCATATGTAAGTGTTTGTGTTGATTTTTTTGTGATTAGTAACTACATCTCTAAAACTTATCAATAAAAACATATCTATTTGAAAAAAAATATTGTCTGTCTTTTTTTCTTAGAAAGTAGAAATTAAGTTTTAATTTTCCATTAATCAATAACCTTTTAAAAAAAATTGAGAAGTTACTTTTAGGAAAGAAAAAGACATAAAATGATTTCAAATATAGATTAAAAAAAATTCAAAGTTGCAGATAGAAACAGAAGATGGTGCCAGCGTTTCACAAAGACGGTAAATATATATATATATATATATATATACACACATCAAGACATTTACTTTTCAGGTTTTTTCCCAAGATAGAAAGGCTCTAAACATCAGGATACAAATTCAACTTGCAGAGGAAAATGGAGCCATCATAAATAGTTATGGGTAAAAATATATACATATAAATTTAACCATCAAAAAAAAAAACACATAACATTAAACAAAAGGACATAAAAGGAAATAAAAATCATTAATTTTAGATTCTCAGCTTGCAGATAGAACCAAAAGATGGCGCCACGATGCTACTTGCATAGCTATGGATATATATTTAAACATCAAAGTCATAGCTATTGGGAAAAAATATATATTTAAACACCTTAAATAAAAATCTTTAATTTCAGATTTTCAACTTTCAGAATCTCTCAACAGATGGCGACACGATACTATCTTGCAAAGCTATGGATATATATTTAAACGTCAAAGTCATAGCTATTGGGAAAAAAAATATATATATATTTAAACACCTTAAATAAAATCCTTAATTTCAGATTTTCAATTTTCAGAATGGCTCAACAGATGGCGAAACAATATCTGGGTCTTCCGATGTTTCTGCTGTCATGGCAATCTCCGTGCACAAACTGTTGTGGCCCCCCTGTACCCGTATGTTAGTCGAAGTCTACAGCATCCACGTTTTTCCCGCCCTATCCTTTGTTTCAGATCTTGGGAAAGAATGCAATGTGTCTGCTGTTCGATTTTCTTGTGTGTGTGTGTGTGTGTGTGTGCGCGCACGTGCTTGTGTGTATGTGCGTGCATGAGCGCTAACCCACAATTCATTGCGCACCCTCTGACGCTAGCTTGAAAACCAACGTGGCAAAAAACAGACGATTTATATGGCAGCAACCGACCAGAAATCACCGGCAAACTCAGAGCCGTACTCGGTTTATACCCCTCAACCAATCAGCACACCGGTTCATACCCCCTCCAATCCGAACAAAGCTCGTATGCAAAATACAATCTTCCTACATCAGACTCACACACTCTTAACTATAACAGGTACATTTGCACATATTCTTACAACTGAAAGGGTAGCCGTGGGAATAAGCACCGGACTGCCAGTAACAATGACAAAGGTTCAAGCCTCGGAAAAAAAAATTTAAATGTAATTAAATAAAATTCGAAAATAAGTGGCGATCGAATTAATAACTAAAATATTTTTTCCTCCCGACTCGACAACTAAGCCTCGGCGCAACAGCTAAGCCTGAACCTCGGCTCGCCTCACTGGCACACGCTCAAAACCTAAACGACAGAGGCGGCAGCATGCACGAAAATTGACGCCAAAATTCAAAAAGCCGTACTCGGCTAGCACCCCCATCTTATCTACTGCCATGTTATGTCAAGGATCTGGGTAATTCTTACCATGTGTATGCCATATCAAAAAATTTCATTACTTCATACAGCATGTCCCACCCACTTTTTCTTACTATTGAATACACCATACCATATCAAAAAATTTCATTACTTCATACAGCATGTCCCACCCACTTTTTCTTACTATTGAATACACCATGAATTCTCAAACTAATAGAGCAAGCTTATCTGCGAAAAGATCTAAACCTCCCAAGGACTTCCTAATTCATTTCACAAATATAAGTGGTCTCAATTCTAATCTCGACGATGTCCATTTCCACTTGCAGTCTGCCAAACCCCATGTACTTTTTCTGACAGAATCTTAGTTATCGTTTGATTCAAGTACTGCTCATCTCAGATGCCCAAATTATTCGCTGTATGATTCCTTTCGCCTCAAAGGTTGTATTGATGCATTTGTCTGTTCTGATATTCCCTGTCAGAGACTTGGCAATTTGGAATCTCCTCTCTTTGATCTTCTCTGGCTTAAAATCTCTCTACCTCATTGTGTCAAATTCATCTGTTGTTTCTACCATTCTCCCAACTCCACTAATCACTTGGAGCTCTTTGACTTCCTCTCTTTGCAACTTGACTTTCTCGAGTCAAACTTTCCTAACAGTGAGGCAATTTTCCTTGGTGATTTCAATGTTCACAACTCCAGCTGGCTTCCGTTTTCTAGTCACACCGACACAGCAGGTCAAGATGCTGAGAATTTTGCAATTACTAATTACCTAGCACAGATTGTTCATTTACCTACAAGAATACCGGACAATCCTAAACATACAGCCAATACGCTTGATCTTTTTCTCACAAACAACCCTTCTAAGTACACGGTCGAAGTGAGAGGTCCTTTAGGCACTCCAGTTCACAACTTGGTGATTGTCTCTTCTCCAATGGGACCTTTATCTCATGGCTATTCCCAACCTCGTGTTGTTTGGTATTACAAGAATGCAAAATGGGATGACCTGCGAGACTTCTTTTCTTCTTTTCCTTGATCGGATTACTGTTTCAAAACTTCTGATGTCAATGTTTGCTCAGATCGTGTCAGTGAAATTATTCTTGCAGGAATGGAATCCCTTATCCCACACTCCACTTTAAAATCTCGTCCTTTATCTAAACCTTGGTTTTCCAATAAATGTGCTAAGGCTGTCCAAGACTGGAAATAAGCCAGTTACGATATGTTGCATATCGTTACTGGCTTATTGACAATTCTTCAGTTTCATTTTCTGCCTACACCAAAGCTCCCAACAATTGTAAAGCAGTTATTAATCAGTCCAAACTAGAGTTTGAACAGGCTAAGAGTAGAAAACTTGCTTCTTGTCCTAATGGTAGCCGAGCATTCTGGTCTCTTGCCAAAGCTATTGGCCGCAACTTTTGTCCATCTCTGCTCCCACCTCTGTCCAAACCAGATGGTTGTGTTGTCACTTCAGCCAAGGATAAAGCTGAACTGTTAGCATCCCATTTTTCTTCCAGCTCATGTATTAATGATCTTGGTAAAACACCTTCCACCATTCCCAACACACTCCATTCAATGCCTCCTGTGGTCTTCCGTCAAAAGGATATCAGAAGGATTTTGATGAATCTTGATGCAAAAAAGCTCCAGGTCCTGATGGTATTTCTCCACTTGTTCTCAAAACCTGTGCTCCTGAACTTACTCCTATTCTTTGCCGCATTTTTTCACTTTCTTATTCCAAAGGTGTTTTTCCTTCTGATTGGAAATTTGCCCATATCCAGCCAGTTCCTAAAAAGGGTGACAGATCCCTCCCATCCAATTATCGTCCCATTGCAATTACTTCTACTCTTTCTAACGTAATGGAGAAATCAATTAACCACCAACTCTTAAACTGCCTAGAAACCTTCCATCTGATGAATGATCGCCAGTATGGATTCCTTCACTGTCGATGCACTGGTGATATTCTGACTTATGTTACCCATTTATGGGCTAATTCAATGGAAAGGTTCGGTGAAACACAAGTAGTTGCTCTTGACATCTCAAAGGTTTTCAATCGTGTTTGGCATGAAGGTCTTCTAAACAAGCTTCCATCTTATGGTTTGCCAACTGTTTTTAGTAATTTGTTATCCAGTTTTCTCTCTGATCGCTCACTAAGGGTGATGGTAGATGGCTCTCTGTCTTCTAACTTCTCCACCAGTGCCGGTGTCCCCCAAGGTTCAGTTCTTTCCCCACTCTTTTCCTCTTGTATATCAATGACCTTCTTCCATTGACTGGAAATCCTATCCATAGTTTTGTCGATGATAGCACATTGCATTCCACTTTCCATTTTGAGAAACCTTGTCCTGCTCAATCAGGTTCAACTTCTCGAAAATCTGCTACCAATTTCTTAAATGCCGATCTTCAGGTAATTCTTCAGTGGGGCAAAGACAACTTAGTTGATTTCAACCCTTCTGAAACTCAGTCTTGTCTTATATTTCGCAAAAAGGATTCTTCTGCTCCTATGCTTATCTTTAGTGACACTCCGATTTCTAGGCAAAATGATATATCTCTTTTGGGGATTACCCTGACTTCTAATCTCTCTTGGCACAAGCACATTACAAATATTGCTTCCTCTGTATCTAAAAAACTTTGTTTTCTCTTTCGCTTTCGGCGTTACTTTTCTTCCAAACAGCTGCTCACTCTGTATAAATCGCAAATCCGCCCAGCCATGGAATATTGTTCCCACATCTGTGGGTGGTGCCACCAAAACCTCTCTCAGACTTCTTGATTCCATTCAGAAGAGGGCACTTAGGTTAATTAATGATTCATCTCTAACAGAGTCTCTCCACTCGCTCTCTTATAGACGTACTGTTTCTGCTGCATGCCTCTTCTACAGATTCTTCCATGGGCACTGCTCTTCTGAACTGTCTTCTATAATTCTCGCTCTCTCTTTCAAAACAGTCCGAACACGTGCCGCCACCAGCCAACATCCATTTACTGTTCAACTTCAAACTCACAGAACCAACTTTTCATCTTCCTCGTTTATTCATTCAACTGCCGTTTTCTGGAACAACCTTCCTTCATACGTATTTCCTGAAAATTACAGTCTACTGAAGTTGAAGTCCAATGTCAACAAATATCTTCTTTCGTCTTCTCAACCTCCAACCCAAGCATGGTACTAAGTACTATAGGTTCTAATACCTCTCGTGTTTGGGGTTTACATAAAAAAAAAATCATACCCTCCAATAGTATGTCTAGTTCCTTGAATATAATCAAAATGTCCACTGGCAGTTGTTCCATCAATCAACCTGGATGAATGCAAACTTCTACATATCTACAGGCTGGCCTCGATTAACGAGATTAATTCGTCCCGCCAGCGCATCGCACAAAACGGAAACGCGTTAATCGAATATAATAATAAATATGAAAAATTATAATTGGTCCTTGACCCTCTGGAATGTCCATAAAGAATTTTAAAAATACCTTTTAAATAACTTTTTAACTGTATACAATGGAAAAGATAATGAAAATAATTATGGAATAAAATGTTTATTGCATAAAACAGCGGTTCCCAAACTGTGCGCCGCGGAATATTTTAAATTTTCCAGGGAAACACAGTGATACTCGACATCGCTCGGACACCGCGCGAACTACTAGCTCGAGGTAGTCCACAGTTTCACATTGCTTAAGTTGTTTGGACCTAACTACTAAACGGAACTGTTAGGTATTTCTTTTGGTCTGGGTGCGTCTTGAAAAAATTACTGAGACACTAAGGGCGCCGTGAACCGAGAAACTTTTGGAACTTCTGACATAAAATACACAATGAAGAAATGACTGTTGCGGAAATATTTGAACAGTTGACTTTCTCTTTTCACCAATCAATTTCCGATAGCTGACAACAATCTTCTCTGGGCCCTGGCGAAATAAATATAGCAGAGAACCTCAAACCTTTTGTTTAAGGTTCTCTGCGATACGAACGATTTCATCTAATTTTTACTGTCATCTTCTTCGCGGTAACATTTTCATCTGGCTCATTTAAAAATTTGAATTTTTAAATGCAAGTGTGCATTGACTTTATTAGCAGGAGACAAACAAATAAAACGTCTTCTTCCGATGGTTGATGGAACACACCGAGGTGGGCAGCAGTCAAACGCTTGTTTATTGACCGTACGACTAGCGGTAAGCGTAAGGCACGATTCAAATCTTTTTCAGCTATGGCATAAAAAAAAAAAAAAAAAAAAAAAAAAAGATCGCGTTAACCGGAAATTTGCATCGCGTAAAGTGAAAAGTGGTATAATTTTTCAAATAGCGTTAACTGAAAATCGCGTTAATCGAACTCGCATTATGCGAGGCCTGGCTGTATTCTTCAACCATCAATCCTCAACTTGAATTTATGACCTCACATGTGTAGTTTTAGCAAAAAGAAAAAGTTCCATCAGCATTGAGCTTGCTCACTACCATTCAAAGCCTTAAACTCCTCAATCAGAACACCTCATTGGTTTTCAGATGCTGCAAATTGCAGAACTAAAGCCTTTCTTGGTAAGTGCACCCCCTTTGTTCCCTTCAGCAGTCTCATTGCCCTTCTCTTTACCCATTCCAACAGCACTACATCCTTCCTAAAATGAAGTTTGTAGGCTTGTATGCAGTACTCAAAATATGGGCAGACCATTGCCTTATATAATGGGATAATCTTTATCCCTACTAGCAAAATTCCTGTTTATTGACAAAACCCAATAAGCTGTCCTAGCACCTGTCTGCACTGCTCAGAGAATTTCTTATCAGACTGCACAATAATCCCCTTCCTTCAGAGCAACGTGGCTTTAGTCACCAATGCTTCTAAAACCCAACACTGAGTGTATTACCACACAGTTAATATATTAATGAGATTACTGCTACCCATATGCAACAATTTGAGAAATTTTTCAATGTTAAACTTCAATTGCCATTTATCTTGCCAATTAGCGTATTATTTCTAGAGCTCGTTGCAGGTGTATACCTTCATTACTGTCATTAACCACCTTGCCAACCTTTGTCAGCTGAAAAGTTAAACATTAAGCCTGATTCCTTATCATCATTAATACAGAAAACAGTGGGCCCAGCACTAAATCCTGTGGGAATCTGCTAATAACAGTCTACAAAGAGCACTGTCCATCGATAACAAATCTTCTCCCACTCCACCATCTCTTTATCTAATGCCACACTGCTCCAATTTGTACGGCAGTCTTTTACATACTTTGCTTTACTGAAATCCAAGTATATAAGAAAATTATTTTTTGCATCCAGTTCCTTTGTGATCACATCATGGTATCCATTTAGATTGGTCAGAGAAGATTTACCCTTAGGAAACCCATGCTGTCTGAAGTATAACTGAAGCCTGAAACAAAAGTTAAGCTACCAGGAATGTAATTACTCATCACCCTTGCGAATTTTGGATACATTTACACACATACAATTTACACTTCTCAAGTCCTTGTGGACTTGAGAAGTGTAAATTGCTGCCTCCCTTAATATAATTGGATAAATCTGATCCATTCCAGGTGCCTTTATGTTTAACTTCTACAATTTCTCTTCCCCTTTCAGTTATCACAAAATCCTTCAGCTCCCTATTAGAGCTTGATAAGCTGACATCAAGAATTCCTCACACGTGAATGTATACACAAAATAACTATTCAGTCTGTCAACAGCCTGAACAGGATCAATAGTTAACCAACTGACATCAAGTGGACCAATGTGATTCAACCCCTTCATTCTACTATTAATACAAGTAATGAAGTTCTTGTTGCTTTTCTTGGCATTCTTTGCCAGAAACTTCTTGTAATCTGGCTTGGCCAGCCTAACTGCTTTTTTGAATCGATTGCAGAGTAGTTTATATATACCAGAGGCTTCTGTATCACCTAATAATTTATATTCATCCCATGCATTTTTCTTCTTTTCCGTACGCCAATAGTCTTGTGAATAAAATTGAATGTACATAAAAAAAACATTTTACAATGATGAATGCAGCATTAAAATCTGTCGGAAAAAATTATATACAAATATTAATTTCCTATCACTAAGTCAGTTCATCACAAATGGTGTTTCTTCAAATTCATGAAAAGAAGTGAAGTAAGAAATCTATGTTAAAGAGCAATATTTAATTTTTAATTTTATGAAAAACTAAGCTAGAAATGTCATAAATGTGGGTACTGGAAAATTTTCAATATTCAAAATCAAAAGGAAAAAGTTAGGTATTGTACGCAGTGCTTTACATTTCATGCACATTCAATAATCGAATACAGTATCAGTAAAGTGCATTAATTGTCTCACGGTATAAGGAGTTCTCCCCCCCCCTCTCCATGTTGCATTCTTTGCACATGTGACATAGAACTCTGTGAAGGCCAGAGATTTAAAGGTGTATGGGGAGTGCAATGTTCTGTACCATTGTATCTCTGACCATTTAGCCATTGGGTCCCAATGTTGTCCACACTTTGCCCCAGGGAAGCAGGTCAGGCACCCAGTAGATTTTTCATAGAACTCTGCCACCTAGTTTTCTAAGATTTCAGTAGCTAGGATCTACATATACACTGGTGTTCAAAGAATGTGCATCACCCCTTAAAATTGTAATTGTCGTCCGAATAATATAAGTACAGTAAACTCCCGCTATTCGCGGGGGTTACATTCCTGAGAAATGCCGCGAATACTGAGTTATGACTCCCATAGTAATAAAGGGGTTCCATTCTAAAGTATGAAATATATAAGAAAAACTAGCCTAAAATTTTATCTATGTATGTATGTATGTATTATATGTATCTTCATAATATGACTATGTACATAGGTACATAGTGAAATGCAAGCATATGGCATCGAAATGAAAATAAGAAACAATTTAATATTAAATGTAATATTTATTAGAAATTTCAAACCAGCGGCTTTGCTAGCTAAAAAACTTATCCCGCCAGTGCTATCACCAGTTTCGCTAAAGTGTTGATAAAGGAGTTTTGCCTTTTCACGAATGATGAGTGAACTTAACGGAATTTTATTTTGAGTTCGGTCTTCTATCCACAGATTTTACCATTTTTTCTAATTTAACATCACGAGTTACAGAGCAAATTTTTGAAGCAATTAGCGCGTTTTCACGGACACTACGACGGATTTTTTCTTCCGATTTCTTGATTGATCATACCGTTGACTCATTGATTTTATGTTTTGCTACTGAGGAGACACTTTCACCATTAGAAATTTTGTCTAATAACTCAATTTTATTCGCTAATGTCATCACCTTCTTTGATCTTTTCACATTTCCCTTGTTATTCGTAGCCATATTTTTGTACGGGTTAGAAAAGAACTTGTCCACAATAAAGTCACTTTCTTCCGTTAACACACTCGAAAAAGTCTGTTTTACACTGCAAAACAGTAAATTTATCACTTTTGTAAGCATATCAATTTATAAATTGATAAATTTATTCAATTTATAAGCATATAAATTAAAGGCAAACGACAAAACCTTCCATGACATGTGCATAACACACTGAACAAGGATTAGCGAGAAACATCCACGCCGGGATTTTGTCACCCCTCTCCCCCACCCACTGAGCGCTGTTTTGACTGGGAAAGATAATTTTAGCCAAGCCCATTTTTTTTATGGCGGAAAATGTTCACGGCGCTTTAAAATTCACATTTTTTTAGGTTTCATTTTATAATAAACCAGCGACTGCGAATAGCGGGGTTTACTGTATATGGCAATATTTCTTGCAGATTGCATCTGATAAGATTGACACACGTAGGGGATGACATAATATTGTATCAGCTGTTATTTTCAGCTATATAAGATAAGCATGCACTGCAAGAGTTGCAGTTATTCCTTGCTGTGTCAGGATGGCGAGGTACATGCAGTCGATGACACGAAGAAAGAGTGCTATTGTTGCTTTACGTGAGGATACTCTTACCATCATATTGCTTATAGTGTCTTGTAATCAGTTGACACTGAGTAGATTTCTTTCCAAAATCAAGAATACTGGTTCTGCTGATAGGAAAAAAGGAACCGGACACAAATGAGTCTCTATGGCAAAACAGGACTGCACTTTGAAGGGCTTGTGCCTTAAAAACTGTAAAGTGTCTTCATCTGAGCCAAAAAGAGAATGGGAAGAACATACAGGAGTGGTAGCAAGTGCAGTAACAGTTAGAAGCCTCTTCAAAAATGGACTTCTAGCTTGTCGTCCTAAGAATCCCCTTTATATTCACAAAAAAAATGTAAAAGGCCCGATTAATTTGGTGTATGGAGCATGTCAAATGGACCCCAAAGTAGTGGAAGTCAGTTATTTTCTTGGATAAGAAAAAATTCAACTTGTATGGCCTTGATGGGAGACAAACGATTCACCGTAGACATGGTGAAGAATACCATCCAGACTGTATGGTGTCTACAGTGAAATTCCCTACCAGCCAAATAATATGGGGGTGCATTTCATATCGCGGAGTATGTCACATGCAGTTTATAAAAGGTTCTGTAAATGCCAATGGATACCCTGCTATAACGGAAGGTAAATTGCTGCCAACCATTAGAGACCATTTCAACCCGCCAAGGAACAGCATCTTTCAGGGCTCTCTCTGCTTCTTGTCATTGGATGAAAAGTGTAATTTGGCACTTCTGTATTTACTTTAGCTTCATTTCTGCATTAGAGGTTCGACAGTAATGTGTTTACATTTGTTACAGGTGAAAAAATGGTTGGAAGAACAGTCCATTACAACTGTTTGCTAGCAGGAATCAGCCCAGACCTGAATCCTATGAACTGTTGGCAGCGTGTGGAATCTGCAGTTGCCAGAAAGAAACCAAAGACCCTTTGTGAACTTTAGGAAGCCATAATTAGTGTTTCGAACCACGAACTATCAAATGATTATCTTCAGAAATTGATCTTGTCAATGCTTCGATGGTGTGCTGCTGTTATCAGGGCCAGAGGCAGTTCTACTAAATATTAGTTTGCACCTGGTGAACTCTTCATTGTTTTCCATTTAAAATGATGAACTGAAGCAAACTGAGGACTTCTGATAACATTTCAGCCATAATTGTCATGTTTACCAAAACTGTTGTAAAAAGGTTGCAAATGCTCATTTTGGAATATTTTGAGAGAGCACCTGTCAAATGTTACTTAGCTTTGCCTTAACTATTAATAAATATCTTTTGTTTATATTCTATTGGTGATGCTAGTCATTAATGTAACATACCATCACAAAAAAGTGTTAGAAATGTGAAATTCCTAGGTGATGCACTTTCTTTGAACACCAGTGTATATATAAAAAAAATTAAACGCTGGATATTAGGTTAAGGTCAAATTGGAGTTTAAAGTTAGAGTTAAATTTAATTTAGATTAAGAGCAAGCGTGATGGTTGGGTAGTTAGAATAGGGAAGAAGACCAAAATCTGGGGTGGGGGGACAGCAGTATGGGGACAATAGGGAAGGCAGCCCCACCAGGGGGAAGACATGAACCCATCTCTCCCCCAGCCAGGGGAATAAAGGTACCACGCAAGGGCACCAGATGGTGCTGGCAGCAGAGCTGCATGTTATGAGGTGGAGGGGAGACATTTACTTCGTAATCTGCATTCTCACTCTATTTTTGTACTTTTTTTTTCCCTGCTACATTTAACTGTAATTTTTTTTTTCCCTTACTCACCAGTTAACTACTGATATCAAATATCAGTATAGTGGGTTTAGGGTCTAACGGTACCAGGGGTTTTCCCCCATCTCCATGTTGCTTTCATTATTGGTGTAAGACAGTTCTCTGTCAAGGCCAGAGGTTTTAAAGTGTGTGGGTTGGTAGATGTATAGTGTTATGTTCTGTTGTCCATCTGGCCAATTAGCTCACAGTTGACCACATTAAGTCCCGTGGCGGCAGACCAGGTACCCAGTAGCTTTATATTTTACTCTGGCAGGCTCTGCCATCTAGTTTCCTGAGATTTCAGTGACAAGGGTCTTAAAAAAAGGGGTGGGGGGAAGAAATAGGATTAGCCAAGATGATTAAAAATTGTGTTAATTAAATTTTTGAGTGTGGGGTGGCATGAAAATTTTTTAAGAGAGAGAGAGAGAGAGCAAGGGGGTTATCAAATATCAGTAGTCATGTTCTATGTTATAATCAAGTAATAAGTACTATGGCTATCTGCCACATGAACATCAAGTGGTGTTCACATTTTTTTTTTTTTTTGGTAGTTATTGGCGCATAAGCTTCTGTGGCCATAATGCACCTCCCAAGGTTTTTGCAGTACTTTGATCCAAGCCCGAGGCGGGAATCGAACCCGCGACCTTTGGGTTGCCAGGCAGGCACTTTACTCACCCGGCTAGCCCGGTCGGCAGTGTTCACGTGATGGGTAGCCAGGAGGTTGGATCTATAATTTTTTCCCCCCAGAGGGGATATATTCATGTAATTATTAAATTTAGTACAAAAGGTTCAGAATAAGTTCTTAAGTCTTCAAGGATTGAAGCATTTGGTCAAAATTGATCATGATTTTCTGGTGTGGGATTCAGAAGTGCCATGGAAAGGAAACAGTCCTAAAAGCTTGAAAGAGAGCAATAACACATGCTGAAAGTTTGGCTTTGATCTGACTTTTGTCTCTCTCTTGAGCAGTGCTCCACATTTGAAACCAATAATTTCTACAGGGTATCTTGTGGGAGAAATCAAATTGGAATCAATTCTAAAACCTGTTCCTCCTTTATCCTCAGAACAGACTGGGTTATTTGTAGCATGGACTCAACAAGGTGTTGAGAGTATGCCACAGGGATACTTTCTATGTTGACTCAATTGCTTCCCATAGCTGCTTGCAAATTAGATTATTGCATATCTGTACTCTTAAGAAAAATTAGACTGAGATACATTGATTGTGGAAGCCATCATAGTAGCCTGTATTATCACACATACCTGCTATAATTTCTGTATTATCCTGACCTTGTGTTGTGTTACGTTATACTGCTCCAAGAATCATTTGTATAAACTAGTATTTTGTAATGTGTATCTTGAATCTCATACCCTATATAATACCGTAGCATCTGAAATGGCACTCTTATTTAGTTCCTAACTGTAGTGTGTTATGTAAAAAAACATTTATTCCTTGAGTGTATATTACATTTAATTTAATAATGTGTGAATGCAGATTCATGCTCCTAATTTAGTATTAATATAGTTCTAGAATGGCTAAATAGTGCAAGTGGACTTTTTCCTTGCATCTGAAAAAAAAAATCCCCAATCACTCATATTTTTTCCACTGTCAAAAAGAAAGCATCCAAATCCACTTTGAATTTTACCATCCTCTCTGCCTCAGTCACCTTGACAAATAATTTTTCCCACTGATATGCAATGTGCTATTCAGAAGGAAAATTAATGAGATCCAACTTTCTGTTGTTCCCTATTTTATATTTGTGCCTCCTGATTCTTATTTCTCTTTCCAATGAGAATATACATCTCATTCTTTTTATTAAATCCCCCCCCAGGTACCTGTAACCCCAGCAAGGTGTTATTGCTAAACAATGCATAAGTTTATCAACCTCTGGGGTGGGAATAAGATGATGAACAAAACAATGCTATAAAGAAACTTTATAGGAATTCTTGAAGAGATATTAAATCTGAATGTGCACACCTCTTTCCAGTCCATGCCTTGTAAATGATTCATGCTTCCCCCCTATCTGATCACCTTAGAACCCTTTATAAAAGTTATTTTTGCGTACCTTTCACCTCTACATACATATCTCATTCATTTTATATATGTACACACACATGGCTTATGATCGTGGATAATGTTATCACCTTTATGAAGTCCTGATCAGATGCATATGATTATGTAGCAAAAATGACATTTATTGTAATCAGTGCTTCAGTTTATATTATCGCATTTTTTTCCTTATTACAATTTATGTATGTCCAGTGTAAGTAATTACATAACATCCCAAATTGTTCTTGAATTCTTACATGCTGCATGTCTAGTTCCTGCTGTTGCTTCATACAGTTGGTATGTTGGTCAGTGTATTGTTATTACTTTGTGAAATAAAATACTATATCTCTACTCCTATCTGCCTGACTGTTTTACAGTAAAGCATTAATCCATTTTTAATTCTTGATTTTACGGAAATCATGCCCCAGACTAGAGCAGCAAAGCAACGGGCACAAAGTAGCAGGAGTGCTGTAGCTCGGGGATAATCACCTCCTTATCGCTAGTAGTAATAAGTAGGTGGTTATCCCTTAGTATAAGGCAATGGTCAGGCCATGCCTACAGTACCTTCGTGCAGGTCTGAAGGCTTTAGGAAGGATGTAGAGTTGCTGGAACAAGTACAGAGAAGGCAACAAGGTTGGTGAGGGGAACGAAGGGGCCCTCTTACTGAGAAAGGCTAAAGTTCTGCAAATTGCAGCATCTGGAGACCAGGAACCTGCAAGGTGATCTGACTGGGGGTGTATAAGGCCTTGAATGGTTTGAGCAGGCTCAGTGCTGATAGGATTCTTCCTCTTGCTCAGATTACAAACCTGAGGGAGCATAAATTCAAATTGAGGAAAGCCGGTTGTAGAATAGATGTGTGGAAATTTGCCTTTAGCCAGAGGGTAGTTGATTGCTGGAATAAACTGCCATCTGTCGTTGTGGAAGTTAAATAAATTGTGTAAAAAGTGTGTAGCTTAAATAAATTCAATGAAGAACTGGACAAACTTTCAGAGTGAATGGATGGGTGAAATGGGAAATGTTTTTTTTTTTTTTTTTGGCTGATGCTGTATAAGTTTGCTTTCTTGCATAATATGCCTCTACTAATGCTAATGCTAATTTGCAGATGAAATGATTCTTCCAGCAGCAATTGCACTGTTGACATGTGATATTACGGGTCCATAAATTTTTGCTGTTTTCATCACATTCTGGTCCTCCCATCAGCATTATACAGCTGCATTCACCTATCTGCCTTCCCACTCTGTCTAGAGTTGGCACCTGAGCCAACTGTAACTGTACTTTTTTTTTTTATGCTGACAAGAGTGGAATCCAGTTGTGACTGGCTGCAATACCCCATCTGTGATAAGGTACAAGTTGTACATTGTGAAATGATTTGGTTACTGTTGTACAGAATTATTTGAAAGACTTTAGCCTTTCTGTTACCCTGCACAAGTTTTATCAACCCAATTGGCTGGATATTATTTGGTTCTAAATCAATCTGAAGGCATAATCATATGTGAAAATCCCAACATGGTTGCAGTGTATGCTCATATTGGTGCTTCTGGCACAAACTACTATGAAATTTCAAATTCACTTAAATATATAGTATCACTGTTTTTCCACCCGCTTTATATCATGTATTACAAACATGATGCTGTTACTAAAGGAGCAAAAACAGTCAGCATACCAGATATAGTGGCCAATTATCAGTGTACACTAAAAATATTCACATATTGGAACAATTAAAAGTTAACACTGAATCAGAACTTGAAATGATAGCTGTTTAAATATTATAGTCTCATTGAAAAACAGTGATGAGGAATGGTAAAAAGTTTCAGAAGGCAGTCACTTCTAACATTTATTGCAAAATATATTATGGGTTGTGTGTCATTTGAATCACCCTCTACCATTCTGTGAGATCTGACACAGCATGAGAGGAGGGAAACAATATGGTTGTTAAAGAACAGGAGACTGATTGTTGCTTGGGAGAAATTTGCAATTACACATTCTTTCTAAGAGATGAATTAGCTGGAACAGTATTATATGCAATACAGTATTTTACTTATAATGTGTGTAACAGTTAATAACTCTCTCTCTCTCTCTCTCCAATTTTATTTACTTCCTTTCCTTGACTGCTAAATTCAAGTAATGAATTTGAACCATGTACTTTAATAAGATGATTTTTTTTTTGTAAGATAAGATTCATAATGAAGAAAATTTAAAAATAGTCAATTAAAATTAAATTTACATTACAGTCATCTGATTTTAATGAGCAGTAGTAGTAGTCATCTGTTTTCAAATATTCAAAATAAATCACTATCCAAACAACTTGAAATTCCTATTTACAATCATATTTATCACTCAGTGCAAACTAATACTTTTTTGTTTTTCATAAATTTATTTTATCTGACTAAAAAATAAGATTGTACTTCATAAAATTATTACCAAGGAAACAACATAAACAAAACAATATATTTTCAAGAGTTTTATTTTAATTAAAAATACAGGAATCAGAAAATCTAGTTCTCTTCCATTTCTTGGTCTGATTTTTCTTCTACCATTTCTACAAGGCAATGTTTCAGTTTCACAGGTGTTGCTTTAGGAACAAAAAATATCAGGTTATATCAAAATGCTTTATTTAGGAAAACATTTTATATATAAAACTATCTGCACAGATCTTGAGAACTAAGTATTTTCTCTAATGTAGTGATTCTCAAACTTTACTGAAATTAAAAATTTTCTACTGATCCCAACCTTAACAAAATTGTTCCTATGATGTTGTTGTTATTTTAATTTTAGGAGCATTAGCAACTAAGGCCATATTGCTCCGAGATATGCGGTGGTCATTCCCTGACCTTTCCGCATCTTCCGTATTTGGTGGTGACGGGCTCGAACCCCGGTCTAATCAAGAAGCGTGTGCTACGCACTGCTGCTCCTTCCCACCTGGCTACGGAGGCGCCTGTTCCTATGCTGCATGACACCAAATACTATTCAGACTCCTAGTGTAAGAGCTACACAGCCCCAAGTGTGTGTGGCCACAGTTTGAGAAACACTAATGTTAAAAGGAATAACAATTCAGAACACAAAACTTAAATGTTACTACTCCCCTCTTGGAGAGCCTTCTTTATCTGTAGCTTTTGTGGGAACTTCATAAGTTTAATAGCTTCATTCAGTAAATTTAATAGTTTCATTCAAGTGGGAAAGTTTCTAAACAGATACATTTTCACTTCCACCAAAATAAGTGTAATCCTTAAATATTTTCTTTTATATAATTTTATAAATTTATTCTAATATTAGAATACACTAAGTGGCCAGAAATCACGGGATACCTACCTAGTAACAGGTAGACCCACCTTTCACCTGGATAATGGCAGTCACGATGTAATGCCACTAGTTCAAGAGAGCGTTCCACAGGTATTTCCATCCATGCTTCCTGCACCACAGTCCATAATTCCGTCGCATTCCTGGGTGGAGATCCAAAGCTCGAATGGATCTTTCCACAGCATCCCAAAGATGCTCCACAGGGTTCATATCCAGTGAACGGGGAGGCGGTTCCATGGTGGTAAAATCTGCGGAATGCTCCTCAAACCATGTTCTGATCACCACGACTCTGTGGGGAGGCACATTGTCCTGCTGGAAGAGTCCATTGCCCTGTGGGTGCATGAGACCATGAAGGGATGCAGATGGTCTGCAAGGGTGGGCACGTAACCGGGACCATTCAGAGATCCCAACATGTGCCAGTTTAACACGCCCCCAGACCATTAACGACTGTCCACCTGCCTGAACAGTTCCTTATTGACATGACGGGTGCACAGCTCTGTGCAGTTTCCGCCGATACGCACCCTTCCATCAGCTCGAAATAAATGGAAACGGGACTCATCAGACCAGGAGACTGGTCTCTAATCATCCAAGGTCCAGTGTCATGTTCTTTTGCCCAGTTGAGGCGTAGAGTCCTGTGCTAGCAATGGGCCTCTGGTGGGTCAGCGGCTAATGATCACCTCTAAGTCGGTAGTGATTTGTGCCACTGTTGCTCTCCAGTTGGCTGAAACAATGCGAGACAGACGGTGACAGCCACGTTTGTCCACCGCCTTTCTCCACCCAGAACGCTGTCCAAGATGGGACATTATTCCGGAAATGGTGTATTCTTGATACACTCTTGATAATATCAAACGGGGATAATGCAATTTCTGTACCACCTCTGGGATAGTGACCCATGTGTCAGGCACCCGCTATCATCCCTCTTTCAAAGTCGGTTAACTCAATGTTTATCCATACTGACATCGAATTGCCATCTACATGAATACAGTGATGCAGTAGTGTACCTATATACATGCCAAGTGGTGGGTTCATCCACTAGTGAGAAGGGTGTCAGCGTTGCATTGCCCAGGAACCAGGTATTCCATGAATTCTGTCCTTTCAGTGAAAATATATTATTATCATCCCTGTGCAAGATTTTAGTGAAAGCTGCATCATTTTGCTACAGACTAAATGTGGGACGCTATACCTGCAAATAAGCAGGTAGTTTTTTTTTTTTTTTTAATCTCTTTAAAAAGTCATGCACAGCAAACACCAACTGAATTAACCAAGAGTGCTTATAGGGAAGAAAAGAGAACTGAGGTTTTAAGATTTAGTTGTTGCCTTAATTCAGTCTGAACTTCATTCAAATGGCATGAAATAAGGCAGCACCTGCAGTGGAATTCTTTTCTGATTTACATAAATCATGAATGATTCTTGCACTACAATCTATTGTGAATAACTGCTTTATCACATTTCACGATTCTAGTGAGAGCTGCACCACCTTCCTATAGACTAAATGTGGGCAGCTGTACCTATAAATCTATAGACATTGTTTTTTAATACTTATGTTATGAATTTGTGCAATTTTGTCTCAAGAATGTTCTGAATCCATTTCTCTGATACCAAAAATAACAGCATGAAATCTTGACATTGTTTTTCTTCACCTAGGGGTTAAGAAAAACAATTCCATTTTTGTGATCAGGAACTCACTGCAGAAATTTATACAGCTGCCAACTTTTGATTTTAAAAAATTTGGAGATCAAGTATTTGTAAAAATGAAGAAAACAGAAGATAATGGGAAAAAGTTTTTTAAAGTGTGCACTGCACTAGAACTTAAAATTCACTGACAACATACACATTTTATTAGTTTGTTTATTTTGGAATGACCACTAGGTCAAAGGAGTTTACAATTAATTATTCTGATAATGAATGCACTCATTAACCATATTTAGTCGTCACTCAGGCTAGAAACTGAGTGACTACTAAAGTATACATTACTGCACCCTTGCATTTGACCAGTTGGCTACATTAAGTACTCCATGACCTTGGCAGTAGAAATGCCTATGTCAAATTCGTCCTTCTGGTTTAGGCTGCTATGGAAATCAACTTTCAAAACAGAAGTGGAAAATTAAAAAAAAAAAAAAAAAAACTGTTGGCAAAATAAATTTGTACACAACATTCTTCAACATATCTAGGGGTAATGACCTTAGTACAGATGTGAGGTATGTTGGATTGAAGAAAATTATATTGAAAATTTTAAATTTTCATAAATTTAAAATAAACAAGCAAACTGCTTTATTCAAGCTAGAAGACAGAAATATAAAGACTTTCTGGGAGAATGAGAATAACATGCCTAGAATTATCAATTTGCAGGCTTGTTTCAGATTGCTTTCACCAGGTTTGCAATTCAGAAGTTCTTTTTCTTGAGTTCATCAATTTGTCTTCTTTAAAAACTTTTGGATCAGGAACTGGATTTGTCTCTGGCACTTGCTAGTAATTGCTTCTTTGTGCTTTTCAATTTGGTAACTCATATGTCTTTTCATATGGCTCAAGTGCCATATGGCTTTTCTGACTACTTCTAACCTCTTCTTTATCAATCAAAGCTTTCCACTGTTCTACCAGCCTACTTATACATTTAACCAAAGACAACCACCGTGTACACTCAAGCTTCAATTTTTTTTATTTTTTTTATTTTTTACTTCAGCAGTATTCATCAAATCTATCCTTCCTTTTAGCACTTCTCTCTAGATGGTAGTAAATGTCTAAGTATACACCCACTTTCAGGGAAAGACATGCAGCTCCCTTTTCATCACACAAATTAATAAGATGACAAGGATGGCTTATTAGTGCTCAATTCCTCCTTTTAATACCCTTGCTATCATTTTTAGACCTTGCTATCATTTAAACAGGAGCATTATCAACACTAATAAGTGCCAGACGTTTTTGAAGGAATCCCACATATTTTCAGGTTTTTGAACCCTGTAGTTAGTTACCTTACAATACTGGATAGAGATCAAGCCACTTTTGATTTGATGATTGTTATACTGCAAACGGTCACCGTCACCACAATGGGATATAGCTTGGTATCACTTATCGCCATTAAGCATTTGAAAATTGCCCTTTTCAGAGCAATTTCCACCTCTTCTTTCCCAATGCATGCACTTTCACTAACAATGCCTGCTGTTCCAGTCATGGGCCAGTTTAAAAATAAACAGAAGTAGTATGTTGTAGTTCAAACTTCCGCCAACAGATGGTGGTACTGAGATTGCTAGTAGGCTAATAGGTTGCAAGTATCAACCAGTTTCATTAGTAGCATTAACATTCCATGTCACTATCTTGCAATGCAGCAACAAATGAATATAAAATGAAGAGAGACTGCTGGGAGCCATTGCGGTACAAGTAAACACATGGGTTGTGTTAGGGTAGCTAAGAATAGAAACAGGTGCAGGTATACTTGCGTGTACACCAATGCTAGGAGTTTAGTAAATAAATTTGATGAATTTGAGGTATTGCTCAAAACATCGAAGGCAGATATTGTTGGGATATCAGAGACGTGGTGTCACACAGATATAAGGGATGCAGAACTGCAATTTGGGCAGTACAACATCTACAGAAAGGATAGACAGGATAGGAAGGGGGGGAGGGGTTATGCTATTAGTTAAGAAACACATAAAAACCAAGGAAGTGAAGCCAGTCGACATCGCTGGACAGTGCAGTGTTGAGTCAGTTTGGTGTGACATAAACATTGGGAGATCAAAATTGAGAGTAGGAGTGTGCTATAGGCCTAATGACTCTGATGAGTATAATAAGGAACTGTACAGGGAAATAGAGTGGGCCAGTAAATCAGAGAGTCTTATAATGGGAGATTTTAATTTCCCAGATATTGACTGAATTTGGGGGCTGGTCACTCACACACTAGCAGGGCTTTTGTGGATTTATTGGATGATTGTTTTCTACATCAGCATGTTTGGGAGGCAACTAGAGGGAGTAATACTCTTGATTTGATTATCAGCAGTGATTCTTCATGCATTAAGAATCTGCAGATAAATGAACCACTAGGTGGCAGTGATCACAGTGTGCTGAAGTGGGATTTACTCAAAGAGGTAACTACCATTAGGGGTAAAGGGAAGGGTTATTGCTTCCGTAAAGGCGACTACGATGGACTGAGACAGTATTTAAATTCTATACAGTGGGACCAACTGATGATGTTACCAATAGCAAATTCAAAATGGGAAGCATTCAAAGAACTTATCTTGGAAGCTACTAGGCTTTACATACCAACTAAGAAATATTGTTCAAGGTTTAGGCCAAAATGGATGTCAGATGAACTAATGAGGCATATGGCAGAGAAGAAAAATGCATGGGATACTTACAAATTAACACATGACACAGAAGCCTATGATAGATACAAGTTGATATGCAACCAAGTTACAAAGGAGGTTAGGCAGGCGAAGGCAGATTACGAGAAATCCTTGGCAAGGGATGCAAAGAAAAACAGCAAAGAGTTCTTTACTTATGTAAACTCTAGAAGGAAGGGGATGAATCAGATTGGTTCACTTGATATTGATGGGTCAACTGTTGATGATCCTGCTCAGGTAGCTAACAAACTAAATGAATATTTTGCATCGACATTCACACATGAGGAGTTATTCAGCAAGGGGAATGCCAGAGGTGTATTCAACTCTAGCAGTAAGCTACAGAATCTTGAAATAACTGGGAGTAAAGTGGAGGAGAAACTGTTGAAGATAAACACAAGAAAGGCATCCGGGGTGGATGGGATCTATCCAGTTATATTAAAGGAGGCAGCAAAGGAAGTAAGCAAACCCTTAGCCATAATTACGAGAGCTTCCTTGGACTCAGGGGAGGTACCCATAGACTGGAAATGTGCAAATGTGACCCCAATTCACAAAGGAGGATCAAAGGCTGACACAAGTAATTATAGACCTGTGAGCTTAACTTCTGTTCCAGGAAAATTAATGGAGGCACTGGTTAAAGAAGCACTGCAGGATCATTTAGACAAGACTTCAGTTATAGCTCAGACACAGCATGGTTTTGTTAAGGGGAAGTCTTGCCTGACCAACTTGATTGGATACTATGATGCAGTCACAAAAGAACTGGATGCAGGGAATAACTTTGATATTATATACTTGGATCTTAGAAAGGCTTTTGATACTGTTGCACATGGAAGACTGCTACACAAATTGGAGCAGTGTGACATTGGAGGCAAATTGCTGCTATGGATAAAGGGGTGGTTGAGGGGGAGAAGACAGAGAGTGGTAATCAATGGACACTGCTCATCGTGGACTGATGTTATTAGTGGAGTCCCTCAGGGCTCAGTGTTGGGTCCATTATTGTTTTCTGTATTTATAAATGATATTGATGATGGTATATCGGGCTTAATGTCCAAGTTTGCAGACGATACAAAGGTTGGCAGGGTTGTCAAGGACACTACTGACACTATGCTGCTGCAACAGGATCTGGAAAGGTTGAGCAGATGGGCTGAGAGGTGGCAAATGAAGTTTAACATTGACAAATGTAAAGTACTACACATGGGAAACAGCAACCCCAGAGCAACGTATTAACTCTGTGGTACTACACTGACAGTGGTAGAGAATGAAAGGGACTTGGGCGTGGTTGTGCAGGCAGATATGAAGTTCTCTGAGCAGTGCAGACGGGCTGCAAGAGTAGCTCATGGAGTATTGTCAATGATATACAGGAATTTTTCCAGCAGGGATAAGGAGGTGATTATTCCTTTGTATAAGGCAATGGTCAGGCCACACCTAGAGTACTGTATACAGGTCTGGAGGCCTCATTTCAAGAAGGATGTAGAGCTGCTGGAACGAGTACAGAGAAGGGCAACAAGATTAGTGAATGGAACAAAGGGGTGCTCTTACGAAGAAAGGCTTAAGTTTTGCAAATTACAGTGTCTGGAGACTAGGCACCAGCGAGGTGATCTGATAGAGGTGTATAAAGCCTTGAATGGTTTAAGCATGCTCAATGCTGATGGGATTCTTCCTCTAGCTCAGAATAATCACCTGAGAGGGCATAAATTCAAATTGAGGAAAGACAGATGTAGGATAGATGTGCGGATATTTGCCTTTAGCCAGCGGGTGGTTGGTTGGTGGAACAGACTTCCATCCCTTGTGGTGGAGGTTGATAGTCTAAATAAGTTTAAGGCTCAGCTGGACAGGTATTTTGAACGAACAGAGGGGTGAAGTGGAAGTGGGGGTTTTTTTTTGGCTGATGCTGCATAAGCTTGCTTTCTTGCATCAAATGCCTCTACTAATGCTAATGCTAAACAACAACAACAACATATAAGTGGGTGCCTGTCAACCTCTTGAAATGAAGATAGAGTTGCAAAAGTTTGGGAAATTGTGGCAAGAGATTGTTGTTTGACCTCAGAATGATGGCTGATGAGTTGGATATGAATAAAGAGAAAATTTGTCAAATTCTGCATAAAGATTTAATGAAAAGGAAGGCCTGTGCAAAATTTTTCCCACACAGTCTCACAGACAAGCAAAAGCAATGAACAGTATCATCATGCAAATAGTCCAGTTGCAACCCAATCGTGTATTTTCCTAGAAAATGTTTTAAACTGGGCAGAAATCCATAAAATGGAATTGTATTTAAACTAAAATTCATATGGTCGTGCTGAAAGGCTAGTTGAGTAAGCATCCCACACAGTTAAGATCTTTTGGAGTCCTATTTTTTAGGGATGAAAGATTATCCTTCTTGCCCCATGTTAAATACCTTAGGAAATAGACCAGAATAATACATTCTAAATGAAAAGATTGGTAGGTATTAGTTGTGGAGGGGATCAAGGGAAAGTCTCTTGACCTTCTATATAAGTGTGCCTTTATTCCCATTGTTACATATGCATGTTAGCCAAGGGACTTCTGAGTCACTTGGCTAACATGCCAAATGGTTAAAACAATGTGGTTATTAGAAGAACTCTCATCTCGGCACAGGGATCTGTCCTTCAGGGTGACTCGGTCTTGCAGAACTATTTCCAACAATGCCCTGCAGTTACTGGCAGGAAGGGAACTGATTGAATAGTAAAGAAAACTTTAGAATATGCAACAAAAGACAATTTAATAGAACTCTTATCATAGTTTGGAAAAGGACTATGATATTCAGATGTAAAAGTAGAGGAAAAGGTTCCAAAAGGAGATAGGAAGGATGTGACAAGAGCAGTGGGACAGTTCTGTAATGAGCCAGATCATCCTTGCCTTACTGTCAGGACTATAAATAGTCTTCATAGTTGACCAACTTGGGGCTCTTTAGCAGCATGCTAGTTAAGCCATGGCATAAAGACTCGATTGACAGAGTTAGGAATAGAATACACTATGTTTGTCGTGAAATGGATGGCAATCACATTATGAGGAACTGCACTAGTCATGTAGATTATAGGAACATATTTCGTGAAAAATTATGCACCGATTTGTATGAATACTGGGAGCTCCTCGGAGAATTAACAAAGGTGTTCCTGAAGTTTGCAGATCTCGTGTATTCACAAAGGAAGGAAACTAATCCTTAATGTACATGATGTAAATATTATAAATAATGGTTTTTAATGTCTTTGGATTTTATTGTATCTGAAGTTTTATATTATATTGTGAGATTTTATTTTATAATGGATTGTTTTACAGTTTTTTAATGTTCTTTCTATGCATCTTATTTTTAGATGAATTTTATATTTACAAATGAGCCTTATATTGGGATTTTATTATGTTTTTAATGGTTTACCATTTATGATTCTTGTTTTTTTACACATTTTATATTTGTAAGAGTTATACTTTTTGTGTTATTAAAGTTTTGTAAATTCAGAGCTTCACACACGATTGCAAAAAAATTATTTGTGTGAAAAACTTCTAGACAGCGGTGATCTGCCTCCCAGGGTCAGGGGCGGTAATGCACCTGTCAAAGTCTGACTTGTAGGCCAAGCAGGTGTGGCTAACTGACCTGTTCTTAAAGCTCCAATCAAGATGTGGATGAGCTTTTAGCTCAGGAAGTACTATGTGCTAAAGTGGTTCCATGAGAGTACATGTACCTATCCCTCTAACTCCCAGTTCTTTTGTACTGACCTGATATTTTATTGCCCCTGGACCATGCATATCTGCTGCACCCTTTTGCTGACAACAGAGCCATTCTGTTTGTCTGGAGAAGTGCAAGTGGAGAAGATCAAGTGCAAGTGATCTGGAGAAGTGCAAGAGAAGTGATCCCCTTTGCTCCGCCAGGGATCACTTCTCTTGCTAACACTGGTGGCTACCCCTTGTCACCATACATAAGGTATATCTGACTTAATGTCAAAGTTTGCAGATGATACAAAGGTTGGTAGGGTTGTTAATGACAGTATGCTACTACAACAGCATCTAGAAAAGCTGAGCAGATGGGCTGAGAAGTGGCAACTGAAGTTTAACCTTGAGAAATGCAAAGAACTGTACATGGGTAGCATTAACCCCAGAGAAACGTACCAACTGTGTGGTACTACACTCAGGGTGGTAGATAATTAAAAAGACCTGGGGGTTAATTGTGCAGTCAGATATGAAGTTTTCTGAGCAGTGCAGACAGGGTGCCAGAGCAGTCATGGAGTCTTGTCAATGATATAGAGGAATTTTGCTAGTAGGGATAAGGAAATGATTATCCCTTTGTATCAGGCAATGCCTTGAGTACAGGTCTGGAGGCCTTATTTTAGGAAGGAAGTAGAGTTGCTTTAGCGAGTACAGAGAAGGGCAACAAGATTGGTAATGGGAACAAAGATGTGGTCTTACGAAGAATGGCATAAGTTTTGTAAATTGCAGCCTCTGGAGACTAGGCACCTGCGAGGTGATCTGATTGAGGTGTATAAGGCCTCGAATGGTTTTGAGCAGGCTCAATGCTGATGAGAATCTTGCTGTTGCTCAGATTATGAACCTGAGGGGGCATATATTCAAATTGAGAAAAGACAGTTATAGAACAGATGTGCAGAAATTTGCCTTTACCAGCAGACTGTTGATTGCTGGAAGAAACTTCCATCTGTTGTTATGGAAGCTGATAGCTTAAATAAAATCAAGGAGGTACTGGACAAATGTTTAGAGGGAATGGACATGTGAAATGTTTTTTTTTTTTGGCTGATGCTGTATAACCTTGCTCTTACACCATATACTAATGCTAATGCTTTACATAATTAATAACATAAACAATATATTTTATAAACATTTATATGATAACATACAGTTGAAGCTTCTTACAGATACCCACTATTTAATGTGGGAACATGCTATAACATCCTATGTGGTTGGTCCAGGCCAATTTCTTATTAACCTAATGCTATTTTATATTCAGTATAATGACATTGAAAATAAAAGGATTTCTCAAAAACAACCATAAATTTCTACCTCTTAATCTGAATTTTTAATTTTTTATTACAATATTCGCATTTAAAAATAACAGAATGCTTTAAATATATTGAAGTAATTGAAGAGCTTTCAGCCAAAATCATTTGTTAAGATTTCCCATGCTCCTTTCTCAGTGCGGTAATGAAATTAACATTGGCTATAAGTTAATTTCATTAGTTAGAGCATATGTTTATTACTTCGTGGCTTCAAGAAAGCAGATAGAGCTTTGCCAATTGCAGATAAAATTAGGATTTTGCAAGCTGTAGATAATGATGTTCGTGCATTCTAAGACTGATGTCACCAAGAAGTTTGGCATTCCTAAGAGTACTCTGTTCGCTATTCTGAAAGATCAGAAAAAACTGAAAGTTTAGAGAAATCTGCTGCACTAGGTAGGCTTTGAGCACAAAAGACAAAGTATCTGGATCTTGAAAAGGTACTTTTGGAATGGCTAATGAAGACGCGTGCAAAAAAAGTTCCTGTAGATGGTAATCTTTTAAAAGCTAATGCTGAATTGTTTGTGCATTGAATGGATATTGAAGAATTTAAAAGTTCAGATGGATGGTTCCAGAAATTTAAGACTCGCATGGCCTGTCTTTCAAAAGGTGTGGCAAAAGTGCAGGCGAGGGCATTGACACTACAAAGGAATGGAAGGAAAATCGTTTAAAAAATGTTTTGCTGACATACAACCACAATGACATCTTCAATGCTGATGAAACTGGACTCTTTTTTTTTTTTTTTTTTAAACTGCTACCTAATAAAATACTTACATTTAAAGGTGAGAAATATAGTGATGAAAAAAAAGGTCAAACAAAGGATTACCATTCTTCCAGCAGCAAACATGTCTGGCACAGAGAAGCTTCCTCTTTTAATCATTGGGAGAGCCCAGAAGTCTCAATGCTTTAAAGGTTTGAAGACATTATTGACTATGTATGAAGCAAGCCAAAGGCATGGATGACATCACAAATCTACAAAGAATGGATCACAGACTCAGATCGTAGGATAAGTGAGAATAGAAAAATTGTTGTTTGTGGATAACTGTATTCATTGCCAAGTAAACGACCTAAGTGCAATCACTGTTGAGTACCTACCACCAAATATGTCAATTCTTCAACCACTTGATCAATTTGTCACTGTTTTAAGAAAAACTACTGAAAAACTAACTGGGGATCAAATGCTATTAAACAAAATTGTACTGTGTATTGAAAGCAAAATCGACATCCTGTAGGCAACATGTTTCAGCATGGGATGAAGTTGATGAAAAAAGTGATCGTGTGCTTTCATGTGATTCTTCCTCTATTAATTGCAAAGAACAGTCCAATAACAGGGAAGAAATATTTAGGCATGTGTGTGTCATCAGCTAAACTTACAGGAAAACAGATTATGCAGAAGTGGATGCGGACATTGAATGTTTCAGGATATGCAAGAATGAAGAGTAACTCATTGCAGATGAAATCTTCTGAAATCATAGTGATGAAGATGAGGAACCCACTGTTGTTGACTGGTCTGTCGAATTTTTTCAAGCACAGCCTAACTGCAAAAGTGAAATAACTGCATACTTTAATTCTCTTGTTAGGTCTTGATAGATATGTATCCTATCTAGTGAAATTTACAATTTAATTGTAACCTTACTGCACTCTACAATCAATGCAAAATTTACAATCATAATTTTCTTGTTTAATACTGTAGGACATATTATAAATAAAGTTATACTATAGTGTGTTAGCAGAATTACATTAACTGTTCAAGCTTTTACTTGTTTTGTTGCTGATTTTATGAATTGACACGTCCTTCCAATATAACCACCGTTTTTCTCATTCCCCCCAAGAGTCGTTTATATGAAGCTTCAACTGTACATAATTAAATTAATAACAGGCTCTCACTACAGAAATTAGTGCTAAATATATTTATTAAAATACATAGATACCTGCAGCCGACCTCACAAGTGAAAGGCTTCTCTGCACTTCTTTCATATCTCTCTCTTTCTCCAGTTTTTTACCTTTCGTCAACCTAAAATTAAGCCAATCTAATGTTAAGCCAATCATTTCTATATACTTTTAATGAGAAAAAACAACAACATAATAATACAATTTTCCTAATTTTGATTAACTAATGTTGTCTATCTTCCACATAGCTATGGCTTAAAATAACACTCAGAATAATTTCTGTTTCAGGTACAATGGGATTCTAATCATCCCAGACAACTAACTGGGGATCAAATGGAAAATTACTATCAACTGTTTTATCTGTTTGTCACAGACTGATTCCTTCACTCCCCATTGAATTGCCAAAATGCCATCAATAGCCCCCCCTCTATCTCTCTCTCTCCTGCTTTTCAATGTGTGTGATCACTGAAGGGTAGCATGATGTAGGCATGACAAACCATAATGTTCCTCTCCTCAACCACTTTAGCACTTGGCTGTGATAAAATCTCTTATCAGCTGTCCCACGTTTAAAGTGGTCTCTGAAGGCAACATCAAGTTATGAAATGCTTTACTGGAGTTTGCCAACAGACACAGCTAGTTATGTGTCTGTTGGCAACTATCATCTGTAGCTATTTTAGTCCACAATTTTACTTTGAACTCTCAACAATATGTACTGCATACTTATGCCTGGAACAAGAGAGCAAGGTCATTCTGATTAGTGGACTGTAATCACAAAGCCTTACTTACTGATAATTCAAAGCATGATTCACTGACTAACAGGATCAAGATTTGCCAACCAACATGTTTTCATTTGCTGCATTATTCAATCACCAACTATTTGTACCCTAACTTGTGTTTCATTAAAAGCTTTATATATTACAATTACTGGTGCCTGCTTTTGCAAATGTTATTACAAGCATCAAAATTTTATTCTAAGATTAAATGTACAGGTAACCCTTGTATAACATGGTAGTCAGGTTCCTATAAAATCTCGTGTAGTGCAAAACAATGTTATATGGGACTAAGAACCAGTACAAAAAAGGGGGGTTACGTTCCAAGAGCTAACAAAAATACACCATTCTAGATTTCGTGTACCTTCTGTTCTCTTTAAAAAATCAGCAATCTGGGTTCGTTTGCTTTTGCTTGATAGCTCTTTGTAATTTCATTGTATGGAACTAAACATTTTTGAAGCTCCCTTTTGAACTTTGAGCTCTTTCAGTCGAAGAATCTGAATTCAAAAATAAGATTCTAATTGCTCGGCTAACTTTATGCCTTTCCGTATACTTTTTAGTGTAAAATTTGGAAGTTCAGAATTTATCTGCGCTACTATCCTCTGAATTGATTTGCCTCCGATGCCATTTCCACCAAATCCGCTTCGCCAGTCTATTTCTACCAGTAATTCTTAGAGCTTTTTCAGTAATTATATATATATATATATATATTTTTAGGAGCACCAGCGACTAAGGCTATGTTGCTCTGTGAGTTCAAATTACATGTGTTCTGAGATAGACTTTCTATTTTTCTGTTCAAAAAACTGGAGTTTCCGGGAGAAAAGGGTGACCTTTGCTCTCCTACTAAGAGCAGTGTCAATTGATTACCACTCTGGCTTTTCCCACTCAACCATCCTTTTATCCATTATAGCAACTTACCCTTAATGCTATACTGCTCCAATTTATACAGTGGTCTTCCATGTGCAACAGTATCAAAAGCTTTCCTGAAATCCATGTAAATGATATCAAAATATTTTTTTGCATCTAGTTCCTTTGTCAAATTGGTCAGACAAGGCTTTCCCTTAACAAACCTATGATATGTCTGAATTATCACTGCAGTCTTGTCTAGATGATCCTGCAATGCTTCTTTAACCAGTGACTCCATTATTTTCCCTGAAACAGAAGTTAAAACTAAAGGTCTGTAATTACTTGTGTTACCCTTAAATCCTCCATTGTGAATTGGGAATACATTTGCAAATCTCCAGTCCATGGGGACCTCCTCTGAGTCCAAGGATGGGCTCATACCTATAACTAAGGCTTTGCTTACTTCCCTTGTTGCCTCCTTCAATATAAGTGAATAAATCCCATCTATCCCAGGTGCATTTCTTATGTTCAATTTCAACAAATTCTGCTCCACTTTGCTCTCAGTCATTACAAAATCATTTAGCTCCTTATTAGAATTTGATAAACTTTTAGCATTTCCCTCATGTGTGAACATAGAGATGCAAAATACTCGTTCAGTTTGTCAGCTAACTGAGCAGGATCATCAACACTCGAACTATCAATATCAAGTGGACCAACTTGATTCATCCCCTCCCTTCTAGAGTTTATATAAGTAAAGAAGTCTTTGCATTGTTTGCCAACGATTTCTTGTAATCTGCCTTCGCTTGCCTAACCTCCTTTGTGACTTGATTACAGACTAGGTTATATCAACCATAGGCTTCTGTGTCGCCTGATAATTTATATGGATCTCATGCATTCTTCTCTGCCACGAGTCTTTAGTTCATCCGACATCCATTTAATAAACCTTGAACAGTATTTCTTAGTTGGTATGAAAAGCCTAGTAGCTTCCAAGATTAATTCCCTGACTACTTCCCATTTAGAATTTACTGTTGGCAACATCATCAGTTGGTACCACTATAGAATTTAAAAACTGTTTGAGACCACTGTAGCCACCTTTATGAAAGCAAAAACTCTTCCCTTCACCCCTGATGGTAGTTAAATCTTTAAGTAAATCCCACATCAGTACACTGTGATCACTGCCACCTAGTGGTTCCTTGATCTGCAAATTCTTAATGAACAAATAATCACATCAAGAGTATTACTCCCTCTGATTGCCTCTCGAAAATGCTACTGTAGAAAACACTCATCCAATAAATCCACAAAAGATTTGCTAATGTTTGAGTAAACAACCCACAAGTTCCAGTCTATATCTGGGAAGTATTACTTGTCTACAATGACTCTACCAAGTTACTACAGCTCTTTGTAAAGATCTGTCAACCCAAATGACCCAATACAACAAGAGTTATATTTGCTCACAATGGGAGGCACGAAGATATGTTGGGTTCACTAATAAATTGGTACGATAGATAGACACAATTGAAGTAGGAAGAATTAAGGTTAAATTTAGGAGTAGATATCTTAAAAGCAATTACAGTAAACCCCCGCTATTCGCGGGGGTTACGTTCCTGAGAAATGCTGCGAATACCAAGTTATGGCTCCCATAGTAATAAAGGGGTTCTGTTCCAAAGTATGAAATATATAAGAAAAACTAGTCTAAAATTTTGTCTATGTATGTATTATATGTATCTTCATAATATGACCATTAGAAATGCAAGCATATGGCATCGAAATGAAAATAAGAAACAATTTAATATTAAATGTAATATTTATTAGAAATTTCAAACAAATCTTTCAAACCAGCACTTTTGCTAGCAAAAAAACTTATCCCGCCAGTGGTATCACCAGTTCCACTCTAAAGTGTTGATAAAGGAGTTTTGCTTTTTCACGAATGATGAGTGAACTTAACGGAATTTTATTTTGAGTTCGGTCTTCTATCCACAGATTTAAAGCCTTTTCCATTTTTTCTAATTTAACATCAAGGGTTACTTAAGCAATTAGCGCGTTTTCACAGACACTACAGCAGATTTTTTGATTGATCGTACCGTTGACTCATTGATTTTATAATGTTTTGCCACTGAGGAGACACTTTCACCATTAGAAATTTTGTCTAATAACTCAATTTTATTCGCTAATGTCATCACCTTCTTTGATATTTTCACATTTCCCTCGTTATTCGTAGCCATATTTTTGTACGGGTTAGAAAGAACTTGTCCACAATAAAGTCACTTTCTTCTGTCAACACGATCGAAAAAGTCTGTTTTACACACTGCACAAAACGTTAGATTTATCACTTTTGTAAGCATATCAATTTATAAATTGATAAATTTATTCAATTTATAAGTGTATAAATTAAAAGCAAACGACGAAACCTTCCATGACAAGCACATAACACATACCGAACAAGGATTAGCGAGAAACATCCACACTTGCGATTTTGTCACCCCTCTCCCCCCCACCCACTGAGCGCTGTTTTGACCGGGAAAGATAATTTTAGCCACGCCCATGTTTTTTTATGGCGGAAAATATTCACGGCGCTTTAAAATTAATATTTTTTTTAGGTTTCATTTTTAAATCAGCGATCGCGAAACCGCGAATAGCGGGGGTTTACTGTACTTCAGATACAAAAATTGAAAAAAATTTGCCTTAACTATGGTGTGAAATGTTCTCACTGATAATCAAATGTATTACAGCTTAAAGAAAGCAGATATAGAACTGTGGAACATAAAAAATTAAAAAAATAAAATTAATCCTAACACTTACCTAGTCATAATAAACTGTGAATGCCTTTTTTGCTTTATATCTTCTACTTTCTTCATTGTTTCGACTAAAATATTATCAAATAAAAAGCATTATACTGTTAATTTCTTTTGCTAAGTTAGTCAAAAAAAAAACAAGAGTAACATGTACCTATTAAATCTTGTAATTTAGTACTTACTGGACATGATATATGAGCTGTGGCAATTAAATAATGAGACTGCTGCTATAAAATAAATATAACGAAATATTTCTTACTCCACAAGTTATCCCCTTCAAAATAATTGCCTTGGGTTTGCACACGCTGTTCCATATGTTTGTTCAAAGCACAGGAACATTTCTGGAATTCATCTTCTACAAACCCTTTTAACAATTCAGTCATATTTTTCTGAATGCTTTCAATGAACTGAAAATCTTCTACAAACCCTTTTAACAATTCAGTCATATTTTTCTGAATGCTTTCAATGAACTGAAAATGGGTTCCTGTAAGTACACTTTTCAGTTAGGGAGAGAGAGAGAGAAAGTCACAATGGGCTAGGTCTGGCAAGTAGGGTGCATTTTTTTTTTTGGGCCATAAACTGGCAAACAGAGAGTGCATTGTGTGCTGGAGCACTGTCTTGATGCAGCATCCAGCCACCCTTCAACAGTCCAGGTCTCTTCCTTAAAATTTTTTCACATGGCCTTTTCAGAACTTTGTAGTGTGTTTAATTGACAGTCTGATTTGGTGGGATTTATTCAGCCTAATCATTCCTTTAATATCGAAGATTACCTGGGTATGAGGTTATCCACGTGTTGGACAAGATTTTGCAGCTCCTGCGAACAGTAAGTTTTTATTTATATTTAGCCGTTTTATTCACTTAATTGTTATATTAAATTATTTTTTTTAAGTAGCTTTACAGTCCTAATCAAGCTCCTTAGTTTATTTTGAATTTAAATTAGTATTAGCAATGGCCACATGGTGCAAGGAAGCCTATGGCTTATGCCACACCAGCCAAAAAAATAAAATAAAAAATAAAAAAATAAATAAATAACAAAAAAATAAATAAAATAAAATGATAAGAATAAAATAATAATAATAAAAAGAAAAAATAAAATAATAATAATTAATAAATAAGAGAAAAGGAAATGAACAACCTAAATGTTTCCCTCTTCCTGTAGGTAATTATCCAGCTGCCCTTTGAATTTCCCCAAAGTCAGCCTCTACCACGCATGTAGGCAACTTATTCCGGTAGTTTATAACTCGCTGGCTAAAATAAATCTTCCTGCAATTCAGTCTAAGCATCCCCCCCCCCGTAACGTGATAGCAATTTTGAAAGTTAATACTTAAGTGTCTAGATTTTGCCGTTCGTAACTTATCACCATTATTATATGATACGGTAAAGCATAACACATATCCCGAACTTGATAGCATAAGGCAGGGGTGGAGAACCTTTTCACATTGGAAGGCCACATGCTGAGAATTTAATGTATACAAAAAAATTATATTTTTTTGTAGGCATATTTACAATTTTAATTATAGCCTGTTATTGTATGAGGAATTTAAGCAAAAAATTAGTGAAGACAGTTATTTTTTTAGCAATGATAACAAAACTAAAAATGGACGAACAGACGATAAACCATTTAATGACTTTTTTGTGACTGCTTAATGCCAGATAGTAGACTGATAGTAGGTTTTGCCATCATTGCACTCCAAGTGAATCATCTGAAATCTCCAGCTTCTTTTAATTTGTGTCATATATGAAAACATTGATTCACAACAGTAGATTGTGCCAAAATACGATAGCATTCGACGAGCATATTGACATAGATGTGGATATTCAACAGCATTTTTCCATATTTGAAGAGAATCCTTCTTCATATCAAATAGAGACTTCAGAATATTATCTTCTGAGAGCTCAATTAATTTCATCTATAAGTTATAATATGCTTTGGAGACATCAATCAGGGACAGTTAAAAAGCTAATTTCAGTGTGAGATCATGTTTCTCAAAATCAGTAAACCTTTCATTTGATTCAACAATCAGGGAATGTAGAACAGCCGTGTATTCTTTCATGTTGCATTTCCTTAAATTTAAACTGTAAACTAAATTATATAAGGAGAATAACGACATAAAAAAGAAAATAGATAAAATTTACCTTAAAACTATTTTGAGTTTGGTGTTATGTCATGAAATAAAAGGCGAATTTCGCATTTGAGAGAAATAGACAAAAGGCTGCAACTGGTACCCCAAAAGGCTGCAGGTTCCCCACCTCCTGGCGAAGGTTTAATGTAAAACTAGATAGCAAAATATATAGTACTGTATTAGAAATCTGTTAGCTTAGTATAGTATTATAAATTAATCATCAATATTTATTAATCTTATTAAATTTCATTGTTAATTAAATCATACTTAAATGGAATCAGGACCCGGACTAGAGCAGCAAAGCAACGAGCACAAAGTAGCGGTAGTACTGTAGCTTGGGGAAGAACCTGGGGGGGGGGCGATTCTCCAATACATCCCAGTCTAAACAATTTGTGAAATGTTTCAGACTCTGGAACAGGACATGATCTAGCCAAGGAGGATGTCTGTGTGCTAGGTGCAGAGACTGTGAAGAAATTAGGTGGCAACTCAGCATTCTGATGGGCATCTATGAGAGCTTTAAGTGTAGGGAATATCCCCTTGAAGAAATTAATGAGGGCCCATCAAGCTGTCAGAATGCGCTGGTCCCACAGGAACTAGTTATTGTCGGTGACTCTATTGTCAGGGAGACGGGGAACATATTATGCAAAAATAGGTGGAACAGGACCAGGGCATGTCTGCCAGGGGCAAAGGTTGATGACATTGTAGAGCAGATATCACCTTTTAAGAGCACAAAAGGTGATATTGTTGTACACGTTGGCACTAATGATATTAAGAGTAGGAGACCAACAGAATTACTTAACAAATACAGGTTAATGTTGAAAAAAAGCCGTGAGTTACGGATGAATTTGAAAGTGTCTACAATTCTGCCCAGACAGGATTAAGAGGGAGTATATGATGAGAGCCTTGCCAATTAATTCGGCACTGCAGAGATTGTGCAAGGCTCATGGGGTAGACTTTTTTCAGCATGGTCTGTGCTTGTTAACAAGAGAGACTGCTTCTACAGGGATAGGGTACACTTAAATAGAAAGGTGCAAGAATAATTGCTGATGCTATTGAGGCAGTGTTAGGTGGGTTGAAAAACTGCTAGCTTGGGGGGATTCACAGACTAAAAGATTTAACAGTAGCCGCAGGCAGAGGCGAAAGTGATTCTTGCACTGCTTCTATTGTAATGAGTAGCAGCATAGAGAACAGGTTGCTGGGGATTTCAAGAGCTGCTGGGAGTCATCATGGAACAAGTAAATACATGGGCTGTGTTAGGGTAACTAAGAGTAAGAACAGGTGCATGTATACTTGCATGCACACCAATACTAGAAGTACAGTAAATAAATTTGATGAACTTGAAGTGCTGATCAAGACATCAAAGGCAGATATTGTTGGGATATCAGAGACATGGTGTCACACAGATATAAGCAGTGAAGAATTGGAATTCGGGGAGTACGTGTACAGAAAGGATAGACAGGGTAGGAGGGGTTGTGCTGGGAGGATAATTCAAAAAATAAGTTACACTTGACCACTGTTGAGGTATGTAACATTATGCAATAGAAAGCACATACCTTGCACTACTTTTCCACATAGTCACTGAGTTGAAGTAAACACTTCTTGGAACGTGCGACTAAACATTCGATTCCCTGATGATAGAAATCCACTCCTTGGTCATTCAGCCACCGTCAAACTGCTGTTTGCACCTGCTAATTGTTTGCAAATCGTCTCCCAAGATGTTCTCTCAGCTTGCCGAAGATGTGATAGTCACAAGGCGAAAGATTGGGACTGTACGGCAGACATTGTCATATCCCCCCCCCCCTGCATCCAAAACTTTGGAGCAAGTATTGTGTTGTGCATGCAATTGTGTGGCAGTGTCCTGAATGAGAACACCTCTGCTTAACTTTTCAGGCCTCTTGTTTTTCACGGCTGTTTGCAAAGACCGTAATGTTTGGCAGTATGAGGCAGCATTAATTGTTGTGCCTTTTGCCATAAATTCTGTGTAAACAACTCCTTCACAGTGAAAAAACAGTGGCCACGACCTTTCCTGCTGATGCTGCAACTTTGAATTTCTTCCGCACAGGCGACGTGTGTCTCCATTCCACAGATGCTCTCTTTGTTTGTGGGGTGAAATGGTGCACCCAAGTTTCATCGCCAGTGATGATGCGGCGTAAGAAGTCATGGCCTCCCACAGAATAGTGTTGAAGGAAGGCTAGAGAAGACAAAACACGTTGACCTTGGTGTTCGTCTGTCAGTGAACGAGGGACCCATCATGAACACAATTTGCGATAGTCACGATGTTCATGGACGATAGAATGAACACTGCCTATCGAAATACCCAACTCCTTTGTTTCTGCGACTGTCAGTCTTCGATTATTGCGAATCATTTCATCAACCTGTATTACGTTGTCTGCAGTGGTTGACGTTGATGGCCTTCCTTTTTGATCAGCATCCGAACAATTCTGTGTGACCACTTTCAACCTGCTGGCTCCACTTCACTACAGCTGGACGCAACATTGCATTTTCCCCATACACTGCATTATTTCATGTTGAATCTCGGCACAATACACATTCACCCACAAAAATCATACTGTTCCGCGTACCTCGAACTTGGAGTAACATTCTAGCTGACCTGCCATTATGAACGCTTTCTCCTACACAACTGTTACCGCTACGTCAAAACTTGCCTACTAGGGGCAAACAATATGAACTCCATTCCACGCATGCGCCACATTTGTTGTGCAATTATACCAAGAGATGGTGGCAAGTGTAACTTATTTTTTGAATGCCCCCTCGTAGTTAAGAAACACAAAATCTAAGGAAATGCATACAGTTGATATGGGTGGACAGTGCAATGTTGAGTCAGTTTGGTATGACATAAGCACTGGGAAAGGGAAAATGAGATTAGGAGTGTGTTATAGGCCTAATGACTCAATGAGTACAACGAACAATTGTGCTTTAAACAGACATGGAGTTGGAACTTGTCTGGTACCATATCAAATTCCTCTAAGCAAAAGCCAAATAATTGCAAAGATGGTGGCAAAACTAAAAAAAAAGTTAATTCTGAAACTACTTACAATAAGAGTACAGCCATGTTTAGGAAGGTAGAAAAAATTTCAGATTTTTAATCATTGATTAACAGTTAATGCAGGAACATTATTTTCAGAGGTTACCTAACATATCGGCAGGTTAAGGTGTAAAATATAGCCTACTTGTATTTCATACCGCTACTGTTCAAAAATATAATTTTCTTATCCAATCTATGTAATCATGTTAACCATACAGCCTACCTAGATTTTTTACATTCCATTTTGATCTCATTTTGAAAAATGAATTAAACTTAAATTGTACTATGGAATATCATGAATTATAATGACATAGTAAATGTGATTTCTTTCTATGCACCTGAATTCCAACGACAGCAATTTTTCCAAATAGCTCTATAAACAAGAAAAAAATGAACAAACCTGTTTCTTTCCACAGTTCTCGATTATACTTCAGTGGTGCATTACGCCTCTTTTCAAATTCAAATGATGGATCAATTGTAAGTTCTTTACCAGATGCTTTTCTGAAGGCTTTAGTCCAACGGGCCTTGCGAGGATTGCGTTTCTTCTTGAACAGTTTATGGCATTTTGATCGACAGAATTTAAATACCTGTCATAAGAGTTTTTCACAGACATCTTAAAATATTTTAAATTTGAAATTGTTACTAATTAAAATGTAAATGAAGAAGTCTAGTAATACAAAAATTGTGTTACATTTCAGCTGTGTTCACATGACCAAATACCATACCACATCAGTTAAAAAATTTTATACTGACTCAAGTCATTACTATAAAGCCTCAACCAGTAATATGTTCCTGATGGGCAGCTTCAAGTTAAGATTTATGTAGCATTTGGGGGAAGGGAGAACAAGTGTGCAAAAAAAAATATGGGCTAACTTACTAACATAAAATAAAGGTAAAAAAAAAAGGCAAACTGCAGCCATTATCAATCTATTGCAGGATGGATGCCTCCTCAACAATTTATGTTGAGGGAATGGACCATAATCTGCCACACTGATCCAGTGTGGGTTGACAGATCGACCATATTCAGTCAGAGGCTTGAACCCCAGTCTAATCAAAGAGCGTGTGCTGCTGCACTCCCACTCCAAACCACTTGGCTACAGAAGCCACTGACATGTATATTAGGTACAAAAGTGCCTAAAGATGTTCTACAGTAATGTCAGGAGTGCTATCAATAAAATGGCTGAATTTGAACTTCTGGTTATGATAACTAATGTCAACGTAATAGGGCTAACAGAAATGTGGTGCCATCCAGAAATCAGGGATGATGAGTTCCACTATAGTATGTATTTAGGGAAGGTAGAAGGAGTGGTGGTAGCATGCTTCTTATCAAAGGCAGACCAAGTGCAAAAAGAGCTTTTCTGAGTCTGAAGTTATGTCTACCAGAACAGAATCTGTATGCTGTGAGTTTTTACATGCAGATGAAATTTGTTCACATGCATATGGAATGGACAAGCAAGCAAGCACAAATGTCTTATTATGGGTGACTTCAGTGTGTCCCAGATTGATTAGAACAAGTAAGCAGCGAAACTAACCTTAGAGAAAAATTTTTCTAAATAAACTAAACGATTATTATTTGTGCCAGCATGTCAGAGATAATATTAGGGGTTAGAACATGACCTCATCATTATTCATGAATTATATGATATCACAGAGCTTAAAATATGGGAACCATTGGCAGGTAGTGATCAAGCAGTCATCAGTTGGAAGATGAAGAAAGATATTGCAGTAGTGTAGTTCAGTTGTTCTCAACAGTGGCCCTGCCGTATTTCTGAGGGGCCAAAGGTAAAAGTCATAAAATTGGGGGCCATGGAAATTGTTAAGAGGACCACAAAAAGTTCACTTCTAAAATAAAATTATTACTAATATAAAAAAAAAATTAGTGAGATCCGCAAGGATCTCACAAAACTAAGTGACAATAATATTAGCATTAGTTGAGGTATATGATGCAAGAAAGCAAGCTTATACAGCATCAGCCAAAAAAAAAAAAAAACCCTTCCCATTTCATCCATCCAGTCATTCCAAATGTTAGTTTTCAGCCTTCAATTTATTTAAGCTATCAACTTCCACAACAACAGATGGAAGTCTGTGCCAGCAATCAACTACCCACTGGCTAAAGGCAAACTTTCACACATCTATTCTACAACTCGCTTTCCTCAATTTGAATCTATGTCCCCTCAGGTTCTTAATTTGAGGAAGCAGAAGTATCCCATCAGCAGCATTGAGCCTGTCTCAAACCATTCAAGCCCTTATACACCTCGATCAGATCACCTTGCAGGTGCCTAGTCTCCAGATGCTGCAACTTTCAGAACTTAAGCCTTTCTTCATAACCGCACTCCTTTGTTCCTCTCACCAATCTTCTTGCCCTTCTCTGTACTCGTTCTAGCAATTCTACATCCTTCCTAAAATGAGGCCTCCGGACTTGTATGCAGTACTCAAGGTGTGGTCTGACCACTGTATTATATAAAATGATAATCACCTCCTTGTCTCTGCTAGCAAAATTGCTATATATCATTGACAAAACTTCATGACCTGCTCTGGCAGCCCATCTGCACTGTTCAGAGAACTTCATATCTGACTTCACAATTACCCCCAAGTCTTTTTCATTCTCCACCTCCCTGAGTATAGTACCACACGGTATGTTTCTCTTGAGTTACTGCTGCCCATATTATGGAGTAATTTACATTTGTCAATGTTAAACTTCAGTTGCCACTCTCAGCCCATCTGCCTAAATTTTCTAGATCCTGTTGCAGTAGCATACTGTCCTTTACTAACCCTACCAACCTTTGTATCATCTGCAAACTTGGACATTAAGCCCGACATACCTTCATCAATATCATTGATAAATACACAAAACAACAATGGTCCCAGCACCAAACCATTGGTTACTCCACTTATAACATTAGTCCACGTTGAGCAGTGTCCATTGATTACAACTCTCTGCCATCACCCACTCAACCATCACTTTATCCACTGCAGCAACTTGCCCTTAATGCCATACTGTTGCAATTTTTACAGCAGTCTTCCATGTGCAACAGTATCAAAAGCTTTCCTGAAATCCAAGTTTATGATATCAAAATCATTTTTTGCATCCAGTTCCTTTGTGACCTCATTGTAGTATAAAATCAAATTGGTCAGACAAGACTTCTCCTTAACAAACCCATGCTGTGTCTGAACTATTACTGCAGTCTTGTCTAGGTGATCCTGCATCATTTCTTTAACCAGTGACTCCATTATTTTTCCAAAACAGAAGTTAAACTAACAGGTCTATAATTATTTGTGTCACCCTTTGAACCACCTTTGTGAATTAAGGATACATTTGCACATCTCCAGTCATTGGAGACCTCCCCTGACTCTAAGGATGCTCCCATAATTATGGCTAAGGGTTTGCTTACTTCCCTTGCTGCCTCCATTATAACTGGATAGATTCCATCGGCCCAAGATGCCTTTTTTTATGATTAACTTCAACAATTTCTCCTCCTCTAGGCGCCTCCGTAGCCAGGTGGGCAGGAGCAGCAGTGCATAGCACAGGCTTCTGGATTAGACCGGGGTTCGAGCCCGTGAGCCACCAAATACGGAGGATGCGGAAAGGTCAGGGATTGACCACCGCATATACCCGGAGCAATATGGTCTTAGTTGCTAATGCTCCTAAAAACCAAATAACAACAATTTCTCCTCCACTTTGCTCTCAGTTATTTCAAAATCACTTATCACCCTGCTAGAGTTTGATAAACTTCTGACATTACTCTCCTTGAATAACTCCTCATGTGTGAATGTAGATGCAAAATACTCATTCAGTTTATCAGCTACTTGAGCAGGATCATCAATAGTTGAACCATCTATGTTAAGTGGACCAATCTGATTCATTCCCTTCCTTCTAGAGTTTACATAAGTAAAGAACTCTGCTGTTTTTCTGTGTGTCCTTTGCCAAAGATTTCTCGTAATCTGTCTTCGCCTGCCTAACCTTCTTTGTGACTTGATTACAGACTAGTTTATATTTGCCATAGGCTTCTGTGTCTCCTGATAATTTATATGCATCCCATGCATTTTTCTTTTCTGCCACGAATTTATTATTTATTCATCCAACTTCCATTTAGGCCTGAACCTCGAACAGTATTTCTTAGTTGGTATGAAAAGCCTAGTAGCCTCCAAGATTAAGTTACTGCCCATTTAGAATTCAACGTTGGTAACATCATCAGTTGATCCCACTGTATAGAATTTAAAAACTGTCTGAGACCACTGTAGTAACCTTTACGAAAACAAAAAGCCTTCCCTTTACCCTTGTTGGTAGTTACATCTTTAAGTAAATCCCATATCAGTACACTATGATCACTATCACCTATTGGTTCCTTTATCCACATATTCTTAATGCATGAATAATCACTGCTGATAATCAGATCATGGGTATTACTCCCTCTGGTTGTCCCCCCCGAGCATGTTCTTTTGAAAATAATCCTCCAATAAATCCACAAAAGTCTTGCGAGCTTGGGAGTGACCAACCCACAAGTTCCAGTCAATATCTGGAAAGTTAAAATCTGCCATTATAAGATATTCTGATTTACTGGTCCATTCTATTTCTCTGCACAACTGTTCATTCTACTCATTAGACCTATAACATACTCCTTTTATTTTCTCTTTCCCAGTGCTAATGTCACACCAAACAGATTCAACATTGCACTGTCTACCTGTGTCAACTGGATGCACTTCCTTAGATTTTGCATTTCTTAACAAACAGCATAAGCCCTCCTCCCTTCCTACCCTGTCTGTCCTTTCTGTACACATTGTAATCCCCAAATTCAATTCTGCACTTCTTATATCTGTGTTACACCATGTCTCTGTTATCCCAACAATATCTGCCTTTGATGTCTTGATCAGCACTTCAAATTCATTAATTTTATTTACTATACTTCTAGCATTAGTGTACATGCAAGTATACATGCACTTAGTTACCCTAACACCTCCCATGTATTTACGTGTTCCGTGATGACTCCCAGCAGCTCTTGAAGTCCCAGCAACTTTCTCTCTAGGCTGCTGCTCATCACAATAGAAGCAGTGAAAGAATCACTTTCAACTTTGCCTGCAGCTATTGTTAATCTTTTAGTCTGTGAATCCCACCAATTTAGCAGTTTCCAACCCACCTAACACTGCCTCAATAGCATCAGCAAATATTCTTGCACCCTTTCTATTTAAGTGTATCCCATCCCTGTACAAGCTGTCTCTCCTGTTAGCAAGCACAGACCACGCTGAAAAAAAATTCTACCCTGTAAGTCTTGCACAATCTCTCCAGGGCCAAATTGATTGACAAGGCTCTCATCATATATACTCCCTCCTTTTGTGTTTGGGCAGAACTGCAGACACTTTCAAATTTAACCCTGACTCGCAACTTTTTTCCAGAATTGCCTGTACTTGTTAAGTACATCTGCAGATCTCTTCCTCTTAAGGTCATTAGTGCCAATGTGTACAACAATATCACCTTTTGTGCCCTTAAAAGATGATATCCACCCTACAACATCATCATCAACTTTTGCCCCTGGCAGACATACCCTGACCCTGTTCAACCTATCCTTTTTGCATAATATATTCCCCATCTTCCTGACAATAGAGTCACCGACAATAACTATTTCCTGTTAGACCAGCGCATTCTGCTTTGGAGATTGCCTCTGTGTTGCCTAACATAACCTAACCTGGCAGTGAGTTGGGCAGCTGAGAGCTTGATGGGCTCTCATATTAATTTCTTCCAGGGCATTTACCCTACACCTCAAACTCTCACAGACGCCTATCAGAATGCTGAGTTGGCACTTATATTATTGTAATATTTTTTGTTAGGAGCATAATTGTATATTATGAATAAACAAAATATTATAAGAATAAAAATTCTATTATAAATAATGATTGTAGTTAATAAACTCCCTTTTTTATTATAAATATTCCTTATATTATAAACAAATAACACATTATAAATAAAAAGTACAGTTGATAAATTACATATGTATTATGGCTAAACTCCAGATCTTGGGTACAAGTTCTCCGCACAATGGGCATGGCCTTAAACAGAGATATTGTATGGTCAAGTTCTGTGATTGGGTGATTATTGTGAATGCCTTCGTTATCGTTATTCTTTGTTAGGGTGTTTATCCCCTGCCTTACCACTGTTTTTATAGCGGAAAATTTTACAGGTTTTAATTTCAGATGAGAGGATTTTGACAGTTTAAGGCAATATATGGCATCTATTAATTGGGCAGACTGCAGAAAATACACTTGAATTATGGAATACCATTTTTCAGCCTGGACTGTACTTGTTAACAGGAGAGACTGCTTCTATAGGGATGGGATACACTTAAATAGAAAGGGTGCAAGAATATTTGCTGATGCTATCGAGGCAGCGTTAGGTGGGTCGGAAAACTGATAGCTTGGGAGGATACAAGGACTAATAGTTTAACAGTAGCCGTAGGCAGAGGTGAAGGTGATTCTTGCACAACTTCTATTAGAATAAGTAGCGACCTGGAGCGTGGGGTGTTGGGGGTTTCAGGGACAGATGGCAGTCATCCTGAAATAGGTGGGTATATGGGATGTGTTAGGTTAACTAGGAATAGGAGCGTGTATGCTTGCATGTATACCAATGCTAGAAGTATAGTAAATAAATTTGATGAATTTGAAGTGTTGGTCAAGACATCAAAGGCGGATATTGTTGGGATAGCAGAGACGTGGTGTCACACAGATATAAGGAATGCTGAACTGGAATTTGGGGAGTACAATGTGTACAGAAAGGATAGACAGGATAGAAAGGGAGGAGGTGTTATGCTGTTAATTAAGAAAAACATAAAATCAAAAGAAGTGCATCCAGTTGATATAGATGAACAGTGCACTGTTGGGTCAGTTTGGTGTGACATAAGCACTGCGAAAGCAAAAATGAGAGTAGGAGTGTGTTATAGGCCTAATGACTCGAATGAGTACAGTGAACAATTGTACAGAGAAATAGAGTGGGCTAGTAAATCGGAATGTCTTATAATAGGGGATTTTAACTTCCCAGATATTGACTGGAACTTGTGGGTTGGTCACACACACACTAGTCAGACTTTTGTGGATTTATTGGATGATTGTTTTCTGCAGCGGAATGTTCGAGAGGCAACCAGAGAAAGTAATACTCTTGATCTGGTTATTAGCAGTGATCATTCGTGTATTAAGAATTTGCAGATAAAGGAACCACTAGGTGGCAGTAATCACAGTGTACTGATGTGGAATTTACTTAAAGATTTAATTACCATCAGGGGTAAAGGAAAGGGTTTTTGCTTCCGTAAAGGTGAGTACAGTGGGATCAACTGACAATGTTACCAACAGTAAATTCTAAGTGGGAAGCATTCAAGGAATTAATCGTGGATGCTACTAAAAGTTTCATACCCATTAACAAATATTGTTCAAGGTTTAGACCTAAATGGTTATCTAATGAACTAATGAGACTCGTAACAGAGAAGAAAAATGCATGGGATGCATATAAATTATCAAGCGACTCAGAAGCCTATAGCAGATATAAGCTAGTCTGTAATCAGGTCACAAAGGAGGTTAGGCAGGCGGAGGCAGATTACGAGAAATCCTTGGCAAAAGATGCTAAGAAAAACAGCAAGGATTTCTTTACTTATATAAACTCTAAAAGGAAGGGGATGAATCTGATTGTCCACTTGACATCGATGGTTCGACTGTTGATGATTCTGCTCAGATAGCAAACAAACTGAATGAGTATTTTGCATCTACATTCACACGAGGAATTATTAAGGTTTGAAAATGGCAGAAGGTTATCAAATTGTAGGGTTACTTAATGATTTTATAATAACTGAAAGCAAAGTGGAGGAGAAATTGTTGAAGTTAAACATAAGAAAAGCACCTGGGGTGAATGGGATCTATCCAGTTATATTAAAGGAGGCGGCAAAGCAACTAAGCAAACCCTTAGCCATAATTATGAGAGCATCCTTGCACTCAGGGGAGGTTCCCACAGACTGGAGATGTGCAAATGTATCCCCAATTCACAAAGGGGGATTGAAGGGTGACACGAGTAATATCATATATTTGGATTTCAATAAAGCTTTTGACACTGTTGCGCATGGAAGACTATTGTACAAATTGGAGCAGAATGGTATTAAGGGTAAGTTGCTACAATGGATAAAAGGATGGTTAAGTGGGAGAAGACTGAAGGTAGTAATCAATGGGTGCTGCTCTTGGTGGACTAATGTTATTCGTGGAGTCCCACAGGGTTCGGTGTTGGGTCCACTGTTGTTTTGTATATTTATCAATGATATTGATGAAGGTATATCAGGCTTAGTGTTGAAGTTTGCAGATGATACAAAGGTTGGCAGGGTTGTTAATGAAAGTAATGGCAGTGTGCTACTGCAACAGGATCTAGATAATTTGGGCAGATGGGCTAAGAAGTGGCAACTGAAGTTTAACCTTGACAAATGTAAAGTACTGCATATGGGTAGAAGTAACCCCAGAGAAACGTACCAACTGTGTGGTACTACACTTAAGGTGGTAGAAAATGAAAGACCTGGGAGTAATTGTGCAGTCAGATATGAAGTTTTCTGAGCAATGCAGACAGGCTGCCAGGGCAGGTCATGGGGTTTTGTCAATAATATATAGGAATTTTGCTAGCAGGAAGGAGGTGATTGTCCCTCTGTATAAAGCAATGGTCAAGCCACGCCTTGAGTAATGCGTACAGGTCTGGAGGCCTCATTTTAGGAAGGATGTAGATTTACTTGAGCGTGTACAGAGAAGGGCAACAAGATTGGTGAGGGGAATAAAGGGATCCTCTTACCAAGAGAAGCTCAAGTTCTGCAAATTGCAGTGGCTGGAGACTAGGCACCTGCACGGTGATCTGATTGAGGTGTATAAGGCCTTGAATGGGTTCAGCACGCTGAATTCTGATGGGATCCTTCCACTTGTTCAGATTACAAACCTAAGGGGGCACAAATTCAAATTAAGAAAAGACAGATGTAGAATAGACGTGCGGAAATTTGCCTTTAGCCAGCGGGTGATTAATTGCTGGAACAAACTTCCATCTGTCGTTGTGGAAGTTGACAGGTTAAATAAATTTAAGGAGGAACTGGACAGGCATTTGGAGGGAATGGTGTGATTTTTTTTTTTTTTTTGGCTGATGCTGCATAAGCTCATACACTTGCTTTCTTGCATCACATGCCACTACTACTACTACTACTACCATTTAAGCAAAAATCACAGAAGCTATGAACACATACATACCATTAGGAAAATATCACAGGAGGATGATGCCGAAATGGATGAATGCAGAACTGGCTGGTCAAATAGAACAGAAACGATAGCACAGGATAGTTACAGGGCAATAAAAAGTATTGAAGCCTACAAAAGCTACAAGTTGGTTTGTAATAGTACTAAAGATAAGTTTAGAGAGGCCATGGCTGTATGTCAGAAAGCACTGGCTTAAAGGACAAAGAATGGGACAAGGAATTTTTAATGAATGTGAATACAAGGAATTAAAAAGCAAACCAGATCGGACACTTGTGCACTAGGTATGGGAAAATCTTTAAGCAACCTAGCTGATACTGCAGATGAATCAAACAAGTACTTTGCATCTGTCTTTACTAAAGAAAGATCCTTCATGCTGAGAAGAAGCGTGCACATGAGGGAGAGACACGAAATTAGTAATTTTGAAATTACAGATGACTGTTTATTAGAAAAACTTGAGTATAAAGGCAAGTAAGACTCCTAGAGCTGATGACATATACCCAATAATTTTGAGGGAAGCCACCAGGCAGTGTATTGAACCATTGAACATAATTACAAAGGCATCTTTGAACTTGGAAGAGATTCCTTTGAATTTGAGAAGTGCTAAAATATCACCAATACATAAGAACTAAATTGGTAACTACAAACTGGTTATTCTGACTTCAGTGGTAGGAAAAATTCTCAGATTCCTCACTCTTAATATCATTAGTGCTAAAGTGTACAGCAATATCACCTTTTGAGCCCTTAAAAGATGATATCTGCTCTACAGTGTCATCTACTTTTTCTCCTAGAAGATGCACCCTGATTCTATTCCACTTATCCTTGAACAATATATTTTCCATCTCTGACAATAGAGTTACTAACAATAACTACCTAATGTGAAACGAGGGCATTCAGCCTTGGGAACTACTGCTGTGTTGCCAGATGCACGATTATGAGCTCTGGTATTATGTTGGACAGCTGAGAGCTTGATGCCCCCCCCCATTTTGATACTTTCAAGAGCGTCCACCCTACTCTTCAAGCTCTCAATGCCCATCAGAATCCCAATATGACCCCTTATTTTTTCATACACACTGCATCGAACACATGCACACATCCGTCTTGGTTGTGTGTCCTGTCCCAGAAATCCACAAATATTGCAGGCCATGAAGCATAAGATAATCGCTCCTTTCAGTTCTCCCCTGAGCCACAGCAGGGGAGAACCAAAGGGAATACAATGCAATGTTCAGAAAGTTGTCAGCTAGGATTCAATTTAAAAGATGCAATTCTCAGACACAACATGAGGGAATACATTAAGGCTTTGTCGATCAATTCACACCTCATGAGAATGCGCAAGCTTGTGGGTTATTTGCTGTTACTATCAAGACAGTGACAGGTGGTTTGGAAAACTGCTAACTTTGGGGGGGGGGGAATACACAGACTAACAGATTAACTAGAGCCGCAGGCAGAGATGAAAGGTGATTCTTGCACTCTTTCTACTTTCCATGCAGCAGCATGGAAAGCAAGGTGTTGAGCATTACAAGCCCTGCTGTGGATCATCATGGAACAAGTAAATACATGGGCTGTGTAAGGTAATTCAGAGTAAGAACATGTGCATATATACTTGAATGTACCTAATGCTAGGAGCATTGTAAATAAATTTGATGAATTTAAAGTACTGATTAAGTCATCAAATGCAGAAATTGTAGGAATATCAGAAACATAGTTTCACTCAGACATAAGTGATACTAAATTTGAATATGGAAGTATGGTGTATACAGAAAAAAAGAGGGGTGGGAGATTATGTTCCTAATTAAGAAACATTAAATTTAAGGCAGTGCATCCAGTCAACATGGGCGATCAGTGCAATGTTGAGTCAGTTTGGTGTGACATAAGCACCTGGAAAACAAAAATGAGAGTAAGAGTGTGCTATAGGCCTACTGAATGTGATGAGTACACCAAATGATACAGAGAAATAAAGTGGACAGGTAAACCAAACTGTCTTATAATGGGGTTTTTAACTTTGCAGACATTGAATGGAATAGTTGAGTTTGTCACTTGCACATTAGCAAGACTTTTGTAGATTTATTAGATGACTATTTGCCACAGCAGCATGTTAGAGGCAACAAGGGGAAGAGGATTAGTATTGCTTCTTCCAATCAGCATTGCAGTAAGCAATACTAATCACTGTTAATAACCAGATTGGCTCATCGGGTTATCAGCAGCAATTCTTTGTGCATTAGGAATATGCAAGTAAAAGACCCACTGGATGGCAGCGATCGTAGGGTACTAATTTGGAATTTAATTAAAGACGTAACTACTGTAAAAGGTAAAGGGAAGTGCTTTTGTTTTCATAAGGGTGACCAACTGATAATGTTACCAATGGAAAATTCTAAATGCTCAGGGAAGTAATCATAGAAGTGATCATACTAGCCTTTAAGACAACATCTAAATGGATGTCAGATGAACTCTGACTTTTGACAGAGAATAAAAATGTGTGCATACAAATTATTGGGTGATACAAAAGCTTGTGGTATATATATAAATTAGTCTGTAATCAAGTAACAAACAAAGTTAGCTAAGACAGATTATGAGAACTCTCTGGCAAAGAATGCAAAAAACAGCAGCAAAGACTTCTATGCTTATATTAAGTAGAAAGAAGGGGTTGAATCACACTGGAACACTTGAAGTCAATGGGTTAACCATTGATGACAATGCTCAGATTGCTGATAAACTGAATAGGTATTTTGCATCTACATTCACACATGAGGATTTATTTAGGGAAGGAGGTGCCAGAAATAAATCACACTCTAACAGGAAGCTAAAATACTTTGTGATAACTGAAAGGAAAGTGGAAGTGAAATTGTTGAAGCTAAACATAAAAAAGGCAGCTGGGGTTGATGGAATCTGTTCAGTTATATTAAGGGAGGCAGCAAAGGGGGTACAATGGGCATTCAACAAATTATCTACCTAAGGTACTTCCCATAGTTATATTTCAATGATTCATGATTACCATGTTCCTACAATACCTCAACTTGAATTATTAATTTTGATCCCACTATGTTTTTAAGTTGTGCTACTGTAACAGAAAGAAGGAAGACACCTGTATCAAATTATGAATTTGCTGAAATTGGAGCATCATTCAGTCATCAAGTTTCTCATCAAAGAAGGAAATGGGCCAAAGGTCATTCATGAAAGGATGGTGGCTATGTATGGCAACAGCGTACCTTCAGAGTACCAGGTGAAATTCAGGTCAAAACAATTCAAGTGGGGTAGAGAGTTCATTGAAAATGATCCACATCCACGAAGGCAACCACTTCAGAAACATGCCAAGCTGTGGAAACCCTTGTGTTGAATGACAGACATTTAAATGTGTCCCACATTTCAAGGAAATGTTACATATCTTAGGGAACAGTTATAACCATCTTCCATGAACATATGAGGATGACTAACGTCAGTACAAGGGGGTCCCAGATTTCTGATCCCTGTGCAGAAGCAATTTGGAGTACAGAGTTATAAGGAGAATTTAGAGCTTTATGGAAGGGATTCTGAAACTTCCATCTCCAGAATTGTCAGGCATGATGAAACATGGGTTCATCACTGGGATCCTGAGACCAAGCAAGAATCAATACAATGGAAGCACATGGGTTCTCCCCCACCGAAATAATTTCAGATACAACCTTCGGCTGGCAAGGTTATGGCCACCATTTTTTCGGATGCTGCATCAGGGTATAGGTCACATGCTGTTCCTGCTACTTTAAGAGACTGACTTTACAGAACTTACCCATCCACTTTAGTCTGGAACTGGTCCCCCCCACCCAGTCTAGTTCCTGTTTTGACATCTCAAGAAAAATTTAATGGACATCGCTTTGCTGATGATAATGAACTGAAATCTGCTGTTTCTGCATTCTTTGATGGACATGAAAATAATTTTATTTGTCTGGTATTTCCTCATTGCCAACAAAATGGAACAAATGTATTAAAGTTCAGGGGAGTTACACTGAAAAATAAAACCAGATTTTTGCTTCTATCTCATTTCCTTCATAGGTAGGTAGATAATTTATTGAATGCCCCTTGTAAAAGCCATTTAGCCTTAATTATGAAAGCACCCTTGGATTCAGGAAAGGTCCATATAGACTGGAAATGTGTGAAAGTATCCCCAAATTGACAAATGGGATCAAAAGATGACATTAGTAATTACAGACCTGTTAGTTTAACATCGGTTCCAGGGAAAATAAAGGAGCCACTGCCAGGCCTGACGTAGCCCAGTGGTCAGGAGCAAGAGTGCACAGCACGCATTCTTTGAGTGGACCGGGGTTCAAGCCCGTGACTACTAAATACGATAAATATTTGTATTGACGATTTATTGTAAACTCTACTGACTTGGTTGTCATGCCGGAGTATAAACAGAAAATTTATTTATTGAAAATAGTAATGCAGGCCCATCTAGCTAGGAATGCAATTACATTGAAGTTAGAGCACGGAATTGTTAAGGGACAGTCTTATCTAACTGGATACTATAATGCAGTAACCAAGAAAGTGAATGCAAAAAATACTTGGATTTCGGGAAAGATTTTGATACTGTTGCACATAAAAGACTACTAGGCTGTACAAACTGGAGCAATTTAACCTTAAGGATACATTACTGATATAAATAAAGAGATGGTTAAGTGGGAGAAGACAAGAGTGGTTGTCAATGAGCACTGCTCTTCATAGATTAATGTTATTAATGGAATCCCCCACCGTTCAACTGTGGGGCCCATTTTTGTTTTTAATATTTATGAATGATATTGATGAAGGTATATCAGGCTTAATGTCTAAATTTGCAGATGAGACAAAGATTAGCAGGGTGTTTAATGACAGTAATTGGGGAGAGCTACTGCAACAAGATTAAGGAAAATTAGGTCACCGGACTGAGATATGGTAGTTGAAGTTTAACATTGACAAATGTAAGGTACTGCATATGGGTATCAGTAATCCCAGATTAATATACCAATTGCACAATCAGATGTGAAATTCTCTGAGCAGTACAGACAGGCTGTTGGTACAACTGATGGGGTTTTGTCAATGATATGCAGATTTTGCTAGCAGGGAAAAGGAAGTGATTATCCCCTTCTACATGTTCATGATTAGACTGCATCTTGAGTAGCGTATACAGGTCTGGAGGCCTCACTTTAGGAAGTGATATAGATCCACTGGAATGGGCGCAGAGCAGGGCAACCAGATTGGTGAAGGGAACAAAATGGTGCTCTTACCAAGGAAGGTTTCAGTTTGGCAAACTGCAGCATCTGGAAACTAGGTAGGTACCTGTTGAGAGATCTGATTGAGGTGTTTTAAAGCCTTCAATGGATTGATAAAGCTAAATGTTGATGGCATTCTCCCTCTTCCTGAGACCACACACATTAGGGGGTATAAATTCAAATTGAGGAAGGATGGTTGCAGGACAGATGTGGGAAAGTTTGCCTTCAGCCAACAGGTGGTTATTTGTTGGAACAAACTTTCATCTGTTGTTGTGGGTGTTGTGAATAAATTCAGGGAAGAACTGGGCAAATTCTAGGAGGGTACGGATGTGTGAAGTGTGCAGCTTTTTTTTTTTTTTTTATTTGTTGATGATTTATAAGCTTGCTTCTTTGCATCATCTGCCACTACCAGTACTAACCACTATTTCAATTAACTCCTGCCCTGAATTCTACTGAGTATCAAGTCATTATCAAGGACATTCAATCAAAAGATAATTGTATAGCTTTGTTACATTTTCTTTAAAAGCAGATACTGAACAGCTGCAGCACCTTCCAAATACCCACAAGGATTCAAACATCGTGGGCAGAAAGACACCGATATAGTTTGTTTGTTATTTGGTTTTTAGGAGCATTAGCAACTAAGGCCATATTGCTCCGGGGATATGTGGTGGTCATTCCCTGACCTTTCCGCATTATTTGGTGGTCACGGGCTCGAATCCCGGTCTAATCAAGAAGCGTGTGCTACACACTGCTGCTCCTGCCAACATGGCTACAGAGGAACCCCACCGATATAGTATATATTATATATTTTCTGGGTAATGCCAACATTTAACAGTCAATCAGTTTCAGTTTATTTCACACTGTTTTCACAAAAGCTACAAATGCAGAAACAATCACACTGATATGGAGCTATAAGATGCAAATCTTACCTAAGTATAAGTATGTGATATATATATAAGCCTGGGAAGTTAATAGAAGGTAAGAATTGTAGGATTTATAAAGTGCGGAGTGTTTTACTAAGTGAGAATGTTAATTAAAGTATTAGTTAGAATGGAATCAAAAATAAGAATGCCTGAGGGGGGGGGGGATAGAAGAGTAACCTCGTCAAAGGCAGATTAGCGGGTCAAGTCCGATACAAGGGAGAATTCATCCTTGAAAGAGTGCGATAGATGCCAAACTGTAGTGGGCTGATCAACATGCAGAGAGATCAGTCACTCTTCTTTGGGGGGATTTGTTGAAAAAAGTACAGACAGTGTCCGTGGAGAATGAGACCATTGCCAAGGGGAAAGAACAGTTATGGATATTAAGGAAACAGCCAAAAATAGTGAACTATAAGTGAACAGAAATAGTACTATAAGTGAACAGAATGTGGGTTGAGTGCACCTGTTTGAATTACAAGGATGACCGTGCAATAGGCGTGACCAATGGAAGTACAAATTAATGGGGTCGATGGCAAAGAAGGTTCTGGAAACTAGAGAAAAATATACAGTCATCGTCCATGAACATATAGATGTCCAATGAGGACGGGGCCAGAAAAGGTAGAAAGCCAGCATCCGAATGAGGGGAAGGAGAGAAGTGATTGGTCAGAAAGTGAAGATAGAGAAGCACAGAAAATGGCAGGAAAAGAAGAGCAGGAGAACAAGGAGAGGGGGCGAAGAAGAGATAAGAGCAAAAAAAAGGTGTGTGTCCCGAGTAAGGAGTGCGGTCATAGTAAAGTGTGGTGGTCAGAAGGAAGGTGCAATAAGGTTAGGAATGAAGTATGTAAGTGGGGTTAATTTTGGGAAAGGGATGTGAACAAAAAGTACAGCAGCGAGAGCAGAGTAAGTAAGAAACCAGAGAGAAAAGGATCAAAATAAGAATAGAAGAAGGCAATGGAGAAACTGATCAATTCTACTCAAGCAAAGAAGAGTGATTTGGAAGGGGAAGGAGACAGTCCAGTTATTCGAAGAAACCACTTGGAAGACTGCAGGACATAGGAACCCCGATAGGAGAATACCTACTGAGGTAAAGAAGGGAAGTATAACAAGGACAGCAAAGTTTTTTTGTTGATTATAAAGGGAAGGAATTAAAGCATGTGAAAACTTGATGAGTCATCTGTACCCGAAATTTATATTGAACAAGTAATAAGTATATATAACCAGTAGATTTTAAAAGCAAAAGAATGCCCGTGTTAAAATAATAATAGCAATAGAAGTTAAAGGTTCACTAAGCTCTTGATGAACTAAAAGCACTGGTAATATAAGAGTTTGTAATCCTGGATTATAACCAGAGAATTTTAGCAACAGTGAGAATGCTATGTCATCCCTAATACGTATAAGCACTTTAGGCTCCTAACGTAAGTATAAGAGATTGAGAAGGATTGTAATTCCAGGCTATAGGCTGTATGGTAGATCTCAAAATTTATAAATTTACATATGAATATATAGGTATCTTAAATATTAATAACCTGTGTAAAGAGGTTAAAGAGAGGTATAAGAAACTGAAGCCATATCTTTATCCTAGAGCAGCCATGTGTACATATAGAAGAGGTAACGTAAATTGTAATTATATTTTAATATGTATATGCATGTCAATTAGATGTTGTATTATATTAAATTCCTTAGAATTGAAAATTAAATCTATTTTTGTTTACCTTATCCAATGAGTTCTATTATTCTAGAGAAAACACACAGCCTAAAATACTCAACGATACTATCGTGGATGGGAAAGTAAGAAAGAATAAGCCTCAGAACTGAGATCTCCTGGTCTAAGTACACAGCAGGTGCTTGTGGGCTTCGGGAGGTTGAGGTACCAGTTGGATATCAATACAAATATGTGTGTATAACAACTACCTGTAGGGTCCCAAAGAAAACTTGGTATATTAAGAAGGCCCAAAATTAAGTTTATCAAAGCTCCCCATATAAATAATAAACCAACTCCCACAGAGCACAGGTGGCATTACAACAGAACTGGCAATTGGTCAATCACAAAAAATATTTTGGTCAACTGCAGTGCACATAAGAATATACCTTCACATTAAAAAAATAAATAAATATTTCATCACAAATAAATTAACATCAGAGATTTTATAAGTATTACAAAATGTAATATTAAAATTAAATACTCTCCTTTTTTTTTATTACTATTTGTTTGTAAAAAAAAAAAAAAAAAAAATTCGTAAAAAGTAGTTACACTAGTTAAAAGCTGTCATAGATAGCCAGTCTTGGGACAGCTTATTTTGAAATTAGTTCATATATATGAAACACATCAATTCTTACATCAATTCTGTACATAACAAAAATTGTAACGCTGATCCCCTATGAGGACATTTGAATTTGAGAGAGTGGAAGGTAACAACTGCCCAATTTGGGGTATAAAAGACAATTAGTGTAGAGAATTCCAAGTATAAAAAACCATGAAGTGGAAGAGAAAACAGCAACCTCATGATATGGAAGTACAGTGAGCACAATCACATTGTGTTCTTGCATGCTATAATAAGTAGTAAGTAGTAAGCAGTAGACCCTCTCACTAGGGGGTTACTGCTTACCACAGCTTGCAAGGTTAATGCACCTTGCAAGTTATGCAATCTTAGGTACCTTGCAATCTTATGTACTTTTCCTACCCATATTACTTCTTCCTGTGAGGACCCGAAAAAGCCTTAGTGGGCACTATGGTACCTATTGGAACTTTAATGTTTAGGCGTCACCTTCCAATGTTGGTCACTAAGTGGAGGGAGGGGAACAGCATACTAAAATTCAAAATAATAAAATAAATAACACTAAGCAGCTGATATGCTGTAACTATGAAATTGGACAGCCTGCTGATAATTAAATAATGTGAAAATTCAATGCTTTTCAATTTCTTTATGCAATTAACCGTTTATCTATTATTTAAATTAATTATCATCTTATGGAAGCAACACCAATAAAAAAAACAAAAAAATAAAAACGAGATAAATAGCGGATCACTAGGTGAGTTATGGACACGTTACTTATGACCATTGTGAAGGCGAACTGAGCTCCATAAACGATATGACGTCTTAACGAATGACCAATATTTATTTTTTTGCTGATCAAATGGATACAAAATAATTACAAAATGGATAAATGGCATCGAAAGCTCAGCGTCGATAGTAGTCCATAAGGGTCCATCACTTCTTAGCCCCCTGTGGAAAATCATGGTATCATCAGCCATTTTCAATCCACTGCAGGATGAAGGCCTCTACAGCAACTTTCCAGTTCCTTCTGTTTTGAGCACTAGCCATTATTTACTACCCACAAACTCACGAATTTCATCACGAAAATCATGGTAACCTCTGGCGAAATACAGAGCAAACTGATCCTAAAAAAAACAAAGAACTCGCAGTTCAACTTCACAGCTGCTAGACCGCGTATGGAATGCTCGTCGCTAAGCTGGATTTCTTATTTGCCAATGGCGACAAGATTTGTAGAGCTGTGTCGAAACAAACCGAAATTTGTACATACAAGCCATAATTTCATTACATTGAATATAGAGAACTCGACATCCTGGCTTATGGGATTCAGTAGGCAACAGCTCGGGCATTTTTCGGTTCAGCTTCAAGTTGACTCAAATTCACTGAAATTTTCACATCTCGCTTTGGTGCCAAATCACTTTTTTTACAACTTTAATGAGCGCAGGGACAGGAGTTAATGAGGGAGAATAAAATTTAGTAATTTGCATAACCTTGGTGACCGATCCTCCATCCCTAGCCGCACAGTCATTACAGGTATGGAAATTATGCAACACATTATAGGACACAAATAATGAATGAACGTGCGTATATAATTTACCTTGCAATCATTCCGAATAAACTGTGTTCCATGACCAGGATAAAGAGGTGAAGAACAGAAGTAACATCTTTCCACTCTCATTTTCAATAATTACACTCACGTACAAAACACATAAACTGGCCACAACGGAAATCTCCTTGAATAGCGGCGCTGCAAACGCATAACCACAGAGTAGTGTTGCCAACTCTTAATAATATTTTCCGCTAGCCGCATTCTCAAATCCGCTATTTTTAACACTTAACCCGCCAAATTTTTAAATTTTCATTTGGGTTAAATCTATTAATTGGTGCCATAAAAAATAATGGGTACCTCAAAAATTTTTAAAACCCCTACATTATGTCCAAACAAAAACTTCCAAATTGCATATCAAATGCAGTTTATTCTGAGGAAGGAGTCAAAAATAACAACCACCGTTTAACGGAGTTGATGAATTTATGCAGTGGCAATATTGATTTCTTGGTTGGCGAAAATCACATTTTGCAAAATACAGATTTTTGTGAAGTTTGCAAACTTGAAATGCAGCTTACAAAAAGTAAATGTAAAACTGATATGTTTAGATGGGGTTGTAGGAAACTTGCCATAAAACGAAGAGTATTAGATATAAATCATTTTTTGATGATAGTAGATGATCGTTATCTCAAAATTTATTATTTCTATACTTCTGGTCCCAAGATTGGTCTCAAGATCGCACTTCTCTTGATTTAAATTTCAGTAAAAACACTGTTATTGAAAAATGCAAAGATCTGAGGGAGATCCTGAATGATATCAATAATTGATTTTGATTCAGTTAGTTAACTAGGGGGGGGGGGGATATCAGAAAATGGAATATCTATCGAAGTTGAAATTGATGAATCAGCATTTTTTAAAAGAGAATATAATAGAAGACGATTAATAGGAACACAATGGGTTTTTGTGGATTCGAAACAATTACCAAAGGTTGTTTTTTTAGTTCCGGTAGAAAATAGAGATAAAACAACTCTATTATCAATTATAAGAGAGAATATTGCCAGGTGCAAGAATCATCAGTGATGGATGGCCTGCATATAAAGATCTCTACTGAGACATTAATGATACCCGTGATGAGGTTATTTATCGCTATAATTTTGTTTCTCCAGATGATTCAAGTGCTTTTACTCAAAATATTGAAAAACACTTGGTTACATCCAAAAGAAAATTAAAATACCAATTTGGAACACAGGACAGTCTACTAGAAGGTTATCTATATGAGTTTCTATTTAGAATAAAATTTTCTAAAGAAAAATTCTTCAATTACCTTATTTTAGAAATAAATAAATTAGAAAGGTAAATTTTTTTTTTGTATTTTGAAAGTTTCAATTGAATTTTTGATAATTTTTTATTTGTTAATTTTTTTCTAACTTTTTAAGCATATATTTTTATGGCACCCATTAATAGCCTTCATTTTTTGTAGGGATTTAAAAAATATATATTATATATAAAAAGTTATTTATTTTCTGTTTTTAATATAAAACAAATATCTAAAAATCTAAATTAGAGTCGAAATTCAATACCTCCTCAACATATGCTTCTTGTGTGCCTATTTTGCGAAGCAGTTCTTTAGGTAAAACATAATTTTTACAACACTTTTCAACTCTTGAGCCCACATTTTTCGATTTGATTCAGCAATTTAAAGCTATGACCCAACGGGCCCCTCGACGTGGGCACCTGTACGTGGTGAGGGGACCTCCCAGTGATGCTGCTGGACTTCCAGACTAGCATCACTGGGATCCAACGCCCACAGCTTAGGTTCCAGGCTAACATCAATGGAATCCGGCGTGTTTGCCGTGCGCTGCGACCCGTGGAAATTCGGAAAGGGGGATCCTGGTGGTTGAGGGGCCCCGCTTCAATACACCACTTTGGCCCCTGCTTCGACAAGACGGGAGGTCCTGGAAGGCCCGGCTAGGATCAATCGGCTAGTAGGCTCGCCTGCGAGGGTCAACCGTGTCAATGCCACGCCCCTACCCTCATGGTCCGAGGGACAGGATTCAGGCTGGCGGCGGTGCGGGTATGGTGTCTGGGTAGCCCTGGCATTCCACTCCCGAGAGCATTTATTGCATGCCGGGTAGTTGGCGTTCCTTTGGGCTCCGTGGTGGGTGGGGAGCCCGGGCACTGAACCACTTAAAATTTACATGAATACTGATAAACTTACTTCCTCAGGGGCCCCAACCTGGTCCCTATCTGCAAACAGAGACGAAGACACAGACAGTATTATTAGTACAAAGAGACAGCGAACTGAAGTACCATCGGGGGCCTGTTCCAAGGTTCCTAATTATACATTCCACCGGTGAAAAACCGATTGGCAAAATGTCACCCTTTTTTATGCAAAAAGGGTTAGATGGGTTAGCAGGTTTACCCAAATCAGTTAAGAGGCTCCGTTCTGGGGATCTCTTGATTGAATCTAAAAATGACAGGCAATCTGAACATCTACTCCGAGTAACATCAATCGGAGGAATACCCATAACAGTGACACCACACAGAACACTCAATTCATCGAGAGTTGTCATTTCGGAGTGGGACCTTCTCGACGTAACCGAGGAGGAAATCTGCTCCGAATTAAAACCACAGGGAGTTATTGCCGTCAAGAGAATTACTGCGCGAAGGGAGGGAAAACTTGTTAAAACCAGGAGCGTTATCCTGACTTTTAACTCTCCTAAACCTACTGATGAGATTAAAGCTGGATACATCAATTGTTCAGTGCGTCCATACGTTCCGAACCCTTTACGGTGTTTTAAATGCCAGAAGTATGGACATTCTCAAATGGCCTGCCGTGGAGTCCTTGCATGCGCTCGATGCGGTGCAAAGGACCACGAAACAACAGCATGTTCAGCCGCAAAACCCACCTGTATTAACTGTGAAGGCGAACACCCGGCCTACTCACGAGCATGCCAGAGGTGGAAAGAAGAAAAAGAAATTCAACGGCTGAAGGCAGAGCTAAATATATCATACCAGGAGGCAAGGAAATCGGTGAAACCCCTGAATATCAACAAACCTACCTACGCCCAGAAGGTAGCAGGGAGTTGTTCCGTCGGAACTCAGACGGACATGACCATTCCTCCAAAGGAGTCTTTCAGTCCCATCGCGGGTTATCTTTTAAGTTCTCAAAAACCTGCACAGAAAACCCAATCAGCTGCCACTATTATATCAGTACCTCCTAATGCTCCACAAGTAACAAAGGTAATTATGAAAGAAAAGAATAAGAAAGGGGAAGTCCCCCCCCCTAGAAGAAAACATGGATGTCGAGCAGAAGGAGGTACCCGAAGATTCAGTCTTGGAACTCTTTGTTCTTCCCCAAAGAAGATAAACCCAAGACTGATAAAAGTAAGCCCTCAGCACCTCGGAAGCTGCCTGATGGACCCACCAAGCCAAAATAATGGCTAAATTCCTACAATGGAATTGTCGTGGATTCCGGCGAAATATTGATGACATCAAGGCCCTCCTGCAAAAGCACGAGCCAGTTTGCTTTTGCTTGCAGGAGACATATCTAAAGGCAAATGATGATCGCACCATGCACAACATCACAATTTTTCGAAAGGATAGAAGTGCGGATGGCTCTGCTCATGGAGGAGTGGCTATCCTTGTCAGCAATCAGACACCAGTTCAGCCCTTGCTAATTACAACTAGCATGGAAGCTGTTGCAATTCGCCTTATGGTGGGATTTATATTAACAGTCTGCTCTCTTTATTTGCCACCTGGGACTGACATCCCCCAGGAAGCCCTTGATGATCTTGTAACGCAGTTGCCTCCCCATTACTTACTTCTCGGGGATATGAATGGACATAACACCCTGTGGGGTAGTGCTAACATCAACGGAAGGGGACGAGTCATAGAGCGTATGCTCAATGACAATGACCTTTCCCTTCTAAATACTGGAACAAACACCTTCTTCCACATGCCTACCCGTACTTTTTCTGCCATTGATCTTTCTCTCTCTATCTGTTCCCCTTCTCTACTCCCTTCACTCACTTGGGAAGTGGAGGAGAATCCATACGGAAGTCATCACTTCCCTGTCATAACCTTGTTACACAGTGGGAGAGCATGTCTTCCTTTTAGGTTACCACGGTGGAAGTTTGATCAGGGTGACTGGAATGCCTTCCAACATCAGGCAAATTTTGACCTCAGTACAGTCAGTCGGGAGCCTATCAATGACGCAGTAAAGTACATCACAGAAATCATTGTGCAAGCAGCTGCGAATGCTGTCCCAAAAACATCTGCCCGGTTTCCACCATTTCCCAAACCTTGGTGGAATTCACAATGCACAACAGCAAAAAAGGCTCAAAACAAAGCATGGGGGATATTTCGCCGATATCCTACCACGAACAACCTTATAACCTTTAAACGCGCACGAGCCAAAGCACGCTACATCCGGCGTCAGAGTCAAAAGGAATCGTGGATCCGTTTTACATCATCTATTAACCAGGGATAAAATCCGGAAAATGAAGGGAAAATATACATCCCACCCTTCTTAAATCCTAGATTATAATGGATGCACTATTGCAGATCCAACTGCAATAGCCAAGGCTCTTGGGGAAACATTCTCTAACAGCTCCGCAACATCCTCGTAATCCCCAGAGTTCCAGGTCCTGAAACATAAACTGGAAAAACAAGCACTTAATTTTAAGTCCAAGGGGCTCAATCCCTACAACGGGGCATTCACTATAGAGGAACTGAAAAGAGCCCTCACTCTTTCCAAATCAAGTGCTGTTGGACCAGATGGCATCCATTATGAAATGATTAAACATCTTCCACCAAAATCTATGGATTATCTGCTACTTCTGTATAACAGAATCTTTATTGAAGGGTAGTTTCCGGACTCCTGGCGAAAGGCAATCGTTCTTGCCTTTCCTAAGCCAGGAAAGGATCCAAAAGTCACCACCAATTATCGTCCTATTGCTCTGACTAGCTGTCTGTGCAAAATCCTGGAGAGAATGGTTAATTCTCGTTTAATATGGTATCTAGAATCAAATGACCTTCTCTCCAACATCCAGTGCGGCTTCCGAAGGAACCGGTCGACTTTGGACCATCTTATTAGATTGGAAACATCCATCCGGGATGCTTTCCTAAAACGCGAACACTTGGTGTCGGTGTTCTTTGACATAGAGAAAGCGTATGACACAACTTGGAGATTTGGCATCTTAAAAGATCTGCATAATCTTGGTCTTAGGGGGCAACTCCCCATTTTTATTAAAAACTTTTTAGCCAATCGATCTTTCCAAGTTCGTGTGGGATCCTCACTCTCTCGTTCCTTCAGCCAAGAGGAGGGAGTACCACAAGGATCAGTATTAAGTGTCACGCTTTTTGCCATCAAAGTAAATTCCATCACAGAACAACTTCCTCCAACTGTAAACTGTGCCCTCTATGTTGATGACTTTAGTATATTTTGTCAGTCATGCAACATGAGGGTTATTGAAAGACAACTGCAGAAAGCCATTCATCGCCTTAATTCCTGGGCACTTGCTAATGGCTTCAGTTCTCGCCGGAGAAGACCGTTTGCGTACACTTTTGTCGCAAGCGTAATCTTCATCCTGAACCTGAATTAAGGCTCGGACAAAATGTTATTCCAGTAGTGTCAGACACAAAATTCTTGGGACTTGTGTTTGATAAAAAGTTGACCTTTCTCGAACATATTCGTCAACTTCGTACAAAATGCACGAGGGGACTAAATATTCTCCGCTCTCTCTCCTCCACGCGTTGGGGAGCAGATCGATGCACCCTACTACGGCTTTACCGTGCACTTGTACGATCCAAATTAGACTACGGGGCCCAGGTATACTCCTCAGCCAGAGACAGTGTCCTTCGATGGCTTGACCCTGTCCATCATCAGGCCATCCGTATCGCTACTGGAGCATATCGCACATCTCCTGTCCAGAGCTTATACGTCGAAGCAAACGAACCATCATTATCCCTTCGACGTAAGCAGTTGTCTTTAAACTATGCTTTAAAGTTGAAATCCCTGCCAGACCATCCTATGTGGACATCCGTTTTTGAGCCACGTTGGGAAAACTTGTACAATACCCGTAAGACTGCCAACCGACCTTTTGGTTGGTTGAGGGATATGCATGCCAGGGTCTTCCACCCTGGCATGCTCATCCCCCACCGTGCGACTTTTCCTTTAAGAAATGGGTAAAGTCTGAGACCTCATCATCTGTCTACCAGCAGCTCTACTCTGCACACCAAGCTGAGCACTCAGACTTCCTGCCCGTTTACACAGACGGCTCGAAGTCTGAATCGTGCGTAGGATCTGCTGCTGTCTTTCCGGACACTATAATATCTCAGCAGATTCCTCCTGAATCCAGCATATACACTGCAGAGCTGTATGATATAGAGCTAGCCTTGGATCATATTCAAACTTGTCAATTCCAAAGGTCAATAATATATTCTGACTCTTTGAGTGTATTACAGGCTTTATTATCTCTGAGACACAATTCTCATCCAGTTCTTTGTCGGGTTCAGCAGAAGATACATTCTCTTCATGAATAAAAGTTTGATATCCGCTTCTGCTGGATTCCTAGCCACATTGGGATAAAGGGAAATGATTCGGCTGACACTGCAGCCAAATCAGCAACACCCACTAATAATCGTTGCCTGTCAGTCCCCTATAGAGACTAGAGGCAAATAATACGCAACAAGATATATTCCCAATGGCAAGAACTATGGCACAGACAGAGAACAAATAAATTATACCAAATAAAGCCTGTAATAGAAACATGGCAGTCTAGTCTGCGCAGGAATCGGAGCGAGGAAGTTGTTCTTGCTCGACTCCGCATTGGACACAGTCATCTGACACATTCTTTTCTCCTGAGGGCGGATGACCCTCCTATGTGCGAGTCTTGCGACACCATTTTAACTTTAAAGCATATTTTGATAGATTGCGTTAATTTTACCCATGTTCGCAATATATATTTTACCGCTTTTACTCATCCGACTGAGCCTTATACACTCAGTCAGATTTTATCAGACAACGACCACGTGTCAGCAGTTTTTAAGTTTTTACAAGCTATTAATGTATACACACATATATAAATTGGATCATTTATTTTTAAACTTATACTGCCTTATATATATATATATATATATATATACAAATAACAATTTGACGAGGTAACCTTTTTAAAGGTTACCAGAATTTATCTTTATTGTTATTTTAATCGTTTCCTGGCGCAGTATAACCTTAGTTGTTTTTGCGCCAATATACCCAAAATCAAATCAAATCAAACCCAACGGTCATGTCGTTTGTCCGCGATAACTACCTATTGAAATTGTTGGGTTCCCCTCAGCGAAATCCCTAAACGGTCATGTCGCTTTATATGTATATCAATAAAACATTTCAATTATGAAATATTTATATTGTTAAATAAATATTTCTTAATTTAAATGTTACATTGCAAAAATATATAAAATGCTAAACATATTTTATACTCTTTTATACTTTTATACTCTTTCCGCTAAAAAATCCGCTATCGGCTATTACACATTTTAATCTGCCAAACCTGAAGCCATTCCGCTAAAACTAGCGGGAAAACCGCTAAATTGGCAATACTGCCACAGAGTAGTAAGATATCTTATTACTCTGCGCGTATAACCAACTTGCCAGAGATCTAAATTGGATTAAGAATACACCTAATTTTCTATTGCCATAATTTTCTATTGCCATTAATATAACCTATGGATTTCCTTATTCTTATTTCTTCAATTGTACGTTGATGTATACTTATGCCTTGTCGGCCTGAGCCTTATAGGCTGTCATGGGTATTTACTGCCCACTTTATCTGCCTGTCTGCAATATATGATTATTTAATCTAATTTATTATTATAGAGGATACCAATTTATTATTTATTACATAGATCATTTATTATAAAGAGGATACCAATATCAAGGTGCGTATTTCATAAAGTAAATATGATTGAAGGAGAATTGAATAGGATGAAGAATATGAAAAGGGTTATTTAGTATGTTAGACTGGCAGTTGATATGTCATTGGTCGCAAATTCCGAAGGAGGATTGTAGAAGTTGGTTAATAAGAGGCTAAAGGAAAGTTGTAATAGGTTTGCGATAAAAAATGAATACCGAAAAGACAATTGTTATAAGAGCGAGAAGAGAAGTGGTGAATTAAATATTGAAATTGGCGGGAATAGAACAGATGTTGTTGTTGTTATTATAGGGTTTTAGGAGCATTAGCGACCAAGGCATTATTGCTCCGTATATATTGTTTGTAAATTGAGTTAGTCGTCTCAGGCGTAGATAACAAGATTTTTCTTAGCAGAAACTGGGAATTTTTCGTCCAGTAAAACAGACAGATCGACCAGAGAACACACGCAATTTACAGACACAATACACATGGGTATATGTAAAAAAATTACCGGGTGACACTAATATAATAGATTAGTTTTGTAAATTGCCCGTGTTCTGTAGTTGATTTTCTGTTTTGTTGGACTAAAAACCAGAATTTTCTGGAGAAAAACTATGCTACCCTCGACAGAGACCGACAAACTCATTCACATTGTGAAAAAGTCCCAAACAAATTCCTCACGTCATCCACGGAATTAGAATTTAGGTCTCCTCCACCCGGTGTAAGGGACGATGGCGATTCTACCAAATGTGCTACCCACGAGGGCAGAACAGGTGTAAAGTGAACAGGTGTATTTAGAGTCTAACGGCACCACGATTTTCCCTCATCTCCACATCGTAGGAATTGTTTGTGAAACACAGTATCCTGTGGAGGCCAGAGATTTAAAAACTTTTTAGGTATTGTAATGTTGTGGCGCATTACATCTTCTAACCTTTTAATCACTGGGCCCCTAATGGGACCCACGAGCAGGCAGGTCAAGTACCAAGTAGAATATATTTCATTTCGTACTCTGACAGGCCCTGCCACCTAGTTTCCAAAGATTTCAGTGACAAGGACCTATTGTAAAAAAATAATGGGGTAAGTGCTAGAGTTTGATAAGGCCGAAATGGTTTAATGAGAGTGGGGTTGAATTGTTTGATGTTAGTAATTTGGCTGTGTTAATTTAGGATGCATACGCTGTCGTTTTAGTTAGAGTGAGGAGAGACTGAAGACTGTGTGAGACAGACAGAAATATAGGGAGTATAGAGAAGGCGACCCCAGACAAATCAGCAGGGGCATGCCCCACCAGAGGAAGCAGAGGGTGGTGGGGAGGAGAGAGAGGCCTGTCCCATGCCCAGGATAAGGAGTAAAGATACCGACCGAGCAAATGAATCGGTATGCATCGCCAGAATGGCGCTAGCAGCAAAGCTGTAGATCTCACGGGCAAATCAATTAGATCAAGTCTAGTCGCAGTTCCTGGGACTATGTTGTTCCATCCAAGAGTTGTCAGGTTGGTTTTTGGTCAGACGTTGTCCCATCCATGGAGTCCATTCTTGGGGCATTGCTGAGTCATCTAGGCCATTTTGCTACCCATACAGTGGGCAGTCCACTGTTGAGGTCCCCTTTGGTCAATCTACAGCGGGCGTAAGTCGGGCGGTCGTTTTCGAGAGTTACGAGTTTGCCGCTATGAGGGCTTTTCTTTGCGCAAATAGTGCTTGAGCAAACTTCATATTCATCCTCCGTGTCCAGTATATTCATCCTCCGTGTCCAGTATATTCATCCTCCGTGTCCAGTAGGTGTAATTCTATGTTTCGTGGCAGGTATGTTATTTTTGTGATGAGAATGCATCTGATATCTTTATAGAGTTTGCAGTCAAACATCAGATGATGCCAACATTCCACAGATACATAGGGGTGGAACAGGCGAGTAAGGATGGATATTTGAGAAACCTATGGTGGTTGTTATTGGAGGTTTTAAGGTGCAATGGCAACTAAAGCTCATTATGAACCAAACAATGGTAAAAATAACAAGCGCTATTAAAGATCAGATATATGCTAATATTATGAAGGATAAAGCATCCAATTTTGTCATAGCATTGCATTGTTGTTAGGAAAGTGAAAATTGCATTGATATCAGATCTCTCTGATAAAATTCGTTTCAGAGTCAGCCTGCCTTAATAAGACTACGGATTGCCGTACTCTATTGTACAGAGTATTGACTCTGATAGGTTGGACTATGAGAGTTCAACTTAACATATTCATACAGAAGGATGAAACTAATGCAGAAAGAAGTTAAAATTCAGTAAGGTATAACCTATCCTTGCTCTTGCAGAGTGACTTCTTTTCGATTCAAGCAGAAGTTAGGTGGCCAAGAGTGAACATTGGACTTATTATGAAGGAGCTTGGTTGCTGGTTGGTTGTTATAGGGTTTTTAGAAGCATCGGCAACTATGGTCATGTTGCTCCATGTATATTTTCTCTAAACTGCGGCGTTCTGAGGTCGATTTTCTGTTTGCTGGATGAAAAATATGAGTTGCTGGAAGAAAAGCGTACTACCCTCGCCCGAGCACGACTAACACAGTCACGTTGTGGGAAAAAAAAACCATAAAAATTCCTCCCGTCATCGACGGGATTGGAACTCCGGTCTTTTCCAGTCGGTGTGGAGAGAGCGGTGATCCTACCAACTGTTCTCAAGAAAAAAAAAAAAAAAACTATTAGGGCCACCCATTATTTCTAATCATCATCATCAGCAGCCATTTTAAATCCACTGCAGGATGAAGGCCCCTCCAACAACTTTTCAGTTCCTTCTGTTTTGGGCACTGGCCATCCATTTACTACCCAAACACTCATGAATTTCATCTATCCATCTCCACCTTTGTCTTATGTTCCACAGGCTTTTCCGTCATATTATGCTCTTGCCTATCAATATACTCGTGAATCCTCGCTATAGCAAGTCAGCACAATATCATGTGAATTCCAGAAAAGCCTGGGTTTCGAATGATCTATCTAGTGGTTCAAATTAGGACAAAATCCTGCGCCCTCAAGTCTCACTCAACATGTCACAGTGAGCGTACTCGCAGTGACAGAATTGCGTTGTGTTTTTCATCCTGAAACAACTCTTAGCTAAGGGCTGGTTCGAAATGCCGCCATAAATGATTCTTTTAAAAATGATTGTTCAGTGAATTTTATGTAATTTAGAGAGAATGATCAGAACGCAAAATAATAACAAACAAAATAAGGTTTATTTAACATATATGTATACAAATGAGTACAATATAACTGGTAAATAAAGTAGATTAATTGGTATTTAATTGTTAGACAAATTAAGTGAATGCAAGCATTATCTTGCTGTTAGCTTTATTACAATGTTGTAATATTCTTCATATGGTTTTTCCACTAATTCGTTAGCAAGTACAGTATGATTAGTGTTTGTCTTAACATACCACTGTTCAAAATATGAGACAGGTAATTATATTATCTTAATAGTGTAATTAGTAATTGACAATTAAATTAATAAGTCGCATTCTTACTAAGATTGAATACTACGGAAATAATACAATTGTCGGGGTATATTTATATATATGAGGACAGATGTCTTATAAATATAAATGCATTAAAAACGTATGCAACTTGTAGGTTCTGCTTTTGTGCAATTTAATACCGTTTGTTATTAAACAATAGGGGTGACTTACCCGAAAATATTCTGCACCGCCTCGAGGGGGGGGATAAATCTGTATCAGACATCAACTTGGTTCTTTTCTCATCTTTTCCTAGTAATTATTAATTTACCTCTTCTTCACATAATGACAAAAATCGGCCAAAACTATCGCTACTCTTTCCTTCAGTCCGTCTCGCGCAAAGTTAACTCTCCGTGTCTGTGTGCCTCTCTGTTCCCCCTTTCTTTTTCCCCTTCAAATATATATATCTCCGCATCGCCTCGGGGGGGGGGGTGAGAAATAAATTGATACTGTACCATGCACGGCGTCGTAGTGACAATTAATATCTTTATAAAGGTCTTGTTATGCAAGACCTGCTGTGTCTTGTTCTGGTAATTTCTACTCATATAACAATTTACACCGTTCTTCGGACCTTTGCGTTCGATCAACGCTCTTGTCCGCTCAGGAGAACGGGTGACGTCACTGTGGTGTCCCCTTACGGCGACCGCACCCCTGGGGTGATTTGAAAGCGAAAGTAAAAGCTTAGCTGAAGTGATGCTATCGTTATATAATTTAGTTGTATAGGCCGTGAAAAAAATATCAGGCACTATTAGACCAAATACCTCTTGAAAGCAAGTAAAAGGGCAAAACAAAAATTGCCGTTTTACACTCCTCCGTCCTCCCACAGATAAATTTTGTGCATAAAATTATTAATTTTACATGCGCAAAATTTATGAATTTCTATGAAGTAAGTTTGAAACATGAAATCTTCCGGTATTAAAAAAAAATGTAGTCACAGACATCTCTCCTCTTACAGAAATCGGATTGTTCTTAACTATAATAAATGGTACCCCAAAAAGGAATAATGTGTCTAACAACAATTTTTTTTTTTAAAATCTTCTGAGTCTGCTAATAACAAATAATGCTAATTTTATGTAAATTTTCACATCCAACAATCCTATCTTGGTTGATCTAAAAACTTGGTCTCCACAGACCTTATACAAACATCACATAGTAGAAAGTCTATTTTCACAAGAGTTAAGAGATGTTTATCATATGTGCAATGTCTATATTGTAATAATGTTTATTTTATTCAATTATTTTTCTTTTTTTTTTTTTCTTTTTTTTTAACATATGGTTTAAATATCGTTGCACTGAATGTTCTCTATGCAGGACAATTGAAGCACTGGAATACTGATAGAATTGTTTATTGTTGGTCAGGGAAAAATACTGGAACTGCTTCTCAAAGGATTCTTTGGTCACATTTCCTTTATCACCATTGCTCAACACAATAGTATTACATGCAACAAAAAAAAAATCAAAGAATCAGTATCTATTCCTTTTAACATAATTAGTATAATATGACACTAGATATACTATTCATTATGACAGTTAACAACTGAGACTACACAAATATTCAATACATAAGACATCCTTTTATAATGAATGTATTTAAAATATATCAAGGAAACAGCAAAAAAAAAATATTCTTCTAACATGTGAACATTTTTTTACTTATTCTATTTTATTTATTTTTTTTTTTAAAGGAAAATATAGCAAACATCAAACACTAAGTGATTATATAATATAAATCCTCATATATAATTAAATTCTTGCATAATTAAATTCTTGCAACTAATATACAGAATTTGCAATAAGAACAAAAAATCATAGAATACATTGAATAAATATGGCTGCATGTTCCAACTTATACTTGCAATGTTATAAGACTACAGATTCAATTGTAAAATTTAGGCAGTTATATTAACTGACCAATTGCACAGTTTAACTGTTCAGCACCTTCTGATGGTGGATAACTCACTAACTCTCCAGACAGAGAGAGTTCTTGGCTTCACAAATCCTTAGAGTTCAAGCCTGAGTACACTTGTTGGCTGTGAGGACAACATAATGTTCCTTGAGTGATTTCATGGAGATAGAGGAAGGACAACCATCATGCACATAAAAAACTGAGACATCCTAAAAAATCTCCTCGAAGCAACTGAGCAAGAAGAGGGTAAATGTTAAGTGGATCTCATTTTCTCTTTCTGTCTTTCCTTTTCTTTCTGTTCAATACTTTCAAATGTCATGTTCACAACCTTTATTCATCTTTTCACTGTTTGTTTTGACTTGTAGGAGAGGGGTGAGGTCTCATGCCCTTTACCCTTCATCTATACACTTTCCCTCACTCTTCTTGTACTTGTTCACTTTCCAAAACTGTCATCTCCTTACTTCCTTTCATTTCTTTTCAAAAAAAATGGATTTTTCTCTTTATTTTACAAAACAGAAACACACAAGTCACTCATGACAGATTAACAAGATTCCCATAAAAAGGAATTGGAAACCATCCTCTAAATGAAAATTTTCAGCACACTGTTTTAATTATCAGCTGTTTGGATTATCAAAGGCAAGAGCACAAGATCGATACTTCAACAGTTTGATTTCTGTTTTCTTTTCATTATTGCAGTTGATATTGTCTAAATATGCATACCATCCAAACTCTCTTTACATTAATACAATATCATTAACCTTTCTAATGTCATACGTGATAAAACTGCAATTAGTGGATATACTTCTTTTCAAAAAAAAAATAATTATTTATGAAACTACAACTCTGATTTATATTGTTTCAAAACTTTAACTCAGAATGAGGCTGAGTATTCTTTTAAGAATGGTACCAGGAAAGATCCTCTTATCTTCATCTAGAAATACAGGTGTTACTATTTAATACACTCTACTCTTCTCTTCGGAGGAATGACAAAACAAGCAGTGACTGGGCGGAACCAGCCGTCCACAGGCCACTTATTTCATCAGATCTTCAAAAGAAAACACCAACAAACAAAAAAAAAATATATATATATTTTTCTCAGGATCATTTCACTTGGACTGCAATTTTTTTTTTTGCAATGAGAGAGAGAGAAAACAAAAGAAACCAGGGTGTGCGCACATAAGGCCCTAGTCCCAACTGCAACCTTCCTCTCTATTGGTCTATAATTGCAACATGTTTTGTGGGAAGAGGGTGATAATATAGGTTCCAAAAGAAAATATTCTCTCAATGGTAAAATTTGAATAAGATTTCTAGTACTCATCTTTTGCTCTTCAATTTTTTTTTTTAAAAAACTCCTGAAAATAACTCTTGCCTTTATTTGAAATCCAGATTCTCTTTCCATGTTTTCACCTTCATCCTTTAATCCTCTTTGCTCACTGTATCATCCATAACAAAACTGCTGATAACACAATGATAGAGTTTGATGAGAACTAACCTTTCTGTTCCCTTTATAAGTAAAAACTTCATGGGTCTGATACTCTAATTAATCAGAAACTTCATTTAATGTATCCTCTAATTAATCAGAAACTTCATTTAATGTATCTCTTAGCTTATAATCAAATCATCTTCAACCGAAGGCAATGTTCATCTCATGACACTATGCATCAATTTAGCATGATACTGGAATCATCATTCTTGTATAACTTTCCCTTTCCAAGAACTGACTTCTTTACTTTAAAGACGGAGGAAACATAATAACAACTTTTCCTCATACTGTTTTCTCTTTCTCACTAATTTCAATTTTGCTTCTTTTTACTTTTAATCTCTCCACGCATCTCTGATAAGACCTGCAAAATCAAAACCCTTATCACTATTTTGTGAATCCAGTCTCGAAGCAAGTGGACCTAGCATCCACTGAATAGTCCTATCTAATCCACTGGGTTGATCAGCGTGATCAGCACTTCCATGTTCTTCAGTATTTTGATCTGAAGGTTCGCCTCTCTGCATCTCTGTTTCATGAGAGGAGCTTCCATGTTCTGTTCCTACTCTACTGTCAGAAGCTGATTCGGAAATTCTCACTTCATTTTGTGATAGTGGATTAAGAGTTACCACATATGGTGTGTGAGTTACACGACTACGACTGCGCAAATTATAGTCATGTGTCTGTGCTGGCCTATGGGTAGATTCAACTGTCTCTTCAGACTGTTTTCTCACTGACGGCCTATTTTGGTTCTCATTTGAAGATGTCGTCAAAGGTTCTGAAATAGGTGCCGTTCTGGTTGGCTGAAAATACACAGGTTGGGGTTCTATAGGTGGGATTAAATCACATTCTTCTATTATGGGGTCATCAAAGATCCATGTTTCTTTAGGCACTGTCTCTGTACCAGATTGATCTTGTATTTCACCATCTTCAGATTCTTCTGACTCTTCTACTCTAAGTTCAGGAAACACTTTTCTATTTACTACCTTTGTCAATCTATCAACATGTACAATCTGCTTGTCCTTTGGCTTATTTATATTCTGTATTTCATAGTTAACCAATGAAGGTTGACTGATTACTCTGTAAGGTCCTGTACTCAATCGAGCCAGTTTCCTCGTGGTACCGGCTTTTACCTTGGGAGTAAAAAGGTAAACAAGGTTTCCTACTCGAATATTCTTATCCACAGCTACTGCTGCTCTACGCTGTTCTTGTTTCTGCACTGCTTCTTCTAAATGTTCAGAGACTATTTCATAAGCTCTACGGAGTCATGCACACATTTCTTCTGAATAGTTCTCTAAGGATGCGTAACTTGGCCTTAATTTTGCATGCCATAAATCTGAAGGTAACACTAAATCTCTGCCATAGATTAAAAAGTTGGGTGTTTCTTGAGTAGAACTGTGAGTTGCAGCATGATATACAGCTACAGCCAATGGAATCATTTCGTCCCAGTCAGTCTGAGTCTGATTTATGACATGGGATAATATGTTCGCTAAGGTACGATTTATACGTTCGACTTTTCCGTTTGCTTGTGCATGGAAGCTAGATGTATGTAGTTGATGAATGCTCAACTTCTCACACACTTGTCGCAATAATGAGGACATGAAATTTGTACCTTGATCGGTGAGTATGTATTTAGGAATTCCATGTCTCGCTATCACATTGTTTATAAATGCTGTGGCTACTTCATCTGCCTTCTGAGTTTTGAGTGGAATTGCTTCAACATAACGCGTGAAATTATCCACTGCTAACAATAAATATTTGTGTCCTCTCAAGGACATAGGAAGTGGTCCTAGGATATCTAATGATACTCGCATCCAAGGTGAATTTTCACTGGGAACTCTCATCAGAGCTGCTTTAGCTTTCGGATTGTATCCTTTTCGTTCCAAACACGATGGACATGACTCAATATAATTCTTAATGTCGCTGTAAATCCCAATCCAGAAAAAATTCTTTTTTACCTTCTCTAATGTCTTCTGTAGCCCAAGATGGCCACCAGAAAGAGCGTTCTCGTGGGATGCTTTCAATACTTCTGTCTTTAGGCCAACGGGGACCACTAATTGTTCTGTTGGCTCTTCTCTTGTCGCTCCAGGGTCAGATAAAGTGTAATGATATAGTATTCCCTCTTCAGATAAATAAAAGGTATCTGGGATTTTTGCTGATGCCTGGGGTATTCCTTCCAATTGTTCAATTAAGTTTTGCAAAATTGGATCTTCTCTTTGCAGGGTTTTAATTAAAGTTCTGGTTTGTTGCTGGGGCATCACCAATGACTCCATGGTTAAATCAGCTGATATGGGAGCTACTAACTCAGTTGTTTTAGCCTTTCTTAGCCTTTTTTTCTTTTCATCCTCTTCTAACACTGGCCTTGAAAGAAAGTCTGCGTTTGAATGTACTTTACCAGGACGGTACTGAATTTGGAAGTCGTATTCTTGCAAAAGCATGCTCCATCTCGCTAAGCGGGGGGAAGGGTTCTTCAAATTGAGCAAATAACTCAAGGGTTGGTGATCTGTTATCAGGGTGAAATGATTGGACACTAAAAAAGGTCTGAACTTTGTTACTGCAAAAACAATAGCCAAAGCTTCTTTCTCCATCGTACTATAATTCAATTCTGACTTCTTTAATAGCCTAGAAGCATAGGCAACTGGCTGTCTTGTATCTTCATCTACCTGAAGCTCCAGACAGGCCCCTACACAGTATGCTGAGGCATCAGTTGATAAGAGAAATGGTTTTGTAAAGTCAGGAAAAACTAACAGAGGTTCAGTTGTCAAGGCAGTTTTCAGTTGATCGAAAGCTCGCTGCGTGGAACAGTCCCAAACAAAAGGTGTTTCTTTCTTTGTTAGCGAAGTAAGGGGTCTCGCTATCTCTGCATAATTGGGAATGAATTTCCTGTAGAATCCTGCCATACCAAGAAATGATCGGACTTGTTTGATCGTTCTGGGCGGTTTACAGTCTCGAACAGCGACTAAGTTTTCGGGATTTGGACGAATGCCCTCGCTGCTCACCAGGTGGCCAAGGTAACAAATTTGTTGTTTACCAAATTCACACTTTTTAGGCTTCAATTTTAGGTCATAATCTCTCAGACGTTGGAAAACTATCCGCAACTTGTCCAGCTGTGAACTCCAATTTTCTGAGGCTATGATTACGTCATCGAGGTAAGCGAATATTGATTGATTTTCCAGGCCAGAAAGCACCAATGACATAGCTCTCACAAAAGATGCCACTCCGTTACGAAGACCAAACGGCATGCGAAAAAACTCAAATAAAGATTCACCAGTGGTAAAAGCGGTTTTATGACGATCGGCGGGGTGCACTTCAATTTGGTGGAAGCCACATTGTAAATCAAGAGTCGTGAAATAGCGTGCTTTCCCCAAAAGTTGAAGAATTTCATTTAAATCTGGGACCGGATATGCATCTGCGACCGTCTTGGCGTTCAATCTCCGAAAATCCACACAAAGACGATATGATTGGTCCTTTTTGCGCACCAAAACAATTGGCGCTGAATATGGAGAGTTGCTGGGTTGAATGATGTTTGCCTCCAAAAGTTCGTTCACCTGCCTGCGAACTTCATCTTTCAACAAGAAAGGAACTCTATAAGCTGACTGCTTGACCGGTATACTGTCCGTCAGTTTAATTCTATGTTTGAATACCTTTGAATTTCCTAGCTGAGCTGGACACTTGCCAAAAACATCTCTATATTCATACAACAAGTCTGATAGTTCACATTTCTGATCACCAGTCAAATGATCAAGATTAAAATCTTTTAAAGTCACAGGAGATGTCTTATTTTCTTCTACTTGCTTACCTGCAAAAGTAACTGGATTAGACTCAACCGTTTCCAAACTAGCAATTCCCACCCCCTTTGGAAGATGTAAAGGCTCAGCCGACAAATTTGCCACTAGGACTGATATCAATCCATCGGACTGTATTTTGTCCACTGAACAACGGACAGCCAAGTCCTCACGACCTAGGTTATAATTAGGCTCTGTTAACACAAGTTGTTCTGTGGAAACCGCAAGCTGGTTACAATAGGCTGTCAAAACCCTTTCGGACGATCCTGGTAGTACATGTTTACATGTGAGTTTAGCTACCACGGGTTTAGAACTCATAATTCGTTCCCTAACACCTACTTCTCTTAAACAAATATTCAATGGGATTGAGCGAGCTATTTTTTTACCTAAGTCAATTATGAACGAAAAACGTCTCAAAACATTCAATCCTAATATAACATTATATTGTCCGGTGAAATTTCCATTAGCTACCAAAACATTATCTTGAAAACATGCATTATCCAGCTTAATGTTTACTGTAATTTCAGTATGGATCGGTACTACATAACCAGATACACCCGTTACCGTCAAGTTTGGAGTTCTTGGATTTAGAGACTCATCATGTTTAATTTTATTAAATAAGTCTGTATTAATTAAAGTTACGCTAGCGCCTGAGTCTACCAAAAATTTAGCCTCAACATTTTGAACTGATCCCATGATCAACGGCAATTGAGAATCGTTATCTAAAATATAAACTCCATGTTGCACATTTTTGTGGTTGGCATACGATTTAGCTCCTCTATAATAATTTTGACCTGGTAACACATTTCTATGACGCTGATAGTCCCTTCTATTTCCTTCAGACATCCGTTTATGTCAGAAATACCTATCTCTACCTTGTCTGTAACTTACATTATCTACCTGGTTAATTTGCCTACCAAAAATCGCTTTAGGGTAAGTTTGTCCCTGATTAAACTTATTTCTAGGTATTTCCTTTGTTGCCCCTGTGTAAGAGTTCAGAACTGTCCTATTTCGATTATTATAATACATTTTATTTGCATTTTTAACCCCATTTCCATTAAAATTGCAACTTTGTGTATTAACATAAGGCGTCCGATATTTTGGTAACTCAGTGTATTCGCGCGCTCCGCGACTCGGGCACGGACGGTTAGAATAAGTTGGCGTCGGTCGGGAGCTGCTCGGACGACGGCAAGCGGCATAGCGTCTTACTGCCTGTCTTGCTTCGTACGTAGGGTTACAGTATACATGCTTCCCAGCATAGCACGGAGCAGGAACGCGTCTCTCACTTCGGGCGAGTTCATTGCTACTGACGCCTGAGGGTATAGCGTCTCTTCGTTCGTCAGACCACGAATACATAAAACTGGGCGCTCTGTTATTGTAGGAAGGAAAAAATGGATAAGCTGCAGTATCATAATTTTGACGTTGTTTCATTTCGTTGACTGGCGTTTGTAAATTATTACAAGTCGCGTTACTTACAGCTAATGCTTTAAGTGATTGTTTTAAGTCCAGTATTTCATTTTGTAAAGGTTTAATAAATTTTTCAAAATAATTTTCCTGCTGGCTATCGACTACTTCATTATTAGATTGACAATATATGGCATTAACTGGTTTATGTTTTGTTTCTGTAATAAGTTCATTTGTTTCCTCTCGTTTCGAAATAACAATTGCCTGATGGAAAGCGAGGGGGTTTTGTGACAAGACTATCCTTTTAATTTTATTTGAAACACCCCTAAGAAACTGGTCTAACATTGCCTGATCTAAAATCGAATTTGCTTCGGGAGTTTCATTTTGTATTTTAAACACCTTTCTTGCTAGATTTTGAATTCGGGCTCCAAAGCTGGCGACATTTTCGTCAGGTTTTTGCACAGTATTAGCGAATTCACTTAAACAAGTGACTATGGGTTCCGTTTTTTCAAAGTGAGCTAAGAAAGCATTTTTGAACACGTTATAATTTTTTTCCTTACGTAATTCAATGGATTGTGCTAGAAATTCCGCGGCCAAAGAACGAAATTTCGCTCGACAAATCGAGATGAGTTCGGAATCACGCCAATATGCTAGTTCCCCTACGCTTTCTAAAGTTTCAAAAAAATATTGGGCAGATGGACCTTCATCTGTACCAAAAAAAGTAGGCACAAGGCCAAGAAAACCTGCGATATTAGCCACATGCGGTCTGTCAGATCCGGGAGGGGATTGTGTTTGTTGCGTATCAAACAATGGGGCAGAAAGGTCGGTTGAAGTTTGTGGGATTTGTTCTTCCATGTTGGATTTATAAGTGTCTATGTTAAATTAGACGACTCTATTAATATTTGAGTAAAATTTGGGGTGGAAAGGTCCCTCCAAAATAGTGTACTTACCTTTACGTAGCTGAAACAGAACTAAACAGTTAGTACTGAGCAATGCTAAAAACAAAATGAGTTTCTAACATCTAGCAACTAGAATTTTTTTTTTTTTTGTAATTTATTATTATTATTTGTTTTGACAAATCAATTAACTACTACTAAATGCTTCTAGTTGCTAATGTTACCACTATGTATGTACTTGAGGACTATGTTATTTGTATTGCTGAAAAAAAAAACTAAAATTAATTAAAATGCCTCTAACCATTCTCTGTATACACACAAAATCACTAGTGTTAGACGTTTCCCTTTTATTCGATTACCACATTAATCCCTTTATTTGTCTTCTATTCACTAGTTACTCTTGTTGTGCTTTGCTCTTCAGTTTACAGTAATCCTCATAACTCACAAGCTTTCATATAAAAAAAGAGGTTTTTCATCCCGCAAAGCACATTTCATCCTGGTCACGATTAGCAACCAGTGTTCCACAGGCTTTTCCGTCATATTATGCTCTTACCTATCAATATACTCGTGAATCCTCGCTATAGCAAGTCAGCACAATATCATGTGAATTCCAGAAAAGCCTGGGTTTCGAATGATCTATCTAGTGGTTCAAATTAGGACAAAATCCTGCGCCCTCAAGTCTCACTCAACATGTCACAGTGAGCGTACTCGCAGCGACAGAATTGCGTTGTGTTTTTCATCCCGAAACAACTCTTAGCTAAGGGCTGGTTCGAAATGCCGCCATAAATGATTCTTTTAAAAATGATTGTTCAGTGAATTTTATGTAATTTAGAGAGAATGATCAGAACGCAAAATAATAACAAACAAAATAAGGTTTATTTAACATATATGTATACAAATGAGTACAATATAACTGGTAAATAAAGTAGATTAATTGGTATTTAATTGTTAGACAAATTAAGTGAATGCAAGCATTATCTTGCTGTTAGCTTTATTACAATGTTGTAATATTCTTCATATGGTTTTTCCACTAATTCGTTAGCAAGTACAGTATGATTAGTGTTTGTCTTAACATACCACTGTTCAAAATATGAGACAGGTAATTATATTATCTTAATAGTGTAATTAGTAATTGACAATTAAATTAATAAGTCGCATTCTTACTAAGATTGAATACTACGGAAATAATACAATTGTCGGGGTATATTTATATATATGAGGACAGATGTCTTATAAATATAAATGCATTAAAACGTATGCAACTTGTAGGTTCTGCTTTTGTGCAATTTAATACCGTTTGTTATTAAACAATAGGGGTGACTTACCCGAAAATATTCTGCACCGCCTCGAGGGGGGGGGGATAAATCTGTATCAGACATCAACTTGGTTCTTTTCTCATCTTTTCCTAGTAATTATTAATTTACCTCTTCTTCACATAATGACAAAAATCGGCCAAAACTATAGCTACTCTTTCCTTCAGTCCGTCTCGCGCAAAGTTAACTCTCCGTGTCTGTGTGCCTCTCTGTTCCCCTTTCTTTTTCCCCTTCAAATATATACATCTCCGCATCGCCTCGGGGGGGGGGGGGTGAGAAATAAATTGATACTGTACCATGCACGGCGTCGTAGTGACAATTAATATCTTTATAAAGGTCTTGTTATGCAAGACCTGCTGTGTCTTGTTCTGGTAATTTCTACTCATATAACAATTTACACCGTTCTTCGGACCTTTGCGTTCGATCAACACTCTTGTCCGCTCAGGAGAACGGGTGACGTCACTGTGGTGTCCCCTTACGGCGACCGCACCCCTGGGGTGATTTGAAAGCGAAAGTAAAAGCTTAGCTGAAGTGATGCTATCGTTATATAATTTAGTTGTATAGGCCGTGAAAAAAATATCAGGCACTATTAGACCAAATACCTCTTGAAAGCAAGTAAAAGGGCAAAACAAAAATTGCCGTTTTACACTTACATGTTTTCTTCTAGCTCCTCTTGGGTACCATTCTGTTATTTTCTTAGTCCATCTGTCATCATGTCTTCGAGCTATGTGTCCTGCCCAAGACCATTTTAGTTCTTTAGTTTTTATAAGAATGTCCTTTACTTGAGTTTGCTGCCTAATCCATGTGTTTCTCTTCTTATCTAACAGTCTGATTCCCAATTTAATTCGTTCCATTCTTCGCTGTGTAGTTAGCAGCTTCTCTTCCATTCTTTTGGTGAGTGCCCAAGTTTCACTTCCATAAGTCATGGTGGGGAGTTTACATTGATTCACTACTTTACATTTCAGACAAACTGAGATATTGCTCTTCAGTATGTGACTATATTTCCTAAATGTTATCCATCCAAAATTTATTCTTCTCTCGACTTCCAGCCATTTATCATTATTACAGCTAATAACTTGTCCCAGATAAGTATATGACTCCACCTTTTCAATTACTGCTCCTTCAATCATTATTTCCCTTTCTGTGGCATACTTGTTCATCATTACTTTTGTTTTAGGCATATTCAGCGTTAGTCCAAAATCCTTATTAACTGTGCATAATTGAATAAGATTTTCCTCTAATTCTTTCGAATCGTGGCTTGTGACCACAGTGTCATTTGCAAATCGTAAATGGTTTAGGTACTCTCCGTTCACATTGACTCCTTTCTGCGACCAGTCTAATCTTCTGAAAGCTTCCTCAAGGGCAGCAGTAAACAGCTTCGGAGATATTGTATCTCCTTGTCGAACTCCTTTCTCGATTTTAAATTTACTACTGTCTTTGTCTAGTCTAATAAAGGAGGTAGCACTCTCATATATTTTCTTCAAAATCATAATATATGGGGTATCTATGCCTTGTCTTTCCAGTGCCCGAAACATTGCCTTATGCTGTATGGAGTCAAATGCCTTTTCATAATCCACAAATGCCAGGCATAATGGTGTTTTATATTCATTTGCTTTCTCCATTAGCTGTGATATTACGTGAAGGTGATCCATAGTTGAGAATCCCGTCCTAAAGCCAGCTTGCTCTTTCGGTTGATTCTCATGAAGTATTCTTTCTAATCTGTTAGTAATGACCCTTGTGAACAACTTGTAGATGTGGGATAACAAGCTAATTGGTCTATAATTTCCAATTTCTGATTTATCTCCTTTCTTATGCAGCAAAACTATGATTGCATTATTCCACTGCTGAGGCGTCACACCTTTTCGAATGCACTTTGTGAAGAGCCTTGCCAGTGTTTGTGTTATGTCTCTTCCTCCCAATTTTAACAACTCTACAGGAACTTCATCTTCCCCCGGGGCTTTCCGATTCTTCATTTTGTTCAATGCATGTTCTACCTCATCAGGAAGAATATCGGGTATGTCGTATGTGTTCCTACTTTGCAATCCACCTTCCTCACTGCTGGCATCATTCCCTCGCTCCTTGTATAGTTCTCTATAGTAGTCGTCTGCTATTTGAGTTATGCCCTCTCTGCTGTTTATAAGTACACCATTGCTATTCTTCAGTTTCAGTATCATTTGTCTTTCTGTATTACTGCTCATGGCTGCTGATTTAAATCCTTTGTTTTCCCTTAATGCTTGTTCTACTTTTCTTGTGTTAAATCTTCTTATGTCCTCTCTGAGTCTCTTTCTAATGGCTTTGCATAACTCAGTATACTCAATTTTCTCCCTGTCAGCGTTTATCTTGCTCTTTATTTGTCGTCTTCGGTTTATCATGACAAGTGTTTCTTGACTAATTTTTTCTTCTTTGGATTTCTGTTTCCCTATAGGTTTCTTGGGCTTTATCACTTTCAGAAAGTTGTAATATTCCTCGTCGATATCTTGGACCTGAGCAGTCTGCAGAAGCTCAAACTTGTTCTTAAGTTCCAGTACATACTGCTTTTTCTCCTCCTCTGTTATCTCAAAGACCTTTGTATTATTTACTCGAGTCAGTTTTTTCCTTTCCTTTCCTACATCTATATCAAGTGTACATCTTACCATTCTGTGATCACTTCCAACATTTACCTTATTCAGGACGGTAACATCATTCACAATATATCTTCTGTTAGTGAGGATGAAGTCGATTTCATTAGTTGTTAATCCATTTGGACTCTGCCATGTCCACTTTCTGTTCACCCTTTTCTTGAAAAAAGGGTTCATTACTGACAGTCCTTGAGATTCTGCAAATTCCACAAGTCTTTCACCTCTTTTATTTCTTTCACCAATTCCAAAATTTCCTATAGTTCCTCTTTCTGCGCTGTTTTGCCCTTTTCCAGCTTTAGCATTGAAGTCCCCCATAATAATAGTGTACTGGGTTTTCTGCTCATCTAGAAGAATCTCAATTTCAGTGTACATTTCTTCAACCTCTTCATCATCATGGTTCGATGTTGGTGCATAAATCATTATAATCTTTAGCTTGTACCTCTTAGAAATCGTGAGTATTAGTCTTGACACCCTTGGTAATGTTCTTTTGAATTCCAAAATGTTGTTTTTAAAATCTTTATGGACCAGAAACCCAACTCCACCTTCACTCCTTTCACTGTTTCCATTGGTGTACAGCAGATTTCCACTTGATAAACTTATAAGTGATTCATTTCTTCTTATTATTTCTAATATATGCCCATAAATGTATTTTGTCTGTAAATTGTGGTGGTTCTCTGGTCAATTTGCCTGTTTTGCTGGACGAAAAAAAAACCCCAGTTTCTGGGGGGAAAACCTTTCTATCTATGCCTGAGACCGACTAACTCAGCCATAGAGGGAAAAAAGCCAATTAAAGTTCCTCGCGTCATCGACGGGATTCGAACCCGGGCCTTTTCCACGCGGTGTGGGGAGGACAGTGAAGTTACCACTGTGCTACGCGCGCAGAATGCCCAGTGTACTACCCACGTGTGCATAGAATTATAGTCCTCTTCTCGTATTTCCAATATGAGGAGCGGACTATGACATTGCACCTCACTGGCAGAGCTAAATCGCTCCCTGGATCTTCTGGATGGCTGCCGAATCATCATAGTCGTAGAATCAAACGGCAAACCCACCTTTTCCTTCAATTCCTCTAATGACACCAGATGGGTTGCTTGTGTAAGAGTTCTTAGCCTCACAAGACCTTTCCTTGGCAGATGAACAAGGGCACTTAACCACTTTTAGTTTAACAAATGGCCAATCCAACATAGACCTTATCATGATAACACCCTCGCTGGTTGAAGATATATCTGGCTAGTTCGTTCATGAATATCTAACTACCCATGATCATAGCTTAATCACCAATGAGGTTTCAGTGTTCACAAATTATACAATCCCCATCGGAATGACACGGCTCGATATGCCACGAGATCTGCAAGAGAGGATCTATTCGAAAGAGGATTCGCTGGACAGCAAAAACAATCACCAGAAGGCTTGCTTACCAAAAAACTACTATAAAACTATTATTTTAGGCCACCCGAATAATTAAATTCATATGCTGTGCATTATTTATTATGTCCGTAAATTACGTGTGTTCTAAGATCGATTTCCTGTTTTGCTGGACGATAAAGCCGAGTTACCAGGGGGAAAACTTGCTCTCTCCGCCTGAGATCGACTAACTCAGCCACTAAGTGTACCATTAAAGTTCCTCGCGTCATGGACGGGTTTCGAACCCGGGGCCTTTTTCACCTGATGTGGGGAGGATGGTGAAGTTACCACTGTGCTCGACCCTCTCGACCATGGTCTGCAAGAGAGGGTCAACAATACCCTCTCTTGCTGACCAAATTATGAAAAATTATGATATTAAGGAACCCTGTAAATGATTACATCTACCCATATATTTATTTTGTCTGTAAATTGCGTGTGTTCTCGAGTCGATTTCCTGTTTGCTGGACGAAAAAACCCCAGTTTCTGCGTGAAAAAACCTTGATCTCTCTCTCTCTCTCTCTCTCTCTCTCTCTCTCTCTCTCTCTCTCTCTCTCTCTCTCTCTCTCTCTTGCTGACCATGACAGCAATCCAAAAACATTGGATTTTATTACCCAAACGTAACTCCTGACTAAAGCCTCGAACAGAACTATACGACTGAGGAAACGTCATCGAAAAAGCGTGCCTTGGTGAACACAAGAATCATCTACAGTACGTTGAGGTCTGACCTAAGAGCTGCAAGAATGGAACATCAAAGGATGCATAGAGTTGGCCGGCAGCTGCAGCAGCAGCAGCAGGCAGAGTCTCTATTTGAAAACTTCAAAACATTCAGGCGAAGATATTGCAATACATTTACTACAAGAAGCAGAACACCTGGAGGCGCCTTGCGCAAACTGAAGGAAGGAGGACCATGGAACATAATCCACAACATCTCGTCTGCGTGGGTAGCACAGTGGTATCGTCACCGTCCTCCCCACACCGGGTGGAAAAGGCCCGGGTTCGCATCCCGTCGATGACGCGAGGAACTTTAGTGGGCTTTTTTCACTCCGTGGCTGAGTTAGTCGGTCTCAGGCGTAGATAGCAAGGTTTTTTCCCTCAGAAACTGAGGTTTTTTCGATCAGCAAAAGAAGCAAATCGACGAGAGAACACACGTAATTTACAGACACGAATACGGGTTAATGTAATCATTTACGGGTAACCCTAATATAGTAATTTGATTTATTTGGTAGTCCACAGCATCTCCAGGCAGAAGCTCGCTCAGGACTCTGGGCTTAATAAATTTCATTGCAGGACAGGACACCCTGGAAACTACCTCCTGGCTGAACACCATGGGAAAGATACTTGATCAAACCATCATAGAGGATAACCGACACAATTTTGACCAACAACTCATCATAATTGCAGAAAATCTTCTACATGTCCCCATGGGCAGGGAGGTAGATTTTTTCTCAACAGGAGGTCATTGGTGCCGTTCAAAAGATCAAAAGTGTCAAGGCTCCTGGACTTGACCAGATCGTGGGTGAAATAATTCAACGGTTTTGGTCGATTGCTCCGAACTTACTTCAAGATCTGTTTAATACCTGCCTTCACGAAGGTACCTTCCCTGCCTGCTGGAAGCACGCAAACGTTAGCTTAATACCAAAATCTCCCTCTTCTCCCAACGGAGCCTCGAATTCTTTCCGACTGATTGCCCTCCTACCCATTCTGGGAAAGGTCCATTCCTAGGAATATCACCCATCTATGAAAATAATGGATTCAGTTCCCCATACCAAAATGGCTTTAAACAAAGATGCTCCACCATTGACACAATCAAGAGCATTTTAAATGCAAAAGAGCGATCATACTCTAAATGCATAACAGCTGTCTTTATAGATTTCAATGCAGCCTTTGACTCTGTCTGCTAGCCTATTGTTATGAGACTATTCACATGAAAACTACAAATACTTCGACAGCTATTTCACAAATAGGAAAATCACAAAAAGCTTCATTTTCAAAGCCTTCAAAGCACCATTTTCTGCCAATCTATATGGAAGATGGTGTTTTATGAGCGAATAAGCCACACTTTCGAGCACACCTTCATGTTCCCCTATACTGCTGACCTCATATCCTGCTACATGACCCACTCATTTCTCAATTGAGAACCGATCATGTCATTGAAACCCTTGCCATCAGAAGTGGCAGAGTAAAAAAATTCTTTCTGGGGAAATCTTGTAGAGGCCTAGGAATATATCGGAGGTCAGAGTGTAATATTGAAATTCACACAGTTCTCTGGCCCACCGTGATTTCCTTGGTAAGTCTTATGGCCAATCCACCTCTGCTTGCCAGATGAATTTCAACCCATAAATTGGTCATCAACACAACTAAAAGCAAAACACTCTTTATAAATGCACTCTTCACGTGCGAGGACATCCGGACCCTCCTTTCCAATATGAAAAGTCAGTCAAGTTCCTGGGCCTAAGCCCTGGACAAGAAGTAGGCTTTCTTACCACATCTCGATTCCCTCAAAGAAAAAACTAATTGCTACACAAGCATGTTAGCCCATGTAACCAAGACTAACTGGGCAAGAAGAACTCTGCACTTCCTTTGCAGCACTGTCTTCATACCCATCATAACTTAGGGAGCCCAAATATGGTTTCGTTGGGCCAAGAAGATCATCATCAACAGGCTTGGACAGATCCAACGTCTCTTCTTTCTACACATGTATGGATCATGCCGCACCATGTAAACACTTGATCTCGTAATCACAGGGAAACATTCCCTCCTAGAAACATTCCCCCTTCCCTCTTCAGTGGTAAATGATCCTGAAAGCTAATGACCTATTCTTCTGTACACGAGGAGTCGTACATTGACATTGCCATTTGTTCCAGTGGAGTGGCATCTGACATACGCAATTGGACTCTACGTGATGCATTGATTACCACCGACCATATGTGTATATCGTGTCAATACGCAGTGTGTGGTCCCGCCCGAGCTTAGTGAGAAACCAATAGGTTCTCCATGAAAACTATTAACTGGCATAAATTTGACAATATTTTAAGAACAAGGATATATTTAGAACTGTGAAGTGATGTCTTCATAAGTGAGAAAATTATAAAGACTACTAACAGTCAGAGAGATGCATGTTCTGGCTCTATAAGAAGACAGAAGCTTAGTAAGGGAAGCCCAGAAGCAGTTTCAAAGAAGAAGACGTGATCAAGAAGTGTTATTCAAAGAACGATATGTCAAATTAAAGAAAGAATATGTAAAGAAAATCGCAAAATTTAAAGAACTTGCATGGCAGAAGTTTATGAATCAGACTGGAAATGCCGATTTCTGACGCTCCATTTACAAGATTGTAACTGAGAATGTGCAGTGTAATTGAGACGGACTTTTAAGTTCTGGACGATAACTTGCCAGATACTTTAACCTGGGATAATACATCAAGAATATTTTGAAGGAATTGTCCTATCTGTATCTCGGAGAAAGATAAGGTAATTCTTATCTTTCTCCGAGATTAGAGAGGTGACACTATTGAAAACGAGGAGTGTTCCTCAAATGAAATTGAGCAACCTTTTTCGCTAGAGGAAATAAATTGAGCTGTTCCCAGAATAAAAGATAGCCAGGCTCCAGTTATTCACTCCTTGGAGATTGAAGTGGTCAAAAGCTTCCACTCAGGATACGTAGTTATGTTGCTGGACCAGTATAATCAGTGCTTAGCCCAAGGAGGGAGGTGTGGTGTGGTGTGGTGTGGAAATGAGCGGTCTTGAAAGAAATTCTGGAAAGTCCGGTGACGCGCTTGAACGATCTGACTTCGTACCGTTCTATGGCACTATTGCCGATTTTGGTAAAGTGGTGGAGAGGCTTATTCTGTTGCTATTCTAGACGAGGTATGAAAATTTTAAATTACTGTCGATGTAAGCAGTTTGGATGAAAAAAGGCAAGTCGACAGAAGATGCAATTCGAGCAGTTTTCTCGACGAAGTGTAGTGGTACAATGCAGCTTAACGGAAGAGATCTTTGATGTGGAACGCGAATTCCCACTGGAATCAATACTCGGACACTTTCTAGAGAGTGACATGGGGAACGCTCAAGTCGTGGCATATGCAGACGATCTTGAGCTGATTATTTCTGGTGACTCCTGAAAGAAAATTGAAGATAACTCATTCAGGATTTTGGAAAACTCGATAGAGTGGAGTAATATCCATAAACTCCAGATATCATGGCAGAAAACAATAACGATGTTACTTAAAAGCAGACTGAATTTGAGGAGACCGCCCATTGTAAGGTATGGGGAAGTCTCCCTCAGGAATGTGAGGTGGTCGGGTATTTGGGATTATGCTTGGAGGAGCGCCTTAACCATTACCTTGAACAAAAGATTAAACAAAAGATTACCTTGAACAAAAGATTAAAGTTTTGTATGCCAGTTGTGTCCGTTCTTGTACTCTATGTTGTCGGCTACTGATCTGACCACGCGGTTGCCTTAGCGGTAATTTAGGGGAGGCGGCTGTCTTTTAGTTTGTTCGCCACGGTTACAGCTGAGTTTTTACTGGGGAGGGGTTTCTTCCTGTGTAATTTGCATTGTACTTGTTCTTCAAGATACTCTGATTACTTCAGCGAACAAACTCGAGTAATGGAATTCTCAAAGAACAAAGACTTCGATAGCCGCCATATTGCATAGATTAGTGTTGTTACTGCAGTGCTTCGTGGCCGGCAAAAAACTGATAGTTTATTTCCGAGAGCTAGTTAAACTGATTGGTGGATATCTGTTACAGTTCCTACTTCTTCAGCGGACTGTGATGCATTAAACGTTTCTTTTTTTTTCTTTTTACTTTTTTTTCATGGACATGGACATGTTCAAAGCCCTCCATGAGACAGAGAACTAGTGACATAGTGTTTTTTGACAAGCGGCACCGGTGCTTTCGCACAACTCCGCATTTGAATCTCTTGTGAAGTAAGACAGTACAGTACTGTGAAGGCCAGATAGCATATGTTAGTGTATGTTCATGTTTGCTTAGTGTGGGTTATGTTGTTCATCTGGCCGCTTAGCCTAGGGTCCGTGGAACACCACAGACTGCTAGTTACCGTCACGGGCACTGGGAGCCAGACCAGGTATGTGGGAAGAGAACTCTGACTGGCCGACCCTGGGGTTAGCCTGGGCTTCCCAGGGAAAGCCAAAAAAATAAAAAATAATAAAAAAAATAAATAATAATAATAATAATAAAAAAAATAAAAATAAAAATAATAATAATAACAAAAAAAATATATATATAAAATAAAATAAAAATAAAACAATAAAAAAAAAAACAAATAAAAAACAAAAAATAAATAATAATAAAAAATATATATATATAAAATAAAAATAAAAATAATAAATAAATTAAAAAAATTTTTTTTTTTTCTTTCTTCTTCTCTTTCTTTTTGAAATAGGAGAAGGGGTGAGAGATTGAGGTGAAGAAAGAAGGTAAGCAGAAGAAAGAGGGCGAGGTAGGGTGGGCTCCCCCCAAAGGGGTAGCCCACCCTACCTCAGGAAGAAGGGAAAATTGTGAGGTCAAGTGACCCACAAAGTCAGATTGCCTAATAGCATGACCCTGCATTTGATGTCAAATGCCAGTCCCACTCCCAGAGGAGTATTTATGAGTTCCTACACAAATAGGAAAATCAGATATTGTCCTACACCTTGAAGAGAGGAGGTGCCAGCAAGTGAGTGGGTGCCACATTGGGCAAGGGGCCCAGTGTCAGCAATTTAATCTTCTTCATCCAAGGGTGACTTGTGGGCAATGAGCAGTGTCCCACACTGGGTAGAGGACTTGGATAACCTTCTCTTAGGGGATGAGAGGAGGCACATGGATTCATGAAGCTCGAGGATTGCTTGGAGTTCTTGTGTCTATTGTAGAAAAGTCCTTTTTGGGTTCGTGGGTTTGTCAGATAGCTTCCTTTGTGAACGTCGAGAGATTCCTGTTAGGTCAGGATAAAGATCAATATCCTGTTTGTGTTTTCTTTGATTCCATTCAGGATATGTTTTGTGAATTGAGTTTTGGGTTCATTATAAGATGGGGGCGCGTTGAACAGTTTGCTGTAGGTGAATTTGACGCATTTCAAATACAGTCTGGGCAAAAGTAGTGAAGGCTTTGTAGTTGGTTTCGTCAATTATGTAGAGATGTTCCTGCCCACTGGGTATATTTCCAGTTCTGGTAATTAGGAGACTTCTGGGTAAATCATAAAGAGGGCAATTATACATGAGGTGAATCCAGTCTTCATTGTCGCCGCATGTGCAGAGAGGAGAATCGGTGAGACCCAGGGCATGCAGCTTGGCCCGAAACGATCCATGACCAGTGAGGAAGAACGAGACGTGAAGTCCTGGTGAGTACCATGGAGGAGGTTTGGGTGCAGTTATCATAACTTGTGGAAGAAATATTTTAGTTGTTTCACCTTTGGTTGTTTGCTCCCAAGATCTTTGCCAATGCTGGAAGAGCTTAGAGTAAATCTGTTTCATTTCGTTTTTTGGATCTTTAGCTAGATCGAGTGTTATATCCAGAATGGTGGTGGGAATTCCTCTCTTTATGCGATATGCAAGGCCGCGACGAATAACCTCCAGGTCCAGAGGAAGAGTACCTGCTAAGACCTGCAGGGCAGGATTACTGACTGTGTGGCAAGCTCTAGTCACAGTGAGTAGGATATTGCATTGAATTGTATGTAGCTTTGCTTTATTACGGGCAATGATGGCACGAGGGAACCATATGGCTGCACCATAGCACACAGCTGGTAAGAAGATGGTTTTGTAAAGTAGCATGAGAGTCCTCCTCTTCAAACCCCAGTCTGCTCTGCTAATTCTTACGATCATGGCAGTATAACGACGTATTTTGTTGGAGAGGTAATTAAGATGAGGTAAGAATGTTAATCGGGAGTCGAAGGTTACTCCTAGATATCTTAGTTCTGTTTTGAGTTGCAATGTCTGCCCAGAGATTTTAATTTGGGGCGGTCTTCTTATGTCCAAGGATCCTTTGAGGAGGATAGTCTTCGTTTTTTCCCCAGAGATGACTAACTTGTGGTTGTTTGCCCAATTTTGGAGGATCGTTAAGGCAGGGGAGGCAATTTGCTCAAGCTGAGTTCTAGAATCAGCTTTGATAAGGAGGATGAGGTCATCTGCATAGGCCATGCAGTCCACAGGACCTAGACCCATAAGAAGGAATTCATCTCGTATCAAGTTCCAGAAGTAGGGCCCAAGAACTGAGCCCTGTGGACACCCTCTAACAACTGGTCGGGAGATTTTCTGAAAATTTGTTTGAACAGTTACTGAGCGGTTGAAGAGGTAGTTCTGGAGACAGCGGTAGAGGTTGAGTGGAATATTGAGTTGACGTAATCTCCCGACAATGCTGGGCCACCAGATTGAATCAAAGGCACCAGCAAAGTCAATGGAGATAGCCAGTAGATATTTTTCTGTGGTTGAGTTTGCTGTGTTGAGGAGATTGTTCATAGCGTCTTCAGTGGAGCATCCTGGCTTAAAGCCATACTGCTTTGGAGAGTCTAAGTTGGCTGTCTGGTAGTAGGTGGATAATCTGGATTGAAGCAGCCGCTCCATTACCTTTCCCAAGACTGGGAGAAGAGCAATGGGGCGGTAAGATTTGGGTAGAGTAGGATCTTTATCTGGACCTTTTAGGATGAGTCGAAGCACTGCCTGTTTCCAAGAATCAGGGAAAAATTCCTTTCGCAAGGCATTTGTTGAACAGTGCTAATATGTGGTTTGGGAGATGTGTTGCTGCTTTCTTGATGACCTCAGCCTCAATATTATCATGACCAGGGCATTTATTTATTTTTGTTCTGTCAAGTGCTTTGTTCATTTCCTCAGAGGTGAAAGGAGGTTCTGTTTTATTGTTGGAGAAGGCCTGGTTGTCTTGTTTAATTTGCTTTTGTTCATCATTGAGGGGACTCTCATCAGTCTGAAGTAGGGCATTCAGAATATTATTCATGGATTCAGCCCATGTGTGTGTTGGATTGCCATCAGGAGTCAGGGTTGCATTTAACATCTCTCCCCTGGGCAGCTTTTTCATAACAATGCGATAAACGACCCCCCAAGGATCTGCGTTTCCTGTAGTTGTCACAAGGTTCTGCCAAGACACTTTCTTTTTCTGCCGAATGAGGCTTGTGTAGTCGTTACGATATCTTCTATATGCTTCCTGTAGAGCCTGGACCTCAGCAGGAGGCCAGGAGTGCCTCGCTCTCTGGAAGGCTTTTCGGGTAGTGTGGACTTGGCACCTTAGGTTTTTCTAGTTCTTCTTGATCGCCACCAAGATAAGCAATATGTCTGAGGAGAAGAACAAATCGTGCAACCCCGTAATCGTGCTATAGAAGGCCGCCGAAGAGGAACCTTCGGGCGAGGAACTTAAAAAAAGGGAACCACTGCTTTCCCCCCAAACGCACACTACAAGGTCTATGGCAAAGAAAAAACAAAACACGCCTGTTTTTCAAATATCATTCCAAGGAAAAATTATTGGAACAGCACGAGAATGACTCTATCCAACAAGTAGAAGAGACTGACCAGCTTAATGACACTCATGGTGGGGGCCCCTCTAGACTCCACCATCTTAACAACTTCATTACTAGAGAAACCCAAAGTCTTGACTTAATATCTATTCTTCGCTGTCGAATTGAATGTCGTTTGGCCTGCAAACGTACTCTTCGAGCGGGCATTGATACAGACGCTACATATCCCAGTTTCATTAAGAATGGTACTAAGGGCCACAGACTTCCAAAATACTAGGATCAAATCAATTAGAAATACCCGAAATGTGGGGGTTATCATAGAAACTGAGTCTAACTAAGAAGCTGCTGATATCATGAACAACCCCAAGATACCTACCAATGCTCGGGCTCATAGCCGCATTACCAAAGAAAGGAGGACCCTCCATTATTGTCTTTGACATTGACAGATCTCACCCCGACTCAGGTTCGGGACGAGCTATGCGGACGAAATATCCAGGGAACATTCGCAGACGTCAACCCGTAGGAAAGTACCATACACAGGCCAGGAATGGAAACAATGTAAACTGGATTTTTGAAATTGCCCCTATTGCTTGGCAAACGGTCATTCACCAAGACAGAGTTTTTATAAACTGGGACAGCCACCGCTTCAGGGAGCACGTGCCTGTATCCAAATGCTTTAAATGCTACAGATTTGGGCACACCACCCACACCTGCACCTAGGCTGCTGCTACTTGTGGCCATTGTGCTGTAAAGGCCATGATTACAATACGTGCCCTATTAAAGAAAAACTGCTCGTCAGTGCAAATTGCAAGGGTCAAAAGATGCCTCACGATCACTGTATCCGTGACAACAAAAGGCCGATAGATTTAAAGACGAAGAGTTTACACGAATCAAAGACCGATTATGGCCCAACGTCTTAAACCATACAATACCAGCGTTCTGAAGATACTCCAAATAAATGCAGAACAGGCAAAAGCAGTAGCTGAACAGCTAAGAATAAAAGGAGATGAAGACAACTTTAATATTCTGATCTTACAGGAGTCATACACCTATGCAAATCAGGTCAGGGGATATCCCCTCACCTATAAAATTACTCAAGTTGATGAAGAGGCCCCCTGGGTTGCAATAGCAACTAGGAACCCTGATATAACTGCCACCAAAATTCCCCATTTATGCACAGCCTGGGCGGAATGTGCCCACATCATCATCTCCCTGGGAAATTTTTGTATAGTCTCATTATACTGCAGGCCGGGGGTGGATATAGTTCCATACACGAGGTATCTAGAGATCATCCTCACAACTCTCCCAAATGAGATCATCATCGGTGGTGATGCCAACTGCAGGTCGCGTGCCTGGTTCAGCACTACTGCTGACAGGCATGGCTGTAGGAACAGTCAAAAACTTGAAGATCTTCTGGCAAATTCCCAGTTTACCATTCTTAACAGGCCGAACAACCGCCCCAACTTTTGTAATACCCTGTGGGAATTCACAATTGATGTCACGTTGGCTACAAGAAACAGATCAAACTTTATCATGGTCTGGGCAGTCCAGGATTCCTGGGCCACCTCAGAACCACAAGCCATAACATACCAGATAACAAGATACTTGGATAGAATCCCAACTCCAAGATTTATCCCTCAAAGTTATGCCATCTCCAGAACAAAATGGAACATTTTCGCGGAGAAGCTGCACTCCTTAGCCCTGTAGCTGCAAGTTAATAATTCCCATCCCACTGATCCTGATGCCTACCACAGAAAAGTCACAAATATAATTATAGAAGCTAGCAACTGCGCCATTCCTAGGAATGGCGCAGTTGCTAGCTTCTGTTCCTAGGAAGAAACCCATTCCTGGTGCTGTCCTGTGGTGGGCCCAGAAGCCCAGTGCCTCTGGTGGGAGGTCAACTCGCAGACTAGAGCCTTCCAACAAGTGCGATAGTCCTGGCCAGCCGCGGAGGTGGAGGCTCTCCGCCAGCAATACAGAGAGACCAAAAATATATACCTGGCTACTATCAGGAAACGCAAGCAAACATCGTGGGAACACCTAGTTTCCACAACCGAAAACACCGATTGCTGGGTGTAGTCTATAAAATGACAACCAGCAAACTCCCAAGAGGTGAGGTAATGACAGCAACCATAACCCCTCAAGGTAACATAACAACCTCATGGGATTGATCCATCAATAACACATTGGATACAATTATCGAACCAGCAATGAATCCTAGTACAAATCAACAACAGCAACTCTGCCAAGACAACAGTATATACAGTCGAGAACATGAAGAGCCGCCCTTCACTATTGAGGAGCTGCACACCGCAACTAATAGACTCCACAACAATAAATGTCCAGGACCAGACAGACCTACTTGAACCATAGATTATAAGGAAGACTGTGGAGCATACCCCCATATTTCATCCTCGACCTGTTCAATCACTGCCTGTAGACAGGAGTCTTCCCCACTGATTGGAAGACAGCTAACATATGCCTGATTCTGAAAAACCCAACCAAGCATCCAGAAATCCCGTCTTCATATAGACCGATTGCCCTGTTATCTGTGCTAAGCAAGCTTTTCGAATACCTCCTACACAGTAGAATTACAGTACATTGTAATGCAGGAAATTTATCCTCTACAAGCCAATATGGTTTCAAACAAGGATGCTCAACAGTTGACGCACTCCAGAATATCCTCACAACTGCCACAAACTCCAGTAGAAAATATTTCCTGATTATTGCCATAGATTATGCGGGGGCGTTCGATTCACTATGATGGCTGAGCGTCCTCAGCCGACTAAAACATGATTGTCTTCCCGAAAACCTCTATAATACCATAAGAAGTTACCTCACAGCCAGAGAAATAAATATCAATGCACCATACTGCAGAATCAAACGCCAGGTTTTGTTCCACAGCGCTTTCCGTCGTATTATGCGCTTGCCTATCAACGTACTCGTGAATCACTCGGCTTCCAGCAAGACCACACAATACCATGTGAATCCAGAAAACCCTGGGTTTCAAATGATCTTCTAGCAGTTAAATTAAGACAAAAATCTAGTGTTCTAAATTTAATCTGAGAAGTAAACAGCAAATTGCAACATCTAGACGCGCTGTGATTTTCACCCAGTAACCTCTTAGATAAGGGGGCCCGGAGTGATCGCAATTAATGGTTCTGCTACAAGTTTGTTCAGTGAATTGCATGTAACTAGAAGGAATGGTCAGGACGCAAAATAGTAACAAACAAAACAAGGTTTATTAAACATAGAAGTATACAAATGAGCACAATAGAGCTGGTACATAGTTTGAATTAAATGGTATGTGATTGTTAGGTAAATTAACTGAATACAAGCATTATCTTGCTGTTAGCAATATTATAGTCCTGTAATGTTCTTCATGTGGCTTTTCCACTAATTCTCTAGCAAGTACAAAATGATTGGTGTTTGTCACACACATAACTGTTCCAATACTAGACAGGGTACTATATTAACTTAATAGTGTAATTAGTATTTGGACAACTAGATTAACAAGTCGCATTATCTATTAAAACTAAGTACTAAGAAAATGATACAATTGTCTGATATATATATATATATACATGCGAGTAAAGATATCTTATAAATGCATTAAAACGTATGCAGATGGTAGGTTCAGCTTTGGGCAAATTAATACAGTTTGTTATTAAACAATAAGGGTTGACTTACCCGAAAATATTCTGCACCGCCTCGGTGGGGGGAAGGGAATCTGTATCAGACGTCAATATGGTTCTTTTCTCATCTTTTCCTAGTAATTATTATTTTACTTCTTCTTCTTCAAACAATGACAAAAATCGGCCAAGACTCTCACTGCTTTCATCTTCCTGTCATGTCTCACCCATGAACTTATTATTCGTTCTTTCCCCTCTCCAATATATATATACCTCTGCATCCTGTCTCTGAGCTCCCTAAGAATTGTTCTGATCTCACGAGTCAACTATGTCGGGATGGGGGGAAATAAATGGATATTGTACCATGCACGGAGTGTCGAAGTGACAGCTAATATGTTTATCAAGGTCTCGTTACGCAAGACGTGCTGTGTCTTCTCCTGCTAATTTCTACTCATATAACAATCTACTCCGTTCTTAGGACCTTGCGTGATCGACACTCTTGTCCGCTCACAGGAGAACAGGTGACGTCATTGTAGTGTAGTATTACGGCGACCGCACCCCTGGGGTGATTGAAAACGAAAGTAAAAGTTTAAGCTCCGTCGTAGTGACGCTTAAGTATATACGGCTGTGGTAAAAGTAAAGGGCGTCTTGAGGTACTGAATATCTCTTAAGGGCAAAAAAAAACTAAAAATGAAAATGTTTTTTCATAGTTTACAGGGGATGTCCCCAAGGTTCGTTACTACGGCCGCTCCTTTGGAATGTTGTACTTAGTAATAGTAGTAATAGTAACTTGATGACTTCCTCACCACTAACCTGAATGAAGTTATCTCCCAGGCCTATGCAGATGATCCTGGCCGTATCTGCAGACTACAGAGCGCAACTAGAAAATTCTGCAAATCAGGCTCTCTCGATATTACAACACTGGGCAAGGGATCATAATCTTCAAATCTTTCCAATGAAGACTAATTACATTTTACTGAAACGCTCCATCAGAAGACGTCCACAAATTAAGATAAACGAGACCACAATACGTTTCACTACTGAATTGAAATATCTAGGAATAATCCTGGAGTCAGGACTTACATTCCTTCCACATTTGAAACACTTTCAAACAAAGTTAAGGAACAAGATTGCCTTGATCGCCAGAGTTACATGGCGGGATTGGGCCTCAACCGCTGCACTCTCTCGCTGTTCTACCGAGCAGTATTTCTACCAGCGATTAGCATTAGCATTACCTTTCTGTACATGTGGCGAGCAGGAGACTTGGATGCATGTAATTTTTTTATGTCGGGAGTATAAAGACCAAAGGCGGATTTTGATGGCGCATATTCCTGACTTATCATTTGATACAGTGCATTTGCTTATTGCAAATCGTGACTGTTTTAATTTATTTCAGGAGTTTTCAGCTGCTGTTTTTGCAAGAAGAACTGTTCTCAGAGCCTTTCTTCAGAGGCAAACCTAGTGTCTTAATTGTCTTCATGGAGTTTCACTATTGGTTTCTGCATCTGGCTGGCGGCTGGGGTGCTGGACCTGATTCATGGTGTTGGGTCTGGTGCTCTGGTTGGTTGTCTTTTGTGCTGCAATCATGAATACTCCATTCTGGATTCTGCCGTGCTGGATCAGATTCATTGCGTCGGGTCTGGTGGTCTAAAGCGTCTATTATCCATGGCGTACAGTTGGAGATTGCTGGATAATACCGTTATTGGTTTTGGAGGTTCCAGTGCATGTGAAACAGCAGCTGAGGAAATATTCAATTGAACTGTGATTTTTGAAGTTTATAGTTGTGCCATCCAGACTATTGAATATTATTGTTGTTTTATTATATATATATATTTTTTTTCCCTGCTGGCTCCCTGGTATGGCCAACCCGGGGCGCGGGATTGCTGGCACTCACTGGTATTGCACTACCTCCAGTGGGTGCGGGATTTCAAGTGCGAATAGCGCTACAGTAAAATCAGACTCAAGTAATTTAACATACTTTTTAAGGACTGCTTTGTAAAGACTATATATTCCCAAGTTCTCAAGGTAGATTTGGGCTTATGCCTGGGAGCTACCCTGAATAAGAACACACTTGCACACACACATGAGAGTTTAATGTTTGTCAGAGCATATAATTATATGTAAATATATCTTGTATATAAATCATGTATATACTTTTATGTACATAATGTTGAGACTATATTGTGTGTAATTAATAAATGAATGAATGAAAAAAATGAAAATTAGTAGAGGCATTTGATGCAAGAAAGCAAGCTTATGCAGCATCAGCCAAAAAAAAAAAAAAACCCACTTCCACTTCACCCCTCTGTTCGTTCAAAATACCTGTCCAGCTGAGCCTTAAACTTATTTAGGCTATCGACCTCCACCACAAGGGATGGCAGTCTGTTCCACCAACCAACCACCCGCTGGCTAAAGGCAAATTTCCGCACGTCTATCCTACATCTGTCTTTCCTCAATTTGAATTTATGCCCTCTCAGGTGATTTTTCTGAGCTAGAGGAAGAATCCCATCAGCATTGAGCATGCTTAAACCATTCAAGGCTTTATACACCTCTATCAGATCACCTCGCTGGTGCCTAGTCTCCAGACACTGTAATTTGCAAAACTTAAGCCTTTCTTCGTAAGAGCACCCCTTTGTTCCATTCACTAATCTTGTTGCCCTTCTCTGTACTCGTTCCAGCAGCTCCACATCCTTCTTGAAATGAGGCCTCCAGACCTGTATACAGTACTCTAGGTGTGGCCTGACCATTGCCTTATACAACGGAATAATCACCTCCTTATCCCTGCTGGAAAAATTCCTGTATATCATTGACAATACTCCATGAGCTACTCTTGCAGCCCGTCTGCACTGCTCACAGAACTTCATATCTGCCTGCACAATCACCCCCAAGTCCCTTTCATTCTCTACCACTGTCAGTGTAGTACCACAGAGTTGATACGTTGCTCTGGGGTTGCTTTTTCCCATGTGTAGTACTTTACATTTGTCAATGTTAAACTTCATTTGCCACCTCTCAGCCCATCTGCTCAACCTTTCCAGATCCTGTTGCAGCAGCATAGTGTCAGTAGTGTCCTTGACAACCCTGCCAACCTTTGTATCATCTGCAAACTTGGACATTAAGCTTGATATACCATCATCAATATCATTTATAAATACAGAAAACAATAATGGACCCAACACTGAGCCCTGAGGGACTCCACTAATAACATTAGTCCACCATGAGCAGTGTCCATTGATTACCACTCTCTGTCTTCTCCCCCTCAACCACCCCTTTATCCATAGCAGCAATTTGCCTCCAATGTCACACTGCTCCAATTTGTGTAGCAGTCTTCCATGTGCAACAGTATCAAAAGCCTTTCTAAGATCCAAGTATATAATATCAAAGTTATTCCCTGCATCCAGTTCTTTTGTGACTGCATCATAGTATCCAATCAAGTTGGTCAGGCAAGACTTCCCCTTAACAAAACCATGCTGTGTCTGAGCTATAACTGAAGTCTTGTCTAAATGATCCTGCAGTGCTTCTTTAACCAGTGCCTCCATTAAGGCGCCTCCGTAGCCAGGTGGGAAGGAGCAGCAGTGCGTAGCACACGCTTCTTGATTATTAGACCGGGGTTCGAGCCCGTCACCACCAAATACGGACGATGCGGAAAGGTCAGGGAATGACCACCGCATATCCCGGAGCAATATGGCCTTAGTTGCTAATGCTCCTAAAATCCAAATACCAAACCAAGCCTCCATTAATTTTCCTGGAACAGAAGTTAAGCTCACAGGTCTATAATTACTTGTGTCAGCCTTTGATCCTCCTTTGTGAATTGGGGTCACATTTGCACATTTCCAGTCTATGGGTACCTCCCCTCAGTCCAAGGAAGCTCTCATAATTATGGCTAAGGGTTTGCTTACTTCCTTTAATATAACTGGATAGATCCCATCCACCCCGGGTGCCTTTCTTGTGTTTATCTTCAACAGTTTCTCCTCCACTTTACTCCCAGTTATTTCAAGATTCTGTAGCTTACTGCTACAGTTGAATACACCTCTGGCATTCCCCTTGCTGAATAACTCCTCATGTGTGAATGTCGATGCAAAATATTCATTTAGTTTGTTAGCTACCTGAGCAGGATCATCAACAGTTGACCCATCAATATCAAGTGGACCAATCTGATTCATCCCCTTCCTTCTAGAGTTTACATAAGTAAAGAACTCTTTGCTGTTTTTCTTTGCATCCCTTGCCAAGGATTTCTCGTAATCTGCCTTCGCCTGCCTAACCTCCTTTGTAACTTGGTTGCATATCAACTTGTATCTATCATAGGCTTCTGTGTTATGTGTTAATTTGTAAGTATCCCATGCATTTTTCTTCTCTGCCATATGCCTCATTAGTTCATCTGACATCCATTTTGGTCTAAACCTTGAACAATATTTCTTAGTTGGTATGTAAAGCCTAGTAGCTTCCAAGATAAGTTCTTTGAATGCTTCCCATTTTGAATTTGCTGTTGGTAACATCATCAGTTGGTCCCACTGTATAGAATTTAAATACTGTCTCAGTCCATCGTAGTCGCCTTTACGGAAGCAATAACCCTTCCCTTTACCCCTAATGGTAGTTACCTCTTTCAGTAAATCCCACTTCAGCACACTGTGATCACTGCCACCTAGTGGTTCATTTATCTGCAGATTCTTAATGCATGAAGAATCACTGCTGATAATCAAATCAATATGGTGCAGGGAATATGGTATCCCAGAGCAAAAATAGCAGTAAACAGAAAGAAGCTCGAAACTATTCGAAGATTTATCCTCCTTACCATTACCAGGGTCTGCCGTACTGTCAGCACCCATACCCTTCAGGTTCTTACGATGCGGGTTCCTCTACCAACTATCAAAAGGCACATCGATGACGTTTATGGACCACACCATTGATCCCACTAACAACTTGAGGGCTGAAAAGAAGCGCCTTAGCCTCCATTTACAGCAGACCTGGCAAGATAGATGGGCTGACTCCGCTAAAGGAGATATCACTAGGAAATTTATTCCACATATCAACAAGGTATATCTCAAGTCTCCTTCATGGTTCTTCCCCGGCCTGCATGCAACTCTCATGCTAACAGGTCACGGATCCATCAGACCCAAGCTCTCCAGTCTTGGAATTATTGATGATCCCCTCTGCCACTGTGTAGAGCTGGAGAGTTGCAGTCGCCTAATATATGACTGCCCTTTGTATGAGGACCTGTGCTGCATTCTGATTACCAGAATTAACTTCAATCCAAAACTTCAGGAGCATTTAAATTTTTAAATTTTCTGTTTATACTCCGGCACGACAACCAAGTCAGTAGAGTTTACAATAAATCGTCAATACAAATATTTATCGTATTTAGTGGTCACGGGCTTGAACCCCGGTCCACTCAAGGAACGCGTGCTATGCACTCTCGCTCCTGACCACTGGGCTACGTCAGGCCTTCTTGATGGACAACGACAGAGAGTACAAGGCCTTTCTCGCAACACTGCCAGCAGCTATTCACAAGAAGAAGATCCCTACACTGGAACGAACACCCACCTGACTAACTCGTCTTGCCCAAATTCAAGCAGGACTGTCAACTTGACTACCATCGATATTTGGAGGGGACCTCGGTCCCATGAATGACAACACTGTTTTGGACCTTCCTGATTTAAACTATTCACAAAATATGATATTATGCAGCTCTGCTGACCCAGTGACTAAATGGACGGGAGCCCTGAAACTGCCCCCCAAGTTTGACTGCAGCGAACATACATCTCTAATTTTGACTTAACAAACGGGAAAAATCCGAGAAGAGACCCATACCAGTGACACAATCCAGTGATAACCGCACACCTGACGATCAGATCTGAAAGCTCCGAACTTGTAGTGACAAGTATACAAAGGGCGGGACGCATGACGTACAGTCCTAAGTGTGACCACAATCAGGCTCGCCAGACTCTGAAAAAGAAGACAGTATGGGACCTTTGTCCCAGGTATGACACTATACCAGCACTGCTCAGTTGCTGCCATTAAGCTTTCCTTGCCACGCTTCCTTGTGTGGTCTTTTTCCTGCAACACCCAGGCGGGGGGGAGGTTACCCCTGGTCTCCTTCTCTCTCGCTGCCCCTCTTTTCCCTCTGGTGGGGAATGGGCCTGCTCCACTGTTTTGGGGGTCATCTGCTCTATGGACCCCTTATCTCTGTCTTTACCCTCAGCCTTCAGTCTCCCTCCCATTCTCTAACTTATAACCAGCGTCCGAACCCTACACCCAAAAACTTAATAATAACATCAAGTTGCATAACCAGTACTCCATTTGGCTGACCCCTATCTGTAGCGTTTTTTTTTTTTTTTCTTCTAGGTCCTAGCCACTGAAATCTCAGGAAATTAGGTGTCAGGACCTCCCAGAGTCAATAACTATAATACTGGTGTACCTGGTCTGCCTCCACAGGGCGTAGTGTGGACAACATTGGGACCCATTAGGGGCCCAGCGGCTAAATGACCGGAGGAAGAACGGTACACGACACTACACATATACAAAATCCATATACCTTTAAACCTCTGGCATTAACAGTGTTCTGTTTCACACCCACAATGTATACTACGTGGAGGTGGGGGCAAACCCTGATGCCGTTTGACACTTGCATGAGTGCCATGGACCGGCTACTTAAGGATGTGTTTTAGCACTGGTAGTACGCTGTTGAAGAAGGAGACGGCAGTTCTCCGAGAGCTCCAGATTGTATTGTTTTATCGCTTTTAACCTAGTTTAATTAATTTTATTGTTTTTAACTATATTTTAACTATAATTTAATCAGTGTTTTATTTTATTTGCATCATATTTCATTGTATATTATTTCATTGTATAGTAAATTTTTAGTTTAATTCCTGGCTGGTGTCTATCATTAATTATTATAGTATATAAGCTAGTCGGTAATCAAGACACAAAAGAGATTAGGCAAGCGAAAGCAAATTACGAGAAATCTTTGGAAAAGGATACTAAATCATCTGGTGAGTATGGACTTAGCAAATCCAGGGTTCCGAGCTAGATATCATCATTCTCTCTCTCTCTCTCTCTCTCTCTCTCTCTGTGAGGGTGACTGGGGGAATTTTTTTTTTTTTTTTTGTGGCTGGTGCAGCATAAGTCTCAGGCTTTCTTGCACCATACGGCTAATAATAATAAGAAGAAGAAGAAAAACAGCAAAGACTTCTTTACTTATATAAACTCTAGAAGTAAGTAGATGAATCAAATTGGTCCACTTAATATCCATTGTTCGACTGTTAATGATCCTGCTCAGATAGTTGACAATCTGAACGAGTATTCTGCATCTACGTTCACACATGAGGAGTTATTAAGGAAGGAAAATGGCGGAAGTTTATCAAACTGTAACAGAGTGCTTAATGATTCTGTAATAACTGAGAGCAAAGAGTAGGAGAAATTGTTGAAGGGAAACATATGAAGGGCAGCTGGGGTGGATGTCTATCCAGTTATAATAAAGGGGGCAGCAAAGGAAGGAGGAAAGCCCCTAGCCATAATTATGAGAGCATCCTTGGACTCAGGGGAAGTCTCCAGGAACTGGAGATGTGCAAATGTATCCCCAATTGACAAAGGGGATCTAAGGGTTACAAGAGCAATTACAGACCAGTTAGTTTAACTTCTGTTCCCAAGGAAAATAGTAAATCACTGATTAAAGAAGTATTGCAGGATCATATAGACAAGGCTGCAGTAATAATTAAGACACAGCATGGATCTATTAAAGCGAGGTCTTGTCTGACTAATTGATTGACTACTATGATGTGGTCACAAAGGAACTGGATGCAAAAATAACTTGATATCATATACTTGGATTTCCGGAGAGCTTTTGATATTGTTGCACATTGAAGACTACTGTACAAATTGGAAAAGTATGGCATTAATGGCAAGTTGCTACAATGGATAAAAGGATGATTGAATGGGAGAAGACAGGGAGAGGTAATCAAGACACTGCCCTTCATGAACCAATGTGAATACTGGAGTTCCTGAGCGTTCGGTGGTTGGCCATTGTTGTTTTGTGTATTTATCAATGATATCGATGAAGGTATATCAGGCTTAAGGTGCAAGTTTAGACAGTATGCTACTGCAACAGGATTTAGAAAAGTTTGGCAGATGGGCTGAGAAGTGGCAACTGAAGTTTAACATTGACAAATGCAAAGTACTTTATATGAGTAGCAGTAACCCAAGAGCACTGTACCGTGTGGTACTACACTCAAGGAAGTGGACAATGAAAAAGACGTGTGGCAATTGTGCAGTCAGATACCAGGTTCGCTGAGTAGTGCAGCCTGTTACCAGGGCAAGTCATGGAGTCTTTTCAATGATATATAGGAATTTTGCTAGCAGGGACAAGTAAGTGATTATCCTGTTGCACAAGCAATGGTCAGGCCGCACCTTGATACTGTGTATAGGTCTCAAAGCCTCATTTTAGGGAGGATCTAGAGTTGCTAAAACGAGTACAAAGAACGGCAACAAGATTGGCGAGGGGGAAAAAAGAGGGATTACTTAAGGGACAACTTAAGCTTTTGTTCTCTTACGAAGAAAAGCTTAAGTTGTGCAAATTGCAGCACCTGGAGACTAGGTACCTGGAGGTGATCTGAGTGAGGTGTATAAGTCTTTGAACCGGTTGAGCAAGCTCAATGCTGATGAGATTCTTCCTCTTGCTCATATTACAAACCTAAACCTGAGGGGGGCGCATAGATACAAATTGAGGAAAGACAGTTGTAGAACAGATGTGCAGAAATTTGCCTTTAGCCAGCAGGTAGTTGATTGCTGGAACCGATTTTCATCTGTTGTTGTGGAAGTTGATAGCTTAGATAAATTTAAGGTTGAGCTAGGCCAGCATTTGGAGGGAATGGATGGGTCAATTGTTTTTTTTTTTTTTTGAATGCTAACTTTGTTGCTTTCTTGAAATGAAAACTAATGCTAACTTCAGAGAAAGGGAACCAGCCGTATCCCTCTTCGTGTGTTTGATGGGCGTGACGTTACTGCGCAGATGTACCAATAACAGATCCTCGAACCCTATGTGCGAATTTTTAGGGGGTGCGCTTCGCCCACATTTTCTTTTCATGCACCATGATGCATTGCACACACAGCTTAAGTGTTGTATATATGTAGCTTGAAACAGAAGATATCCAACGACTGTTGTTTCCATCACGATCGATAGACTTAATTCCGATCTAACATATCCGTGACGCCCTTAGGCTCAGAATTGTATGCTGACAGCCTACTCTTCGTTCATTTGGTGAGTTTTGGTGTGTTTTGGAGAGTTTTGGAAGAGTGGCATTTCTTGCCACAGAATCTTATTGAGCATGGTCAACCGCTGTCAGGCCTGTTTAGCCGTTGGAGAAGAGCATACGCCGTACTATTGTCACGTGATTATATTTTCGAACCTATTTTATCGACCTTTTTTGGTAATTCTTATAAAACCCCAAAAAATACCCCTTATACCTGTCCGAAATTTCTCATTATCTCCCCATTCCATCATTATTCTGCGGTACCACGATATCGTAGAATAATGAGCAGTGTATTTACAGGAAGATATCATCCCATTCTGTTCATTGGGTTACACCAGACAAAAACATAACTCCGTAGCACATATAATCAGGGCTGATGCTAGATTAGCTGTCAGCGTTTGGCACCCTAGGCAAATCATGAAGTTAGAGCCCCCAGAATCTAAGGGAAATCTAGGCTGAGGTCAGTACTGCACCCCTCTGTGGTGTGCGCCCTAAGCGACTGCCTAGTAGGCCTAATGACAGCACCGGCCCTGCATATAATGCAAATCTGAACCGAACCAACCGTTTAGAAAAAGCGAATTTTCTCTGAGGAACATCTGTCAAAACAACGGTACTTATCATGCTAGCATTCTGGCTCATTTTAGCCTTAATTAGATTGCTTCTGGACTGTGGCTCCAGTCTATGGATCTGTAAAATAGCTTTATTTTACCTCTTGGACTTATCTTAATAAGTAATCTTCGAAACGCTAATACTTTGCCACGGCCTGTATAAGTAAAGCTTCCTCCCTCCCCAACGGAGAAGGCTGCGTCGCTGCCCCCTGTGGTGTGCAGGTGACGCCGCGCGAGTGAAACATTATCGCCCCGTCATGTGCCGCCCGCTAGCGGAGAGTGGTCATCTTTCCCCAGGCAGCGTGCTGACGCATGTTTACAAAAACGAGAGATTGAGATGTGACACTCTGCAGAGAGAAAAGTTGCCCCTGTAAGTCATACTACTGATGCCGACTGAATCACGTATCACCGGAATGTTTGGTAGCGGGGAGACTAAAAAGGGGAGAGGTGAATGTCACATAAACTTCTCCAAAGCAGCCCTGCACGAATATGCAAGCCCCTTCATAAATATCGTCCCTGGGTGGGTCAGGTCCTAAAAGTGTCAAGCAAAAACCCTTTTTGCCTGGCCGTCCAAATGAACACCTGCATCTGCGAGGGAAAAGCAGAAAGGGGACAAACTTATATATAGAGATTGAGAACAAAGGAGAAGTTGTCTAGTTCTAGGAGTCTAGGGAGTGGTCCAGTTGGTTGGTCAGAAAGTTGTCAAGTTGCCGTAGTCGAGTTGATTCGAGAGCAGTAAGAAAACAGAAGGCAGAGAGCGGTATTACTCCGAGTAGAAGTGAGATAAGATGATACCAAAGATGATGAAGTCCTCGCTCCGACGTGGCTCGGAACTTTGCGGTAAGTTCACCCCATTTTAATCAATAGAATTGTATATGATAGTATGTCATATTATACCCACCTTTCTTCTCATTAAAGTAAGCTTCAAGATGTGTTTGATATGATTGTAACAGTAAAGTAATATTATCCAATGATACCATATTGTGTTCTATTATTTACCCAGCAATTACCTTTGCTACTCATTTAACACTAAGATTGCAGAATATCTATGTCATCACTAAAAGGAAAGGAATCGTTGTTCGCCTAACTACAAGAAGATACACAGACTTAATGTACCAACCAAATTTCCCTTATACTAACTTAACAATTATCTTGATACTAGATACTATGATATTGAGTTTATTGTACGTTTATATGTAATGTTGTTATGTAATGTTGTTGTTTAATAAACCATGTTTGTTTGCTAACTTTGCCTCATGACATTCTCTGGTTTCACACGGACCACGGAATCCAAGTTAAGAAAGAACCTTTATTTGCGGCCACTCTAGAGCTCTGTTAATTCAATAGAGAATCAGGGTGGAGAACACAACGCCCTCCGATGTTGCCAATTTTATTCCACGAATACGATTGAAGAACACGTGAGGTTTATGTCCTAATTCAAACCGGTAGACGAACACATTAAAACCCGACTCTCTGGACATTCATTTTAGTGTTGAGCATGCTTGAAAGTTGTATGGATATTGGTGAAAGTACACAGCATGCCCGCGCTATAACGGAGAGAAAAGGCGGCGTTACAGATCTATCTTCAAGAGTTCACTAGTATGGCTTGAACGTTTTCAGCAGAACACGCTCAGAGTTGCGTTAGGAGTCTTTAAATCTTCCCCAGATGAAAGCTTATATTCAGAAGTTCACAGACCACCATTGTATCTTAGAAGGAAAATTTTATTAGTAAACTATGCATCCAAAATTTGGAGCCTGCCACCTCATTCTATTTGGTCATATTTCTTAAAGCCCCAATAGAAAATAAGTGTGTTTGAATAATCTTGCAGCATTAGACTCCATGAGTTCCCTTTAGACTGGACTATACTGATTGAAAGAATCTAAACTGGTGTGAAAACATAAGGACCAACACTATTTCTAAAGGTTACAGTCCAAAAATCTTTACTTAAGATACTCTTTGCTGATGAGAGTAGATTCCGCCTCAGCATCCATTCTGGACGTCAGCTAATCTGGCGAGAGTTTGGCACTCTGTATCACCCCGCAAACATCACTGAAAGGGATCGATATGGCGGTCGAGGTGTTCTCGTCTGGAGAGGCATTATCTTGGATGGACACACAGAACTCCAGATAGTGGAAGGCGGCACTGTAACCGGTGCACACTGTACTGAGGTAATCCTTCCACATGTGCGTCTGTTTACAGGTGCCATTGGCCCCGAGTTCGTGTTTATGGATGATAACGGCACACTCCATCGCACTGCAGCTGTTGATATGCTTTTGGAAAGTGAGGAATGTTCGCATGGATAGGCCTGCCCGTTCCGCCAATCTAAATCCAATCGAACACATATCGGGCGCTCTGGGGAGACACCTAGCGGCACGTCCACACCTACCAGAAAATGTTCACCAGCTGAAGATGGAGCTGAGAGAGGAATGGACGATGTTACCGCAAGAACTTATCAACAACGTTGTTCTAAGTATGACCAGTGGTGCAAAGCGTGCATCGACATTAGGGGTGTCCATGTCTCTTACTGAGGACCGCCTCTTCCCTTTGTTCCATCTTTGGCAGTGATGGATCTGTATCATGGCAGCCAGTGAGATGTTGCCATTTTTGAATAAAGTCCTTCTGTACCGTTTTGTTTCCGTTGTTGTTTCCTTCGTCATTTCTGAACCTCACGAGGTTTCTTTGCTATGCTTTCCTATATACTGGCCACTCCTATGAGAAGCTACAGGTGAAAACCTGACTGGTCCTTAAATTTTGCACACCAGTGTATCAAGGTGTGGTCCTTCGTAACCTCCGTGAGCTACAATCATGGATAAATCTGATGGTTATTTCAGCCTGTGCGGGTAAGCACTCCATGGAAAGCTTCAATATAAGACATCTTCTTGTTTTCCACAACCATAATTATGTTGAATATTCTCATATATACACTGATGTTCGAATTCTGACAAGACAGTAGGTGCTGAAGCAGTCTTACCTACTGTCTCTGTTTATGCTTCAAAAGAGAGCAGCACTTTCTCTGCAGAACGTTTTTCCCTCTACCAACTGTTAAACACCCAGATTGTTAAACCTGTACCGCATATATATAGCATTAGCATTAGTAGAGGCATTTGATGCAAGAAAGCAAGCTTATGCAGCATCAGCCAAAAAAAAAAGAAAAAAAGCCACTTCCACTTCACCCCTCTGTTCGTTCGAAATACCTGACCAGCTGAGCCTTAAACTTATTTAGGCTATCAACTTCCACGACAAGGGATGGTAGTCTGTTCCACCAACCAACCACCCGCTGGCTAAAGGCAAATTTCCGCACGTCTATCCTACATCTGTCTTTCCTCAATTTAAATTTATGCCCTCTCAGGTGATTATTCTGAGCGAGAGGAAGAATCCCATCAGCATTGAGCATGCTCAAACCATTCAAGGCTTTATACACCTCTATCAGATCACCTCGCTGGTGCCTAGTCTCCAGACACTGTAATTTGCAAAACTTAAGCCTTTCTTCGTAAGAGCACCCGTTTGTTCCATTCACTGATCTTGTTGCCCTTCTCTGTACTCGTTCCAGCAGCTATACATCCTTCTTGAAATGACGCCTCCAGACTTGTATACAGTACTCTAGGTGTGGCCTGACCATTGCCTTATACAAGGGAATAATCACCTCCTTATCCTTGCTAGAAAAATTCCTATATATCATTGACAATACACCATGAGCTACTCTTGCAGCCCGTCTGCACTGCTCAGAGAACTTTATATCTGCCTGCACAACCACCCCCAGTCCCTTTCATTCTCTACCACTGTCAGTGTAGTACCACAGAGTTGATACGTTGCTCTGGGGTTGCTGTTTCCCATGTGTAGTACTTTACATTTGTCAATGTTAAACTTCATTTGCCACCTCTCAGCCCATCTGCTCAACCTTTCCAGATTCTGTTGCAGTAGCGTAGTGTCAGTAGTGTCCTTAACAACCCTGCCAACCTTCGTATCGTTTGCAAACTTCGACATTAAGCTTGATATACCATCATCAATATCATTCATAAATACAGAAAACAATAATGGACCCAAGACTGAGCCCTGAGGGACTCCACTCATAACATTAGTCCACGACGAGCAGTGTCCATTGTTTACCACTCTCTGTCTTCTCCCCCTCAACCACCCCTTTATCCACAGCAGCAATTTGCGTCCAATGTCACACTGCTCCAATTTGTGCAGCAGTCTTCCATGTGCAACAGTATCAAAAGCCTTTCTAAGATCCAAGTATATAATATCAAAGTTATTCCCTGCATCCAGTTCTTTTGTGACTGCATCATAGTATCCAATCAAATTGGTCAGGCAAGACTTCCCCTTAACAAAACCATGCTGTGTCCGAGTTATAACTGAAGTCTTGTCTAAATGATCCTGCAGTGCTTCTTTAACCAGTGCCTCCATTAATTTTCCTGGAACAGAAGTGAAACTCACAGGTCTATAATTACTTGTGTCAGCCTTTGATCCTCCTTTTTGAATTGGTGTCACATTTGCACATCTCCAGTCTGTGGGTACCTCCCCTGAGTCCAAGGAAGCTCTCATAATTATGGTTAAGGGTTTGCTTACTTCCTCTGCTGCCTCCTTTAATATAACTGGATAGATCCCATCCACCCCGGGTGCCTTTCTTGTGTTTATCTTCAACAATTTCTCCTCCACTTTACTCTCAGTTATTACAAGATTCTCTAGCTTACTGCTAGAGTTGAATACACCTCTTGCATTCCCCTCGCTAAATAACTCCTAATGTGTGAATGTCGATGCAATATATTCGTTTAGTTTGTTAGCTACCTGAGCAGGATCATCAACAGTTGACCCATCAATATCAAGTGGACCAATATGATTCATCCCCTTCCTTCTAGAGTTTACATAAGTAAAGAACTCTTTGCTGTTTTTCTTTGCATCCCTTGCCAAAGATTTATCGTAATCTGCCTTTGCCTGCCTAACCTCCTTTGTAACTTGGTCACAGATCATCTTGTATCTATCATAGGCTTCTGTGTCATGTGTTAATTTGTATGTATCCCATGCATGTTTCTTCTCTGCCATATGCCTCATTAGTTTATCTGACATCCATAATAAACTTATGGAAATTAAGACCCGCATCCTTCTGGACTTCCAGCACCAGAGAGGTAAGAAGAGAAGTGGTTCTTGCAAGAGCATGAATTGGACATTCTCATATAACTCCTCTTTACCTTCTCAGAAGCAAATGTCCTCCACGGTGTATTCACTGCCATAAAAAGTCTCACAGGGAAACATATTTTATTTGGCTCTTCCTATTATCAGCAGAAAAGGCTAGAAACATTCATATCTTTCAGAAGTTTATAGGAACCTATAACAATGAAGCACATTTTGGGAAATGAAGCAAACCTAGATGATTTTTTCTCATTTCTAAAGTAGATCTCATCTCTAAAAACTGACAAACTTGAAACTATTATTTTAATAATTTGAAAGGCACAATGTGGCCGCTGCAGCCCTTGTGGGTAAACCTTCAAAGCAACACCTATCATTAGAACTATATGACTATTTAATGTGGTAAAAAGTTTTCCTGCCTATAGGTGGCGCAATATTTTCTCAAATGATCATGGGTAATAAGAGTATGTGTTTCTTTTGAGTATGTGGTTTTGTGTGTTTTGAATCTTGTGGAATTGTTCAAAAATGAAGGTAAGTAGAAGTTATTTTTCTTTTTATTATGTGGGAAATATGATTTGATACTTTAACCACGTTTGTATGTTTTCATATAATATATAATTTCTGTTCTTACTTTATTACTGTTTTATGGATTGAATGGATTGTTATAGAGATGTGTTGTTAGAAAGTTGGAACTAGTGGAGACATTTGTATTTACTCATCGTTGTTTCCCGAAATGGATTTTTCGTTATTCGTTATGTACCAAGTAAACAGTACGAGATCTGTTTCATGAACTTCACTTTTTATGCTTTTAGTGCAAAGCAATACAAGCTTACTGGCTGTTTCTTAAATCTTAGAATCTAACCTTGCCTGGCGTAACCCATGCAAGGTTAGATTTTTCCAACGTACTTGATGGTGATTTGTATGTTTATGGTATTGTTATTCGATTTTATCTGAGCATGTTTTAGTTAACAAATATGTCAGGTGTTCACGAATGTAATGGCTTGAATATACCAGTAACCCCCCTTAGTAGTACTTGCAGGTTAATTTTCTTATTTTAACCAATACAGTGAGCCAGTAAATGTCTTATGTGGTGTTAGTAGTGGCAAGTGATGCAAGCTCATACATCATGTCAAAACCTCTCCTCCCCACCCCATATGCCCATCCTTTCTAATAATTTGGCAAATTCTTAAATTTATTCAACATATCCACTTCCACAATACCAGATGCAAGTTGGTTTGAACAGTCAGTTATTCGTTGACTGAAATCAATTTTTTTCATAGTCTTTATCTTTTTCAGTTTGTCCCCTTACATGTGTTATCTGAGAAAGCGTAAGGATGCCATCGGCATTTAGTTTATTCAATCCATTTAAGTCATAAACACTTCAGTTCTCCTTAAAGTGGCATAAAGAAAAGGAATCCTTGGATTCCTTTTCTTTATGCCACTCAAGCACTGCAATGTGTAGAACTGAAATCTTTCAGTTGTAAGAATACTCTTTTATGTCCTTAAGTTTCGTTGCCATTCTCTGTGCCTGTTTCCTGATACAGCCGGTGTAAAGGTGATAGTTACAAATTAATGTTATACTCCAGAACATGGGGTGAGAGAGAGAAAGAGGAAGAATGCAGTAATAGGCCAGTGAAGGTACCTCCCACTTATTGCTTTTCCCCTCTCCTCATCTGCACATTACTGGGGGATGTTGCATCTTCCTTAAAATGAAGATGCAACATTCTCTTTTGCTGGTGCAGCCTAAGCTTCAGGCTTTCTTGCACCATATGGCTAATAATAATAATATCACAATGTTGAAGCTGAAATGAAAAAGAAATGGCAAAACAACAATTTTTTTTTAAACAAGTAACAAAAATTAACACCATGTGCAACCACTGATTCTTCTCTCCCATACATTACCACGTCAACCAAAATGCTTTTTGTTGTTATGTTTGTTCTGGGGACTGCCACCCCAGAACCTTGCTTTCATGGGGACAGCAGTCCCCACAAAAGCAGGGGTCCGGGGGAAAAAATCAAATCATCAAGAAACAACACCAAAACAAGAAAACTCAACTCAGCAGTCCTCGCATACTGGCTGGTACACTTCATCAAACATCCACACTTGTGTTCCGAAGCTATCAAATTCAAACTCTTACACCATTCATTTACAGTCTTACATCCATCCTTTTGCAAACAATGAGCACAAAAAAATTATAATACAGAAAAATGGAGGGCAACAGAGCAGCATGACAACGACTAAACAGCAACATAATAATTTTGCATTTCCTGCAAAAATCAGAAACGAATTAGGGTAAGGATTCAGTTATGGCCACCAAAATTGGGAGCAAGGAGAGGAGAGGAGAGGGAAAGCAGTGATTGACTGGTTTGACTCTGCCCACTCACTGCATTCCCCCTCCTTTGTTCAGCGGATGTCTAGTGACATGTGGATGGCACATGGCACAGCAACAAATAAGGTGGCTGAAAACAAAGAATAAATCCAATAAATTTAAAAATTCTAAGTTACAAAAAATACACGTTTTTCGGAATCACAAAACGTCACATGACATTTTGGCAATGGAATGGCAAATCAACAATTATTAAAAATAATACAAACAAAAATGCCCGTTTTTCTATGCTATATTTTATGAGCATTAACAATGAGATTGGCTGAAAAGAATTTAAAAAAAAAAAAAAAAAGGCAAAACGGTAATTTTTAAAGAAATTTCGTGATAGAAATGGAACGGCAAATCAACAATTTTTATTGTCAACAATGTGGCAAATCAAAAAGAAAAATAGAACGAACGGGAAATGTCAATTTTTTTAAAAAGAAAGTAACAAAAATGCACGTTATTCGGGGATCACAATATGTCGCGAGACATCAAAAAAGCAAAGCTGAAATGAAGAAAAATAAAAGGAAAAATGGCAATTTTTTTAAAAAACAAGTAATAAAAATTCACACGAGATGCAACCACTGATTCTTCTTGCCCGTACATTACTAGACTATTTTGCAAGCATTAAAAACAAGAATTGCTGATGCGAGTGCACACATGCTTTTTTTTTTATACACATTTTTTAATTTTTGGTAGGGGCTGCTGTCCCCTAACCCCTGCTTTTTTTCCCCCACAAAATCAGAACTGAAATGAAGAATAAGAAAGGCGATACGCTAATTTTTTTAAAAACAAGAAAAAAAAATTTTCACCCCGTACAACCACTGATTCTTCTCACCCATACATTACTAGATGGGGGATAGGGGCTGCCAATCCCTATCCCCTGCTTTTCTGCCCAAACATTAAACAAGTAATTACCATATTATTTGTAACAGAAATTAACACCACCGACTGATGACCGGACATTTCATGAGCAATAACACTGAAAATTGCTGATTCCCATCAACAGAAATGCTTAAAGTACAGAAACCACTCACCTGATCAATCGAATTATGCTTTCTAAACGATCCAACATTTTCACACTAATATTTTTGCAGGAATAAATCACCCAATAGAAGAGACACCTGCACTTAACCAAGGCAAAGCAAACAGTAAATCACAAGCAATTGAATAATTACTGATAACTACACAATTTCACGCTGAAAATTGCCAATGCCTGTCAACAGAAATGCTAAAGACAGAAAACCACTCACTTCATCAATCGAATTATATTTTCTAAATGACCCAACATTTTCGAACTAATGTTTAGCAGGAAAAAATCACCCAATACAACAGACATCTACATTCAACCAACGAAAACCAAAAAGTAAATCACAAGCAATTGAATACGCAAATAGGGGGAATTTTTTTTTTTTCTGGGAGTTTGTCCCCAGAAAAAAAAAATTTCATATGTGAACTGTACAGAGTTCATATGTGAAATGCATATTAGGGTGGTGCACAAAACATATTTGTGTCGTCAATTAAAAGTGAAGTGTTGGTTGAATTTCATTTAATGTTTGTGGTAGTCTGCATTAGTTCCTGGACAATTTACCAGAGAGCAGCAGTGTTGCAACACTTAACAGCTGATGAAGTCATGTGCTCCCGTGTCAGTTAGAAAGAGAGCAGAGAAGTTACACCTCAAAACTAAGCAGAAGGTTGAAGTACTTTTTTTTTTTGAAACTCATTGGGCACCTGCAAGAAGCCTCCAAAAATGGCAGTGAGGAGGGGGAAAGCAGTGATTGACAGGTTGTGACTGCTCACTCATTGCTTCCTCCTCCTCTCTTTGACTGCATGTTACAGGCGGATGTCATGTGACATCTGCCTGTAATGTGCAGTCAAGGTTTTGTAAGAACACAATACGGCGTAGCTGAAAATAAAGAAAAATGAAACGGGAAATGCAATATTTTTAAAAAACAAGCAACAAAAATGTACGTACAGGGATCGCAATGTGTCACTTGACATCACAAAATGGGAACTGAAATGCAGAAAAAGTAAAGGTGAAACAGCAATTTTTTTTTAAAAAACAAGCAACAAAAATTTACACCATGCAACCAGATTCTTTTCATCCATACATTACTAGACTATTTAACGAGCATTAACAGCAAGAATTGCTAATGCATGTGAACAACAGAAATGCTTCTTTTTTTAAAAATTTTGGTGGAGTCTGCCGTTCCCTAACCCTCACTTTTTTGGTGATTACTACATGATTTCATGAGCCAAAGACAAAAAAAAAAACAAACAAAGACAAGTAACAAAAATTAACATCATATGCAACCACTGATTACTAGACTATTTCATAAGCATCAACACTGAAAATTGCTGATGCGCATCAACAGAAATTCTAAAAAGACAGAAAACCACCCACCTTATCAGTGGAATTATATTTTCTAAACAACAACATTTGATTCTCTCCAACGGGGTTGGAATAAATCACCCAATAGAAGAGACACCCACACTCAACCAAGGCAAATCAAAAAAATACATCACAAGCAATTGAATGTGCAATTGGGGGAAATTACGTATTCCTAATCAGCAGTACAGTTGTGCCCCTGTATCTGCTGATTCAGTTAACCGCGGTTAACCACAGAAAAAAAACAAAAACACTTAACACGTACTACTCGCGTGTCCAATACGATGCTTCCCTTTATTTTTTACGATGTCGATTTTAAATCGAATAGCTTCCCTTTATTTTTTATTAAATTTAGGAGGAAGTTGTTAAAAAATTAGGAGGGAGAGACATGACACAGAAACTGGCAAGACTTCAGAATACATTAGGAAAGGCATGATGCCTAAGGAGTTGAATAATGCAATCATAATTTTGCAGCATAAGAAAGGAGATAAATCAGAAATTGAAAATTATAGACCAATTAGCTTGTCCCACATCCACAAGTTCACAAGGGTCATTACTAACAGATTAGAAGAATACTTGACGAGAATCAACCGAAAGAGCAAGCTGGGTTTGGGACATGATTCTCAACTATGGATCACCTTCACGTAATATCACAGCTAATGGAGAAAGCAAATAAATATAAAATGCCTGGCATTTGTGAATTATGAAAAGGCCTTTGACTCCAAAACCAATTTCGTGTGTGGTTTGGTCACCAACATTATAATGGTTGTTTCAAGATTTAACGGATGCACTGTTTTCAAACTTTTGAATAATTTCAAGTTTTTGTTTAATTTGAAAGCACAATTCGTGCGTTTGCCCATCATTTTTGCGATTTCTAAACAAAAAAAAAAAAAATAAATACTATTAAAAAAAATTCCGACATCCCTGACAAATAATAAAACAAAATTTTTCCTTTTGCGGTGCGACGGAACACAACAGTCAATGCGACGCACTAAATCAAACTAAAACATTTTTTTAAATTTGTTTTGAGCGGTACGGGTGAAGACAGTGGGGATTGCAAGGTAATAGGCACATTAATCTCCCAATGATGATTTATAATGCCGGTTCTTGTCGCTTTTTTATGACTTGCAAAATATCTGTTTATACCTATTCTAGTTATTACTAGAATTTTATGATTTCTGGTTGTGTTTTTTTTTTTTTTTTTAATTTGGAATCTTGAAGAGGTCCTGGTTAATCCAATCCCAGTAAATCGAGAGTCTGCTATACTTTATTATTACTGTATTTAATGTTGGTAATGTCTTACTGTGTGTTTCATTTATCAATTAAACTTTATTATACTTATGTATGTACAAGAAAATCGTTATATATGGGATCAGCAGGTGTTCGCTTACATCTGTGGTTTCGGCTGTCCACAGTAGGTCTTGGAACATATCCCCCGCGGATGTGGGGATCTTACTGTAATTATTATTATTTTTTTTCCCCTGGGTGCTGCTGCCCCCACACCCCTGATATCATTCAGCCCTTACCAAAACCAAACACCTTTTCTTTTTTTTTTTTGTTTTTAATTATGCATTTTCAATTACATATCCAAAATAATCAAATAACCAGCCAATCGTTACATTAACACCACATGACGTTTCGAAGAGTGAAGTTCATAAGTTCACGTGGCTCCTGCAGAGTTTGGAGATCATGTGATCCTTCCCTGGAACGTATGGCATGAAGAGGGGAAAAACAGTGGGTGGAGTCTCACCCTGTCAATCACTGCCATATTGCCAAGAGTCAGGATGCTGTACCCTTAACTGAATATAGACCCATGATGATACATCATTTATTCCAATAGTTTGAAGAGAGAGGCTGTCTAGAGGAAAGAAAGCAACCTTTCCTTCAGTGTCTGTTCTCCCGAAAATGTTAAGCTCTGAATGTTGCAATGCAGCATAGGCCAGGATAAAGCAACTCATGAACTTATCTTGGCATTCTGTTCAACAAATGCTTTAGTTGGATTGAAAATATTCCCATGTAAGATGACAGTCCTGCATAAACTTTCTGAAAATAAGCAAAAAAAGACTTCAATTCACTGTATGGAAAGAGGGGAGAAATTCAGTTTTACACACTTCGTTTTCTTACGTTTGATTTTTGTTTGGATGCGAGTGAAAAAGCAAAATGTACAATTCTGGGCTACAACTTCCCAGCCAGCTTCACGACAGTAGTAACTACTGAGTTAAAGTTACCCCGTGAGTATCCTTGTCAAGTCAATTTAATTGAACCTTGCAATAAAACTTAACTTACAGCTGTACTTGCATATGCTTCTATGCAACTTTCTACCACATCTCATGGCAACTTGGCTTACCATGGACACCTAATGGTTTATATAAGATGGCAGCATATAGCATTAGATTTTTTGCACAATTTTTGGCCTTTGCATATTTTCATCTCATTATCCTGATTGTCACAACTGTGTGGCGCCTCCGTAGCCAGGTGGGCAGGAGCAGCAGTGCGTAGCACATGCTTCTTGATTAGACTGGGGTTCAAGCCCGTGACCACCAAATACGGACGATGCAGAAAGGTCAGGGAATGACCACCGCATATCCCTGGAGCAATATGGCCTTAGTTGCTAATGCTCCTTAAAAAAAAAAACCAAAATAATAGAAATAGTCACAACTGTGAGTAGTTTTTGGCCACCTGAGTCCAGACTTGAACCCATGGGACATTTTATTCATGGGGTTACTTAAAATATAAGTTGTTTTGCAGAAAAACTGCTATAGTCATGTACTTGATGGGTGTTCATTTGTGTAAAGTAATTAGTCATGCATCTGCATCATCACTAGTATACACTTTCAGGAACTTGGTTTTTTAAAATGGACATATTATATGTGTGGTTAAAATACAAATATTTTTCAAGGATCTGAGCATGAACTGACACTAATGTGTGATTTGTTTGGCTTTCACATTCTGCAGGTCTCAGAAGAAAGCCAGTCAGTAAAAATGCAGTTACTGGAGCTTTCAGATGACTAAACACGAAACTGTGACTTAACTTGGGCAAAGGCGAGGAGTGGTGCCAACATTGATTGACAGAAATGAGCCACATCCCATGTGCCACTTGCCTCTTCTCTGGGGCGTCTCCGTAGCCAGGTGGGAAGGAGCAGCAGTGCGTACCACATGCTTCTTGATTAGACCGGGGTTCGAGCCCGTCACCACCAAATATGGAGGATGCGGAAAGGTCAGGGAATGACCACCGCATATTCCGGAGCAATATGGCCTTAGTTGCTAATGCTCCTAAAAACCAAACAACAAACAACCTCTTCTCTGGACTGAAGTTAATCTTTCTAGATGATGTCACATGACAGCACATGTTGGAGCTGAAATGAAGAAAAAGAAACAGCAAAACCAATTTTTTTTAAACAATTAACAAAAATTAACACCACATACAACTACTGATTCTTCTCACCCATACATTACTAGACTTTCATGTACACTTGGTGCGACTGTTGTTATACATAATTGGAAGTGCCACTGAGTCAAAAATCATTTTGATCTGAATTTTATACACACCCAATATTTTCTTCAATTTATACATGCAAGATTTTTTATTAAATTTAGAAGGAAGTTAAAAAATTAGTAGGGAGAGACATGACACAAACTGGCAAGACTTCAGAATACATTAGGAAAGGCATGATGCCTAAGGAGTTGAATATGCAATCATAATTTTGCAGCATAAGAAAGGAGATAAATCAGAAATTGGAAATTATAGACCAATTAGCTTGTCCCACATCTACAAGTTGTTCACAAGGGTCATTACTAACAGATTAGAAGAATACTTGACGAGAATCAACCGAAAGAGCAAGCTGGGTTTGGGACAGGATTCTCAACTATGGATCACCTTCACGTAATATCACAGCTAATGGAGAAAGCAAATGAATATAAAATGCCTGGCATTTGTGAATTATGAAAAGGCCTTTGACTCCATACAGCATAAGGCAATGTTTTAGGCACTGGAAAGACAAGGCATAGACATCCCATACATTGGTTTTGAAGAAAATATATGAGAACGCTACCTCCTTTATTAGACTAGACAAAGACAGTAGCAAATTTAAAATTGAGAAAGGAGTTCGACAAGGAGACACAATATCTCAGAAGTTGTTCACTGCTGCCCTTGAAGAAGTGTTCAGAAGGTTGGACTGGTCACAGACAGGAATCAATGTAAATGGAGAGTACCTAAGCCATTTATGATTTGCAGATGGCATTGTGATCATAAGCCATGATGCCGAAGAATTAGAAGTAAATGTTAATCAGTTATTCAGATTAAAGGTGGATATGGTTAAAACAGAAGTAATGATGAACAAGTATGTATGCCACAGGAAGGGAATCATTGAAGGAGCAGAAATTGAAAAGGTGGATTCATATAGTTATCTTGGACAAGTCATTAGCTGTAATAATGATAAATGGCTGGAAGCCAAGAGAAGAATAAATTTCTGATGGAGAGGAGCAATATCCCAATTTGTCTGTAACATAAAATGAACCAATATATACTCCCCACCATTACTTATGGAAGTGAAACTTGGGCACTCACCAAAAGAATGGAAGAGAAGCAGAGAACTACACAGCAAAGAATGGAATGAATTATATTAGGAATCAGACTGTTGGATAAGAAAAGAAAAACATGGGTTAGGCAGCAAACACAAGTAAAGGAAATTTTTATCTAAACTAAAGAACTGAAATGGATTTTGGCAGGACACATAGCCCAAAGACATGATGACAGATGGACTAAGAAAACAACAGAATGGTACTCAAGAGGAGCTAAACGAAAACCTGGAAGACAACAATGGAGATGGAAAGATTAAATTCAAGAGTTTGTGGGCAGTAAATGGATGGCCATTGCACAAAACAGAAGGAAGTGTCAAGTTGCTGGAGAGGCCTTCATCCTACAGTGGATTGAAAGTGGCTGATGATTTTTTATTTTATAAATTTAAAAATATCACCATAAAAAATCCAATTTGAGTGCAAAATACATCTTGCACCTGCGTCTTTAATTTTTCCTGCAGAGTTTGTTTCTGCTTTAATTTCACTCCATTATGTTGTGCATTAGAAGTGCTATGTTCGTGAAATAACTTTTTGCTTAACAAGACTGAAGATATTACTTGCCTTTAATTATTCAGTATAATGTAAGAATAAAGAATATAATTTTTAAGTACACTATTTTATATTTCCTGTCTTTTTTTTTTTTCCCCAAAAAATATGTAATGTTACATGAAACAGTATGTCTGCTGATGTTTCTTGATGCATCTGTTTTCAGGGTTAAGTAATTTCTTTTCTTAATTTTCAATATTCAGAATATTTCTAATTGGGCACATTTTGATTTTTCAGCTAAATATTTCATATCCTGCAACTGGTTGTCAAAAGTTGATTGAAGTTGATGATGATAGAAAACTTCGGATATTTTATGAGAAACGAATGGGACAAGAAGTAGAAGGGGATGCACTAGGAGATGAGTGGAAAGTGAGTGCCATCTTTTTGTAAAACTTTATATTCAGTGTTAGTAATTTTTTTCCCAACCCCTAATATAACTTTTGAAAGAAATGTTTAACATGTAGGTAGATTAAACTAATTTAAATAAACTTTTCTGCGTGAAATTTAAAGATAATTTAACTTGAAGCTTACAGAAAATTTAATTTAAAAAGCTTCACTTTACAACTTGGTTTTGTAGGGCTTTCTCAGTAGCCAAGAACAAATTTAAACCGAACAAAACTTGTTCATTCCTAGCTTGCTCTGTCATTGAGAAGGCAAGAATTTTTTTCTTTCCATTCTCAAAACAAAATTTTACTCGTTTATGTAGTAATATTAATATCCTCAATAATTTGAAATCTAAGGGACTCTGTTTCAATTCTTGCTTTCGGAATTTTCCTGCTAGGGTCCATCACTAATTAGCATTAAAAAAATTATCATATTGTATGTTTTTATGACACCAATATCACCAGTTCTTGCTCACTATATCAAAAAATACAGGGATTTAAAAGTTTTTTTCTCCTGATAACCCTATAAAAAATTTGGCCTTATCAAATGTTATTTAGATTATTTTAAGAGCTGTAATCCTATATTTCACATAAGCCTTTTATTTCATCTAAGCTTGAGTGCACATTTGATTTAGCCACTGTACGTAGATTGTCAAATATCACTTGGCAATAAGAAAACAAAATGAAGTTAAAAGAAAAATTGAAGACTTATTACTTAATTAATTTTTTGATAGATCCTGATTTTTATTGCTGCTTTTGTTGGAAGATAACTGTTTGCCTAACAGGAATGTTGATATTTATACAGTTTTTATATATATATATTTTGTTTTTGTATCTAATATAATGTGAGAATAGAGAATGACAATAAAAAGTACCCAATTTTTAATTACCATATTTGCTGGACGGTGTTTTAGAAGGAAAATTTTGGAAAAGTTATTTTGTTGGATATGTTTGAAACAGATTCACAAGTGTATGCACAAAATGTCTATGTAGAATGCCAAAACTTGTCTTCACTACTGCCATGCTCATAAATTCAGTTTTTATGGTTTGTACTTTCTTCAGTCATCAAGGGCATTGTTGATTCACATTTCTTGAGAGACAAATGTCATGTTTCAGTAACTTGCGAAATTGGTCATTTTACATGTCTTGTAGATGTCAATTCATGATTTGGTGCCTCCATTCATCTGGACTTCCTCACGTATGAATAAGTAAATTAAATACAGTCAAACTTAGTTATAACGAGATCACTGCTGTAATGAGCAAAAAGCCATAATTTTAATTTGTACATATTCTCATACAATCGCTCACTGTTATAACGAGCATACTACATGGATATACTGTAAATATTTTGGTAACTATGCAAACATTCTTAATTGCTCAAAAAACCCAATTCTTGGAATAGACAAAAACGAAAAGGGCGACTTAGCTTTTATGACCACCCTCATCGGATTAGCAGCCAGTTTATGACCTTGTCCTTTTAGTGATGTGGATATTAGTGCATTAGTGTTCCACTTGTCGTACCTTATTTACAGATTGTCGTCTATTCACTGAACTATAAATTTATTTTGGGACTTCTAAGAACTTTGTATGCATTTTCGGATGTCTAAAAACTTATGCAGGTCACTTTACTGTCATTGTCATTTTAAAGTAAAATCAGTTAGAAACGAACCCTTCCTTCGGAAACATGTCTGCTAACAAAAGAAAGGTTCTCTCGATTTTCAAAAAAGTAGAAATTATTCATGAGTTATAGAGTGCTTCTCAAACTATCTGTGATGAAGGACCAATTTCTTTTATTTCCAATCCATCACAGATCAGTACTTTTGCAAAATACACATCTTGTAGACCGGTAATGGGTGAATCATCAGGGACTGGTAACGTCCGCGACCAATTTTCAATTTGTTGCGGACTGGTAACACAGTTCGTGGACCACACTTTGGGTAGCACTGAGTTAGAATGTGGTGCAAAAAATGTTGAAGTGTGTAAAAAGTTTTTGTCCTCTTAAACAGTATCAGCATTGTGGAAGAATAAATGTTTACATATTGGCACTGGAAAAGTACATAACTGAAACATCAATGTTCGTAACCTCGCATTTAGAAAATGCAAGGTTACGAACATTGATAAGCATTGCTTAAATGGTTTAGCAAACAAAGAAGTGCTATATTTTCAGTAGACTGTTTGATCTTGAAGGCTCATGCGGAAAAATTTGCTGAACAATTTTGACGCTACCATTTTGTATGTAACAACGGTTGGCTGGATCAATTTAAAAAGCGAATACAAGCATATTAATACAAATTATATATTTTTTCTCTCCAATATTTCTTTTGTTTTTTGAATCTATCTTTTATCAAGTTATTGAGAATTTAAAAAAATAGAAAGTAGATTTAACTCATCACTGATATAGTGAGTAATGGTTATAACGAGGAAATTTTGTCAGTCCCTTGATGCTGGTTATAACCAAGTTTGACCGTATTTTTTTATACTCTGGGGGAGAGAAAGAACAAGAACATCACTATATTTAGTAATCATATAGGCTTAAACCATGGTCCTTCAAACACATTCCATACCTTTGCACTGATTGCTCAGTGCAAGGGTACAGAAGAAGGGTCTGTTGAGCTTACTTTATATTCAATAGAGGAGGAGTAGTTCATTTTGTTGTCTGTTATGTGATGAGTTAATCATGCACTAAAAGAGCTAGCTATTTTAGAAAGCCAACTGGATTTAAACTTGATTAAATAGGTTCAAAGTATCCACACAAGATGCCTGTATTGAAGAGAAATTTTTATTCAGATAACTTTTATTAACACCAAACTTTACCATTATTTTTAAAATGTTGAAAATATCTTTCAGTTTCATTGTGGTAGATGTTAGTAATAGACAATTAACACTTTAATTTAGCAACTATGAGAAGGATAACAGTCGTCCTCAAGTTTCCATTGCAATTTAGAGAAAATTAGCAGTCGACCATTTAACATGGAGAAAATCAGCTAATTTCTCTCATGTAGTAACTGTTGCAAAGTTTAATTTTTGCAGTTATTACTAATCATTCAACTCAACGTATATAAGTTTTTAAAGATTGTTACTTATTTAGGGACCTTTATAATTAACTACAAAAGCTGTTTGAAAGTAAATTTGCAGAACGTTAGAATTTTCAAGTTTGAATGTGGAGATACATACAAATTCAAACTGTGTTTCACAGTTTTGTGACTGTAATGTTCCCAGGAAGGAATAGATGTGTAAGCTTGCTACTCATCCAACCAGATTTCTGTTCCTGGAGCTACATACTGTGTCAGTGGACTAAGAGTAGCCATGTTGTGGTGGAGAACTGAGAACATGGGAGTTTCTTTTGGAGCTCCATTGTGGTGGGAAATCATTCCAAATACCCAAGGACTGACTACAGCCTTTCCATAATTTTGAGCTTACTTTGTATTCAATAGAGGAGGTGTTTCCAGCTATCTGGCAATGGTTATAATTTTTGGCACATCCTCCCATATAAAATTTGTCAGTTTGGGTGATTTGATTGTGGCCAGCCTAGATGATCAAAAGTACACATTCAACTTGCATGAAATGTGATCTTTTTTTTTTTTTTTTTTTTTTTTTGATGCTACGCTTCTTTTTACACCCGGATCACCAAATAACTGGGTATTATTATTTTTTTTTTATGTGAACCCCAAACATGAGAGGTATTAGAACCTATAGTAATTAGTACCGTGCTTGGGTTTGAGGTTAAGAAGATGAAAGAAGATATTTGTTGACATTGGACTTGAACTTCTGTAGATTGTAATTTTCAGGAAATACGTATGAAGGAAGGTTGTTCCAGAAAACAGCAGTTGAATGAATAAATGAGGAAGATGAAAAGTTGGTTCTGTGGGTTTGAAGTTGGACAGTAAATGGATGTTGGCTGGTGGCGGCACGTGTTCGGACTGTTTTGAAAGAGAGAGCGGGAATTATAGAAGCCAATTCAGAAGAACATTGCCCATGGAAGTATCTGTAGAAGAGGCATGCAGCAGCAGCAGAAACAGTGCGTCTATGAGAAAGCGAGTGGAGAGACTGTTAGAGATGAATCATTAATTAACCTAACTGCTCTCTTCTGAATGGAATCAAGAAGCCTGAGAGAGGTTTTGGGGGTGCCACCCCAGATGTGGGAACAATATTCCATGGCAGGGTGGATTTGCGATTTATACAGAGTGAGCAGCTGTTGGAAGAAAAGTAACGCTGAGAGCGAAAGAGAAAACCAAGTTTTTTAGATGCAGAGGAAGCAATATTTGTAATGTGCGTGTGCCAAGAGAGATTAGAAGTCAGGGTAATCCCCAAAAGAGATATATCATTTTGCCTAGAAATCGGAGTGTCACTAAAGATAAGCATAGGAGCAGAAGAATCCTTTTTGCGAGATATAAGACAAGACTGAGTTTTAGAAGGGTTGAAATCACTAAATCCAGCTCGTGAGTGACCCTTTCGAAATAGCGAACCAAAGTTGTCTTTGCCCCACTGGAGAATTACCTGAAGATCAGCATTTAAGGAATTGGTAGCAGATTTTCTAGAAGTTGAAGCTGATTGAGCAGGACAAGGTTTCTCAAAATGGAAAGTTGAATGCAATATGCTATCATCGGCAAAACTATAGATAGGATTTCCAGTCAATAGAAGAAGGTCATTGATATACAAGAGGAAAAGAGTGGGGGGAAAGAACTGAACCTCGGGGGACACCGGCATTAGTGGAGAAGTTAGAAGACAGAGAGCCATCTACCATCACCCTCAGTGAGCGATCAGAGAGAAAACTGGATAACCAATTACTAAAAACAGTTGGCAAACCATAAGATGGAAGCTTGTTTAGAAGACCTTTATGCCAAACACGATCAAAAGCCTTTGAGATGTCAAGAGCAACTACTTGTGTTTCACCAAACCTTTCCATTGAATTAGTCCATAAATGGGTAACATAAGCCAGAATATCTCCAGTGGATCGACACTGACGGAATCCATACTGGTGATCGTTGATCAGACGGAAGGTTTCTAGGTAGTTTAAGAGTTGGCGGTTAATTGATTTCTCCCTTACTTTAGAAAAAGTAGAAGTAATTGCAATGGGACGATAATTGGATGGGAGAGATTTGTCACCCTTTTTAGGAACTGGCTGGATATGAGCAAATTTTCAAGCAGAAGGAAAAACACCTTTGGAATAAGAAAGTGAAAAAAGGCGGCAAAGAATAGGAGTAAGTTCAGGAGCACAGGTTTTGAGAACAAGTGGAGAAATACCATCAGGACCTGGAGCATTCTTAGCATCAAGATTCATCAGAATCCTTCTGATATCCTTTTGACGGAAGATCACAGGAGGCATTGAATGGAGTGTGTTGGGAATGGAGGGAGGTGTTTTACCAAGATCATTAATACATGAGCTGGAAGAAAAATGGGATGCTAGCAGGTCAGCTTTATCCTTGGCTGAAGTGGCAACAGAACCATCTGGTTTGGACCGAGGTGGGAGCAGAGATGGGCAAAAGTTGCGGCCAATAGCTTTGGCAAGAGACCAGAATGCTCGGCTACCATTAGGGCAAGAAGCAAGTTTTCTACTCTTAGCCTGTTCAAACTCTAGTTTGGACTGATTAATAACTGCTTTACAATTGTTGCGAGCTTTGGTGTAGGCAGAAAATGAAACTGAAGAATTAGAAACAAGCCAATTACGATATGCAACATTCTTCTCTTGGAGAGCCTTAGCACATTTATCAGAAAACCAAGGTTTAGATAAAGGACGAGATTTTAAAGTGGAGTGTGGGATAAGGGATTCCATTCCTGCAAGAATAATTTCACTGACACGATCTGAGCAAACATTGACATCAGAAGTTTTGAAACAGTAATCCGACCAAGGAAAAGAAGAAAAGAAGTCTCGCAGGTCATCCCATTTTGCATTCTTGGAATGCCAAACAACACGTAGTTGGGAATAGCCATGAGATAAAGGTTCCATTGGAGAAGAGACAATCACCAAGTTGTGATCTGAAGTGCCTAAAGGACCTCTCACTTCGACCGTGTACTTAGAAGGGTTGTTTGTGAGAAAAAGATCAAGCGTATTGGCTGTATGATTAGGATTGTCCGGTATTCTTGTAGGTAAATGAACAATCTGTGCAGGGTCATTAGTAATTGCAAAAGCCTCAGCATCTCGACCTGCTGGGTCGGTGTAACTAGAAAACGGAAGCCAGCTGGAGTTGTGAACATTAAAATCACCAAGGAAAATTACTTCACTGTTAGGAAAGTTGGACTGGAGAAAGTCAAGTTGCAAAGAGAGGAAGTCAAAGAGCTCCAAGTGATTAGTGGAGTTGGGAGAACGGTAGAGACAACAGATGAATTTGACCCAATGAGGTAGAGAGATTTTAAGCCAGAGAAGATCAAAGAGAGGAGATTCCAAATTGCCAAGTCTCTGACAGGGAATATCAGAACAGACATATGCACAAGTACCACCTTTGAGGTGAAAGGAATCATACAGCGAATAATTTGGACATCTGAGATGAGCCGTAGATGAATCAACCGATAACTGAGATTCTGTCAGAAAAAGTACATGGGGTTTGGCAGACTGCAAGTGGAAATGGACATCGTTGAGATTAGAATTGAGACCACGTATATTTGTGAAATGAATTAGGAAGTCCTTGGGAGGTTTAGATCTTTTTGCAGATAAGCTTACTCTATTAGTTTGACAATTCATGGTGTATTCAATAGTAAGAAAAAGTAGGTGGGACATGCTGTATGAAGTAATGAAATTTTTGGATATGGCGTATATGTGGTAAGAATATACCCAGATCCTTGACATAACGTGGCCTCGACAATGCTCCCCGCATACACACTACTCGGACTCCCTCCAGTCACTATCTGGCAGAGTAGAGGTAGCAAGATTATACACTAGCTGATCCGGAAGCTTCCTAGAGAGTTACCAATAGGTTCAGTCCGGTGTACTAACTAGCGGCCGGCCTGCGAACACCGTTTTTGAGCTGTACCCTCGAAATGTAAGGAATATTGGATCTCGCCATGACGTTCATCATAACCTCAAAAGTCATCAATCATGCTGCATGATGGAAGAGATAGGGAAGGGTTGACTGGAACTTAGCTCTAGAGACTAAACATGGGTTCCACCACTTCAAGCCTCCAATAAGCAAAGTGGTGGTATTTCACTGGTTGATGAGAGTCATCTACCACCTGGTAACATAGAGGGGCGGCGTTCCTCCATGTGGTGTGGGCGCCACACCTCGACCCCTGCTTACGTTGGTTCACACCTGGGTGGTCACCCACCATGTACTTGTGCATGGAGGTTATACCCAGGATTACTAACAGTCCCACCATCGTGAAGGTGGAAGCAGAGGATTTGGCTGTCACAGACCGTCCGAACTTCGCCGAAATTGGGTCCACTTGACTTGAGTTTCACCCGAATATCAGTTCCATCCGCGTTTTAGACTCCCAGGTAGCAAGTACAGCTTGTCTGGCATATCTGAGAGTCTGTGACAACCTCAAGGACCGAATTTCCTTCCTTTGTCTAATATAGTCATTGTCCTCAAGTTTCCATTGCAATTTGAAGAAAAATTAGCAATCAGCCATTTCCTGTTGGCAAAAGTGGAAGGTGCAGTCCTTCAAAGAACATATCTTGCTGATTTCTAGCGTATTTGGATCTCTAATGAAAGACACTGCTGCCCAAGAATTCTAAAATAAAATAGAAATCACATAAACAACAAGCACAAATATGTAAACAAGAATGCACAAGTCTCTTTGATTATGTTACTACAACTCTCATTCTTCTTAATTATGTTAATGTTATAACAAAGAACGATTCTAACAGAACACAGATCTTGTTGATTATGTTACTCCAACCGTAAATTAAATACATTAACTTACGATTCTCAAGTAAAAAGCATTGAACAAAACAACAACCACCACATCAACTACCGGGGTGCCACGTGTCACAAAAAAGTTGTCTACTACATCCAGTGCTGTACTGTTACCAACTTTGAAATACATTGATTTTTGAATAATCCAACATAAAATTAACAAGGATATACACACTGTATCCATTTATGTATTGAAGTTTCATGAACTTCTGGATCTGAATTCTAGTGAATTTCAGCTTTTGAAAACCCAAATCAGACAGCAGTGATAACAGGTGTGACCTCCAATTTTTAAAGCTATTTTCATGCTGCCATTTGTAATAAACTGTGTTTGCTGTTATTTGAGAACACATGTTATAATTTTAATCATGATCTATGTTCCTACTGGAACACAGATCATGATCAAGACTTGAAAATGTAAATATGTATGCACTCCTTAAATTAAATTAAGGGTTGCATACATATTAAGTTAATTTATTAATTGATAATTAAAAGCTGTTAAATTTTGTGATAATAGAATTCATTGTAATCATTCATTCCATATCTGCATTATTATTCTTTGTCTCTGTTATGTGCAAACTGGCATAGAAGTCGTTTTTATTTGCAGGGTTATGTTGTAAGAATTAGTGGTGGCAATGACAAACAGGGTTTTCCGATGAAGCAAGGAGTATTAACATCAGGACGTGTGAGGTTGCTTCTTTCTAAAGGTCATTCATGTTATAGACCTCGTCGCACTGGAGAACGTAAACGTAAATCTGTGAGAGGATGTATTGTTGATTCCAATCTCAGTGTTTTGTGCTTGGTCATAATTAAGAAAGGTAAGGTTTGCCATTCAAATGGTAATAAGAAATTTCAATTGTAAGGTTAGTGAAAAATTGTTAAGACAACTAATAAACAAGTTCCATAATAGCAGAAAAGAAGAAACCTAAGTGAAAAGTACTGCTGACAAATCTTTTATAGAAGAACTATACTGTCACAAAATTCACCTGTAAATGAAGCAGAGGAATGATGAATTACACATTGCATTATCCTGTTTCTTGCATACTGGTGCAGCTGTGAATAATTAAAAATACCTATATGGTATAAAATTAATGCTACTTTAATATAACTATAATTTGAAAACTATAAAATAAAAGTAATAAGCTCAGGTGCTTTCCAAATCTCCAGAATTTTACTGGTTTTTATTTATTTTTTATGTATTATTTGATTAAGTTCTATCAACTTCTGAATCCAAGATAATTTTCATCAGTTTGCATGATGACCACTCATTGGCGAAATATAATTAACAGTGACTATAAGTTCATTTCATTGTACAGCATGTATACACTGTATGCTTATTGATAAGGCTCCTACAAAGCAGATAGATTTTTTCCAATCACACAAATTTAAGATTTTTCAAGTGTAAATAATGGTTTGCATTCTAAGACCAGTTTTGAAGAGTTTGTCATTACTAAGAGTACATTGTTAACCATTCAGAAAAATTGAAAAAAAAGATTTGGAAAGCTTAGAGAAATCATCTGTACTAGGTCAGATGAGAGTACAAAAAGTGAGCTATCTGGATCTTGAAATGTACTTTTAGAATTGCTAATGATGCATGCAAAAAATTCCAGAAAGTAATAAAAAATCGACCGAAGAATGGCTCACTGACTTAGATCGCAAGATGAGCAGGGAGAATAGAAATATTTTGCTGTTTGTGGATAACTGCAATCACTCATTTTTAAAATAAGTGAGTGGTTTACATGCAATCGCTGTTTATTACTTGTCATCTAATATGAAATCAGTTGTTCAGCCATTTGAACAGGTAAACTTCAATGCTTTAAGAAAAACTATCAAAGAATACTATTATTCAAAATTGTTTCTTGAAAGCAAAACCCATTATGAAATTGAAATGGGGGAAGCATAGAAAAAGTTAACTGTTTTTGGATAACTGCACCCCTTATTGCCAAATGAATGACCTATGTGCAGTCATCGAAACACAGATACATAGTTGCAAGTGGCGTATTTATGTGTTTCAGTATGGGATGAGGTTGACGAAAAGTGATTTCCAATTGCTTCAAACGTGCTGGATTTGTCTCGTTGAATGATGCAATGAATGAAGCTTCAGGTGCTTCTTCTTCTGTTAATCATGAAGAATAGTCCGATAATAGTGAAGAAATTTTTGAGGATGTGCATTATCACTTAAACTTTGAGTGAAACATGTTTTGAAGACTATTGAAGTGGATGTGGAGATTTCATGTTTCAGGATATGCATGAATGAAGAGGAACTTAATGTGATTGAGAAGTTTCATTGAAAGACATTATCAAGGATTAGAACTTTTTTGAGTTTTTTTTTTTAAATGCAGCCTAACTGCGAAAGTGACTTGACTACTATTGTGCACTTTCATAATTTTCTCTTAAAACATGCCCTTCTGCTGAAGCAGCACATCTTTGTAGATTATTTTAAAGTTTGAAACCAATTGCCCTGTCTGTGGTTATGCCTTGATGTTTATGCATGTACTTGTATACATATTTACCGTACATATGTAATTTACAAATTAATCTCTACAGTGCAAAATGTGCAAATCTTCATTCATCTTGTGTAATACTATGCATTTAGAATTACATTATACGTTCAACCTTTTTTTTTGTTCTTTTGCTGATTTCATGAACTCTGGAAAGGTTGAGCAGATGGGCTGAGAGGTGGCAAATGAAGTTTAAAATTGACAAATGTAAAGTACTACATATGGGAAACAGTAACCCCAGAGCAACGTATCAACTCTATGGCACCAACTGATGATGATACCAACAGCAAATGCAAAATGGGAAGCATTCAAAGAACTTATCTTGGAAGCTACTAGGCTTTACATACCAACTAAGAAATATTGTTCAAGGTTCAGGCCAAATGGATATCAGATGAACTAATGAGACATATGGCAGAAAAGAAAAATGCATGGGATACATATAAATTAACATGTGACACAGAAGCCTATGATAGATATAAGTTGATCTGTAACCAAGTAACAAAAGAGGTTAGGCAGGCAAAGGCAGATTACAAGAAATCTTTGGCAAGGGATGCAAAGAAAAACAGCAAGGAGTTCTTTACTTATGTAAACTCTAGAAGGAAGGGGGGGGATGAATCAGATTGGTCCACTTGATATCGATGGTTCAACTGTTCATGATCCTGCTAACAAACTAAATCAATATTTTGCATCTACATTCACACATGAGGAGTTATTCAGGAAGGGGAATGCCATAGATGAAGTAAGCACTGGCAGTGAGCTAGATGATCTTGTAATAATTGAGAGTAAAGTGGAGGAGAAATTGTTGAAGATAAATACACGAAAGGCACCTTGGGTGGATGGGATCTATCCAGTTATATTAAAGGAAGCAGCAAAGGAAGTAAGCAATCCGTTAGCCATAATTATTAGAGCTTCCTTGGACTCAGGGGAGGTACCCACAGACTGGAGATGTGCAAATGTAACCCCAATTCACAAAGGAGGATCAAAGGCTGACACAAGTAATTATAGACCTGTGAGTTTAACTTCTGTTCCAGGAAAATTAATGGAAGCACTGCAGGATCATCTTGACAAGAATTCAGTTATAGCTCAGACACAGCATGGTTTTGTTAAGGGAAGGTCTTGCCTGACCAGTTTGATTGGATACTATGATGTAGTCACAAAAGAATTGGATGCATGGAATAACTTTGATATTATATATTTGGATCTTAGAAAGGCTTTTGATACTGTTGCATATGGAAGACTGCTGCACAAATTGGAGGTGTGGCATTGGTGGAAAATTGTTGCTATGGATAAAGGGATGGTTGAGTGGCAGAAGACAGAGAGTGGTAATTAATGGACACTGCTCATCGTGGACTAATGTTATTAGTGGAGTCCCTCAGGGTTCAGTGTTGGGTCCATTATTGTTTTCTGTATTTATGAATAATATTGATGATGGTATATCAAGCTTAATGTCCAAGTTTGCAGACGATACAAAGGTTGGCAAGGTTGTTAAGGACACTACTGACGCTATGCTGCTGCAACAGGATCTGGAAAGGTTGAGCAGATGGGCTGAGAGGTGGCAAATGAAGTTTAACATTGACAAATGTAAAGTACTACATATGGGAAACAGCAACCCCAGAGCAACATATCAACTCTGTGGTACTACACTGACAGTGGTAGAGAATGAAAAGGACCTGGGGGTAATTGTGCAGGCAGATATGAAGTTCTCTGAGCAGTGCAGACGGGCTGCAAGAGTAGCTCATGGTGTCTTATCAATGATATACAGGAATTTTTCTAGCAGGGATAGGGAGGTGATTATTCCCTTGTATAAGGCAATGGTCAGGCCGCACCTTGAATACTGTATACAGGTCTGGAGGCCTCATTTCAAGAAGGATGTAGAGCTGCTGGAACGAGTACAGAGAAGGGCAACAATGTTAGTGAACAGAATGAAGGGTTGCTCTTTTGAAGAAAGGCTTAAGTTTTGCAAATTAGTGTCTGGAGACTAGGCACCGGCAAGGTCATCTGATAGAGGTGTACAAAGCCTTGAATGGTTTGAGCATGCTCAATGCTGATGTGATACTGCCTCTTGCTCAGAATAATCACCTGAGAGGGCATAAATTGAAATTGAGTAAAGACGGATGTAGGATAGATATGCGGAAATTTGCAGTGGAAGGGGTTTTTTTTTTTTTTTTTTTGGCTTATGCTGCATAAGCTTGCTTTCTTGCATTTTATGCTAATGCTAATTACAGTCCTTTTGATGACTGTTTTTCTCATTCCCCTGGAGGGTTGCTATAAAGAGTTTTGACTATATCATTTTCATATTTGAAGTTTTTGTGGACAAGTTTCCAGTACTTCTCAGAATCATTAAATTTAAAGAATTATGTAAACAGATGATTTGGATTATTGGTTCTCTTAGTTTTAGTGTATGAATCTCCTGGAAGCTGTTATGAAAGAATTGATATACATTGGTTGTTGGTTGGGGAATCAATAGGTGGAGTTTTTTTTGAGTCAAGGAATGGCAGCAATGCAATAGCAGTTACTTCCTGGCATCAATATTCCACAGTAAACTTAGATTTATAGAGTAAATCAAATATGCCTCAAAAACTGAATATATTATTCAGTATCTGGAATTGTTAAGAATGCTGTTAAAACAAAATTGTGAAAATATTGAAAGCAAAACCCATTGTGAACAATGGAATAATTTCAAATAGAATATTTCTACTTCATCTGTATAGGGCTTTGATAAGATCTTGTCTTGATTATAGAACTTGACTGCGAAGGAGAGCATACTGAAGTGGCTAAATCTTTTTCAGAATAATGCCCTCAGACTTGTTCTGAGTGCTTACAGGACATCACTGGTTCACAGCCTTTACTTAAGTAATTATTAACTTCTTTACATCTTAGAAAAATGGCATTGCTTGCCTGCACTGCTAAAATACAAAGGTTTCCCATTCACTGTCATTTAAATCTGCTAAATCCATTTGGTTTACGGTTCAGTGTGATAGTATAAATCATTCCTTCTGGACTGTCATCCTTCCATTTGCTATTTACTTTCTTCTTAACCTTACTTGTTTTACTGCTTATAGTCAGCATAAGCACTTTTTCTTGTAATGCTTGCTTGGCACCATTGATCCACCTCCTCTCTGCTCTGTGCCTACTTCCCCCATTCTTCCTGCATGCCTAAGTTTGTTTTCTTACCTTTGATTTTGTTATTTGTTGCCTCAAAATTTTTTTTCTTATTTCCTCATTTGTAATATTGGCTTTCCATTGCTTCTAACTGGTAGTCCTATCTATTTATCTTTAAAGTCATTTCTGAAGATTCTGATTTTTGATCAGTTTCTTTGCTTACCCAGCCCTTGGTTCCATAGGTTAAAATATGTTTAAAAACAGTGAAGGGCTAAGTTTGTCCTTTGGTCCAGATGAATTTGTTAACTGGCTTCCTACACTTCTATTTTTCTTGTTCTGTTTATTTCCATTTCTAATCTTCCACTTCATTGTTCCTAGATTTCTCTGTAGTCCTTTTTATTTTATTCCACTTGTTTACAAGTGGGATTCACTGCTATTCTTGAAAATAGCTACTTCATATCTGAAAAATAGCTATCAAGGATGCCACTATATGTTCCCACTTGTTTACATCTGGAATAAACTTAAAAAGAAACAGACCATAGTACAGTTTGCTGTGTTGTAGCCTTATTGCTAATGGGAAAAAGTCACGAGTTAGGATTGAATTTGAAAGTCGAAAATTCTGCTCGGACATGATAGGAAGGAATACATTTTGAGAGCTTTGTCAATCAATTCAGCACTGGAGAGAATGGACAAAGCTCATGCAGTAGAATTTTTTTTTCAGCTTGGTCTGTGTTTGTTAATAGGAGAGACGTTTTACAGTGGTAGGATACACCTGAATAGAAGGGTGCAAGAATATTTGCTGATGTTATTGAGGCAGTGATAGGTGGGTCAGAAAACTGCTAGGTATATGTGGATGTACAGACTAATAGCTTAACTGCAGGCACAGGCAAAAGTGATTCTTGCATTGCTACTATTGGTATATGCAGCAGCCTGTAGTATGGAAATCAAGGTGTCGAGGTCATCATGGAACACATAAATACATGGGTTGTGTTATGGTAACTAAGGGTAAGAACATGTTCTTGTATATTTGCGTGTACACTAATGCTAGGAGCATTGTAAAAAAATTTGTACTGATTAAGTCAAAAAATGCAGATGTAGGAATAGCGGAAACATGTTGTGACTCAGGCATAAGTAATGCTGAATTTGAATATGGGGAGTACAATATATACAGGAAGGATATACAGGACAGGAGAAGTGGTTATGCTCTTAGTTAAGAAGCATATTAAATCAAAGACAGTGCATCTAGTTGACATGGGTGACAAGTGCAATGTTGAGTCAGTTTGGTGTGATACAAGCACTGGGAAAACAAAATTGAGAGTGGGCACGTGTTACAGTCCTAATGACTGATGAATATACTAAACACCTATACAGAGAAATAGTGTGCCAGTAAATCGAATCTCTCATAGTGGGGGATCTCTCATTCATACAGTCCTAATGACTGTGATGAATATACCAAACACCTATACAGAGAAATAGTGTGCTAGTAAATTGAATCTCTCATAGTGGGGAATTTTAACTTTCCAGATGTTGACTGGAATTTGTGGGTTGGTCACTCACAGACTAGTAATTCCACATTAAGAAATGTGGATTTCTTAATGTGGAATTTAATTAAAAGACATAACTACTCTCAAGAGTAAAAGGAAAGGCTTTTGCTTTCATCGGAGTGATTACGGTGTTTTCAGACAGTTTTTAAATTCGTGCTGTGGGACCAACTGTTGATGTTACCAATAGCAAATTCTAAATGGGAAATATTCATGAAAGTAATCAGACGCTACTAGGCTTTTCATACCAACAAAGAAATACTGTTCAAGGCTTAGACCTAAATGGATGTCAGATGAATTATTGAGGCATGTGGTAGAGAAGAAAAATGCATGGGATGCATATAAATTAATCAGGACACAGAACTCTATGGAAGATATAAATTAGTTGTAATCAAGTTACAGAGGAGGTTAGGCATGCTAAGGCAGATTATGAGAAGTCCCTGGCAATGAATGCAAGGAAGAACAGCAAAGACTTCAATGCTTATATTAACGGTAGATGGAAGGGGTTGAATCACATTGGGCCACGTGATGTCTATAGGTTAACTGTTGGTGACCCTGCTTAGGTTGCGGACAAATTGAATAGGTATTTTGCATCTACATTCACACATCTTTACAGAAGGTGATGCCAGAAGTTAATCAAACTATAACGAGGACCTATGGTAACTGAAAGGAAAGTGTATGAGAAATTGTTGAAGATGGACATAAAAAGGCGTGAATGGAATCTATTTAAATATATTAAGGGAGGCAGCAATGTAGATAAGCAAACCTTTTGGCCATAATTATGAGAGCATCCTTGGATTCATGGGAGGTCCGTATGCACTGGAAATGTGCAAGTGTATCCCCAAATCATAAAGGGGGAACAAAAGGCAACATGAGTAATTACAAACCTGTTCGCTTAACATCTGTTCCATGGAAAATAATGGAAATCACTGGTTAAAGAAGCAATGCAAGACCATCTGGACAGACATGCAATTATACTGCAATCACAGCATGGATTTGTTAAGGTGCAGTCTTGTGTAAGCAATCTGATAGGCTACTGTAATTCCGTGACCAAGGAGCTAAATGCAAAAAATAATTTTGATGTCATATGCAGGTAGCGCTCGGTTTGCAATAGTTTGTTTTGAAATGATTCACAATAACGATGGTTGTGAAACCAGAAGGCCAAAAATATCCAAAAACTATAAAAAAATTTCAAAAATGTGCAACTTTAAATATCAGATATGATGTAAAGAAAGCACAGTCAATCAGAGATGAGGTGGCCGCAGATAAGAGAGGAACACTCAGTTCGCTTGTTGGTATACTATTGTTGGGCCACTATTCTACAGTGTCAATTTGTGAATTTTAATTAAAAATTGTTGATTAAATTAATAAAATAAGAAGTGCCATGTCTAGTAAGAGAAGTGTGCAGTAAAGCCAAGTGAATGTGAAAATGTCACATAGATCTATCATGCTGAAAAAAAAGATGGAGGTAATTTGTAGAATGGAAGATGATCAGGCACATCTTAATGTGTGCAGAAGTATGAAATTGTCTCCATCGACTGAGAGTACCATAATGAAAAATGCAGATAAAATAAAACCGTCACTGCAACATGCTATGACAGTAAGCACTACGCAAGTGAGTTATAGCAGAAGTAAAACTTTTTTAAAAAAAATGAAGAAATTATTGTCATTGTGGGTGGATGACTTAAATAAATTTTAGAAAAAATTCCACTGGCTCAAGCTGTTATTTGATAAGGCAAAATCAATTTTTGAAGATCTTAAGAAAAAAAGAGGGTGATGGTGAGACATTTTTAGGTAGAAAGTGCTGGTTCATGCAATTTAAATCTTGAAGTAAGTGCTGCTGTGCGAAATTAAATGGCACGGTGCAAGTGCAGATAATGAATAAGCTGCAGCATTTCCTGCAGGAGGGTAATTATCCTCCTGGTCTCATTTTTAATGTTGATGAGACAGCTTTATTGGAAGAAATTGCTATCATGAACCTTCATTGCTCATGAACAGTCTGCAAAAGACAGGCTAATGCTTCTGCTGGGCACAATGTCTCTGGCACTTTAAAATTAAAACCAATGTTGGTGTACCATTCAGACACCATGTGCTCTCAAGGACCTAACAAAGCCATGTTGCCAGTCTACTGGAAATGGAACAGGAGAAGTTCTTTAGGAAATGGAGGGCTTGGGTGAACACAAATCTTCTTGGATTGGTATTCAAACTATTTTTGTCCTATTGTGCTCTGTTTTTGTCAAGAGAATGAGTTACCAACCAAGGCTCTTCTTATCTTGGACAATGTCCCTGGCATTACTGGAAACCTTGCTGAAGTTGGAACATCTCAGGATGTCATTGTTTACATACCACCAAACGCCACTTCAGTTTTGCAACCAATTGACTAGGGGATTAACAGCAACCTTTAAAGCCTATTAGCTCCACCAAACCTTCGTGGAAATGATGAGAGTTTTGGACAGGTCAGACCAAACTATCAAGGATTATTGGCACTCATTCGACATTTTGAAGGGCATTAATAACATCAATTCAGTTTGGAAGGAAGTGTCAGTGAACTGTTTGAATGGAGTGAGGTGCATTCTCCCACAATTTATGCACAACTTCACAGAATTAGGGCCAGTGTAGAACTTTGAAGATGTTAGGAGACTGGCACAAGAGATGGAATTGGATGAGGTTACAGCTGAAGATGTAACAGCTGTTGGATTGCCATGGATAGCAGCTTTCCAATGAAGACTTGGAAGAATTAGCTAAAGAAATAAGCCAAAAGAAGGAGGAGGAGAAAGAAAAAGATGAAGAGCCTCCAATAAAATCTGAGTACAAGCGATCTATAGCTCATCCTTTCAGCAATGGAAACCCTCACTGATGAGCCCTGTGAGATTGACCATGACTGGGAGCGAAGTGTGAAATTGAAAAGGAGTGTAATTTTATCCATTGGCCCTTATTCTGAGATTCTCAAAGAAAGAAAGAGGAAATCTTGACAGTCAACATTGTATGCTTTTTTCCAAAAAAGGGAAGATCCTCAACCAGGGACTTTATCTGAGAAGTAAGGTCTGCATTATGCCACTGTCAAAAAAAGATCAATGCAGGGGTCTTACAGTGACACTTCTAAAACTTTCCATCTGCTCTTCGAACATATCAAAATAAAGGTACAAAATTTAATTTTTTAAAAATTATATTTAGTTTGGCTGTATTATACTGAATTGCATTTAATTCTTTCAGAGTTTTAAATATAACAATGTCAATTTTGAGAGGGGCTTGGAACAACTCATTGACTTACATTATATAATTAGGTTCATTTTACACAGTTTTTTTTTTTTTTTTTGTGACTGTTCCATCAGGAATGGAACCCTGTTGTAAACAGATGGCTACCTGTACTTGGATTTCAGGAAGGTTTTTGGTATTGTTACACATAAAAGACTGCTGTACAAACTGGAGCAATGTGGCATTAAGGGCAAGTTACTGCTATGGATAAAGGGATGGTTAAGTGAAAGAAGAAATAGTGGTTATCAGTGGTCACTGCTCTTCATGAACTAATGTTATTAGTGGAGTTTCCCTGGGTTCAGTGCTGGGCCCATTATTGTTTTCAATATTTATCAGTGATATTGATGAATGTATATCAGGCTTTGTAAAATCTTTGTAGATCTTACAAAGATCTTACAGGTTGGCAGGGTGGTTAACAACAGTACTGCAACAAGGTCTAGGAAAATTGAATTGATGGGCTGAGAAATGGCAGTTGAAGTTTAACATTGACAAATGCTGGCATTGTATGTTACTCTGGGGGTTACTGCATATGGGTAGCAGTAACCCCAGAGTAACTTGAACTGTGTTGATACTGCACTCAAGGTAGTGGAGTATCAAAAAAGATCTGGGGTAATTGCAGTCTGACATGAAATTCTCTGAGCAGTGCAGACAGACTTTGAGCTGTCCTGGCACTGCTCAGAGAGCAGTGCCAGCACAGTTCAAAGGCTTTTGTCAGTGGTTTACAGAAATTTTGTTAACAGGAATAAGATGATTATCCCTTTGTATAAGGCCATGGTTAGAGCTGCATCTTGGGTATTATATACAAGTCTGTAGGCCTCACTTTAGGAAAGGAAGGGTAGATCTGCTGGAATGGGTGCAGAGAAAGGCAAACAGACTAAAAACATGCTCTTACCTAGAAAGACTTCAGTTCTGCAAATTGCAGCATCTCGAGACTAGGAACCCTTGAGGAGATCTGGTTGAAGTGTTTGTTTAAAATCTTTAATGGATTGAGTAAGCTGATTGTTAATGGCATTCTTCTATTAATTGAGACTACACATGTGAGGGGGTTATAAATTCAATTTGAGGAAAGATGATTGTGGATGGGTTGAACAAATTCAAGGAAGAACCAGACAAATTCTTGGAGGGAAACAGATGGGTGAACTGTTTTTTTTTTTTTTTTTTTGGCTGATGCTATATAAGCTTGCTTTCTTGCATCATTTGCTAATACTACTACTACTAGTTTTGGAATGTGAGGTGCATTATAGTAAATATCAATTTAAAGGGGGGGGGATTTTCAGTTGATTTTTAATGATCGATAGTAGCAAAGTGAATATAATATTTCTCTCGTTATGTTGCTTTCTTTTATAGGTGAACAGGATATTCCTGGCTTAACAGATAGCAACATACCTCGTCGACTTGGACCCAAGAGAGCTAGCAAGATTCGAAGGTTGTTTAATTTGTCAAGAGAAGATGATGTTCGCCAGTATGTTGTTAGACGACCACTTCCACCAAAAGAAGGTAATACTTATATATCATTGCAATTTTTTGTTATCAGGGAAAGTTTTGCTGTACCATGTCTTTTGTATGGTGTAAAGATTTTAGTTGTATCAATTAAAACATAATGCATGACAGAAGTGGATTTGATTATGCTTAAACCGACATGGTGATGTGCTAGTTTGTAATAAGATCTGCTTTGTTACAGTTGCATATATGGTTTTTTGTGTATTCCAAATAGATGTCACATTCCAAATGAATAGACTATGGTAATTCAGTTAACTGCCGGAGAGCAAGAACAATTTGAAATTCAGAATAGAATTGGGCTCTATGTGGCAAAGGTTGCTACTCAGAAATCACTACTATTAAAATGGTCAAGAAAGTTTCCAGTGCAGCAGAGGCATCCTCATTTTTTTTTTCCAAGCGTTAGAAATGTTTATCCTCGATTTCTTTAGGTGTTATTATTATTTTGTTTAACCACTGTGGTATTTTGCTATTTCAGTGAAGAGCCCAATGACAACATTAACATGGAATGCTCTGTGGAAATCGAACCATATGCACCTGAGCATTTGACTGAAGGAATTATTCTGCTTCATGATAATGCATTCTGACATATTACCATTTGATTTAGGCCTAGAGTGACTAAATATTGTTTTAATTAAAAATTAAAAAGAGCACTCAGATACCCCTTATGTAGTTTCATTTGCCACTATATGATGATATGAAAACTGCTATCAAAGAATGGTTCCTTAAACTACTAGAAGAATTTCTTAGAGCACTATATACGTTAGTGAAGTATGAGATGCATGTGTAAATGTGAAAGATAACTCAAAAAAAAAAAAAAAAAAATCCCTCTTACATAGTGATCATTGAACTACGACCACCTGCCTAATAGTGTTGGGCTAACATTCACATGGATAACAGCTGCTATTTGCCTATGCATTGACTCCACCAGATGCCTGAAAACGTTTGTGGGGATCTGCAAGGCTTTCCACCATGTAATATATGATGTTACATATCCATATGCCTCACTCCCTGTTGTGAAATATCCTGTAGGTGTTCAATTGGATTGAGGTTAGGCAGATTTGGAGGCCAGTGAAGATCGGTGTATCTTCACTGTTCCTCAAACCACTTGTGTACAGTGTGGGCCTGATGACATGGTGCATTATCATTATGGTTGATTTTCTGGAACAAGGTGTCACTATCAATGTCTTAGTATTATCATGACCCACTGAGACAATTTCTATGAGGAATTGAGGCTCAAGAGGTGTTGGAAATTGGCAAAGGAGTCACCTTGCATCAAGACAATGCAATGGTACGCACCACATTTGTGACTCAGTCAGCACTTCGTGACTGGGTTTTTAGTTCTTACAACATCCACCCTATTCATTGGAGTATTTTCAGATCTCAGCAAAGGACTTGAACTATTTTCTATTTTCAAATCTCAAAAAAAAAAAAAAAAAAAAACGGTTTTGAAAGGGCAGAAATTCGAAAGTGATGTTGCTGTGATGGATACAGTCAACAACTGGGTTGAGTCAAAATCTTCTGAATTTTATTTGAGAGGGTTATGAAAGCTTGTGGGTTGTGCCAGAAAGTGGCAACAGTTGCAAATGTGGGGAGTGTTGTAAAAAAATTCAGTTTCCACAACTTTCTGGCATTCCTTCTATGAGAAGATATAAACTTTTCAACTTTCTCTCTGATTCTTTGCATCCAGGTGTAGCAACCTTGTAGTATAGCTACTGATTGGTGAAGCACGATCTCCCTTTAACATATCCATGCTGTAAATTGCCTCATGGCTCAACTCTTATCAAGATGATCTCTCTCTCTCTCTCTCTCTCTCTCTCTCTCTCTCTCTCTCTCTCTCTCTCTCTCTCTCTCTCTCTCTCCTTTAACTGTTGATTCCATTATTTTATTTGGCACAGAGGTTAAACTTCAAGGTCTGTAGATAACCATTTCACCCTTTGAACCACCCAATTATTACAATTTGGATATATGTTTGCACATCTCCAAACTGTAAGAACTTCTGAATGTAAGGTTATATCATTATTATGGTTCAACTACTGCTTTTTCAGCATATTTTAGTATAATTGTATAGATTACATCAGCTTTGGGTGTTTTAGCTACTTTTACTTGTGACAGTTTCTACCTTTGGCATTATTCCATTCAGTATTAAACAGACTTCTGCCAGCTCCATCTAAAAATTTCATGTGTTAACATAGATGTAAAATATTTATTCAGTTTATGAGCAGTCTGCACAAAATCATCAATAGTTATGACATTCATATCTTGTGAATTAATGTTAACATATACAAATAATTTCTTGCTAGTTTTCTTTTCCACATCAGAGACTTTTCATAGGTTGCCTTTGCCTGTCTAACCCCCCCTCGTCCCTCCACTCTCCTCAGTACTCACACAATAAGTACAGACACTAGTCTGTACTTATTGTGTGACTATATTCTGACAATTTGTTCTCAGAGGATGCAGAGTAATTGGTGTAGCACCACTCTTAATTGTGGTTACTGTGCATATTTTTCTTTAAGAGCAGTAGTGTATACAGCTGCATCATAAGCTTCAAAATTTAAAAAAAGTAATTGTCATTATAAGAAAGTTTCAGTTTTGTAATGATAATAGTATTGTCGATCAAGAAAGTGAAAATTAATATCAAACATTCATACGTTGCCATTTATTTATTTTATTATTTTATTTATTTTTTTTTAAATTTAACCTACTGTTACTATGAATGCAGCATTAAAGGCTTAATGTTCACATAGAATTGATGACCAGAACAAAATGTAAGTAAGAAATATTACTACATGACTTCTTGATGCTGTGGCACAAAAATCGTTTTGTGCTTTTTGGTTGAAAATTGGCCATACTAAAATGCACATCATCCATGAGGAATTCTTAGAAGGTTCTTCATTTGGGCTTGTAGTTAGCCAGTCTCTTGCAGAGGGTTTAGTTTTTGCAGATGAGGCCATGAACACACATCTGTACCATCACAATACTCTACTACAATATGGCCTTTGATAATTTTATTTCTTTTACTTTGCTTCCCAATGTTTCAGTGAAATTTCAAAAATCATCAGAATTTAAAGAATTTTTAAAAAATCAAAAAATTTTAAATACTTTTTTAATGTAATACTGTCTTCTGCATCTGTTATGTATCGCTTGATTAAAGAATTGATGACCAGAACAAAATGTAAGTAAGAAATATTACTACATGACTTCTTGATGCTGTGGCACAAAAATCATAGATTTCATGAACTTCTGGATCAGAAACACAGATAATATGTGGCAGCACATATTGTTAGACTTATACTTAAAACAACCTTGAAAAACATATATATGTAATTGAGAAATGGTTAATTGTGAGCCTTCTTCACGTCTCCCCCCAACAGCAGGTTTAATGTTAAATATGTGGAGTGAGGGAATGTAAAAAAAAAATATAAGATACTATTATAATCAGACTTATTGAATTAATTTACTTGCATAAGTTATTTATTACAGGGAAAAAACCTAAAACAAAGGCCCCTAAGATCCAGCGTCTCGTCACTCCAGTTATGCTGCAAAGAAAACGTCACCGTCTTGCTCTCAAGCGTAAGCGTGCTCAGAAACGTAAAGATGAAGCTGCTGACTACGCTCGTCTTCTTGCCCAAAGAGCTAAGGAAGCTAAAGAAAAACGCTCTGAAGAATTACGTCGCCGCCGTTCTGCTTCTCAGCGAGAATCTACTTCATCAGCAGGCAAAGGAAGTACAAGCAAATAATCATAAACCAGTTTTATGTAAAGCTTTAACACATTGAATAAACAAAGTTGAATCGGTTTTCTTTTCTCTCTCTCCAATATTTAGCAGACAGGTCACAGAATATATGTAATTTACAGACAATACATGTCCGTTGACCTTAATTTTTGTCTTGGTGAAACTACCAAATTTCATCTTCATTTGCCAAAGAAAGGTTTAAATTTAATTGTTGAGCAGTTCTAAACAGTGGTGCCCAGATTTGTGCCTGCTGTAGGGAACAGCTTAAAAACTCTGCACATTTTAAATTAAAAAAAAATATATAAGGTCTTCCAGATTAGGGGTAGGCAACCTTACATGAGTGGTTTCCAGATTCATTCTTGTGGAGGTCTGCGGGTGTAGGAGTGAAATTGCAAAATTGAGGGTTTGTAATTTTCATTGAAATTATAGTGCAAGCATGGGTGTGCACAGAATGAGTGAGGTTGCTTTGAAATACATTTAGGGGAATTTAATGTTGAAATTAAATTGGAATGTGTGATCTGAATGAAAATGCTTTGTTAGTTTAGATATATAATGTCTTGAGTATCACTGTAATGGGTGGTTGGGAGGGAAAGTGGTCAGATTATTTCCACCCAGACTGCATGTTGAGGTTTGAGTTGGCAGATAATTCAACCAATTCATTACTCTCTTTTTTTTTTTTTTTTTTTTATCTGGCTGTGTATCAGAGCTAAGCTTAATTCCTTGCATTTAAAAAAATTTCACTCTTTGAGGTAATTTCTTTTTTACCTTAAGTTAAAAAGTAAGTGTAACAATTTAAAATATTCAGTAGTATTTCACTAAAAATAAAGTGAGAAACAAAACATGGAATTCTGATTTGTTTTGTATGGTGTGTACCAGAATTTGGTGTTCTATTAAAAATGTCCCAAACCTTTTGGTAAAGAACTGTCAGTCTGTTCCTGCTTTTTCATTAGTTGTGTGATTGACTAATGTAAACAAATTCACAGGTAGGTAAAATATTATATACAGTGAAACTTCTAACGGACACCTCTCGTTAACGGACATTTCTCTACAACGGACATTTTCAAATTCCCCAACTCACCTCCATTGGTTTTAACGTGTTTGCAGCTTCTGTCTAGCGGACATTCTCTGTAATGGACGCGGACAGGCAATCTGCACTGTTTCGTTTAGATTAGCACTTAATTTGATCTCCCCATAATGGACAGCGGGCGAGCTCACGGCCCTTTTTCTAGGAACGTTTCTTCCACATATTGCCTCAATCGTGTGTTTATTTTCTATTTCCGATTCTCTGAATTTTATCAAGGTTTACGTTGCGGTTCTAAACCCTTTTTCAAGAATTTTAAGGCACGTGTAAAACTTCTGATGAATTCGGTGTGCGCAGGGAGGGGGGGGAATATGATCGGCCTTTCGTCTTTTCAGTTTCAGTTTTGCTCAGTGTCGTGTGAAGTGCACAATGTCTTCTCGTAAACATTTAACTTTAAAAGATAAAGTTGAACTCATTAATGCGTATGATCGGCAAAAAAATAGTGTTCACAATCTCGCTGTAAAATTCAAAATCGGGAAGACGCAGGTAAGCGACATCCTAAAGAAAAAAAATGAACTGCTCAAACAATTTCGGCAACACGGAAATGATCAGGTTCAAAAATCATTCCCGAAAACTGTTGGACTTCAAATTGACAATGTTACGTATGAGTGGTTTTGTCGCGAACGTGCTAAAAAAATTCCCATTAATGGGCCTATTATTAGGGAAAAGGCTTTGGAGGTTGCGAAATCTATGGGAGTAAATGAGTTCAAAGCTTCTGTGGGATGGCTAGACAAGTTCAAAACTCGGCATAAAATTTCTTGGAAAACCGTAAGTGGTGAAGGTGGATCTGTTGATAATGGGGTTGTAACAGAGTGGACCGTCAAATTGGAAGATTTATGTCGTTATTTTGAAGCTAAGGATATTCACAACTGACGAAACGGTTGTTTTTTTAAAGCTCTTCCTAAAAAAACAATGAGTCTAAAAAACGAAAAGTGCCAGGGCGGAAAAATTTCTAAGAAACGCTTGACTGTACTATTGTGTACAAATATGCTGGGAGACTTTGCACAACCTCTTGTTATAGGAAACCCACAAAATCCTCGTTTCAAGGGCATAAAGTTGAATCTTTTGGATGTTGACTGGAAGTCTAATAAAAAAGCGTGGATGACACGAGATATCATGAGCGAATGGATTAGTCACTTTAACCAAAACATGATTCATCAAAACAGAAAAATTATTCTTTTCATGGATAATGCTGCATCTCACCCGCACATTGAATTGTCCAACATTCAAATCATTTTTCTGCCACCAAACACATCTGCAGAGTGTCAGCCCTTGGATCAAGGGATAATAAAAAATTTTAAACTTCACTACAGAAAACGTGTTTTAAGACATCTCATTGCAAACATGAACGATGTAACATGTGCGAGTGACCTTGCAAAGAAAATCAGCATCCTAGATGCGATTCAGTGGATTTCCTCTTCAGTAAACGCAATTAGAAAACACTGTCGTGAACTGTTTTGTAAAGTCTGGCTTCTCAAACGCAAAAATTGAAGTTGTGAACAGCAATGTGGAGCACCAAGAAGAACAAGAACTTCAACATCTATTGATAATGTACGATACTTCCGCTAAAAGTGACCCTGGCTACAAAGATATAGACTCGAACCTCACTGCAGAAGATGGTGCTCTAGATATCGACGACATTATCATCGATATTTTTTAAGAAGTTCCTCATGAGGATGAAGAAATGGAAGGAGGTCATTCTGTCGAAGAACATATTAACGACGAACCACCGATGAAAATAAAAGAAGCGCTCATACAAATCAATCGTTTAAAAATGTTTTTCGCCGCTGAAGAAGATACTGAAGGACTTTCGATGGTTTCTTCACTCCAAACAAATGTTGAAAACAAAATTATCAGCCGGAAGAAGGTGCAGAAGAAAATAAGTGATTACTGTATGTATTTTTCTTAAGATAAAGTCATAATATGCATAGCACAATTGTATGTATATTATTTACAAAAATATTGTGCAAAATCTGTATATATTTTAATTTAATTTTACATTAAATGTTTAACGATTTTTCTTTTTTCTCCCTCAGACTTCTTGTTAGCGGACACTTCTCTCTAACGAACACATTTTCGTTCCCCATGGCTGTCCGTTAAAGGGAAGTTTCACTGTATTCTGTTTCATCAACTCCCAAATTGTTGACAAATTTTAAGCAAATATGCATACATCATTTTATTTATTTTATTTTTTTGAGTAAATTCTTATTTTATTAAGTAAAATAAGCATTTCTTATTCAAAAATGTACTGCTATTTAAACCATTAGTAGGTAGCATTGTTACCCTACGTGGTTCTCAACTGATTGTGTTTTCTGAAAGTGCATATACAATTGAACTTGGTTATAACGAGCATTAAAAGTAAAGTAAAAAGCTTAAGGGACCGACAAATAATACGTATATACATACATATTATCTGTATTAATATGCTTGTTTAAACTCCAGTACACTTAATATTAAACACAATTTGTCTGTAATTTTAAAACCATACATTTAATACTAAACATTTCTCTGCAATTAAAAACAATACTATTTAATAATAAACAATTTCAATTAGTCTTTATTTATGAACCTTAAAATTAATGTTTGTTTTAAATATTTCATTTTGATATTTCTTAAGTTTCCGCTTAAAACTCAACACGTTAAAAGTCTCATTACTTGCCTCAGTTCCTTCAAAAAAATTGACTAATGTGTCCATTGCACCTTGAGCTTGTGAGATTTTCGGCACTGATTTTGATTCACTTTCACTAGTCATAATATCATCATCACAATCATCGTCTTTGTTGAGCACAGCATCTACAATGTCACTCTCTGTAGGAAGACCACTAGTTAATAAGTTGTCATCACTTGTACAAATTCATCGATGTTATCTGTATTTAATATCATCACAATCATCGTCTTTGTTGAGCACAGCATCTACAATGTCACTCTCTGTAGGAAGACCACTAGTTAATAAGTTGTCATCACTTGTACAAATCATCGATGTTATCTGTATTAAAACCTACAATGTTACGTAGCAACCATTCGGATAATTGTGGTTGTTTTCTTCATTTCCATCTTCATCTACAATTGAAATTTCATTTGAATTAAAAATTTTGATTTCTTGAAGCAATTCGATATGGTTGTCGAAGTAACGTTCCGCGTATCATTAATTCAATAAATTTATAGCATCTAATATCGATATCGATTAAGTTTCTTTTCTCTTTGATTGATCAGATATAGAACTAGAAATCTTATAAAATCTTTTCAAACTCTTGATTACAACTATGTCCATTATTTGTAAAATTGATATCGCATTGGGAGGCAGAAACACTAACTTAATGCTGGACAAATTTTGAATCTTGGGATGTGCAGGACAGTTATGAACTAACAATAAAATATTTTTCTTCTTTTTGAATAGCGCCTTATTCCAATCATTTACATATGGCCAAAAAATATCTGAAGTCATCCAATCTTTCTTGTTTGCAGTATATTCCACAGGAAGTTTTCTTACGTTTTTTAAATGCCAAGGTTTTAACAATTTTCCGATGACATTTTTTTTATCAGTTCCTGGCATATTTGTGCACACGAGCACCATCAAGCGAGCCTTTGATTTTTTTCCACTTTGAATTTAAATGTATTGTCAGGTGTCAAATTATAAAAAAGTCCCAATTTGTTGGCATTGTACTAGTAGTAATAGAGGCATGTGGTGCAAGAAAGCAAGCTTATGTAGCATCAGCCAAAAAAAAAAAAAAAATCACAACCATTCCCTCTAAATGTTTGTCTAGTTCCTTGAATTTATTTACACTATCAGCTTCCACAACAACAGATGGAAGTTTGTTCCAGCACCCGCTGGCTAAAGGCAAATTTCTGCACATATATTCTGCAGCTGTCTTTCCTCATTTTGAATTTATCCCCCCTCAAGTTCATAATCTGAGCAAACAGAAGGATCCCATCAGAATTCAGCGTGCTCAACCCATTCAAGGCCTTATACACCTCAATCAGATCACCGCACAGGTGCCTAGTCTCCAGCTGCTGCATTTTGCAGAACTTAAGCCCTTCTTGGTAAGAGAACCACTTCATTCCCCCTCACCAATCTTGTTGCCCTTCTCTGTAAATGCTCAAGCAACTGAACATCGTTCCTAAAATGAAGCCTCCGGACCTGTATGCGGTACTCAAGGCATTGCCTTATACAAAAGGATAATCACCTTTTCCCTGCTAGCAAAATTCCTGTATATCATTGACAATACCTCATGACCTGCTCTGGCATTGTTTGCATTGCTCAGAAAACTTCATATATGACTACACAATCACTCCTAGGTCTTTTTCTACCACCCTAAGCGTAGTACCACACAGTTGGTACATTCTTCTGGAGTTACTTCTACCCATATGCACTACATTGCATTTGTCAATGTTAAACTTCATTTGCCACTTCTCTGCCCATCGCCCAAATTTTCTAGATCCTGTTGCAGTTGCACAACTGCTGTAGATGTCTTTGTCATTGAAATATTTCCTGATTTCTGCCCAAACATGGTAAATCCATAAATCCATTCATTTGCCATTATTGGATCTGCAGATTGAGATTATCCAACAATTTTTCCATAATGATGTGTCAGTTGTTAAATTGATCAGCCAACCGTTGTTACACACAAAATCACATACGAATTGTTTCGCAAATTTTTCCACTTGAGCCTTCAAGATCAGACCATCTTTTTTTTTTTTTTTTTTTTTTTATGTGAACCACAAACGCAAGAGGTATTAGAACCTATAGTACTTAGTACCGTGCTTGGGTTGGAGGTTGAGAAGACGAAAGAAGATATTTGTTGACATTGGACTTGAACTTCTGTAGATTGTAATTTTCAGGAAATATGTATGAAGGAAGGTTGTTCCAGAAAACAGCAGTTGAATGAATAAATGAGGAAGATGAGAAGTTGGTTTTGTGGGTTTGAAGTTGGACAGTAAATGGATGTTGGCTGGTGGCGGCACGTGTTCGGACTGTTTTGAAAGAGAGAGCGGGAATTATAGAAGCCAATTCAGAAGAACAGTGCCCATGGAAGTATCTGTAGAAGAGGCATGCAGCAGCAGCAGAAACAGTGCGTCTATGAGAAAGCGAGTGGAGAGACTGTTAGAGATGAATCATTAATTAACATAACTGCCCTCTTCTGAATGGAATCAAGAAGCCTGAGAGAGGTTTTGGGGGTGCCACCCCAGATGTGGGAACAATATTCCATGGCAGGGTGGATTTGCGATTTATACAGAGTGAGCAGCTGTTTGGAAGAAAAATAACGCCGAGAGCGAAGGAGAAAACCAAGTTTTTTAGATGCAGAGGAAGCAATATTTGTAATGTGCTTGTGCCAAGAGAGATTAGAAGTCAGAGTAATCCCCAAAAGAGATATATCATTTTGCCTAGAAATCGGAGTGTCACTAATGATAAGCATAGGAGCAGAAGAATCCTTTTTGCGAGATATAAGACAAGACTGAGTTTTAGTCAGTCTTGTCTAAGGGTTGAAATCAACTAAGTTATCTTTGCCCCACTGGAGAATTACCTGAAGATCAGCATTTAAGGAATTGGTAGTAGATTTTCGAGAAGTTGAAGCTGAATGAGCAGGACAAGGTTTCTCAAAATGGACAGTTGAATGCAATGTGCTATCATCGGCAAAACTATGGATAGGATTTCCAGTCAATGGAAGGTCATTGATATACAAGAGGAAAAGAGTGGGGGAAAGAACTGAACCTTGTGGGACACCAGCATTAGTGGAGAAGTTAGAAGACAGAGCCATCTACCATCACCCCCAGTGAGCGATCAGAGAGAAAACTGGATAACGAATTACTAAAAACAGTTGGCAAACCCTAAGATGGAAGCTTGTTTAGAAGACCTTTATGCCAAACACGATCAAAAGCCTTTGAGATGTCAAGAGCAACTACTTGTGTTTCACTGAACCTTTCCATTGAATCAGTCCATAAATGGGTAACATAAGCCAGAATATCTCCAGTGGATCAACACTGACGGAATCTATACTGGTGATCGTTGATCAGACGGAAGGTTTCTAGGTAGTTTAAGAGTTGGCGGTTAATTGATTTCTCCATTACTTGCAATGGGACGATAATTGGATGGGAGGGATTTGTTACCCTTTTTAGGAACTGGCTGGATATGAGCAAATTTCCAAGCAGAAGGAAAAACACCTTTGGAATAAGAAAGTGAAAAAAGGTGGCAAAGAATAGGAGTAAGTTCAGGAGCACAGGTTTTGAGAACAAGTGGAGAAATACCATCGGGACCTGGAGCTTTCTTAGCATCAAGATTCATCAAAATCCTGATATCCTTTTGACGGAAGACCACAGGAGGCATTGAATGGAGCATGTTGGGAATGGTGGGAGGTTTTTTACCAAGATCATTAATACATGAGCTGGAAGAAAAATGGGATGCTAGCAGGTCAGCTTTATCCTTGGCTGAAGTGACAATAGAACCATCTGGTTTGGACAGAGGTGGGAGCAGAGATGGGCAAAAGTTGCGGCCAATAGCTTTGGCAAGAGACCAGAATGCTCGGCTACCATTAGGGCAAGAAGCAAGTTTTCTACTCTTAGCCTGTTCAAACTCTAGTTTGGACTGATTAATAACTGCTTTACAATTGTTGCGAGCTTTGGTGTAGGCAGAAAATGAAACAGAAGAATTAGAAACAAGCCAATTACGATATGCAACATTCTTCTCTTGGAGAGCCTTAGCACATTTATCAGAAAACCAAGGTTTAGATAAAGGACGAGATTTTAAAGTGGAGTGTGGAATAAAGGATTCCATTCCTGCAAGAATAATTTCACTGACACGATCTGAGCAAACGTTGACATCAGAAGTTTTGAAACAGTAATCCGACCAAGGAAAAGAAGAAAAGAAGTCTTGCAGGTCATCCCATTTTGCATTCTTGTAATGCCAAACAACACGAAGTTGGGAATAGCCATGAGATAAAGGCTCCATTGGAAAAGAGACAATCACCAAGTTGTGATCTGAAGTGCCTAATGGACCTCTCACTTCAACCGTGTACTTAGAAGGATTGTTTGTGAGAAAAAGATCAAGCATATTGGCTGTATGATTAGGATTGTCCTGTACTCTTGTAGGTAAATGAACAATCTGTGCTAGGTCATTAGTAATTGCAAAAGCCTCAGCATCTCAACCTGCTGGGTCGGTGTAACTAGAAAACGGAAGCCAGCTGGAGTTGTGAACATTAAAATCACCAAGGAAAATTACCTCATTGTTAGGAAAGTTTGGCTGGAGAAAGTCAAGTTGCAAAGAGAGGAAGTCAAAGAGCTCCAAGTGATTAGTGGAGTTGGGAGAACGGTAGAGACAACAGATGAATTTGACACAATGAGGTAGAGAGATTTTAAGCCAGAGAAGATCAAGGAGAGGAGATTCCAAATTGCCAAGTCTGACAGGGAATATCAGAACGGACATATGCACAAGTACCACCTTTGAGGCGAAAGGAATCATACAGCGAATAATTTGGGCATCTGAGATGAGCAGTAGATTAATCAACCGATAACTGAGATTCTGTCAGAAAAAGTACATGGGGTTTGGCAGACTGCAAGTGGAAATGGACGTCGTTGAGATTAGAATTGAGACCACGTATATTTGTGAAATGAATTAGGAAGTCCTTGGGAGGTTTAGATATTTTCGCAGATAAGCTTGCTCTATTAGTTTGACAATTCATGGTGTATTCAATAGTAAGAAAAAGTAGATGGGACATGCTGTATGAAGTAATGAAATTTTTGGATATGGCGTACATGTGGTAAGAATATACCCAGATCCTTGACATAACGTGGCCTCGACAATGCTCCCCGCATACACACTACTCGGACTCCCTCCAATCACTATCTGGCAGAGTAGAGGTAGCAAGTTTATACACTAGCTGATCCGGAAGCCTCCTAGAGAGTTACCAATAGGTTCGGTCCGGTGTACTAACTAGCGGCCGGCCTGCGAACACCGTTTTAGAGCTGTACCCTCGAAATGTAAGGAATATTGGATCTCGTCATGACGTTCATCATAACCTCAAAAGTCATCAATCATACTGCATGATGGAAGAGATAGGGAAGAGTTGACCGGAACTTAGCTCTAGAGACTAAACATGGGTTCCACCATTCCAAGCCTCCATCTGTTGAAAATCCAACACTTCTTTCTGTGGTGAATCATTGAAACAATGCTTCCTCAATGTTTGTAACCTTGCACTTTCAAAATTTTTTTCGGTTATGTTCTTTTCCATTGCCGACCGGGCTAGCCGAGTGGGTAAAGTACCTGCCCGGCAACCCAAAGGTCGCGGGTTCGATTCCCGCCTCGGGCTTGGATCAAAGTACTACAAAAACCTTGGGAGGTGCAATATGGCCACAGATGCCGATGCGCCAACAACTACCAAATCAAAAAAAAAAAAAAAAATCAATCAATCTTTTCCATTGCTGATATGTAAACATCTTTATTCTTCCACAATGTCGATACACTTGAAGAGGACAACGAAAACTTTTTACACACTTCAACATTTTTTGCACCGTGTTCTAACGCACGAATAATTTTAACTTTTTTGCGAATCCAGAGACACTTTCTTTTGTTAGTAGACATGTTTCCGAAGGAAGAGTTCGTTTCTAACCAATTTTACTTTTAAGTGATAAAGTGATCTGCATACAATGTTCTTAGAAGTCCCAAAACAAATTTATGGTTCAGTGAATACAAGACAATCTGTAAACAGGGTAATGCAAGAAGCAGAATGCCACTGCACTACATCTGTAACCAAAATGACAAGGTCATAAACTGCCTCTAATCTGTGATCCGGGTGATCATAAAGTTAAGTTGCCCTTTTCATTTTCGTCTATTCATTGAATTCTGTTTTTTTGACCACCCAAGCAATTAAGAATGTTTGCATTGTTACCAAAATTTGTTCGGTATATCCGTGTAATACGCTCGTTATAACAGTGAGCAATTGTATGGGAATACACATAAATTAAAATCGTGGCTTTTTGCTAGTTATTTCTGTGCTTGTTATAACCAAGTTTGACCGTGTATATATATATATATATGACATTGATTCGAAAGTTTAATTCCCTGCCAATTCTTAGAAATCAGAAAACAAATCAGCCTTCTAACTGGACTTTCTTGAACAATTTTTTAAATATTTTTTCCAAAGTAATGTGTCAAATCATTTTAACCCCCCCCCCTCCACATTTTGTTCATTTATATATTGGCTGTTAAATTTGTGCCTAAAAGGATCTTTCTGCCAACTGCAACTTATGAAAAAAAAAAATCCTAGTGAAAGCTTTGTAGTATTTCAATAACAAAAACCTAAATATTAAAATATTACATCCGTGAACATTAGTGTTACTGCATACAGTTATCAGCTACTGTCTTGATTTTCCTAAGAGCTTTTATTTCAGCTTCAATTTCTTTACTTTGTATCATATATGGGAAGTGGGACTTTGGAAATAATTTTTTTTTTGATAAGATTTCTGTAACTAGACATATTAGTCCTTAGTATCCATGTCATAATAGAGTAAAATTGTGAAGTATGCCATTTACGTAGGCCAGCATATAGCAATGTGTACATCTGATGAAGCAACTTCATTTTTCCTATCAAAATGATGAATATTGGCACAGCATACAGTAATTTTATTTAGCTACTGGGAGTTAAAAGAAATTTAGCATAAAAGCATAGATGCCTCTCAAAACAATGCAAAATAGGTGCTTTTTCACTGTTGTCTTGATTAGGAAGGTAGCAGGTAAACTTCTCTTTTTTTTTTCAGCGATCTGCAACACAAATGGTATAGAAAGCTATTGTAATTCTTGAATACTTTGTGTGGAATTAGCCTCTAACATTTTAAACTGCAGAAAACATGGGATGATTATGCTACTGTCTAATACAAGATATAGCATGCATCCAGAATTTTATTCAGGCATGATAGGATAGTATTCTGTATCAGTCAACCGTAACCCGGAGAGATTGTGCATGGGTTAAAATTTTTCTTGTGGCTTCCATTTTAAGAGAATGGACTGCTTTGTGAAACATGAGATAACATTTGAATATAAATTCAAGTGTTATCTCATGAAAACAAATCAGCCTTCTAACTGGACAAGAACATTTCTGCATACTATCAAGGCAGATTTACATGTTTTTGAAAATGACTTGTGTTGTTACATCAACAAAAGTTAAAATCAGAAATAGAATTTGCCCCAAAAGGAATGCAGGCAACCCCTGTATAACACGGTTGGAGAATTACGGGAAATTTCACAACATGGTATTTTTGTGTTGAAAAGCCCTGCTATTTAGATGTAATTTTCAACATTTCCATTCCTTTTTGTGAATCCCCGCTGTTGACTCTTTAGTCGTTATCACCTTTGTGATATTTTTCTAAAGCACATTCCTGGAGTTCACTACCATAAAACAATTTGCAGTTTCCAGTTTATTGGTCTTTTCTGTTAGTGTAAACTCTATCTTGCATTTGCTATAGTACTGATAGCTGGAATTCTGTGGGTTTCCCCTTCCATGAAATATTCAGTCATAAAAAACAAATTTTTGGAAACTCATTACTCCGTATCTCACTTGTGCATGCCATGTTCTTTGTTATTAATTGCTTATCATTTTTACTGTTTTAAATTTTATAACCAAAAAAAAAGTCAGTGAATCAATTAGAAAGACTTAACTGGTGGTGCAATCATGTTTGGTGACTCCATTTACCAACAGGTGCATGGCACAGCCATGGGTTTCCCAGTTAGTTCAGTCATGGCAAACATCACAATGGAAGAATTGGAGGGTCGTGCATTTACGAGTATACCAGATTCCATTACCATTTGGTGTCGCTATGTGGATGACGTGTTTGTAGTAATTCCCAGAGATTCGGGCAACTGACTCAGACCACCTTAACTCTGTCACCTTTCATAAAATTCACTATCGAACTAGTCGGGCAATACCCTACCATACTCGGACACCCTGGTCTGACATGAGGGGACATGCCTGATGACGTATGTTCCCATACTTTACAACCACAGACAGTTGTTGCATCACGCAGTTCACTGTGCATGACTTGCAATTGCAGGCTCTTGAGTTCTGTTCCCAAAACTTTCAATCCAACAGTTAACTGATGAAGGGCAACATAAAGCCCGAAAGCTTTTTGTATTACTGGTTACCATATCTAACATTCTGTTTTTACTGTTTCTATTTGACATTAAACCTAGTCCCAAAGGTCGTGGGTTCGAATCCCGCCTCGGGCTTGGATCAAAGTACTGCAAAAACCTTGTGAGGTACATTATGGCCACAGAAGCTGATGAGCCAACTACCAAAAAAAAAAAAAAAAAAAAAAAAATTAAACCTAGTTTAACTACAACTCATTTTATTTTACTTTCCATTCCACTCTGTGCTACCTAATAGAGAATATACAGAGTGATCACTGAATTATGACCTCCTATGAAAACAATGCGACTGGTTGACCACGTGAGGTGCGGAGTTAGTCGACCAATGTGTATCTACACCGATATATAGTTAATTACCTAAACCCATAAGAAATTATGCCTTGTGCATTTCATCTTCTAATACATTATTTATACACCATTTGGCATCTCTTGTCTCTCTGTGATGTTGGTCCACGTGCAGCCAAAACATCTTGTACCCAGTGAGGCATGGATGCTACAAGATTTCTAAATGTGTCTTGTGGTACCTGGTTCCAACATGTAACCAGCAAATCCTTTAACTCCTGTAAGGTCTGTGGTTGAGACGCTGCAGATCGGAGTTGTTACTGTTTCAACACAAACCACAGATGCCCGATGGGATTGATGTCTGGGGAATTAGAGGCCAGGGCAATACCTGGAAGTCTTCATGTTCCACGATCCAGTCTTGAACAATCCGGTTGGTGTGGCATGGCACATTATCCTGCTGAAAGACGGCACCACCTGAGAAGACCGTTGCCACGAAAGGGTCTACCTGGTCAGCAGTGATGTTTAGGTAGTGGTAGATGTTAAGAGTGCCCGGCACATGGATGACTGGATCCAGAGTATCCCAGCAGAACATCGCCCAAAGCATGCTGCCACCGGATTGTTTTAATCCCACGGTGCATCTAGGCACCATCACTTCCCCAGATAAACAAGGGACATGTGCCCGGCCGTCCACATGGTGCAACAGGAAACACGATTCATTGGACCAGATGACCTTCCAATCACTCAAGGTCCAGCTGCGATGCTCACATGCCCATTATAGGTGCTGTTGCCAGTGAACCGTGGTTAGCATGGGCACTCGGCACAGCCCCTTTTTCAGTAGCGTTCAATGTACTGTGTGTGTTGTGACACATTACTCCAGTCGCCCTTCTATTTCCACGTACCATTCAGGAGAGCTGTCGAGCATCAATGAGCTGTGGTCGTCCAACACCTCAGCGGCGGTTCGTGGGTTTCCCTCCTCGGATCCCTTTTGGTAGGTACTAACAATGGCTGACCATGAGCACTCCACCAGCTGTGCCATTTCAGATATGCTCTGACCCACTCGTCTGGCCATTACAATTTGGCCTTTGTCAAACTCGCTTAAGTCCGCTGCCTTTCCCATCTGAAGAACAACACTGATTAACGGAGCTCAGTATCAGGTGTTTTTTATGCCATGTCCTGACCCGCACACACACATAGTTCACCTGCAGTTGCTTCGATTTGCATAACAACTCGCTGGTCATGATGTTTTGGCTCATCAGTGTATAAGGTATTGTTTGAGGCATTGGAAGGGTATACACTCTCATTAGTATCCCGTTTTGTGGAGGTGTAAGCACGGCTCCATATGTTCAGTTGACACCAAGAAAAAAAAGTGTAGCTATTGCTCTGTCTCAGGAAGGGCTTTCTACGCATGCTATAGCTGATAAAATAGGCTGTCAACAGTATCCCGGGTGCTGAAATTAAAGCGTGAAACCGGTGATGTGAAGAGATGAACTGGATCAGGCATTGCCTTCCCAAGGTCAATATTTGAACTGGCTATGCTAGCGCTCCTGATCAAAACTGGACTTGAAATGGCCTCTGGTGTTGAAACAAGTGCATGAACTATCCAACAACCATTTGTTGACCCAACAAATGAGGAAGAAGCAACTTGCTTGTGCTAAAATGCATGTTTCATGGGACAAAAGAGCAATGATGGTGTCCCATCATTGCTCTTTCATTGCATCAGAAAAGATGGGACACCATCTTTTCTGACGAATCGAAATCAACCTGCATGGCTTGGATGGGAAGTGATATATCAGAAGACAAAAATCTGATGCATACCATCCTGACTGCATAACATTGACTGTAAAGTTCCTCGCCGGTCAGATGGTCTGGGGATGTATATCAAGCAAAGCGGTGATGCAAATTAAGTTTATTAATGGAACGGTGCATTCACCGTTCCATTAATAAACTTAATTCACCCCAAGAGTGCCTGAAACCCTTTATTAGGGATTACCACACAGACTTCCAAAACTGCATTTTTCAACAGGGCTCAGCACCTTTCCACAAGCAAAATTGGTAGGTTTTATGCTATTTAGATTTAATGATAAGGTTGTGTTCTTGTCTCACAAGGGGCACCTCCGTAGCCAGGCAGGCAGGAGCAGTGCGTAGCACACGCTTCTTGATTAGACCAGAGTTCAAGCCCGTGCCCACCAAATACGGAGGATGCGGAAAGGTCAGGGAATGACCACCGCATATCCCCGGAGCAATATGGCCTTAGTTGCTAATGCTCCTAAAAACCAAATAACAAACAAACAAATAACTTGTCTCACAGGGCTTAAAATATACTTACACCAATGTTTTCCCTCAAGGTTCAGTCATATCTCAGAAACTTGCAATACAGTGTTGGACTGGCCCGGCAACAGTACTGATTTGAACCCTATTGAAATTTGCTGGTACATAATGTCTAAAATTGCTCAGAAGCCAACAAGTAAGATTCAGCTGCAGGAGAGCATTGTAAGGGTGTGGTACCACAAAATTGGGCAACTGTATATCCAGAAATTGATTAACTTGATGCTAGAAGATTATTTCAAGCTGCAATTAGTCTTGCAATAAAAACAAAAGAAGTCCTCAACAAAATATTGAGGACTTCTTTTGCTGATTTACAGCACATACTACTATTACATTAACTAGTCATTTCAGTTTATACATGTAAATGCAATAAAATGTATGTTTTGGTTGTCATTTGCATGATTTCTCGTATTTCCATTAATTACACATTTTACCCTTTGGGTAGATATTTGTGACAATTAGGTATATCATGTGGAGACTTTTTATTGGATTTCATTCACAGAGATATATATTTTATCTAATAAATGCATTTCAAACATTTCTGCTACCCATAATGCAGCTCAAAACACATTATTTGCAAAATTCACAAGCGATGCAATTTTTTTTCAACCCGTATATATTTCATTGATCTAGTATGAATGCAGTTGCTTCTGTGCATATTCTTAGCTTGTGGTTGGCAGATAGGTTAATATTAATCCAAATCTCAAGGTGGCTGAAGACTGGCTAATTACTGCATATATTTTATTCAGAGGATTATGCTTTGCCATAGGCCCTGTAAGCTCAGGTTCATGTTTTTTTTTTAAATATATAATAATAGCACAGTTGACAGAAATCTGAAGCCAGAATGGAGAAAACGTGATCTACCAGACTTTGAAAAAGGTTTTATAGTGGGTAGATGTTTAGCAGGAGCCATGATTTAACAAACAAAAGCCAATCCATTTCTCAAAAGCATCTGTCTGAAAGGTTTTTTTTTTAATGAATGGAAAGCAAGCAGTTCTTCTACATAGTGGCGTAGTGTTTTGTGGAAGGTGCCACCGGTGGTTTCCCACATCTGCACCATGCTACTTTGTGAAGAATTTACAGAATCTCTGTAAAAGCCAGAAAAAGTGTGGTGTCCGGTTTGTGACAGTTGTGCTGTGGTCTGTTGTTCTGTCTCTGGCTGCTTAGCCGCAAGGCCCCTAAGGGAACCCCACGTTGCCCACCACCACCACTGGGAGGTGAGCCAGGCTGCCCATTGTACTCTGGCTGGCCTCCGCCAGGGTTGCCTGAGCTTCCTGACGGAGACCAAAAAAAAAAAAATAATAAAATAAAATAAAAAGAATAAAAAAAAAAAAAAATAATAAAATAAAATAAAAAGAATAAAAATAAAAAAAATAATAAATAAATAAAATAAAATAAAAAATAAATAAATAAAAATAATAAAATAAAATAAAAAAAAAATAGATAAAAAAGTAATAGATAAAAAAAAAGAGAGAGAGAGAGGGGCATAGAAAAAGAGAGGATTTGAGGGGGAATTAATTTGGGTGGGTTGACGGGGGAGAATAAATCCACCCTTATTTAGGCGAAGTATAGGAAAGAGTGTGGGTTTAAAAATCACAGGGGACAGGTAACCCTGTGTAATTGCCAATGGCATAGCACCTGTAGATCCCGCACTGAGGTCAGTGCCAGCAGTATATCCCATCCATTTCGGGTTTGCGATGACTTTTAAATCCCGCACTCCAAGGAGTGCCAGCATTCTGCACCTTGGATGGTGCCTGCAATAGATCCTACCCTATTAGGGTTTGCATGATTATGTCTGCGTTTTTCCTGGGGAATGGAGAGTTATCCCACGCCGGTCCAGTTTAGTTCTTGGGCTCTGAGTTCTGCAATCTTAGCTCGCCTAAGTGCAAATGTTTCTTGCGCGTAGGTGGTTAATGCCTTATAGGTATCTTCCTCTAGTAGTAGAGTGGATTCTTGATTGAGAGGGTTTTTCTGTATTGTGGCGAGGAATTCTACATCTCAAAGGCAGAAAAACAATACTTCAAGAGTAAATTCATTTAAGGAGGAATACAGAAGAATAGGACAACCAGTGTGCAATAACAGCCAAATTCAACCAAGCCAAGGACCTGTACCGTGCACAGGGAATTTAAGAAGGAAGTTGTGTGTGTTGGCAATAGTCTGGAATTGTTTCAGAGAAAAAAAAATCCATTTGTAGTGGTGTTGAGAATATCATGATTGGACAGTGGAACAAAGTCATGGTCAGATGAATATGATAATCGCTGCCTACTATCAGTTTTGCACGGATGTTAGGCAGAGAGTGTGATGAGAACTTTATGAAGCACTAGCCTTCCTGTTTGTATATTAAGACAATCCAAGCATCTATCACAATATGGGGAATGTTTTGTTGGCACATACTGGTGAAATCGAATGACATCCAGGGAGTACAGTAGACTGTTGAAATAACGGCACATTGCAATCAGATGTAATACATTACTGTATTTGTTTATGTTCGCCATTTTCAAAATGAATTCTGTACTGATATCACAGATTGTACTGCTGTTTTACATTTATTTTAAATTAAAAACCCTTTACTAAAATTAATAAACCTCATACAGAAAAAGTGAATAACATTAAAACTTAGTGACAAACTTGATATAATCTGAAGTATTACATTAGGATCACCCGGAAAGTTAATTCATATACCCACCATGTGTATTGTATCTTTAAATTGAGTGTATTCTCTGGTCAATTTGCCTGTTTTGCTGGATGAAAAGCCCCAGTTTCTGGGCTAAAACCTTGCTATCTACGCCTGAAACTCACTAACTCAGCCACAGAGTGAAAAAAGTCCATTAAAGTTCCTTGCATCATCGACGGGATTCGAACCCGGGCCTTTTCCACCCAGCGTGGAGAGAATGATGATAATGACACCACTGGATTGTCAACATGTTTTTTTAGGTGCAGTTAATAAAATTACATTCTTAATCTCTATTTCTTACTTGGCCTCATTATTTCTGCATTAAATACATTAAAAATAAGTTTTTAAAAACTTAAAAATTGAAATAATGGCACCTTGAATCACCAAAGGTGCCATTATTCTGAAAGTCTACTGTACTTAAATTTTTGTATAAATTTCTGTGATGGCCACTTTATAGATGACAGTGCAACAGCATGTCATGCAAGAATGGTTTGGAGAACATGACAGATTTCCACCATCTTCCCTGGTCCCCACATTCACCTGATCTTAATCCTATTGAGAATGTGTGGGATATGCTGGAGAGCTATTCAGCAATGAAGTCCTCTTCCTTCAACTTTATTGCAGTTAAGTGATATTTCGTTGAAAGAATGGTTACAATTAGACAAAAATGCAATAAATTAGAGAATCCATTCCACACTACACACTTGCTGTTTTTCGAAACAAAGGCGGCCTGATTCGATACTGAATAAAGGTTTTTTAAATTTCTTGGCTGGCGTGTATCTCAAGTAAAAGGACTCTCCAATAAAAGAAATACAGATCACTTTGCATCAATACCCCTCCTGCAAGTTAGCTGTGAGCAAACTTGCAGGATTGTATTTTCAGTCAAATGTGGATGACACACTTTTTTTTTTTTTTGGTGGTTGTTGGTGCATAGGCTTCTGTGGCCATAATGCACCTCCCAAGGTTTTTGCAGTACTTTGATCCAAGCCCGAGGCGGGAATCGAACCCGCGACCTTTGGGTTGCCAGGCAGGCACTTTACCCACCCGACTAGCCCGGTCAGCTGACACTCTACTGAGGCGTGTCAGCAATGTTAATGTGAAACTTACATGCATCTGGATTTTTTTTGGGGGGGGGGGGGTTTGGTGTATTTCAGTTTATTACATTTTATTAAAATGCTTGTAAATTCCATTGGAATTTTAAAAATTGGTAAATCAAAGTAGTAGTAAAAGGAGGCTGCAGCACTAGCATGCTCCCTACTTGTTGCCAGTCTACACAATTACACTATTATTCCAATATATATAAATACAGGGCATCCCAAAAAGGCGTAACCAATTTTAAATATAATTTTAATGATAGAAACACAAAACTGTGCTAAATGTGAGAAAAACAGATCAAGTTTTTACTGATATTCAACATGTGCACCACTTGTCACACGAACAAAAAGGTGTAACCAATTTTAAATGAGCAATACAAACAATAGGAAACTAATAATCCGTTCTTTTCTTTTGCAGATTGTGACGGTTGTCATGAAGTTTAAGATAGGGAGGTAACAAATGGATCCCATGACCAAAGCACAGGTGGTAGGGGAGTGGTTTATTGAAACCCGGTCTGAAATGCAGGTTCAGTGTTATTTCAGGAATAAATACGGTCTCTTGATGACAAGTTTCCCGGCCGTTGGATTGGGTAATGGTCCCATTGTGTGGCCACCACATTCACCAGATTTATCCCCTTGTGATTTCTTCTTAAGGGGATTCATCAAAGACAGTCTACAAGACCCCTGTTGCAGACTTGAAGCACTTAAGCATGGCATCCTTGAAAAAACAAGGGATGAACTTTATTACTGATTAGATATTGTTCGTGTGACAAGTGGTGCACACGTTAAATGTCAATAAAAACTTCAACTGTTTTCCTCACACTTAGCACAAGTTTTGTGTTTCTATCATTAAAATTACATTTGTTACAAACATTTAAAATTGGTTACACCTTTTTGGGACACCCTGTATATCCTATCTCCTTTGTCAAAATTTAATCATGATACCTCCCTTTTCCAATCTCTTAAGAGAAGAAACACAATGAACATACCAGCAATTAGAAAGAACTACAAAATTTGCTTCTGAATGAGAAAAACTGATTTGCTGTCAATCAGAATTAGTAAGAACCAAATGGAAGGGCATATGTTAAGCAGAAGCAACATGCTGTGGACATTTGGCACTAGCATAGAACAGAGAAAAGCACCTAAACATCAATAATTGAATTTGATTCCAAATCAAATCCAGTTATTGATTCTGATTTCTGTCCTCTGTGACTGCTCAGTCAGTATGACGTATATTGCCGTTCATCTCTCGTTTGGGGGGGGGTGCTAGGTTTAATTCTTATCAGTGACTGGCGGAATTTTTGAAATCCTCTTCAATCAAGGCTGTCATCAGCTAATCTCAGGCAGGAGATGATTTCAATTTACCCTATGAAAAACTGAGCTGTGCACCATATATGATAGGATCTCAAAAAGGACTTGTTGCTTTAATTAAGAAAGAATTGGAGAGCTGTCTACTGGAATCTGATATGTTAAATAGTGTGAATTCACCAACAAAATTTATGTGCCCATTCTCTAAGAATGACCAATGTGATGAAAGTGGTAACAAAATGCATCAACTTCATAAAAAGTAAGGGATTGAACAACAGAGAATTTAAAGCAATGTTAAAAGACCTTGAAGAGGAATACAGTGATGTGTTGTACCATTGTGAGGTTTGCTGGCCAATCAAAGGTTGCATGCTCAAGCACTTCTATGAGCTGAAAGATGAAGTGAAACCTTTCATGGATAATAAAGGCTCTCCCATTATGGAATTACAGGGCCAAAAGTGGTTATGTGATTTGGTGTTTTTGGTCAATATCACTAGCCACTTTAAATAATCTAAATTTGAAATTACAAGGGCCAGATCAACTTATTACCTCTCCTTGTCAATATCAGGAGCTTTGAATCATGCTGCAATTGTTCATAACTCAAATGAAAAAACACTGCATGTTACATTTTCAGCACTGAAACCAGAGTGTTCCAATCTTTTGCATCAATTTCAAAAGAGGTTTCAGGATTTACAAAACCCATGGACTCAAACTAACAATGTGTGAAACTCCTTTTGACATGATGTCAGATGAAGCTCCTGATTCCTTGCAACTACAGTTAATTCATTTACAATCGGATAATACTTTGAAATTGAAATTTATTGTATCTATGTAAATACCTTCATCAGGACATTGCTGGATGAAGCAGGACTGAAATTTTGAGGAACTAAAACAAACAGCACAGGAGAGACAAAGGTGGAGACAGCTCAGAGGAACTGACCAGTCACAAGACAATTACTGATGATATTGAAAAATATCCAATTTTGAGGAATCATGCATTGAAAATTGCATCACTATTTTCTACCACTTACCAATGTGAACAGTTTTTCTCGACATTAAATTTAGCCAAGAACCACTTGCATGCTAGACTTATGGATGATAATCTTGCAAACCAACTAAGAATTTCTGCATCATCAGTGCCATCTAACATCTGAGCTTTCCAAAGTAAAGCAGGCCCAACCTTCTCATTAAGGTAACAAGTTTCATTAAAATTAAAACATAACTATGGTGTCTTTGTTTCAGTATTTAAAGCATTATAACTGTGTGGTTCATTAAGATTGTCCCTTAACAAATTTATGTTGTGACCACAGTATAATTGCATTCCTGTCTAGATGGTCTTGCTTTACTTCTTTAACCAGTGACTCCATTATTTTCCCCAGAACAGTCAAGCTAACAGGTCTGTGATTACTCATGTGACCTTTTGATCCCCTTTGTGAATTGGGGATGCATTCACACACTTCCAGTCCATAGGGAACTCTTCTGAATCCAAAGATACTCTCCATTATGGCTAAGGATTTGCTTACCTCTTTTGCTGCCTCCTCTAATTTACTTGTTACTTGGTTTTTAGGAGCATTAGCAACTAAGGCCATATTGCTCCGAGGATATGCGGTGGTCATTCCCTGACCTTTCCGCATCCTCCGTATTTGGTGATCATGGGCTCGAACCCCGGTCTAATCAAGAAGCGTGTGCTACGCACTGCCGCTCCTGCCTACAGAGGCACCGCCTCCTCTAATATATTCAGCTTTTATTCATTTATTAAGAAATTGTTCTTAATTTTGACACATGCTAAACTATTTTTTTTTTTAATTATAAAGTAGTAAATTATATCATACCATTTGAAGTTTGAATGCAAAAAAAAAAATTCACTGTATTTCATACTAGAAAAAAGAAAGTGCCTCCAATTTTACACAATGTTAAATTTAGAATGTTTGATTTCATAATCAGATAGTAAACCTGATTTTAGACAGAAAATTTCAGTTGTATTGCTTTTATGTAAATGGATTGTTTTTCAACTCTGACCACACCACTGATTTGAAAAGTTTGTATCCAGCAATTTATGGACATGAACAGATCCTTTAGAGGGTATGCCTTTTTATGGTAGAGGGACTGATGACCCAGTTGTCTTCAAAGATTCATGATAAAAAGAGTTTTCTAATAAAGAGAAAAATACACTGTGCTCATTCTGCTTCACTGAAAGCCACCATTTTGTTGTTTACATTACATGTAAACTATCTACTGGCAAAACTGCTGGCTGTAACCTTCAATCTTTATGTGGGATATTTTACTAAATTCAACATAACCAATTTATAAGGCTAAGCCTCACATGGTTTTGAAGCTATTTTTACATACTCTGTATTTACTAGTAGGGCTGTACTTGTAAATAATCTTATTAACTGAGTGTTACTCAGTTTTGTATGAAATTTGAAATACAGTGTAATAACATTGGTCTAATACTCTTATAAAACTCAAATTTTACATGGGGAGAAAGAAACATAAGTGTCTTGATTAAAGAGTGTGGCCTGCAGGCCACATCCAGACCTCCATCCTTGACTAAAGCAACAAGTTCCATAGACTAAGGGTACAGGCAGTATTCCCTAACAGTAATTCCAAATGGCGTACTGAGAGCAAAAGTTAGTACAACCATTTCAACTGATCACAAATTCCTAGAATTATTTTATAATAAATCAATTGTACTTTATATAATTTAAAACGCTGACGTACACTTCTCCTCAGAGCAATTTATGCAATGTCAGTATTTATATATAATTAGATACATGCAGAAATTTATCTGCTGTACTTTATACTAACATTTTGCTGAACATAAAAAAACAATTATTACTAATACTCCTTTTTTTGTTATGCACTGAAAGCCACAGTTACATTCCTTTAAAATATGCAACATTGTATAATACAATTTATATAAATGAAATCAAAAGACTTAATGCCATTTCAGTAAGGAAGCATTTGGGACATATATATTCATATATTGGTATAGAACTTTTATTTTTCTTACAAACTTTTGGAAACTAGAATTAGAGACAATATTTGACAGGATTGTTGAGATCTTCTTTACAGTTCCATTTATACAAAATATACTGTCTCAGGAAAGCAGCAAAATATTTGGGATACTTAAATTCACTTACAAAAATCTTGGCTTCCTCCTTTAAGCAACATAATAATACAATAGTTTCAAGACATTTTACTTCTGATAGGAGGATGGTCTTATTCATGAAAATGTTAAAAATCATTACAAAAAAGTGATAATTTCATAAAGTTACAAACTGCACAAGTCCTTAAGAAAAAAGTTCAAGTAAACAAAACAAAATTATTTTCTTCCCTGCCCCACACATATATGTACATACACTGGAAAATAGCAAGTTCTGTTCACTGCATGCATTAAAAAAGAGGGTCAATGGAAAGGTTGGAGGAAAAGGCAATTTTTCCTGAGTTTCTTTTTTTCGTTTCCCCCCCCCCCTATAAGTTCAGAGATGTCAGCAAATATGTGCAACTGTCAATTATTAAATAAGTTCATGTTATTAGTTCTTAATCCTAAATACAGTTTCAAGCTGTTGACTTTCTTTTAATACCAGCCAACTAGACCTAAAAACTGCAAGAATCCTGTTGAAAGATGTCTCATCATATACAGCACATGCAGTGTTGGTGCGATCAAAAGGTTCTGAAAAAACAAAAATAATACATGATAAAAAAAAAAAAAGTTGAAATTGTTTATCAGTTTGAATGTGCATACACATTCAAACATTAAAGCATAGTATATATTAAGGTTCATAATATGGTATGATAAAAGTAACAAATTTAAATTATCTTAAATTAAAGATAGAATTAGTAAAAATCTCAGGCCAGACATTTAATATTTTTAATTTCACACAGATGGAAAACAATGTCCCCCCCCCCCAAGCTAAGACTATCTGATGATTACATATCACAAGGCTTGGAAAGATGAGGTTTCTCCCTAAACCACTCTGATCATCATTAACACATTACTATCTGTTAACCATAATAAAGCAGCTAAAGAACAACCAAACAAAAATTATCTTCATGCTAACAGTTTAAATATGTTACTTTAGCTCAGTGGTTTTCGAACTATTTTTAATAACAGCACCCCTAAGTAAGTTATTTTGTTTTGTGGCACTTCTACTCAATTTTCTACCTGTTAGATCCAATTCTCTCTCTGGATATATATACAGGGTGATTCACTACCAGTGTGACAAACTTGCAGGAGGTATAGTGGGCACAAAGACAAATTGGAATCACGTAGCATTGCAGGGTCCAAAATGCCTTCGTCATGCAGTAGAGGATGTTGAACGGGAGGTCGCGTGAACAGCGATCCCGCTGGAAGTCAGCATTTGCAAACCATTTCTGTTGAAGAAACCAAGTAGCAAAAGTCCGCTGGAGTGGATAATCCACAGGCTCCAATGATTGGACGCGTTGCAGATGGTATGAACTCATTTGGTTTGTTGACAGTATCCTCCATACAGTGGATTGGGAAATACCCAATCGTTGGCCTATCGCTCGAGTACTCTTATTGCCTTCTGCAAGACGTAGGACATTCTCCTCATTGTCTGGCATCCTCGTCGTTCGCTCTCGATTCATAGTACCTCTCGCGAAACAACCAGTCTCACGTAACCTTCTGTGCACACGTGCGAAAATTGTATGATGAGGAGCACGCCTGTGCAGGAAACGTTCCTGGTACAGAGCGCCGTGCACGTTACAGTCCGCAGCTCCATACGCAAGGTGCATGTCGGCCAGTTCAACGTTTGAATACTCGTCCATCTTACTGCCTCAGGAACCGGTTTGCAAATGCTGACTTCCAGCGGGATCGCTGTTCACGCGGGGCGCAATTACGTCACTACAAATGCAATTAATTATTGACAACTGCTTCCATAACATTCACCAACCTCGTGCACATGATTCACTGTCTAACATTTGATGTTCCATTGTAACATTTTTTGTATATTAATGAATATTGTAATTTGTAAATATTGTAGTTTAGTATTTTGTAAATATTTTAAATATTTGTATAGTTTGGAAATATTTCAGTTAAATATTTTAGTCCTGCTCTTTCGGATGCAACAATATTCCTCATGTATTATGGAACCCGAAGCAAAAGGCCTTTTCCTAAGTGACCTATGTAAACACTGGTAAATAATTACAGAGTGATATTGGCTGAAGTCCAGTATAGTATACATCGCTAGGTACTTTGATGAAAGCTAGAAAGACGGCAATAATTGACAGGTGAAGGCACCTCCATTTTCTGATTGTTTTGTGTCGTCTAGGAGGGGGCTTAGCTTAGGTAGGGTGTTATCCCTTCATCCTGCTGTTTTAAAATGGGAAAAAGAGTGCCCGACTCTAGGCATATCAACCTAGGAGGACAGTGGCATCTGCCAGTCATTGCTTTGTTTCTGTCTGTTTGTCGAAATATGGGAGGTCACAACTTGTCAATCGCTGCTTTCCCACTGTTTTGCTTGCCGTCATGTTGGAGGGTGTACACCGTTCTGGAATTTTACTGTGATATTTATTCAATCTTAAGAATGCCGTACACTACAAATGCATAGGTAAATAATTACACAGGTTATTTCCTGATTAGATATCAACCGGTGCGTTTCAACAGGTGTATCTTTTATGTAGAAAAGATTTGACTTACTCCGTATAACTATATTTTACATAGAAAAACGTACATGGGATGGGCGAATAGGAGCGAAGCCCCTCTAGTTGTATATTAATGAAAATTGTATATTTGTAAATACTGTAGTTTAGTATTTTGTAAATATTTTAAAATATTTGTATAGTTTGTAAATATTTCAGTTAAATATTTTAGTCCTGCTCTTTTGGATGCAGTAATATTCCTCGTGCATTATGGAACCAAAAGCAAAAAGCCTTTTCCTAAGTGACGTATGTAAATGCAGATAAATAATTACATAGTGATATTGGCTGAGTACAGTATACACCAGCTGCTACTTCGATGAAAGCAAGGAAGTCAGCGATAATTGACAGATGAAGGCACCTCCCTTTTCTGATTGTTTTGTGTCGTTGAAGAGGGGAGGCTTAGCTTAGGTAGGGTGTTTATCCCTCCATTCTGCTGTTTTAAAATGGGAAAAAGAATGCTCGACTTAAAAACAGTGGCAAATGTGGGGAAAAACTCCCTAGGCATATCAACCTAGGAGGACTGGGCGGGGAAAAGCAGCGGCATCTGCCAATCATTGTTTTGTTCCTGTCCATTTGTCGAAACGGGAGTCAACTTGTCAATCGCTGCTTTCTCACTGTTTTGCTTGTCACCACGTTGGAGGACATACACCGTTCTGGAGTTTCACCGTGATATTTATTCGACTTTGAGAATTCCATGCACTATAATTGCACAGGTTAATAATTACATAGGTCATTTCCTGACTAGATATCAACCAGTGCGTTTTGACAGGTGTTTCTTTTATGTAGAAAAAATTTGACTTACTCTGCATACCTCTACATTTTATGTAGAAAAGCATGCGCAGGGATGGGCGAGCAGATACAGTAAAATCTGAGTAATTCAACTTTCAAAGGACCAGAAATATATTAATTTCAGTTTAAATGAGTTTTGAAGTATTCTTACAAGTTCAGACCATGCTTGTATCAATTAATTGAGCTATTTTTGTTAGATGCTTTTATTAAGCCATAACTGGTCATGCCAGTGTTTTTTGAAGATCATGTGTGGGGGAAAAAAAAAAAAAAAAAAAAAATTGGTAAGAAATAATTCAAAAATTTTCACTTTTTTATGCTGCCTTTATTTTCAATCAGACATGAAAAAATATACAATTTTTATCATCTCCCTTATTTTTGGGTGAGCAAAATGTAAATGTACATTATTATCTTGGCTGATGGCAAGCAAAATGTAAATCGAAAAACTCATGAACTTCAACAAGTGTATTGTACACTAGCAAGACCTTTCCATGACATGACGTCAAGAGAATGTAAAAATTGGAGATGCTGCCATAAAAATGACAGTACGCTCCAATAATTGGATTTGAAAGAGAGATGCCACTAATTAAAATTTTTTTTTTCCAGCATTTGCATATAATTATCAAGAATAGGCTTAACTTGTTTTTGCATTTTTCCTGTTTGCACAATAATGGAGCCACACTTTTAGTATTGTTGTGGTATACATTTCGAATAGACAGTTAATATGTTAATTTATTCAATATAAGAAAAAAGAAAAAAAACAATTGCGCTGTGGAATATTCAATAAATTTCTCACACATGATAACAAGATTGCTAAGTTCATTTTGCTACCATTACTCCTTGTACATTTTGACAAGCTGTATGTTAATACATTAAAATAATGTGTTATGTTGTTTTATGAAATAATACATCTGCTAAAAAGGAAATCCAAGTATATGATATCAAAATTATTTTCTGCATCTAGTTCTTTTTTACTGCACCATAGTATCCAGTCAGATTGGTTAGACAAGTTCATCCCTTAACAAATCCATGCTGTGACTGCATTCATGTCTACATGGTCCTGCATTAGTTCTTTAACCAGTGACTCCATGATTTGCTCTGTAACAAAGTCAAGCTAATAGGTCTGTAATTACTCATATTTCTCCCTTCGTGATTTGGGAACATTTGCACATCTCCAGTCCATAGGGATGCCCCTCTACCTATGGATGCCTCATAATCATGGCTAGAGGTTTGCTTATCTCTTTTGCTGCCTCCTTTAATATAACTAGATAGATCTCACCACCCCAGGTACCATTTTTATGTTTAGCTTCAACAATTTCCCCCTCCACTTTCTCTCAGTTATCACAAAATATTCAGCTCCAACAATGATTCACTTCTGTCATCCCAATACCTAAAAAATTCTTCACATGTGAACATTGATGCTAAATACCCATTCAGTTTGTTAGCAACCTGAGCAGGATCATCAACAGTCAATCCATTCATATACAGTGGACCAATGTTATTCAACCCCCTTCCTCCTGCTATTTACGTAAGTAAATACGTCTGCTGCTTTTCTTTGTCTTCTTTGCCAAAGCCCTCTTGTAAACTGCCTTAGGTTGCCTAACCTCCTTTATGATTGAAAACTGAAAAACAACTTCAAACTGAAAAACACTTCACTGGGAAATCATGAGTTTGGCACCATTAGTAATAATCCCCCCTCTCCTTTACCTCTATATAAACAAAACATAATGCAAATTACAGTTACATGAATTCTCCATAATGCTAAACACACTACTCTTGGAAAATGAAAAAATAAATAAATTTAAAGGTGCCATACACTGTAACAATGCTATAGTGGTATCACCATAACAATGGTATCACCATTGTTATGGTGATACCATTGCCTCCTTGGTTCCCTAAAAGGTTCCTTGGTCACTATTTAACATTCAGTACAAGTTCATTTATGTTACCTATTCATCTGACCACTGCAAATGTAATATGATTTATGCCTTTTAAAGCTATGGGGAACCAACATCCCTTGCATTGAAAGTACAGCTTTAAAATGGGTTTTGTAGACTGACTGCTTAATTCTGAAATTCTCATAGCTAAACAGGTCTTCTCTTTGAAGTTATGATGAATAATTTCAGCAAGAAAACCTTGTTCAGGATTTTATTTATTTATTTATTTTTTTTCATGATCAAGGTCTTCATATTATGGTTATGATCCACTGCTAAATTTTTAGTTAAGCTACACTGCTTGTTACCTCAACTGGACATATCTAGATGTTCTGGGGGCAGAAACGTTTCAAGTGAGCGGGTAGCTAATGCCAGGGAAGCGAGCCTAAAAAACTTCAAGGGTTGTGTTAGGGTTGTTAAATATACAAGAACAGTAAGTCTTAATTGTTTATATAGCAATGTTAGAAGTGTCATCAATAAAATAAGCGAATTCGAACTGCTGGTTAAAACAAGTAACGCAGACATAATAGGGCTTACGGAGACATGGTGCCACCCGGAAATTGGGGATGATGAGTTTTAGTACGGCTTGTATAATGTATTTAGGAAGGATAGGGTAGATAGAAGGGGTGGTGGGTAAGGCTTCTTATCAGAAGCAGCCTGAGTGCGATGATAGCTTTCCCGGATTCAGACGTTTCACATGCTAGTATAGAATCTGTATGGTGTGAGATAGTTGGAAACAAAGGTATAATGCGAGTAGGAGTAATCTACAGACCTTATCCCACCCCTAAGGTGATTGTGAAGATTATGACGAAAGCCTCTACATGCAAATGGAATGAGCATGTAAGCGTCAATGTCTTATTATGGGTGATTTCGATTTGCCTCTAATTGATTGGAGTAAATGGGAAGGAAACTCGACATGGGAAACAATTTTTAAATCAACTAAATGACTGTTATTTGTATCAACATGTCAGGGAAAGTACTAGAGAGAGAAGAATATACTAGACCTCATCATCACCCATGAATCATATGACATAACAGGGCTGACAGTAGATGAACCAGTAGCAGGAAGTGATCACGGAGTTCTACGGTGGATGATGATGATGAGAGAGAGGTAGCAGTAGTAAAAGGCAAAGGAATGGGTTTTAATTTCAGAAAAGGAAATTATGATGCCCTAAGGTACTACAGGGGCTTAGAGGGGAACAGTTATCCTGTGTGTTATCAGACACTCAGCCTAAAACACTGATGGATCCAATATCTCTCTATTACAGAAGATTTAGGAGAAGTCCGGTTGGCCTGCCTCCCTAAAATCCACTCATGCACACCTTCTCGATGGTAAGCCCTGTTACGTCACTTAGGTGGCAACGAACGTGTAGAGTGGTTCTCTTCAAGACGCCTGGTCAGCGTGAAGAGGAAAAGACCAAACCCTCCAGCATATGACAGCACGACTAAACAAATGGCCCTCAGTCCCCAGCAGCTTTCACTCCCCCTCTTACGGCAGCGAGAGGATCAGAGTGGAAGCAGAGGGTGCTAAGAATCTCTGGGTACGACCAGGCTGCCATGCACGGAAACTGAACTTGGCCTGTTATAACGTAAGATCACTCATCGGTGAAGACAGGATATTAGAGCTGGAAAAGGAATTAGAAAATGTGAATTGGAATATCATCGGTTTGGCTGAAACAAGAAGAAGAAATGAATCACTTACAAGTTTATCAAGTGGAAATCTGCTGTACACCAATGGAAACAGTGAAAGGAGTGAAGGTGGAGTTGGGTTTCTGGTCCATAAATATTTTAAAAACAACATTTTGGAATTCAAAAGCACATCAAGGGTGTCAAGACTAATACTCAAGATTTTTAAGAGATACAAGCTAAAGATTATAATGATTTATGCACCAACATCGAGCCATGATGATGAAGAGGTTGAAGAAATCTACACCAAAATTGAGTCTTCTAGATGAGCAGAAAACACACTATTATTATGGGGGACTTCAATGCTAAGGTTGGAAAAAGACAAAACAGTGCAGAAAGGGGAACTATAGGAAATTTTGGAATTGGTGAAAGAAATGAAAGAGGTGAAAGACTTGTGGAATTTGCAGAATCTCAAGGACTGTCGGTAATGAACACTTTTTTCAAGAAAAGGGTGAACAGAAAGTGGACATGGAAGAGTCCAAATGGATTAACAATTAATGAAATCGACTTCATCCTCACTAACAGAAGATATATTGTGAATGATGTTACCGTCCTGAATAAGGTAAATGTTGGAAGTGATCACAGAATGGTAAGATGTACACTTGATATAGATGTAGGAAAGGAAAAAATTGACTCGAGTAAATAATACAAAGGTCTTTGAGATAACAGAAGAGGAGAAAAAGCAGCATGTACTAGAACTTAAGAACAAGTTTGAGCTTCTGCAGACTGCTCAGGACCAAGATGTCGACGAGAAATATTACAACTTTCTGAAAGTGATAAAGCCCAAGAAACCTATAGGGAAAAAGAAATCCAAAGAAGAAAAAATTAGTCAAGAAACACTTGTCATGGTGAACCGAAGACGACAAATGAAGAGGAAGAAAAACACTGACAGGGAAAAAATTGAGTATACTGAGTTATGCAAAGCCATTAGAAAGAGACTCAGAGAGGACATAAGAAGATTTAACACAAGAAAAGTAGAACAAGCATTAAGGGAAAACAAAGGATTTAAATCAGCAGTCATGAGCAGCAATACAGAAAGACAAATGATACTGAAACTGAAGAATAGCAATGGTGTACTTATAAACAGCAGAGAGGGCATAATTCAAATAGCAGACGACTACTATAGAGAACTATACAAGGAGCAAGGGAATGATGCCAGCAGTGAGGAAGGTGGATTGCAACACATACAACATACCCAATATTCTTCCTGATGAGGTAGAACATGCATTGAACAAAATGAAGAATCAGAAAGCCACGAGGGAAGATGAAGTTACTGTAGAGTTGTTAAAATTGGGGGAAGAGACATAACACAAAAACTGGCAAGGCTCTTCACAAAGTGCATTCGAAAAGGTGTGACGCCTAAGCAGTGGAATAATGCAATCATAGTTTTGCTGCATAAGAAAGGAGATAAATCAGAAATTGGAAATTATAGACCAATTAGCTTGTTATCCCACATCTACAAGTTGTTCACAAGGGTCATTACTAACAGATTAGAAAGAATACTTTATGAGAATCAACCGAAAGAGCAAGCTGGCTTTAGGACAGGATTCTCAACTATGGATCATCTTCACGTAATATCACAGCTAATGGAGAAAGCAAATGAATATAAAACACCATTATGCCTGGCATTTGTGGATTATGAAAAGGCATTTGACTCCATACAGCATAAGGCAATGTTTCAGGCACTGGAAAGACAAGGCATAGCTACCCCACATATTATGATTTCGAAGAAAATATATGAGAGTGCTACCTTCTTTATTAGACTAGACAAAGACAGTAGGAAATTTAAAATCGAGAAAGGAGTTGGACAAGGAGACACAATATCTCCAAAGCTGTTTACTGCTGCCCTTGAGGAAGTTTTCAGAAGATTAGACTGGTCGCAGAAAGGAGTCAATGTGAACGGAGAGTACCTAAACCATTTATGGTTTGCAGATGACATTGTGGTCATAAGCCACGATCCCAAAGAATTAGAGGAAAATCTTAATCAGTTAGTAAGGATTTTGGACTAAAGATGAATATGGCTAAAACAAAAGTAATGATGAACATGTATGCCACAGAAACGGAAATAACGATTGAAGGAGCAGTAATTGAAAAGGTGGAGTCATACTTATCTGGGACAAGTTATTAGCTGTAATAATGATAAATGGCTGGAAGTCAATAGAAGAATAAATTTTTGATGGATAGCATTCAGGAAATATAGTCACATACTGAAGAGCAATATCCCAGTTTGTCTGAAACGTAAAATAATGAACCAATGTATACTCCCCACAATGAATTATGGAAGTGAAACTTGGGCACTCACCAAAAGAATGGAAGAGAAGCTGAGAACTACACAGCGAAGAATGGAATGAATTATATTGGGAATCAGACTGTTAGATAAGAAGAGAAACACATGGATTAGGCAGCAAACTCAAGTAAAGGACATTCTTATCAAAACTAAAGAACTAAAATGGTCTTGGGCAGGACATAGCTCGAAGACATGATGACAGATGGACTAAAAAAAAACAGAATGGTACCCAAGAGGAGCTAGAAGAAATCCTGGAAAACAAAGGCAGAGATGGATAGATGAAATTCATGAGTTTGTGGGTAGTAAATGGATGGCCAGTGCTCAAAACAGAAGGAACTGGAAAGTTGCTGGAGAGGCCTTCATCCTGCAGTGGATTGAAAATGGCTGATGATGATGATGAAGGTATTACATGGTCTCTATTAACTGCGTAGATATCGCACAGAGAACGAATACAATTGACCTTTAATCACAAGGCATCTGTGATTAAAACATTAATCACAGATGCCTTGAATGCGAATTTACCATTAAAAAAAATAAAAAAAATACTCCACGAGGAGGGTTCCAAGTTGGATGAATAGTGAAGTTGCCACATTACTTGAGCAGAAAAAGGTGGCATGGAAAGGTTACAGAGCAAAGCAATAAAAAGTACTGAAGCCTATAACAGCTACAAGATGATCTGTAATAGAGCCACAGAAAAGGTTCGACAGGCAAAGGCAGTTTATGAGAAATCACTGGCAAACAGAGCAAAGAGGGGTGGGATAAGGAATTATTCACATATATAAATGCCAAGAAGAGCAGGAGAAACCAGATCGGATCTTTATGTAAGGAAAAGGGGATAGTATTAAATACACCAGCTGCCGTTGCAGATGAACTCAACAGTTATTTTGCATCGGTATTTACAAATGAAAAACCTTTTGTGGTAATGGGAAATTGTGGGAGCGAAGTTGAAAAATATGTAATTAATGATATTGAAATTTCGCAAGATTATTTAATGAAAAAGCTTTCGAGTCTACAGGCCAGTAAGGCTCCTGAAGTTGATGGAATATACCCTATAATCTTAAAGAAGGCAGCAAGTGAGTGCATTGAACCATTGAGGCTAATTATGCGAGCATCACTAGACTCTGGGGAGATTTCGTTAGATTGGAAAAGTGCCAATGTATCTTCCATACATAAGGGTGGCTCTAAGAGCGAGGGGAAAGCCAAAGGTGTATTCAACTCTAGCAGTATGCTAGAGAATCTTGTAATAACTGAGAGTAAAGTGGAGGAAAAATTGTTGAAGATAAACACAAGAAAGGCATCCAGGGTGGATGGGATCTATCCAGTTATATTAAAGGAGGCAGCAGAGGAAGTAAGCAAACCCTTAGCCATAATTATGAGAGCTTCCTTGGACTCAGGGGAGGTACCCACAGACTGGAGATGTGCAAATGTGACCCCAATTCACAAAGGAGGATCAAAGGCTGACACAATCAATTATAGACCTGTGAGTTTAACTTCTGTTCCAGGAAACTTAATGGAGGCACTAGTTAAAGAAGCACTGCAGGATCATTTAGACAAGACTTCAGTTATAGCTCGGACACAGCATGGTTTTGTTAAGGGGAAGTCTTGCCTGACCAATTTGATTGGATACTATGATGCAGTCACAAAGGAACTGGATGCAGGGAATAACTTTGATATTATATACTTGGATCTTTGAAAGGCTTTTGATACTGTTGCACATGGAAGACTGCTGCACAAATTGGAGCCATGTGACATTGGAGGCAAATTGCTGCTGTGGATAAAGGGGTGGCTGAGGGGGAGAAGACAGAGTGGTAATCAATGGACACTGCTCGTCGTGGACTAATCTGTAGTGGAGTCCCTCAGGGCTCAGTCTTGGGTCCATTATTGTTTTCTGTATTTATGAATGATATTGATGATGGTATATCAAGCTTAATGTCGAAGTTTGCAGACGATACAAAGGTAGGCAGGGTTGTCAAGGACACTACTGACACTATGCTGCTGCAACAGAATCTGGAAAGGTTGAGCAGATGGGCTGAGAGGTGGCAAATGAAGTTTAACATTGACAAATGTAAAGTAGTACACATGGGAAACAGCAACCCCAGAGCAACATATCAACTCTGTGGTACTACACTGACAGTGGTAGAGAATGAAAGGGACCTGGGGGTGGTTGTGCAGGCAGATATGAAGTTCTCTGAACAGTGCAGATGGGCTGCAAGAGTAGCTCATGGTGTATTGTCAATGATATCTAGGAATTTTTCTAGCAGGGATAAGGAGGTGATTATTCCCTTGTATAAGGCAATGGTCAGGCCATACCTAGAGTACTGTATACAGGTCTGGAGGCCTCATTTGAAGAAGGATGTAGAGCTGCTGGAATGAGTACAGAGAAGGGCAACAAGATTAGTGAATGGAACAAAGGAGGTGCTCTTACGAAGAAAGGCTTAAGTTTTGCAAATTACAGTGTCTGGAGACTAGGCATCAGCGAGGTGATCTGATAGAGGTGTATAAAGCATTGAATGGTTTGAGCATGCTCAATGCTGATGGGATTCTTCCTCTCGCTCAGAATAATCACCTGAGAGGGCATAAATTCAAATTGAGGAAAGACAGATTTAGGATAGACGTGCGGAAATTTGCCTTTAGCCAGCGAGTGGTTGATTGGTGGAACAGACTTCCATCCCTTGTCGTGGAAGTTGATAGCCTAAATAAGTTTAAGGTTCAGCTGGACAGGTATTTTGAACGAACAGAGGGGTGAAGTGGAAGGAGTTTTTTTTTTTTTTTTTTTGGCTGATGCTACATAAGCTTGCTTTCTTGCATCAAATGCCTCTACTAATGCTAATGCTAAGAGTGAAGTGGGAAATTATCGACCTGTCAGTATGACTTCAGTGGTAGGGAAAATCATGGTGGCAATGATCAAGAGTGGAATTCAGGATCATTTGGATAGAATTGAAATTCTCAAGGATACTCAGCATGGTTTTGTAAGGGGAAAATCATGTTTAACAAATCTCGTTCGCTATTTTGAAAGGGTCACTCACGAGCTGGATTTAGGGAATAATTTCGACATTGTTTATTTAGATTTCAGCAAAGCTTTTGACTCAGTCCCACATGAGCAGTTGCTTTATAAGCTGGAACAGGTTGTAATCACTGGGAAAATCCTTAGATTGATGGAAGGATGGCTTCAGGGCAGGAGGCAAGGCAGAGGGTTGTGATAAATGGCTGTTCCTCAGATTGGGTTGATGTAAGAAGTGGGGTTCCCCAAGGATCAGTATTAGGACCAATGTTGTTTTTAAATTTTCATAAACGGCATCGATGAAAGGATAGAGGGCGTGATGTCTAAATTTGCAGATGATGTTAAAATTGGTAGAGTAGTTAATGATCAACTGTCAAGCTGAGCTTCTTCAGAGAGACCTAGATAACTTCAGGAATGGTCAGAAAAATGGCAGCTATGCTTTAATCCAACAAAGTGTAAGGTATTACACCTGGGAAACAGTAATCCCAAAATAACTTATTCACTTGGTGGAGTTCAACTAAACTCAGTATTTTTTTTTTTTTTTTTTGTTAGCGCATCGGCTTCTGTGGCCATAATGCACCTCCCAAAGTTTTTGCATTTTACTCTGATCCAAGCCCGAGGCGGGATTCGAACCTGCGACCTTTGGGTTGCCAGGCAGGCACTTTATCCACCTGGCTAGCCCGGTTGGCTAACTAAACCCAGTACTGGAGTAAAGGGACTTGGGTGTTACGATACAGTCAGACATGAAATTATCTGAGCATTGTAAACAGGTTGCAAGGAAGGCCCATGGTGTCCCATCGATGATCTATCGAACTTTTGTTAGACCACACTTGGAATACTGTGTTCAAGTATGGAGACCGCACCTAAAGAAAGACATCGAGCTTCTTGAAAGGGTGCAAAGACGGGTAACTCGCCTGGTGAGATCGGCAAAAGGGTGTCCTTATGAAGAAAGACTTCGAATATGTGGGTTGCAGAGTTTGGAAACTAGACACCTTAGAGGAGATTTGATTGAGGTGTTTAAGGCTCTGAGAGGCATCAGTAAAATGAATGCGGATGAAATTTTCAATATTATAAATGATGCTAGAACTAGGGGACATAAATTCAAGTTACAGGGGGAAATGTTTAGATTGGACTGCAGGAAGTTTTATTTTAGCCAGCGAGTTATAAATTACTGGAATAAGTTGCCTACATGGGTAGCAGAGGCTGACAGTTTGGGAAAATTCAAAGGTCATCTGGATAGTACCTTTGGGTGAGGGAAGCGCATAGGATGATAGGTTTAATTTCCTTTTCTTTTATTAATTATTATTTTATTTATTTTTTTATCAATGTTTTATTCAGGGTTGTTTTTTTTTTTTTTTTTGGCTGGTGCAGCATAAGCCATAGGCTTTCTTGCACCATGCAGCCATTACTAATACTAATCATGTTTTCAAGGGTAGTGGGAATGATTAGTACATTATGAAACCTGGAAATATTTTACTTCTTTGAAAAATGAAGGAAGCATACTACTATTTATTTATTATTATTATTATTATTGACACTTCACAGGGTAACAAAGTATTCTGATAGTTATCTAACAATACCTTGTTACGGCTTTTGCTCAAATTTCCTGGGTTTCAGATGTTTGACATTTACCAATATTGAAGTATTTCATCATTGAAATATCAAGACTTTCCCAAGATTTTTATTGTGCTTAAAGTCGCTTTAATGCATCTCTCTCTCTCTCTCTCTCTCTCTCTCTCTCTCTCTCTCTCTCTCTCTCTCTTTCTCTCAGAGAACTGTAAGTGCAAAACAAAGGCAACTTTTGGTTTCACAACTTGAGATGAATATATTTTTGCAGCAAACTTAGTTTTCGTTATTGAAACACATAATTAAGGCTTTTGCTAATTTAGTAATGTTTTATAGCTCTTCTTCAAGCATGCACACTAAATTTCAATTCTAAGCTAAAACTCTTATTTAAATTTAAAATGAAAATACAATGAACAGGTACATACCTTCTAGACATATAAATTTCCAGTGGCCTCTCTTGTTCTTCACTGTCTGAAAGTTCATTGGTATTTGTTTTGGGAGACAGCAACCTAATCTTACTGATGCTGCATCTTTCTCAAAACTGAAAATGAAAAAGTTGAATGGAGAATTAAACATTGTGTTAAGATAATTTTATTTCAAAAATGAAAAATCTGTTACATTACAATACAATGTTTATAAAATAACCAACATTAGTTATAAGAACTAATGAATTCTTATAATGAACGATGAGATATTCAAGAACAAATAATACTAAGCCCACTGTTAGTGGTAATTCTGCATGAAAATAATATTCATTCATTATTATATTATTATATTTTTGAAACAAAGCTATGCTAGTTTTTGTTCTTAAGGATTAACTATGGACAGCTATAGATTATAACAGACAATAAGAATATAGCACATCAAGAATAATAAACAGCCGTCTTCAGATCAGTATTAAAAAATTAAGACTGAAAACTCTCATATGAGAAATTAGCAATCATGTTGTCTTAGATTTACTTAAAATTAATGAGGATAAAATATTCCTTAAACAAAGCAAAATGAGAAAGTTTGGTTTGCTCCTTATCACTGCTTGAAGTTCTACTTTAATCAGCACCTGTTGTCTAGAGCAGCATTTCCCAAACTGTGTTCCGTGAGATGTGAACAAGTGGTCCATGAAAAATCATAATTAATAATTAAAAAAATAAAATAAATAAAATTTGCATATTTGTAGTATACACCACTTTTGTATCATTATAATTTTTAACATCCTTTTTTTCGGTTGTTAATATACTGGCATAGACTAATAATCAAATAGACAGCGGAACACTATTTTGGTGGGCTTTTTCATAGATGTAATGACATCTATGAAAAAGTAGCAATGCAGCGATCTAATATGCCAGTCATATGTGATTTATCCTGGAGTACACGGGTTGAAGGAGAGGGTGAAGCGAACAGATATAACTAAATTCACTTCCTTCTATAATTTTTTTTTGATAATTATCAGTATTTTGAAATACAGTATTATTGAAATAAATGACCACGGATTTGTGGTTGATAAAAGGAACTCTAAAACGAGAAGCAAGTAATTCTAGTATTGTAACTGTGGTCGATGAAAACGAATACAATATCGTCACACTTCAAAGTGAGGATGAACAATCGCAGCCTTTTGTTCCCCAAAAATCCGTGGTGTAAAAACAGGAACCAACTAATAAAAGACCAAAACGAAAGTATGATGACAGTTATTTGAATTTCGGTTTTACACGTGTTGGAAATAAGGATGCTCTTGATGAACAGTGCGTCATATGTAATAAAATATTAGCGAACAGTTCTTTGGCTCCTGCTAAACTTGTATTTCGTAAGTGTTGCATAATATTGTGAGATGAAAAGTGTTCCACGACTAAAAAGTGTGGGAAACTGGTCTAGAAGTTAAAGCATCATGTTCTCTGAGCTCTGATTGCAGAGGTCTTTATCATGGTCAGCGAACAAGTGAAACCAATTAGATTCCAGAGAGGATAAAAAGCTCGGGCTGCCACTCTTGTGCACCTGTTTTGCATAAGGATAAGTCAGCTGTTACAATGCAGGGTACACAGTTAACCCAAAGTTTGCACATATGCAAACGTAAAAAACCTCCAAACCAAACACTCCAACCCAAAAGAGATATTCTCTCTCTCTTTCTTCCCTCACTTTTTGTTGCAAAAAAAAAAAAAAAAATATAAAAAATAAATAACATATTTGACTCCTTTCATATCAGTATCTATCCATCTAAGCTTTGAATCTCCCTAAATTGCCAACCTCAACCACCTATGGAGTTGCCTCCATAGGTGGTATCCAGTAATCAACTACTTCTCTGTCTGAAAGAAAACGTCTTGCAATCCAGTCTCCATACCACCTATGGAGTTGCCTCCATAGGTGGTATCCAGTAATCAACTACTCTGTCTGAAAGAAAACGTCTTGCAATCCAGTCTAAATCTCCCCCCCCCCCATAATTTGAATTTATAGTCACCTAGTTCTGTAATTATTGACAACAGTGAAAATTTCACACTCATTCATTTTACTTTTTTCAGAGTTAGGTCTACACCTCACACCTAGGTCTCCTCAATAATACAATAAGAAAGATTTTTTTTTTTTTTTTATTGTATTATAGTTTACATTCAAGTTTCTTATTGTATTATGGTTTAGTTTAAAATTATGTAACCTATAAATTTATTACTTGTTATGTTACACCAAATTATACTTTTGGTATTCAACCTCAAAATTGATTTCGCCTTAGTGCATATTGATCATCACAGAAACAGAAAACCCCTTATCACTGTTTTACTATCAGTTTGGGTGGTTGATCCCAGACAAAGTCACCTAGATTGTGGGTAAGCAACGATAAGTTTTGTATATTATCCTATACATTTTCTATTAATGTACAGTCAGTCCTCGTATAGCACGATATTTGTGTTCCTAGAAACCCTCGTGCAATGCAAAATCGTGCAATATAAACAACAGGCCCTATGGGAAAAATAAGATTAGATGCCGACCACCCAAGATTGAACACACATTTGTAACCAAAACACTACCAAACACAATAAATAATCGTAATAAAATACTTAAGTATTTTATTACGATTATTTACGTGATAAAATATTGCTGATGCTTTTGCTTCTATTGTAAGCAATCTTGTTTTTTGTTTGATTTTCTATCCAAACAGATGACAGCCGTTCCATCTCTTCCAATTCTTTGTCTTAATCTAATGGATTTTAATTAGACTGAGTTGTTCCTGCTATCAAAGTTGTTTTTATTTTCTCTGCATTCTTTGTAATTCTCGGCGTTGCCTCATTTAGGTCTGTAGCACGTGCAATATCACATGGTCTTTCATTTCGCTCAAAGCATTTCACAATTTCATATTTTTTTCTCTATCGACAGAGGCAGACTGGCCATAAGCCTTACCGGGGAAACCCATGTCCGGAGGCCGGTGTGATTTTGGCCAATAAACCATAGTATGAGGCCACTATAAATTTTCCCGGGTAAGAATTTTTGACCCAGTCCATCTCTGTTTATCGATATTGCTTTTCTTTTTCTCTCTGAATCTGCAGTGTCTTCACCAGGACGCTTCCTTTTCACACCTTTTAAGTATTTTACTCATTTTTAGGGAATAAAGCACAATTACAAAACGAGGAGGCACGCTTAATACACATAAACAAAGCTGCACACATGTAGCAACTGAATAAACAACACCGTAAAGGCAGAGATTAACATCTCACATTTTACTAAAGCACATTTCTAGGGGTTACTACCATAAAACAATAAAAACAATTTCCAGTTGCGTTCCTGCTAGTGGAATCTGTTATAAACTGGTAGTCAACTCGATCTAATTGCATTTGCGATTATACCGATAGCTGGAATTGTGTTGGTTTTTACGTTATTATGGTGAAATGTGTTTCCCCTTCACTGACATAAAACATATAAATACATTTTCAGAATCTTCTCTTCATTCCTATTGTTTTGCATTCGGTTGGGGTGATTCTGCGTTCGACTGTCATTTCTTGTAAACACAAAGGCGAATCGCGCATAAGCGAATTCGGTTTGTGTTATACGAGATATCGTTCCCCTAATATATAAAATATAAATCGTGTATGATCGAATTTGTGTAGTGCAAACACGTGTTATACGAGGACTGACTGTATATATATCTTAATATGATTATCTTACTATAATCTTCTCCATAATATTATAATAACTACAGTTTATTTTATTTTTTTTTTTTTTTGATTTGGTAGTTGTTGGCGCATCGGCTTCTGTGGCCATATTGCACCTCCCAAGGTTTTTGCAGTACTTTGATCCAAGCCCGAGGCGGGAATCGAACCCGCGACCTTGGGGTTGCCGGGCAGGTACTTTACCCACTCGGCTAGCCCGGTCGGCCAACTACAGTTTATTAATTACAATTTATTAATGTCACTATATTAATAATTATTACTCATTAAATATAAACATAAGATTTGCTTAGGCTCAAGTATGCACTACCTAGCTTACTCTAACAATACCAAATTTTAACATTTAAAATTTACCTTATAATGCTTTTTTTCCTATTATTTCTAAAAACATACTATACACCTCGATTAATATATACCATCACAGATTTCTCACAAAGAGAATCATAGGGTGACATGAGTAATTACAGACCTGACCTATTAGTTTAACTTCTGTTCGGGGGATGGGGGGGAAACACTGCTAGATAAGACCACAGATATAGTTCAGAGACAGCATGGGTTTGTTAAGAGTAAGTCTTGTCTGGAAAATTTCATTGGATACAATGATGTGGTCACAAAGGAACTGGACACAAAAATTAATTTTGATATCATATACATCTACTCCCCGACTTACATAAGGGTTGCGTTCTGTGGAACTGTGTGTGTCAGAATTTCCCTAAATGCTTATGCAGCACTTGTAACTATGCACACAGAATTTGATTGAAGCAAAAAAGAAATGTTCAACGAACATGTTAATAGAATTATTTATTCAGTTTTTTTTTTATCTCAAGCGTGGGGAAAAATGACAGAAGTGTACAAAATTACAAAAAGAGAGGACAGGCATAATGTCAGGAAGTTTTACCATTCGAGCATCGTTGCCAGAATTAAGTCTCCAGCTTATAACCAAGGCGCTGCAAAAGTTGAGGGCTGTGGAGATTTAGAAGGGGTTTTTTAATAGGTTCAACGTGACCTCGAACCTATTAAACCACCTGTTGCTTGCAACAAACTTGGCTTGGGTTTCGCCGTACTTATCCTTAATATCTTCATAAATACTTCTTGCTTTTGCTAGAATGACCATTGGACTCAGGGGCATTTGCTCATGAATCTAATTTTCCATCCATATTAATAGCTGTTCCATCTTCGATATAGCACCTGAACACTGTTTTGTGATCACTGTTGATCTTAAATGCGTTGATCCTTTAATATATTCTTTTATACGCACACTGTCCCTTAAAATTGTATTCACTGTTGAAGCAGCGAGACCTAATTCCATGCAATGGATGACAAACTTTGTCCTCCTTCTTCATACTTCTTAATTAATCATCTTCATTTCTAAATCAATTGTTTCGTTTCCTAGCACTGCCAGCATTTGCACTTTCCATCAGTCCCTTTCCCTTCACCATTGTAATACGTAAATAGGAATGAAGAGAAGATTCTGAAAATTTATTTATGTTTTTTATATTTGTTTGTTTGTTATTTGGTTTTTAGGAGCATTATCAACTAAGGCCATATTGCGCCAGGAATATGCAGTGGTCATTCCCTGACCTTTCCGCATCCTCCTTATTTGGTAGTGACGGGCTTGAACCCCGGTCTAATCAAGAAGCGTGTGCTACGCACTGCTGCTCCTTCCCACCTGGATGTTTTTTATATGATTGAAGATTTCAGTGAAGGGGAACACAATTTACCATAATACCGTAAAGTAAAAACCCACAGAATTCCAGTTATTGGTATTATTGCAAATGTAATAAGATCGAGTTTACTATCCATTTATAATAGATTGCGCTAAGTGAAAAGCCCAATAAACTGGAAAGTGCAAATTGTTTTTGTTTTATGGTTGTGACCTCCAGAAATGTGTTTTAGAAAAATATCACAAAGGCATTCAAAATTGATTCTTATAATGGAACATATGATAACAATGAAAGTGTAGTGCAATTTCGTTTATAAAAATAACCTTTTAGAGAGATAAATAGCTTAGTTATACTTTATAGTGACAATTTCAACTGTTCAGGGATTTTTTTCCCATTTATTCCTATTGGCTGGTTAATTATTCCATTATTTTAATTCATAATTAAATTATGAATTAAATAATTAATTAAATAATTACTAGAATTTTAACATTCTTTCACCTTTTTTTTGTTACTACATTTCTTTTTTCTGCTATTCTTTACACCCTTTTAGTTCAGGCATTATGCGTACTTCTCATATCCATCTTTGCAGACCCTGTATTAATGTTAATATATGTGTGTGTGTGTGTGCACAAACACGCACACTTACAACAGTATGTAAGATAAGGAAATTGAACAGTGTTCAAAGTACAATACTGTTCATATATTTATGTTTAAATATATGAAGAGTATATAAATATATATAATAAATATTTGGTCCTTGAGATTGTCACAGACATTCTCTCAGATATGCCAGACAAGCTGTACTTGCTACCGTGAGTCTAAAATGCTGATGGAACTGATATTCGGGTGACACTCAAGTCAAGTGGACCCAATTTCGACAAAGTCCGGACGGTTTGTGACAGCCAAATCCTCTGCTTGCGCCTTCACAAGGGTGGGACTGTTAGTAATCCTGGGTATAACCTCCATGCACAAGTACATGGTGGGTGACCACCCAGGTGTGAACCAACGTAAGCAGGGGTCGAGGTGTGGCGCCCACACCACATGGAGGAACCCCGCCCCTCTATGTTACCAGGCAGTACTAAGTGGTAGATGACTCTCATCAACCGGTGAAATACCACCACTTTGCTTATTGGAGGCTTGAAGTGGTGGAATCCATGTTTAGTCTCTAGAGCTAAGTTGCGGTCAACCCTTCCCTATCTCTTCCATCATGCAGTATGATTGATGACTTTTGAGGTTATGATGAACGTCGTGGCGAGATCCAATATTCCTTACATTTCGAGGATACAGCTCTAAAACAGTGTTCGCAGGCTGGCCGCTAGTTAGTACACTGGACCGAACCTATTGGTAACTCTTTAGAAGGCTTCCGGATCAGCCAGTGTGTAATCTTGCTACCTCTACTCTGCCAGATAGTGACTGGAAGGAGTCCGAGTCGTGTGTATGTGGGGGGCATTGTCGAGGCCACGTTATGTCAAGAATCTGGGTATATTCTTACCATGTGTACGCCATATCCAAAAATTTCATTACTTCATACAGCATGTCCCACTCACTTTTTCTTACTATTGAATACACCATGAATTGTCAAACTGATAGAGCAAGCTTAACTGTGAAAATATCTAAACCTCCCAAGCACTTCCTAATTCATTTCACAAATATACGTGGTCTCAATTGTAATCTCAACAATGTCCATTTCCACTTGCAGTCTGCCAAACCCCATGTACTTTTTCTGACAGAATCTCAGTTATCAGTTGATTCAACTACTTCTCATCTCAGATGCCCAAATTATTCGCTGTATGATTCCTTTCGCCTCAAAGGTGGTATTGGTGCATTTGTCTATTCTGATATTCCCTGTCAGAGACATGGAAATTTGGAATCTCCTCTCTTTGATCTTCTCTGGTTTAAAATCTCTCTACCTCATTGTGTAAAATTCATCTGTTGTCTCGACCATTCTCCCAACTCCACTAATCACTTGGAGCTCTCTTTGACTTCCTCTCTTTGCAACTTGACTTTCTCTAGTCCAACTTTCCTAACAGTGAGGTAATTTTCCTAGGTGATTTTAATGTTCACAACTCCAGCTGGCTTCCGTTTTCTAGTCACACCGACCCAGCTGGTCGAGATGCTGAGGCTTTTGCAATTACTAATGACCCTGCACAGATTGTTCATTTACCTACAAGAATACCGGACAATCCTAATCATACAGCCAACACGCTTGATCTTTTTCTCACAAACAACCCTTCTAAGTACACTGTTGAAGTGAGAGGTCCTTTAGACACTTCAGATCACAACTTGGTGATTGTCTCTTCTCCAATGGAACCTTTATCTCATGGCTATTCCCAACCTCGTGTTGTTTGGCATTCCATGAATGCAAAATGGGATGACCTGCAAGACTTTTTTTCTTTGGTCGGATTACTGTTTCCAAACTTCTGATGTCAACGTTTGCTCAGATTGTGTCAGTGAAATTATTCTTGCAGGAATGGAATCCTTTATCCCACACTCCACTTTAAAATCTCGTCCTCTATCTAAACCTTGGTTTTCCAATAAATGTGCTAAGGCTGTTCAAGAGAAAATGTTGCATATCCTAATTGGCTTGTTTCTAATTCTCCAGTTTCATTTTCTGCCTACACCAAAGCTCGCAACAATTGTAAAGCAGTTATTAATCAGTCCAAACTAGAGTTTGAACAGGCTGAGGGTAGAAAACTTGCTTTTTGCCCTAATGGTAGCCGAGCATTCTGGTCTCTTGCCAAAGTTATTGGCAGCAACATTTGCCCATCTCTGCTCCCACCTCTGTCCAAACCAGATGGTTCTGTTGTCACTTCAGCCAAGGATAAAGCTGACCTGCTAGCATCCCATTTTTCTTCTAACTCATGTAATAATGATCTTGGTAAAAAACCTCCCACAACGCTCCATTCAATGCCTCCTGTGGTCTTCCGTCAAATGGATGTTAGAAGGATTTCAACGAATCTTGATGCTAAGAAAGCTCCAGGTCCTGATGCTGTTTCTCCACTTGTTCTCAAAACCTGTGCTCCTGAACTTACTCCTATTCTTTGCCACCTTTTTTCACTTTCTTATTCCAAAGGTGTTTTTTTTTCCTTCTGCTTGGAAATTTGCTCATATCCAGCCAGTTGCTAAAAAGAGTGACAAATCCCTCCCATCCAGTTATCGTCCCATTGCAATTACTTCTACTCTTTCTAAAGTAATGGAGAAATCAATTAACCGCCAACTCTTAAACTAGCCAGAAACCTTCTGTCTGATCAACGATTGCCAGTGTCGATCCACTGGTAATATTCTGGCTTATGTTATCCATTTATGGACTAATTCAATGGAAAGGTTCGGTGAAACACAAATAGTTGCTCTTGACATCTCAAAGGCTTTCAATCGTGTTTGGCATAAAGGTCTTCTAAACAAGCTTCCACCTTCTTGTTTGCCAACTGTTTTTAGTAATTGGTTATCCAGTTTTCTCTCTGATCACTCACTGAGGGTGATGGTAGATGGGGCTTCTAACTTTTCCACTAATGCCGGTGTCCCCCAAGGTATAGTTCTTTCCCCCACTCTTTTCCTCTTGTATATCAATGACTTTCTTCCATTGACTGGAAATCCCATCCATAGTTTTGCCAATGATAGCACATTGCATTCCACTTTCCATTTTGAGAAACCTTGTTCTGCTCAATCAGCTTCAACTTCTCGAAAATCTCTACCAATTCCATAAATGCTGATCTTCAGGTAATTCTCCAGTGGGGAAAAGACAACTTAGTTGATTTCAACCCTTCTAAAACTCAGTCTTGTCTTATATTTCGCAAAAAGGATTCTTCTGCTCCTATGCTTATCTTTAGTGACACTCTGATTTCTAGGCAAAACGATATATCTCTTTTGGGGATTACCCTGAATTCTAATCTCCCTTGGCACAAGCACATTACAAATATTGCTTCCTCTGCATTTAAAAAACTTGGTTTTCTCTTTTGCTCTCGGCATTACTTTTCTCCCAAACAACTGCTCACTCTATAAATCGCAAATCTGCCCTACCATGGAATATTGTTCCCACATCTGGGGTGGTGCTCCCAAAACCTCTCTCAGGCTTCTTGATTCCATTCAGAAGAGGGCAGTTAGATTAATCAATGATTCATCTCTAACAGAGCCTCTTCACTAGCTGTCTCAGACGTACTGTTTCTGCTGCATGCCTCTTCTACAGATACTTCTATGGGCACTGTTCTTTTGAATTGGCTTTTATAATTCCTGCTCCCTCTTTCAAAACAGTCAAAATATGTGCCGCCACCAGCCAACATCCATTTACTGTCCAACTTCAAACCCACAGAACCAACTTTTCATCTTCCTCGTTTATTCATTCAACTGCCATTTTATGGAACAACCTTCCTTCATACGTATTTCCTGAAAATTGCAGTCTACAGAAGTTCAAGTCCATTGTCAACAAATATCTTCTTTCATCTTCTCAACCTCCAACCCAAGCACGGTACTAAGAATTAGAGGTTCTAATACCTCTCGTGTTTGGGGTTTACATAAAAAAATAAATAAATAAATTTAAAAAAATACGCATAAATATTTATTTTCATAAATATTTTTGTGCATGTTTATTAAACAATTTATACATTATAAATAAATTTTTTATTATATATACTGGGTGGTTATAAAATATGTTGCCTTATTCAGGAAACCATAGTGTTAAAACGATTGGAGATAGCACTGTGAAAATCGGTGGGTATGCCATTTAAGATATGGGGAAGCGATTTACAAAAGAAAGAAAAAAAAAACTCAAATTTCAGCAAACTGGGGGAGAAATTGACACCGTAAACATGAGATGGAATACTTAACTCAGGATTAGAATTAATATCAGAAATTAGAAATCCACAGATATTCTTTTTTTTTTTTTTTTTATGTAAACCCCAAACACGAGAAGTATTACAACCTATAGTACTTAGTACCGTGCTTCGGTTGGAGGTTGAGAAGACGAAAGAAGATATTTGTTGACCTTGAACTTCTGAAGACTGTCATTTTCAGAAAATACGTATGAAGATTGTTCCAGAAAACGGCAGTTGAATGAATAAACGGGAAGATGAAAAGTTGGTTCTGTGAGTTTGAAGTTGGACAGTAAATGGATGTTGGCTGGTGGCGGCACGTGTTCGGACTATTTTTAAAGAGAGAGCGGGAATTATAGAAGCCAATTCAGAAGAACAGTGCCCATGGAAGTATCTGTAGAAGAGGCATGTAGCAGAAACAGTACGTCTATGAGACAGCGAGTGGAGACACTCTGTTAGAGATGAATCATTAATTAACCTAACTGCCCTCTTCTAAATGGAATCAAGAAGCCTGAGAGAGCCTTTGGGGGCACCACCCCAGATGTGGGAACAATATTCCATGGCAGGGCGGATTTGCGATTTATAGAGTGAGCAGCTGTTTGGAAGAAAAGTAACGCTGAGAGAGAAAGAGAAAACCCAGTTTTTTAGATGCAGAGGAAATATTTGTAATGTGCTTGTGCCAAGAGAGATTACAAGTCAGGGAATTCCTCAAAAAAAAATATCATTTTGCCTAGAAATCGAAGTGTCACTAAAGATAAGCATAGGAGCAGAAGAATCCTTTTTGCGAGATATAAGACAAGACTGAGTTTTAGAAGGGCTGAAATCAACTAAGTTGTCTTTGCCCCACTGGAGAATTACCAGAAGATCGGCATTTAAGGAATTGGTAGCATATTTTCGAGAAGTTGAAGCTGACTGAACCGGGAAAGGTTTCTCAAAATGGAAAGTGGAATGCAATGTGCTATCATCAGCAAAACTATGGATAGGATTTCCAGTCAATGGAAGAAGGTCATTAATATACAAGGGGAAAAGAACCTTGGGGGACACCGGCATTAGTGGAGAAGTTAAAAGACAGAAAGCCATCTACCATCACCCTCAGTGAGCAATCAGAGAGAAAACTGGATAACGAATTACTAAAAACAGTTGGCAAACCATAAGATGGAAGCTTCTTTAGAAGACCTTTATGCCAAACACGATCGAAAGCCTTTGAGATGTCAAGAGCAACTACTTGTGTTTCACCAAACCTTTCCATTGAATTAGTCCATAAATGGGCAACATAAGCCAGAATATCACCAGTGGATCGATCGTTGATCAGACGGAAGGTTTCTGGATAGTTTAAGAGTTGGCGGTTAATTGATTTCTCCATTACTTTAGAGAGAGTAGAAGTAATTGCAATGGGACGATAATTGGATGGGAGGGATTTGTCACCTTTTTTAGGAACTGGCTGGATATGAGCAAATTTCCAAGCAGAAGGAAAAACACCTTTGGAATATGAAAGTGAAAAAAGGTGGCAAAGAATAGGAGTAAGTTGAGGAGCAGAGGTTTTGAGAACAAGTGGAGAAATACCATCGGGACCTGGAGCTCTCTTAGCATCAAGATTCGTCAAAATCCTTTTGACAGAAGACCACAGGAGGCATTGAGTGGAGCGTGTTGCAAATGGTTAGAGGTGTTTTACCAAGATCATTAATACATGAGTTGGAAGAAAAATGGGATGCTCGCAGGTCAGCTTTATCCTTGGCTGAAGTGACAACAGAACCATCTGGTTTGGACAGAGGTGGGAGCAGAGATGGGCAAAAGTTGCGGCCAATACCTTTGGCAAGGGACTTGAGAATGCTCGGCTACCATTAGGACAAGAAGCAATTTTTCTACTCTTAGCCTGTTCAAACTCTAGTTTGGACTGATTAATAACTGATTTACAATTTTTGCAAGCCTTGGTGTAGGCAGAAAATGAGACTGAAGAATTAGAAACAAGCCAATTAGGATATGCAACATTTTCTCTTGAACAGCCTTAGCACATTTATTGGAAAACCAAAGTTTAAATAAAGGACGAGATTTTAAAGTGGAGTGTGGGATAAAGGATTCCATTCCTGCAAGAATAATTTCAATGACACGATCTTAGCAAACGTTGACATCAGAAGTTTTGAAACAGTAATCCGACCAAGGAAAAGAAAAGAAATTTCACAGGTCATCCCATTTTGCATTCTTGTAATGCCAAACAACACGAAGCTGGGAATAGCCATGAGATAAAGGCTCCATTGTAAAAGAGACAATCACCAAGTTGTGATCTGAAGTGCCTAATGGACCTCTCACTTCAACCGTGTACTTAGAAGGGTTGTTTGTGAGAAAAAGATCAAGCGTATCGGCTGTATGATTAGGATTGTCCGGTATTCTTGTAGGTAAATGAACAATCTGTGCAGGGTCATTAGTAATTGCAAAAGCCTCAGCATCTCGACCAGCTGGGTCGGTGTGACTAAAAAATGGAAGCCAGCTGGAGTTGTGAACATTAAAATCACCAAGGAAAATTACCTCACTGTTAGGAAAGTTGGACTGGAGAAAGTCAAGTTGCAAAGAGAGGAAGTCAGAGCTCCAAGTGATTAGTGGAGTTGGGAGAACGGTAGAGACAACATATGAATTTGACACAATGAGTTAGGGAGATTTTAAGCCAGAGAAGATCAAAGAGAGGAGATTCCAAATTTCCAGGTCTCTGACAGGAATATCAGAACAGACATATGCACAAGTACCATCTTTGAGGCGAAAGGAATCATACAGTGAATTATTTGGGCATCTGAGATGAGCAGTAGTTGAATCAACCGATAACTGAGATTCTGTCAGAAAAAGTACACGGGGTTTGGCAGACTGCAAGTGGAAATGGACATTGTTAAGATTAGAATTGAGACTACGTATATTTGTGAAACGAATTAGGAAGTGCTTGGGAGGTTTAGATCTTTTTGCAGATAAGCTTGCTCTATTAGTTTGACAATTCATGGTGTATTCAATAGTAAGAAAAAGTGGGTGGGACCTGCTGTATGAAGTAATGAAATTTTTGTACATGGCGTACACATGGTAAGAATATACCGAGCTCCTTGACATAACGTGGCCTCGACAATACTCCACGCATACACACTACTCGGACTCCCTCCAGTCACTATCTGGCAGAGTAGAGGTAGCAAGATTATACACTAGCTGATCCGGAAGCCTCCTAGAGAGTTACCAATAGGTTCGGTCCGGTGCACTAACTAGTGGCCGGCCTGCGAACACCATTTTAGAGCTGTACCTTGAAATGTAAGGAATATTGGATCTCGCCACGATGTTCATCATAACCTCAAAAGTCATCAATCATACTGCATGATGGAAGAGATAGGATAGGGTTGACCGGAACTTAGCTCTAGAGACTAAACATGGGTTCTACCACTTCAAGCCTCCAATAAGCAGTGGTGGTATTGCACCAGTTGATCAGAGTTATTTACCACCTAGTACTTACTGCCTGGTAACATAGAGGGGTGCATTCCTCCACATGGTGTGGGCATCACACCTTGATCCCTGCTTACATTGATTCACACCTGGGTGAATCACCCACCATTATTTGTGCATGGAGGTTATACCCAGGATTACTAACAGTCCCACCATTGTGAAGGAGCAAGCAGAGGATTTGGCTGTCACAGACCATTTGCTGAAATTGGGTCCACTTAACTTGAGTGTCACCCGAATATCAGTTCCATCAGCGTTTTAGACTCCCAAGTAGCAAGTGCAGCTTGTCTGGCATATCTGAAAGAATGTCTTTGACAACCTCGAGGACCTAAGGACCAAGGATCTATGTGCTTTCCTTCACTTGAGATAACGTTCTGAAAACAGAGAACTGCATGTGACAGTTTCACATAGAATCTCATTGGGGATGTTGGCTACATGCTGTTTAATGCTTGCTTTCAAATCGACAAGCATCTGCATGCTGCCACAGTAAACTGTCTTTCAGGTATTTCCATAGCCAGAAATTACAGGGATTGAGATCTTCTGATTGGGCTGGCCAGAACTGCCAAAAGTCTCTAGAAATGATGTGATCATTTCTGAATGTTGAAAGGAGCAGTTCCTTCACTTGTCGACCAACGTGGGGGGGGGGGGGGGCATGGTCTCCAAGCATTACTTGCAGAGTGGGAATAATGCGATCTCTTATAAGAGCACAGTACTACACACTAGTTACCGTACACCTTACAGGAGGGGGGCACGAGGTGTAGACTCTTCAAAGAAAAATGGTCCAATTATAAACTCTGCTGTGAATTACTGTAACATATGGACTTTGTAGTGGTCTTTCATGCACAGCAGATGGACGAGAAGTTCCCCTATTCAGCAGTTTTGTGCATTTACAGCCCCATAAAGAATGAACTGTGCCTCATCGGACCACAAGATCAGTTAAGCCCATATATCGTCAAGTTCCATACGAGCCAGAAATTGTAGAGGAGTCTATTCGTTGTTGCTGATCACAAGACTTTAGTTCTTGCACTTAATGAATCTTGTACAGGAACCAGCGTAAAATTATTCGTGACTGTGGTAAATTCAATCTTTACATACAGTAGACCAAGGAAGGTTCAAGTCTCTTGACACCTCTGGCAGGCACTTCTGATTGGTAGTGTTTTGCATTATGACCATTGCAACTGCCACTTCATCCACTACCTCCATTCCGATACATGGTCGTCCCCTGCCTAGAATTAAACATAACTCCCCAGTCAGTCGCTTCAAATTTCTTTATTAGTTTTTGAAGCCCCACTGACATTAAAGGTCCTTTACGGAAACCTTTAAGTTTCCGATATTCGTGTAGTGCTGCATTAGCATTACTATTATTCTGGTAGAACAGTTTTACTAAAAGAGCACGTTCCTTTTTTGTAAGAGCCATAATGGTTATTGACAATGGTATTGGCCTTTCTGCTTTTATCTAACAGGATGTCATTTCCGTAAGCAGCATATCTCGAAATAAATGACAATTTTTACATATGTGCAACGCCGTTTTTCCCCATGGTGGCAGAAATTTGAACTAATTTTTTTTCTTCTACAAATTGCTTCCCCATACTCTAAATGACATACCCACCGATTTTCACAGTACTAACACTAACCGTTTTGACACTAGGGTCTCCTAAATATGGAAATTTATTTTATAACCACCAGGTATATAAATCTTTATATGTTTAAAAATTTATAAAAATATAAATTTAGTGACTGGATATAAAAATGATAAGTCTGCCTCTGGATTGGTGAAGTACACTCAAAGCAACTGTGGTAAATTCAAAATAATTAAAAAAAAAAGTTTGATTTCCTTCCAAAAATTCTAATATTTCTTTTTTTTTTATCCAATTCTTTATATTTCATTAAGAGATCAAATATAGTGAAGCTAGTTATTATTATTATCATGCTAAAAATTAGCAAAATTCGACCTTTGTTTTTACAACCTTTGTTCCACCGGTTGGTGGAACAAAGGTTGTAAAAACAGGAATGAAGGAAAAATTGTTTATTATTTTTTTCTATCCTTCCCCTTCTGCATTTCTGTTGCAAGCAGAAATATATCCCCCCCTTGATTTTGACTTCGGATTTTCAATCCTATTCTGGTTCAATGTCCTGGTTTTAATACATGGTTGGGAACTGAAGCTCTAGAAAAAAATATGGCTTTGCTTAATAATCACATTTCATACATAACCTTTAAGAAAATAAAAGGTCAAAAAAATGTGCTAAGAAAAAAATGGAACAAATATATTAATTTGACAAAAATAGATAACTAAAAAAATAGCCATAAAATGGGACTGTGCTGTTTTGTTGAAAATGGAAAATATAGTCATCTCTGACATTATGTGATGTATAGAAAAGAGAACAAACAGCAAGAAATCTGTTTGGCAAAACCAGACTGAACTATGTGTGCAGGAAAACAAACTGAATAATTATGTGGAATATAATTTTATGACCAAGTATATAAAAACTATATCAAAAATAGTACTAACATAAATTTTACCACAGATATGTTTGTATAATGATTCAATATAACCCATGAACTTGCACTTACTCAAATCTGTTACTGTAGTAATCAAGAAAACTTAGTAAGAGTTCTCCCAGGGACTGTGTATTTTTTGAAGTAAAGTGAAACTCTTGCTGATTTTGCCACCTGTTTCCATATGTTGGGTAATGTTTTCTCTAAGTAAAGAAAAGGAAAAAATAATTTCATATATCTCCAAACAGACAGATGTATAAATAAATGCTTTTTATTATCAAGTAATGGGACACTAATGAATATTTGACAATTACACAGACTACAAATACAGCATTGTTTTTTTTAATATTAGGCATAGCAGTGTGACAAAGAAATGGCATATGAATAGAATGTATATCAGTTCAACAAAAATGGATCATGATCTGTTAATCTGCAATAAGGATTCATCAAAGATATTAGGAAAGAAATTTAAATTAAGCTGTGAACTAGTTTTTCAATGCTGTTTTCTCAAACACTTTTTTTTTTTTTCTTTTTTTGTATAGTACTGTACCCAGAGCTAGTGATGCAGAATAATTTGATAAGTTATTTTACATCTGGAAATTGAAATACAATGTGCTATTATTAGCAAAGCTATGGAGAGGATTTCCAGTCAATGGAAGGTCATTATTATACAAGAGGAAAAGAGTGAAAAAAAAAAAGAACTGAACCTTGTAAAACAACAGCATTAGTGGAGAAGTTAGAAGAAAGAGTGCCATCTACCATCAAGTTAGAAGAAAGAGTGCCATCTACCATCACCTGCAGTGAGCAGTCAGAGAGAAAATTGGATGCCCAATTACAAAAAAACAAAACAAAACAAAAACATCAGCAAGCTATAAGATAGAAGCATATTTAAAAGACCTTTATGCCAAACACGATCAAAAGCCTTTCAAATGTCAACAGCAACTGCTTGATTTTCACCAAACTTTACCATTGAATTTGTCCATAGATGGGTAACATAAGCCAATATATCACCAGTGGATCAACATTGGTGATATACTGGCAGACCTTGAAACTTTCCATCTGATCAGTATTCGTACAGCAAATAATTAGAACAACTAAGATGTCTGTTTGACTCAACAGATAATCGGAATTCTGTCAGAAAAAGTAAGTGGGATTAGCTGTAAGTGGAAATAGGCATCGTTGAGACTGAAACTGAGACCGCATATTTGCGAATGAACAAGGAAAAGTTTGTGAGGTTGGTTTAGATCTTCTTGCAGATAAGTTTGTTCTATTACTTTGATTATTCATGATGTATTAAGTAGTGAAGAAAAGGTGGGGAGGAATATGTTGTATGAAGTAGTGAAATTTTTGGATATGGGGTACATAGAGCCCCAAGATATACCCAGCTCCAATACATAAGGTGGCCTCAACGATACCCTCTGCATGCACACTACTCAGTCTTCCTCCAGTCAGAATAGAGGCAGCATATTATACACTAGCTGTTCCAGATGCTTCTTAGATGCACACCATTTTAGAGGTGTATCCTTCAAATGTAAGGAAGATTGCATCTTGCGATGATGCCCATCATAACCTCAAAAGACATCAATCATACTGCATGATGGAAGACATTGGGAGTTCCTGGAGCTTTGTTCTGGATAATAAACATGGGTTTTGCCACTCTTCAACTCCGATAAGCAAAGTGGATGTACTGCATCAATTGCCGACCGGGCTAGCCGAGTGGGTAAAGTACCTGCCTAGCAACCCAAAGGTCGCGGGTTCAAATCCCGCCTCGGGCTTGGATCAAAGTACTGCAAAAACCTTGGGAGGTGCATTATGGCCACAGAAGCTGATGCGCCAACAACTACAAAAAAAAAAAAAAAAAACTGCATCAATTGAGTCAGTCATCTACTACTTAGAACAAAGGAATGGGATGCAAAGATTTCAGAAAAGCTTTCAATACTGTTTTACATAAAAGATTACTGAACAAACTGGAGCAGTGTGGCATTAGGGGCAAGCTACTGCTATGGATAAAGGGACAGTTGAGTGGAAAGTGGTTGTCAATGAGCACTGCTCTTCTTGGACTACTATTATTAGTGGAGTTCCCCAGATTTCAGTGCTGTGCCCTATATTTATTGATGATAGTGATGAAGGCATATCAGGCTCAATGTCCAAGTGATGATACAAAGATCGGCAATGTGGTTAATGACAGTAATCAGCATATGATACTGCAACTAGACAAAAAAAAATTAGGAATGGGCCTGCTGAGAAGTAGTAACTGAAGTTTAACATTGACAATTTAACATTACTTCTTGTATGCAAGGTACTGCATACAAGTAGAAGTAATCTCAGAATAACTGTTTAGTTAAACACAAATTTCTCTGAATGCAGATGGGCTGCTAGGAAGCTCGGGAATTTTTCCAGCAGGGATAAGGAGATAATATCTTGTTGTATAAAGCAATGTTTAAGCCACATCTTCAATACTGCATACAATCTGGAGGCTTCATTTTAGGAACAATGTGGATCTGTTGGAATGAATGCAGAGAAGGGCATTGAGATTAGTGAGAGGAACAAAGAAAAGTCAGTTCTACAAATTGCAACAATCCAAAATTAGGCACTTGCAAGGAGATCTGAATGAGGTGTTTGTGTTGTAGTATGGTTTTAGGAGCATCAACAACTTAGGCCATATTGCTCTATATATATTATCTGTAAATTGCATGTGTTCTGTGCCGATTTTCTGTTTGCTGGACGAAAAACCTGAGTTTTCAGGAGGGGGAAAAACCCTGCTACCCTCACCAAGACAAACAAACTCAGCCATGTTCACTGACAGGACTCACTCATGTCTTTTCCACCCAGTGTGAGGAGTATGCGATTCTACCCATGAGGGCTTGAGGTGTTTAAGGCTTGTAACAAATTCAGTAAGCTCAATACTCAAGACAATTATTAGTGGGGATGGTCAGGTTATATGGAAGTGTTGTTTTTTTTTTTTTTTTTTTTGATAATACTGTATAAGCTTCCTTTCTTGCATAATTGCCACTAATACTAAATTGAATACTGCTTTAAAATAACATTTATGTATATACCCAAATTTAAAATTGAAAGATAACCAGACACAATCACAAATTGCTATAAAGTTGCATTCATATAAAGTGACTTTATGATACTTCTGTGTTTACATGTCCACTCTTATCAGTGGACACAGGTGAAATTAATAAAACTTAATTTATTAACCTGCTGGTTAGTATGAATCAGAGCTGTACTATTTAATATGTTCTACGTTGATAATAATATTAGTAAAATAATAAGAGGAGTTTACCTCAATATAGTGCGTAGAACACTTCCGTATGATACCCTCCAGAAATTAAAACGGAAAAAAACGAAAAAAAGACAACTTACCGGTACATTAGAGTAAAATATAAATAATTAAATAATCAATTTAACACAATCCAAATCAATTTAAAACGATTTTCCTTCCTTAAGGAAGGAAAATCTTTAATGTACCGGTAAGTTGTCGATGTTTTCGTTTTTTCCGTTTTAATTTCTGGAGGGTATCATACGGAAGTGTTCTACGCACTATATTGAAGTAAACTCCTCTTATTATTTTACTAATATTAACCTGCTGGCTACCATTTACTAATATCATTCTTGTTAGATACTACAATGTTTTCTAATTAACATATAATGAACTTCAGTCCCACTTTTCTTTCCCCCCCCCACTTTGCTAACTTCACTAAAAAAATATTCTGTTCTCTCAAGTAGCTCAATGCTTTCCAAGATAAATTTTTAACCATAGTTTCTCTTTTGAAAATTGAAAATTCAAAAAGTTTTTTTTTTTTTTTTTTTTAGTTGTTGGCGCATCAGCTTCTGTGGCCATAATGCACCTCCCAAGGTTTTTGCATTTTACTCTGATCCAAGCCAGGGGCGGGATTCGAACCCGCGACAACCTTTGGGTTGCCAGACAGGCACTTTACCCACCTGGCTAACCCAGTCGGCTAAGAAGTTTTCACTGGATGAGGTGAAAATATTTTATGAAGTTGGTAAAAAATGTAAGCAAAAATACTTGTAATCAATGCCAGTGATGTCATTTGGTCTGCCTTGACTGATTGCCAGCTAGACATAAAAAAACACCGAATATGACAATGCCAATACTGAACCTCTGTTTACTGTATAAGACCTAGAAATACCACTATCTAAAACCAAAAACAATAAATGCCCAGGTTTTGACCTCTTAGAGGTTGAGATTATCAAAAAATTAGCGGAAATAGCACTATTAATAGATTAATAGTGCTATTTCCGCTAATTAATAACTGTATAACAGAAGGTATATTCCCAAAGATATGAAAAAAAGCTGTGTTAAGACTAATTCTGAAAATCCCCAAGAAACCTCCCTACCAATCCCAAATCATATAGACCAATAGCCCTACAAAATATACAAAAGACTAATACATAGCAGATTAGCTCAATACTACACAGAAGCAGATTTACATTCCAATAATCAGTAGGGTTTAAAGCAGGACAACTCTACGGAGGATGCCATGCACTACCTACTGTTTGTTATTTGTTATTTGGTTTTTTAGGAGCATTAGCAACTAAGGCCATATTGCTCCGGGATATGCGATGGTCATTTCTTGACCTTTCCGCATACTCCGTATTTGGTGGTGACGGGCTCGAACCCCGGTCTAATCAAGAAGCGTGTGCTACGCACTGCTGCTCCTTCCCACCTGGCTACGGAGGCGCCGCACTACCTACTGACAACAGTTAAAAACTCAGAGGAGAAATAAATGCTTGCAATCTCTATTGACTTTGCTGTCGCATTTGACTCACTCTGTTGGTCTAGTGTCCTTAGGAGGCTACGCCAGGCAAATGCCCCACAAAACCTCTATAAGGTAATAAACAGCTACCTTACAGACAGAAGTGTCAGTATGCACAAGGTTCCAGGAATTGATATGCCCTGTGAATAAAGGCTGCTCTCAGGGTTCAATTCTTGGCCCTTTCTTCTGGAAGATTGTTCTGGATGAATTTCTGGCCTTGGATCTGGGCTCCACGGAAAGCCTGGCCTTTGCAGATAACATGCTTTTCCTTGTAAAAGGTAACACGTAAGTGGTTGTAGAGCAAAGATCAAATGCTGCCCTCTTGCAGCTGCAGGAATGGACACAAATGCACATGCTCAAATTATCGCCCAAAAAACCAAATACTTCTGAAAGCCAATTTGGACATAAGATGTCAACAAATCAAAATTAACACAACCACTATAAAAATGGTAACAGAACTAAAATATCTTGGAGTAGTCTTCGATTCAAAATGAACTTTTTATCCCCATTTGACCTACTTGGCGAAGAAAGTGGGAAATTATGCAGGTATGATTGCTAGGATCACTCAAAAGAAAGACCCTGGCAATCATAAACTGTGCAATGTTCCTACCTGTTATCACCTATGGTGCCGGTGCGTGGTTCACCCGCTCAGCCATAGTAAGAAACAGGAATAAATTAGAATTGGTACAAAGGACAATACTTCTCACCATTACCAGAGCATGTCGCACAGTGAGCACACCTGCGCTACAGTTGTTGGCCGGAGCTCTCCGGCCAACAACTTTACCTGAAGGTAGCCAAAAAAGGGCTTGTATTATAGACTTAAAAAGATCATACCCACAATTTCTGGGGATAGCCCTTGATACAGCCAACACCTTCAATGCTGAAAGAAAAAGAATAGTCACAAACTCCATGAGCTAGGGCAAACAAAATGGGAGCAGGAAACCAGAGGTCTAGTTACCAAAAGGTTTCTGCCACAGGTGGCAGTGGTCAGCCCAAAGCCGCCTAAGTGGTATATATGCTCCTTGACTTTTTACAACATTCATATTGACAGGTCACTGCTCCGTAAAGGCAAAACTAACCTCCTTAGGGCTGACTGATGACCTAAATTGCACCTTAAAAGAGCTACAAAAAATATCAGCTGTGGTGAGAGTGAGGACTGGGCACACATTCTATATGAATGTATAATTTATGCCATCCCCAGAACACAGCTAATAGCACAGAATGGTCCCCTTCCAAGGGTAGAAGAACATCCATTCATTATAAAAGAGCATTCATTATAAAGCCTTTACAACCTTCAACACAGAAAGTATTTGAAATGCACAGAACTATCCAAAGAATGGCAATTCAGCCCCCAGCAATTAAACAATAATCAATAGTTAAAATTGCCCACGTCTCCCACCATGCCCAGATGATGACCTAACAACTGTCAGAACAGCAATATTCTGCACCCTGACATGACAAAACCGGATTGACCTGCCATGTGTAGTCCTGGGGCCACAATTAAATAATTACTTATTTAGGGGAGGGAGATGTACAGGCAGCCAGGGAAACAGATTAGCTGAAAAATATCAGTAAGCTGGTAGCAATGGGATGCAATGTAGAATGAAAGAAGAGTGAATAGGCTGGTCACTGAGTGAATTAGGAATTATGGTAAAAGAGAATAAATGTCAGTTCTAGTGAAAGAAAGAGTGACCCAGCACGAGGGGAAAGAGAGTGAATGGGAATAAGTGGAAGAGCAAATGTAATTGGCTGAAAGAATACAAAGTTAATAATAACTTGCGCTACAAAGATTTACTAACAACACAAACACTCTCACTGCATTCTCCCCTGGCCTGCAAAAAACTTGCAGCTGGGCCTGCACCACAATTGAAGAATAACAATAAGTTGAGAGTGCAGTGCAGAAAGCAACAGTCGAACAAATGAAATTAAAGCCAGAAGAATGAGAGTGTGTGTGAGGGGAAAAAAAAAAAAACACATAAATGTTAGTTAAGTACACACAAACCCTAGTTTTAATCTTTTATATTTCTTTCTTATTTAGCTTAATTATTAAGCATTAGTATTTAAATGGCTACACACCATTGCATCCCCCTGTGTGAGAAAGAGATGAATGAGTGAGCAAGAAAAAAAAAAAAATTACACACACACACACACAGTGCTTTTTTTTTTGTAAAAAAAAAAAAAAAATAGGTGCCGGTACTCATTCTTTGCTATCAGGAAAAATTGAAAATTAAAAGGACATGAAAAGTACAGTACTCTAAAAAATTATTTCCTGATATTGTTACTTTAGTAGTAATGTTTTTAGAATAAGAACAACAAATTAAGTATATTAACATACAGTTTATTAAGCATAAATTTATTATTCAAGTATATAAAAAATAAGTAATAAGTAAAAAATAAGTAAAAATTAGTAAAAATAATTTCATAATAAAGTTTTTATAGAATATTCCAAATTTTTATTGAGTTCTCATCCAACACACTATGCCCACTTCTTTTCTTACTGTTTGTGTCTGTTGCTGAATGATGTTTCTGAAGCAGCCACGAATCGACACATTTGCTGGATCGAAGTTTGTCACCGGTGGGCCTACAATTTTAAGAAATAGTAGTGAGGAAATTATTTTTGTCATCTACAAAGCTCTGGTTGGGCTGACGATCAGATTCATTTTTGCAAATCCTTGTTCACATTCACCTGATGAAATTTGTATCATACTCAGTGTTCATCAAATGCTCTTTAATTCTTCCGAAACCGTCCTATCAATTAGGTATTCCCGAAAGGCATGAATTGTATCTCTTTCATTTAATTGAAGGCCAATTGACAATTTTCTAACTTCTTTCTCACCATATGCCAACATTTTATGTTTAGAAGGTTTAATACCTTCGCTGTCCTCATTTTCCTTCTCTCATCATCGATATTGTCACTAGTTCTTAAATTTGAATTTTTTCTTTTCTTTTTTCTTTTTTTTGAAACTGTCCAAAATGTCAGTGTCGTTCAGATATTCAGGTACTGTGACCAAACAGAAATAGGAAAAATTTGCGACAAAATGTGAATAACACACTTCCGCGAAACAACAGATGATTATCTGTCGGCGTAAAAAAAATAACTCCCTCCTAATTCTTGAACTGGGTGCTTACAATTGATTCACAGTGGGACCCAACCCATGATGCATGGAAAGTGAATTAAAATGTTGTTCATGTTGTTCTTATCATCTCATTAATTTATATGCTAAAAACAGGGCACTGGGATCGCAGAACAGTACGAACGGTGGATTTTTGGCTGCTGTAAAGGAATAAGTATTTTTTAATTTTTAGCATATTCTTCATTATTTAACATATGTATAAATCACAAATCTGCCCTGCCATGGAATATTGTTCCCACATCTGGGGTGGTGCCCCCAACATTGTGTTTTATGGAGATATTAAATAGGTTTAGTAGCGTTCGTTAGCTTCTTATTTTGAATTTAACCAGCGATTTTTGGAAGTTACAACTCCCGGTGTTGGCTCCAATATTGTTGAACTAGCTGCCATATTATAGTCGATAAGAAATAGCTTAATGTATATATATCTCAAACTGATAGCTTAAGGTATGAAGTTAAACTAGATAGCATAATACGAAGCACTGTATTAGAAATCTGTTAGCTAATTATAGTATTATCAATTAATCAAAAATATTATTAATCTTATTAAATTTCATTGTTAATTGAATTGTATTTAAACGGAAATCATGACCCAGACTAGAACTGTGAAGCAAAGATCAGACTAGCGAGAGTGCTATGGCTCGGGGGAGAAATAAAGAGGGCGATTCTCCAACACATCACAGTCTCAAAAAATGTGCGAAATGTGAAATGTTTGCTGACCTTTCTAAAACAGGACATGATCTAGCCAAGGAGGATGCCTTTGTGTGTGCTAGGTGTCTGGAGTGTCAAGAAATTAGGTGCCAACTCAGCATACTGATGGGCATCTATGAGAACTTGAGGTATAGGATAAATGCCATCGAAGAAATTAATATGAGGGGCCCATCAGGCTCTCAGCTGCTCAGCTAGATGATAGAGCTCACTCCTGTGCATCAGGCAACACAGAGGCAATCTCCAAGGCAGAATGCGCTGGTCCCAAAAGAATTAGTTATTGTTGGTGACTATTGTCAGGGAGACGGGGAATATACTTTGTAAGAAGAATAGGTGAAACAGGACCAGGGTATGTCTGCCAGGGGCAAAAGTTGATGACATTGTAGAGCAGATATCATCTTTTAAGGGCACAAAAGGTAATATTGTTATACATGTTGAAACTAATGACATTAAGAGTAAAAGATCTGCAGATTTACTCAACAAGTATAGGTTAATGTTGAAAAAAAGTTGCAAGTGAATGTGTGAAAGTGTCTGCAATTCTGCCCAGACACGAAAGGAGGGAGTATATGATCAGAGCCTTGTCAATCAATTCGACCCTGGAGAGATTGCGCAAGGCTCACGGGGTAGAATTTATTTCAGCCTGGTCTGTGCTTGTTGACAGGAGAGACTGCTTCTACAGGGATGGGATACACTTAAATAGAAAGGGTGCAAGAATATTTGCTGATGCTATCGAGACAGTGTTAGGTGGGTCGGAAACTGCTGGGGGGGGATACACAGACTAAAAGGTTAACAGTGGCTGCAGACAGAGGCAAAAGTGATCTTGCAATGCTTCTATTAGAATGGGCAGCAGACTGGAAAGCAAGGTAATGGAGATTTCCAGGACTGCTAGGAGTCTTAGTGGAACAAGTAAATACATGGGTTGTGTTAGGGTGGCTAGGAGCAGGAACAGGTGCATGTATACTTGTATTTTTTTTTTTTTATGGAAACTCCAAACACGAAAGGCATCAAAACCTATAGTACTTAGTACCGTGCATGGGTCGAAAGAGAAGTATGAGGGGAATGCCGGAAACTTTGCTCTAGAGACTAAACATGGGTTTCACCACTTCAAGCCTCCAATAAGCAAAGTGGTGGTATTGCACCAGTCGATGAGCGTCATCTACCACCTATGTACACCAATGCTAGGAGTGTAGTTAATAAATTTGATGAGCTTGAAGTGCTAGTAAAGACATCAAAGGCAGATATTGTTGGGATATCAGAGACGTGGTGTCACACAGATATAGGCAGTGCAGAGTTGGAATTTGGGGAGTACAATGTGCATAGGAAGGAAGGAAGGAAGGAAGGAAGGAGGGAGGGAGGGGTTATGCTGTTAGTTAAGAAACATTAAATCTAAGGAAGTGCATCCAATTGATCTTGGTGGACAATGCAATGTTGTGTCTGTTTGGTGTGACATAAGCACTGGAAAAGGAAAAATGAGATTAGGTGTGTGTTATAGGCATAATGAATCTGATGAATATAATGAGCAATTGTGCAGAGAAATAGAGTGGGCCAGTAAATCAGAATGTCTTATAATGGGGGATTTTAACTTTCCAGCTATTGATTGGAACTTGTCGGTTGATCACTCGCACACTAGCAAGACTTTTGTGGATTTATTGGATGACTGTTTTCTACAGCAACATGTTTGAAGGCAAACAGAGGGAGTAATACTATTGATCTGATTGTCAGTAGTAATTCTTCATGCATTAAGAATCTGCAGATAAAGGAACCACTGGGCAACAGTGATCAATGTATTGATGTGGGAATTATTTAAAGATGTAGCTACCATCAAGGCTAAAGGGAAGGGCTTTTGCTTTCGTAAAGGTGACTACAGAGGTCTCAGATAGTTTTTAAATTCTGTACAGTGGGATCAACCGATGATGTTACCAACAATGAATTCTAAATGGAAAGCCCTCACGGGACTTAATTTTGGAGGCTACTAGGCTTTTCATTCCAACTAAGAAATACTGTTCAAGGTTGAAGCCTAAATGGATGTCAGATGAATTAATGAGGCTAGTGGCAGAGAAGAAGAATGTGTGGGATGCATATAAATTATCAGGTGATACAGAAGCCTATGGCAGGTATAAACTAGTCTGTAATGAAGTCAAAAAGGAGGTTAGGCAGGCAAAGCCAGATTATGAGAAACCTTTGGCAAAGGATGCAAAGAAAAACAGCAAGGAGTTCTTTACTTATGTAAACTCTAGAAAGAAAGGGATGAATCAGATTAGACCACTTAACATAGATGGGTTGACTATTGATGATCATGCTCAAGGTAGCTGATAAACTGAATGAGTATTTTGCATCTACAGTCACACATGAGAAGTTATACAATGATGTTTTGTTATTTGGTTTTTAGGAGCATTAGCAACTAAGGCCATATTGCTCCGAGAATATGCGGTGGTCATTTCCAGACCTTTCCGCATCCTCCGTATTTAGTGGTGACGGGCTCGAACCCCAGTCTAATCAAGAAGCGTGTGCTACGCGCTGCTGCTCCTTCCCACCTGGCTATGGTGGCGCCCTTATACAATGAGGGGGGGGTGCCAGAAGTTTATCAAACACTAACAGGGAGCTAAGTGATTTTGTAATAACTGGGAGCAAAGTGGAGGAGAAATTGTTGAAGTTAAACATAAGGAAGGTATCTGGGGTGGACAGGATCTATCCAGTTATATTAGAGGAGGCAGCAAAGGAAGTAAGCAAACCCTTAGCCATAATTATGAGATTCTTTGGACTCAGGGGAAGTCCCTATGGACTGGAGGTGTGCAAAGGTATCACCAATTCACAAAGGAGGTTCAAAAGGTGACACAAGTGACTACAGACCTGTTAGTTTAACTTGTCTTCCGGGGAAAATAATGGAATCACTGGTTAAAGAAGCATTGCAGGATCATCTAGACAAGACTGCAGTAATAGTTAAGACACAGCATGGGTTTGTCAAAGGGAGGTCTTGTCTGACCAATTTGATTGCTTACTATGATGGGGTCACAAAGCAATTGAATGCCAAAAATAATTTTGATATCATGTACAGCAGGCCCCCGTTATAACGCAGTTCGCTTTACACTGATTCGCTATAATGCTGCCTCAGCACTCTTTTACAGATTGTATTTTTGGCATATTTAATGAAATTGTTTCATTTGATGGAGTCGATAGCTTGAAAATGAATATCAAAACAGCATTAAAACGTTTCCTGCGCCGACTTGAGAAATTTTCCCATGCTCAGTGATATTTTCTCGCACGCTAATTTAATAACAGTACAGTGACTTGTTACATAGTTCCAAGATCAACATTTTAAAAAAATGATCAAATATATTACTTGTAATATTTGCATTATGTGCATTTATCCGAAGTCTAGTCATCACTCAGTACAGTATTAGACATCGTGTGTAATGGACAGTTTAGTCGAACATTGTATCATAATTAATGCAACCAACGTCTGGACGCAGTACAAAAACTACAAATGTAAGAAAAAGACTGAATTTGAAAATTAAATTAGACGTTTCGAAGCGAATCGATTCCGGTCAAAGACAAGCGGATATGTGCCATAATTTAGGACTTGCAAGTTTAACTGTAAGAACAATTATAAAAAAAATAAAGAATTAATTTTAGCAGCGGGAAAGATAGCTGTTCCATTGCAAGCAACTAGGGCTAGGCCGGCTATTAGGATTTTATTGAAGATAATATCCAATGCAGAATTCAGTTAAGTTAAATATTATAAAAAAAAAAAAAAAAAAAAGAGAGAGAGAGAAAGGTTAGCCAATATGATCATCTGAAGAAAACTCACCTAAAAAAAAAATGTGGAACTATTTAAAACTAGTAAGGACTGGTTGAAAAGATTTAAAATCCAGGGAGAAGCCGCAAGTGCAGATTAAGGAGCCGAAACTTTCAAAAAACAACTTGTTAAAATTATTGAAGAGAGATATGTGTTATACTTCTCAACAAGTTTTTAACATAAATGAAGCAGGACTTTTATGGAAACTAATGCCTAAAAGAAGTTTCATATTGAAAGAAAAAAAACATGCCAGGTTTCAAAGCGGCGAAGGATCGATTGACTTTATTGTTGGGTGATAATTCAGCAGGGGATTTAAAATTAATACCCCTTTTAGTTTATTTGGAAGAGGGCCAAAGTTCAACCCAAAATCGACACATTTTTCTTGATTAAATTCATCAATTAAATTCATGATTTTAATTGGAATTTTAAGTTAAATTTTGATACGTAAGTAGTTACCACATAATTATATACGTATATAATGCAGAGTATTTTGTATGTACAAATATTTGAATATTAATTATTTTGACCGACATTTGTGCATCTTTTCACTACCGTTTATTATTGATTAGGAAATATCCTATGGCACCGACCACAACTCACAAATACATATGTTACCTTATGGGAATGCGGCACTCGCTTAGCACTGATTCACTTAGCGCTCTGTTTTTCCGGAACGAATTATCAGCATTAAGCAGGTGTCACCTGTACTTGGATTTCAGGAAAGCTTTTGATACTATACTGTTGCACATGAAAGACTGCTGTACAAACTGGAGAGGTATGGCATCAAAGGTAAGCTGCTACAATGGATAAAGGGATGGTTGAGTGGGAGACAACAGAGAGTGGTAATCAATGGACTAAAGGTATATATCAGGTTTAATGTCCAAGTTTGCAGATGATACAAAGGTTAGCAGGGTTGTTAACGACAGTAATGGCAGTATGCTACTCCAATTGGATCTAGATAAGTTTTTTCTAGATTGTTGTTTTCTGTATTTATAAATGATATTGATGATAGTATATCAAGCTTAATGTCCAAGTTTGCAGATGATACAAAGGTTCGCAGGGTTGTTAAGGACACTACTGACAGTATGCTGCTGCAACAGGATCGGGAAAGGTTGAGCACATGGGCTGAGAGGTGGTAAATGAAGTTTAACATATGGGAAACAGTAACCCCGGAGTAACATATCAACTCTGTGTAGAGAATGAAAAGGACCTGTGGGTAATTGTGCAGGCAGATATGAAGTTTCCTGAGCAGTGCAGATGGGCTGCAAGAGTAGCTCATGGTGTCTTGTCAATGATATACAGAAATTTTTCTAGCAGGGATAAGGAGGTGATTATTCCCTTGTATAAGGCAATGGTCAGGCAACACCTTGAGTACTGTGTACAGGTCTGGAAGCCTCATTTCAAGAAGGATGTAGAGCTGCTGGAATGAGTACAGAGAAGGGCAACAAGATTAGTAAATGGAACAAAGGGGTACTCTTATGAAGAAAGGCTTAAATTTTGCAAATTACAATGTCTGGAGACTAGGCACCAGCAAGGTGATCTGATAGAGGTGTATAAAGCCTTGAATGGTTTGAGCATGCTCAATGCTGATGGGATTCTTCCTCTTGCTCAGAATAATCACCTGAGAGGGCATAAATTCAAATTGAGGAAAGACAGATGTAGGATAGAGGTGCAGAAATTTTCCTTTAGCCAGTGGGTAGTTGGTTGGTGGAACAGACTTCCATCCCTTGCTGTGGAAGTTGATAGCCTAAATAAATTTAAGGCTCAGCTGGACAGGTATTTCGAACGAACAGAGGGGTGAAGTGGAAGTGAGTTTTTTTTTTTTTTGGCTGATGCTGCATAAGCTTGCTTTCTTGCATCATATGCCTCTACTAATGCTAAAGTTGTGAAATGGGCTGAGAAGTGGCAACTGAAGTTTAACATTGATAAATGCGAAGTACTGCATATGGGTAGCAATAACCGAAGAGAAACGTACCAACTGGGTTATACTACACTCATGGAAGTGTAAAGTGAAAAAGACCTGGGGATAATTGTGAAGCCAAATATGAAGTTTGCTGAGCAGTGCAGATGGGCTTACTAGGGCAAATCATGGAGTCTTGTCAATGATATATAGGAATTTTGCTAGCAGGGAAAGTAGGTGATAATCCCGTTATACAAGGCAATGGTCAGGCCACACACCTAGAGTACTGTGTGCAGTTCTGGGGGCCTAATTTTTGGAAGGATGTAGAGTTGCTAGAACGAGTACAAAGAAGGGCAACGAGATTGGTGATTGGAACAAAGGGATGCTCTTACCAACAAAGGCTTAAGTTATGCATATTGCAGCGGCTGGAGAGTAGGCACCTGCGAGGTGATCTGACTGAGGTGTATAAGGCCTTGAATGGGTTGAGCAAACTGAATGCTGATGGGATTCTTCGTCTTACTCAGACTTACCTGAGGGGAGCACAGTTTCAAATTGAGGAAAGATAGTTGTAGAATAGATGTGCAGAAATTTGCCTTTAGCCAGCAGGTAGTTGATTGGTGGAACAGGCTTTCATCTTTTGTTGTGATTGCTAATAGCCTAAATAAATTTAAGGCTGAGCTGGACAGGCATTTAGAACAAATGGGGGAATGAAATGGGAGGTTTTTTTTGGCTGATGCTGCATAAGCTTGCTTTCTTGCATCATATGCCTCTACTAATGCTAATACAGCATCTTAAATTTTGCTGATTATAAAAAAAATTTCTCATTAATTAAATGTTTTGTTTACTAAATGTAATCGTGTACTGTACTTAATAAAATTTTCGATATTTTCAATTTTAGGTGTATCTTTATTTTTATTTATTCACCTTATATTCATCTTAAGCAGCGATCCTTTCAGGTTCTAAATTTCCTAAAGTTAGCATTTAAAGGCAAAAGTAAGGTTTTTTTCGAAAAACAAAAGAAAGTCATTTTTTATAATTTTAATAAAATCTAAAAAATAAATTAGTGACAGATTTTTTACACATAAGTGTTGGGAATTTGCATTTTTATATATAGCCTGAAAATAAAAAAGGTACCATGAAAACTGAAACTTCCTTTTACATGTAACAAGATATGCAAAATGTAACACACTAATTTTTCTCGAATCACTCAGTGCAGCCCCTGAAAGAAATCTAACTTTGAATACGGCCGCTGTACGGGAAAAGGTTGGATGCCACTCTGGTAGAAGATGGAACTGAGCCCACCTTTTAACGGCACAAAGGGTGATATTATTGTATACGTTGGCACCAATGACATTAAGAGTAGGAGATATGCAGATTTACGTAACAAGTACTGGTCAATGTTGCAAAAAAGTCATGAGTTAGGGTTAAATTTGAAAGTGTCTGCAATTCTGCCCAGATACAATAGGAGGGAATACATGATGAGAGCCTTGTCAATCAATGCAGCCCTAGAGGGAATGTGCAAGGCTCAAGGGGTAGAATTTTTTTTCAGCGTGGTCTGTGCTTGTTAACAAGAGAGATTGCTTCTACAGGGATGGAATACACTTAAATAGAAAGGGTACAAGAATATTTGCTGATGCTATTAAGGCAGTGTTAGGTGGGTCAGAAAACTGCTAGCTTGGGGGGGTATTCACAGACTAAAAGGTTAAAAGTAGCTGCAGGCAGAGGTGAAGGTGATTCTTGCACTACTTCTATTAGACTAAGCAGTGGTCTGGAGCGAGGGTTGCTGGGGGGTTTCAGGGACTGTTATTATTGTTATTTTTTAGTTTTTAGGAGCATTAGCAACTAAGGCCATATTGCTCCGAGATATACGGTGGTCATTCCCTGACCTTTCCGCATCCTCCATATTTGGTGGTGACGGGCTCAAACCCCGGTCTAATCAAGAAGCGTGTGCTATGCACTGCTGCTCCTTCCCACCTGGCTACGGAGGCGCCCTTCAGGGACTGATGGCAGTCATTGTGAAACAGGTGGGTACATGGGATGAGTTAGGGTAACTAAGAATAAGAATAGGTGCATGTATACCAATGCTAGAAGTACAGTTGTTGTTGTTGTTTGGTTTTTAGGAGCATTAGCAACTAAGGCCATATTGCTCCGGGATATGCGGTGGTCATTCCCTGAATGACCTTTCCGCATCCTCCGTATTTGGTGGTGACGGGCTCGAACCCCGGTCTAACCAAGAAGCGTGTGCTACGCACTGCTGCTCCTTCCCACCTGGCTACGGAGGCGCCGCTAGAAGTACAGTAAATTGAGTGCTGGTGAAGACATCAAAGGCGGATATTGTTGGGATATCAGAGATGTGGTGACACAGATATTAGAGGAATGCAGAATTGAAATTTGAGGAGTACAATTTGTATAGAAAGGATAGGAAGGGAGGAGGTGTTATGCTGTTAAGAAAAACAAAATCAAAAGAAGTGCATCTAGTTGATACAGATGAACAGTGCACTGTTGAGTGAGTTTGGTGTGACATAAGCACTGAAAAAGCAAAAATAAGAGTAGGAGTGTGTTATAGGCCTAATGATTCAAATGAGTACAATGAACAACTGTACAGAGAAATAGAGTCGGCTAGTAAATCAGAATGTCTTATAATGGGGGATTTTAACTTCCCAGATATTGGACTGGAACTTGGGGTTGGTCACTCGCACACTAGTAAGGCTTGTGGATTTATTGGATGATTGTTTTCTGCATGTTCGAGAGGCAACCAGAGAGGGTAATACTCTTGATCTGTTTATCAGCAGTAATCATTCGTGTATTAAGAATTTGCAGATAACGGAACCACTAGGTGGCAGTGATCACAGTGTACTGATGTGGGATTTACTTAAAGATATAATTACCATCAGGGGTAAAGGAATGGGTTTTTGCTTCTATAAAGGTGACTACAGTGGTCTCAGCGAGGATTTTTCTTTACTTATGTAAACTCTAGAAGAAAGGGGATGAACCCGATTGGTCCACTTGATATCGATGGTTCGACCGTTGATGATCCTGCTCAAATAGCAAACAAACTGAATGAGTATTTTGCATCTACATTCACACAAGGAGTTATTAAGGATTGAAAATGGCAGAAGGTTATCAAATTGTACCAGGGTGCTTAATGATTTTGTAATAACTGAGTGCAAAGAGGAGGAGAAATTGTTGAAGTTAAACATAAGAAAGGCACCTGAGGTGGATGGGATCTATCCAGTTATATTAAAGGAGGCAGCAAAGGAAATAGGCAATTACTGACCCCTCTCAGAGCACTATAAACCTCAATCAGGTCAGCTCTGCAATGCCTGGTTGCCAAGCTCTGTAGCCCACATATACGGAGTCTTTCCTTATATGATTTGCCCTTTTGCCAATTGCACCATGCAATTTACCCATCTTTGGACCCTTTCAAAAAACTCAGTCTTTTTTTTTTTTTTTTTCAGATGAGGTCTCCATACTTCAACACAGTATTACAAATGTGGTCTTACAATTGCCTTAAAAAGTGGGACTATGAACTCCATATCTCTACAGGATAATGTTCAATAAATCATTGATAGGACACCATGGGTATGCAAAAATGTGAATGATACAAAATGCAAGTGTGCCCCAACCCTGATAACCACATCAGATTTGACCAGCATAATCTACCTTCTAGATATCAAACTGAAACAACTATTCCAATTTGAACTGGTACAAAATATTATGAATTCCTCATCCTACAGGTTATTTCTAACCTTCAAGATAGAACTCTCTGGATACAGTGATGGGCTGCTTGAAGACAATGTTTTCCTGAAGGTTACCAGTTTCCTGTCTGCTACCAACTGTTTGGTCTCCTGCTTACTCAACCTCAATACATGCAATTTTTGATTGTTGGGTTATTTGAAAGACAAACAACCTAAAGGAAACATTAACTATAATTAATAACATTCTACAATTCCAGCATTTTGTTGACATCGGTGCACAATAGACTGAACAGCTTGACTAGCTATGACTGACATGGGTACTATTCATGATGTGAATAAATGTGTTGCATAACTGTTCATGCTTACACAATGTACAGTGTCATTTTCTCCTAGCAGCACTTTATGGAACTTTTTCCCTCATATATCATTCCTTTCCACATTGCATGACTACTGTTCATTCTAAATTTCATCATTATACAATTAGCTATGTTTCCTGTGCTTTACAGGCCTTCAAAGTGATGCAGTCTAATTCAAAGTATAACCACCCTGTATTATGTGCTGGGCAACACACTTACCAAATCATTTAACTAAAATATTTTTAAAAATTTTTCACACAGTTAAACCAAGTATCAAAGAAATGTATGATTTACTTTTAATGTTCAGTTAAATTTCTCTAAAGCAGTGCAGTTCAACTGAAGCAGAGAAGTGTCCTTAATGAAAGAATAATAATTGATAGTATCCTACTAGCAACTATACTCTTATATCAGTTTGAAAATCAGAGTAAGGGCTTCTGACTAAGGAGATAGTAGTAGTAATAGAGGCATGTGATGCAAGAAAGCAAGCGTAGGAGCTTATGTAGCATCAGCCAAAAAAAAAAAAAAAAAAAAATTCACACAACCATTCCCTCTAAAAGTTTGTCCAGTTCCTCCTTGAATTTATTCAAGCTATCAATTTCCACAATGACAGATGGAAATTTGTTCCAGCAATTAACCACCCGCTGGCTAAAGGCAAATTTTTGCACATCTATTCTACAACTGTCTTTCCTCAATTTGAATTTATGCCCCCTTCGGTTCATTCATAATCTGAGCAAGCAGAAAAATCCCATCAGAATTCAGTGTGCTCAACCCATTCATGGTCTTATACACCTCAATCAGATCACCTCGCAGGTGCCTAGTCTCCAGCCGCTGCAATTTGCAGAAGTTAAGCCTCTCTTGGTAAGAGGACCCCTTTGTTCCCCTCACCAATCTTGTTGCCCTTCTATGTACATGTTCAAGCAAATCTACATCCTTCCTAAAATGAGACCTCCAGACCTGTACAGAGTACTCAAGGTGTGGCCTGACCATTGCCTTATACAAAGGGATAATCACCTTTTCCCTGCTAGCAAAATTCCTGTATATCATTGACAATATCCCATGACCTGCTCTTGCAGCCTATCTGCATTGCTCAGAAAACTTGTGCAGTCATATCTGACTGCACAATTACTCGCAGATCTTTTTCATTTTCTACCACCCAGATTTCAGAATCACTCCCCATATTACTAGCTCATAAAGATTTGTCCTTGGAAATAAGTCATCTGCATATAAGTGTATATTCATGTGCAAAAATACCCCTTAAAACAATGAAGTATCATTCTAATTAATGAAATAAATTGTAATTACAATTACTAAGAGGAATCATTGAGATATTAAGGTTATACATTTAAGCTGATGGCTTGCTGACTAGTAACAACTCACTTTTAATTTTTTGTTAAATTGGACAGGCGCGCGCGCGCACACACGCACACACACACACACACACACACACAAATAACCAAGAAAAAGTAATTTGTGCACAAAACAATATTGTTAGTATATTATAATGTTATTACATAATAACTTTATATTGTCACCAATATGTTAAAAACAAACATAGTAGAAATTACACAGAAAAATTATTTGCAGTCAACATACTACCTCTATGATCTATATAAATCCATACTTAAAACTTTGAAATTAAAAAAAAAAAAAAACAGAAAAATTTAAAATAATTACTGCTCTTATTTTCTGCAGACATGGTAATACAGGAGGAATACAACCACCTAAATGTAAAGAAAGGCAAATTAATTTAATTTATTGAAGTATCGGCAATATGAAATACTAGCATGCTTCTTTTGAAAATGTATGAATATACATAGGAAAAATGTTCACTTACTACAAAGCCTTGCTCAGCTATTACACTTAAATTAAAAATCTTAGAACTACATTAATTATTTTTTACATAAGTTATTTGGAAAATTAAATGCACTAGGCATAATCCTTATGGGTTTTGATAATTAACTATATAATATCGGTGTAAATACACCATAGTTAATCCATAGATTTGAGCTACGATTGTAGCATAGAAGGCATCGTTTTAATTGTATCTCATAATGTGGTTGCCTTCACAACAAGATAGCTACTATTGAATTACTTCAAATAAATAACGCTTCTCTAGTAGAGAAGGCTACTGTTATTTATTTTCAGCGTACCACCACCCAGACGATCGTTTCGAAGCTTTTTGGCTTTGTCATCAGTGGGCGGGTAGGTAATAACAACAAGCCATCTCAGTTGCGAAGTTATATCCACATTATGAGAGATGCCAGAAGGGTGTGGTGGTTAATGTATTTGGAAAATAAAATGGGTTAACTATGGTGTATTTACACCGATATTATATAGTTAATTATCAAAACCCATAAGGATTATGCCTAGTGCATTTAATTTTCCAAATACATTACCACCACACCCTTCTGGCATCTCTCGTAATGTGGATATAACTTCACAACTGAGATGGCTTGTTGTATTACCTACCTGCCCACTGATGACGAAGCCAAAAAGCTTCGAAACGATCGTCTGGGTGGTGGTACACTGAAAATAAATAACAGTAGCCTTCTCTACTAGAGAAGCATTATTTATTTGAAGTAATTCAATAGTAGCTATCTTGTTGTGAAGGCAACCACATTATGAGATACAATTAAAACGATGCCTTCTACGCTACAATCGTAGCTCAAATCTATGGGTTAACTATGGTGTATTTACACCGATATTATATAATAAGTTATTATGAAATTAATTTACGCAATTTTTATATGATACTTCAACTGACAGCTACTGGCATGAGCTGACAGCCCAGGCCATTAGCTGCCAGCATATCATCATTTAAAATCTGAATTTCTAAGGATAGTTTGGCCATTCATCTTTATTCATTCAATTTTGATATTAGATGTCAGCATGTTCACCCATGATGTCAGGATTAATATAAAAATAAATATTTTCATGTTACTTTTACTGAATGAATTTTTAATGAGCAATTATTTGATAATCTTTATTACAAATGAAATTACAAGTGTGGGGTTACTATTCAGAAAACTTACCTTACATGTGGTACATAATAATCCAATTATGTGAAAAATTTATGGAATCAGAATAACTTAGAAAATAAGATTGTTCATATAAAATGTTTTTAACCACCAACAATAATGGATAATGACACGAGCAGCAGGCTAAACACACAGGGATTTCTGTTTTGAGTTTTTCTTCTACCTGCCTACATCATCCAAAGGAGCCAATTAGAGCATTCAATATGTTAATAGTTAGAAACTGCTTAAAATAAAGAATAATTATTTATTTATTTATTTATTGTTAGTTGTTGGCGCATCGGCTTCTGTGGCCATATTGCACCTCCCACGGTTTTTGCATTTTCTACTCTAATCCAAGCCCAAGGTGGGATTCGAACCTGTGCCTTTGGGTTGCCAGGCAGGCACTTTACCCACTCGGCTAAAGAATAATTAATTTATGGTTATGTAAAATTAAGTATTTATCTTGACAGAAAAGTGAATATTTTAAGGAGTTCACATTTTTTAAAGGAATTCTTAATTTTCGCATTAATGTCTCATTTATTGCAAACTGTGAAAAACACAGGTCTCTACTCATTATCCAATCCAATATTATAACAGCCTTGTTTGACTCTGTTGATATTGTGAAACATTCTGTATTTCTGTCTTTCACTCTAACTGTTGCTGTAAAGTATTGATATAAGACTCATTATTATTCTTAATTTTCATAGTATTCCACATTGCTTTAAAATATTTCACATTGCTTCTCTCTGTTAATGCAATAAAAAGCTTTTTTGAAATTGATAAATGTCAGATGAATAGATGATTGCCATATTCTTCATTTCATATTTTAAGAAATACGTTCTACTGTACATATTTCTTAAAATATAAATTTGGTTTGCACATGAACTTCTTTTTCAGAAACTTTGTTATTGTTTATGTGGTATATTTTCTATCTTTAAATTCTGTTTGATGATGGATAATATTTTTATGGGATACTAATAGGAGCATAATTTCTCTCCAGTTACTGCAATGGTCTGGTCTTCCTTTTCATACAGTTTTATTATTATTCCTTTATTCTAATATTTTGATATTTGTTTCTCTTCCCAAATTTTATTTATTAAATGTTAGTAACATGCAATATCAGAATATTCTGTCGTTTTAGCATTTCAGCTGTTATTTCATCAAATCTTGAGACCTTCCCATTTTTAAATTTCTTAATCACTTCAGAAATTTCACATTCTGTGAAGATTACTGTTTATATTTTTCCTTCCTTTTTAATTAAGTGACTCTTCTTCAGTATTCAGATTTTTAATTCCTGCCATCTATCTCTTTGCTTTTCCTTTTCTACTATTAAGATTCCATCTTTACTTCATATAAGTTCTATGTTTTGTATCATTTATTTGCTTTATTATTTTGTATAAGCCCTTTTTATCATTTCTTCTTGATGCCTGTTGTATGATGGCATCATACGTATTAAGATGTATTAAGAGTAATTAAGAGAGATAACAATTGGAATTCTTCCAAATACTCTGTTTTTTTGTAGCCATTCACACTATCAGATGTTACTTACTTCTACCAATAGATCTCCTGATCTTAATCTACAGACAGTCTGGGAGATGCTGTTGTGCCTTTTATATACTTTTGTACAAGGAAATGTGAAAGCTTACTGATGGACTGGTTAGTTGTTGAATGAATAATGAGAAACATAGGAGTCACTTCTGTCACTTTAAAGAAAAGAATCAAGTTCATCATACTGTCATCCTGATATATTTGGATCAATCAATCCTACAAATTTTTAGTTTTCAAAAGGATCCATTTGTTCCTTTTTAGCCCTAAAAGGATTACTTTTCCTTCTATATTTCCAGTCCTGCCACAGGGAGGCAGGGGCAATGCCATAAAATGACCAAATGGCTGAATTAACTGTGTTAGTATAACAAAAAAAAAAAAAAAAAAAAAACAGGAAGATGAATTTCCTTCCTGTGCCTTTGCCTACTTCTTGTAGGCAAAGACACAAGAAGTAGTGCAAAAGAGCTACCTGATTATGAAATAAGGAAAATTGTATTTGGAACAAAAAAGAATCTATAATCATCTTGAAAGAGAGAGAGAGATCACTTTAGATAATGTGCTGGAATTGCTTAGTTACAGAAACACTTGGTATCCAGGGCCTATAAATTTAAACTTGGTTAACATTAAACTGAGATAATAAATGCAATCTAAAAGATGTTCTTGAAATGTCTGCTGTTAACTTGTACACAAAAAAAATCTCAATAATGCAAGATGGATATGTGAACACACTCAAATTATCCTGTTTCACAAAATGTAGCTGTATGAAAATGCTTTATTTCTTCATTAGATATCACTTACAATAATTCAGTAAACTAACGCAATAAAGCAATGTTGTTTATCAGCAATTTCCTGTAGATTTTAATTATTATTATTGTTGCTCTTATATTTTATTTCTCCCTGATTGGGGGATTCCACTCCATGATGGGTACTGCTACCAAGCACACAGGGTGGTTGTAATGTCTGGTGTGTTACTGTTGGTCGAGGAATTCTCTGACTATCCTACATGTGTTCAGGATTGCAACTTTCTGGAGGTCCTTGTAAGTGCTCTCTGGGAGACCTAGAGCTGCTAGGCTGCTATGTAGGGTCTTTGCCACCATACCGGTGGTCGACATGATGATCAGGATGGTCGTTACTTTTTGCATATGCCACATCTCCTTGACCTCATGTCTCAGGTTCATGTACTTCCTAATTTTTTTCTCGTGAGTTTTCTGAACATTGCTTGAAAACTACTAGTGTTGAGCACCACTATGTCAATCAGGTAGATAGCTTTTTCCATCCTGTCCACACGGATTATGTCCAGTCTGTTGTGCGGGATGGTCTTATCCGTTATTATGGTGCAGTCCCAGTACAGTTTGTGGGTTGGGGTCTCTAGTACTGCCTGGGGTTCGTACTTGTAGTATGGTACACTTTCTTTGTTCAACTGGTATTTCCTCGCTAGCTTCTATTATCCTGGCTACCTGGTCGTATATATGAGTATACTCAGTCTGGGTGATCACCCTGCAGTGTTGGATTGTTTCTGAGGCCAGGTGGCATCATCGACACGTGTCATCTGACATTCAGGGCTCCTTTGCGATGTATTTTCTGTAGTTTCTGGTGTTGATTATCTGGTCTTGGATGGCCAGCATGAATCCTCCAGTCTCGGGGAAGCACTTCCTGCTTGTGAGCCATGCATTGGAAGCAATGTTATCGATGTGATCTTGGAGGTCATTGTAGTGTCTGTCATGGAATATCTTCTTTGCCCATCTTTCTAGCTTCGTTTCTTGTGCCGTCTGGGCAGGAGGGGGCTCCTCACTTAGGCTGAGTGGGGCATACCACTTATCTATCTTCCTTATGGCCTGGTGGAGTGGTGCTCTGTTGCATTATTGTTCTCGAAGTAATCCTTTAGGTTAACTATCACTGTTTTCTGTTACTCTATCAGGCCCCTTCCTCCCTCTTTCCAAGCTATTGTTTGTCTCTCCACTGCTGACTTCGGGTGGTACTGGCGGCTCTTGGTCATCATTGTCCTTGTTTTTCGCATGATACCCTATAGCTCAATGTTAGTCCATTCTATAACCCCCAAAGGAGTACGTTAGTACTGGAGTGCATAGGAGTTTATGGCTTTAACTGTGTTCCCTCCATTCAATTTTGCTTTCAGCAGGCTTCTGAGTCTCTGATGATATTTTTCAGTCAGGCACTTCTTGATTTTCTTGTGCTCTAACTGCTGAGCCTGCATCATCCCTAGGTATTTTGTAGGTATCTCCTTCTGTCATAGCTTCGATCTCTTTACCAGTCAGCAGCTGGTAGTTCTAACCGACTAATTTTCCCTGATGCAGTGTGTAGATCTTGCATTTGTCTAGACCAAATTCCATCGTGATATCCTTGCTGAATTCTTCGGTGATCCAGAGTAGTTGCTGGAGTTGCTTCTCGGTTGCCGTGTAAAGCTTGATGTCATCCGCGTACATCAGGTGGGTGAGGGTGTACAGGTTCTTTCTTCCTTCTTTGAGGTTATATCCATACTTGCTACCATTAAGCATGGTGGATAGTGGATTGAGTGCTAGACAGAACCACAGTGGGCTCAGAGTATCTCCCTGAAAGATTCCTCTTCTGATGTGGATTGGTCTGGTTGTGATGTTCTTGACCTTAATGGTGGTACTCCATTTGGCCATTGTTGCTACTAGGACGTTTGTCACTATCGGGTTGACCTTGTAGTTCTTCAGGGTCTCATCGAGCTGCAAGAGTAGCTCAATGGGGTCCTGTCAATAATATATAGGAATTTTGCTAGCAGGGATAATGAGGTGATTATCCCCTTGTATAAGGCAATGGTGAGGCCACGCCTTCAGTACTGCATACAGGTCTGGAGGCCTCTTTTAGAAAAGATGTCGAGCTGCTGGAACAAGTACAGAGAATGGCAACAAGATTAGTGAGTGGAACAAATGGTTGCTGTTACCAAGAAAGGCTTCAGTTGTGTATCAAAAGTTTTCCTAAAATCCAAGTATATGATATTAAAACTATTTTTTTGCATCGTTCCTTTGTGACCACATCATAGTATCCAATCAAATTGGTCAGACAAGACTTCCCCTTAACAAACCCATGTCTACATGATCCTGCAGTGCTTCTTTAACTAGTGACACTATTATTTTCCCCAGAAGAGAAGTTAAATTAACAGGTCTGTACTTACTTGTGTCACCTTTCAAACCCCCCTTTGTGAATCAGGGATACATTTGCAATTCACTCTTTTTTTTGGTTGGTGTAGAATAAGCCTTAGGCTTCCTTGTGCCATATAGCCATTACTAATACTAATGGTTGGCCCTATTATTAATCCAATGCAACAAGGTCCAACAAGTGTCTCAAGAATAATTGTTGCTGCTATAACCATTAATGATTTATTTGTAATCATATGTGCAAAGAACCTGTCAGATCCTGTATGATTATTTTCACTTAAATGTGCTAGTTTTACTTTAGTGTCCTGTAAATAACACATTGCTCATATGTGTTGTTTGAAATTGGCAGGTTGGCTGTCGTGTGGCAAAAGCATCTGCTACAGAAAGTAGTTCCTCTTTGTTTTGTTTAACTATTGTACAAATTGTGGTTTTGTTTCAATTATTATTAATCCATTTATTCCATAATGCATTTGACAAAACACATTAATACCTGCGCATACAATAAGTTGCCAACCTGTCAGGTTCCACATGACAGTGTTTGTTACAAAATGGGGCATGACTGTTGCCAGATTAATAGGAAACAAGAACCAAAAACCATCCATCATCACAACAGAAAAATACAGTATGTCAATAATAATATGCATATCATATCAGCTCTATAAGAACATCTGAATTTTAAACAAACTTTGAACAAGATAGAGTTACACCACATCAGCTTATATATAAAAAAAAAAATTCTACAATAATACTTCCAAAGAAACTATCAGTTCACTATGAAGGAAAGTAACTAAGAATTAGTTTCTTTCCTTGATAGTGACTGTCACATTCCAGACTAAACATGAGATGTGATCATAGAGTCCAGGGACTGACCTTGTCCTTTAACCGTTTGTGATCAAAAATTTTGATAACTCTTTTATGGTCTTTTGTTTCAAGTTAAGACAATATTCAACAGAAACACAAGAAATATTAAAAAACAGCTTTCAGAGAAGATGCTACATGTCATTTTGAAACTTTTCAATAGTTTACATATTTTAGAGAGGGTCACTTGTCTGTCGAAGGTGATCCTCACTCTGGGCTCCCTTCAACTTCAAAGGTCAAAGATTTAATCATTGTGTTTGTGATCTGATCTGGAGTGATCAATACTTAACCCTCTGAAAAGTTGCTAGTGAAACTGGTATTTCTTATGGGACATGTCATTAAATTTTAATATGCAATGCATTTCAGCCAAGTTTGTGCTTCACATTTTCATTTTCCTAATATGTGTCAACAACTTGACACATATTAGGATCTTCGTCAACATACTGCTGCTGCTGACCCACACATTGTTTCTTCCACCATTACTGGTGGCGAATTATGGGTGTGTGGCTATGGCCTAGAAACCAAGGCCTGGTACTCTCAATGGAAGACTATCTTCTCCAAGATCAAAAAAAAAAAAAAAAAGAAAAAAAAAAAAGAGACAATTTCAATGAAATGTAAAGATCATGCTTATTATATTTTATGGCTCAAGCATTTTTTTTTAATGTCCCTCATGGTCAAACAAACAGAACCAGGAATTCTACCTAACAGTTCTATGCTGATTATGGAATGCTTATTGTATTTTATGACTCACAAGCATTTTTTTTTTTTTGAATGTCCCTCATGGTCAAACAAACAGTGAACCAGGAATTCTACCTAACAGCTCTATGCTGATTATGGAATGCTATTCAGAGGGAATAGCTGGAAAGGTAAATATCGGGAAATTCACACACAATGCTTTCTATTCAAGAATTTCTTGAAAAGACAGTGATTAAAAAAACAAAATACACAATGTATTGAAAATTTTACCCAACTAAATATACTTTGGACAAGCCTAGAGATCAAGAACACCAATTGCCCAGTGTTCTTGATTCATAATCTGTTTATAGATTGAACACCAATTTATAAACAGGTTATGAATTGCTGACTATTGACCTAAAGTAGAAACAAACTGCCACTCTTCATATGGCCATTTTGAATCTTAGTAGGTTCTCATTGATGAAGAGATAGGCGAAAGAGGAAAACCAAATGAACTGACTTTCTCACCCATTCTTATTACATGCACACACGCACACAAACATTTCAACTCCACATAACAATGCCCATAGACTAAGTATAGTGGGGGGGGAACAAATAACCGAGGGGAAAAAAATTGCATACCAAACAAAACCAAACAAAATTTGATAACTTTAAGGAAAAGAACCATAAAAAATTTGTTAAAATAGAAACATTGTACTGCATTTGTATTAGAAATAGTACTACATTAGTGGAGACAAAATGAAACCAAGAAATTGAATTCTTAAAAAGACTGTGATTAAAAAAAAATGCACAATGTGCTGCTGTCTCAAAAACTTTATCCAAATAAATATACTTTGGATAGGCCTGGGCACTGATCTGATAGTTGATTGTTAGAAGAAACTTCCATCTAGTGTTGAGGTGAGTAGTTTCAATAAATTTAATGAATTGGACAAATTATTACAGAGGATGAACAGGTGATAAGGGAAGGTTTTTTTTTTGCTGATGCTATAGAAGCTTGCATTTCTTGCATCACATCACTCGGCAGTACTAATATGTATACATATACATTTCCTTTGTGTATATTACAGTACAAGAGTTAGAAACCTGCCATTAAATTTTAGTAATTTGACCAAAATTATTACATCCCATTTAATATGTTGCAGTAATAAAATTTAACTGCCACAGGCATTTAGAATTAAAATATAAATTACTGAATTCTATTTACAAAATGGTTTATTCTACAATTAAGAATACCTACAATAAAGTTATGCTGCAATAAAGTTATGCTACAATTAAGAATAACTACAATAAATCACACTAGCAAAAATCCAAAGAAAAAATTCATATCTCTATTAACACAAGTAGAAACTATTAGAAACTGCAAGAAATAGAAAAAATAGAAATCACAATTTCTCTATGCATCTGTATTTCAATAGAACATACAAATAATATTTGTATTATTTGTATATTCTATTGAACACTATAATTAGTTTTCAATAAAATTAGTTATCTATTGCATTGAAAGGTCCCAAATATACTTACACTGCAGAAAATGTATCACCATCAATACTAAGGAATAGCTAGATAATGTCATATTTTTTGCGTTGTTAATTTCACATTCTCGAGCCCATTTTTTGATGACTAGAATAAGTGGCTGAACTCTCCAATCCACTTTAAAATAAAAATAAAATTCTTAAGAAAACCACTACAATGAAAAAGCAAAATTTTTAAAGATTCAAATGGAACAACAATTTTTTGTAAACTATCTACAACAATTTTTGAAATTAGTACATTATTAGTAAACATCACTTTTTAAATACAAGAGGTAGGGTAATGATCACATTTTATATGAAATGGAAGGCAACAGCTTTTTAGATTGACTCATATACAGTTTAATGTTGTGCTTTTTTTTTTTTCTTTTCTTTTTTTTTTTTTTTTACACGAAAAATTTGTTTTATATAACAAGCACTGGTATGTTTTTTTAAAGTAATTTATCATTTCACTGTGTGTGTGTGTGTGTGTGTCAGAGAGAAAAAAAATCAATTTATATAAATGGATACACATCCACATTTCTGTAGACATGTAAACATTCCCATGACATATTTGCAAGATTCCAAAGCCATTCCCTATGGTTTTTTTTTTTTTTTTTTTTTGTTAGTTGTTAGCGCATCGGCTTCTGTGGCCATAATGCACCTCCCAAGGTTTTTGCACTACTCTGATCCAAGCCCAAGGCAGGATTTGAACCCACGACCTTTGGGTTGCCAGGCAGGCACTTTACCCACCAGGGTAGCCCAGTCGGCGTTCCCTATGGTACCACACAGAGAAACATATTACCCACCTTTACCTGAGACCAGTTAACTACATTTTCCCAATGAAAAGGCCTTTAAGAAATTAATCAAGATGTAGCAGAATTTACTCCAACTGTTTCCAATGAATGGAACAGAAACAAAGCTACAATACTATTACAGAAGATTAGGAAACCTAAGTACATTAGGTTATGTTTTTTAACCTAAGTATATAAATTTTTTTTCAGAAAATACAATTTTTGTCAGATTTATATCCACTTCAAATAACTAAAATAAATATTCACAATTTTCACACCATGAATTTCTATTTATCAAATATTTAAATAAAATATTTGTAGAAGAATAAGAGAAATTTACCTCAATATTATACATAGAACACTTCCGTATGATACTATCTAGAAATTTAAAATGAATAAAAGATTAACGCAAAATGATTACAGTAAAAAAAACAGTTGAACACAATTAAAAATTAACTAAAATTGAAAAAAAAAAATTAAATTAAATAATTAAAAAATCAATTAAAGTTGCACGTAAATTTTGAAAAACGGTTTTCCTTCCTGAGGCAGACTTACAGTTTTCCTTCCTCACAGGAATTTCCATTCCTGTAATCACGACACATGGCCGAAAAGCATTGTGCTTCAGGAAGGAAAACTGTTTTTCAAAATTTACGTTTAACTTTAACTGATTTTTTAATCAAATTTTTTTAAAAAATTGTTTTTGAATTTTGTTCAGTTGATTTTTTACTGTAATCATTTTGTATTAATCTTTTATTCATTTTAAATTTCTAGAGAGTTCTACATATTATACTGAAGTAAATTTCTCTTATTCTTCTACAAATATTGGTATCAACGTAGAATGTATTGAGCACCAAAGCTCTGTTATATACTATTAAATAAAATATAAATGCTCAAGGCATAATAGATTATGAGTTTAAAATACACTATAAAATATAGGTGTAAATACACCATAGTGAACTCATAATGAAAAACTACCTAAGTAGTGTAAAGGCATCGATTTAATTGTATCTCACATTGTGACTACCTTCACAATGAGTTACCATGTATTGCACTACTTCAAATAAGTAAAGCTTCACTAAAATACTATTGTTACTTATTCTCAGTGGGCACCACCGCCCAGATGGCACTGTTTCAAGGCTTGTTGGCCTATCCTCAGTGGGTGGGCAGGTACCCTAATGTTGCGATCATGCCAATTGAGTTGTGAAATTATTTCTGCAATATGAGAGATGCCAAAAGGTGTGCAAGATAATACTTAAATAAAATATAAATGCTCAAGGCATAATAGATTGAGTTTAAAATACACTATAAAATATATGTGTAAATACATCATAGCGAACTCATAATGAAAAACTACATAAGTAGTGCAAAGACATCGATTTAATTATTTCTCATTTTGTGACTACCTTCACAATGAGTTACCATGTATTGCACTACTTCAAATAAGTAACGCTTCACTAACAGAGAAGACTGAGAATTGAAATATTGGAATACTTGCCAACAAGCCTTACCATTTCAAGGCTTGTTGGCTTATCCTCAGTGGTTGTTGTTATTTGGCTTTTAGGAGCATTAGCAACTAAGGCCATATTGCTCCGGGAATATGAGGTGGTCAATCCCTGACCTTTCCGCATTCTCCATATTTGGTGGTGACGGGCTCGAATCCTGGTCTAATCAAGAAGCGTGTGCTACGCACTGCTGCTCCTTCCCACCTGGCTATGGAGGCGCCCCCTATCCTCAGTGGGTGGGCAGGTACCCTAATGTTGCAATCATGCCAATCCAGTTGGAAAGTTATTTCTGCAATATGAGAGATGCCAAAAGGTGTGCAAGATAATACTTAAATAAAATATAAATGCTCAAGGCATAATAGATTGAGTTTAAAATACACTATAAAATATATGTGTAAATACATCATAGCGAACTCATAATGAAAAACTACATAAGTAGTGCAAAGACATCGATTTAATTATTTCTCATTTTGTGACTACCTTCACAATGAGTTACCATGTATTGCACTACTTCAAATAAGTAACGCTTCACTAACAGAGAAGACTGAGAATTGAAATATTGGAATACTTGCCAACAAGCCTTACCATTTCAAGGCTTGTTGGCTTATCCTCAGTGGTTGTTGTTATTTGGCTTTTAGGAGCATTAGCAACTAAGGCCATATTGCTCCGGGAATATGAGGTGGTCAATCCCTGACCTTTCCGCATTCTCCGTATTTGGTGGTGACGGGCTCGAATCCTGGTCTAATCAAGAAGCGTGTGCTACGCACTGCTGCTCCTTCCCACCTGGCTATGGAGGCGCCCCCTATCCTCAGTGGGTGGGCAGGTACCCTAATGTTGCAATCATGCCAATCCAGTTGGAAAGTTATTTCTACAATATGAGAGATGCCAAAAGGTGTGCAAGATAATACTTAAATAAAATATAAATGAAAAATTACATAAGTAGTGTAAAGTCACAATATGAGATACAATTAAATCGATGCCTTTGCACTACTTATGTAGTTTTTCATTATGAGTTCGCTATGATGTATTTACACCTATATTTTATAGTGTATTTTAAACTCAATCTATTATGCCTTGAGCATTTATATTTTATTTAAGTATTATCTTGCACACCTTTCGGCATCTCTCATATTGTAGAAATGACTTCACAATTCAAATCAATTTTTTTAGCTTGTTTACTTGTAGGAAAGATTAATACTGCTATGTACAGAATAGAGTATTCATCAATATGCACTAATAGTATATTATATACTATTATTTATAATAATAAATATTTTAAGTATTGTATATTTACTTTTCTTTCATTTATGGGAAAACCACTGATGATATGCAAAAACTAAGGTCTTGTTCAAAATCAGCATACCCAAATTCATAAAAAATACCAAGTAAAGCAGACTTTCAAAAACTTTTTTGAAAATTTTTTACATATGTTACATTTGAACTGATTCTGTCAATACATCTACTTTTACTGAAGTCAGTAAGCATTTCAGCATACCAATTCCAGCCTACAAACCATTTCAACACATTTTTTTTACATGAAGGAAATGAATACTAATAAGATGTATTCTTAAATTCAATATCCACTAAAAAGATTATGGTATGACTCCAGCAATATGCACTCATTTTTTGACTTTCCCCTTCTAACATTGTGATTAGAACTGTGGACTTTCCATGTCATTTTGAAAATGTCTAGGGGCAAATTCTGTCTCAAGGGGTGCAATCATTATGGGTTTTTTGCATTTGTACAAAGTTAATCTATCTCAGGCATATGGCAAATTTTTTTCCTCCCAAAATCTAGATTTTTTTTTTTTTTTTTATCAGCAAAATAGGCAAACTGACCATAAAGGAACAATTTACAGACATAATATACCGATGCTCCATGGATTTAGCTGCTTCAGTACAAATTCAAATCAACTAACTGAACTTTTAAATAACCATTTTCTAAATTTTTTTTAATATAGTTTCCATTTTCCTCAGTAGCAGCACAATCTAAAAATTTCTATTTCATAATATCTCCTTTTCAGAGTAGTTGACATGGTTAGTCAGTTGGGCAATAGTTTGTTTGCTAATTTATATGATTTTTATTGCATATTATGTTTGAACAAGTGTGGTCATGAGGGAAAAGTGTAACCTTGATTTAACTAGATTATACTAGTCTCTGATGGGATCTGAAAACAAAGTGTACATAGCATCAACCATGTATATAAAGAAACACTACTGTGTGTAATTTGCATATGTTTCATTAGTTTTTCCAATCATTTATCCATTTTTTTTTTTTTTTTTTTTCTTAATTAAAACCCCAAACACGAGAGGTATTAAACCTATAGTACTTAGTACCATGCTTGGGTTGAAAGTTGAGAAGACAAAAGAAGATATTTATTGACATTACACTTGAACTTCTGTAGACTGTAATTTTCAGGAAATACGTATGAAGGAAAGTTGTTCCAGAAAACGGCAGTTGAATGAATAAACGAAGAAGATGAGAAGTTGGTTTTGTGAGTTTGAAGTTGGACAGTAAATGGATGTTGGCTGGTGGTGGCACGTGTTCGGACTGTTTTGAAAGAGACAGCGGGAATTATAGAAGCCAATTCAGAAGAACGGAGCCCATGGAAGTATCTGTAGAAAAGGCATGCAGCAGAAAAAATACATCTATGAGACAGCAAGTGGAGAGACTGTTAGAAAGGAGTCATTACCCTAACTGCCCACTTCTGAATGGAATCAAGAAGGCTGAGAGAGGTTTTGGGAAAAATATTCCATGGTAGGGTGGATTTGCAATTTGTACAGAGTAAACAGCCGTTTGGAAGAAAAGTAATGCCGAGAGCAAAAGAGAAAACCAAGTTTTTTAGATGCAGAGGAACCAATATTTGTAGTGTGCTTGTGCCAAGAGATGAGAAGTCAGGGTAATCTCCAAAAGAGATATATCATCTTGCCTAGAAATCAGAGTGTCACCAAAAATAAGCATAGAAGCAGAAGAATCATTTTTGAAAGATATAAGACAAGACTGAATTTTAGAAGAATTGAAATCAACTAAGTTGTTTTTGCCCCACTGGAGATCAGCATTTAAGGAATTGGTAGCGGATATTCGAGAAGTTGAAGCTGATTGAGCAGGGCAAGATTTCTCAAATTGGAAAGTGGAATGCAATGTGCTATCATCGGCAAAACTATGGGATAGGGTTTCCAGTCAGTGGAAGAAGGTCATTAATATACAAGAGGAAAAGAGTAGGGGAAAGAACTGAACCCCCAAGGTTCAGTTCTTTCCCCCACCAGCATTAGCAGAGAAGTTAGAAGACAGAGAGCCATCTACCATCACCTTCAGTAAGCAATCAGAAAGAAAACTGGATAACCAGTTAAAAAACAGTTGGCAAACCATAAGATGGAAGCTTGTTTAGACGACCTTTATGCCAAACTTGATTGAAAGCCTTTGAGATGTCAAGAGCAACTGCTTGTGTTTCACCAAACGTTTCCATTGAATTTGTCCATAAATGAGTAACATAAGCCAGAATATTACCAGTGGATTGACACTGACAGGATCCATATTGTCGGACATTGATCAGATGGAAAGTTAATCGATTTCACCATTACTTTAGAAAGAGTAGCAGTAATTGCAATGGGATGATAATTGGATGGGAGGGATTTGTCACCCTTTTTAGAAACTGGCTGGATATGAGCAAATTTCCAAGCAGAAGGAAAAACACCTTTGGAATAAGTAAGTGAAAAATGGTAGCAAAGAACAAGAGTAAGTTCAGGGGACACAGATTTTGAAAACAAGTGGAGAAATACCATCAGGGCCTAGAGCTTTCTTAGAATCAAGATTCGTCAAAATCCTTCTGACAACCTCTTGACAGCAGACCACAAGAAGCATTGAATGGAGCGTGCTAGGAATAGTGGGAGGTGTTATACCAAGATCATTAATACGTGAGTTGGAAGAAAAATGGGATGCTAACAGGTCAGCTTTATCCTTGGCCGAAGTGACAACAGAACCATCTGGTTTTGACAGAGATGGGAGCAGAGATGGGCAAACGTTGCGGCCGATAGCTTTAGCAAGAGACCAGAATGCTCGGCTACCATTAGGGCAAGAAAAAACAAGTTTTCTACTCTTAGCCTGTTCAAAATCTAGTCTGGTCTGACAATAACTGCTCTACAATTGTTGCGAACTTTGGTGTAGACAGAAAATGAAACTGAAGAATTGGAAACAAGCCAATTACGATATGCAATGTTCTTCTCTTGAACAGCCTTAGCACATTTATTGGAAAATCAAGAGTTAGATAAAGGACTAGATTTTAAAGTGGAGTGTGGAATGAAGGATTCCACTCCTACTAGAATAATTTCACTGACATGATCTGAACAAACATTAACATCAGAAGTTTTGAAACAGTAATCCGACCAAGGAAAAGAAATATCGCTGGTCATCCCATTTTGCATTCTTGTAATGCCAAACAATACAAGGTTGGGAATAACCATGAGATAAAGGCTCCATTGGAGAAGAGACAATCACGAAGTTGTGATCTGAGGTGCCTAAACAATCACTCATTTTGACCGTGTACTTAGAAGGGTTGTTTGTTGTTATTTGGATTTTAGGAGCATTAGCAACTAAGGCCATGTTGCTCCGGGAATATGCGGTGGTCATTCCCTGACCTTTCCGCATCCTCCATATTTGGTGGTCACGGGCTCGAACCCTGGTCTAATCAAGAAGCTTGTGCTATGCACTGCTGCTCCTGACCGCCTGGCTACGGAGATGCCTAAGGGTTGTTTGTGAGAAAAAGATCAAGTGTGTTGGTTGTATGGTTAGGATTGTCCGGTATTCTTGTAGGTAAATGAACGATCTGTGCAAGGTCATTAGTAATTGCAAAAGTCTCAGCATCTCGACCAGCTGGGTCAGTGTGACTAGAAAACAGAAGCTAGCTGGTGTTGTGAACATTAAAATCAACAAGGAAAATTACCTCACTGTTAGGAAAGTTGCAAAGAGAGGAAGTCAAAAAGCTCCAAGTGATTAGTGGAGTTGGGAAAACGGTAGAGACAACAGATGAATTTGACACAATGCGATAGAGAGATTTTAAGGGAATATCGGAAAGGACATATGCACAAGTACCACCTTTGAGGTGAAAGGAATCATACAGAAAATAATTTGGGCATCTGAGATGAGCAGTAGTTGAATCAACATGGGGTTTGGCAGACTGTAAGTGGAAATGGACGTTGTTGAGATTAGAATTGAGACCACATATATTTGTGAAATGAACTACGAAGTGTTTGGGAGGTTTAGATCTTTTCTCAGATAAGCTTACTCTATTAGTTTGACAATTCATGGTGTATTCAATAGTAAGAAAAAGTGAGTGGGACATGCTGTATGAAGTAATGAAATTTTTGGATATGGCGTACACATGGTAAGAATATACCCAGATCCTTGACATACCATGGCCTCGACAATGCCTCCACATACACACTACTCGGACTCCCTCCAGTCACTATCTGGCAGAGTAGAGGTAGCAAGATTATACACTGGCTGATCCGGAAGCCTTCTAAAGAGTTACCAATAGGTTCGGTCCGGTGTACTAACTAGCGGCCAGCCTGCAAACACTGTTTTAGAGCTGTACCCTCGAAATGTAACGAAGACTGGATCGCGCCATGATGTCCATCATAAGCTCAAAAGTCATCAGTCATACTGCATGATGGAAGAGATGGGGAAGGGGTGACCGGAAATTAGCTCTGGAGACTAAACATGGATTCCACCACTTCAAGCCTCCAATAAGCAAAGTGGTGGTATTGCACTGGTTGATGAGTCATCTACCACCTATTTCTTACTATTGAATACACCATGAATTGCCTGGTAACACAGAGGGGCGGTATTCCTTCATGTGGTGTGGACGCCGCACCTCGACCCCTGCTTACGTTGGTTCACACCTGGGTGGTCACCCACAGTGTGCTTGTGCATGGAGGTTATACCCAGGATTACTAACAATCCTACCATTGTGAAGGTGCAAGTAGAGGATTTAGCTGTCACAGACCGGACTTTGCCAAAATTGGGTGTCCACTTGACTTGAATGTCACCCAATATCAGTTCCATCAGCGTTTTAGACTCCCAGGTAGCATGTACAGCTTGTCTGGCATATCTGAGAGAATGTCTGTGACAACCTCAAGAACCACTTTATATTCCACTTATACTCACAGAAGCATCCCACTTTAACAAGGCACAAAGTGGAAGTTTATTCCAAAAGCCAATTACCTTTTGGCTAAGTTCTTTCATCTAGTCTGTAATCATCCTTCTGTAACTTAAATCTACATCTCCTCCTATACATAATTTAGTGGTGAATTACTTGTAACCATATAGCATTTGTGCAACAATATTTTTTTTGCATAAGTATTTTGCATAAGTTCAGGGACACCACTTAAAACAATCAGGCATCAGTATAGTTTTGTGAAATACCTTGTATCCAAGTTGAGGAACACCACTTAAAACAATCAGTCATCAGTACAGTTTTGTGGAATACTTTGTATTCATTTACTCTGAGATAGTCTTTTTAGCCAAATGGACAAAATTTTTTGGAATTTTTTTTCTTATTTTGAAACCTAGAGTACTTTTCTCAACAGAATTCCATATCCTTTATACTAAACAAATTATTTTATAAAATTTATTTATATAAAGAATTTATAATATAAAATTTATTAAAAATTTATATAAATTATTAATAATAAAAATAAATTATAAATAACGAAAATAAATTATATAAATAAAAATAGAAAATTTTTATTTATAGAAATAAATTGTATAAACTTTTTTTTGAATGTGCCCAAAATTAAATAAATTTACCAAAATTCAAATTCTTCGAATTAAAATGTTTATGATTTCTTCACAATTTTTATGTATATAAGTTAGTTCATATGGTTCTTATAAGAAATGTCAAGAAATTTATATTCAAGATACTTACAACGGCAGTAATGTTTTATAAGATGGGTATTCCAAATACCTACTGCATTGTTAACATTGAGGTCTACTTGTACACCACTGAAAGATTAACATATGAAGTTTTAATCTATTCAATCTTCAAGTGATACTTGCAAAAGGTATAATTTCAGGGAGGTTATATTTAAAAAAAATAAATTCAAAGATATATTAATATTTTTAAACAGTTATTACTCTACAATATAAAGGAAACATAAAAATACATTATCTAAATGTACACAACATTACAGAGATTTATTTTTAATATACATGCATGAAGTCATCCTCCTTTCTTTCATTTATATAGTGAAAATCAGCCTATTCAAGTCTCACACTCTCATATTGCTTCATAGTATATGAAGCAATATGAGAGTGTGAGTATGATGCAAGAAAGAAATACAGCATCAGCCAAAAAAAAAAAAAAAAAAATCATTCCACTTCACTGGTCCATTCATTCCAAATGTTTGTCTAGCTCTGCCTTGAATTTATTTAAGCTATCAACTTCCATAACAACAGATGGAAGTTTGTTCCAGCAAGCAACTACCCGCCGGCTAAAGGCAAACTTCTGCACATCTATTCTACAACTTCCTTTCCTAAATTTGAATCTATGCCCCCTCAGGTTTGTAATCTGAGCAAGAATCCCATTGAGCCTGCTCAATCCCTTCAAGGCTTATACACCTCAATCAGATCACCTCGCATGTGCCTAGTCTCCAGAAGCTGAAATTTGCAGATTCTTCATAAGAGCACCTCTTTGTTCCATTCCCAAGTCTTGTTGCCCTTCTCTGTACTCATTCTAGCAACTCTACATCCTTCCTAAAATAAGGCTTCCAGACCTGTATGCAGTACTCAAGGTGTGGCCTGACCATTGCCTTATATAAGGGGATAATCACCTCATTATTCATACTCACAAAATTCCTGTATATCATTGACAAGATCCCATGACTCTGGCAGCCTGTCTGCACTGTCCAGAAAACTTCATATCTGACTGCACAATTACCCCCAGGTCTCTTTCATTCTCCACTACCCTGAGTGTAACACCACATGGTAAATTTCTCTGGAGTTACTGCTACCCATACACAGTCAGTACTGTGCATTTGTCAACGTTAAACTTCAGCTGCCACTTCTCAGCCCATCTAACCAACTTTTCCAGATCCTGTTGCAGCAGCATACTGTCATTACTGTTATTAACAACCTACCCAACCTTTGTATTGTCTCTAAACTTTGACAATAAGCTTTATATACCTTCATCAATATCATTGATAAATATACAAAACAGCAATGGGCCTGAGAGACACCACTAATAACATTAGTCCACCAAGAGCAGTACCCATTGATCACCACTGTCTTCTCCCATTAACCATCTTTTTATCCATTGTAGCAACTTGCCCTTAACGGCATACTGCTCCAATTTATACAATGGTCTTCCACGTGCAACAGAATGAAAAGCTTTCCTGAAATTCAAGTATATGATATCAAAATTATTTATTGCATTTAGTTCCTTTGTGACTACACCATAGTATCCAATAAAATTGGTCAGACAAGGCTCTCCCTTAACAAACCCATGCGATGTCTGAATTATTACTGGAGTCTTGTCTAGATGATCCTGCAATGCTTCTTTAACCAGTGACTCCATTTTTTCCCTGAAACAGAAGTTAAACTAACAGGTCTGTAATTACTTGTGTCACCCTTAGATCCCCCATTGTGAATTGGGGATACATTTGCACATCTCCTGTCCGTGGAGACTTCCCCCAAGTCCAAGGATGCTCTCATAATTATGGCTAAGGGTTTGCTTACTTCCTTTGCTGCCTCCTTTAATACAACTGGATAGATCCCATCCACCCCAGCTGCCTTTCTTCTGTTTAACTTCAACAATTTCTCCTCCACTTTGCTCTCACTTATTACAAAATTATTTAACTCCCTGTTAGTTTGATAAACATCTGGCCCCCTCCTCCTTGAATAACTCCTGATGTGTGAATGTAGATGCAAAATACTCATTTAGTTAGACAGTTATCTGAGAATGATCACCTACAGTCAAACCAAAACAATTTCTCCTCCACTTTGCTCTCACTTATTACAAAATTATTTAACTCCCTGTTAGAGTCTGATAAACATCTGGCCCTCTCCTCCTTGAATAACTCCTGATGTGTGAATGTAGATGCAAAATACTCATTTAGTTCAGCAGCTATCTGAGAATGATCACCTTCAGTCAAACCATTGATATCAAGTGGATCAATCTGATTCACCCCCTTCCCTTTAGAGTTTATATAAGTAAAGAAGACTTTGCATCCTTTGCCAAAGATTTTTCATAAACTGCCTTTGCTTGATTTTGATTTTTTGTGGCGCAAAAACAGCAAGGTTATAGTGTGCCAGGAGCCTTTGCTTGCCTAACCTCCTTTGTGACTTGATTACAGACTTGCTTGTATCTACCATAGGCTTCTGTGTCGCCTGACAATTTATGTGCATGCTATTCATTTTTTTTCTCTGCCACATGTCTCATTAGTTCATCTGACATCCATCTGGGCCTGAACCTAGAGCAGTATTTCTCAGTTGGAACAAAAAGCCCAGCAGCTTCCAAAATTACTTCCTTGAATGCTTCCCATTTACAATTTGCTGTTGGTAACATCATCAGTTGGTCCCACTGTACAGAACCTAAAAACCTCTGAAACCACTGTAGTCGCCTTTACGAAAGCAAAAACCCTTCCCTTTACACCTGATGGTTGTTACATCTTTAAGTAAATCCCACATCAGTACACTGTGATCACTTCCACCTAGTGGTTCCTTTATCTGTAAATTCTTAATGCATGAATAATCATTGCTGATATTCGATCAAGAGTGTTACTCCCTCTTGTTGCCTCTCTAACATGCTGCTGTAGAAAACAATCATCTAATAAAACCACAAAAGGCTTGCTAGTGTGCAAGTGACCAACCCACAGGTTTCCGTCTATATCTATTAAGTTAAAATCTCCCAGTATAAGACACTGATTTACTCTATTTCACTGTATAATTGTTCATTGTACTCAGAATCATTATGCCTATAACAAACCCCTAACCTAATTTTTGCTTTCCAGTGCTTATGTCACATCAAACTGACTTAACATTGCATCTATGTCAACTAGACTCATTTCCTTAGATTTTATGTTTTTCTTAACTAACAGCATAACCCCTCCTCCCTTCCTACCTGTCTATCCTTTCTATACACATTGTACTTCCCAAATTTCAATTCTGCATTCTTTATATCTGAGCGGCACCACGTCTTCTGAAATCCCAACAATATCTGCCTTCGATGTCTTAACCAGCACTTCAAATTCATCAAGTTTATTTACTATACTCCTAGCATTGGTGTACATGCACCTGTTCTTACTCTTAGTTACTCTAACACAGCCCATGTATTTACTTGTTTCATGATCCCCAGGAGTTCCTGAAATCCTCAGCAACTGGCTTTCCAGGCTGCTGCTTATTCCAATAGAAGCAATGCAAGAATCATTTCCACCTCCGCCTGCGGCTACTGTTAATCCCCCCAAGCTAGCAGTTTTCCGACTCACCTAACATTGCCTCGATATCATCAGCAAATATTCTTGCACCCTTTCTATTTAAGTGTATCCCATCCCTGTAGAAGCCATCTCTCCTGTTAACAATGCTTTATATTTTGCTTTATATTTATATTTAATATATTATATTAAATTATGGTTTATATTTATTATTTCTTTAGGTATTCTACAACCTACAGGTTAACTTCAGCTATGGAAATGAATCTGTACATACATTTAATTTATGATATACTATTCCAATAAAATGAACAATAGTATTTCTTTTTTGTAATACTCGACTGGTCACTCTCCTTGGGTATCCACCTTAGTATTTAGCAATAGTGTGATAAGAAAGCATGAGATGGGAATAGTGCAGTAAAATATTGAGATGTACAAAATATAGTGAGATGTCAACAGATGAAGATACCAATGGTCAGAGGACAGCAGTATTGGATTAGTAGGTTCTGCTTCTTCGCCATATATGGTAAGGAACAAGTTACCCAAGCACTCGAACAATTATGAATCAAACTCTGACTGATCTAATATTGTCATTGTGGTGATTGCATTGTGGAGTATCTATATCACACTGTAAAGTGTCTAAAGTACATTTTCAAGATGGTTCTGGGACATGGGGGAGAAGGAGGGGTGCATTAGATCACTTGCTGAAATTCTGGGCATCTGAGCTAGGTCAATACCATTCACTTAGCTCAAATTTATTCATCAAAGTAAAGTTGCGATCTGAAATCTACACTATATAAAATTAAAATCTGTTGTGATTATGCTAGCAACCAGATTGCCTTAAAAACACACAATATCCTAAGTTCAACACACACTACTGGACCCCTTGTTCAGAAATCTTGGAACCAGAAGCTTTCTGGATTTTGGGTCCACAGCAAGTGAAATTAAAACACATGCAAAATAAATAATAAAAATCTTATATTAAGATTTTTAATTATTTATATCTTTTAAACCCACATTAGCCTAAAATAAAATTTACCTATTTTTTTCCTTAATTTTTAATATGAATATACGAGGTCCTAATTTAGCTTTTTTATTGTGAGCAATTTAATTTCGGTGTGTGTGTGTGTGTGTGTGTGTGTGTGTGTGTGTGCACGCGCGCATTAATTTTCATATTTCCAGTTGCTGCTCTCTCTCTCTCTCTCTCTCTCTCTCTCTCTCTCTCTCTCTCTCTCTCTCTCTCTCTCTCTCTCCCCCCCCACACACACACGCACCCACCCACCCACCCACTCCATAGAACTGCTAAGTGGGATTGATGACACACATCATTTTATTGGCAATTGTGTGTAAACTCTCCACATTAGCCATGGAACTAATATGTTTGTACTTATCTCTTGTTTTCACCAAAAGAAAGCAAAAGATTAACTTCTTTTTCATTTTTTTGAAACAAAAATAATAAATTTTATTATCATCTATATTTGTGACATGAGTCAACTTTTGCTAAGTCATGCCTGCCATCTGAAAAAAAGAGTTTCTTGAAAGAGTCCAAAGGTGGGCAACTCACATGGTGAGATCAGAAAAAAAAGTGTGTCCTTACAAAAAGAAAGACACAGATTATGTGGACTACAGAGCTTGGCTACTAGGCACCCAAGAGGTAATGACCTGATTGAGGTTTATAAGTTTCTGAGAGGGGTTAGTAAAATGAATGAAGGTGGAATTTTCACTATTATAAAAGAATTCCAGAACTAGGGACAATAAATTCAAATTACAGGGGAAGAGGTGTAGATTGCAGATTTATACTAGATTGTAGGAAGTTTTCTTTTAGCTAGTGAGTCGATTGTTGGAATAAGTTGACTTCACAGGTAGTTGAGGCTGACAGTTTGAATAAATTCAATGGTCAACTGGGTAGTTACTTATGTGAGGAGGGAAGCACATAATTTGTATTTTCCTATCTACTTTTGTTGGAGGGGGGGGAGGGGGGAATGCAGCAAAAGCCTGTGATTTCCTTGCACTATATGGCAAATATTATTACTATTCTCATATCAACACCTGACATCCATTTAAGCCTAAATGGATGTCAGATGAACTAATGAGGCATATGGCAGAGAAGAAAAATGCATGGGATACATACAAATTATCACGTGACACAGAAGCCTATGATAGATACAAGTTGATCTGTAACCAAGTTACAAAGGAGGTTAGGCAGGCAAAGGCAGATTACGAGAGATCCTTGGCAAGGGATGCGAAGAAAAACAGCAAAGAGTTCTTTACTTATGTAAACTCTAGAAGGAAGGGGATGAATCAGATTGGTCCACTTGATATCGATGGGTCAACTGTTGATGACCTTGCTCAGGTAGCTAACAAACTAAATGAATATTTTGCATCGACATTCACACATGAGGAGTTATTCAGCGAGGGGAATGCCAGAGGTGTATTCAACTCTAGCAGTAAGCTACAGAATCTTGAAATAACTGGGAGTAAAGTGGAGGAGAAATTGTTGAAGATAAACACAAGAAAGGCACCTGGGGTGGATGGGATCTATCCAGTTATATTAAAGGAGGCAGCAAAAGAAGTAAGCAAACCCTTAGCCATAATTACGAGAGCTTCCTTGGACTCAGGGGAGGTACCCATGGACTGGAGATGTGCAAATGTGACCCCAATTCACAAGGGAGGATCAAAGGCAGACACAAGTAATTATAGACCTGTGAGTTTAACTTCTGTTTCCGGAAAATTAATGGAGGCACTGGTTAAAGAAGCACTGCAGGATCATCTAGACAAGACTTCAGTTATAGCTCGGACACAGCATGGTTTTGTTAAGGGGAAGTCTTGCCTGACCAATTTGATTGGATACTATGATGCAGTCACAAAAGAACTGGATGCAGGGAATAACTTTGATATTATATACTTGGATCTTAGAAAGGCTTTTGATACTGTTGCACATGGAAGACTGCTGCACAAATTGGAGCAGTGTGGCATTGGAGACAAATTGCTGCTATGGATAAAGGGGTGGTTGAGGGGGAGAAGACAGAGAGTGGGAATCAATGGACACTGCTCATCGTGGACTAATGTTATTAGTCCACGATGGAGTCCCTCAGGGTTCAGTATTGGGTCCTTTATTGTTTTCTGTATTTATAAATGATATTGATGATGGTATATCAAGCTTAATGTCCAAGTTTGCAGACGATACGAAGGTTGGCAGGGTTGTCAAGGACACTACTGACACTATGCTGCTGCAACAGGATCTGGAAAGGTTGAGCAGATGGGCTGGAGAGGTGGCAAATGAAGTTTAACATTGACAAATGTAAAGTACTACATATGGGAAACAGCAACCCCAGAGCAAAGTATCAAATCTGTGGTACCACACTGACAGTGGTAGAGAATGAAAAGGACCTGAGGGGTTAATTGTGCAGGCAGATATGAAATTCTCTGAGCAGTGCAGACAGGCGGCAAGAGTAGCTCATGGTGATATATAGGAATTTTTCTAGCAGGTATAAGGAGGTGATTATTCCCTTGTATAAGGCAATGGTCAGGCCACACCTAGAGTACTGTATACAGGCCTGGAGGCCTCATTTCAAGAAGGATGTAGAGCTGCTGGAACGAGTACAGAGAAGGGCAACAAGATTAGTGAATGGAACAAAGGGGTGCTCTTACGAAGAAAGGCTTAAGTTTTGCGAATTACAGTGTCTGGAGACTAGGCACCAGCGAGGTGATCTGATAGAGGTGTACAAAGCCTTGAATGGTTTGAGCATGCTCAATGCTTATGGGATTCTTCCTGTTGCTCAGAATAATCACCTGAGAGGGCATAAATTCAAATTGAGGAAAGACAGATGTAGGATAGATGTGCAGAAATTTGCCTTTAGCCAGCGGGTGGTTGGTAGGTGGAACATCCCTTGTCGTGGAAGTTGACAGCCTAAATAAGTTTAAGGCTCAGCTGGACAGGTATTTCGAACGAACAGAGGGGTGAAGTGGAAGTGGTTATTTTTTATTTATGTATTTTATTTTATTTTTTTTTTTGGCTGATGCTGCATAAGCTTGCTTTCTTGCATCAAATGCCTCTACTAATGCTAACATAATAGTGGATCACATCGTAAAGCAGTTTATTTGCCCTAAGTTTCATTTTCAACTGTTTGAAACAAAATATCTGTTTGCACATGTTGTTCCAAGTTCTTCCTTCATGAGGGTGGGGGAGGAAGTAATTGCTGTGTGATACCATATAGTTGATGGTGGTTGTTCTGCTGTAGGAGCACTTGTTCCCCACTCTTCTTTATGTTTATTGGGTGGGGGTAGCAGTGACTAAAAGACATACCAGACTCTTTTACAAAGGGTGATATTCTTACTTAGCTATGCTGTAGCAAATTATTTTCGTTTAAATAGCAAACACAAACGAAAGATCTCCCTTTTCGATCACCATTTGATACTGCAAAGTAAAAAAGTCTAATTATAGAATAAAATGCATCAACATTCAATACTGCAGTTTTTTTCAGAAAGACAATTCCTGTAATCTTCTTATAATGAAGAAATTGTATGACATATTAATGGTAAGCAGCAATGCTAAGAGTTGGACAGTAGTGCCTTCTGAAATTAGACCAATTGTGATGTAAAGTTTCAAATAACTTTACAATGAAACCAACAATTGCAATGTAAACTTTAATTTTAAAAGAAAGAAAAGTACACATTCCCACTGCGTTACAGAAACAAAGCTTTGTTTTTGTCTAATAAGTACCCCGTTGTTATGCAAATTCCAAGGCATACTTTAATTGCCTTTAGCAGTTTTTGCCATTCTACATTCTCTATGGTCTGCATTTTGACACCACTGCATTAATTGATTCTCCCTTCACAAGGTATGGAGTTTGCTGCTGTCGGGATTGGTTATGAAATGTGTACATTTGCCATAAACTGAATTATTTTTTATATTCCTCTTCCAGGACATGATCACACTGGCATTATATCATTTTCTAGTTTTCATCAGAAAATAATTTAAAATAAAAAAAATTTAACTATTCATCAAGAAATAAAAATACATGGATTATCCAATAATTTTTTTTTTTTTGTTTTTTGCTTGCTTTTCATTTTCTCTTTAATTTTATTATTTTATCTATTAGTTATTAGTAGTTTATATTATTATTAGTTATATTATTATATTATATTATTATTAGTTATGTTATACTATTAGTTATGTTATTAGTTTTTTTTTTTTTTAATAGCTGGCATCCTCTTGGGTCGTTGGTCAAAATTAAATGCTGTGACAATGCATTTTCAGCCAAAGGAAAGTGCAGCACTCTTTTTTGTATATAAACAGATCCAATATAAATTAAATAAAAAATCATGTACAAGATTGGAAATTTTTTAAACAGCCCAAAGGAATGATATTTTGCATATAGGAACAGAAGTTGAAAAATTTCTCTTATGCCGATAGTAATCGGACGCATCACTTTGTTGTTACCAATGTGGGTGTGGGTGTGGTAGGTTGCAAAATTTTGCTACGGGACACAGCCATAACACATGGAAGGTGAATCACTTGTGATGAAAGAAACTTCCTTTATAATCTCTATTAGTACACTACTGTAAGTTATCAAGGAAAGGCCGTAGATGAGGTGGGAGAATGAACAGGCCTGCAGATATAATTCAGTGATTTACTCATTTACTGAACGTATTTACTCCTTAAATAAAAAGAAAAAAAAAAAAAGGAAATGTAAATAAAAATAAATGTCATTTAAAAAATAAGCATAGGAGGCATTAAAGTTTCATGAAAAAGGGCTGTCAGTCTGCCGTATTCTGATACACAGGTGGGTAGAGTGATGCTAGAATGGGTAAATATATAGCATGTTGCAGGTAATATAGCACATATGTGGAGCTCAAGTGTTTTCCTGATTGCCACTCTTGCAACCAAAGTACAGAGAATATGGAAGTGATAAAGATATTTCCCCTCTAAGTTTGTTGTAAACTGTTCACCCACATAGCAGAAATTGTCAGGATGATTCAGACACTTCTTTTGCTTCTGCTTAAAAATTTTAACAATACAATACTAAGAAAAACAAACAATATGCAATAGATACACAGAAAAAAATGTATACATACTCAATGGTTTTCAGTTACTTTTCAGTAACTGAAAGAGGGAGAGGTCAGAGGTAGACATGCAAGGTTGAACAGCTTAACCCTCTCCAACATTACTCCCATTTATTATTATTATTATTAATATCCATATGATGCAAGGAAGCCTGAGGCTTATGCTGCACCAGGAAAAAAAAAAGTTCCTGAGTAACCCTGAGAGAGAGAGTCAAAAGTAGAAGGGAATCGCCAAGAAAGAGAAGAATGATGATATCCAGCTCAGGACCCTGGGTGTGCCAAGCCCATACTCACCAGATGTGAGCCCCCGGGGTTATGAACACATGCAAACATTATTATTTCCAGGTAATACAACAGATCAGTTTCTACTTAGGGAAGTAGATCGTATCTACGTCCCTAAATTGTAGTAAGAGATATATACTCAGGAGACACCGAATTATGACTACCTATCTAATACCATGCTGGGACATCGTCCACATGGATAACAGCTGCTAATCATGGCATTTACTCCACTAGAATTGTAAAGACCATAGGAATCTGCAATCGTACTATCTACAATGCTTTTTACAGCATCGGTTGCATGTTCATATACCTCACTTCCAGTTCCAAAACATCCCACAAGTTGACTGCAGTCAGGCAAATTTGGAAGCCAATCAAGATGAGTGATATCTTCACAGTGTTCCTCAAACCACTTATGCACAGTGCAGGCCCGATGATATGGCATATTATCACCTTGACAGATCCCGTTTCTGTCTGGGAAAAAATGAAACATGGCAGGAAGCACAAGGTCTCCTAAGAGCTGCCAGTAGACCTCACCAGTGAATTGCTGCGCGTGCGCGCGCGCGCGCGCGCACACACACACACACACACACACACACACACCAGGTCCTAGTTCTTGCCAGCAAAACATTTCCCATATTAAGCAACTGCCACCTGCCTGGACAGTGGGCACCATACATGATGGTCCATGGGCTCTTGTTGCTTGTGCCACATACAAAAGGATCCATCAACATGTGGTGCAAGCAACAAGAGTCCAGGTATTTGAACTCATTTGTCCAGCACACTTATTTCCAGTCCTCCAGTGTCCAACCAGTGCATTGTTGGCACTACCATTGATAATGATCAGCAGCTGGTGGTGAATGCACCACCAGCATTCACCATTGGCAATGATCAGCAGTAAGGAGAGGGTGTCTTTTGGGTCATCTCTGCTGTAGAACCCCATACATCTGAGTGTGTGGCACATCATCAATTGGAATATCGTACTTGCATTTCCCCGTATTGTATTCCGATGTCAACTGTCACACAGTGACTGCCATTGGGCCAGTACAACGTACTGCACCCTTCACTCACCAGAAACATCTACTTTGCGTAATCCTTTACAGTTCTGTTGGTGAGGTAGTTTGATCCGTTTGACACCATTCTTTGTACACCTTAACCTCAGTGGGCTGTGAGCAACTGACAAAATGCGCTGTTTCCAATATGGAAATACTCAACACATGAGTTCCCACAATCATGCCTGTTTGAAACACTGTGATATCTTTATTACATCCTATAACTGCTACTTCATCACTGTTACTTGCACAACCAGATGCAAATTACTACTGCTCTAGCATACAAAGCTGTTTGGCTTTTTATACTGCAAGCTATGTGGCATAATCCACTACGGATGGGGTGGTCACAATTCAGTGGTCACTGAGTCTATGTATTATATGGGTAAAGTCAACGATCTATAGAAATAGTACATGTTAAATTTTAAGAATTATTTTTGAAATCTACACATAAAAATTGACTGCAAGCAGCTGGCATATTAGTAGAAGTAAAAATAATAAATTTGCCAGTTTAATTTATTGAAAAATTAAAACTGAAAAGGACAATGAATTTCTAATATTTGGCTACAGGATTCAACAATCCTAGTTATGCTACTGGACATATTAACATTTCCAACCTCTGCAATCATGATAGTCCTGGTGCCACTACACTTAAATACAGCACTAAAGTAACAAAACATAACAAAAGCAAAATGATGAATGTTTTGACTTTTTTTTTCAATGATATGGTATCCAACAATTGTTAAATCAATTTCTTATAAAATGAATAGTGCAATTTTTTCTATTTCATATAGAGAGATTTCATTTTTATTACCAATATAATGCTAAGAAACATGACATTACTATAAGGAATAGCATTAAAATTACATAATGACAGAAAAACTTTAAAAAATGCTGTTACATTATATTAGTTGAATTAAACTAATGGTTATATAAGTTAAATCAATCATCTCCATGATTTCTATACTTACCTATGTCTATCGGTAAATTTTAGTATTGGTACTTTGGCCTTTATCAGATCAATGCATTTAATGAAGCCTAGAATTATACAAAAATGTCAGTTTTCAGAAATGGGGAATTTACAATACATACGTATATACACATGTATTTTATGCATATATATATATATATATATATAAATCGATAATTAATATAAAAATAAGAATCAATACATACGCCAGTAGCATGGCAAAACTGTAGAGCGAAAAATTAACATAAAAATTTTAAATTTAAAATATAAAGCCAATTATGTAATAATTTAGCGGCACCCCCCTTGTAAGGTACCAGTTCCGAGAGACATGAAATATCACCAAAACGGGACTAAAACGAACTACTAAAATAAAACAAAGTAATAAAATAATAGAATGACCATTATGCCCCATATCGATGGAGGACCATGAGGCTAATAATGGTAAATTTATTAGCCTCATGGTCCTCCATCGATATGGGGCATAATGGTCAGTCTATTATTTTGTTACTTTGTTTTATTTTAGTAGTTCCTTTTAGTCCCGTTTTGGTGATATTTCACGTCTCTCAGAACTGGTATCTTACAAGGGGGTGCCACTAAATTATTACATAATTGGCTTTATATTTTAAATTTAAAATGGATTTATTATTAATTGAACTTATAAATTATCTGGAGACTTTTGGCTACAGATTCAGTCTTGTTACCTTTACTTTTCCCTTCCCTGTAGGTGCCTCCGTAATTGTGAAGGATCAGCAGTGCGTAGCATACGCTTCTTGATTAGACCGGGGTTCGAGCCCGTCACCACCAAATACGGAGGATGCGGAAAGGTCAGGGAATGACCACCGCATATCCCGGAGCAATATGGCCTTAGTTGCTAATGCTCCTAAAAAAAAAAAAACCCTTCCCTGTTGATTTAATTTTTATGTTAATTTTTCCCTCTACAGTTTTGCCATGCTACTGGCATATGTATTGATTTTTATTTTTATATTAATTATGTACTGGGCATCATGTGGAGGATGTGCATTTTGCTGCCTCTAATAATAGCTTTATATTTATTTTTTATTTCATTTCATTATAACTTTTAAAGCCATTATTCAAATATATATATATATATATATAAAACATTATTTATTAAACTGAATACCAAGGGAATTATACAACTGATGAAATTTAATAAGAATTATGGAATATAAGTATTAGGGGTGAAAAAATATATCTATAAGGCCATAGTGCCAAGTATTTAGGTAACCTATGTTGTACCCTATAAATAAACACAAATTATAATAAAATAATAAAAATAAAATGATGTAGCAAAAATTGATTAATGGATACATTGAATGGAACGTTAACTAGGGAAATACATCCTATCAATAATTGGCTGAGGCTATCTGTTTCCCATTTGCCAGTTTGTCTAGTTAACATTTAACTAGTTGACATTCTATTCAATATATTCATTAATCAATAATTTGCTACATCATTTTATTTTTATTATAATTTATGTGTTTATTTAACATTCTATTCAATATATTCATTAATCAATAATTTGCTACATCATTTTATTTTTATTATAATTTGTGTGTTTATTTATAGAGTACAACAATGAAGTCCAACATATATTACCTAAATACTTGGCACTATGGCCTTATAGGTATATTTTTTCACCCCTAATACTTATATTCAATAATTCTTATTAAATTTCATTAGTCATATGATTCCCTTGGTATTCATTTTAATAAATAATGTACTAAAAGGTCGGGCAGTTATACTCCTGGTAAATCTGAAGTATGTATATAATATGCTGTTTCTACATTTTTGCTTTCAGCTTGCTAACTCTAAATTTTTATACCTCAAAATCTATTAGAGCAATTTGAGGGAAATTGAGGTCTATTGCTATCCTTATTCCTCCTCCTCCTATTGGCCTTAATTTTGACATAAGCCTTTCTCTTTTTCACTACATAAATAAATTGCACTTATAAAAATTAATAGTTGGTACTCAATTCCATTATTTTATTATTATTTTTTTACTGCTATCTGTCAGGCTAGCAGTTATTATGCCATTTTCCTGCTAAATTTAACATATACTGCATTATTATATTAGAGTATTTAAATTATATTCTTAGTATATTTGAACCTAGACAAACTGGCAAACAAACAGCCTCAGCCAATTATTGATAGGATGTATCAAGTGGTGCTAGCACTAGTTAACATTCCATTTAATGTATCCATTAATCAATGATTTGCTACATCATTTTATTTTTATTATTTTATTATAATTTGTGTGTTTATTTATAGCGTACAACAATGAAGTCCAACATAGGTTACCTAAATACTTGGCACTATGGCCTTATAGGTATATTTTTTCACCCATAATACTTACATCCCATAATTCTTATTAAATTTCATCAGTTGTATAATTCCCTTGGTATTCAATTTAATAAATAATGTAATATATGTTTTACAGACTGATGTAATGTTCAATCATTATTTTGATGGCATTAATCTGTTCTGATACTCTTTTTCTATTTTGCAAATTCCATATTTTTCTACATAATTTCACATATGTTTATATATACAGGGTGATTCACTACCAGTGCGACAAACTTGCAGGAGGTGTAGGGGGCACAAAGACGAATCGGAATCGCATAGCATTGCAGGGTCCAAAATGCCTTCGTCATGCAGTAGAGGACATTGAACGGGAAGTACCGTGAACAGCGATCCTGCTGGAAGTCAGCATTTGCGAACCGTTTCTGTTGAAGAAACCAAGTAGCAAAAGTCCTCCGGAGTGGATAATCTGCAGGCTCCAATGATTGGATGTGTTGCAGATGGTATGAACTCATTTGGTTTGTTGACAGTATCCTCCATACAGTGGATTGGGAAATACCCAATCGTTGGCCTATTGCTCGAGTACTCTTACTGCCTTCTGCAAGACGTAGGACATTCTCCTCATTGTCTGGCGTCCTCGTCGTTCGCTCTCGATTCATGGTACCTCTCGTGAAACAACCAGTCTCATGTAACCTTCTGTGCACACGTGCGAAAATTGTATGATGAGGAGCACGCCTGTGCGGGAAACGTTCCTGGTACAAGCGCAGAGCCCATTACAGTCCGCAGCTCCATACGCAAGGTGCATGTCGGCCAGTTCAATGTTTGAATACTCGTCCATCCTACTGCCTCGGGAACCGATTCGCAAATGCTGACTTCCGGCGGGATCGCTGTTCACGCAACCTCCCATTCAACGTCCTCTACCGCATGATGAAGGCATTTCGGACCCTGCAATGCTATGTGATTCCGATTCATCTTTGTGCTCCCTACACCTCCTGCAAGTTTGTCGCACTGGTAGTGAACACCCTGTATATATATATACACACACACACAAAAATATTCTGTCTGCCATGCACATGGGTGTGTGTATATATATATACACACACACACACAAACACAATATTCTGTCAACCATGTACATCCATGGTGTGTGAATGTGTGAGAGAGAGAGAGAGAACACAGTAGACAATAATGGAAACAGTCAGTCAGTACATTATTGGTCCACCATGTGCAGCCAGGATGACAAATGATCTGGCATCATGCAGAATCCACAAGACTGAGAAACAGGAATCTAGTAACACAAGGAAAGCCACCAATTTTTGCAAGTTGGATAGTAACAAACATCTGCTGTAGGTGGCAACCTCAGAAATTTTCACAAATATTCTATGTGATTAATGCCAGGTTACTGGGGACATGGCAGATACTGCAACTTTGATGTGGTTCTATGAGACATAGCATTGTAATCATGGAAGACAAGCCCTAGCCGGGTAGAAGTGCTATAGCATGAGGTATAGATGATCATTTAAAGTGGTCACACAGTTCGTACCAGTGATAAGGCATGTTCTTATCACTGACGCATTTACCCGCATAGCCTGATCCCCTTATCTACTGCAATAAGGGAATCCAAGAAGGAAAGTTCTTTTGGCTGTTGCTACACTTGTGTACATCTATTCACTGCAAAAAAAAAAAAAAAAAAAAAAAAAAGATGAAAGATGACTCACCAAGACTATATCATATTCCACTACTGATAAGCAATCCATAGCCTTATCTCCTGATGCCACTGGAAATGCAGATAATCATTGACAAATGTAATGAGCAGTTTTAGTACAGCAACCTGGCCATGGTATGAGGCTTTATTCAGCTTTCTTCTAAGCATTTTTGTGGAGAAAGGTTGCCCATAACCTATATAAAATCCAGCACACATTTGGCTGCCCCTGATGGTCTGTTGCACACTTCACAGTCTGAACTAATTACACATTCAACAATTCAGTGAAAGACATTGGTAAAAATAAAAATTTACAAAATTCTATGTAAGGATTCAGAGTCTATCTCAGTGTTAAACTGAAAATAAACATTTAATATGTCACACTGTAAACAGTAAATTTAGTTGTTTGTTATTTGGTTTTTAGGAGCATTAGCAACTAAGGCCATATTGCTCCGGGGATATGCAGTGGTCATTCCCTGACCTTTCTGCATCCTCCGTATTTGGTGGTCACGGGCTCGAACCACAGTCTAATCAAGGAGCGTGTGCTATGCACTGCCGCTCCTGCCCACCTGGCTACGGAGGCGACAAACTCAATGTAAAAGGAAAAAGACAGATAACGTACAGTCCTACATGAAGTTTCTATAAGCAGTGCAAACAGGCTGCTAGAACGACTAATAGTATTCTGTTAATAATATACAGAGACTTTGCCAATATCTCATTGTATACAGGTAATGGTTAGGCCATATGAGAAATATGGCATACAGTTTGGAAACCTCATTTTAGAAAAAGCATAGATATGTTAGAAAGTGTGCCAAGAGGAGCAACAAGACTAGTTAAGAGCACAAAAAATATGATAAAACATGTGGATAAATACTAGTGTTTATTTTTTAAAATGGTTAATATATTGACATGAAAATGCTTGTTGCATAAAGAATGTTCCACCTCAATGATAAATCATATTTTGCATATATTTGCATTATGCATTTGTCCAGTTCTTCCTTGAATCTATTTAAACTATCAGCTTACATAACAACAGATGGAAGTTTGTTCCAGCAACAACTCACTGAATAAAGTGAAATTTCTGCACATCCATTCTGCAACTGACTTTCCTCAGTTTGAATTTATACCCCTCAAGTGTGTAATCTGAGTAGGAGGTAAAAATAAAAAGTAAAAAGGAAGAATCCCATCAGCATTGAACTTGCTCAAACCATTCAAAGCCTTATACACTTCAATCAAATCACCTTGCAGGTGCCTAATCTCCAGACACTGTAATTTGCAGAACTTAAAAATTTACTGGTAAGAGAACCCCTTTGTGCCAATCACCAATCTCATTGCCCTTCTCTGTACTCATTCCAGCAGCTCTACATCCTTCTTAAAATGAGTCTCCAGACCTGTATGCAGTATTCAATGACCATTATCTTATAAAAAAGGGATAATAACCTCCTTATCCCTGCTAGAAAAGTTCCTGTATATCATTGACAAGACCCTATGAGCTGCTCTAGCAGCTTGTGTTCACTACTCTGAAAACTTCAGATCTGACTGCACAATTATTCCCAAGGTTTTTTCATTCTCCACTACACCGAGTACTACTCCACTCATCATCATCATCAGCCATGTTCAATCCACTGCAGGATGAAGGCCTCTCCAGCATCTTTCCAGTTCCTTCTGTTTTGAGCACTGGCCATCCATTTACTACCCAAAAACTCATGAATTTCATCTATTCATCTCCGCCTTTGTCTTCCAGGTTTTCTTCTAGCTCCTCTTGGGTACCATTCTGTTATTTTCTTAGTCCATCTGTCATCATGTCTTCGAGCTATGTGTCCTGCCCAAGACCATTTTAGTTCTTTAGTTTTGATAAGAATGTCCTTTACTTGAGTTTGCTGCCTAATCCATGTGTTTCCCTTCTTATCTAACAGTCTGATTCCCAATATAATTCGTTCCATTCTTCGCTGTGTAGTTCTCAGCTTTTCTTCCATTCTTTTGCTGAGTGCCCAAGTTTCACTTCCATAAGTCATGGTGGGGAGAATACATTGGTTCATTATTTTACATTTCAGACAAACTGGGATATTGCTCTTCAGTATGTGACTATATTTCCTGAATGCTATCCATACAAAATTTATTCTTCTATTGACTTCCAGCCATTTATCATTATTACAGCTAATAACTTGTCCCAGATAAGTATATGACTCCACCTTTTCAATTACTCCTTCAATCATTATTTCCCTTTCTGTGGCATACTTGTTCATCATTACTTTTGTTTTAGGCATATTCATCGTTAGTCCAAAATCCTTACTAACTGTGCATAACTGATTAAGATTTTCCTCTAATTCTTTGGGATCGTGGCTTATGACCACAGTGTCACCTGCAAATCGTAAATGGTTTAGGTACTCTCCGTTCACATTGACCCCTTTCTGCGACCAGTCTAATCTTCTGAAAGCTTCCTCAAGGGCAGCAGCAAACAGCTTCGGAGATATTGTCTCCTTGTCAAACTCCTTTCTCGATTTTAAATTTGCTACTGTCTTTGTCTAGTCTGATAAAGGAGGTAGCACTCTCATATATTTTCTTCAAAATCATAATATATGGGGTATCTATGCCTTGTCTTTCCAGTGCCTGAAACATTGCCTTATGCTGTATGGAGTCAAATGCCTTTTCATAATCCACAAATGCCAGGCATAATGGTGTTTTATATTCATTTGCTTTCTCCATTAGCTGTGATATTACGTGAAGGTGATCCATAGTTGAGAATCCTGTCCTAAAGCCAGCTTGCTCTTTCGGTTGATTCTCATCAAGTATTCTTTCTAATCTGTTAGTAATGATCTGTTAGCTTGTTATCCCACATGTACCAGTTGTGAACAACTGGTAGAACTGGTAACAACTGGTAACAGGCTAATTGGTCTATAATTTCCAATTTCTGATTTATCTCCTTTCTTATGCAGTAAAACTATGATTGCATTATTCCACTGCTTAGGCGTCGCACCTTTTCTAATGCACCTTCCCCTGGGGCTTCTGGGGTTACTGCCAGTGGTGAGCTGTGAATATTTTAACAATGGGCTTGCACTTTTGCTGACTTTTTGATGTGAAACATCCTTTGGGGGGGCATACCTACAGAGTAAATGTGATCGGTCACGGAAGTGACATCATCCACAGCGTCTTCCAGAGAGGGGCTTCCCATGCTCACACCACTCAATAGTAGTATGATTAGCGCACGTGACGCATTTTTCATGACCAATACGATATCTGGAGTTCTAACTTTCTAGAATTTTTGAATAGTATGACGTCACAATTATACTTCTTACAGTTACTACTGCAGTAAGTATGACTGGAACAATCTTAAATAGAGAGATTATTTGTCCTCACAAATGCGTGTGAAAACGCCATGATTATTTGTCTTTGCACATGCTCGCAAAAGACTGCGAATCAGAGATTAGATATGGACAATAAATGTTAAAAGAATTCTCGTGTAATTTAAATTGACAGTTTCTGCAATTAGTGTATAATTACATTGGACACTTAAGTATTTTGGCCTCGTTAAATAAAATTGTATGTTTTTCGTTAACAGCATGGAAGGCCAATTCTGACGCTGCTGCACGAGAAGCAACGAACTCAGGATGCGTGCTGTTTCATGTGGACAATGATCAGAAATCGCGTGGTCCCTTGGTAAGATGAGTCACAATCACTGAAAGAAATATTGTATACCAAGTCATTTATTTGTGTTGCAAAAGAGGAAAGGACTGAGTGACTGTTCAGTGTAGCATGTAATTTTCATATTGGTCTGGCCACAATCTTAAATTCAGTATTTTTAAAGAATCTGTTAAAAAATGTGCCACTGTTCAATGCATGGGACAGAAATAAAGTTGGTTTTTTGTTTTTTTTTTTTTTTTTTTTTTAAGGAGCATTAGCAACTAAGGCCATATTGCTCCGGGATATGCGGTGGTCATTCCCTGACCTTTCCGCATCCCCCGTATTTGACGGGCTTGAACCCCCGGTCTAATCAAGAAGCGTGTGCTGCTTCTTGATTAGACCTTCTTGATTAGCTGCGTGTGCTGCTATGGAGGCACCAGGAATACAGTATTTTGATGTTACTATTGTTAATTGTAGTTTTTTGTATCTTATCCATAGCTTGTACTCCAATTTGATTTATTGTACCAAGGGGGTAATCCCTGTTTAAGAATCTGCTGGTTAACATCTGTATTTCTGAGTCTAAAGCAGATTCCATCATTGAATATTATTTATAGGCATTGAGAAACTGATTAAAGATATTAGCCCTTTTGTTGGCAAACGAGTGATAGCTGTTATAATGTAGAAGCACACTGGTATTTATTGGTTTGTGATAGATGTCAAATTGGATTTTATTCGTGTCCCGAGTAAGTGTGAAATTTAGAAAATTTCATGACTTAGTATCCGTATTTTCCCTTTCCAATGTAAAACTGAGTCTAGAAAAAATATTATTAAATGAATGTAAAATGCCTTGAATAGTGCTATCAGTAATAACCAGAACATTGTCTAAATACCTCCTGTAGTATATGATACAGGGTAGAAAAGGCATCAAATGTATATGCTCAATCACTGAAAGATAGATATTAAGCTGCTTAGACTCAATCCCATTAGCAAACCAAAAATTTGTTTATATACTTTGCTTCAAAGGTCATATAGTTGGCTTCAACTAAAAGTTTAATTAAGTGAAAAAATTTCTTTAATAGGAAGCTTCGTATAATTAATCAGTATAGAGTTATTATTTAACATATCCCAAAGAATATCTAATGTGTATTCAACATTTACATTCGTATGTAAGGAAGTAACATCTAGTGAGAATAAGTTATTATTATCACCGAGTCTACAGTCCTTAAGATTATTAAATAATGTATTGTAGTTTTTTATCCCAAATTTTATCACCAGTCTAAAGGGTTTTATAATACTATAAACATGTGTGGCTAAAGATGAAAATGCCGAGTTTCTGTAAGAAACAATGGGTCGAATAGGAAATCCATTCTTAAGCAGTTTCACCATGTTGTATGTTCTGGCCTTCAATTCCTTTAACTTATACATGGTGATGTAGTCATTTTTTTGATACGTGGTTAATGTTTTATTGTACTGATTGACCCAATTGGTAAATAGTACTGGGACTACCTCAAGATAAGTAGAGGTATCTGATATAATTGAATCTAACTTATTTATATAATCAGTTCTATCGAGTATTAACAACTGTATCTCCTTTACTTTTTTTTTTTTTTTTATGAAAACCCCAAACACATCAGGTATTATAACCTATATTTATTGAAATTAAATCGAAATCATGACTCAGACCAGAGCAGAAAAGCAAAAGGCTCAAGCTAATGGGAGTGCTGTGGCTCAGGGGAGAACTGGGGGGAAGGGGGGGGCAGTTGCCCTCTGAATCACAGCCTTTTAAAATGCACTGCTTGCTTGATGTTTGTGGAGCAATCGGGTACGGGACATGATATTGCCATGAGGGATGTCTTTGTGTGTGTGTGCACGATGTAAGGAGTGTAAGGAAATCAGACAACTCAGCGTTGTTATGGGCCTATATGAGAGCTTGAAGGACAGGGTGGATGCCTTCAAAGGATCTAAATTGAGGGGCCCCATCAAGCTCTCAACTGCCCACATCAATGCCAGAGCTTGCACTTGGTCAACACGCAACACAGTGGCAACCCCCTAAGGCAGAATGCACTGGTCCCACAGGAACCCACAGGGTCCCCCACAGGAACAGGGAAAGGGTTGACAGGAACTTAGCTCTAGAGACTAAACATGGATTCCACCACTTCAAGCCTCCAATAAGCAAAGTGGTGGTATTTCACCGGTTGATGAGAGTCATCTACCACCTAGTACTGCCTGGTAACATAGAGGGGCGGCGTTCCTCCATGTGGTGTGGGTGCCACACCTTGACCCCTGCTTACGTTGGTTCACACCTGGGTGGTCACCCACCATGTACTTGTGCATGGAGGTTATACCCAGGATTACTAACAGTCCCACCATTGTGAAGGTGCAAGCAGAGGATTTGGCTGTCACAGACCGTCCGGACTTCGCCGAAATTGGGTCCACTTGACTTGTGTGTCACCCGAATATCAGTTCCATCAGTGTTTTAGACTCCCAGGTAGCAAGTACAGCTTGTCTGGCATATCTGAGAGAATGTCTGTGACAACCTCAAGGACCAGTTTGTATTGTCATCACAATACAGAAATAGCATAGCATTTATACTCTTATTTCTTAGTTTGTGTGGTATTTTTAAATTAAATTTAGATTAAAATCATATCTCTAACAAGAGCAGCAAAGCAAAAAGTTGAAAGTAGCAGGAACGCTTTGGCTCAGGAGAGAATTATTAATTGTAGTTCTCTTGCAGATCGCAGCTATATTCATTGCACTAATTGTGGTCTTTTTGTAGAATTATCTGTAGTGGGACATGATATGAACAAGGTGGATTTCTTTGTGGGCTAGAAGAGAATGAGCTAGGAACTTAAGTGCCAAATCCGTATTCTGATGGGCTTATATGAGGGCGTGAGGAACAGGATTGATGCCTTCAAAGAAATTAAAAAAGGAACCCTTCAATATAGCCACCCAACACAATGCTAGAGACTGCACTCATGCAACACAAGACACAACAAGATCATCCATGGCAGAGTATGGTGGTCCACAGGAGTAGCTGTTATAGGTAACTCTGTCAAAGAAATGGGAAATATATTTTGCCAAAATGATAGGTGGAATAAGACAAGAGTATGTCTACCAAGAGTAAAAGTTAATGAGGAAAATAGTTATCTTTTAAAGGGCTCAAAAAAAATGTACTGAGGTGAGACATAATTGAAAATTATAATTACTATAATTGGAGATAAATGGAGAAATTTTGCTTTTGTAAAAGGTGCTAAAATGGTCATAAACAATTTTTAAATTCTATACAGTGGAACCAACTGCTGATGTTACCGAGAACAAATTAACAATGGAAAGCATTCAAGGATGTAATCATAGAAATCTACTAAGCTTTTTATACCAACTAAGAAATATTGTGTCTATAATTTAGACTTAGATGAGCTGGTGTGACTAGTGTAAAAAAGACAAATGCATGGGGTGATTATAAATTATCAAGTGGGACACAGAAAACCACAGTAAATACAAACTAGTCTGCAATGAAGTCACTAAGAGGTTAGGCAAGCTAAGGCAGATAATGAGAAATCTTTGGCTAAGAATTCAAAGAAAAATAAATTTTGCTATTTTTTGCAAATAATTCACGTTGGTTCACTAGATATGAATGGTATAACCGTTGATGATCCTGTTCAGGTTGCTAACAAACTGAATAGATATTTTTCATTTACATTCCATATGAGGAATTTTATAGGGATGGGGAGGCCAGAAGTATATCAAATTCTAACAGGGAACTAAACAATTGTGCGATAACTGACAGGAAAGTAAAACAGAAATTCTTGAAGATATATTCCATTCCATTTAAAGTACCTTTGACAGCCACTCTCCAGACTAAAGTCCATCTGTGGATGTTCTCAAAACTTTGTTAGGCCAAAAGAAGTTATCACCATTAAAATAAATAAATAAAATCATTAAATGAACAATTAACTCAAATCTTAATCAAGATCAAACAGAGGGTAAGACCACTTAGTCCAGATATAAAAAGATTGAGCTTGGAGGTTATTTCTCTGCTCATCCCAGTGAATCAGGTTTCCATCCCTAGGAGGCTGGACTCTTCTATCCAGTTCTTAATAATATCCTCCACTTAAAAATATTATGAACAAAATTATTAAAATATGTAAAACATCTTTTATCAACAAACATCAACCACAAAGTTTCACAATCCAAACTTCCAAATGATAACTCCAACTGTAATCTTAAATCAGCATTGTGTGTATTAATGTCTTTTTTTTTTTTTTTTTTTTTTAAGTTGTTAGCGCATCGGCTTCTGTGGCCATATTGCACCTCGCAAAGTTTTTGCATTTTCTACTTTGATCCAAGCCGGAGGCGGGATTCGAACCCACGACCTCTGGGTTGCCAGGCAGGCACTTTACCCACCCAGCTAGCCCAGTTGGCAATGTCTCTTCCTCTCCACAGGTACATCTAATACTATCATACTTATAAGGCCTAATTGGCATAATCTTAAGGCCAGTCTATGTCCGATTAATAAGAAAGCTGCATGCCTACCAAACTGGTGCTATGGTCTTTTCTTTACATCAATAATATCTACTCTAGACAAAAAGATATACACCGATGAGTCAAAACATTATGACCACCTACCTAATATGATGTTGGTCCTCCACGTGTAGCCAAAACAGCTCATACCCGGCGAGGCATGGGCGCTACAAGATTTCTAAATGTGCTAAATGTGTCTTGGGTATCTGGTACGAACGTGTAACCAGTAGATCCTTTAACTCCTGTACAGTCCGTGGTTGAGATGCTGCAGTCGGAGTTGCTGTTCCAACACAAACCACCGATGGGATTCATCTGAGAAATTTAGAGGCCAGGGCAATACCTGCAAGTTTTCCTCACACTCTGCAAACCAGTCTCGAACAATCCAAATGGTGTGGCATGGCGCATTATCCTTCTGAAAGATGGCACCACATGAGAAGATCGTTGCCACGAAAGAGTGTACCTGGTCAGCAATGATGTTTATGTAGGTGATAGACATCAGAGTGCCCAGCACATGGATGACTGGACCAGGGTATCCCAGCAGAACATCACCAAAGCATGAACACTGCTGCCACCGGTTTGTTTTCGTCCCACTGTGCATCCAGGCACCATCACTTCCCCGGGTAAATGATGAACACTTACCTAGTGATGGAGCATGTCAAATGTACCTTTAAAATCTACAAATTCCTAAAATGTACCACCCAGAATATTCTTCAACACAATGCCTTACTTTGTAAATGGCATTCTCAGTATTTCCTTTTTTAAAACCATATTGGTTTTCTGAGGACATTTTTCTCTTCATAACTAATCAGCTATACATAGCCCTTCACAGACTTCTGCTAAAACAGGTAATAAAGCGATTGGATGATATGAGCTAGGTTCACAAGCTGGTCAATCAGGGCTCTTTATAATCAAGTTCAACTGGGCAATCTTCCATGTCTGGGGAAAGACACTTTCAGCCAAACAGTTATGATACATTTTCAAATATAACATAGGCCTCAATCTATATTTTTTTTTTAAGCATTACAACTGCATCCAGACCCTGCAATTTACCCTGCTTAGGATGGTCTACTGCTTCTGCAATTTCAATAGATGTAAATAAACATTCTATTCTACCATTACTAATATTATCATTTTGACCTAATATCTCTTGCTGAATCTGACTATCATCTTAAGTTTGTCCAAAATCTTATTAACTGAATCATATGATCCTATAGTATGCTGAATTTTATTGCCAACTGTGGAAGTAACTTTACTGAATCTATACTGTTCAGTTATAATTTTGAAAATATTCCCATGAATCTTGAATCTTGCATCAAGAAATCTGTTTGGTCTTATTTATTGATGACATACTCTTAAGCTTTATGTTTTTCTTTATACATTGCCTTATAAACATTCACTAACTCTAAATTATCTATTCTCCTATTTTGCTATAACAATCTCCTTGAGGCATTAACCTCTTTCCTTAACATTGTTAAATCATGATTCCACCAAAACACTGGACAAGTAACTACCCTAATTTTAGCCATACAACTATCACACACTTTTATTATTACTTCTTGTAATTTCTCAACAAATTGAGGAGAATTTAAACTATCCCAATTTACTATATCAACATATCTCATAAACAATGCATCAAGCTTATCCCACTTAACTCTCTTAATTAGATAACAACCAAAATCCAAAATCACTAATCTGAAAAGTGATGCCATTGTGATCACCAATGATCAGATCTTCAACCACTTTCCAATTCTTAATCTTATTAAAAATTGACATATTAGATAAAGTCACATCTACATAGGACTGTCCATTTATTTCAGAATAAATGTGAAAATGCCCCGGCATGTTAACAACACCCAATCCAGAAGCAGAGAGAGAAATTCTTCCAAAATTACTCCTCTATCATCAGAGCACTTCCCCATTCCAGAAAAGAGAATTAGCATTGAAATCTAAGGCAATTACAATGTTGCACGATGCCAATAACTTTTGGTGGACAACTATCAGAAGCACTTGTATCCCTTACTACAGATACATTGGTCTTGTCAGAAGTCATCTGCTCTTTTTTCCTAGTCTATCTTTAATAATAAGTTCGCAACAGAGACATCCATTGCTTTTCTTTCTAACACGTTTCTTAGTTCCATAATAGTTCTCATAGCTGCTGTTTCTCGATCAACTTATTTCTTTTATATGCTTGAAATCTTTCATGCTCTGATTTTTAAATTTTACTATTGTTTTTACATCTTTTATTTCCCATTCCAAAATTCTTTCCTTTTTGAGAAGACTCACTCACTTTATCCTTCTTAGTCATAAATATTTCACTGAATTTTGCATCAGTATCTTTTTAGAGTGCTTCTGTACATGAGTTCCTTGTGAGAGACCAGAAAGTGACAATGACCTTCCCTTTGCAGGAGTCCTTGGTATGCTTTTGCCAGTAAAAACCTCAATTTCAGTTAACTCTTCAATCTGCAAAAATATTTCTTCATTAATTTCATCCACTTTGTCATCCATTACATTGGACAGCTGATCTTGGTCTTGAATGAGCCCATCAGACTCATTCAAGACCAAGATCTGCTTGTTTTATCTTATTTTCACTTGAATTTTCAGACATTATTAGTAAATTGTATAAATAAAATAACTATTTGCAACTAAAAGTTACAAATCAAGCAAGATAAGTAACTATATTATATACAATATTTACAACTATTATATAATATTAAACTGTGCAAGGCCGAAAATGCTAAAAAGCCAGAAAACTATTCTAAGCTATAAAAACAATCTTTTCCCAAGTTAAACATGTCGCAGAACTCAGGTGCACTGCCCTCAGGGGTCAAAATACTTCAAACAACCTGTACCTATCCATAGAAATTTGCCCTTTTTTGCCAGATAAGGGAATAACCTCTGTCTGCCTGCCCCAGATTGTGAGGAAGTAAGAGCAGCTATCTGAGTGGTTGAGGAGCAAAATAAAAACTATGAAATTTAATTTTAAAATCATTCAAACATACCAAATATCACTTACATGCTCATTACCCCAGTAAACAATGCCCTTGAGGCAGACAGGGTCTATACAGTTATATCAAGAGAGGCAAGAAAAGAGATAAGTTAATGGTTTTTTAAGCTATTAACTTATCATTTTGCTATGGCTAAAGGTTTTTTACAGAGATAAGCAAACCTTAAACCATAATTATGAGATATTCTTTGGATTCAAGGATTACCTATACATAGAAGATGTTTCAGTTGTCTCTCCTATTCACAAAGTGGGATCAGAGAGCAAAGTGAGTAATTACAAAACTGTAGGCTTGATTTCTATTCTAGAAAAAAATAATGGAGTGACCAGTTAAAGATGTAATGCAGCCATCTAAACAAAACTGAAATTATAATACCACAACAATCAAATGGATTTGTTAAGGGGCAATCTTGTCTGATTGGGTACATAGTAACAAAGAAATTGGATTCAAAAAGTAATTTTGATATCATATACTTAGATTTCAGAAAAGCTTTTGATACTGCTCCACAAGAAGACTATTGTACATATTTGAGAAATGTGGCATTTGGGGCAAGTCACAACTATGACTAAAGGGATTTGAGTGTGAGAAGACAGAGCGGTTATCAATGGACACTGCTCTTTGTGGACTAATGTTATTAGTGGAGTCCTCCCATGGAGTTCAGTGCTGGGTCCACTGTTGTTTTCAATATTTATTAATGATATTGATGAAGGCTTAATGTCTAAGTTTGTAGATGATACAAAGGTTGGCAGTGTGGTTAATGACAATAAGAGTATTCAAGATGTGGCCTAACCATAACTAGTGTCCATCTGGTGTTAAATAAATTTAATGAATTGAAAAACTATTAAGCAGGATGGACAGGTGATGTGGGATTTTTTTTTGCCTGATGCAGTTTAAACTTGTCTCCATTCATCTATTGCCACTACTAATACTAACAAAATTTAATGTTGCAAGTGTTCAAATTTCATAATTTTTTAGTATCCACAACAAATGAGAAAAACGAATGTTTGCTCAAAGCTGCTTTTTACCAAATTCAGGCATAATGAGTTAAAACTTCGTGTAGTCAGAGTCAAAAGATGTTATAAGCACTGCTCAATCTTTTAGCAAAAGATGTTATAAGCACTGCTCAATCTTTTAGCAAAAGATGTTATAAGCACTGCTCAATCTTTTAGCAATCGCTATGCATTCAAGAATAAGGTCATTCACTGAATTTTTTTTTCATCAAATCCTGTAATTCTGTCAGAAAAAGGAGATGAATGTTTTGTCCTATTGTAATTGCACAAAACTGGACTTTTTGCTATTGCTAATTAATGAAGATTAAATACCATTCCACCTGAAAATGGAGTATAGAGAATTATTTCATTAATATGCATCACCTGATTTGGGGAATGCTGTAGTATGAAGTATTCAAATATGCCATCCCAAGCATACAAAATAAACATATATTTATTCTTATTTTAATTTCTAATTAGTGGGAGTAGAGAGAAATGGAAACAAAAAAGATATGAGAACATTAGTGTACAAACTATACAGGTTGTACAGTTTCAATGCTAATGTACTAATAAATAAATAAAATCATACATTTAACAGCCTTGAATATTTGAAAATGAAACAGTGGAGTGAACAACATTACCACACATCTGCATCTTATAGTAAATAATTATTAATTAATAATAAATTCAATGTAATTTATTATTAAATGATACTTACTACACCTGCTGAGACATTTATGTATATCCTTCAAGATCCCAGTAGCAACGGTTTGTTGGTCTATCTGTAAAAGAAAAATTTGATAAAACTAAATTTATAAATTTTTATCAAATTTCGAAAAATGTGCATCCCAGTGCTAAAAGTTTAGATAGCTTGCTTCCCCTTCCCAATTCTTGGAACAAACTAATAATTAAAAAAATTAATATCAGCACTAGCTATGATACAAATCATTAACAATGAGCATATATATATTCTCAGGAATCAGACCTTAACTCTTTAATAAAGCTGTCTCAGGACCTGCATTTTTAACATAAATATTAGAGATGATGAACCTTGGTCACATGGATATGATCTAGAGACCAAAGGTTCACAGCACCCAATGGAAAACAACTTCATCACCATGGTCAAAACAAGTGAGTCAAATCACATGAAAGTCATGCTGATTGCATTTTTTTGACAAGGGGGATATAATGTTATCAGAATTTGTTATGCGAGTCTTCTCTGTTAATGCAGACTACTACCAAGAAATTTTGCAACTGTTGATAATGTCATAAAAGACCCCCAAAAAAAAAAAAAAAAAAAATGGCAAAATGGTTAGCTCTTTGACTGCAACTGCATTAAACATCACTCGCCATCCAGCAATTTTTGACCAACAAAAAATTTCCATTGTGCTGCACACACTTATTCACCTGATTTGGCTCTATGCAACTTTTGCCCCCTCCCAAAATTAAAACAGAACGTGTAGGGGAAAATGTTTTGATCAGTGGCAGGCACAATGGAACAAGTGTATAGTTGCTAGAGACTATATTGATGAATTTTAACAATGCAAACATTTATCATTGATTACAAATGAATTTTTTGAAATTCATTAAACTTTTTTTTTAATCAAATCTGAAACTGCACATTTTTATTTATATATACAATCAAACTTTAACAGTTTATGTCAAATATATTACATATGTTTCTGTGAAAAAATGCTTTCAAATGAAAGCATAAATATCAAAGTTGTTTGCCTCAACAGAGATGGCAAAGATATCTCCAGTGTCTGTGCCAGATAGTGCTGCATTCAAAATGGCATCTCCTGTGGAGAAATCATTTTGTGTTCTCTGTTATCATGAAACAAAATCAAGTGTTTCAGTGCAGCAATCATTCAAACTAAATTTCAAAGAAATACACCAACTCGAGACTCCAACATTACGTGGTATAAGCAGTTCATGGAGTGTGGATGCATCTGCAAGGGCAAAAGCACAGGTGTGCCAGCACAGACAATGCAACTGTGGAATGTGTGTGCAGCAGGCATCTCTGCAGCTTCTTTTTCCCTGTAAATTGACTAACAAGGCCAGTAGGGAGCTTGGAATTCCACAGAAAAGTTTGCCGTATTCTCAGAATGTTGACTTTCCATGCATCCTTACAAAATTCGTTTTTTACAAGCCCTAAAACCACATGACTAAGTTCCTAGGTATGAATTTTGATGTAACATCCAAGAACTGTGTGATACTGTTGAAAATTGCACAGAAGGATTAGCGTTTACCAAAGAAGACATGTTCCATCTCAGTAGTAAAGTGAATCGATACACCATTCCTATCTGGGAGCGAGAATCCACATGAAACTGTGGAACATGACTGGGACAGTCCAAAATTAAACTTTTTCTGCGCAATTCCATGAAAAAGATTTATGGGCCCCTTCTTTTTTGCCAAAGACACTGAATAGCATTTTTTGCCTTGAAATGATGATCAAGTGGTTGCTGCCACAAGGTGAAAACAACTTCATTTTGCGGCAGGATGTGGCTCCACCATACTTCCATAAAGAGGTGCGGAAGTTTCTGAATGACAATTATCCCATTCACTGTTCTCTGTTATCATGAAACAAAATCAAGTGTTTCAGTGCAGCAATCATTCAAACTAAATTTCACAGAAATACACCAACTCAAGACTCCATCATTAGGTGGTATAAGCAGTTCATGGAGTGTGGAAGCACGGCCAATCACTGATTGGCCGCGATTCCTGTGATAAACCTTTAGTTCATTGGATACTGAGATCACAGGAACTCACTCCCTTAGATTTTTATTTATAGGATTTTATGAAAGATTTGGTGTTTGTGCTCCCTTTACCTGTCACTTTGCAAGAGGTGTGAGGATGTATCACTCAGATTGACAACAATATGCTTGACAAAGTAGCATGAATTTGATTACTGCATTGATGAGTGCAGAGTCATACATGGGGCCCATATTGAAGGACTGTCAGGTAACTGTTAAAAACTTTGGTAGCTTTTTTTTTTTTTCTTACAGAAAAATACGTAGTTATTTTCAACTGAACTGTCAAAGTTGTTGATAACATTTTGACTAACCCTGCACACGTGTGCTTGTGTGTGTATTACATAATCAATAATAATAAATTGTAGTTAAAAATCACAATGTATAAGTGACAATGGCTAAAAAAGAACTAAAAAATAATATATTATGCTTGTTAAAATTCACGCAGGGCTGTTTGCCATTCATTCAATTGGAATTAATTGGTATTAATTTTATCTTAATTTTGCATTTTACTTTTATTTATTTTTGAATTATATTTGATTTTTTATTCTTTTCTTTTTGGTCTCTGTCAGATCGGCTATGACATATACGTCTGCTCACTTTTTCTATCTGCTACTTGTATGTCATAACAGAAACAGAGGCCATACTTCTTGCTGCATTTCCTTTGGTTTTGACTGCAGGCCCATGATTACGTAGTTAAAATCTCAGGATATATAGCATTAAGTACCATTTTTATTTGTAAAAGTTTATTTGCAAAAGAGAAGTTTATCTCAATATGATACGTAGAACACTTCCGTATGATACTCTTCAGAAATTAAAATGAAAACAATTAAAAAAAAAAATTTTACACTACAGTAAGAAATAATTAATAATTAAAAATCAAACAATTAAAAATCAATTTAACGCAATTAAAAATTAAGTAAAAAATTAATTTAACGAAAAAAATGCAAAATGAAAAAAATAATTTTCCTTCCTGAAGCTGACAATGCTTTTCGACCACACACATTTGACAGGGGTGAACAGGGAACTTAAATAGGGATTATTTGTCTTCACGCATGCGTGTAAAGGACCACGAGTCGGAGATTAGATATGGTCGGTGAACATTAACAGAATTCTCATGTAATTTAATTTCGATGGTTTCTGCAATTAATAGTCTTGTATAATTACATTGGATTATGTTACACTAAGTATTTTGGCCTCGTTAAATAAAAAAAGTATGTTTTTCATTAACAGCACGAAAGGCTAATTCTGATGCTGCTGAACAAGAAGCACAAACTGAGGCAGCGTGTTGATTAACACGAAAATTCAGAGGAAACTGCATAGAACCCTGAAAAGACGAGTCGCAATCACTGCAAGAAATGGTTGTATACTAGGTCATTTATTTGTGTTGCAAACAAGGAAAGGACTGAGCGATTGTTCAGTATAGCGTGTAATTTCCGTATTGGCCTGGCTACAATTTTAAATTCGGTATCTTTAAAGAATCTGATAAGTTGTTTGTACCACTGTTCAACATGTGGGACAGAAATAAAGTATTTTTCGATATTACTATTGTTGGTTGGTGTATGTTTTTGCATTCTATCCTTAGCTTGTACCCTAATTCTGTCTATTGTCGCAAGTGGGTAACCCTTGTTTAAGAATCTGCTGGTTAATATTTGTATTTCTGAGCTCAAATCAGATTCATCATTGAACATTTATAAGCATTGAGAAATTAATTAAAGATAATCAATCTTTTGCAGGTGAACGGGTGATAGCTGTTATAATGTAGAAGCATACCGATGTCTGTAGGTTTATGATAGATGTTAAAGTGGATTTTATTTGCATCCCGAGTAAGCATGAAATTTAGAAAATAATCTCTTGTATTCATCTTTTCTTTGTATATTACACTTTTCATCCATCCCCACAAACAAAAATCTAATGAAGTGAGGTATGGAGACCCTGGAGGCCAATGAATGGAACCATCATGGCCAATCCATCATTCAGGGAAAGTTCAATTTAGATATTGTATTACCAGATGGGTATAATGTGCAGGTGCTCCATCATGCTGAAAGTACATATCAATCCTTCTAACCAAGGGAACATCCTCCAATAGAAGTGGAAGTTCGTTTTGCAGAAATTCTACGTAAATGGACCCTGTAAGACAATTTTGTAACACAACAGGCCCAACCGATTGTCACGGATACCGCACCACATGTTTACAGAGAAGTGACATTGAAAATTTGTTTCTACAGTGGCATGTGGATTTTCATCTGACCACCTATCAAGAGTTACAGGTGTTGTTGATACCTTTATGGGTGAAAGTAGCTTCATCACTGAACAGTATTAATGGAATTAATTGGAAATTAGCATTTACCCATCAACAAAATTCCAATCGCTGGGCATTTTCTCCTAGTTGAAGGTGTTGCACCTGCTGTATGTGAAATGGATACAAGCTGTGCCCACATACGTGTCTGTGGAACACTGATATGCATAGAAATTCTTCATGCGCTAATAGTAGGACTAAGTTCTACTGACTGAAGAATGTGTTCTATTTCATCCATATTTTGTTCATTTGCATGTTCACAAGAAATATGAGTGCTGGGAACTGTACCAGTCTCACACAGTTTGGTGTAAACACTAGTAAACACTCTTGAATCTGGTATTCTGCAGTTAGGAAACAGTGAATGGTATTCTCTACAAGCAGCAGTAGCACTTGCACCACAAAAACCATATCGGCATATTCAGCATGTGTGAAGATGTGTGGCATTCTTAACAACACTTCTAACGCCAAACAGCATCGGGTTATAATGCTTCTTGGTCACATCTGATTCAGGGAGCTGTGCACACCAGTTTCAAACAGTTGTATCTCTGTTGTTGTTGTTGTTATTTGGTTTTTAGGAGCATTAGCAACTAAGGCCATATTGCTCCGGGGATATGCGGTGGTCATTCCCTGACCTTTCCGCATCCTCCGTATTTGGTGGTCACGGGCTCGAACTCTGGTCTAATCAAGAAGCGTGTGCTACACACTGCTGCTCCTGCCCACCTGGCTACGGAGGTGCCTGTATCTCTGTATCCACTGAGAATTGGATACATGTTTATATGAACTTTTTTATTCAGAATAATCAATACTATAACCTCACAAAATATTTACTATTTCTCCTGAATCACCCTGTATAGTAGTAGTACCCATGGTGAGCAGGAAATGAAAACTACCTAAAGTTCAAATACTTACTAATACCTTCAATAGTGACATTTAAATAGATATAATTTGAATGAACATTGCATTAATTTTCCAAACCATGCTAATACAATTTTAATTCATAATTTTTCAAATGAAAATGCTAAGAAACATTACCTCAGAGTATGACACCATAAGGCACATGTCCATATCACTAGTATTAGTACCAAGGCCATTAACTGATGATCCAACAACATGGATGCTGCAATCTAAGAAAGAAATGATACTTGTGACCAACTATATTAGATACATTTAAAAGATGTATCATAAAGAAAATAGGCTGTATATTAATGAAAGCTACTAAAGTGCAATAAAAACTGGATTTCCCAACAGCAAATGCTACACACTAAATCCAAGGACAAACCACCTTAGCACTCAGTGAAAAACCTAGAATGCTCCTCTCTAACTGGCAACAAGAGTGAAACTTTCTCATTTGACGAGAAAAAAGTTGAGCCGTGAAATGACAGGAAATGCATTTCCTGTCATTTCACAGAACCTTCAAATTTTGTAAAACATTATAATAGCAGGCCATTGATTATCTATCATTTATGAGGAATAATGGGTTTGCAACTAACAGATTAACAAGCCTTCTTATAATACAGTCATAGATAACAATCACCAAGCTATCAACCAATACAAAGACATTAATTGCAAAGTTTTCCATATAATTAAAAAAGCACTACTAGTAAACTTACACAGATATAATTAATGTGTGACAAAGCAGTTTGTGGAAAAAAAAAAATAAATAAATAAAAAAATATACCAAAGCAATTTGTTTGAAGCAGGTTAAAATTATTCAGTTCCACTTGCAGCCAGAATCAATGGTTGTACATCCATCTTTACACAAATGCTGTCATAGTAAAAAATAGATGCATATACTATATATAATTGAAGTGCGTGTGTACATGCATGTGCAGTATTTTGTTTTCGCATTGAAATACAGTGAAATCCATTTAAGAGAACTCTCCCACTTAAGATGTCTTTCAACTAAATCCAAAATGCCTGCTCATGGAAAAATGTTCCATAAAATTAAGTTTTTACCTGTTTAAAAGAATTTACTACCTGAACAGTTTTGGGAGTTCCATTTTTGTTTGTCTTTAGAAATCTATATAATACATTTACAGGTCTGTATATCAATTGTTGACATACCTTCTAGCATGCCTATATAGGCCATGATAGGACTTTTTAAGCATCCAAATGCAAACAAAAAATGCTACTCCTCCCATTTGTGAAGAGCATTTCCCAATAAAAAATACATTCATTATTATACTATCCCACAATATAAAAAATTATCATTGGTACTATTCACATAGTTGCCAACCTATAACTTTCTTCAGAAAACAAATTTATGAATTTTTAGCAAAAAACAAAAACAAAAAAACAGAAACATGGAGTTTATAATCCAGATTGTGGTGTAGAAGTTAATTTTGTTGCAATATACATCACAGTTGAGTGGCCAAATGCAATGTGCAGTAGTACACACATTTCTGTTGGCCATGGTTCTGGCCTGTATGACTGCTATATACCTACAGCGATAAACAAAAAAACTGCATCGCTTGTGAATTTTGCAAATAATGTGTTTTGCACTGTATTATGGGTTGCAGGAATGTTTAAAATGCATTTGTTAGATGGGATATATATCTCTGTGAATGAAATCCTATAAAAAGACTCCACCTGATATACCTAACTGCCACAAAATATCTTCACAAATGGTAAAATGCATAATTAATGGAAATATGAGAAATCATAAAAATGGTAATCAATGACAACCAAACATACATTTTATTGCATTTACGTGTACAAACAGATATGACAAGTTAACGTAATAGTATTATGTACCTTAAATCAGCAAAATAAGTCCTCAGTATTTTGTTGTTCCTCCTCAAGCTGCAATTACAGCCTTGCAATGATCTGGCATAGAGTTAATCAACTTCTGGATACACGGTTGCCCAATTTCATGGTACCACACCCTTACAATGCTTTCCTGCAGCTGAATCTTACTTGTTGACTTCTTCTGAGCAATTTTAAACGACATTATGTACCAGCAATTTTCAATAGGGTTCAAATCTGGACTGTTTTCGAGCCAGTCCAATACTAATGCCAGCATTATTTCTGAGTTATGACTGCACCCTAAGGGAGAAAAACAAGGAAAAACATTGGTGTAAGTATGTTTTAAGCCTTGTGAGACAAGAAGACAAACTCATCACTAAATCTAAATAGCATAAAACTTACCAATTTTGCTGTGTGGCAAGGTGCTGAGTCCTATTGAAAAACTCAGTTTTGGATGTCTGTGTCATCCAAATAATGGGTTTCAGGCACTAATAATGGGTTTCGGGCACTCCTCCAAGATAGCAGTGTAGGTTTCTGCATTCACCGTTCCATTAATAAACTTAATTTGTCCCACCCCTTTGCTTGTTATGCATCCCCAGACCATCTGACCGGTGGGAAACTTTACAGTCAGTGTTAGGCAGTCAGGATGGTATGCCTCTGATTTTCATCTTCTGATATATCGCTTTCCCATCCAACCCATGCAAGTTGAATTTTGATTCATCAGAAAGGATGATGGTGTCCCATTGCTCTTTTGTCCATAAAACATGCGTTTTAGCCCAAGTAAGTCACTTCTTCATTTGTTGGGTCAACAAATGCTTCTTCTTGGGCCGATAGGCATGCAGACCACATTCCGAAAGCTGTCTTTGGATAGTTCGTGCACTTGTTTTAACACCAGAGGCCATCTAAAGTCCAGTTTTAGATCAGGAGCACAAATATCGATCTTGGGAAGGCATAGTACTCTTACGGCCTGATCCAGATCTTCTCTTCACATCACTGGTTTCATGCTTTAATTTCAACACCTGGGATACTGCTGACTGGTGACAGCCTATTTTATCAGTGATAGCATGCATAGAAAGCCCTTCCTGGGACAGAGCAACAGCTACACTTATTTTCTTTGGTGTCAACTGAACATATGGAGCCATGATCACACCTCCACCAAACAGGATACTAATGAGTGTGTATACCCTTCCAATGCCATATTTACAGAAATGGCTGATGCAATACCTTGCAATTACTGTCTGATGCAATAGAAGCGTTATCTGACACAATACCTTTGCTTTGCGGCAAACAAAATGACTGTAATCAAACAATATCTTATACATTTCACTACAAATATTACTTTTTTTAAGGTGATGCAGTGTTTTTGTCTGCCATTGTATAAGTTCCTACTGCTATATTCCTATATTCTCAATCTTGAAACTCCTCTTGACCCTATATGGCTGTCCACAGTATAAACAGAAAATTTATTATTTTATATTGAGATACAGCCATAGGATTGCTTACAAGAACAGCATGCTTTTAAACATTAACATACTCAGGACTTCTGTGTGCATTTCTGTCTTGGATTGGATATTAAACACCACCAACTCATTGTCATTGTTTCAAGGTTAATACTGTTGCAGACTATACCCTCTTCAGAAATGTTAAGCCAAAATTTTCTTTATAACAATAGCCCTTTAAACTTACAAATAGATACCATCTCACTAGTTTTTAACATTTCCTTCTTTTCTTATCATTCATTTTCTATCTGGGCAGACTTATAATGCAAGAAAGTATGCTTTCTTGTATCATATGGCTCTACTAATGCTAACACAGAAAAATGCAAGGTCTTAACATTTCAGGAAGAGCAATCACAAAATATCATATATTTCATGGGGTTGAATAAAAAAACACAGAAGAAAAAAGGGATTTAGGAGTTGAAATATGTTCAGGTACAAAGTTTTCATAAAAGTGTGTAAACAGGTGGCAAAGAAGACTTATGGTGTTCCACCGATGATTTATCAAATATTTGTTCACATAGACAGGGATGCCATAATCCCACTGTATAAGGCAATTGTAAGACAGCAACTAGGAATAGTGTAAGTATGGAGAATACACCTAAAAAAAAAAACTAACTTCTTGAAAGGGTCCAAAGAAAAGCAATCTGCTTGGTGAGATCTGCTAAAGGGCACCAATATGAGGAAAGACTTTGAATACAGAGCTTTGTACTAGGCACTTTCCACAAGTGCAGAACACACTACCTCCTCATGGTGTGGATCGGGCAGGTGAGTCCTGGCTAAAGTGGTGTTCGCTAGTCTCTCCTTGATGAGGCTCCCAACCCTGCCAAGGTTATTATCTCCTTGAGCCAGAAATGAATAAAGAGAAAGCCTTGGAGTCTCATGCCCATGGCCATAGTAATCCACTGAAACAGGCTGCAGTATCCTCTATTAGGGCTGACGCCTTCAAATGCAACTTCTGTCAACGTAGTTTTACTACCAAAACTGGACAGGGCATCCACATCAAGAGGGTGCATCCAGAAGAATCTAACACTATGATCAATATGACCAGAATCCAGTCTTGATGGACTGATGAGGAGGTGATGATGCTAGTTTATGCTGAGATTGAACTGATAGCTAAGAATGTATGTCAAGAATATTAACCAACATCTGCAATGCTGTTTTCCCACATAGAACTGTAGAATCGATAAATGGCAGGAAAAAGATGGCAAGTTATAATAACATCTTAGCTTCCATTCTCAATTCCTCTGGGAACTCCAGGGAAATGGAGGACCCATCTCCCTCTCCTACCGAGCGTACCTCCAAGGGAGTACCCCCCTCCCAGAGGATGACTCCGACAGAGGTGTCTGGTTCCACCGGACAAGTTAACTCTGCTCGTGTGGCACCTCCAGCCTCACCTTCTGGTGAGGTTTCCATGGGTTATGTTGTCCAGGTTCCAGTAAGTTCGTTCACCGAAATATGGGAGAGTGTTTCAGCATCTATCATGAAAGAACAACTCCACGATGTCATGATTAAATCAATGGAAGAGCTACTGGAAGCTACATACAATCATCGACGTGTGAAGTGTTTTATTGTGGAAGCATTGGACAACAGATTTGAGATGGAAGAACTTGATAGTTACACATACCTTAACATCATGGGGATGACCACTGCTACTATCAAGAAAAAAATAGGAAAGATTGTCCTGGAGCCAGATAATAAAAGAAAACCGCTTAGTAGGAGATGCCAGAGAAAATGCCCTCACCCAGTGTTTGTATTATAAAAATAGGAAAAGGTGCACTCACAAGATTCTTAATCCTGTGGGAATGGCAGAAGACATAGTACCTTCAACAGATATGCTGTCTTTTTGGGAAAAAGTGTTTTGTAAGCAGAATGAAGAGCAAGATTTATATATTCTTGACGGATACGAAGAAGATATGGAATTAAATGCATTACTTTACAGCCCTATTACTGGTGATGAAGTAAAAGGTGCATACCCAGATTTATCTATAAGTCCTGGTTCAGATGAGACAGTTTAGGAAGATACCTATGAAGATTGTAACAGATCCATTCAACATATTCTTATGGACAGATGCTTTGCCGACATGTTTGTATATAGCATATACTATTTTGCTACCTAAGAAATCTGTCTCTAAATTTCCAGAAGACTTCTGTCCTATAACTGTATCTTCTATAATTCTTCAAACGTTTCATAAGATCTTATCTCTTCGCTTAATGAAGAGGATTAAGCTGGATCCAAGACAGAGGGCTTTTATTCCAGCTGATGGGGTTGCTGAAAACGTAATGATTCTCCAAACGATGATTAGTACTACCAGAAATGATCTAAAGCCACTACATCTGGCGTCCGTCTCCAAAAGGCATTTGACAGTGTAGACTATAGTGCTATAATTGAGGCCCTAAGAAGGAAGCATTATCCTTTAACTTTTATGAAAAGTGTATATGCTGCAAAAATACTGTACAACCGAGTTGAGGTTTCAGGGGAGACAAATTGGATATCACCCACTAATGGGGTACGACAAGGAAATCCATTATCTCCATTATTCTTGAATATTGTTTTAGATATAATGATTTGAAAGTTGCCCTCATATCTTGGTTTTGACATGAGGGATTTTAAAATAAATGTTCTTGCCTTCGCTGAAGACCTCATAGCAGCTTCTACACAGTCAGGGACTGCAGTACCTTCTGGACAATATTATTTCTTTAAGAGAAGAGGGCTATCAATTAACATGGACAAAAGTTGGATGTTGTTCTGGGTCCCATCTGGGAAAGAGAGGAAGTCTAAGATTGAAGGGCACAGTCTCACGATAGGCGATAAATCTTTACCAGCGGGGGACTTACAGCAATGCTGGAAATACTTGGGAGTAAAATTTGATGTTATAGGAAAAGTCCTCCCAGATCATAATTTATGAGAGGCTTTTGGGTGATTAAGAGCAGCCCCCTTGAAGCCACAACAGAGGCTTTTTATTCTAAGAATCTTCCTATTACCTAGATATTACCACGCACTGACATTTGAAAAATAACAGCATCTAGATTGTATAGGATGGAAGTACTGATAAGAACATCTGTAAAATCTTGGTTGATCTGCCAAAAGACACTGTTACTCCATACTTTCATGTGGACATTGCTGATGGAGGACTTGGGATTCCCTCCCTCCGTTGGTTTATCCCAATATTAAAGAAAAATCACCTTGAGAGACTGCATCAATCTCCTCTGGAAGTTGTGAAATCTATTAAGTCTCAGAGGCTAATAGCTAAAGAGTTGAATGGAGCATATAAGTTGCTTAAGGATGGGGCTCAGGTACTGGAAAATAAAGTTGCAACAAGTAATCTGTGGAGGGGCTCCCGCACTCCTTTTTTGATGGCAACTGTTTTAGAAACTCCTCGCAGGTGAGATCACAGCATCGGTGGGTGGGTGACGGGACAAATTGCTGTCTGGCCACGCATTTATTAACTTGGTTAAAACTAGGATCAATGCCCTTCCGACCCTCTCTAGAACATCTTGAGGGCGAAGTTAGGATAGGCAATGCCGGGCCGGATGCAATGAGGTTGATTCGCTCGCCCACATTGCTCAGAGATGCCAACAGACACATGGAATCCGCATGAAAATGCACAATGGCGTGGTGAACCTTTTTGAGAATCGGTTGTTTCAAAAAGAATGGGAAGTCCAAAAGGAACCTCGGTTTGTTACTCAAGTGGGAGTGCACAAACCGGACCTCCTATGTGTGAGATCTCCTTCTGCCTACCTCCTTGACATCCAGATTGTCAGTACAGGGATCGAGCTTGACAAGGTCCATCAAATAAAAACTTGATACTATAATTTAAATATGGATCTAAAGAAGCAAATTATGTTCGGGAGGCAACTAGAGGGAGTAATACTCTTGATTTGATTATCAGCAGTGATTCTTCATGCATTAAGAATCTGCAGATAAATGAACCACTAGGTGGCAGTGATCACAGTGTGCTGAAGTGGGATTTACTCAAAGAGGTAACTACCATTAGGGGTAAAGGGAAGGGTTATTGCTTCCATAAAGGCGACTACGATGGACTGAGACAGTATTTAAATTCTATACAGTGGGACCAACTGATGATGTTACCAACAGCAAATTCAAAATGGGAAGCATTCAAAGAACCTATCTTGGAAGCTACTAGGCTTTACATACCAACTAAGAAATATTGTTCAAGGTTTAGGCCAAAATGGATGTCAGATGAACTAATGAGGCATATGGCAGAGAAGAAAAATGCATGGGATACTTACAATTTAACACATGACACAGAAGCCTATGATAGATACAAGTTGATATGCAACCAAGTTACAAAGGAGGTTAGGCAGGCGAAAGCAGATTACGAGAAATCCTTGGCAAGGGTTGCAAAGAAAAACAGCAAAGAGTTCTTTACTTATGTAAACTCTAGAAGGAAGGGGATGAATCAGATTGGTCCACTTGATATTGATGGGTCAACTGTTGATGATCCTGCTCAGGTAGCTAACAAACTAAATGAATATTTTGCATCGACATTCACACATGAGGAGTTATTCAGCGAGGGAAATGCCAGAGGTGTATTCAACTCTGGCAGTAAGCTAGATAATCTTGTAATAACTGAGAGTAAAGTGGAGGAGAAATTGTTGAAGATAAACACAAGAAAGGTACCTGGGGTGGATGGGATCTATCCAGTTATATTAAAGGACGCAGCAAAGGAAGTAAGCAAACCCTTAGCCATAATTATGAGAACTTCCTTGGACTCAGGGGAGGTACCCATAGACTGGAAATGTGCAAATGTGACCCCAATTCACAAAGGAGGATCAAAGGTTGACCTGTGAGCTTAACTTCTGTTCCAGGAAAATTAATGGAGGCACTGGTTAAAGAAGCACTGCAGGATCATTTAGACAAGACTTCAGTTATAGCTCCGACACAGCATGGTTTTGTTAAGGGGAAGTCTTTCCTGACCAATTTGATTGGATACTATGACGCAGTCACAAAAGAACTGGATGCAGGGAATAGCTTTGATATTATATACTTGGATCTTAGAAAGGCTTTTGATACTGTTGCACATGGAAGACTGCTACACAAATTGGAGCAGTGTGACATTGGAGGCAAATTGCTGCTATGGATAAAGGGGTGGTTGAGGGGGAGAAGACAGAGAGTGGTAATCAATGGACACTGCTCATCGTGGAATAATGTTATTAGTGGAGTCCCTCAGGGCTCAGTGTTGGGTCCATTATTGTTTTCTGTATTTATAAATGATATTGATGATGGTATATCAAGCTTAATGTCCAAGTTTGCAGACGATACAAAGGTTGGCAGGGTTGTCAAGGACACTACTGACACTATGCTGCTGCAACAGGATCTGGAAAGGTTGAGCAGATGGGCTGGAGAGGTGGCAAATGAAGTTTAACATTGACAAATGTAAAGTACTACACATGGGAAACAGCAACCCCAGAGCAACGTATCAACTCTGTGGTACTACACTGACAGTGGTAGAGAATGAAAGGGACTTGGGGGTGGTTGTGCAGGCAGATATGAAGTTCTCTGAGCAGTGCAGACGAGCTGCAAGAGTAGCTCATGGAGTATTGTCAATGATATACAGGAATTTTTCCAGCAGGGATAAGGAGGTGATTATTCCCTTGTATAAGGCAATGGTCAGGCCACACCTAGAGTACTGTATACAGGTCTGGAGGCCTCATTTCAAGAATGATGTAGAGCTGCTGGAACGAGTACAGAGAAGGGCAACAAGATTAGTGAATGGAACAAAGGGTTGCTCTTACGAAGAAAGGCTTAAATTTTGCAAATTACAGTGTCTGGAGACTAGGCACCGGTGAGGTGATCTGATAGAGGTGTATAAAGCCTTGAATGGTTTGAGCATGCTCAATGCCGATGGGATTCTTCCTGTTGCTCAGAATAATCACCTGAGAGGGCATAAATTCAAATTCAGGAAAGACAGATGTAGGATTGATGGCAGAAATTTGCCTTTAGTCAGCGGGTAGTTGGTTGGTGGAACAAACTTCCATCCCTTGTTGTGGAAGTTGATAGTCTAAATAAATTTAAGGCTCAGCTGGACAGGTATTTCGAATGAACGGAGGGATGAAATGGGAGTAGTGTTTTTTTTTTTTTTTTTTTTTGGCTGATGCTGCATAAACTTGCTTTCTTGCATCATATGCCTCTACTAATGCTAACTTGCAACAACCTAGTATGTAGGAAGTTCTGAACAAATGTAGGTAGGTTGCCCCGTAGACCAAGACAGTAAAGATCACTTAGTACGCCATGCCACCAAGTGGTGTCAAAAGTCTTCTCTATATCTATAGAAACCATTTAACACATTTAACAAAGGCATTTCAAATGGCAAATGTAGCCTTGACCATAAGATCCAAGCATGACCTATTTCGATGAAAGACATTGACTATTCCTCATTAGATGTTCTGATTCAAGGATCCAGACAAGTCTTCTGTGGACAATTTTTTCTAAGATTTTGCTGAGGCAGCTTGATAGAGATATTGGTCTATAGCTAGAGGGTTGATTGGTTGGATCTTTTCCAGGCTTTAGGAATGCCAAAACAGTAGAGTGATACCAAGAAGCTGGAAAAACATTTTCTAAAAATATACAATTGTAAAATACCAGGAGGAGATGCAAAACTTTGTCATTAAGATGTAGCATGATATAATAAATCCCATCTGTCCCAGCAGCACCATTGTGGGCTGTTCTAATGGCATGCAAAAGTTCAGGATATTGCAGAGGTTTGTTATATGGTAGAAGGCGGGCAGTTTGAAAGTTAATAGCATGATTTTCTGTTGTGTTTTTAATTCATTGCAATGAGGTAGTATAGGCTGATGCTGCTGAGATTTCAGCAAAAGTATTGCCCAAAACATTAGCTATATCTAAGGGTCTTGATAGATCTTGCCCATTTCAGGAGAGGATTGGAAAAGGTATGGTAGGAAACTTATCAGACAACTGTCTCATTTTTTCCCATATTATTTTGGGATCAGTGTAGAAACACTGATCCCAAAAGCTCAACAAAATGGATCCAGGATTCTTTTTTGGATTGCCTTTGTATGAAACGTGCTTTTGCTCTTATCTTCTTATAATTAATGATGTTGGCTGTGATTGGACATTGCCGAAATAAATTCCAGGCTTTATTTTTTGCTTTCTCTGTTTTTGTGCATTCCTCATTCCACCAGCAATTACAGTGCTTTTTGCCAGGAGGATTTGGTAATGGTATTGTGTCTTTGGCCACTTTTAGAAGATGTAACGAATGTAAGCCGTCACATTATCAATATGCTGTAGGTGGATTTTTTCCTCATCAAGAGAGATAGAGGACTGAAATTTTGCCCAGTTTGCTCGGACAAATTTCCATTTCCTGCAGGATTTGGTTGAAGGAGTCTGTGCTATTAAAAAGTGGCATATGTTTGTAAAGTGGTCGATGCCCATGGGATCCTTTATAACATACCACTATGGTCAGGACCAGTACTGGAGAACAAATTGAGAGATCTATTGCTGAGGTGTGTCCATTTGGGAGCTGTACGTGAGTGTGTGCACCAGTATTGAGTATTGTGAGGTTTTGTGCCTCTAGAAAGCTTTCAATGAGTTGACTACGTCTATCTAGTTTAGGATTGCTCTATAAGGGGTGGTGCCTGTTAAAATCACCTAATATAGAGAGAGGTGGAGGTACCTGTGTGAAGAGATCTTCAAGTTCTTTTAAGGAGTAAGTATGGTTTGGTGGCAGGTAGATAGAGACAAGTGTTACTGAAATATGGGGAGTTATATGAACAGTAACAGCTTCTGTTTCTTATACCCAAGTGATGTAATTTCTATTTGGTCCTTGAGGCTTGTTTTTTTTTTTTTTTTTTTTGATTTGGTAGTTGTTGGCGCATCAGCTTCTGTGGCCATATTGCACCTCCCAAGGTTTTTGCAGTACTTTGATCCAAGCCCGAGGCGGGAATCGAACCCGCGACCTTTTGGGTTGCCGGGCAGGTACTTTACCCACTCGGCTAGCCCGGTCGGCTCTTGAGGCTTGTCACAAACATTCACTCAGGTATGAGAAACTAGGGCTTGCTACCTAGGAATCTAAAATGTTCATGGAACTGATATTCAGATGACACTTGGGTCAAATGGAGTGAATTTTGGTGAGGTCCGATCATTCTGTAGCAAACAAATAATCTAATTGCACCTTCAGGATGGTAGAATTATTTGTAACCCTGGGTATAACCCCCTGTATTAAGGTCTCAAAATACTGCACTTGGTATACTGGAAGCATAAAGATCTTCAGGTGTGAACCAATGTAAACAGAGGCCAAAGTGTGACTTCGACATCGCGCAGAAAAATGAAGGCTTACTGTATCACCAGGCAACACTAGGTAGTTGACAACACTCATCAACCAGTGCAATACTACCACCTTGCTTATCAGAGGCTTAAACTGGTGAAACCCATGTTGAGGCTACACAGCAAAGCCCATCTCATCCATCAAGCAGAATGACTGATGTCTTTTGTAGTTATTATGGGCATCATGGCGAGATATTATCTTCCTTAAATTTTGAGGGTATAGCTCTAACATGGTGTTCATAGGCTAGCAGTTAGATAGTCCATCAGACAAACCTATTGGTAACTCTCTAGGAGGTATATGGATCAGCTACTGAATGACTTTGCTGCCTCTACTCTGCCACATTACTCAGTCTCAAGGAAGACAGTAGTGTGTATACAGGGGTCATTATCGAAGCCACATTATGTCAAGGAGCTGGGTTATCCTTGCTCTGTGTACCCCATATCCAAAAATATCATTACTTCATACATGTCCTCATCACCTTTTCTTACTACTGCAACATGAGTAGGCAAACTAATAAAGTAAACTTATCTGTAAAAAAAATCTAAACTCCCAAACATTTCCATTCTCAACAATGTCCATTTCCACTTAGTCTGCCAATCGCCACTTACTTTTTCTGACAGAATTCCAATTATCGGTTGATTCAACCACTGCTCATCTCAGTTCTCCTAATTCTTCACTGTACAATTCCTTTCATTTCAAAGGTGGCACTTGTGCATATGTACACTCTGATATTCCTTGTAAAAGACTTAGTAATTTGGAACATGGCAGTTTAAAAATCTAATTATTTATCTAAACCTTTGTTTTCAAATAAATGTGCTAAGGCTGTTCAAGATAAGAATGTTGCACAACTGACTTGCATCCAAATCTCCAGGTTCATTTCCTGCATACAGCAAAGTTTGTAACAATTGTGAATCAGTTATCAGTCCAAACTATATTTTGAATAGGCTACGAGCAGAAACTTGCTTCTTGTCCAAATGATAGTCAAGCATTGTGGTCTCTTGCCAAATGCTACTAGTTGCAACCTTTGCCCAACCATACTTCCACCTCTGTTAAAACCTAATAGTTCTATTCAGTGCTTTTTTTGTGACGGTACATAATGGTACGCCATACTGGCACCTTTATTAACAGTGACGTGTGACATTTGGATGCAGTGCACTTTGAAATTTGTAATATTCCGTAAATTTTTTTCACATGTTTATCTACTATTCAAATAAGCTTAAAATTATTTAACTAAATTTACATTTTTCACTGTCTATTGTAAGGATATTTTCTACATAAAACTGTATAACCATTTTCTTAATTCTAAATTACTCAGTCGGACCTCTGTTTAATTATTTTGAATTCCCATTGGAAGTTACATTTAAAATAGTTTCCGTTGAGCAAGAAAATTTTCATATAGCAAACGGATTAGGAGAAAATTAACTCGGTACGCCCTGTTCGCATTTCTGGCCTTCAGGCAATTAGTGCTGCTGCGTGAATTAAGAGAGCTGAAGGGATTACCATTCTACAACTTAGTGATACCTGGTAAAAACTATCTGACCACCTGTCCCACATACGGAGAAGTTGCACTGGTCTGCAGAGAGCTGATCAAGGTGCATTCCCAATGGGCTCTGGTTCACCTTCTACTGCAGTGGTGTCCAAACATTTCCCGTATAGGGCCATATTCAAAAAAATTCAAAGTTAGATTACTGTGTTACATTTTCCATATCTTGTTGCATGTAAAAGTAAAATTGAAAATATTCGAAAATTTTATTAAGTGCAATACACAATTACATTTACTGAACAAAACATTTAATGAGAAATTTTTTGATAATTAACAAAATTTAGAATGCTGTTTTAGTTCACTTTCCAAGCAGGCCATAGGTTGGACACCTTCGTGAATCAACCGTGAGCACCCCTTTCGAGAATTAGAAAAGTGATTTTCTTTTACCCCGACAAATAATCATCTATTGTTTCAAGGAAGTGAAAATTTCCGTAAATTTTCCCTATCTCTGTTTACATGGTCACTGTACTGTTGCTGTTGCTGTTATTTGGTTTTTAGGAGCATCAGCAACTAAGGCCATATTGCTCCGGTGCGGTGGTCATTCCCTGACCTTTCCGCATACTCCGTATTTGGTGGTGACGGGCTCGAACCCCGGTCTAATCAAGAAGCGTGTGCTAGGCACTGGTGTTCCTTCCCACCTGGCTACGGAGGCGCCTGGTCACTGTACCTGAATATCCGAATGACACTGACATTTTGGACAGTTTCAAAAAAAAAAAAAAAACACTAAAAAAATCCAAATTTAAGAACTAGTGACAATACTGATGACGAGAGAAGGAAAACGAGGACAACAAAGATATTAAAACCTTCTAAGCATGAATTGTTGGCATTTGGTGAAAATGAAGTTAGAAAATTGTCAACTAAGTTACAGTTAAATGCAATTCGTGGATTTCGGGGGTACCTAATTGAAAAGATGGTTTCGGAAGAACTGAAGAATTTGATGGACGCTCTGAGTACAATACCAATTTCATCGAGTGAGTGTGAACGAGGATCTTCACAAATGAATCTGCTTGTCAGTCCAACCAGAGCTTTGTTGATGACAAAAACAGTTTCTTCACTACTGTTTCTTAAAATTGTATGCTCACCGCTGACCCGCTTCGATCCAGCAAAATATGTCGATTTGTGGCTGCTTCAGAAATGTCATTCAGCAACCGACACACACAAAGAGGAAGAAAAGAAATTAGCATAGGGTGTCAGATGAAAACTTAATAAAAATTTGGAATATTCTACAAAAACTTTATTATAAAATTATTTTTACTTATGTTATTTATTTTTACTTATTATTTTTAGGGGCCATAGTCTAATGAAGGATGCTTAAAATGTCACTCGGTTGTCTGCCTGTCCATCCGTCTGTCACAGCATTGTATCTCTGGAACCACTCAACCTATTGACTAGAAATTTTGCATGGGTTTGCACATCAAGTGGGACAACATAACGCCATATTGATCATTGTTGATAAAAATTTGTCTGAGAAATGGAGGGGGGGTTAAAATGTAGGGGGATAAAAATGTTGTCAACAACCTATAGCTACACTGTTGGAAAGAGCTCAATGAGTATGTTTAAAATATAATTTTAAAATTAAAAATGGTGGCATCAGACAGGAAAATGTGAGTAATTTGTGTTCCCCTCTCTAACGGAGCTAAAAATTTAAAAATCACATTAGCTATGCATTATTTGATGCTTATCAAGGGAAAACTACTCCGATTGAAATCTATCATTTATAATTAAATGATAAATTATAAATGTGTTAAAATTAAAAAAACAATTTTTTATTGCATTTTGACAGCGCACTTCTTTGTACTAAGTAACTCTCCTTTTGGTGACAAAAAGGTTGCTAAATAGTTAGATAATAATTCTGTAAAGGTCATTTATAAATTTTGCGACAAGAAGTATTTTTTAACAATTTTCAAAGCTGGAGTTGTCCCGGCAGCAAGATACTCAGAGAGCCAGTGTTGAGACGGTGGTGGTGGAGAGGCTTTTCATATCCTTTTAATTTTCAATTTTTCCTGATAGCAAAGAATGGGTACCGGCACCTATTTTTTTTACAAAAAAAGCACTGGTTCTATTGCAACTTCACTTAAGGATAAAGTCAATTTACTAACATCCTAATTTTCTTCTGAGACTTGTATTAATCATCTTGGTAAACCACCTCCCACCATTCAAGTACACTAAACTCAATACCTCCTGTGGTTTTTCATCAAAAGGATGTCAGAAGAATTGGGAACGATTTTGTTACCAAGATAGCTTCAGATCCTGATGGTATTTCTCCACTTAATCTCAAAACCTGTGCTTCTGGGCTTACTCCTGTTCTACTTTTTCACCTTCTTATTCCACTGGTTTTTTCCCTTCTGCTTGGAAATTTGCTCATAAACAGCCAATTGCTAAAAATGGTGACAAATCACTCCAGTTACACTTACCTCTGTTCTATTTAAAAAGTTATGGAGAAATTCGTTAACTGCCAACTGCTAAACCACCTTGAAACCTTCCATTAAATCAATTATCACCAGTATGGATTCCATCAGAATTGATCTACTGGTGATATATTGGATTATGTTAACCCATCTATGGTGAAATTCAACAGAAAAGTTTGGTGAAACTCTAGCAGTTTCTCTTGACATTTCAAAGGCTTTTGATCGTGTTTGGTATAAAGATCTTCTAAATAAGCTTCCATCTTACAGATTGTCAACTGTTTTTTGTAATTAGCATTAGTAGAGACATATGATGCAAGAAAGAAACCTTATACAGCATCAACCAAAAAAAAAAAAAAAAAAACCTTCCCATTTCACACATCTATTCACTCCAAATGTTTGTCTAGTTCTTCCTTGAATTTATTTAAGCTATCAACTTCCACAACAGATGCAAGTTTGTTCCAGCAATCAACTACCCACTAGATAAAGGCAAATTTCTGCACATCTATTCTTCTTTTTTTTTTTTTTTTTTTTTTTATGAAAACCCCAAACACGAAAGGTATCAAAACCTATAGTACTTAGTACCGTGCATGGGTTGAAGGAGAAGTATGGGGGGAGGGGGATGCCAGAAACTTTGCTCTAGAGACTAAACATGGGTTTCACCACTTCAAGCCTCCAATAAGCAAAGTGGTGGTGTTTCACCGGTTGATGAAAGTCATCTATTCTACAACTGACTTTCCTTAATTTGAGTTTATTCCCCCTTAGGTTCATGTAAGAGGATAAAGAGAATGAAGAATCCCATCAGCATTGAGCCTGCTCAATGCCATTCAAGGCCATACACACCTCAATAAGATCACCCTGCAGCTGCCTAGTCTCCAGATGCTGAAATTTGCAGAATTTAAGGCTTTCTTGGTAAAAAAAAAAAAATTTGTTCCCCTCACCAATCTTGTTGCCCTTCTCTGTACTCGTTCTAGCAACTCTACATCCTTCCTAAAATGAGGCCTCCAGACCTGTACGTAGTACTCAAGGTGTGACCTGACCATTGCCTTATACAAACAGATAATCACCTCCTCATCCATGCTAATAAAATTCCTGTATATCATTGACAAGACCCCATGACCTACTCTCCTAATCTGGATTTCTTTCTCTGCGTGCTCACTGCATGTGATGGTAAATCTCTCTCTCTCTCTCTCTCTCTCTCTCTCTCTCTCTCTCTCTCTCTCTCTCTCTCTCTCTCTCTCTCTCTCTCTCTCTCTGCCCCCTTAACTTATACCAATGAGTTTATTCTTCCTTGAAGTTCAGTTCTTTCTTCTGCAAATCCTATCCACAGTTTTGCTGATGATACCACATTGCATTCCTCTTTCCAGTTTCTAAAACCTCTGCACAAACAGCTTCCACTTCATGAATATCTGTTAGCAATTTCTTAAAAGCTGATATCCACTTAATTCTCCAGCAGGGCAAAGATAACTTAGGAAATTTTAGTCCTAAAACTCAGTACTATCTTATATCTCACAAAAAAGGATTCTTCTGTTCTTATGCTTATCTTCAATGGCACTCAGATGTCTAGAGATTATCCCAATTTCTAATCTCTCTCTCTCTCTCTCTCTCTCTCTCTCTCTCTCTCTCTCTCTCTCTCTCTCTCTCAGCATAAGTACATCACAAATATTGCTTCCACTTCATCTAAAAAAACTGGGTTTTCACTTTCACTCTTAGTGTTACTTTTCTGTCTCTTCACTTTTGGTTTCTGCTGCATGCCTTTTCTACAGATATTTCCATAGGCACTATCTTCTGAATTAGCTTCTATAATTTCCCCTCTCTCTTCCAATCCAGTCTGAAGAATACATGCCACAACCAGTCAATATCCACTTACTGTTCAACTTCAAATTCACAGAACCAACTTTTCTTCCTCATTTATTTCTTCAATTTCTGTTTTCTGGAACAACCTCCTTTCACATCTTTTCAACCTACAACCCATTCATGGTACTAAGTGCTATAGGTTCTATGCCCTGTGTCTGGGGGTTTCATAAAAAGTAAAAAAAAAAAAAGAATTTTTCTTGGAGACATGAAACTCTTCCTTTGGAATGCTTGTTTTATATTTTATACTTCTTTTCTGAGATGGGTTATATTATTGGTCCATTAAAGGAATGATTTTCTGTCATTTTCTCTTTTCTTCATAATATTATCTCATGCCCTTGTAAAATTTTTGTATATGCTGTGCTTTAGTTTTATTGAAACAAGTGGACAATGAAAACAAATGAAACAGTAAAAACTGTCTTTAATTTCTTAAAGGGATCACAGTACTTTCTACGTTTCTTCAATTACTATATTACTGTACTAAAAACAGTCTACTTCACATGCTAATCAGAGCACGAAGAAGACAGTCTCAAAAAAAGTGTTTTTCAGTAAACCAAGTGCAAGAAATGAAGTCTTGTTATTATCATGCAATACTCTTTTTGTGCAGTTTAAAGCTTTTTTTTTTTTTTTTTTAATAAAGCGCAACCTAGATATATCATGCCTACACCATGTTTTTGGATATACTGTGGGATCCTGAAACAAATATGAAAAAAAAAAAAAGTGTGTTCAAAGAACAAGTAATTTCACACTGGAAAATGGAGTTCCAGTGTGAAGCCCCATTCATCATCATCATCATCAGTTGGCTTCATTGAAACCAACTGATGATGATGTTGAAAGTCTTATCAAAGGCTCTTGGTTTTTAATACACTATTCTGATTCTTTTATAGACAACAACCCAGGAAAAAGTTGTTCATTTCTTTTCTCCCTTAGATGTTTTAAATAGTTTAATTTTAATTCTTTTCACCTTCTATAAATTCAATTTCTTAATTTACAGATTTAGAGGTGAGTACTACAATGATAAGCTCTTGCTAAATAATTTAATCTTTTGGTTACATTAATCACATTATATTTTGAAATTTGGAGTGCTGAAACAGTTTCTTTAGACATCAGTATGTGCTATGGTTATTGTACCATTTTTAAATAAAAAAGACTTCTCAAATTAGCATTTTGACATCATACTGGAAGTAATTTGAGGCTCTTTTCAAGATTCGTGTACGAATATTTCATCTGAGGATAAAAATTTCTAAATGTGCCCCTAGTCTTTTGAAATTAAATCTTATTGACAAGAAGATTATTTTTTGTTGAAAATCATATTTTAATTGCTACTGCACAGTAAACTGTGGTAAGCTATTGACCTTTCCTTTACAAAGATGTTTACAGCAAGACTCAGGACCAGGACTATGACCATGTGATACTGATTTATTGTTGAGGATTTCATAAGCTGAGCCAGTCATTCTTGACTATTTAGTAATAGGGTTTACTGTAAATTGGCATTCTCCATATGCAGTGTCCCATTTGAGAATGTGAAATCACTATGAGAAATTGTCAACTGCTTTTTCCCACAAATCATGTCACCTCACTTCAACATTATGACAGGTCAAATTCTAGCCAGGCAGTTCAATTTTGTTTTATTTTTCTCAAAACACTGTTAACTGTGTATATAAGACATTTTTCTCTGCTCTTACACTACTTTGTAAGTCATTTTGTGAATTTTCTTTTACTGACTACTGCAATTGTGACTTCATGTTTTTTTTTTTTCCTAACATGGCAGTAGTAATGTTTTTAATCTAACATGAGGAGGCAGTAATGTTTTTCCCTAACATGTTTTTTTTTTTTTTTTTTGTTTTTTTTCCGATGAAAACCCCAAACATGAGATATTTGAACCTACAGTACTTAGTACCATGCATGGGTTGGAAGTAGAGAACACAAAGGAAGATATTTGTTGACATTAGACTAACTTCTGAAGACTGTAATTTTCAGGAAATATGTATGAGGGGTTGTTCCAGAAAACAGTAGTTGATGAATAAACAAGGAGTTTGAAAATTTGGTTCTGTGAATTTGAAGTTGGACAGTAAATGGACGTTGGCTGGTGGCAGCACGTGGTAGGACTATTTTTAAAGAGAGCAAGAATTATAGAAGCCAATTCAGAAGAACAGTGCTCGTGGAAGTATCTGTAAAAAGGCATGCAGCAGAAACAGTACGTATATGAGACAGAGTGAAAAGACTCTGTTAGAGATGAGTCATATATAAACCTAAAACTGACCTCTTCTGAATGGAATCTAGAAGCCTGAGAGAGATTTTGGGGGCACCGCACCATATGTGGGAACAATATTCCATGGAAGGGCAGATTTGCAATTTGTACAGATTGAACAGCTGTCTGGAAGAAAAGTAACACTGAGAGCAAAAGAGAAAACCAATGTTTTTAGATGCAGAGGAAGCAATATTTGTAATATGCTTGTGCCAAGAGAGATTAGAAGTCAGGGTAATCCCCAAAAGAGATATATTATCTTGCCTAGAAGTTGGAGAGTCACCAAAGATAAGTCAAAGGAGAGTCAAAGATAAGTCAAAGGAGAGTCACCATAGAAGCAGAAGAATCCTTTTTGCGAAATATAAGACAAGACTGAGTTTTAGAAGGATTGAAGTCAACTAAGTTTTCTTTGCCCCATTGGAGAATTACCTTGAGATCAGCATTTAAGGAATTGGTAGCGGATATTCAAGAAGTTGACGCTGATTGAGCAGGGCAAGGTTTCTCAAACTGGAAATTGGAATCCAATGTGCTATCATCAGCAAAACTATGGATGGGATTTCCAGTCAATGGAAGACGGTCATTAATACACAAGAGGAAAAGAGTGGGGGAAAGTATTGAACCTTGGGGGACACCAGCATTAGTGGAGAAGTTAGAAGACAGAGCCATCTACCATCACCCTCAATGAGCAGTCAGAGAGAAAAACTGGATAACCAATTACAAAAAACAGTTGGCAAACCATAAGATGAAAGCTTGTTTAGAAGATCTTTATGCCAAATACGATCAAAAGCTTTTGAGATGTCAAGAGCAAATCCTTGTTTCACCCAACTTTTCCATTGAATTTGTCCATAAACAGGTAACATAAGCCAGAATATCACCAGTGGAACGACACTGACGGAATCCATACTGGCGATCGTTGACCAGCCAGAAGGTTTCTAGATAAACTATCTGTTGGCAGTTAATCTATCTATCAGTTGGCAGTTAATTGATTTCTCCATTACTTTAGAAAGAGTAGAAGTAATTGCAATGGGACGATAATTGGATGGGAGGGATTTGTCACCCTTTTTAGAAACTGGCTGGATATGAGCAAATTTCCAAGCAGAAGGAAAAACACCTTTGCAAAAAAAAAGTGAAAAAAGGTGGAAAAGAAGAGGAGTAAGTTCAGGAGCACAAGTTTTGAGAACAAGTGGAGAAATACCATCAGGACCTGGAGCTTTCTTAATATCAAGATTCGTCAAAATTCTTCTGACATCCTTTTGACAGAAGACCACAGAAGTCATTGAATAGAACATGCTGGGAATGGTGGGAGGTATTTTACCAAGATCATTAATGCATGAGTTGGAAGAAAAATGAGATGCTAGCAGGTCAGCTTTATCCTTAGCTGAAGGGACAATAGAACCATCTGGTTTTGACAGAGATGGGCAAAAATTGTGACCAATAGCTTTGGCAAGAGACCAGAATGCTCTACTACCATCAGGGCTAAAAGCAAGTTTTCTACTCTTAGCCTGTTCAAAATCTAGTTTGGACTGATTAATAACTGCTTTACAATTGTTGAGAGCTCTGGTGTAGGCAGAAAATGAAGAATTGGAAACAAGCCAATTACGATATGCAACATTATTCTCTTGAACAGCCTTAGCACATTTATTGGATAACCAAGGTTTAGATAAAGGATGAGATTTTAATTTGGAATGTGGAATAAAGGATTCCATTCCTACAAGAATAATTTCACTGACACAATCTGAGAAAACGTTGACATCAGAGATTTTGAAACAATAATCCGACCAAGGAAGAGAAGAAAATCTTGCAGGTCATCACATTTTGCATTCTTGTAATGCCATAAAACATGAGGTTGAGAATAGCCATGAGATAAAGGCTCCATTGGAGAGAGAGAATCACCAAGTAATGATCTGAGGTGCCTAAAGGATCGCTCATTTTGACCATGTACTTGGAAGGGTTGATTGTGAGAAAAAGATCAAGCATGTTGGCTGTATGGTTAGGATTGTCCAGTATTCTGGTAGGTAAATGAGCAATCTGTGCAAGGTCATTAGTAATTGCAAAAGCCTCAGCATCTCAACCAGCTGTGGTGGTGTGACTAGAAAATGAAAGCCAGCTGGAGTTGTGAACATTAAAATCACCAAGGAAAATTACCTCGCTGTTAGGAAAGTTGGACTGAAGAAATTCAAGGTGAAAAGAGTAAGTCAAAGAGTTCCAAGTGATTAGTGGAAATGGGAGAAGATCAAAAACAGAAGATTCCAAATTACTAGGTCTCTGACAGGGAATATTGAAACAGACATATGCACAAGCACCACCTTTGAGGTGAAAAGACTCATACAGCAAATAATTTGGGCAACTGAGATGAGCAGTGGTCGAATCAACTGATAACTGAGATTCTGTCAGAAAAAGTACATGGGGTTTGGCAGACTAAGTGGAAATGGGTATCATTGAGATTAGGACTGAGACTACATAATATTTGTGAAATGAACTAGAAAGTGAACATGTGACAGTCGTTTCCAATAAAATAAAAAATTATATAAAGAATAGTCACAGATTACTGAAAGAGTTAAGAGTGGCAAAAGAAAATGGTGTGTATTATGCATGTGTGAAATTTCAGTGGAATTCCGTGGTTGGATGAAAAAGGAAGAAACTTAAATATTCATAGACTCCCCAGAAGATGAAGTAGGCCTCCAAAAAAAAAGAAAAGTAGACTGTGAAAACAATGATATGGATTAATACTTATACGAGTGTTTTCTACAAGAATGAAATGGAGTACCAATAAATGTAATAATTTTGAAAGAATAGGCAGTGATTTCAATTCTGCAAGCTACTTCGTTCAATTTCATTTAAAACTCCTGAATGGTGGCAACTTTGGAGATGGAAGGTTCATTGTGGGATATTCCAGGTTAGTCTTGCGGGCAAATCTGCAACTAGTTACACTGCAGCAGATTCATTCCTCAAATTTCTGCTTAATTTGATTTAAAATGGCGAGTTCACTGATGGGCAGTTTTACAACTATAATGAAACAGCATTATACTATTCTCCCCAACAAATCACTGGATGTAAAAAAGGTAATTTTTCAGTAATCTGTGACATTGGCACCCAACAAAGCAGGCAAGAAAACAGAGAGAGACCCTGTCAATGTGCACAAACAACACTAGCAACCACAAGCTAAAGCATCATTAGAATTTGAAACACTTGAGGACAATGTGAGATATTTTTGCTTCATGGTTTTAAACAGAATTTCTACCATCAGTGAGGTGCCACTTTCTTTCCAAAAATAATGAAAAAAAAAAAAAAAAAGCTCTGTTATTGTGAGATCACTGTCCAACCAATCCTTCAGATGATGTCCTGAAACTGAAAGATGGCAAGATCAGAGTTGCATTTCTGCACTGATCCAGTCCACGGTATAAAGGTATTATTTAAGCCTTCAATGCCTGCTATCATGGTGAGCTACTTGCTGGTGTTGCAACTCTGAAATTCAAGTTTTAGAATTTCTGAAAATTGTAGAACTTGAAATTTGAGAATTTGAACTGAACTATACTACAATACAACATTGGATTAACAGGGGAGAAAGTTAACTCAATGGCATTTGTAAACTGCTGGAAGAAACGTATTGAGAAAAAAAAAAAAAAAAACACAAGATTACCGATCACAACTTTCAGTAAGCAGCAGTTTCAGAACAAAAAGCAAAGGCAGTCATTTAAATAAGGAAGGAATCACAGCCTCTGCAAACAGTGAGAAGACAAGTGACAAAGAAGGTCAGTGACATAGGAAGCAACTCAGAAGATAACAGATGATTCCTATAAAGAAGAAACACAAGAAATTAGCAAGGTACTTGACAGCATTAATTAAATAATACCATGGTTAGAACTTCAGGCTGATAATTAACATCTTCATTTATTGCATCTGACCACCATTAAGAATTACATACAAAAAAAAAAAATGCTGTAATTAGTTCTAGCTAACCAAATTATATTACTATTTCAGAAAGGATGTTTTATGTCCATAACAGCATTTTGAATTAGTAGAATGATTCTATCTTTGCTCTAAATTTACTTCAGTTTTGAAATAACCTTTTTGGCATTTCTCCTGCTGTGGAAATACTTAATCATCATGTTTTCAAGCTCTACACTGTTAGTGACCTATTAGTCTTTGATAAAGAGAATCTCTGAAATGGTTGTCTAGTTAACAGCAATCACTACACATAAATAACAATGCCTCGAGGAGAAGTGCTGTTTACTTGAAGTGCAAGACCAAAACAAGTCAAGGTAATTTGCTTCAAATATAATAGTCTGCTCTTGATTAAGTACGAGTATGTTTTATAACTCTCATAAGTCAGAAGCCTTTGCAATAAATTTGCTCATATTTTATAAATTTTAACTTAATATTTCAATAAAAACAAAATATATTATTGATATCAGATACTCACATGGAAAGTAGGATAACAAAACCCAATGAAGGGCATCCTTGAGTTCCATCTTTTTAATGTAAGCTTCTTCTGTTTGTCGGTTCTCAATAAAATACTGCCAAACTGCATGGGATAGCTAAACAGAGAAAAAAAATTATGGATCATTGTATCTCAAAAACTAGGTCAGTCTGCATAACATTTAAAGCAGCTAACAAAATTAAACTTCAGATTTCCAAGTGGATGGGCATCAAATATAATCAGCTCCTTAGTTCCCCACGATCTGTTTTATATTAGTATTAACAGTGACAAATGATGTAAGAAGCAAGCTTATGCAAAACATCACCCAAAAAAAAAGATAAAAAAATCCTACCTACCTTACCTCTCCATCCCTTCTAATAATCTGTCTAGTTCTTCCTTAAATTATTTAAACTAACTGCTTCCAAAAAAACCAGATGTATAGGTGAAGTAGGAACAATAGAAGTCTGTTCCAAAAATCAATCAATCACTGGCTCAAATGTGTTGTCTGAGAAAGAGTAATGATGCCATCAGCACTTAAGTCAGGTTTCTCACAGGTGCCTAGTTTCTGAGAGCTGAAATTTGCAGAACTGAAGTTTTTCATAAAATGGGATAATCACCTCCTTTTCACTAATAGCAAACTTTCTGTATACACTATGAACTGTCTTAGCAGTTTGTCTGCACTGGTCCGACAACTTCATGTTGGACTGTACAATTAGCCTTACCTCTCTTTTTCTTGACTGTGGTACCACCCAACTGGTGTGCAGTACTCAGTATTTATCAATGTGAATTGCCAGTCCATCTATCCAATTTTTGTAGGTCTTGTTGCAGTAATATATCCTGATTTGTTTCATTAATAACTGCAAACAGATAAATTTGATATGCCTTCATCAATATCATTAATAAATATTGAAAACAGTAAGGGGAGCCAGCAATGAACCGTAAGGGACTCCACCAATAATATTAGTACAGGAAGAGCAATGCCTATTCATAACCAACCTCTGTGTTCTGCCACTCAACTATTCATTTATGTATAGTAGTCCAGGTAGAACACTGTCAAAAGCTTTAATGAAATATGTCAAAATTATTTTTTGTAACCAGTTCCTTTGTTATTGCATCACGTTAGACAAATAGACTGTCAGACAAGGTCTATTCTTAAAAATTCCATGCCATAATTTTCATATAATTGTATTCCTGTCAAGATGATTCTGCAATATTTCTTTACTCACTCCATTATTTTCTCTACAAGAGAAGTCAACCTTACAAATCTGTAGTTTCTCACTCCACCCATTATTGCTTAACAGAAGAGCTTTTAGCTTCAATTTTTTTCCCCTCCACTTTATTCTCAATTATCACAAAATCATTTAGGTCCCAGTTATAACTTCTGGTACACTTCTAGTATTACAATTCCTAAAATTTTTTTTCTATATGAATGTAGATGATGCAAAATATTTATTTAATTTGTCAGTAACTAGAACAAGATCATAAATAGTTATGGCATTCATATCTTGTGGGCTAATGTAGTTCATCCATTCCCTTCTAATGATAACATAAGCAATTAATCCTCAATCTGCCTCAGCTTGCCTAAGCCCTTAGTGACTTGACTACAGACTAGTTTGTATACATCTTAGGTTTCTGTCTCATTGATAATTTATAATCATCCCACACATTTTTTTTCTCTGCCACTAGCCTTATGAATTCATCTGACATCCAGTTAGGTCTAAACTTTGAACAATATCTCTTAGTTGGTATAAAAAGCTTAGTAGCCTTCTATGATTGCTTCCTTCAATGCTTTCTACTTAGAATTTGTAGTTGGTAGCTTGAAACAATGACAATAAAATAAAATTGTAAAAAGACCATTGTAGTCAACTTTACAGAAGCAAAATCCTTCCCTTTACCATTGATAGTTATATTTTTAAGCCAACAGCATCAGTATATTATGATCACTGCCACCTAATAGTTCCTTTATCTGCAAATATAGGATTAATGCATAAAGAGTCACTGCTAATAATCAGATTCATGATCTGATATCTTTGTTGCCTATCTAACAATGCTGCTCTAGAAAACAGTCACAGTATATCCAGAAAGGCTCTGCTGAGTGAGTGGACCAACCCCTAACCAGTCAATATCTGGAAATTTAAAGTTTCCCCATTATAAGGTAGGCCTCTGTAGCCAAGTGGTCAGGAGTGGGAGTGCAGTAGCACATGTGCTTTGAGTAAACAAGGGTTCAAGTTCCTGCCTGCTAAATACGGTTGATCTGCCAGCCTGCACTGGACCAAGGTGGCAGATTATGATCCATTTCCCTCAATGTGAATCGTTGAGGAAGCTTCCATCCTGTAGTGGATTGATAATGGCTGCAGTTTTTTTTTTATAAGACATTCTGATTTTCTGACCAAATCAATTTATTTATATAGTTGTTTGGCCTATAACAACATTCTTCTTTTTTTTGTTTTCCCTATGCTTATATCACACCAAATTGAGTCAATATTACACTGGCAAACCATGTGAACAACATGCATAGTCTTAAATTTTACATGCTTTTTAACTCCTCTTGTCATACTAGTTTTGTAAAAAATACAACTACAGTAAATCTATGGTTACCTCAAATATACTAGACTAATGATACATCATAACAAAAGCATAATTTAGAACATTCGATTTTTAGCCTTCAGTATTTCCTAAAATATTGGATGAATTAATATTTTTATAGTCATTACTTATTAATGTCATATTAATAAGTAATATGACTAGTCATATTACTTATGACTATTCTCTTAATCAAATTACTTGTTTGTTTGTTTTTTTTAGGAGCATTAGCAACTAAGGCCATATTGCTCCAGCGATATATGGTGGTCATTCCGCATCCTCCATATTTGGTGGTCACGGGCTCGAACCCCGATCTAATCAAGAAGCGTGTGCTACGCACTGCCGCTCCTGCCTACGGAGTCGCCAACAAATTACTTATTAATACAAGTAATTTGACTATGTGAAGTTGCCACCACATTTTTCAGTTCCCTCAAAGTAGAGTGTTTTGGGTAATGAATGAATGAACGAAGTTATGGTTACTGAAGATTTTTTATTAGTGAAAAGTGGGAAATATTCTGTGTAACAGGGATAGGTGAAGTACAACTGGCATATGTTTGTCTGATGCAAAACTGCAAGACATCACTAACCCAGTTTAGGCTGAAAAAACCCAGAATAACTCACAGGGAACCCTACTACCTCCATTTGAGACTGGAATCACAAATTTACAATGGACCACTTTGAGATATATAGGGTGATTCACTACCAGTGCGACAAACTTGCAGGAGGTGTAGGGGGCACAAAGACGAATCGGAATCACATAGCATTGCAGGGTCCGAAATGCCTTCATCATGCGGGAGGTCGCATGAACAAAGAAGCAAAGAAAAAGAAAAGAAAAGAAACAGCAACTCATTAGTGTAACAGAAATCATTTTAATAACAAGTTTTACATTGGCAAAAAGCCATGCTACAGAAGGTGTTCGAAAGTTTGACCAGAAGCAGTCACACAGGCTTCACAGTGCCGCCGCATGAAATCCCTAACATTCTGGAAGATTGCTGGCATGTCTCGAATCTCCCCGGCAGCTACAGAGATGTGAGCGATGAGGTCTTCAACTGAATCATGCCTGGACTTCCCCAGCAGAAGAAGTCCAGGCATGATAGGTCCGGCGATCTAGCAGGCCAATGAACCGGACCACCACGACCTATCCAATGCTGTCCAAATGTAACATTTAGGTGTTGGCGGACATCACTGGTGTAATGTGGGGGAGTCCCATCATGCTGGAACCACATTGAGCGGCACAACGACTGAGGAACATGTGCTTCTTCAATAAGTTCGGGCAGGACTTGCTATAGAAAGATCAAGTATGCCCTACCGTCCAGACGAGGGGGCAAACGGTACAGTCCAATGAGGTGGTCTCCAACAATGCCGGCCCAAACATTGACAGAGAAACGGCATTGAGTTACACGTGTTCGCGTACCGTGGGGGTTCTCCAAAGCCCACAAATGGGTGTTATGTTGATTGAAGGTTCCCTCTCTTGTGCAACTTGCCTCATCCGTGAACAATATGGATGCAGCAAATGTGCTGTCTGCCGCACTCTGTTGAAGAAACCAAGTAGCAAAAGTCCTCCGGAGTGGATAATCTGCAGGCTCCAATGATTGGACGCGTTGCAGATGGTATGAACTCATTTGGTTAGCATTAGCATTAGTAGAGGCATATGATGCAAGAAAGCAAGCTTATTCAGCATCAGCCAAAAAAAAAAAAAAAACACACACACCACTCCCATTTCACCCCTCCGTTCGTTCGAAATACCTGTCCAGTTGAGCTTTAAATTTGTTTAGGCTATCAACTTCAACAACAAGTGATGGAAGTCGGTTCCACCAACCAACCACCCGCTGGCCAAAGGCAAATTTCCGCACATCTATCCGACATCCGTCCTTCCTCAATTTGAATTTATGCCCTCGGAGCTGATTATTCTGAGCAAGATGAAGAATCCCATTGGCATTGAGCATGCTCAAACCATTCAAAGCCTTATACACCTCTATCAGATCACCTCTCCGGTGCCTAGTCTCCAGACTCTGTAATTTGCAAAACTTAAGCCTTTCTTCGTAAGAGCAACCCTTTGTTCCATTCACTAATCTTGCTGCCCTTCTCTGTACCCGTTCCAGCAGCTCCACATCCTTCCTGAAATGAGGCCTCCAGATTTGTATACAGTACTCAAGATGTGGCCTAACCATTGCCTTATACAAGGGAATAATCACCTCCTTATCCCTGCTAGAAAAATTCCTCTTTATCATTGACAAGACACCATGAGCTACTCTTGCAGCTCGTCTGCACTGCTCAGAGAACTTCATATCTGCCTGCACAATTATCCCCAGGTCCTTTTCATTCTCCACCACTGTCAGTGTAGTACCGCAGAGTTGATACGTTGCTCTGGGGTTACTGTTTCCCATATGTAGTACTTTACATTTGTCAATGTTAAACTTCATTTGCCACCTCTCAGTCCATCTGTTCAACCTTTCCAGATCCTGTTGCAGCAGCATAGCATCAGTAGTGTCCTTAACAACCCTGCCAACCTTTGTATCATCTGCAAACTTGGACATTAAACTTGATATCCCATCATCAATATCATTCATAAACACCGAAAACAACAACGGACCCAACACTGAACCCTGAGGAACTCCACTAATAACATTAGTCCACGTTGAGCAGTGTCCATTGATTACCACTCTCTGTCTTCTGCCACTCAACCATCCCCTTATCCATAGCAGCAATTTGCCTCCAATGCCACACTGCTCCAATTTGTGCAGCAGTCTTCCATGTGCAACAGTATCAAAAGCCTTTCTAAGATCCAAATATATAATATCAAAGTTATTCCCTGCATCCAGTTCTTTTGTGACTACATCATAGTATCCAATCAAATTGGTCAGGCAAGACCTGCCCTTAACAAAACCATGCTGCGTCTGAGCTATAACTGAATTCTTGTCTAGATGATCCTGCAGTGCTTCTATAACCAGTGCCTCCATTAATTTACCTGGAACAGAAGTTAAACTAACAGGTCTATAATTACTTGTGTCAGCCTTTGATCCTCCTTTGTGAATTGGGGTTACATTTGCACATCTCCAGTCTATGGGTACCTCCCCTGAGTCCAAAGAAGCTCTCATAATTATGGCTAGGGGCTTGCTTACTTCCTTTGCTGCCTCCTTTAATATAACTGGATAGATCCCATCCACCCCAGGTGCCTTTTTTATGTTTATCCTCAACAATCTCTCCTCCACTTTCCTCTCAGTTATTACAAAATCATCCAGCTCACTGCCAATGTTTACTTTACCTACATCATTCTCCTTCCTGAATAACTCCTCATGCGTGAATGTAGATGCAAAATACTCGTTTAAATTGTTAGCCACCTGAGCAGGATCCTCAACTGTTGAACCATCAATATCCAGTGGACCAATCTGATTCATCCCTTTCCTTCTTGAGTTTAAATATGTAAAGAACTCTTTTCTGTTTTTCTTTGCATCCTTTGCCAAGGATTTTTCATAGTCTGCCTTTGCCTGCCTAATCTCCTTTGTGACTTGGTTACAGACCAACTTATATCTATCATAGGCTTCCATGTCACCCATTAATTTGTATGTATCCCATGCATTTTTCTTCTCTGCCACATGTCTCATTAGTTCATCTGACAACCATTTAGGCCTAAACCTTGAACAATATTTCTTAGTTGGTATGTAAAGCCTGGTAGCCTCCAAGATTAGTTCCTTGAATGCCTCCCATTTTAAGTTTGCTGTTGGTAACATCATCAGTTGGTCCCACTGTATAGAATTTAAATACTGTCTCAGACCATCATAGTCGCCTTTACGAAAACAAAAACCCTTCCCTTTACCTCTGATGGTAGTTACCTCCTTGAGTAAATCCCACTTCAACACACTGTGATCACTGCCACCTAGTGGTTCATTTACCTGCAGATTCTTAATGCATGAAGAATCACTACTGATAATCAGATCAAGAGTATTGCTCCCTCTTGTTGCCTCACGAACATGCCGATGTAGAAAACAATCATCCAATAAATCCACAAAAGCCTTGCTAGTGTGCGAGTGACCAACCCACAAATTCCAGTCAATATCTGGGAAATTAAAATCCCCCATTATAAGACTCTCTGATTTACTGGCCCACTCTATTTCCTTGTACAATATCTTATTATACTCATCAGAGTCATTAGGCCTATAGCACACTCCTACTCTCAATTTTGATTTCTCTATGCTTATGTCACACCAAACTGACTCGACACTGCCCTGTCCATCGATGTCAACTGGCTTCACTTCCTTGGACTTTATGTGTTTCTTAATTAATAGCATAACCCCTCCTCCCCTCCTGTCCTGTCTATCCTTTCTATACACATTGTATTCCCCAAATTCCAGTTCCGCATTACTTATATCTGTGTGACACCACGTCTCTGATATCCCAACAATATCTGCCTTTGATGTTTTGAGCAATACCTCAAATTCATCAAATTTATTTACCAAACTCCTAGCATTGGTGTACACGCAGGTATACATGCACCTGTTTCTATACTTAGCTACCCTAACACAACCCATGTGTTTACTTGTACCGCAATGACTCCCAGCAGTCTCTGAAATATCCTGCATCTTGTTTTTCAGGCTTCTGCTCATTTCAATAGAAGCAGTGCAAGAATCACTTCCACCTCTGCCAGTGGCTACTGTTAATCTATTAGTCCTTGTATCCCCCCCAACTAGCAGTTTTCCGACCCACCTAACACTGCCTCGACAGCATCAGCAAAAATTCTTTCACCCTTTCTATTTAAGTGTATCCCATCCCTGTAGAAGCAATCCCTCCTGTTAACAAGTACAGTCCAGGCTGAAAAAAATTCTACCCCTTGAGCCTTGCACAATCCCTCCAGGGCCGAATTGATTGACAAGGCTCTCATCATATACTCCCTCCTATCGTGTCTGGGCAGAATTGCAGACACTTTCAAATTCAACCCTAATTCACGGCTTTTTTTCAACAGTGACCTGTACTTGCTAAGTAATTCCGCCAGTCTCCTACTCTTTTGTTGACAGTATCCTCCATACAGTGGACTGGGAAATACCCAATCGTTGGCCTATCACTCAAGTACTCATACTTGGATTGCCTTCTGCAAGACATAGGACATTCTCCTCATTGTCTGGCGTCCTCGTCGTTCGCGCTTGATTCATGGTACCTCTTATAAAACAACCAGTCTCACGTAACCTTCTGTGCACACGTGCGAAAATCGTATGAGGAGGAGCACACCCGTGCGGGAAACGTTCCTGATACAAGCGCAGAGCAGCATGTCCATTACAGTCCGCAGCTCCATACGCAAGGTGAATGTCGGCCAGTTCAATGTTTGAATACTCGTCCATCCTACTGCCTCGGGAACCGGTTCGCAAATGCTGACTGTTCATGCGACCTCCTGTTCAACGTCCTCTACCGCATGACGAAGGCATTTCGGACCCTGCAATGCTATGCGATTCCAATTCGTCTTTGTGCCTCCTACACCTCCTGCAAGTTTGTCACACTGGTAGTGAATCACCCTGTACATTATCGTGTTTTGTAACAAAAATTATTCCAGGTGTAAGTTTGAAAGGGAAAAACTTTTAAAAAAGATGCTAAAACTTTTCATAAACTGTTTTATTACCTTAAATGTTGAATGCATGTTGAATACAAAAATTGTGGTTCAATTAATTGTAATAAATGTAAAAACTGTAGTGCATATATTAGCATTTTAGTGCATATGACCAGTTTTTCAGTGCAAATTTTTATCTGCAGATTCTTAATGCATGAAGAATCACTACTGATAATCAGATCAAGAGTATTACTCCCTCTAGTTGCCTCCCGAACATGCTGCTGTAGAAAACAATCATCCAATAAATCCACAAAAGCCTTGCTAGTGTGTGTGTGTGTGTGTGTGTGTGTGTGTGTGTGTGTGTGTGTGTGTGTGTGTGGCTCCAACCCACAAATTCCAGTCAATCTCTGGGAAATAAAATTTCCCCATTATAAGACACTCTGATTTACTGGTCCACTATTTTGCTGCACAATTGCTCATTATACTCATCAGATTCATTTGGTCTATAACACACACCTACTCTCATTTTTCCTTTCCCAGTGCTTATGTCAGACCAAACTGACTCAACACTGCACTGCACTGTCCACCCATGTCAACTGGCTGCACTTCTTTAGATTTTGTGTTTCTTAACTAGCAGCATAACCCCTCCTCCCTTCCTATCCTTTCTGTACACAATGTACTCCCCAAATTCCAATTCTGCATTCTTTATATCTGTGTGACACCACGTCTCTGATATCCCAACAATATCTGCTTTTTATGTTTTTACCAACACTTAAATTTCATCAAATTTATTTACTACACTTTTAGCATTGGTGTACATGCAAGTATACATACACCTGTTCTTATTCTTAGCTACCCTAACACAGCCCATGTATTTACTTGTTCCACAATGACTCCCAGCTGTCTCTGAAATCACCCACGGCACCTTGTTTTCCAGCCTGCTGCTCATTCAAATAGAAGCAATGCAAGAATCATCACTTTCACCTCTGCCAGTAGCTACTGTTAATCTATTAGTCCATGTATCCCCAAAGCTAACCGTTTTCCGACCCAACTAACACTGCCTAAATAGCATCAGCAAATATTCTTGCACCCTTTCTATTTATTTGTATCCCATCCTGTAGAAACACTCTCTCCTGTTAACAAGCGCAGACCTGTTGAGATTTTTGATGCAGCCACTATTGTTACTGGTTTCAGCTGCTGTGAATCTATATATTCTTTTCTGAGTTCTTCAGCTAGATTAAATATAAAATCTCTTCCCACTCATAATGTTCCCTGTCTCTTCTTTATAGATAATCCAAGCATTGATTACTGCAAGATTTAATATATTATAAAATATTTGAATGAGCCATCTACATGAACCTGCTTTTGTTGAATATTTTTTAGCAATTTGGTCAAAAACATCAACCCCATATTTTGTTTTGTTGTAATATAATACTGTGTCAGGATTCTTCTTTGTACCATTACTTGTTGCAACGCTTGTATGACATGTACTCAACAATGACATTTTTATTTGCTTTGGCCTGATATTCAGAGTGCAATCATCAAGTTTGAAAACCGAAGTGGAATATAATTCTGCCTTCTTTGTTATATGGCTGTTGGAACTCCTATACGAGCATGATTCACAGTTCCCACTATAGTAGTATTTTTTCGACTTTTATTTCTTTGCCAATTCATAACTGGTAAAGTTATAAGTGATTATATTTATACCTTGATTCAAAAATGGTTCCATTAGTTTTAGGACAAAATATTCAGAAAGTGGTTGACTAGCTGGATGCATAGTGCGTTTTCCTAAATAAGAAAAGCCATTCAGTAGATATTTTGAAGTTGTGTCAGTTGCCAATCAATTTGTCTAGTTCTTTGGCCACATACTGGACAAATCGGCATCTAGCTTTAGCTGAAAATAGTTGCTCATCTATTATATTTGCTCCAGGTATATAGCAAGCTCTACAGTTGGAAATAAATTTGCACCACATTTCTGAAGCTAAAGCAAATTTCTCATTTCCTAGACACGCCCTTCCTTGAAGAAGGAATGTCAAATCTTATGAACCACTTAATTTTTATCAAATTTATTACATGACATTGTATCATAAAAAAATTTTTTTTTTAAATAATAAAAAAAAATCAAAGCCCCCAATACAGTTGACCACAAACTATCCAGTTATAAATTTCTAGCACCATATGCTCTGTAAGATAACAACATCTAGTTCTTGAATGGATGCAGACCAATCATTATTCTTCAGTTGTCTTCACACTTCAATTTCATTACAGTTCTGTATATATTTTATCATTAAAGTGTCTAAAAATAAACAAAACGCACTTACCACAGAATCCATATACACATTTCGTCTTGCATAAAGAGTTATGCCCAGAGTTGTCGTGAATTCCATTCCTTTGCAGTGCACGTCCAGCTGAAGGACCACCAGATTTTATAACTTCCCATATATGCCCAGATTTTGAATTATGTTTGCTGCCCTCTAACAGATACATAGTTTTTCCAATTATGATGCCATGTATTATCATTTACAGTATCGCTTGATGTATAAGGATCAGAAGTATTATTTTCACTACAATTGAATTCCTTGCCCCTTCATTAGGAATCCATTTTTCACTTTCTTCTACTCTAATTTCAACTCCACTCTAGACTCATTTTCAGATAGCTTTTCTAATTTCTCTAGACATTTTTGAATGTGCTCCTGAGAAAATCATTAAAATCATTTTAGTAACACAACTGAACTAGCACCGTAAAAATCGTTGAAATACCTTTCCACATATAAAGTTTCACCCAGACTAAACTAAAATGGCACAGTGGAGCAACATGTGGTAGTGACTCCTACACATTCAGACGTGAAGTGGCATGCGCAGGTGTGCATACATATGCATCTGGACATGTAGTTGCACAAACCATAGGGCGATTTGAATCACAAATGTTTGTCATAAGGTAAATAAATACAAAAAGTTGATACACTGTACAAAATTAGCTAATTTTATCAAAATTTTACACACAGTCAAATTGACTGCTTTGACAGTTTCAGGTATAATTTTAGGTATATTTCTTTTAAAATTTAAAATAAAAATGTGTGTATAATTATTTGCAATTGTACATGCTATAAGTTAATAGAAAGTTAAAAAATGCCAAAAACAACTCAACACTTCAGTAATTAAAAGGCTGCAACAATTTAAAATAGTCAAATGGTCAAATTGACCATCATGGCAGCTCCGATGTTAAGAAGCAATCTTGTTTGACCAGTATAATTGGATATTATGATATAATTACAGCCACCTACACAAAATGCACTTATAATGCAGTCAGAGTATGAATTTGTTAACAGGTGAGCTTGCCTAACCAATCTGATTGGACACTACATGCAGTATCAAAGGAACTGGATGCAAAAAATAATTTTGATATCATATACAGTAGACTCTCGGTTTAAAAAACAAATCCCGGATAATCGATTTCCCGGTTAATCCAAAAATACAGAAGTCCCCGACATACGTTCCAGGACTTCTTACTTCGTCGAGTTTTACGTAACTTGGGAATGACTAGTAACATACTGCTACTATATTATTATTGACAAATCTGAATTCCACGCAATACTTGTTAATGTTTTACCATTTTCATACATCCTTATTAGTTTAATTTTCTGATCCAAATCGATCGCTTTCCTTTTGTTGGTAGATTTACTAGTAGCACTGTCACTTATTCTCTTAGTCAGCACCATGATAACAGTCAAAATGAAATTCACAAGGTTTAGGCGAAAACACTATTATCACCCCACAAGAGCTCACATTTTGCTAAAGCACATTTCTGGAGGTCACTACCATAAAACAATAAAAACAATTTTCACTTTCCGTGTTACTGGACTTTTCTGTTCGTGCATCTAATTATAAACGGGTAGTAAACTCGATCTTATTGTATTTGTGATAATACCGATAGCTGGAATTCTGTGTGTTTTTACGTTATTATGGTGAAATCTTCAGTCACATAAAAAAAAACCATAAATAAATTGTTAGAATCTTCTCTTCTTTCCTATTTTTTTGCTTGTTACTCAGTGTCTCACTTGTGCAATTTTTGCAGGCAGTGATCATTGTTATTGATTGCTTATTTTTTTTTGTTTGTTTGTTTTAAATTTTACAATCCTAAAAAAAAAAAAAAAAAAAAAAAATTACATAAATCCAGTAAATCCGTAGTTGCGTAAGACGGGGACTTACAGTATCGAAAAAGGTTCAGCAACCTACATAAAAAAATACGGCAATAGATAAACTTATCACGCACTACTGGCGTGTCCAATACAATGCTTCCCTTTATTTTTTGCAATGTTGATTTTAAGTCTATAGCTTTACTATATTTTTTACAATGTTGCGTATGGTTTGGTCACCAACATTATAGCGGTTCATTAGAGATTTAATGGATGCACCGTTTTCAAACTTTTGAATAATTTCAAATTTTTGTTTAACTGAAAGCGCAACTCTTTTGCGTTTACCCATAATTTTCCCAATTTCTAAACAAAAAAAAAAAAAAAAAAATTCACATCCCTGACATAAATAACAAAACAAAATTGTCTTTTTGCGGTGCAACGTAATAACAATCGTCACAACCAACTCGCACTAAAACAAACTAAACATTTGTTCTCTTTTTTTCTTTTTTTGAGTGGCTGGTGTGAAGACAGTGGGGTTGCAAGATAACAGGTACACTAATATCCCAATGATACTTATAATGCCGCATGTCGCTTATTTATGACTTGCAAAACATCTGTTTATACCTATTCCATTTGTTATTTGAATTTTATGATTTCTGGTTGTTTTTTTTGTTTTTTTTTTTTTTTTTTTTTTATATTTGGAATCTTGAAGTGTCCCAGTTAATCCGATCTAGGTAAATCGAGAGTCTGCTGTACTTGGATTTCGGGAAATATTTTGATAACGTTATGCATAAGACTGCTGTACAAATTGTAGCAGTGTAGCATTAAGGACAAATTACTGCTACAGATAAAGGGATGGTTGACTGGCAGAAGACAGTGTGGTTAACAATGGATACTGCTCTTTGTTAACTAATGTCATATGTGGAGTCCAAGGTTCGGTGCTAGGTCCATTGCTGTTTTCAGTATTTATTTAAGAAGGTATAGCAGACTTAATGTCTAAGCTTGCAAATATTACAAAAGTTGGTTTGGTATTTATTAATGACAGTAATCAAGGTTGGTACATGCAACAAGATCTATAAAAATTAGGCAGATGGGCTGAGAAATGACAATTGAAGTTTAACATTGACAAATGGAATGTACTTCATATGAGTAGCAGTAATTCCAGATTAATGTACTAACTGTGCAGTAGTGGAGAATGAAAAAAAAAAAAGATCTGGGAATAATTGTGTAGTCAGATATGAAGTTCTCTGAGCAGTGCAGACAGGCTGCCAGGACAGCTCATGAGGTTTTGTTAATGATATACAAGAATTTTGCCAGCAAGGATAAGGAGGTAATTGTCCCACTATATAAGTCAATGGTTGGACCACATCTTCAGTATTGCATACAGGTTAGAAGTCTCATATTTGGAAGGATGTAGATCTTTTGATATGCAGACAAAAGCAACGAGATTAGTGAGGGGAGAAAAGGGTGCTCTTACCTGGAAAGAGCTTCAGTTCTGCAAACTGCAGCATCTGGTGACTAAGCACCTATGAGGAGATCTAATTGAGGTGTTTAAGGTTTTGAATGGATCCAGTAAGCTCAAGGCTCATGGAATCATTCCTCTTGCTCAGACTACATATTAGAGGGGATCATAAATTGAAATTGAGGATGGTTCCAGAACATACACCATATACTTCAAATAGAGTAAAAAAAGAAATAAAATATATGCAGAAATGTCTTCAGCCAGGAGGTAATTGAAAGAGGAACAAAGTCCTATGTGGTGTTGTAGTGGTGGGTAGTTTGAATTTGGCCCTGGAAAGATTGTGCAAGGCTCAAGGGGTAGAATTTTTTTCAGACTGGTCTGTACTTGTTAACAGGAGAGACTGCTTCTACAGGGATGGGATACACTTAAAAAGAAAGGGTGCAAGAATGTTTGCTGATGCTATCAAGGCAGTGTTAGGTGGGTCGGAAAACTGCTAGATTGGGGGGATACAAGGACTAATAGATTAACAGTAGCAGCTGGGAGAGGTGAAAGTGATTCTTGCACTGCTTCTATTGGAATGAGCAGCAGCCTGGAAAATAAGATGCAGGATATTTCAGAGACTGCTGGGAATCATTGGGGTACAAGTAAACACATGGGTTGTGTTAGGGTAGCTAAGAAAACGAGCAGGTGCATGTATACTTGCGTGTACACCAATGCTAGGAGTTTGGTAAATAAATTTGAGGTATTGCTCAAAGTATCAAAGGCGGATATTGTTGGGATATCAAAGACATGGTGTCACACAGATATAAGTAATGCAGAACTGGAATTTGGGGAGTACAACGTCTACAGAAAGGATAGACAGGATAGGAAGGGAGGAGGGGTTATGCTATTAGATAAGAAACACATAAAATTCAAGGAAGTGAAGCCAGTCGACATCGCTGGACAGTGCAGTGTCGAGTCAGTTTTGTGTGACATAAGCATTGGGAAATCAAAATTGAGAGTAGGAGTGTGCTATAGGCTTAATGACTCTGAAGAGTATAATAAGAAACTGTACAGGGAAATAGAGTGGGCCAGTAAATCAGAGAGTCTTATAATGGGGAATTTTAATTTCCCAGATACTGACTGGAATTTGTGAGTTGGTCACTCACACACTAGCAAGGCTTTTGTGGATTTATTATATGATTGTTTTCTAAATCAGCATGTTCAGGAGGCAACTAGAGGGAGCAATACTCTTGATTTGATTATCAGTAGTGATTCTTCATGCATTAAGAATCTGCAGATACAGGAACCACTAGGTGGCAGTGATCACAGTGTGCTGAAGTGGGATTTACTCAAGGAGATAACTACCATCAGGGGTAAAGGGAAGGGTTATTGCTTTCGTAAAGGCTATGATGGTCTGAGACAGTATTTAAATTCTACACAGTGGGACCAACTGATGAAGTTACCAACAGCAAACTCAAAATGGGAAGCATTCAAAGAACTTATCTTGGAAGCTACTAGGCTTTACATACCAACTAAGAAATATTGTTCAAGGTTCAGGCCAAATGGATATCAGATGAACTAATGAGACATATGGCAGAAAAGAAAAATGCATGGGATACATATAAATTAACACGTGACACAGAAGCCTATGATAGATATAAGTTGATCTGCGACCAATTTACAAAAGAGGTTAGGCGGGCAAAGGCAGATTACAAGAAATCTTTGGCAAGGGATGCAAAGAAAAACAGCAAGTTCTTTACTTAAGAAACTCTAGAAGGAAGGGGATGAATCAGATTGGTCTACTTGATATCGATGGTTCATGTTCATGATTCTGCTCAGGTAGCTAACAAACTAAATCAATATTTTGCATCTACATTCACACATGAGGAGTTATTCAGGAAGGGGAATGCCATAGATGAAGTAAACACCGACAGTGAGCTAGATGATCTTGTAATAATTGAGAGTAAAATGGAGGAGAAATTGTTGAAGATAAATACAAGAAAGGCACCTGGGGTGGATGGGATCTATCCAGTTATCTATCCAGTTAAAGGAGGCAGCAAAGGAAGTAAGCAATCCGTTAGCCATAATTATGAGAGCTTCCTTGGACTCAGGGGAGGTACCCACAGACTGGAGATGTGCAAATGCAACCCCAATTCACAAAGGAGGATCAAAGGCTGACAAGTAATTATAGACCTGCTAGTTTAACTTCTGTTCCAGGAAAATTAATGGAGGCACTGGTTAAAGAAGCACTGCAGGATCATCTTGACAAGAATTCAGTTATAGCTCAGACACAGCATGGATTTGTTAAGGGAAGGTCTTGCCTGACCAATTTGATTGGATACTATGATGTAGTCACAAAAGAATTGGATGCAGGGAATAACTTTGATATTATATATTTGGATCTTAGAAAGGCTTTTGATACTGTTGCACATGGAAGACTGCTGCACAAATTGGAGGTGTGGCATTGGAGTAAAATTGTTGCTATGGATAAAGGGATGGTTGAGTGGCAGAAGACAGAGTGGTAATCAATGGACACTGCTCATCGTGGACTAATGTTATTAGTGGAGTCCCTCAGGGTTCAGTGTTGGGTCCATTGTTGTTTTCTGTATTTATAAATAATATTGATGATGGTATATCAAGCTTAATGTCCAAGTTTGCAGACCATACAAAGGTTGGCAGGGTTGTTAAGGACACTACTGACGCTATGCTGCTGCAACAGGATCTGGAAAAGTTGAGCAGATTGGCTGAGAAGTGGCAAATGAAGTTTAACATTGACAAATGTAAAGTACTACATATGGGAAACGGCAACCCCAGAGCAACGTATCAACTCTGTGGTACTACACTGACAGTGGTAGAGAATGAAAAGGACCTGGGGGTAATTGTGCAGGCGGATATGAAGTTCTCTGAGCAGTGCAGATGGGCTGCAAGAGTAGCTCATGGTGTCTTATCAATGATATACAGGAATTTTTCTACCAGGGATAGGGTGGTGATTATTCCCTTGTATAAGGCAATGGTCAGGCCGCACCTTGAGTACTGTATACAGGCCTGGAGGCCTCATTTCAAGAAGGATGTAGAGCTGCTGGAACGAGTACAGAGAAGGGCAACAAGGTTAGTGAACGGAACGAGGGATTGCTCTTACGAAGAAAGGCTTAAGTTTTGCAAATTAGTGTCTGGAGACTAGGCACCGGCGAGGTGATCTGAGTGCTACAAAGCCTTGAATGGCTTGAGCATGCTCAATGCTGATGGGATACTGCCTCTTGCTCAGAATAATCTCCTGAGAGGGCATAAATTCAAATTGAGGAAAGACAGATGTAGGATAGATGTGCGGAAATTTGCCTTTAGGCAGCGGGTAGTTGGTTGGTGGAATAGACTTCAATCCCTTGTTGTGGAAGTTGATAGCCTAAATAAATTTAAGGTTCAGCTGGACAGGTATTTCGAACGAACGGAGGGATGAAGTGGAAGTTTTTTTTTTTTTTTTTTTTTTTGGCTGATGCTGCATAAGCTTGCTTTCTTGCATCATATGCCTCTACTAATGCTAATACCTTCAGGGAAGAACTAGACAAACTGTTAGAAGTGGACAGATAATATGGGAAGTGTTGGCTTTTTTGCTGATGCCGTATAAGCTTGCTTTCTTGCATAATTTTTCACAACTAATACTAATATCATGAAAAATAATTTTTGTAAATCACCCTCTGAGCACATATACTGAATATTCAAAAATCTTGCAATATCCAAGTTTTGTGGTGTATCAAAACATTAATTAAAACATTTATTAATTACCCATTATTTGAATTCCAATCAAAAACAAAAGTAAATTAAATTTTATCTTCCACTCTGCAGAAAATAAATAAATCTTTATTGAATGTACCACAGTTGATAAATAACAAAGTAAATGGTACATTATATCCCAATAAATAAATATTCAAAAAGGAAGGAAGTCAGGGGCTAAAAGAAACACTAGGCATTATGTAGAATACCAATTTATTCAAGGTTCTACTTGGGTACTTACTTTTTGCCATTCATCACCACTGAGCAGATGAGGAGATACAGGTGGTCGACTAATAGGATAATCAGGATCAAATCCTTTAATATGGCTGCTGAAACTGTATCCATAATATTTAGCTTTCCTAAATGTATATGGTCGGTGTGAAGATGGACGATAAGAACAACCAGAACTGGGTTCTCGTTTCCTAAAAATAAATGATGCATTTTAACAGTGGATAAATTTATTTTAATAACAAATCCTAAGAAAAATTTAGCATAACAAATTGGAAAGAACTTAAGAGATAGAATTACTTATCATGAAAGACTATAAAACAACTTAAATAAAGGTGTCAATATCTGTATAATAACTTATGTTATGAATCCAGTTCTGTGAAACAAAGCTCATCTACACTAGAAAACGTAGTTAACAAGTCGGAAGGAAGATTAAGTGTAAAAAAGTTTTTATTCGGGATAAAATAAGCTGATAAGAAAAAATCTCTAACAGGTACGACACTTGATTTTCTGGCATGCTTTATGTGCTGCTGATCGATTTGAGAATTGTTATGCAGGAATTACTAATAAGTAGCTGCTCTCTGAGCTGCAATTCTTTCCAAGCTTTTGAGGCCACAGAAGCAGCATATTGTAACATAGTGGATCTCCTGGTGCTGAGTGTGCTGTTCTCCCAGTTTATTCTCATGTCATGCCAGTAAGGGAGGGAGCAGTACTGATAGAGAGGATGTAGAGCTAAACCAGGAAAAAAGCTGGCATGGCCCAAGTGTTATATTTGCGAAAAAAAAAAAAAAAAAATGTCAGGAAATGTGGGGAGGGGGTATCCTAATCTCTTTCCAGTTAATATTGATTTAGTTGGTTTGTGTCACCTACACTGCTTTAAAGGCAGTAGCGTAGCTACCCTTTTTCGGGCCTGGAGGCAAAGAACATGTTCGGGCCCCTACTTAATTAATGAAAATTGCAAAAACAGGAGACAGCCAAAGTCCGGAATTCATTTTAAACATTTATGCCAAACAACAAGCACAAAGAATGAGCTAACAGTTTCTGAAAGAGTAGGATGGTTAGATGTCAAGTGGAGAAAATGTGCATGCCACTGCTGAAGTACTGAACATTCATAAGTGACAACTAACAAAAAGTCCAGAGATGACTCAAGAATTATCAGACAGACAGAGAGACAGAGAGAGAGAGAATGCTGAGTGACACAAACCAACATGCCTTAAGGTGGCTGATTACCTCGTCTAACCATCAGAACATACAGAATCCAAGTTGGAGCTGGAAGTGGCTACAGGCAAACCTGTGAGTGTTTCCACAAGGAATGGAAATCTGCTGCCTGCATGCCTAACACATAACAAAAACAAAAGTGCTGATTGGCATGGTGCAAGACACAGTGGGCCTAAATTGTGAATCAATGGAAATTGGTCCTGTAGAGTGATGGATAACGCTACACACTCTTCCAGCCTGATGGGCATCTTTGTGTAAGGAGAATGCTTGAAGAGCACTTACTGAGTGTTTGTTTTCCCAACTATGAAGGTAAATGGACAAACTGTCACAGTATGGAAGTATTTCTCATAGTATGGACTAGGTCCACTAATACAGCATATTGAACCACAAATGCTGTATCCCACTGACGGTCTATACAGTTCTGTATGTGCTAGTTCTGTGTGATTGTGAGAGTTTTATGGCAACTATCTTGTAATTTACAACATGACAATGCTCCTTGTCACAAATAGGTTTGTGACTTGAAAACATCTTTGGAATGAATGGAAACACAAAATTAGGGCAATACCAAGTTGGTCCCTCTCTATTAGTTGAATTAATTATTTGATGAACTTAAAGGATGAATGAGCACAAACAACTAGCTTTCTACCAGAAAACAGTAGAAAGCCTTCTATGATACAGTAAAGTAGTCTTCATGGTTAAAGGTGGGTTAACATTTTATTAGTTTCTTTGAATAAATACATTTTATACATAAGTATCCCATAATTTTTAGTAGTATAGTGTATACACATACACAGTCTGCCCAAAAAGTTCTAAGAGTAATTTAATTAAAAAAAAGACACTCATAAAATGTTATGAGTGTCTTCTCGAAGACACTCATAACATTTTATGAGTGTCTTCTCAAAGTAGCTCCCAAAAAAAAGCATCAGCCATGAAAACAAATTTCTTCTGTTGCTATGGCATGTGGAAGGACTACTGGTCTTAGGAGCTAATCTCTACTTCTGAACCACTAGCAACCCATTACTTCATTGAGAATTAGGTTGCAATATGTACCCAGACTCATTTGTGAAGAGAACTTGGTTCTATTAGTAATTATTTCAAACAGCATATTCTTGAACACAGTGTTCATGCATGACACACAGTGACATAAATCTACAGAATACAAATCATTGGTCTATGGGTAACACAGATTCTCAATAAATAAAAATATTGTACAATTTGAGTTGATATACACCTTGTGCTTAGAATTACAGCAATTGACTAAACTTGTTAAAAAAAAAAAAAAAAAAAAAAAAAACACACACTACCATTTTTTCAATGAAAAGAGATGAACCAGTACAATTTTTAGGTGCTAATTCTAATCAATTTTTTGCATAAAATTAAAAAGTATAGGTGGTTAAAAAAAAAAAAGAAGAAAAAAAAAGTAAACTGCAACCATTATCAACCCACTGCAGGATGGAAGCCTCCTCAACAATTCATGCTGAAGGAAATGGACCATAATCTGCCATACTGGTCCAGTGCAGTTTGGCAGATCAACTGTATTTAGCAGTCAGGGGCTTGAGCACCAGTCTACTCAGAGTGTGTGCTACAGCACTCCCGCTCCTGACCACTCGGCGACAGTTGGTTGGTTGGGTTTTATTGGCGCATTAGCAACTAAGGTTATAATGCGCCAACTCGGCTACGGAGGCCGTCTGGTTCACATTTTTAAATATATGGGATATTTCTAAATTACACTGACAAAATTATAGGGGTAGTTCCATACACCAAAACAAATAAAAAGAAGTCATGTTTATATAAGCAAACATGTGTCCATTTCTAAATGGTTGCAGAGCTATGGGTGTTTGAATTTTAACAAATAGCTATGAAGTTTTGAAAGTAAAAATAGTTTATTTGTAGCACGTATGTGTCCATTTATTCTTATTTTGTTTTATATTATTTTATTACTTTTAATTCTTTTTACCATTCAAAACCCCATAGCCATATTTTAAAATTCAAACAGCCCAAGCTCTGTGACCATTCAGAATCAAACATGTTTATATGAATTTTATTTTTCTTTCCTTTTTTTTTTTTATGAAAACCCCAAATGCAAAAAGGTATCAAAACCTATAGTACTTAGTACCGTGCATGGGTTGAAGGAGAAGTATGGGGAGAGGGGGATGCCGGAAACTTTGCTCTAGAGACTAAACATGGGTTTCACCACTTCAAGCCTCCAATAAGCAAAATGCTTTTTGTGTATGAAAAATTACCTTTATTATTCCATCAGCTTAGTTTAAAATATTGAGCAGACAATTTTTGGTACAGATTATTAAAAACAAATGGTAATATAAAAGATATTTATTTTAAAATGCAACCCACAATTGTTAGTTTCTGTACGTTGTTTGTGTTACATTTTTTATTGGTTGTTGGTAGAGGGAGCTGACTGAGTTTAATCAGTGAGACGAGACAACTTTAAGCAAATGAGCTGTTAGAAACGTGGAAAACTGATGTGTGTTGGTGCATTGCACCAGAAAAAAAAAATTCAAATTTTTGATTAGAATGATTGCTCTGACTCTTGAACAAATAATTTTCATAGTGAAGCATTATTTTGGTAGGAAATCATGTCATGCAAAAAGCTTTCTATCAAGCATTTCCAGGAGTGTCAGACAAAACCACAATTTATCACCTTGTTACAAAGGTTTTTTTTTTTTTTTTTTTTAATGTAAACCCCAAACATGAGAGGTATTAAACCAAAAGTACTTAGCAACGTGTGAGTTTAAAGTTGAGAAAATGAAAGAAGATAACTTGTAAACATTAGCATGAGTAGTGGCATGTGATGCAAGTTTATAAAGCATCAGACAAAATAAAAACATACAAATTTCAGTTATCCATTCCCTCCAATAGTTTGTCTATTCTTCCTTGATTTTATTTAAGCTATTAACTCCCACAACAACAGATGGAAGTTTGTTCCAACAAACAACCACTCGCTGGCCAAAGGCAAGCTTCCGTACATCTATTCTGCAACTGTCTTTCTCAATTTGAATTTATGCCTCCTCAATTCCCATCAGCAATGAGCTTACTCAATCCATTCAAAGCCTTAAAACCAATCAGATCAGCACACAGATGTCTATTTTCCACATTATGCAATTTGCAGAACTGTTGTTGTTATTTTGTTTTTAGGAGCATTAGCAACTAAGGCCATATTGCTCCGGGGATATGCGTGGTCATTCCCCGACCTTTCTGCATCCTCTGTATTTGGTGGTCACAGGCTTGAACCCCAGTCTCATCAAGAAGTGTGTGCTACGCACTGCCGCTCCTACCCACCTGGCTACGGAGGCACCAATTTGCAGAACTGAAGCCTTTCGTGGTAACAGCACCCGACTGTTCCCCTTACCAATCTCGCTGCCCTTCTCTGCACTCATTCCAGCAGCTCTACATCCTGCCTAAAATGAAGCCTCCAGTACCGTATGCAGTACTCAAGATGTGGCCTGACCATTACCTTATACAATGGTATAATGATCCCCTTATCCCTGCTGGCAAAATTCCTAAATATCATTGACAAAACCCCATGAACTGTCCTGAGAGCCTGTCTGCACTGCTCAGAGAACTTCATATCTGCTGCACAATTGCCCACAGTCTTTTTCAGTACCCTGAGTGTAGTACCACATAGTTAGTACATTACTCTGGGATCCATATACTGTTATCCATATGCAGTACTTGGCATTTCTCAGCCCATCTGCATAACTTTGAGATCCTGTTGCACTAGCCTACTGTCATTACTCCACCAGTCAACCATTGTGTCATGTACAAACTTGGACATTAAGCCTGTTATGCCTTCATCAATATCATTGATAAATACAGAAAACAACAATGGCCCAAACACTGAACAATGGGGAGAAAGACTCCACTAATAACATTAGTCCACAAAGAGCAATGTCCATTGATTACCACTCTGTCTTCTCCCACTCAATCATCCCTTTATCCATAGCAGCAACTAGCCCTTAATGCCAGACTGCTCCAATTGGTACAGCATTATTTTATGTGCAAAATTATCTAAGGCTTTCCTGAAATCAAAGAATATATCAAAATTATTTTTTGCATCTAGTTTTTTGTGACCACACACACCATAGTATCCAATCAAATTGGTCAGACAAGTTTTCCCCTAACAAACCCATGATGTGTCTGAAATAATCCCATCCACCCCAGATGCCTTTGTTATATTTAACTTCAACAACTTTTCTTCCACTTTCCTCTCACTTATTACAAAATCATTTAGCTACTTGTTAGAGTTCAATAAACTTCTGGCCTTCATTTCCCTACAGAATTCCTCATGTGTGAATTTAGGATTGATGATCCTTAACAGGATCATCAACAATTGAACCATAAATATCAAGTGGATGAATTTGATTCATCCCCTTCCTTCTAGCATTTACATAAGCAAAGAAATATTTGCTGTTTTTCTTTGTATCTTTCTTTTCCAAAGATTTCTCATAATCTGCCTTTACTTGCCTAAACTCCTTCGTGACTTGATTACAGGCCAGCTTATATCAACCATAGACTTCTGTGTCGTCCAACAATTTATGCATCCCGTGCATTTTTATTCTCTGCCACGAGTCTCATTAGTTCATCCGACATCCATTTAGGCCTAAACGTTGAACAGTATTTCTTATTTGGTATGAAAAGCCCAGTAGGTAGCTTCCATGATTAATTTCTTTAATGCTTCCCACTTACAATTTGCTGATGGTAATATCGTATAGAATTTAAAAACTGTCCCGAGTAGAGGCCCCTCTCGTTATCCTTGATGGTAGTTACATCTTTAAGTAAATCAATATGCTGTGATAGGTTTTTATCTGCAGATTCTTAATGCATGAATAAACATTGCCAATAATCAGATCAACAGTATTACTCACTCTGGTTGCCTCTCTAACATGCTGCTGTAGAAAACAATCATCCAATAAATCCACAAAAGTCTAGCTAATGTGTAAGTGACCAACCCACAAGTTCCTGTCAATATCTGGAAGGTTAAAATCCTCCATTATAAAACAATCTGATTTACTGGACCACTATTTCTCTGTACAGTTTTTCGTTGTATTCACCAGACTCATTAGGCCTGTAATACACTACTACTCTCATTTTTGCCTTCCAAGTGCTTAAGATTGCACTGGCCATCCATGTCACCTGGATTCACTGTCTTAGATTTTTGTGTGTTTCTTAACTAAGGGCACAACCCCTACCCCTCCTATCCTATCTGTCCTTTCTGTATACATTGTACTCCCAATATTCAAATTCGCCTTCCCTTATATCTGAGTCGCACCACATCTGTGATATCCCAACACTTCAAACTCATCAAATTTATTAGACATGAATTTCTGTAGATTGCAATTTTCAGGAATTATATTTAAAGGGAGGTTGTTCCAGAAAACAGAAGTTGAAAAAAAAAAATCAGGAATAGGAAAAGTTGGTTCTATGAGTTTGAAGATGGAAAGTAAATGGATGATGAATCATTATGGCTCATGTTCAGAATGGTTTGTAAGAGAGAGAGAGAGAGAGAGGGAGAAGGGTAATTATAGAAGCCAATTTGGAAGAACAGTGTCCAATGAAATATCTATAGAAAAGGCATGCAGCAGAAACAGAACATCTATGAGAACAGAGAGACTGTAAGAGATGGGCCATTAATTAACCCAACTGCTCTTTTTTAAATGGAGTCTAGAAGCCTGAGATAGGTTATGGGGCACCACCACAGACGCGGAAACAATACCATATGGTAGTGTGGATTTGAGATTTGTACAGAGCGAGTAGCTATTTGTAAGAAAATTAATGAAAGTAAAGAAGAAAAGTTTTTTTAGAAGCTGAGTAAGCAATATTTGTGATGTGATTATGCCACGAGATTAGAAGCCAAGATGATTCCTAATAGAGTCATGTGAGCTTGTCAAAAAAAAAAAAAAAAAAAGAAAAAAAAAAAAGGTGTCTTTAAAGATAAGCATAGGAGCAAAAGAATTCTTTTTGAGAGATAAGTTTTAGAAGTGTTAAAATTAACTAAGTTATCTTTGCCCAATTAGAGAATTACCTGGAAATCAGCATTTAAGGAAATGGTAGGGAATATTCGAGAAGTTGAAGCTGTTTGTTCAAGGCAAGGTTTCTCAAAATGGACGGTGGAATGCAATGTGCTATCATAAGTAAAACTATGGATATGATTTCCAGTCAATAGTAAGTCATTAATATACAAGACAAAAAGAGTGGGAGAAACACCAGCATTAGTAGAGAAATTAGAAGACAGAGTCATCAACCATCACCACAGTGAGCAGCAAGAGAGAAAACTCCCAGTTCCAAAAAAACAGTTGGAAAACCATAAGATAGAAGCTTATTTAGAAGGCCTTTATGCCAAACATGATCAAAAGCCTTTGAAATGTCAAGAGCAACTGCCTCAGTTTCACCAAACGTTTCCACTGAATTTGTCCATAGATGGGTAACACAAGCCAGTATATCACCAGTGGATCAACACTGACTGAATCTGTACTGGCAATCGTTGATCAGATGGAAGGTTTCTAGATAGTTTAGGAGTTGGTGGTTAATGGATGTCTCCATTACTTTAAAAAGAGTAGAAGTAAGTGCATGGGTTAATTGGATGGGAGGGAATCACCCTTTTTAGGAACTGGTTGGATGTAAGCAAATTTCCAAGCAAAAAGGAAAACATCGGTGGAATAAGAAAGTGTAAAAAGGAAACATAGAACATGAGTAAGCACAGGTTTTGGTAACAAGTGGAAAAATACTATTAGGAATGGGCACTTTTTTGGTATCAAGACTGTTCAAAATTCTTCTGACATCCTTTTGATGGAAAGACCGGAGGAGCATTGAATAGAGCATACTGAAAATGGCCATAGGTAGTTTACCAAGATCATCAATACAACAGTTAGAAGAAAACTAGAATGCTAGCAGGTCGGATTTATTTTTAGCTGAGGTAGCAAGAGAACCACTAGATTTTAACAGTGGTAGGAATAGAGATGGACAAAAGTTGAGGCCAATATGAAAGGTGATCATTTAATTTGTGGACTGGTCAAGATCTTATCTTGTCATCATCTGAATCTTTTGTGGATTTCTTCTTCTTGAAATACTTTCCCTTGAACTTTACACACTTTTGCCACTGTCGTATGCACACATTAAATGCTTCTTGCAAGCCATTTTTCGAAATACCATGAAGTACATCCACCATTGTGGCTCTGCGAGCATCGTTGTCGGATACAAAATGCTAACTGTCTGGAGCTTTCTTCACACGTGGAAATAGGAAGAAATCACACAGGGCTAAGTCCAGTGAATAATGGGAATGTGGCAGAACCATGGTACCTATGGCCGTGATCACTGCCTGCACAATATTAGCCATGTGGGGCCTGGCATTGTCTTGATAGAGAAATCACTTCACACTGGAAATTCTTGATGTTTTTCATGAATGGCATGAAGAGGTTTGACTGAGAACCTCAGAATATGTTTCCTTATTCATAGTTGTTCCATGAAGCACAAAATGTGTAACAAGAATGCCTTTTATGTCAATAAACACAAGAACCATTGTTTGTCAGCCAAATGAGAAACTCAATTTCTCAGGTCTTGGTGAATCAATGGTTCCACTCACGACTCTTGTTTTGTCTCTGGATCATAGTGAAAAATCTAAGTTTCATCGCGTCACTATTCAATTTAAGAAGTTTTGACCCTGTGTTTCAAGACAATCAATTATTTCTTTGCTGTTTTTGTTCTGGAGTCAAATTGTGTAGAATCCAGCAGGCACAGATTCGAGATATTTTCAGGTGATAATTCACAATATTGTGAGCACTACTGTATGAAATGGACATTCTAACAGCTAATTCATGAAGTGTAATTTGCCTGTCTTCATCCAAGATTTCCTGGCTTTTGTGATTTGCTCAGGAGTTGTTAAGGAGGAAGGCTGACGAGGTCTTGGGTCATCTCCAACAGACTCATGGCCGTCACTGTGTCACTTGTGCCATTTAAATATGGACATCCTACCAAGACACTCATTACCATATGCTTCATTCATTTCTTTAACTGTTTCTGATGCATTTAAGTCCCATCTGACACAATAACAAATCACATTACTGTTCAATCTGCATGTCCAACATGATACTTGCTTCAAAACTATTATCAGTGAACTGCGGCTAAAAAAAAAAAAAAAAAAAAACTCTTCACGCAACACTAGCTTGACAAGTACCGGAATGTGCATACAGAGTCTGCTCAGTAGCGATCTGGAAGAGTACCTCTAGCTGCAGTTATGGAAAGTTCGTGCAGTAAACAAAATCTTGAACCAACCGCAAATTAAGTGATCGCCCCTCGTAGCTTAGGCAAGAGACCAGAATGTTTGACTACCATTTGGACAAGAAGCAAGTTTTCTACTCTTAGCCTGTTCAGAATATAGTTTCTTCTGATTAATAATTGCTTTACAGTTGTTTCAAGCTTTTTATGTAGGCAGAAAATTAACCAGAGATTTGGATGTAAGCCAATCGCAACACACAATTGTCTTGCACAGTCTTAGCACTTTTATTGGAAAACCAAGGTTTAGATAAAGGATGAGATTTTAAGGTAGAGTGTGGAATAAATTATTTCATCCCTACAAGAATAATTTGACTGATACAATCTGAGCAAATGTTGACATCAGAAGATTTCAAACAGTAATTCAACCAATGGAAAAAAAAAAAGAAATCTCACAGATTTTTGCATTCTTGCAATGCCAAACAACACAAGGCTGAGACTGGCCACAAGAAAAAGGTTCCACTGGAGAAGAGACCATCACCATGTTGTGATCTGAGATGCCTAAAAGACCACTTTGCCTCGACCATGTACTTAGAAGAGCTGTTCGCAAGAAAAAGATCAAGAATGTTGGCTGTGTGGCTATAATTTCCTGGTATTCTGGTAGGTAAATGAACTACCTGCATGAAGTCATTAATAATTGTAAAAACCTCAGCATCTCAATCAGAAAATGGTTGAATCAACTGATAAATCAGGAATACCTGTTATCAATCTCTTATAAGATAAGATAAGAGGATAAGATAATATTGATAAGAGGTAATCCTGGTTTCAACAAGATGGAGCCAATTGCCATATAATGCAAATGACCATGGAATTACTGCAAGAATTTTTTGGAGAACAGTTGATTTCACAGGGCTTATGGCTCCATAGGTCTCCTTACCTATTTCCAACAGATTTATTTTTTTGGGCCCATCTAAAAGTTCTTGTTTATGACAGTAATCCTCACACCATAAAGCAACTGAAAACAGTCATCTCGGAGGCTACTTCAAGAATAAATCAAAACTCTTCATTCAGTGGCACACAATGTGTGAAATGAGTGAATGCTTGTATTCGGCATAATGGTGAGCACTTTTAGCATCTTTTGTGAACTGTACATAAGTAATTATTTTATTGTTTTACATATTTGGTTGTTATTATAATAAATATTATGAAATGAAACTGTGGTTGCATTTTAAAATGAACACCCTGTACGTAGGTATTTGGTTGTCTCACTAGATCAATATTTTATTTTATTTTAAAACATGAATAAATTTGTGCTTTTTTGAAACACTTTTGTGTTAATTGCATGAATCCCTTCTCAAATACAACAATAGTTAGTCATGATTACCTTATTTCATTGACACTGGTATTTTTGTTTTCCATAGTCTTTATATCTTCGCAAGACTTTACACCTTGATCTTCACTCACTACATCAAGATTATATGGAAAGTATTCAAGGTGGCTGTGACTAACGAACCTTCAACCTCAGAGCCAGTCCTAGAATTCAGGAGACCTGGATGCAGGAATTAAAGTTTAGTGTATACAATCCTCCTTGCCAGTAATGGGAGACTTTCTCCCCTTTCTTAGGGGAGAAAGGATTCATTTAGGATTCTTTTCAATTGGAAGTTCAGGTGCATTGCACTTGCCACAATCCACTAAGGAGGACCAATCCTTCACACTCATGCTGCAACTAATAAGCATGTTATTGATGATCTTCTTTTAGATCTTTGATTTATAAATGAACTAAAAGTTCTTAACAATGCTCTTCATTGCTTACCAAACCCCCACTTCATTTTGAGACAGTGAAATATGAAATTATTTTGCAACACCTCTGATGTATGGTCCATCAAAAACATGAGGGTGGAGTTCAGCATTACTTATTTCAAGCAATTCTGAAATGATATACAAAATAACAGTATCTCTCTTTATTTAGGGCCATTAGTTCTACTATTATATGTAGTGGTATCACTCACAACAAAGTACATTGGGTGACTTGTCACACAAAGCTTGAGGTGACAAGGGGTTTATGGATGAAATTTGTTTCCAGGTGTGAGATTAGTCTATTTTAGTCATGTTTTAAACCCAATGGTCAAATTTAGCTCCTATTCACAGAGAAAGCAAAGGAAGGATAACATGTTTCCACAGAACTTTTATGCTCACATAGAGCTATCAATGAGGATCTCTATTTCACTTGATATATAAGAATAAGTGTAGTATGGTGATATTTTATTCTCAACTATTGTCTGCTAATCTGCAGATTTTTAATTGTAAGTACAACTGTTCCCCTGCTATAACATGGATCACTCAACACTCATTCACTATAACACTCTGTTCTAGAATAGCACTATTCATGGCAAACACCTTGGGAGAAGTTAAGTATTTGGACACCCAAGAGGCTGTGTCCAAAGACTTTTTGATGCTCTTCAATGTTTAATCAACTGTAATTTATCATCCAAAGCTGTACTTTGATTTTTCTATTAAAAATTTACTTTTATAACAGATTCTGTAAATAATGAGAAAATGGTGGAATTTCCAGCTAAACTGGAACTGTTGCAGAGCATTTCCAATTCATGACAAGGAGAAACTTTGAAAGCATCTTTTATTGTGCCAGAAATTATTTTTTGTGCATGTGACTAATTTATCTGTGTTAATTTTCTAAAGCTGTTTGTCCTAGCACAAGTTTCCTGTGCCTGTGGCTATAAAACACTAAGATATACATACATTTAATGTATCCTCCTGCCTGGCAATATTATGGGAAATGGAATATCTACTCAGGGGATTCTAACTAACTTAAAGTTTATTGAAGTATTGTTTTTAAAATTTCTCTTTAGTAACTATAATTTCCTGACTGGGAGCTACTTTCACTGCATACTTCACGGTACTGCTCATTAATGTTGTTGTTTTCAGTTTAGTTTTGGTTCCTAGTTAGTTCTGGTCACATTTTGTGCCCAAGTGATTGATTTTAGTAGTTTACCATGTTTTGATAACCTTTAATCTTTTTTCCTTTACATTTCAATTTTATTGAAACTTAAAATAAATCATCTTTTACAATTGTGAGACTTGGGTAATAATTAAAAAAGGTGCACAAAAATAGAAGTAGCACAAATGAGATTTTTAAGACCATTATAAGGCTTAACAAGGCTAGAGACCATCAAAGAAATTCACATATTTGTGAAAATTAAAAGTAGATAATGTAGTAAATGACATAAAATGGTATCAGAAAAAAATGGATCAGTCACATAGAAAGAATGAACCCAAATCAGATCCCAAAATTAGCATTTAACTACAAATCTTCAGGCAAGTGTAAAGTGTGACAGTCGTCTGAAGGCACCAGGGAGTTTCCCCCATCTCCGCATTGTATTCTTGGTACCTGTGACACAGAACACTGAAGGCCAGAATGAGCTGTCTTTCAAGCATTTTCCAATAATGAGATTTCGGATCTATAACCCCTGTGACTGGCAAGTGATACGTGTAGTTTAAAAATATTTCCTGAGCCACTTTGTAGCAATCACAATCTATCCCTGGTTGGGGATATATGAGAGGGTACTTTTACCAAGAAGGGCTTGGGTCCTGTAAATTGCAGCATATGGAAACTAAGTATCAGCACAATGAATTAATTGAAGTGCTAAGGCTTTAAAAAGAATTCAATAAATTATATATAGCATCTTTACTCTTTCTGATATCTTATGATTCGGATCAAACATGACTCAAGAGTTCTTGTTTGTTGCTGCAACAGCTGATATTGGTAAGATATTAGCATTAGCAGAGGCATATGATACAAAAAAGCAAGTTTATACAGCATCGGCCAAAAAAAAAAACCCTTCCCATTTCACCCATCCATTTGTTTCAAATGTTTGTCTAGTTCTCCCTTGAATTTATTTAAGCTATCAACTTCCACAATCACAAATGGAAATTTCTCCATGCAATCACCACCTGCTGGCTAAAGGCAAATTTCCTCACATTTATTCTACAACTGTCTTTCCTCAATTTGAGTGTATGCCATCGGAGTTTTGTAATCTAAGCAAGAGGAAGAATCCCATCAGCATTGAGCCTTATAAACCTCAATCAGATTGCCTCACAAGTGCCTTGTCTCCAGATGCTGCAATTTTCAGAACTTAAGCCTTTCTTTGTGAGAGCACCCTCTTCGTCCCCCTCACCAGTCTTGTTGCCCTTCTCTGTACTCATTCTAACAATCCTACGTCCTTCCTAAAATGAGGCTTCCAGGCCTGTATGCAGTACTCAAGGTATGGCATAACCATTGCCTTATACAAGAGGATAATCACCTCCTTATCCATGCTAGCAAAATTCCTGTATATATCACTGACAAAACCCCATGACCTACTCTGGCAGGCTGTCAGCACTGCTCAGAAAACTTCATATCTGACTACACAATTACCCCCAGGTCATTTTCCACTATCCTAATTGTAATGCCACCCAGTTGGTACATTTCTCTGGGGTTACTGCTACTTGTATGCAATACTTTGCATTTTTCAATGTTAAACTTCAGTTGCTACCTCTCACAGCCCATCTGCCCAACTTTTTCAGATCCTGTTGCAGCAGCATACTGTCATTACTATTATTAACAACCCACTGAACTTTGTATCATCTGCAAACTCTGACATTAAGCTTCATATACCTTCATCAATATCATTGATAAATATACAAAACAACAATGGGCCCAACACCGAACCCTGGAGAACACCACAAATAACATTAGGCCACGAACAGCAGTGTCCACTGACAAACACTCTGTCTTCTCCCACTCAACCATCCTTTTATCCATTGTAGCAACTTGCCCTTAATGCCATACTAATCCAATTTCCAATTTATACAGTGGTCTTCCATGTGCAACAGTATCAAAATCTTTCCCGAAATATGATATCAAAATTATTTTTCGCATCCAGTTCCTTTGTTCATCATAGTATCCAATCAAATTGGTCAGACAAGACTTCCCCTAAAAAAAAAAAAACCCATGCTGTGTCCGAATTATTACTGCAGTCTTGTCTAGATAATCCTGCAATGCTTCTTTCACCAGTGACTCTATTATTCTCCCTGAACAGAAGTCAAACCAACAGGTCTGTAATTAATTGTCACCTTCTGATCCCCCTTTGTGAATTGGAGCTACATTTGCCCATCTCCAGCACGTGGGGTACTTCCCCTGAGTCCAAGGAATCTCATAACTATGATTAATGTTTTGTTTACTTCCTTTGCCACCTCCTTTAATATAACTGGATAGATCTTATCCACCCCAGGTGTCTTTCTTATGTTTAACTTAATTTCTCCTCCACTTTGCTCTCAGTTATTACAAAATCATTTAAATCCCTATTAGAGTTCAATAAACATCTGGCCGTCTCCTCCTCCTTGAATAGCTGCTCATGTGTGAATGTAGAGGCAAAATACTCATTTAGCTTAGCAGCTATCTGAGAATGGTTATGTACAGTCAAACCAATGAAGTCAAATGAACCAATCTGATTCATCCACTTCCTTTTAGAGTTTATATAAGTAAAGAAGCCTTTAGTGGTTTTCTTTGCATCCATTGACAAAGATTTCTCATAATCTGCCTTCGCTTGCCTAACCTTTGTGACTTGATTACAGACTACCTTGCACACACACACACACACACACACACACACACCATGGGCATCTGTGTTGCCTGATAATTTATATGCATTCCATGCATTTTTATTCTCTTCCACAAGTCTCATTAGTTCATCTGACATCCATTTGGGCCTAAACCCAAATGGAATTTGCTGTTGGTAACATCATCAGTTGGTCCCACTGTATAAAACCTAAAAAAAAAAAAACTGAGATCACTGTAGCCACCTTTATGAAAGTAAAAACCCTTCCCTTTACCCCTGAAGGTAGTTATATCTTTAAGTAAATCCCACATTAGTACACTGTGATAACTGCTACATAGTCGTTCCTTTATCTGTAAATTCATAATGCATGAATAATCACTGCTGAACAAGATAAAGAGTGTTATTCCCTCTGGTTGCCTCTCTAACATGCTGCTGTAGAAAAACAATCATCTAATAAATCCACAAAAACCTTACTAGTGTGCAGGTGACCAACCCACAAGTTCCAGTCAATATCTGGGAAGTTAAAATCCTCCATTATAAGACACTCTGATTTACTGACCCACTATTTCTCTGTATAATTATTCATTGTACTCCTCAGAATCATTAAGCATATAACAAGCTCCTACCCTCATTTTTGCTTTCCCAGTGCTTATGTCACACCAAACTGACTCAACGTTGCACTGTCCACCCATGTCAACTGGATGTACTGCCTTAGATTTTATGTGTTTCCTAACGAACAGCATAACCACTCCTCCCTTCCTGTCCTGTCTGTACACCGCAAATTCCAATTCTGAATTCCTTATATCTGTGTCATACCACATCTCTGATGTCCCAACAATATCCGCCTTTGATGTCTTGTCCAGCACTTCAAATTCATCGAATTTATTTACTATACTCCTATGAAGCTGCTGCTTATTCCAATAGAAGCAGTGCAAGGATCGCTTTCACCTCTGCTGTGACTATTGTTAATCTCTTGGTCTGTGTATCCTCCCAAGCTAGCAGTATTCTAACCCACCTAACACCTTGATAGCATCAGCAAATATTCTTGCACCCTTTCTATTTAAGTGTATCCCATTCCAGTAAAAGTGATCTCTCCTGTTAACGAGCACAGACCATGTTGAAAAAAATTCTACCCCATGAGCCTTGCACAATCTCTCCAGGGTGGAATTGATTGACAAGGCTCTCATCATATACTCCCTTCTATCGTGTCTGGGCAGAATTGCAGACACTTTCGAATTTAACCCTAACTCGCAACTTTTTTTTCAACCTTGACCTGTACTTGTTAAGTAAATCCGTAGATCTTCTATGCTTAATGTCATTAGTGCCAACATGTACAAAGATATCATTTTTTTGCCCTTAAAAGATGATATCTGCTCTACAACGTCATCAACTTTTACCCCTGGCAGACATACCCTGGTACTATTCCACCTATCCTTTTTGCACAATATATTTCCCATTTCCCTGACACGGGTAGCCATGTCTAATGAACAAGAAGCTAATGCTAGGAAAACAAGCTTAAATAACTTAAAAACATATGCCAAGGTAGTAAACAAGAACACTTAATGTTAACTGCATTGAAAGTAATGTCACAAGTGTTATCCATAAAACGAGTGAATTTGAAGTGCTGATTAGGCCAACTAATGCTGATATAATAAGACTAAAGGAAATGGTGTCATCCAGAAATAGGGATGATAAATTTCACTATGGTATATAGTAGTAGAAGAAAGAAAATGATGCAAATGAAGAAAACAAGCTTATATAGCATCAACACCCACACACACCATCTTTACCCTCCAAGAATTTGTCCAGTTCTTTCTTCAATTTATTGAAACAATCCACTTCCACAACAACAACAGATAGAAACCTATTGCAACAATCAACCACTCACTGACTGAAGGCAAACTTCCGCACATCTATCCTACAACCACCCTTCCTCAACTTAAATTTATGCCCCCTCATGTGTAGTTTCAGCAAGAGGAAGAACGCTATTCACATTCAGCTTACTCAATCCATTCAAGACCTTAAACACTTCAATCAGATCACCCCCACAGGTGCCTAGTCTACAGATGCTTACTGCAATTTGCAGAACTGAAGCCTTTCTAGGTAAGAGAACTCTTTTGTTCCCTTCACCAATCTGGTTACCCTTCTCCACACCCATTCCAGCAGATCTACATCCTTCCAAAAGTGAGGCCTCCAGACCTGTATAGAATACTCTAGATACAGCCCAACCATGATCTTGTACAAAGGAATAATCACCGCCTTATCCCTACTAGCAAACTTTCTACATATCATTGACAAAACTCCATGATATGTCTTGGTAGTATGTCTGCACTGCTCAAAGAATGTCACATCTGACTGCACAATTACACCCCCCCCAAGTCTTTTTCATTTTTACTACCCTGAATGTAGTTCCACACAGTTGATAAGTTATTCCGATATTACTGCTACCCATATGCAGTACCTTGCATTTGTCATTGTTAAATTTCAACTGCCATTTCCAAATGCAAGGTACTGCACACATGTAGCAGTAATTTCAGAGTAACTTAACTGTGTGGAACTACATTCAGTGTAGTAAAAAATGAAAAAGGTCTGGGGGTAATTGTGCAGTCAGATATGAAATTCTCTGAGCACATACAACATGTTTAAGAGGGATAGGGGAGGTAGAAAGGGCAGTGGGGTGATACTTCTTATCTAAAGTTGCCTGAGTTTGCAACAAAAACTTTCACATATTCAGGAGATACACATACTAATACAGAATCTGTGATGGCACCAGGCTAATACAGAATTTGTGTGCACCCTTTGCAACTCCACAACCTTTGCTTCCAGCTAACCAGTTAGCTGGAAGCAAAGGTATAAGAATGGGAGTAACCTACAGACAAGAAAAATATGAAAGTTATGATGAGAGCTGCTATGTCCAGATGACAATGAATGGCAAGCAAAGGTGAATGTCTTATTAAAGGCAATTTCAATTTGCCCCTTATTGATTGCAGCAAGTGGGAGGAAAACCCAACATGGGAACAAAATTTTATAAGTCAATTAGATTATTATTGTATCAACACATTAGGGAAAGTACTAGGGACAAGACTATTCTAGACCACATCATCACCCACAAACCAGATGACATCATAGGGCCGACAGTATGAGAAACCATTAACAAGAAATGAATATATATGATGAGGAACAAGGTGGCAGTTGATAAAGGTAAAGGAATGGGTTTTAATTTTACTAAAGGAGACTATGACAGATTCTCGCTTTACACAGCACAGTTTTGAAAAGGGAAAATCATATTTAACAAACTTGGTTTGCTATTTTGACAGTCACAAATTGGATACAGAAAATAACTTCAACATTGTTTATTTGGATTTTATAAAAGCACTTGATGCAGTCCTGCACAATAGTTACTATATATGTTGGGCTATACTAGGATCACAGGGAAGCTCTTCAGATGGATTAGAAGGTGGATACAGACAGGAGCATAAAGGTTGTGATTAATATTACTTGTCAAATTTGTGTTAGCAGGGGAGGATGCAGCCTGCAGCACAATGTGAAAGAATAGGCTGCACATAGCCTTTATAGCACATTCCTTCACATCGTGCAGTCCCCTAGCCATGTAAACAGCCTTAAGTTACATATTCCCAAGTTTAAAACTTGCATATCACAAAATATTTACTGGAATAAATTGCCTCCATGGTTGGTTGAGGCTAGCAGTGTGGAAAATTCAGAGATCAGCTGGAGTTGTGAAGTAGGAATCACTAGGTAATTTATTTATTTATTATTATTATTTTTTTTGACTGGTACAGCAAAAGCCTAGAGCTTTCCGCACCATATAATTAATACTTTGAGTTTTATACCAGCTTCTGAAAATATTAATTTTTAGTAATAGTCAAATTGTTTTGTATTGCCTTCTTATGTTTATGTATCTTCCTTGGTAATTACCAATATTATTATAACCATATAATAAAAATGCTATTAGTGTTATGTAATATCCATATTATCATATCTAACTGTTAAATATTTGAACAGTTCAATGCACGAGGCATAATATGATATCGGTTTAAATTAACTATATAATATCAGTGTAGATATACCATAATTTACCCATAAATTAAATTATGCATGTAGTGTGACGTATGTACAATTAAAAATGATGCCTTCGCACTATGTACGTAGTTTAATTCATGGATAAACTATGGTGTATCTACACTGATATTATATAGCTAACTGTTAAATGTAAAAAAATTAAACAGTAAACATAGAAGCTAACAGTTCCATTTTGGGAAATGCGTAATTAGTGGTAAGGAACTGTTCTCAGTCCTCTATGCACTTCCTGTATGAACCCATGTAGCCTGAGCTGAGACCATCAGCATTTTATCTGCTTTTGCCTCTAGCCAAAACAGGTTGGATGCCCCTTGACTAATGCAAGATGCTCCCTCCCCACCAAGGATCAGTATTGGGACCACTGTTGTTTCTGATTTGCTTAAATGATATTGACAAAGGGATATTAGAGCTTGACGTAAAAATTTGCAGATGTCAAGAATAAATAATCAGAAACAAGTGCACTTCTTCAGGGCAACTTAGGTAGGCTTCAGAGATGATCAAACAAGTGGCAGCTATATTTTAATGCAGCAAAATGCAATATTTACACTTGGGGAATAGCATCTCCAAAATAGCATACGCCACTCAGTGGAACAAATTAAAAAAGAAGATGAAGAAAAGGATTTAGTGAAGGTTACAATACACACTGATGAAGTTCTCCAAGCAGGTAGAGTCCACTGTGTCCAATGGATGATTTATTGAACATTTGCTTCTAGAATTAGGGAGATCATAATCCCACTGTACAAGGCAATTGTAAGACCACATCATTTGGAATACTGTCCAAGTATGGAGACTATAACTAAAAATAAAAAATTCAAGCTTCCTGAAAGAGTCCAAAGATAAGCAATGTGACTGCTGAGACTGGCAAAAGGACATCTATATGAGGAAATATTTTAAATATGTGGGATAGAAGGACCCAATTCAGATCTACAAGGCCCTGAAAAGGAGAAAGAAAAATGAATGAGGGCAAAATTCACTGTTATAAATGAATTCCCAGACTAGAGATCACAAACTCAAATTACTAGGAAAGAGGTTTAGAATGGATTACGGGAAGTTTTCGTTTAGCCAACAAGTTGTTAATTACTGGTTTAAGTTGCCTCCTTGAGTGGCTGAGGCTGACAGCTTGGGAAAATTTCAAAGGTCAGCTAAAATGTTGGGAGAGAATCATCACATAGGTAGTTTATTTTATTTTTTATTTACTTTTTTTTTTTTTGGCTTTGTGCAGCAAAAGCCTGCAGCTTCCTTTCACCATATGACTAATACAACACACAAAATAAGACAAATGTAAATTGAAAGAGGATGGTTGGAGAACAGAGGAAGAAATTTCCCTCCAGCCATAATGCAACTGACTGTTGGAATAAACTTCCACTTAGCATTATGTAAAATATGAATAAATTTAAAAGAGGACTGGACAAATTATTAGAAGGAAAAGCAAATGAAGTAGTAAAAGTTTTTTTTTTGGCTAATTTTGTTCAAAACTTGCTTCTATACATAATTTTAATACTATTAATATTAAAAAAAAAAAATAGTTGAATAAAGGAAACTCTTAAATAAGCAAAAAACACATACTTTTTCTTTTCCAAGACTGCTTCCTGTATTTGATTTTCTTCAGCATCAAGTGAGACACATTCAGACGATGGAGTAGATGGACGCGATTCTGTTGCTCTACTGTCATCACTACTGGAGGCATCAGGAATACTGTCTTTTGAAGGACGACGAGTTAATGACCAATAATGACTTTTTTTACACCACAATTTTCTTCCATATATCTCAGAGTTCTGCACTATCATACTAACTGGAACTCTTCGCATGTTGGCAACTTCTATTGGAAATGTTGGTATCACACTGGATACTTGGGCACAAGGTATCACTGTAGCAACTTGATCCATAGCAAGAAGAGGTAAATCTCCATATGGTGATATAGTAAAAGGCAGTTTTGTGGGAATACATCCACTGCCAAGTATCCAAGGAGTAGGACAAGCAGAATGATACATTTTACTGTGTGAAATCTATGTTGGTAAAGAAAATTAAAGATCCACTATGCTAATTCCAGACTGATTAATAGTCTGTTGAAAAATTACTGTAATGGAAGTCATGACAAACTTGTCATGCACATTAACATATATTCCATCTTGAACTTAAAAGAAAAATTGTGTTAAATCTTCCCATACTAGCCTGAAATCTGAAAAAGGAAAAAAAAAAAAAATTATATATATATATTAACATAACATATTTGGTTCATTATACAGTGGGTTCAAAAAGAAACACAACCCACTAACATAAGAGATTTTTTGTAATCTCTGGCAAAGGATGCAAAGAAAAATAGCAGACTTCTTTAGTTATGTAAACACTAGAAGGAAGGGGATGAATCACATAGATCCACTTGATATCAATGGTTTAACTGTTGATGATTCTGTCCAGGTTTCTGACAAGCTCAATAAGTATTTTGCATCTACATTCACACATGAGGAATTCTTTAGGGAACTGAATGCCAGAAGTTTATTAAATTCTAAAAGGAAGCTAAATGATTTTGTAATAAGTGAGAAGAAAGTGGAAGAAAAATTTCTTAAGTTATATGTAAGTAAGGCAGAGGGGGTGGTTGGAATCTATCCAAATATATTAAGGGAGACTGCAAAGGTGGTAAACAAACCCTTAGCTATAACTATGAGAACATCCTTAGATTCAGTAAAGGTCCCTGTGGACTGGAGATGTATGACTGTATTCCCAATGCACAAAGGAGGATCAAAAAGTGACATGGTTATTTACATACCTGTTAGCTTTAACTTCTATTCCAGGGAAAATAATGGAGTGTCTGGTTAGAGAAGTGAAGCAGGACCATCTAAACAGAAGTGCAGTTATACTTCAGTTACAGCATGGGTTTGTCAAGGGGTAATCTTGTCTGACAAAATTGATTGGATCCTGTGATGCAGTAACAAAAGAACTGGATGCAAAAAATAATTTTGATATCATATGCTTGGATTTCAGGTAAGCTTTTGATATTGTTGCACATAATAGACTGCCATATAAATTGGAACATGGCATAAGGGGATGGTTGAGCGGGAGAAGACAGTGAGTTGTTATCAATGGACACTGATCTTCATGGACTAATGTTATCAATAAAGTTGTCAGGGTTCGGTGCTGTGCTCGTTTTCTGTATTTATTAAAAATATTGATGAAGGCTTAATGTTTAAGTTTACAGATGAAACAAATATTGGCAGGGTGGTTAATGACAGTAATGATTGTATGCAACAAGATCTAGAAAAATTAGGTAGCTGGCTGAGAAATGGCAATTAAGATTCAACATTGACGAATACAAAGTACTACAAAAGGGTAGCAGTAATGCCCCACCTGTGTGGCACTACACTCAGGGTAGTGGAAAATGAAAGAGGCCTGAGGTTAATTGGACAGTCAGATATGAAGTTCTTCGAGCAGTGCAGAGAGCCTGCCAGGGCAGCTCATTGGATTTTGTCAATGATATACAGGAATTTTACCAGCAGGAATAAGGAGGTGATTATTCCATTGTACAAGGCAATGGTCGGGCTACATCTTGAGTACTGCATACAGGACCGGGGGCTCATTTTAGGAAGGACATATAACTGTTGGAGTGGCACAGAAACGGGCAATGAGATTTGTGAAGGGTACAAAGGGATGCTCTAATCAAGAAAGGCTTCAGTTCTGCAAATTGCAGAATATGGAGACTAGGCACCTACAAGGTGATCTGATGGAGGTGTTTAAAGCTTTGAACGAACTGAAAAAGCTCAATGCTGATGGGATTCTTCCTCTTGCTCAGTATACAGAATACACACGAGGGAGCATAAATTCAAATTGGGCAAGAATGGTTGCAGAAGTTTGCCTTTAGCCAGCAGGTGGGTGATTGCTGGAACAAACTTTGATCTGAAGTTGTGGAAGTGAATAACTTGAATAAATGCAAGGAAGAACTAAACAAACTGTTGGAGGTAATGAATAGGTGAAAAAAAATTATTTTTTTTGCTGATGTATAGTTCTGCAGCACAGAACTATGCATTGTACTTAGTGTTTTTACTATTTTTAAGACCATATTAGCTGTCTTCAGTACAAGATTTTGTACCACTTGATTGCCAATGCTGAATAATTGGTTCTTGCTGGCTCGTGAAGCAAGCCAGCAAGACCTTGGGCAGCAAAAAAAAAGTGTGAAAATAAATAAAAATATTACTGAGATTTGCTTGTCATTTTATGCTTCTCCACATGAATTATATTAAATTCAAACATATTGCAGGGTTAACACAGGACTACCTTTCTTACTGCGCTGTATGGTACAGGACTGCATTGTACTTTTGATGTCACACAATGTTGGGATAACTTCTGCCTACCCAAAGCAAGCAGTTGCATATACTCAAGAACAGTTACAATCCAAGTGTTGTAGGATGGATCAGTCTCTGCCATGTTTATTACTATTTTTGTGTTTTACCTGCTATTGTGGATTATCCTGTAAACATATGTTAAAAAATTATATTTAACTGTAGAGGAAATTAATCCTAATGAACTGAAAGAACAACTATTTAGTTTCCCAAAAGAAAAGTTTCTCAAATATGGACTAGTGTAATTCATCAATAGAATTTCATTTCAACAAAATCTAAAGTAGGCAATATTTTAATTACATGTATAATCAAAAAAAAAAAAAAAATACAATTTTGTAAGTTAAAAAATAAAATAAAATAATTAATTTTTTTTTTTTTTTTTGCAACATACTGGATTCACTTTCTAAATAAGTTAAACCAATCTGTAGTTTTTGAAATCATTATATTTCAGGGATTGTAAATTGCATGGACTTTATTAGTTAATGACAGGTAAGTATATACCTAATTTGCATAAAACTTGTAATAATAGCATTTTTCTACATGTACATTATGTAGATCAACTCTAATCCCTCATGATTCCTAGAATTTATGTAAGGCAGCCAGCTATGGGATATTTATCAAGTGTTATCATTATTATTTTTTTTCTTTTTGCATTGTTCATGTATTGCTATCAGACTTTCAGATAATGTATACCTGCTTAAGAAATAGTAATCTGTACATATCCCCATTTTTTGTCTTAATTTCAGAGCAAAAATTAGGTCTTTGGTGTGAACATTTGGTTTATTTGAAATGAAGCAATATAAATAAAATAATAAAATATTATAACTAATGTAAAAAAGAGTAATCTCTCCTACAATTAATATTATAAATTCTTAAAAGAAAAGTTTGCCAGTGAATGATTCACTTGAATAATTTTTAAAAAAATGTAAATATAAATTTTAAAATATATTTTTTATTTGACTTATGAAGAATGAGTTCAAAAGGGGTTTTTAAAATTTTTTTTTACATATACTTCTTTCCTGTATTCTGGCAGAAATTGCTCATGTTGCATTTATTTAGCCTTTGATTAGCCTGAAATCATTATTTTGATAAGTTTTAAATATTATTATTATTAGCTACATGGTGCAAGGAAGCCTGAGGCTTTTGCTGCACCAGCTAAAAAAAAAAAAAAAAATTCCATGAGTTACCCTGAGAGAGAGTCAAAAGTAGAAGGGAATCACCAAGGAAGAGAAGAATGATGATATCCAGCTCAGGACCCTGGGTGTGCCAAGCCCATACTCACCAGATACAATGGTGACAGTCATTTATATAAAATATTGATTTGGAAGTGAATTATACATATGTATTAATTTTCCTCTAAGGTATGCAAATCCCATTTTTCAAAGGAAGATATTTGCAAGTGTTAGAACAAGAATACCAGAATGACATTCACAAAATCTCATAAAAGCTGAACAATTTGAAGAATTAGAACAGCTGGAGATCTGATAACAAATTAGAAAATGCTTTCTCTCATTTCAAAATTAATATTTCAGAAAGGGATTTTACAGATATTTTACCAGTCCTTCCTGTTCTTACTTATCTGTCTGGATATTTTTAAATGGACTGCATAAACTTGATGTGATAACCTTATTCTTATCAGACTACACACACAAGAAGACAAATTAAAAAAAGGAAAGCTGCAGGATAGATGTATAAAAACTTGCTTTCAGCCAGAGAGTAGCTGATTGCTGGAACAAAACTATCAACTGGTGCTGTGGAAACAGGTAGTTTGAATGAATTTAAGGAATAATTACATGTATCATTAGAAAGGAGCAGGCAGATGAGGTAAGTAGTTTGTCTTTTGGCTGATGCTCTATAAGCTTGTTTCCTAGCATCATTTGCTGCTCTATTCAATGTTCATGCAGCTCTAAAAAAAGCTGAAATGTGATTTGTGTTTCAAGGCTCTAGATAGAGGGTTAAATCTGGACATAGGCTCATCAGAAATATGGATAGAGATTGTTTGTTATGTCCTCGTCTTGGTGTTGTGAATACTGTTTGTCATAATTATATTATTGTTCAAAAACTCACCCATTTCAGAAAGAAATAATGTTTCTTAGATAAAACAACCAAAAACAATTAGTAATTATTCTTTCTAAGGATACTGTTACTATTGTATAAGGCCTTGAATGGCTTCAACAAACTCAGTGCTGATGGGATTCTTCTTCTTGCTCAGATTATGCACTTGAGGGGGCATAAATTCAAATTAAGGGAAGACAGTTGTAAAATAGATGTGCAGAAATTTGCCTTTAGCCAGCAAGTGGTTGATTGCTGGAACAAACTTCCATCTGTTGTTGTGGAAGTTGACAGCTTAAACAAATTCAAGGCAGAACTAGACAAACCTCTGGAGCAAACAGATGGATAAAACGGGAGGTGTTTTTTTTTTTTTTTTATTATTATTATTTTTTTGCTGATGCTGTATAAGCTTGCTTTCTTGCATCATATGCCTCTACTAATGCTAATCAAGAAATCTTCCTTAATGATGAATGTTGTGATTCAGAAAGTTCACCTGATTTTGTTTTAAATATAATTCTTCAAATGTTAATTAATGCACTATTAAATAATTATGAATAAAATGTACCAAAAACAGAAAACTTTAAACTGTTAAAAAAAAAAATAAAATAAAATAAATTTACAAGTGCTTCCTAAACTTAATATCTTTAAGAAAATGAAAACACAAATTAAGTAGAAACTACTGCAATAAATATCTCATTAAAAGTTAGTAAGTGAATTTCAGAAGTAACATTAGTTACATAAATAAAAAAAAAATTCACCTGAGTGAAGGTTTTGTGTAGGAATTATTTTATCTGTTTACATTCAATTGATATTTTACAAGGGGGTAAAAAAAAAAAAAAAAAAAAAAAAAATATATATATATATATATATATATATATATATATATATACACACACACACATAAATACAGGTTACCAGGTTTTGAAATTACCTGCTTGTGCTGCTATCACTAGACATCACCAAGGTAGAGGAGGCTCGACTCTCAGTGGTGATGGCTGTATTCAGTACCCAGATAGCCAGCAATAAAGAAATAAATATTTGAAGGAATTCTGGCAAATAGTGTCTTAAAAGGTTATTAAAATTCAGGTGTGCCTGGGGTAGGAAAATATTTGGAGCCATCACTGCATTTATGGGTTCATTAATTCTCAAAACTGTTGAATATGATTGATAGCAAATCTTCATGAGATCCACAAGACTTGCAAAAAAAATTTTAAAAACTGAAACCTGGTATATAAATTCAAGAAGAATATTACATCCTTGGCATAGTCTGTCTGTTTCATGGCCAGCCAATTTAGAATAGTATGTTTGCCAAAAGTAGACCTTAGCTAACCTTATTTCTTTATGTTGAGAAATGTTAAAGGATACTGCACATTCAAATCATCATTAAAAACATAAGGGAGGATGAGGAAATCCTGTTTCATCATTTTTAAATGGCAAATAGCTGTTTTATTTGAAATGGCAAATCAGCTGTGTTAAAATTTCATGTTATAAATCATTGTCATTCATTGGAATGAGTTGCAGGACACAAGCATGCAACAGATGCCACATCAACAGGTGCACTAAAACAACCATTCAGAAATAAGATTCACCTCGTACACTTAAGGAACACACTGGCTTCCACTTTCAACAATGTGCCTGAACATTAGCCAGTTTCTTCCATGTGTTACATTTATTTTGGCACACTATATCACATTCCAAATTCCATCCAAACGGATGGAATGTTATATTAAAAAGATACCTTGAAATATTAATACATTTAATATTAAGATTAATACTGATATCTTGAATTCATATTAATTTAACAATTACATTTAGCCTATACCCTGAATTCTGTGTCAAATACTTATCATTAAATAAAACAAGAGAGAAAGATTTAAGTAAACTGCAGATGCAAGTGTGGGTATATTTATTTATAACAACTTTTCCCTAATGCCACATTGCTCCAACACCTGTACTATGTTATGAAGAGATGATTAACTTGTAGAAGCCAAAGATTAAACAGTCACTACAATTCATGGACTAATATTATTAGTAGGATATCACAGTATTTGTTGTTGGGTCCCTTATCATTTTCAATATTTTTTAATGATATAATAATGTAAGTATTTCAAGTTTGATGTCTAGGTTTTCTGATTATACAAGAGTGGGCAGGGTGCTTAATGACAATTAGCATATGCTACTTCAAGGAGATGGACTGAAAAAACAGCAACTGAGATCTAACACAGATAAAAGTAAAGGATTGCATTTTGATAACAGTAAATAATAAGTAAAAATTGGGTACCACCAAATCTCAAGGTGGTTAAGGAAAAAGACCTGGAATAATATTAGACTCCATAAAGTTTCTCTGAGCATTCCAAGCAGGCTGCTAGAAAGGCTTGTGGATTTCTGTATATGATATACAAGGACTCTGCCAGCAGAGACAAATAGATAATTATCCCATTGTATAAAGCAATCATTAGGCCACACCTTAGGAAGCCCAGAGATCTGTTGGAAGGGGTGCAAAAAAGGGCAACAAGATTAGTTGGAAGTACAATAATATATTCTTACTAAGAAAAATTTGGTTCCATAAATTAGGAAACTAGAAACTAGGCATTTGCATTATGATCAAATTGAAAGCTTCAAAAAGGTTATGTAAACTAAATGCTAATATCAGCTTTTCCCTCTCAGCTGATATGTGCCAAGAGAACATAAATTTATAAAGGATAGGCACAGAAAAGATATACAGAAATTTGCCTTCAGCCAGAAAGCAATTGGATGATGGAATAAACTTCCACCTAGTATTATGATTGTTGTTGTTTGGTTTTTAGGAGCATTAGCAACTAAGGCCATATTGCTCCGGGAATATGCGGTGGTCATTCCCTGACCTTTCCGCATCCTCCGTATTTGGTGGTGACAGGCTCAAGCCCCGGTCTAATCAAGAAGGAGCAGCAGTGCGTAGCACTGCTGCTCCTTCCCACCTGGCTACGGAGGCACCCTAGTATTATGAAGTGACTAGTTTGATGTAATTAAAAGGATTGGTCAAAATTATGAGAAGGAATGGGCAAATGAAGAGGGTAAAAAGATGTGTTTTTTTTTGTTTTTTTTGTCTAATGCTGCATCAACTTTGCTTTCTGCTTCAAAATACGTCTGTGGATACTTGGAGACATATTACATCACACTAGAGGAGGTTCAATGCGATGAAATACTGTATTAGATTAGATTCTGCTGAAATATTAGATTAATATTAGATTAATTATTAGTCTAATATTTCAGCAGAATAAATGCTATAATCAGGTAGTAATCATTTGACCAGCATTTCCTTAAGGAATACAGTTACCTCAGAATGAGTTACTTTTCAATAAAGCTGTAAAGCTGGAGTATGTTTCTAAAGAAACATATTTGATATCTTGGAGATGGAAATTGCACTAAGGAGGAGGTGGAGTTAAGCATATCACCTCAGAAATATGTATCTATTTGTAATACTCATACAGTTTAGTATGAGTATTGCAAATAGATCGATTATTGCAAGAAGAATACATTGGTTTTTATAAATAATATAATCAGTTTAGGTGCTCAGACATGGATCTAATTTTGCATGGATTATTAGTTGCACGTAGGTATGATCAGCATAATAATACATGCTTTATTGAGATCACGAGTGGAGGTTCATTTACTTCAGCATAATGGCTATAAGTTAGGAGCAGACTGTATATATCTGTAACAATACATATAGTTATTATGCAAGGAACCAAGCCAGATCAGGCACTGGATCTTGCTAACCTAGAAAATGGAACTCATCCATAGAGCTTCAATCTTGTTAAGACCATAAGGAGCAGGTAACACTATCCATTCCCTATCACTTGCTCCCCCACAAAGAGAATCAAAGACTTTGGGGGGAGGGGGGGGAGTTACATAGTATCACAAATTAATAAAACAAAACATTCATCAATATCCTTGATAACTATAGAAAACAACAATGGAGCACAAAACACCAAACCCTGGGAAACTCCACTAATAACATTAGTCCATAAAATTTCCATTGATTACCACTCTATTTTCTCCCACTCAACCATCCCTTCATTTATGGCAACAACTTGCCCTTAATGCCACACTGCTCCAATTTGTATAACATATGCAACAGTATCAAAGTCTTATGTGCATGCAACAGTATCAAAAGCTATCCTCCAGAAATCCAATTATATGGTATCAAAATTATTTTTCACATTCAGTTACTTTGTGACAACATCGTAGTATACAATCAAATTGGTCAAAAAAGGTTTCCCCTTAATAAACCCATGCTGTATCTTGAAGTATAATGGCAGTCTTGTCTAGATAATCCTACATTACTTCTTTTATCAATGGCTCCATTATTTTCCCCATAACAGAAGTTAAACTAAAGAGTCTAATTACTCATGTCACCCCTTTGATTACCTTTGTGAATTGGGAATACATTTGCACATCTCCAGTCTGTGAGGACCTTCCCTGCACCCAAGAATGCTCTCATAATTGTTTTGTACTACCTTTTCTGGAGTGGATGAGATCTATCCAATTATATTAAGGGAAGTAGTAGAGAAAGTAAGCATACCCTTAATTATAATAACTATAATTATGAAAGCACCCTTGGATTCAGGGGAGGTCCACCCATAGACTGGAGATGTGCAAATGTATCCCCAATTCACAAAGGGGGAATCAAAGGGTGACACGAGTAATTACAGACCTGTTAGTTTAACTTTTGTTCTGGAGAAAATAATGGAGTCACTGGTTAAAGAAGTAAAGCAGGACCGTCGAGACAAGGCTGCAGCTATAGTTCAAACAGAACATGGGTTTTTTAAGGGGAAATCTTGTCAGACCAACTTGATTGGATGTGGTCACAAAGGAATTGGATACAAAATGCGATGTGGTCACAAAGGAATTGGATACAAAAAATAATTTTGATATCATATATTTCTATTTCAGGAAAGCTTTTGGTACTGTTGCACATGAAAGACTGCTGTACAAATTTGAGCTGTACAAATTTGTATTATGGCAACAATGATTTATCTTTTACCTGACGAAATTTAATGAAATTTTCCATGGAGCTTCATCTTACCTCTATACTAAAGGGAAAAACTTTCAAACTTCTGAAAATTGCAGTAATTTTTCCAGGATAGTGCAAAATATGAACATGTGATCAAGGAAATTCTCTCACATAATAAATAGGATAATATAGATGTAATTGGAAAGCTAAGGAATTTAAAAACAGAAATATTAAGGTTTTAAGATACAAAAAAACTTTCGGAAACTTGGAAATGCGTTAATTCTAAAACGCATCTGGTTTCAAGTCACTTGGTGTTTTCAGATTGAATGTAATTTTTTTCTTTACAATTAAACTGAGGCTGGAAAAGAGTTCTGCACATTTATGAAAATGTTCTTCAACATGGACATATCATCAGCTTTTTTCGATAAATGCTACACGTAATGGAACAACTATTGATGGTTTATTCAGTCGTGAACTAAAATCTCTTCAATGTAAAAATTTTATATCCTACTTTAGTCATCACAGACCAATACTTTTTTTTTTTCACAGTAACTGATATGTAATTATTATTAATAAAATAAAAACATTGTTATATTATTATCCATAAATTTTATTAATATCTGAAAATTAAAAATGTTTTCAACACCTGCCGATGACTCTTAAATATAAAACACGTTAAATATGCTATTATTACACATTATGTACTTGGTACAGAATTTTTTTTTTTTTTTCTCCAGGAAAAATGTCTAAATGCGAATGTAAGAAATGAAGCTTAACAACAGGTCTTCCTTTTCAGTCATTAACTATTATATTTGAAAACTGAGGGCAATAAGAACTTTTTACGCATATATCTAAGTTTTGGAATATAAATTCCTATGAGAATCTTTCGAAATTATTTCAGGGAAGAAATTGATGCCAACCAGTGTAATTCATATGCATCCCATGCACTTTTCTTCTCTGCCACAAATTTCAGTTCATCCGACATCCATTTAATCCATCCAATGCCCTATACCTTGAAGAGTATTTCTTAGTTGGTATGAAAAGCTTAGTAGCTTCTACGATTAATTCCTTGAATGCTTCCCATTTGGAATTTGCAGATAGTGACATCATCAGTTGGATACATGGTACACAATTTAAAACTATCTGTGACCACTACAGTCACCTTTATGAAAACAAAAAGCACTCCCTTTACCCCTGATGGTAGTTACATCTTCAAGTAAATCCCAAATCAATACACTTATCACTAACACCAGTGGTTCTTTTAATGCAATGAATAATCACTGCTGATAAATAAGATCAAGAGTATCTATTTAAGATACTCTCTCTCTCTTCCTCTGCCAAACATGCTATTGTAGAAAACAGTCATCCAATATGACTTATATTGGAATGAGCAGCAGCATGGAAAGCAAGGTACTGGGAATTTCAAGGGCTGCTTGGAGTCATAATGGAACAAGTAAATACATAGGTTATGTTAGGGTAACTAAGAGTAAGAATACATGTATGTATACTTGCATGTATGCCAATGCCAGCAGTATAGTAAATAAATTTGATGAATTAGACATCAAGACATCAAAAGTGGATATTATTATGATATCAGAGATGTGGGGGCCACACGAATATAAGCAGTGCAGAATTGGAATTTGGGGAATACAGAAAGGATCAACTGGACAGGAAGGGAGGAGGGGTTATGCTGTTAGTTAAAAAACTAAACCTAAGGAAGTACATCCAATTTACATTGGTGGACAATGCAATGTTAATACAGTGTGGTGTGACATAAGCACTGGGAAAAGGAAAATGAGAGTAGGTGTGTGTTATAGGACCAATGAATTGAGTATAATGAGCAATTGTGCAGAGTGGGGCAGTAAATCAGAATGCCTTATAATGAGGGATTTTAACTTTCCAGATTTTGACTGGAACTTGTCAGTTGGTTACTTGCACATTAAAAAGACTTTTGTGGATTTACTGGATGACTGTTTTCTACAGCAGCATGTTCAAGAGGCAACCAGAGGGAGTAATACTCTTGATCTGATTATCAGCAGTGATTCTTGATGCGTTAAGAATCTGCAGATAAAGGAACCACTAGGTGGCAGTGATCACAGTGTACTGATGTGGGATTTACTTAAAGATGTAGCTACCATCAGGGGTAAGGGGAAGGGTTTTTGCTTTAGTAAAGGCAACTACAGTGGTCTCAGAGAGTTTTTAAATTCTATACAGTGGGATCAACTGATTATGTTGCCAACAGTGAATTCTAAATGGGAGGCCTTCATGGACTTAATCCTGGAGGCTACTAGGCTTTTCATACCAACTAAGAAATACTGTTCAAGGTTTAGGCCTAAATGGATATCAGATGAATTAATGATGAATTAGTGGAGGTGAGCAACTTAAATAAGTTCAAGGCAGAACTAGTCAAACATGTCAAGTGAATGAATGGGTGAAATGGGAAGGTTTATTTTTTTAGTTGATGCTATATAATCTTGCTTTTTTGCAAATATGCCTCTACTAATGCTAATATATCCACAAAGTCTTACTATGCAATTGACCAACCCACAAGTCTAAGATTTTAATTGCTTCTTAACTATGAGCATAATCCCCCCCCCCTCCTATCCTGTTTGTCCTTTCTGTATACAGGCAGTTCCCGCTTTGAGTTCCAGGGTTTACTAGTTCTTTTTTTTTTAAATATCAAGTATCAACAGAATCAAAAATGTAGACATTAATTGCAATAAATAAATGCTAAACATTAATAAATACCTCATTTCAAATCACACGTGTAGCCATACAATACTACTGTGTGTGCATTTATTTGTTCATGCAGAGGTAAGGAGGGTGGTCCAACTCAAAGAATTTCAGAAAGAATTCCATATTTTAGATGCAGTCAAAATAAGAAAACAAGCCTGGGACAAAATTACAGAGAAGAACATGAAGAGTGTTTGGAATAAACTCTGTCATCAGTTTATCGATAATTTTGAAAGATTTCAAGAACCAGCAGAGATCATACAAAATGAAACAGAAGTGGTTGTTAATATTTCTAACCAATTGCAGCTTGAGGTTTCTACAACTGATGTCACTGATATGCTTCAAACACCCAATGGACAGCTCACAAATGAAGACCCCCCCCCTTGAAATGGCAAAATGTGAAGAAACTGAGAAAGAAGATTTGACAGCTGAAACTCCTGTTCATTCATTCACTCTCAAGGGACTTGACAAAGCTTTTCAAAACATACAAAAAGCAATTCAGGTTTGAGTCACAAGATTCACATTTCAATCGCACTAGAAAAGTTGCTATAGATTTAAAAAAATGTTTATGCATGTTATCGTGAAATTTAATCAATGTCTTGGAAACAAACAACTCTAGAAGCATTTCCGAAGAAGAACGCTTCCTTGTGCTTCCAACAAACTAATAAGTGCCAAGCCAACAATAAGTGAAGAACCATTAACGAGCATGCATTTAGTCAATGATGAAGAATAAACATTCTTTAACATTTGTATGATATAAATAATTTCTTTATTATTATAATTTGCTTGATTTTAAAGGCTATGTTTTCATTTCTTTGGATAAATAAATCTTTGTTTAAGCATAAACTATTGTTTTGTTGATCTTCATTTAACATTACTATGGTGAAATTTCATTTTTGAAAGCGTAACCCGTTTTTAACATTACATCTATGGGAAATCAATTCCCGCTTTATGAGCACACACTATAACTGAATTAACTTGTAAAGGTCAGAACTACCTGTACATTGTACTCCCCATATTGAAGTTCTGCATTCCTTACATCTAAGTGCCACCATGTCTCTGAAATCCCAACCATGTTCTGCAATTGATGGCGTGACCAGCTAATTCATGAAATTTATTTATTATACTCCTAGCATTAGTGTACGTGGAAGTATACATGCATCTGTTCTTACTCTTAGTTACCCTAACACAGCCCATGTATTTACTTGTTTCATGATGACTCCTAGCAGTTCTTGAAATCCCCAGAACTTTGCTTTAAAGGCTGCTGCTTGATCCAATAGAAGCAGTGCAAAAATCACTTTCACCTCTGCCTGTAGCTACTGTTAATCTATTAGTCTCGTATCATATTCTTTCTATCTCTCAAACCAGTTCACAGCAACTTCTAAACATTGAAATCTTCACAATGTGAAGGACTAATATTTTCTACCTCACCTTCTTGGTCCTGTCCTTCTACTTCCATGTTCAACAAGGATTCAATTATTTCACCAATGTTAAAACTTGGAATCTAGGATTGTAAAAATCAAAATTTAACCATGCACTGACATCTTCTTTGCTGCATTCTCTGCATACTGAAATCTGTTTTAATGTTTCCATGCTTCTTTTATAGTGTTACATTCATTTTGTCATCTGAACTTCATAAAGGCCTTTTGAATATTTTGTTCCACAATTTTTTAAATGTTGACACATCTGTAGAATTCCAACCTTCCACTTACTTGAAGCAAGTCTTAAGTTGATTTTTTTTAAAAGAAATTTATAACATATTCCTCATCATTATCATGAGCAAATAAGAGCTGTCAAAGGTGTTGTTTTCAATGTAGGCATTGCAACCATTTTTGTCAATCTGTTTTCAGCATTCCACTGACAGATGTGAAGGTGCATTATCGAGTAATAATAATATTTTTCCTTCTTTACCAATCGATTCTATTATTTCACTTCTGGAAAATTTCTGTTACGTTGTTTGAAAATTTCACTATTCACACATGCTTTTTTTCTGATGATCATAAGTCAGAAAATTTCCTCATCATTATTGGGAGACTCCTTACATTTTTGAAGCATCCAGGAACTTTCAACTTCTCAATAAGAAACAGCAATCAGTCTGCCATTTGAATTGGCACAAACCATTATGGTTACATGTTCTTTGTTTTTTTGTACCCTGGTGCAGTACTCTCATGGCATGACAGTAACTATCTGCTGTGGAGTGCTTTTCAGTTTAAACCATCTCACCAGGATTTCCTCTGCAAACTTCAATATTTCTATAAATCAGTTTGCTGAAGATATGTTGGCAGAAAGCCTTTCTTCATAAATTTCAAGTTCCCTAAAACTTTCTGAGCCAACCGGAGCTTGCTTTGAACTTCGGGTCTCCATTTAATTTTGTATTAAAAAAATATTGTTTTTCACATAAAGGATCAGATATTGGCTGTCCAGAAGATCACTATTGAAAAAACCACACGCAGACAGCCTCTTTCACTTCACTAACTTTACGTGCTAAATTGCCATCCTCATTAATGATTAGAAAATTTTATAATGCTTTCACTATTTTAAATGTCCGAGATTGTTGACTTGACAACTTCATATTTCTCTGCCTGAAAACATCCTGATTCACCCCTTCTCAAGACCTCAATTATTGCCCTTTTTTTTTAATAAATCATGATTGAAAAAAAAAAAAAAAAAAAAAAAAAATACCCATTCACAAAACAAACAAGTACATTGGCTAGCCGTGCCCAGGAGATGAATGTATTTCTGAATGGCAAATTGCTACATGCCATACTGGCATGCATACTGGCTGCTACCTGATGCTTCACCATGCATTGCACAACATAATATCTGCTACATATTTTTCTCTAATAACATAATATTATGTATTTGTCCTGTGTAATCTGGATAATCGAGTTTCTACTCTAATTCTTGCACTGTTTCTACTGAAACATCCAGCAGCCTGGAAAGAAAGGTTTCACAGATTTCAAGCACTGCTATAGGTCACCGAGGAAAAGTAAATACATGAGCTGTGCTAGAGTAACTTAAGAGTAAGAACCAGTGTATGTATACTTGCATGTACACTAATGGTAGGAACATAGTAAATAAATTTCATGACTTAATCAATACCTCAAAATTTATTAATATGCTCCTGGAATTAATGTACATGCAAGTATACAAGCACATGTTATTATTCTTAGTTACCCTAACACAGACTACTTATTTACCAGTTCCACGGTGACCCACAGCAAGGCTTCAAATTCCAGACACCTTGCATTTCAGGCTGCTGATGTTCCAATAGAAGCAGTACAAGAATCATTTTAACCTCTGCTTGCAGCTCTAGTTAATCTATTAGACTGAGAAATGCAAAGCGTAAAAAGTAAAGCACTTTAGATAGTAAAAGTAAAGTAATTTAGATAGCTGAATTCCCCATGGGAATTCAGCTATCTAAATTAAATTTATTTAAAAAATAAGAGTAGAAAAGTTTACAGATAATGATATGAGTTGACATAACAATAGAAGTTCAGATTAATGATATAAATGATGTGAAGAGGCACATGGGGATGTTTCAAATGACAATAAAGTACTCTATCAATAAAGAAAGTAGTAATTTTCTTTTGAAGGAATAATGGTTATGTTGGGTAGGGGTGTGCAATCTACTCACACGTACCATTCATTTCACATCTCATGGTAATTTTATAGCAATTATGGGCTCAGGATCATACAGAGTGAACTTCCCCGTGATGCATTAAATTTTTTTTAGATTGATATAGCAATGCATGAAATACAAGTTAATTCAGGAACAGTAACAAATAAAAAAAAAACTAGAATATACATTGGATAAACTACTTTAGCATTCAGAAACGTCTGTTGAGTTTTCTGAAATGTCTTGAGTCTTGTAGGAGAGAAAGTGCCTTGTTGTTATTTATACAAAGTTTAATCAAAAAATCTGGTGAATAATCCAGGGGATCACATCTGGTGAGTATGGGCTTGGCACACCCAGGGTGTGGGTCCTGAGCTAGATATCATCCTTTTTCTTGGTGATTCCCTTCTATTCTCTCTCTCTCTCTCTCTCTCTCTCTCTCTCTCTCTCTGGGTAATTCAGAAAATTTTTTTGGCTGGTGCAACATAAGCCTCAGGCTTTCTTGCACCATATGGCTAATAATAATAATTCTTAAATGCATAGCAATAGCTAAAAAATTAACAATATCTTCTGAGCATATGCACACCAAATGGCTTTGAGTAAACACTTGTTTTTCTCAATTATCACAGGCATTGAAAATGGAAAAATTTGAAATAACAAGCACACATTAAATTTTGTTCTGAACTTGGAGAGTCAAAGGGTTTGTGAGAGGAAATCTTTTGCTTGAAAATGAAGAAAGAAGCAGATGCCTACAATCAAATTCATGACTGACCATTTAATAAATTGATAAGGAATAGTCTTTTCCCTTTAGTTTGGAACATTACTGAGGATTCAAACACAAGGCAAATGAGCAAAGTCTGTTCCATGCATTCTCACTCAGGTCAAAGACAGCATCAATGTTTTCATTTCATCTGGGTTGTTCAAGCAAGCCATGTCGGATCTTGCATTTTTAAGAAAAATTATAACAGGTGACAGAGTAATACAAGTAAGAATGCAACCCCCAGAACAAGGTTAAAAATCCCCAGTGGAAAACAGTGTCATCACCAAGGTCAAAGTAGATGAAGAAGCCAAAATCACATACAAAGGTCATGTTGATTGCATTTTTTTTGACAAAGGAGTGGTATCATCACAATTTGTTCCATATGGTGTCGCTGAATGTAGCCTACTATTACTACTGAGAAGTTATAAAATGGTTGAGAGATACAATCTGCCATAAAATACTAAAACTGGCAAAAAAGTTGGCTCCTTCACCATATCACTCGCTGTATGGCAATTTGATTCACAAACACACTTCCATTTCTGCTACACCCATCTTATTTGGCAAAATACAGCCTTTGGCTATTCCCAAAATTAAAATGGGACATGAAAGGTAAACAATTTCAGTTGATTCAAGAAACAGCAGACTGCCTAAATGCAATCACTAAAGAAGAAAAATGTCTTGCAAAAAAAAAAAAAAAAGTCTTGATCAGTAGCAAGTAGAATGGAACAAGTATATGGTTGCAAAAGGAGATTATATTGAAGAATATTAACAATTTACAAATTTATCACTGAATGAAATTAATTTTTTGCAAAAGTCACTGAACTTAGATTCTAACTTGCCATACAAGGTTTGGCACATTAGAAAATAATCGGATATATTCTGTCTTTACAAGTATGATGCTTGTATGCATGTCTGTGTTCATAGGCCAATCTACATGTTATGAGAACTAAAAAATAAAAACAGAATAGTTCATGGGAGGAACCTACTCCTACCTGAACTGGCTAACTACTTTCCTAACTCCTCGCTTGATGAGAAGAATTTAAAAATTCATTTAGTCTTCAACAGAATTTGAACTCAAACTGTTAAAAATATATTACATGTCGAATCCACTACATTATTGTGTAGGACAGAGGAGAAAAAAATGAGTTTTGGTGCCAGCCTCACTAACGGACATGTTGCTCCCATGTAAAATTTTGAAAGGATGGGAAGCGTATATTATTCCCATTGAAATGACACACCAACAAACTCCTGATGAGACAGTTGAGGAAATATCTCAGGCTGTTCAAAAAATTATTTTAACATCAAGTTAATGCATTTAGAGTACTGAGAATTTTGCTTCAGGCCTAAATGTTACCCAAATAATTGTTTAAAAGTCATGAGCCAAACATTAAGGCTACATTCATATAAGATCAAATCTGTTTGGTCGAGCTCATGATCATAGAAGTAGAATGGATGCTGCTAACCTTGTTTATCAAGATTAAAGAAAACCTTGATAGTAGAACAAACAAGAGTACTGACATTCCTTTGTGGCAATGTCAGTACTCATAATTATGTAAATTTGGTAAAGAATCACTCATGAAAAAGTTATGCGGTATAACTTTACTTTGCCATTTTTGACTGGTTAGTATTTGGAGTACTCAAAACTGAAAGCTGTAAGAGTGAAAAGATATTATTATTAGCCATATGGTGCAAGGAAGCCTGAGGCTTATGCTGCACCAACCAAAAAAAAAAAAAAAAATTCTGAGTTACACCCTGAGAGAGAGAGAGAGAGAGAGAGACAAAAGTAGAATGGAATCACCAAGAAAGAGAAGAATGATGATATCCAGCTCAGGACCCTGGGTGTGCCAAGCCCACACTCACTAGATGTGAGCCCCTGGGGTTATGCTAGGATGTTATCAAGCATAGGAGATCTGAGGACTTATTTTAAAAAATACATGGCAATGCTAAGGAAAAGTCCCACATTACGGTTAAATTTGAAAGTCTCTGCAATTCTGCTCACACACACAATAGGAGGGAGTACATGATGAGAGCCTTGTCAATCAATTCAGCCCTGGAAAGATTGTACAAGGCTCATAGATAGAAATTTTCTCAGCGTGGTCTGTACATGTTAAGAGAATGCTTCTCCAGGGATAAGATACACTTAAATAAGAATATTTAAGGACGCTTATATAAGAATTTAATTCTTGCATAAGTATACTTATGCATGAATATTTGCTGGTGCTATCGAGGGAGAGCTAGGTGGGTCGAAAAGCTGTTAGCTTGGATAAGATACAAAGAGTAATAGATTAACAATAGCTGCAGACAGAAGTTAAGATGAATCTTCCACTGCTTCTATTGGAACATGTGGCAGCCCAGAAAGAACAATATCTGGGATTTCAAGACCTGCAGTGGGTCACCATGAAACAAGGAAATACATGGGGTATGATAGGGTAACTAAGAGTAAGAATAGGTGCATGTATACTTACATGTACACCAATCCTAGAAGCATAGTAAATAAATTTTATGAAGTACCAGTCAAGTCATCAAATGCAGACATTGTGGGGAATTCAGAGACGTGGTGTCACTCAGACATAAGGTATGTAGAATATGGGGAGTACAGTGTGTACAGACAGGGCAGGATGGGAGGGGTATGCTCTTAATTAAGAAACAAAATCTAAGGCATTGCATCCAGTTGACACTGGTGGCCAGTGCAATGTTGAATCAGTTTGGAGTGACATAAGCAGCCGGAAACAAAAATGAGATCAAGAGTGTGTTATAGGCCTAATGACTGTGCTGAGTACAACAAACAACTATACAGAGAAATAGAGTGGGACAGCAAATCATATAATGGGGGATTTTAGCTTTCCAGATATAGAGTAGAATTGTGGGTTGGTTGGTCACTCAAACTAGAAAGACTTTTGTGGATTTATTGGATGACTGTTTTTTACAGCAGCATGTTAGAAAGATAACAAGAGAAAGCAATATTCTTGATGTGATAATCAGCAGTGATTCTTGATGCATTAAGAATCTGCAGATAAAAGAAACACTAGGTGGCAGTTATCATAGTGTATTGATGTGGGATTTACTTAAAGTTGTAACTATCATCAAGGGTAAAAGGAAAAGTTTTTGCTTTCATGATGCAGACTATATAGGTCTTAGACAATTTTTAAATTCTATACAGCGAGACAAACGAGGAATGTTACTAATAACAAATTCTAAATAAGAAGCATTCTTGCAAATTACTGTAGAAGCTACTAAGCTTTTCATACCAACTAAGAAATACTGGTCAGGGATTAGATCTAAATGGATGCCAGATGAACTAATGAGATAAGTCGCAAAGAAGAAAAATGCATTGGGCGCATGTAAATTATAAGATGACACAGAAGCTTATGGTAGATATTATAAACCCCAGGGGCTCACATCTTGTGAGTATGGGCTTGCCACACCCAGGGTCCTGAGCTGGATATCATCATTCTTCTCTTCCTTGATGATTCCCTTCTACTTCTGACTCGTATTTTTCCCCCCCCCCTCTCTCTCTCTCTCTCAGGGTAATTCAAAAATTTTATTTTTGGCTGGTGCAGCATAAGCCTCAGGCTTCATTGCACCAAAAAAACCTTAAAAATAATAATAATATGGTGCAAGGAAGCCTGAGGCTTATGCTGCACCAGCAAAAAAAAATTCACAAGTTACCATGAGAGAGAGTCAGAAGTAGAAGGAATCACCAAGAAAGAGAAGAATGATGATATCCAGCTCAGGACCCTAGGTGTGCCAAGCTATACTCACCAGATGCCCCTGGGGTATATAAACTAGTCTGCAATAAAGTCACAAAAGAGGTTAGCCAAGTTAACACAAATTATGAGAAATGTGTGACAAAGAAAAACAGCAGACTTCTTTACTTATGTAAACACTACAAGGAAGGGAATGAATCACATTGGTCCACTTGATAACAATGGTTTAAATGTTGATGATCCTGCACAGGTTGCTAACAAACTGAATAGATATTTTGCATCTACATTAACACATGGGGAGTATTTTTAGGGAAGTGGATGCCAGAAGTTTATCAAACTAACAGGAAACTAAATGATGTTGTGATAACAGAGGAAAATAGAGAGCAAAATTCCTCTATTTTGTAATAAAGTGACAGAGAAATTGTTGAAGTTAAACATAAGAAAGGCACCTGTGGTGGATAAGATCTATCCAATTATATTAAGAAAGGCAGCAAAGGAAGTAAGAAAACCTTTAGCCATAATTATGAGAACATCTTTGGATTCAGGGTAAGGACCCTATGAACTAAGATGTCAGAAAGCATCCTCAATTCACAAAGGGTGACATGACTAATTACAGACGTATTAGCTTAACTTCTATTCCAGGGAAAATAATTGTCACCTGAATTGATGCAAGACCATCTAGACAGGAATGCAGTTATACTTCAGTCACAGCATTGGTTCATTAAGGGGAGATCTTATCTAACCAATTTCATTGGATATTATGATGGAAATGGATGCAAAAAATAATTTTGATGTCATATGCTTGGATTTCAGGAAAGCTTTTGATAGTTGCACATAAAAAGACTGCTGTATAAATTGGAGCACTGTGGCATTAAGAGAAAGTTACTGCTATGGATAAAGGGTTGGTTGAGTATAAGAAGACAGTTATTTTCAATGGACATTGCTCTTCGTGGACTAATGTTATTAGCGCCAATCGTGTGGTACTACACTCAGAGCAGTGAAAAATGAAAAGGCCCGAGGTTAATTGAGCAGTCAGATATGAAATTCTCCAAACAGTGCAGGCAGGCTGCCAGGAGAACTCATGGGGTTTTGTCAATGATATACAGGAATTTTGCTAGCAGGGATAAGGTGGTGATTATTTCATTATATAAGCCAATGGTAGGCTACATCTTGATTGCTGCATACAAGTCTGGAGGCCTCATTTTAGGACAGGGCTACTGGAATGGGTATAGAGAAGGCAATGAGATTGGCAAGGGAAACAAAAAGAGTGCTCATACCAAGAAAGGCATCTGGTTTGCAAATTGCAACGTCTGGAAACTAGGCACCTGTGGGGGTGATCTGACTGACTGAGGTGTTTAAGACTGAATGGTTTGAGCAAAATTAAATGCTGATGTGATTCTTCCTCTAGCTCAGACTACACACCCAAGGGTACATAAATTCAAATTGAGGAAGAATGGTTGCAGAATAGATGTATGGAAGTTTGCCTACAGCCAACATGTGGTTGATTGCTGGAACAAGCTTCCATCCACTGTTGTGGAAGTGGATAGGTGAAATGGGATTTTTTTTTTTTTTTTGGCCTATTCTGTATGTTTGTTTTCTTGCATCATTTGCCACTACTAATAATTTTCCCTGAATTCAGTGAACAAAGACACTTTGAAAAACTGAAATTGCAGCGAGATAGTGTGGGCCTCATTTCCATCTCATTATAACTTATTTTCTACTGTAATGTATTTGTAATTCTAATTTAGCAGTGGTATCCTAAAATGAACAAGTCTGCTTCTTACTTAGTCCTACTTAGGTCTGATGACAGATCTCGAAAGAATTCTGAAATGTCACCAGCTAAAAATTTAGTTGATATTTCACTTTAAATGATTTATATGCCTTAAAGCTATTTTGTTTTTCCAAACTACATGGTAACATATATATGTATATATATATTTTTAACAGATATAAGTATATATATTTTTATCATATCATTTGCTGAAACAGATTGCAGAGCAGATGTTTCAATTATCACTCAAACCATACTATGAGTATTATTGAATAAGCGTATGCTTAGTTGCTTAATTACAAATGTAAAGAACATTGATGTGCCTTTTAATTATTGGCATTTGTGTACATGAAGAAATACTAAATCTGTATATCAACGTTCAAGTTGTTCATCTCACATCAAAAAATAATAATATAATGCATTCTGAAATTTTTTTCTCTGAATTCTCTCATCTGTGATTCAAGCTACATTGTACATATAATATCTCAAGATTTATTCATAGCAGAATAAACTTCTATTAAATAAAATAAATTTTCTGTTTATACTGTGGGATGACCACATGGTCAGAGGAGTTCACAAGGTAGAGAGAATACAAGAAACAGCACTGTATTTAGCAGTCACGGGCTCAAACCCCAATCACTCAAGGCACATGTACTTATGCACCCTTGTGCTGATCACTCGGTTAGGGCGCTACAGTCTGGGATAGCAAATTAGTTGTCAAACAATTGACACTAGAAAAATTCACACAAGAATGAACTTAGGATTTAAAATAAAAACTTCATTTGAAAAGTACAAATACATTAACAATAGCAGAACATAATTCCTGGTATAATACACTCACATATCAAGGTTTACACTATAAAATAATATTAGCATTAGCAAATGCACATGATGCAAGAAAGTAAGCTTATATAGATCAGCCAAAAAAAAAAAAAAAACGCCCTTATTTCACCCATCCACTCGCTCCAAATGTTTGTCAAGTTCTACCTTGAATCTATTTAAACTATCAACTTCTACAACGACAGATGGAAGTTTGTTCCAGCAATCAACCACCCGCTGGCTAAAGGCAAACTTCTGCACATCTATCCTACAACCGTCTTTCCTCAATTTGAATTTATGCCCTCTCAGGTGATTATTCTGAGCAAGAATCCCATCAGCATTGAGCATGCTCAAACCATACACCTCAATCAGATCACCTCGCAGGTGCCTAGTCTCAAGACACTGTAATTTGCAAAACTTAAGCCTTTCTTCGTAAGAGCAACCCTTTGTTCCATTCAATAATCTTGTTGCCCTTCTCTGTACTCATTCCAACAGCTCTAACCCTTCTTAAAATGAGGCCTCCAGACTTGTATACAGTATCCAAGGTGTGGTCTGACCATTGCCTTATACAAGGGAATAATCACCTCCTTATCCCTGCTAGAAAAATTCCTGTATATCATTGACAAGACACCATGAGCTACTCTTGCAGACCGTCTGCACTGCTCAGAAAACTTCATATCTGCCTGCACAATTACCCCCAGGTCCTTTTCATTCTCTACCACTGTCAGTGTGGTACCACAGAGTTGATACGTTACTCTGGGATTACTGCTTCCCATATGTAGTACTTTACATTTGTCAATGTTAAACTTCATTTGCCACCTCTCAGCCCATCTGCTCAACTTTTCCAGATCCTGTTGCAGCAGCATACTGTCAGCATCCTTAACAACCTTCGTATCGTCTGCAAACTTGGACATTAAGCCTGATATACCTTCATCAATATCATTGGTAAATACAGAAAACAATGGACCCAACACTGAACCCTGAGGGACTCCACTAATAACATTAGTCCACAAAGAACAGTGTCCATTGATTACCACTGTCTTCTCCCACTCAACCATCCCTTTATGCTTAGCAGCAATTTGCCTCCAATGCCACACTGCTCCACTATTTTATCATAGTGGTTTTGATCTTTTACATGCAAGAATTTTTTTTTAAAATCCTTATATTACACTATTATCATAAATAATTGACAATCTCTCTTAATGGGATATTTCTATTTATTTATAAAAGAATAGTACTGAGAACTTGTGAGTGTTATATATAAGCAAGATACCATTACAGCAAAAGTTGTTAAAAAACAAAATGTACAAACTTACATATGTAAGCCTATTACAGCAAAAAGGGACATATAACATGTATCTATACCTATCCATCCACCCACATCACTTACAAGAAATTTGTGGTAATTTTTATAATGTTAAACATTTGAAAAATTTCCTTTAAAAAAGAGTAAAGTGACCAGGTGTAAATAACAAACTTCTAAAAGAACCTAGTTTCTCTACTGCAATTCTATATCACAATAGTTCGGCTAAGTTCACATTGATTTATGTCCACCCGTCCTATAACAATATAGTATTGCCATCAGGATGACTGTGGCAAGGCAACATGCCATCAGTATGGTAGAAGTTGTAGCCATTTGTGATAATTATTTATCAAAAATGGCTACAACTTCAACTACAAAATACTACACTAATGCCTTGTAGCCAAATTTCCTTGGCAATAATTCAAAGTTACACATTTTCACAGCAAGTCGCCTCAACCTTTTCCTATGGAAAATATTTTAGTGACGTTTATTTGAAATAAATGTCACTACATCCTCCTAGATGATACAAAGTTGGTTTGTCTGTATATGAGAAGAACAGGGGGAAAAAATCTCAGCAAAAGTGCTCCTCTGCCTCACCTAAGCTTACTTAGCCTAACTAAAAAACATTAAATTTCCTCACATCAATAATATCAAAATCCAAGCATTTTTGAATTTTGATATTATTGATGTGAGGAACTACTATCCTGTCACAGAAGAAATTTTCTGATAGTTTGCATATAATGGCTAGTCTCACTTGCTCTCTCTCTCTCTAATGAAGTCTGTATTTCACTTTGCAAAAGTATTGTAAAAAAGCATAACCTGTTACTATTAACAATCATTTTACTGGACAAGAACTAAGGAAAAGAAAAAAATTTTTTTTTTAATCTACATTAACTATTTATGTATTTATTTAATAAAGTTTACATCTTTCTAAAATTATTTATGACTACTTTTATTCAATAAGAATGTACTAAGAATATTGTTTTTTTTTTTTTTTTTTTTTTTTATGAAAAGGGATATCAATTAAGAGAGAAAAGACCCTCTTGGCTTAGCCTAAAGGTAAACAGCCTTTCTGGGTACCTTAATTCTGGGATTCTGTGTACCTTAAAACGAACTCAGCGACTGTCCCATTAGACATAACCGATCTGTTACCATTATGAAATATAAACTTCTTATTAGCATTCACTAATACTCGTTAATATGAAAGTCGCTGTAAAACCGAAGTGCTTCTCATACAAATGTAGTTCGCTCATATCATTATTATGACAAATTTTCTCTGCGAGCACTGCTTAATTAATTTCCCTATTATTTTTTTTTTAATATGCATGTAACGGTAAGCACTCCATTACCAGATATTCCTGTTCGACGAACACCGCAACTGTTTGTGATATCAAATAAAAATAAATAAATACAATAAACCTCCTCGGATTCTAATTTAGGACTCTAAATGGAAGGCTAAAAACATAAGTGTTAATCAACGTTCCTACTGATTTAACGATAAACCAGTAGATAGTTATGAAATCGATACACACCAATCATGTCAGGCAGTAACCCTAGGGACTAGAAGAAAGACCGTCTTACAAGCTCTTCCCTTTATACTGCTAATAAGAACTACTAAAAATGCTAACTACATTAATATTTAAATTTAATGACTTAGAATAAAAAAATTTCCAACTATATCACAGAAAATGATGCCTTAACCGTATGCACACCATAAGAAAAATTCAAGGCAGTTTTTCGATTAATCAGCTGTAATTCTGATGCACTTCCTGTTCCGGGTGTATTATTGCGTCATCTATGTAGAAAACGTGCACCAATTTGAGAAATTCATTAACGTACACATGTTAGCGGCATCTCGTGGTAGCTTTTTGTGGTAAGTTTGCGTATACTATATTTTTGATTTCGACGAGTCTTTCTCTATTTTGTGCCCCAGGTACTTTACTGAAAATGAGTTGTACCGACTATGAAGTTTTCCAAAACTTAATCATTGCTAAGGATAAAGAAATCGCTGAATTGAAATCCAAATTAAGTAAATACGAGAGAGGTAATAGCAACGACATTCAACCAAAAAGAATCGCAGTGGAAAATGAATATGGGATTTTATCGAAGGATGACATCAGTCGATACAGCAGACAGTTAATTCTTGCAGACATCGGAGTTAATGGTCAATTTGCTCTAAGAAATACATCAGTACTTGTTGTTGGAGCTGGGGGCCTTGGTTGCCCATCCAGTGCGTATTTGGCGGCATCCGGTATCGGTAAAATTGGCATTGTAGATTATGATGAATTGGAGCTTAGTAATCTTCACAGACAAATACTGTTTAAAGAGGCTTGCCTGAATGAATCTAAAGCTGTTTTGCTAGCAAATGCAATTCGTAGTTTGAATTCTACGGTGGAATGCGTATCTCATCAAATTCTTTTGGATAGATATAATGCAAAGGCCATCATTCTGCAATATGACATAGTAGTTGATGCAACAGATAATATGGCCACGCGATATCTCCTGAATGATGCTTGTGTACTGTTAAAGAAACCTTTGATTTCAGGTTCAGCATTGAAACTTGAAGGACAGTTGACAGTGTATAATTTTAAAGAAGGACCTTGTTACAGGTGTTTATATCCTTCACCACCTGATCCAGAAATGACAACAAGTTGTTCTGAAGTTGGAGTGCTTGGTGCAGTTCCTGGAATCATTGGATGCTTACAGGCCCTAGAAGTAATAAAGATAGCAATTGGAATTGAGCCCTCATATTACAAGAAACTGCTCATTTTTGATGGACGAGTTGGTTGCTTCAAGATAGTGAAACTGCGCTCCAAAAAAATGAGTTGTGCTGTGTGTGGTGATAATCCAACCATAACCGATCTTATAGATTATGTTCAGTTTTGTGGGGCATCTGCAACTGACAAAATAGAACCAGTTCATCTTTTAAAAGAAAGCGAAAGAATTTCTTGTTCAGATTACAAAGAAATAAGAGAAAAAGGTCTTCCACATACATTGATTGATATTCGGTCACCCACTGAATTTAAAATGTGCAGTCTGCCAAGTTCTATTAACATTCCATTTTCACAGCTACAGAGTGAACACATACTTCAGAAAGTTAAGAAAACCATTGCCGAACAGAAAATGAATGACGTTTATCACAAAGTGTTTATTTTATGTCATAGAGGAAATGATTCTCAGAAAGCAGTTCGTATTTTACAGGAGAAACTGCCAGATTTGCATGTAGTTTGGCAAGATGTTAAAGGAGGTTTGTATGAATGGGCAAGTAGTGTTGATCCTGACTTTCCATTGTACTAGTTTTTTTTTTTTTTTTTTTAATTCAAAGAAACTTTTACATTATTTTATGATAACTGTTTGTGAAAAAAGCCTAGATGCTCTTCTCCTGAACTATTTCTAGGTGAAATATGGTAAAGAATTTGATTAAATTCATTTCCATTTCTCAGCTTTTCCCTTTTTTTTTTTTCTTTTTTTTTTTCAAGATAAATCAACAACAGAAAGTTTTGTATACATGGGCAATAAGAGGTAATAAAATCCTTAGAATAGTTAGTACAATAATTAAAGCCAGGGAATGAGAAAACTAACTAGAATTGATATGTGCTACCTTGGATATTGCAGCTGAAAATAATATTTTCTTATCAAAATTGATAACAAGTGACAAAGTCATTTGCAGAGATTAACAAGCAAAGCTGCAGGTTTTAGGGTACTGAAAAAGTAACTTTGAACAACAAATGCATCCAAATTGTGTCACTATTTGGTGTGGCATTCCTGCCCAAACAGTTATCAGTCTGTAATTCAGGGGCTCACATCTGGTATGGGCTTGGCACACCCAGGGTCCTGAGCTGGATATCATTATTCTTCTCTTTCTTGGTGATTCTCTTCTACTTTTGATTCTTGCTCTCTCTCTCTCAGGGTAACTCAATTTTTTTTTTTTTTTTTTTTTGGCTGGTTCAGCTAGCTTAAGCCTCAGGCTTCCTTCCACCATACGGCTAATAATAATAATTCTTGGAGGCCAACGATAGTCATATAGAAACTTTTAATGGAGAGAAGTCCAGAACAATGATCCATGATTGATTGGCACACCCACTTTGTGACAGTTTGGCCAAACTAGAGGATGGGGTCACAATAAGAGAAGCAAAAGAATTTTTAAATAATGTTTTCCCAACTGCTTAATCTCATGCTGTGGGACATGAATTGATCAGCCCACTTACCTAATTTATCAGCTCCATTTTTTTTTTTTTTTTTTTTTTGAGTTACTTAAAAGAACATATGTTTGTCAGCAAAACAAGAAATATTAACAAGTTAAAAGAACATTTAGGACAAAATTAATCAAATAACACCTGGGATATTGGCCAGAACTATGAAGAGATGATCACTGAAGCAAACATTTGTCAAAATAGCAATGGTAGAGATTTTGAGGATGTAATTTTTCATTATTATTATTATTAGTCATATGCTGCACCAGTCAAAAAAAAATTCCCAAGTTACCTTGAGAGAGGTGATATGTGATAAAATATTCAAGAAAGACAAAATAAACTGTCATGTAGAGTTTTACTTTCATTAAAAATTTAAAAGGTTATCACTATTTCAAATGTATAAAGGACTTCTGGGCTACCCTGTTAAGTACTCAAGTTATACATTTCGTTTAAGATACCGTATAGTGCAGAGAGGAATGACAAAGATAAGAAGGTATCTAATAAAAAGTAAATAAATGAAGGTTATGGAAACTTCAGCTAGCAAAGTGAAAGCCTGTTCTGATATACATAAACACAACCTTACTAAAATCAGGGAAACTTGCAATTATGAACAAAAGAAGTATTTTTTTCAAAAAACAAAAACTAGCATATTGACTTGCCTTTGTCAGAATTTCACAAATTTCAGGTACAGAGTTACTGGTATTATGCCCTACTCCTCCTTTAAAACATTTTTGTGAGCTCCACTAACAAAGAGGACTGTCTTGGCTTTGTTTTATCCTAACTTTTCTGGCCACTTGAATGCTCGTTATTCTGGCCACTGCAGTGCTCTCATGTTTTTTTCTTCGCACATTCTCTCAATATTTGCTTCTTTTTTTTTTTTTTTGTTTGATATGAAGCTCTGTCACATTAAAAGGTATAAGGGTCACTTATAAAATTGTCACAGTGTGGCACATCAGAATTTTCCAGTTCATCAGAGAAGGATGAAGCATTCATTGTTTCATGAACTGCAGCTATCATGAGAGTTCTATAGACAGATGAAGATCATTTGTTAGTTCCCCTTTTTTTTTTCTCTCATTCCATATATCTTTCACTTGCATAATTCATGGTACTGACAGCTTACATAAGTAGTACTCATTCCTTCTCACCAGTAGTTTGTTGGTGAAAAGGGATGGAATTGTTGCATGACAGGATCATGGAATAGCTATCGAATAATCTTGACCTCTGAAAGTTATTCACCATTTGGGACAACAGTCTCAGGTAGCAAGCATTCCATATCCCCTGTACCCATCTGACAAGAGCATGTAGTTTCTCTCTAAATGTCACAGGATATATTTCCATTGAACTGCAACCCAGGTTTGGTATACCTTGCACCGTGTAAATTCACAATGTGCATTTGTTTCTATTATCAAAGGTTTGTGGGCTGCAGTTCATCCATGAAAAGTCATAGCATGATTTTTTTTTTTATTTTCCTAGTTTTATTATCTTCAGATTTATGGTGCAGGTAATACAGCACATGTGTGAAGCCAAAGCTTTGTCCTGAACACCAGTCTTGCAACTAAAGTACAAATATGCACAGTTTAGTAATACTGTGATTTTCTTTTTGGGAATTTTTGTTGTAAACCATCCACACACCTAGCAGAAATTTCCAGGGTGATTCACACACTTCCGTTGCTTCTGCTTAAACATTTCAACAATACAGTGGTGTGCAAAACACAGAGGAAACAAACAGTATGCAATAGATATGCAGATAAACTGTACATGTACTTGCACTACAATCCTCTTTCCATTAAAAGAGGAAAGCAGACAAGGTAGTAAGAGTTTTGAAAGTAACTATCGCTGAGCACATGCAAACATTATAATTTGCAGGTACAGGTCAATGTCATATCTAGCTCCCTGAATTGTAGTATGGAGGTAAAAATTGGCCAGTGTTATTAAAGAGGTTGCATAGATATGTGGGTGTTTTTTTTTTTTTTTTCTGATGCTATATAAGCTTTGATTCCATGTATCATTTTGCCACTACTGCTAATATTAATATCAGAATACACTTCAAAGGAAACACCAAATTAAAGATCTGAACCTAAAACCCTTCCCTAAAAGAACAAGCACCATTTAGAGTTAGATGCATCAGTGTTAAAGTATTACTTCAGACAAGTCGTCCAAAATCAGGGGCTCACATCTGGTGAGTATGGGCTTGGCACACCCAGGGTCCTAAGCTGGATATCATCATTCTTCTCTTTCTTGGTGATTCCCTTCTATTTCTCTCTCTGTCTGGGGTAACTGAAATTTTTTTTGGCTAGTACAGAAAAAGCTTCAGGCTTCCTTGCACCATAAGGCTAATAATAATAATAATAATATGAATATATTTCTTATGTGACACATCTCATTCCTGTTTGTATAAAAGTTTACGAATTTCGATACTTTCTATTTTAAATTTTTGCTAAAGTTATTTGTATTCTGATTAAACAGGGTTTTTTTTTTTTTCTTATTGGGTAAGTAGTTTATGTATTCTCTTAATTTAGAGTTGGGAGAAATGTTTGATGCAAAATATGTCAGGAATTATCAGTAGTTGAAATAAGTATAATTCCTTAATACGTGCTTGTAAGCAATTCTGTTTGTGTATATTTAATACCATAGATGTTTCATAAATTTAATGTTACACAATATATAATTTAATATTATTATTGTACTTCCATAGTGCTATAATTTCAATTGAGATTTAGTGCTGCATGCCTAATTTAATTTTTTTAAATGGGCTTAAGCCTTGAACTAAAACAAGAAAGCGTATAGCTTAGAGTGGTGAGGATGCTTTGATGGGGGGGTTGCCAAAGGCAGTTCTGTGAATCAAAGCCTAACTGCTTGCACTATGTACTTCATATATGCAAAGTTACTCACAGCCAAGACATTGCTATAAGTGATGCCTTTTAGGACCTCTTACTGCATAAGGAGTTAAAGCCTCAAAACTGTTATGTTGACTCATGTGAAAAAGATCCAATTGTATTTTACACAAAAAATATTATTTACCATTGTTTACACTTGAACCCTTTATTTTATATATACAGGGTGATTCAGGAGGAATAGTAAATATTTTGGGAGGTAATAGCATCAATTATTCTGAGTAAAAAAGTTCATACAAACGTGTCCAATTTTCAATCGATACAGAGATACAGCTGTTTGAAACTGGCACACACAAAACCATTATGAGAGGTATTAAAGAACAATAAATGACTTATTGTTTGTATTTATTGACTTTTTTAATGATACAAAACGCAAATAATTGACAGATTTTTTACAGTTCACAATAAATGTTTGAAAATCTCACCGCCATCCTCAGTGCACTTTGCAACTCTTGTAATATGACGTGGTGTGTTGTTCTTCTGAGGTTGTCTTGGCTTTCCTTTATGAGGGCAGCAGTATCCAAAATGCAAGTGAACAATTCATCTCATGTATTCACCTTTTCTTTGTTTGCTGTGTTTTTCATCCATTCCCACAAACAAAAATCTAACGGAGTGATCTGGAGACTTCGGTGGCCAATGAACGGGACCACCGTGGCCGATCCATCATTCAGGGGAAAGTTTGATTGATTAACGTGCAGGAACTCTGTCATGCTGAAAATACATACCAATCATTGTAGCCAAGGGAACATCCTCCAATAGTAGTGGAAGTTTGCTTTGCAGAAATTCTAGGTAAGTGGGCCCTGTAAGACAATTTTGAACACAACAGGCCCAATCAACTGATTGTTGATGATACCGCACCACATGTTTACAAAGAAGTGATGTTGAAAATTTGTTTCTACAGTAGCATGTCGATTTTTGTCTAACCACCTATCACAGTTACGGGTGTTGTTGATACTGTCACAGGTGAAAGTAGCTTCATCACCGAACAGTATTAATGGAATTAATCGGTGATTAGCATTTGCCCACTGACAAAATTCCAATTGCTGGCTGTCATCTCTTGGTTGAAGGTGTTGCACCCGCTGTATGTGAAATGGATACAAGCCATGCTCACGTAATGTTTGCCATACCGTCTGTGGAACACCTATATGCATAGAAAATCTTTGTGCTAATAGTAGGACTACATTCTACTGACTGAAGAATGTGTTCTATTTCATTCACATTTTGTTCGTTTGCACGTTCAGAAGAAATATGAGTTGCACGTTCAGAAGAAATATGTGAACTGTACTAGTAAATGCTCTTGAATCCAGTATTCTGTGGTTAAGAAACTGTTGATGGTATTCTCTACAAGCACCAGTAGCACTTCCACCACAAAAACAATAGGCACACCGTATCGGCATATTCAGCATGTGTGACATTAGCATTAGCATTAGTAGAGGCATTTGATGCAAGAAAGCAAGCTTATGCAGCATCAGCCAAAAAAAAAAAAAAAAAAAAAAAAAAACCACTTCCACTTCACCCCTCTGTTCGTTCAAAATACCTGTCCAGCTGAGCCTTAAACTTATTTAGGCTATCAACCTCCACCACAAGGGATGGAAGTCTGTTCCACCAACCAACCACCCGCTGGCTAAAGGCAAATTTCCGCACGTCTATCCTACATCTGTCTTTCCTCAATTTGAATTTATGCCCTCTCAGGTGATTTCTCTGAGCTAGAGGAAGAATCCCATCAGCATTGAGCATGCTTAAACCATTCAAAGCTTTATACACCTCTATCAGATCACCTCGCTGGTGCCTAGTCTCCAGACACTGTAATTTGCAAAACTTAAGCCTTTCTTCGTAAGAGCACCCCTTTGTTCCATTCACTAATCTTGTTGCCCTTCTCTGTACTCGTTCCAGCAGCTCTACATCCTTCTTGAAATGAGGTCTCCAGACCTGTATACAGTACTCTAGGTGTGGCCTGACCATCGCCTTATACAATGGAATAATCACCTCCTTATCCCTGCTGGAAAAATTCCTGTATATTATTGACAATACTCCATGAGCTACTCTTGCAGCCCGTCTGCACTGCTCAGAGAACTTCATATCTGCCTGCACAACCACCCCCAAGTCCCTTTCATTCTCTACCACTGTCAGTGTAGTACCACAGAGTTGATACGTTGCTCTGGGGTTGCTGTTTCCCATGTGTAGTACTTTACATTTATCAATGTTAAACTTCATTTGCCACCTCTCAGCCCATCTGCTCAACCTTTCCAGATCCTGTTGCAGCAGCATAGTGTCAGTAGTGTCCTTGACAACCCTGCCAACCTTTGTATCGTCTGCAAACTTGGACATTAAGCCCGATATACCATCATCAATATCATTTATAAATACAGAAAACAATAATGGACCCAACACTGAGCCCTGAGGGACTCCACTAATAACATCAGTCCACGATGAGCAGTGTCCATTGATTACCACTCTCTGTCTTCTCCCCCTCAACCACCCATTTATCCATAGCAGCAATTTGCTTCCAATGTCACACTGCTCCAATTTGTGTAGCAGTCTTCTATGTGCAACAGTATCAAAAGCCTTTCTAAGATCCAAGTATATAATATCAAAGTTATTCCCTGCATCCAGTTCTTTTGTGACTGCATCATAGTATCCAATCAAGTTGGTCAGGCAAGACTTCCCCTTAACAAAACCATGCTGTGTCTGAGCTATAACTGAAGTCTTGTCTAAATGATCCTGCAATGCTTCTTTAACCAGTGCCTCCATTAATTTTCCTGGAACAGAAGTTAAGCTCACAGGTCTATAATTACTTGTGTCAGCCTTTGATCCTCCTTTGTGAATTGGGGTCACATTTGCACATTTCCAGTCTATGGGTACCTCCCCTGAGTCCAAGGAAGCTCTCATAATTATGGCTAAAGGTTTGCTTACTTCCTTTGCTGCCTCCTTTAATATAACTGGATAGATCCCATCCACCCTGGGTGCCTTTCTTGTGTTTATCTTCAACAGTTTCTCCTCCACTTTACTCCCAGTTATTTCAAGATTCTGTAGCTTACTGCTAGAGTTGAATACACCTCTGGCATTCCCCTCGCTGAATAACTCCTCATGTGTGAATGTCGATGCAAAATATTCATTTAGTTTGTTAGCTACCTGAGCAGGATCATCAACACTTGACCCATCAATATCAAGTGGACCAATCTGATTCATCCCCTTCCTTCTAGAGTTTACATAAGTAAAGAACTCTTTGCTGTTTTTCTTTGCATCCCTTGCCAAGGATTTCTCGTAATCTGCCTTCGCCTGCCTAACCTCCTTTGTAACTTGGTTGCATATCAACTTGTATCTATCATAGGCTTCTGTGTCATGTGTTAATTTGTATGTATCCCATGCATTTTTCTTCTCTGCCATATGCCTCATTAGTTCATCTGACATCCATTTTGGCCTAAACCTTGAACAATATTTCTTAGTTGGTATGTAAAGCCTAGTAGCTTCCAAGATAAGTTCTTTGAATGCTTCCCATTTTGAATTTGCTGTTGGTAACATCATCAGTTGGTCCCACTGTATAGAATTTAAATACTGTCTCAGTCCATCGTAGTCGCCTTTACGGAAGCAATAACCCTTCCCTTTACCCCTAATGGTAGTTACCTCTTTGAGTAAATCCCACTTCAGCACACTGTGATCAATGCCACCTAGTGGTTCATTTACCTGCAGATTCTTAATGCATGAAGAATCACTGCTGATAATCAAATCAAGAGTATTACTCCCTCTAGTTGCCTCCCGAACATGCTGATGTAGAAAACAATCATCTAATAAATCCAGAAAAGTCCTGCTAGTGTGTGAGTAACCAGCCCCCAAATTCCAGTCAATATCTGTGAAATTAAAATCTCCCATTATAAGACACTCTGATTTACTGGCCCACTCTATTTCCCTGTACAGTTCCTTATTATGCTCATCAGAGTCATTAGGCCTATAGCACACTCCTACTCTCAATTTTGATCTCCCAATGTTTATGTCACACCAAACTGACTCCACATTGCACTGTCCAGCGATGTCGACTGGCTTCACTTCCTTGGTTTTTATGTGTTTCTTAACTAATAACATAACCCCTCCTCCCTTCCTATCCTGTCTATCCTTTCTGTAGACGTTGTACTCCCCAAATTGCAGTTCTGCATCCCTTATATCTGTGTGACACCACGTCTCTGATATCCCAACAATATCTGCCTTCGATGTTTTGAGCAATACCTCAAATTCATCAAATTTATTTACTAAACTCCTAGCATTGGTGTACACGCAAGTATACCTGCACCTGTTTCTATTCTTAGCTACCCTAACACAACCCATGTGTTTACTTGTACCGCAATGGCTCCCAGCAGTCTCTGAAATACCATGCATCTTGTTTTTCAGGCTTCTGCTCATTCTAATAGAAGCAGTGCAAGAATCTCTTTCACCTCTGCCAGTGGCTACTGTCAATCTATTGGTCTTTGTCTCCCCCCAAGCTAGCAGTTTTCCGACCCACCTAACACTGCCTCGATAGCATCAGCAAATATTCTTGCACCCTTTCTATTTAAGTGTATCCCATCCCTGTAGAAGCAATCTCTCCTGTTAACAAGTACAGTCCAGGCTGAAAAAAATTCTACCCCTTGAGCCTTGCACAATCTTTCCAGGGCCGAATTGATCGACAAGGCTCTCATCATATACTCCCTCCTATCGTGTCTGGGCAGAATTGCAGACACTTTCAAATTCAACCCTAATTCTCGGCTTTTGTTCAACTTTTGTTCAACATTTTTAACAGTAGAAGTAAGTGTGTGGCATTCTTAACTTTCGTGCAGATTCTCACTTCCCCACTTTTAATACCAAACAGCGTCAGGTTATAACTGCTTCTTGGTCACATCTGATTCAGGGAGCTATGATTATCAACCTCCTTTGTGAATTGGGGATACATTTGCACATCTCCAGTCCATGGGGACCTTCCCTGACTAAGGATGCTCTCATAATTATGGCTAAGGGTTGCTTACTTCCCTTGCTGCCTCCTTCATTACAACAGGATGGATTCCATCTGCCCCAGGTGCCTTTTTTACGTTTAACTTCAACAATTTCTCCTCCACTTTGCTCTCAGTTATTACAAAGTCACTTAGCTCCTGTTAGGGTTTGATAAACTTCTAGCATTCCCTTCCTTGAATAATTCCACACATGTGAAAGTAGATGCAAATCCTCATTAAGATTATCAGCTACTTTAGCAGGATCATCACTAGTCGAACCATCAATGATAAGTGGCCCAATCTGATTCATCCCCTTCCTTCTAGAGTTTACATAAGTAAAGAACTCTCCTGGGTTTTTTTTTTTTTTTTTACATCCTTTGAGAAAGATTTCTCATAATCTGCCTTTGCCTGCCTAACCTCCTTTGTGACATGATTACAGATTAGCATATATCTGCCGTAGGAGTTGTTGCCTGATAATTTATGTTTGTTGCCTTATATGTTGCCTGATAATTTATATGCATCCCATGCATTTTTCTTCTCTGTCACGTGCCTCATTAATTCATCTGACATTCATTTAGGCCTAAACTTTGAACAGTATTTCTTAGTTGGTATGAAAAGCCTAGTAGCCTCCAAGATTAAATCCCTGAAGGCTTCCCATTTAGAATTCACCGTTGGTAACATCATCAGTTGATCCCACTAATTCTATAATTTAAAAACTGTCCAAGACCACTGTACTCACCTTTACAAAAGCAAAAAGCCTTCCCTTTACTCTTGGTAGTTACATCTTTAAGTAACTCCCACATCAGTGATCACCTAGGAACCACTAGGTGATCACTGTCACCTAGTGGTTCCTTTATCTGCAAATTCTTAATGCATGAATAATCACTGCTAATAATCAGATCAAGAGTATTACTCCCTCTGGTTGCCTCACGAACATGCTGCTGTAGAAAACAATCATTCAATAAATCCACAAAAGCCTTGCTATGTGTGCGAATGACCAACCCAGATTCATTAGGCCTATAACACACACACACACACACACCCCTACTCTTTTTCCCTTTCCCAGTGCTTATTCAAACCACACTGACTCAACCATGCATTGTCCACCTGCCGCCTCCGTAGCCAGGTGGGCAGGAGCAGCAGTGCATAGCACACGCTTCTTGGTTAGACCGGGGTTCGAGCCCGTGACCACCAAATACGGAGGATGTGGAAAGGTCAGGGAATGACCACCGGATATTCCCGGAGCAATATGGCCTTAGTTGCTAATGCTCCTAAAAACCAAATAACAACAACAACATTGTCCACCAATGTCAATTGGATGCACTTCCTTAGGTTTTGTTTCTTAACTAACAGCATAACCTCTCCTCCTTTCCTGTCCTGTCTATCCTTTCAGTACACATTGTACTCCCAAAATTCCAATTCTGCTCTGCTTATATCTGTGTAACACTACGTCTCTGATATCCCAACAATATCTGCCTTTGATGTCTTGACCAGCACGTCAAACTTCTCAAATTTATTAACTATATTTCTGGCAGTGGTGTACACGCACCTATTCCTACTTTTAGTTACCCTAACACAGCCCATGTATTTACTTGCTTCACTATGACTCCCAGCAGTCCTGGAAATCCTCAGCAAATTGCTTTCCAGGCTGCTGCTGATTCCAATAGAAGTAGTGCAAGAATCACTTTCACCTCTGCCTACAGCCACTGTTTATCTTTTAGTCTGTATAACCCCCCCCCCCAAGCTAGAAATTTTCTGAACCACCTAAGTTTAAGGCTCAGCTGGACAGGTATTTTGAACGAACAGAGGGGTGAAGTGGAAGTGGGTTTTTTTTTTTTTTTTGGCTGATGTGATGCTGCATAAGCTTGCTTTCTTGCATCAAATGCCTCTGCTAATGCTAACACTGCCTCAATAGCATCAGCAAATATTGTTACACCCTTTCGATTTAAGTGTACTGACTCCCTGTTGAAGAAGTCTATCTGGTTAACAAGCACAGACCACTCTGAAAAAAATTCTACCCCATAAGCCTTGCAGAGTCTCTCCAGGGCTGAATTGATTGACAAGGCTCTCATCATATACTCCATCCTATCGTCTCTCTGCAGAATTGCAGACACTTTCAAATTTAACCCTAGCTCACAACTTTTTTTCAACATTGACTTGTACTTGCTAATTAAATCTCCAGATGTCTTATTCTTAAGGTCATTAGTGTCAATGTGTACAACAATATCACCTTTTGTGCCCTTAAAATATGATATCTGCTCTACAATGTCATCAACGTTTGCCTCTGGACAGACATACCCTGGTCCTGTTCCACCTATCCTTTTTCATAATATAATCCTCGTCTCCCTAACAATAGTCACCAACAATAAGTAGTTCCTGTGAAACCAGCACATTCTGCCTTGAAGATTGCCTCTGCATTGCCAGCTGCGGCGCCTCCGTAGCCAGGTGGGCAGAAGCAACAGTGCGTAGCACACGCTTCTTAATTAGACCGGGGTTCGAGCCCGTGATCACCAAATACGGAGGATGCGAAAATGTCAGGGAATGACCACCGCATATCCCAGGAGCAATATGGCCTTAGTTGCTAATGCTCCTAAAAACCAAAAAACAAACAAACAAACAAGCATTGCCAGCTGCACAGGAGTGAGATCTGGCATTGAGTTGGCACCTGAGAGCTTGATGGGTCCCTCATATTAATTTCTTCAAAGACATCTACCCTACACCTCAAACTCTCATAGACACCCATCAGAACACTGAGTTGGTGCCTAATTCCTTTTCACACACACGGTGCCTCCGTAGCCAGGTGGGCAGGAGCAGCAGTGCATAACACATGCTTCTTGATTAGACCAGGGTTCGAGCTCGTGAGCCATGAAATACGGAGGATGCGGAAAGGTCAAGGAATGACCACCGCATATCTCCGGAGCAATATGGCCTTAGTTGCTAATGTTCCAAATAACAACAACAACAACAAGGTTATCACACACACACACACACACACACACACACACACACACACATCCTCCTTGGCTAGATCATGTCCTGTTCCCGAAATGTTCGCAAACATTTCACATTTCGTACAGTTTTTGAGACTGTGATGCATTAGAGAATTGCCCGCTTCATTTCTGCCCTAAGCCACAGCACTTCTGCTACTCTATGATTTTTGCTTCGCAGCTCTAGTCTGGGTCATTATTTCCATTTAAATACAATTTAATTAACAATGAAATTTAATAGGATTAATAAATTTTATTGATTAATTGTTAATCCTATACTAAACTAACAGGTTCCTAATACAGTTCTACGTATTACGCTATCTAGTTTTACGTTATGCCTTACGCTATCAGTTCGAAATACACATTATGCTATTTCGTATCAATCTATACAATGGTGGTAAGTTCAACAATAATGGCGCCAACACTGGTACAAGAGGCAAATCGTAAATTACAAAAATCACTAGTTAAATTTTAAAAAATAAGCTAACGAATGCTACTAAGCCTATTTAATATCTTTGTAGAACACAATGTAGTATGTTAATTAACGAAGAATATGGTAAAAATAACAAAACTACTTATCCATTTCAGAGCTGAAAATCCACAGACTATTGTTGTCACATCTGTTTGTTCCCCAAAACTTCTCAAGCTTTTAGGCTTGAGAAGTTTTAACCTAGTAGCCCATTCAGAAGAGAGCTGCTAGGTTAATCAATGACTCATCTCTTACAAAGTCTCTCCACTCTCTGTTTCTTTTGATGCTCGGTTTCTGCTGCATATCTTTTCTGTAGGTACTGTCATAAACACTGCTGTTTTGGTTTGGCATCTGTAATTTCCCTTCTCTTTTACAAAACAGTTTGAACACTTGCTGCAACCAGTCAACATCCATTCATTATCCAACACGAAACTCACAGGACCAACTTTTCCCCTTCCTCATTTATTCCTTCTACTTAGTTTTCTGGAACAACTTTTCTTCACACATATTTTCCGAAAATTAAGACCTACAGAAACTTAAGTCTAATATTAACCAAGTATCTTGTCTTCTTAACCACTATACTAAATATGTACTGCCACATGTAAAAACTACCAGTGTGGAACATACATGCCCTGCCCACACAAAATTTCTGATCAGTAGAAGTAAACCACTTCTACTGATCACAACAACCAATTTTGATTGTTTCCATCTACTGAAAACAGCACAACTGAGACATTAATGTCAAACTTTTTTTTTTATTATAAAAAATTTTGCAACAGTTTGTACTTTTTTTTTTTTTTAATGTAAAAGTTTGCAAAAGGAATATAGAAATAATGAATACAATATCAACTGGTAATGTGTGTAAAGATGAACATAATTAAAAATCTTTTCCAGTGTTACTCACCAGACATTGGTTACACTGGTTAAAGATGTTTCCATGAAAATCAAAAATCATGGTGACCCTACTAATATTACTTTGCAAGGTTATACACACACACATTCATCATAGGATATTAAAAATATGATTTAGATTAAATAAGATTAAAATTTAAAAAATAAGCAGGAAGTGAGAAATTTAAATTACATCTCTCAGTAAAGCAAATATTGAAAATGCTTAGGTAAATTAACTCCTTTGTTGTTTTCCTGAGCTTTCTATTTAGGGATAGCGTTGGAGAGATTTTTCAGCCTTACAAGGAAACCATTTAGTAGTATTAATTGGTTGGAAATGTTTCAACGAATTACTACCTAAAACTATTAATATTTTGCTATATTTCAAAATATGTAAATTAACTCTTAACTTGTTTGATGCAGTTTCTCTCTGACTGCAAGACATCTATATTTCTTACTTCTGTTCATTTTGCCTTTACTTATGGTCTGAAATTTCAATACCTTTCTACCATCTGTTCAAGAGTATTTTTACAAACATGAAACCTACTTAAGAGTATTGTTTTTATGTAGTTTTTAAATTTGCTTGTGGTGTGACACACCACAACCTACCTACTTCATAATTTTGAGCATATAATTATATAATCATTATTATATATTATTATAATAATATAATAATATTTACACAATTAATTAGTGTAATTATTTTTTTTAATTTGTAAATAATTTTTTTCTAATTACATATTAGTTTCTTTAATTTTTAGAAACTAATAATATTTAAAGTTTTTGAACTTTCTATTTAGAGATAGTGACTTTCCAAATACTGTTGGCGAAATTTTTCAGTCTTACAAGGAAACCATTTAGTAGTACTAATTGGTTGGAAATATGTTTCAACGAATTACTACCTAAAACTTTCAACATATATTTGAGTCACGAGACAAAGTACCAATTAAGTGAAGTCTAAAATAGAAATAGTGACACCCCAGGAGAAAGTGGCTATAAGAAATGAGCATAAACAGATTTACGTAAGGCTGAAAATGGCATATCATTCTGTGGTGCAGCCGTGACAGGGCCCTGTTCTCAAGTAGAGCCCAAAAGGAAAGATGAAAAATAGGAAAGTTACTAAAAAAAAAAAAAAACATTGCACCACAGCTTATGCTCATGATGATCTGCTACTACAGAGCTAAACCTCGGGCACATTACTAAATTAATGTAATCTATAACAATAATAGCATTGATTAGTAATCTAAAGCTTTGTTTTTGTGAGAAAATAAGAAATTGAACAATTGAATTTGAAAAAATTTGTTTACTATTACTTACTAAAAAACAAATTTGCATAATGCTATAGGTCACTCTAATACTACTACTATATGTACAACTACACAGAGTCCTTTCCTATTAGAAGTCATGGATGCTTGTATTGTTCTGAGAAAGTAGTAATAGTGGCAGATTATGTTTTCTTGCATCATTTGAACCAAAAAAGAAAAGTCCCTTTCACCTAAACACAACTTCAGAAATACTTCCAGAAGTTGTGGAAGCATTGGAATCAGCTTATACAGTGTCAAGGTGATTCTAATGCTTCACATTGAGTGCATTGCATGCATGCATGCATGCCAAAGCACATAAGAGCATAATGAAACCAGGGGTTGCCCTAACATGACTTCCAGCTTGACAAACCATGAAATTGGCACTCTAGACTATAGTCCTACACAAGTCCACTGTATTAGACCCAAACCTGACCCGCACAGGTGGTAACTGGAACTGCACTCAAAAGCAATTTGTGCTTGCAATAACTGGAATCACACCCAAACCTGGCCCACATTTTTTTCTACCTGCAAAACACAAGCAAAAAAAGGACATATTAAAAAAAATGTCTTAAATTTTTCACATGTCAATAATAATGAAAAAATCAATCATTGATAATATTTTTATTTTATATAATATGCAAAAATAAACATAGAGAAAATATATTGAAAATGTATTCATAACAATTAATTTTATACATTTTTGCTATGCAGAAAGAGGATAGTCATCAACAGTTTCTGGGTTCAACTGTATTACTCTTTCTTGGATTAGAAATCCAGCTGTGGAAAAATCTCTTTCATTGGGTCGCTGCTCTTGGGAATGACAAACATAAAACAAGCCACAGTTTCAAGTTTTGGAAAACTTGAAACTGTTGCACCCCCCACCATCACCACTTCAACAATTATAAATCTTCATACTCACATACTGGTTTTGGAAATTTTATTGTGATATAATTTTGGATTTTGTCAGTTTGAGGTTGGTTCAACATTTTTATTGCTTGAATATTCCATATCATCTGTCATCTTCCTTCCACCTTTTTTTCTTTCTGTTAAGCCTTTTAATTCTGGTCTTTTGCTGTCATATGACAATGAATTACAGTATTTACAAAAACTGGAACCACACCTGACCTACAAACTGCAAAATTACCTGAGAATTGACCCGCAATCCAATCCACAATGCGATAACCTGTGGGTACGTGTCTCAATGCGGGACTCTACTTTAGGCATTCATAAATTCCCCAATGGCACTCTAGGCAACCACCTAGTCTGCCTATATGAATATGCCACCTCTAGATGAAATGCATTTTGGCAGCTAAACTATGTGACTGCATCCTTCTCAAGACCAGTCATTTGCATTCAGCTGTGTTATAGCTGTTGAGGTTTTCAAAGTGTTATCATTATGTTAAGTGATCACACAAAGAATGAATATTAAATTTTGTTTCAATTTGGAGAAAATTCATTTGAAACCTACAGATTGGTGGAACATAGTCAGAGGTGAAACTATAAATTCTTGGTCCCAGCCAAATTCCATAATGACCCCCACATGATCTTTAGAAACCAGCCATTGAAGTTCCTGGCTCCTTGGACTTCCCACAATGGTGGATCTGACTATATGGTAGTTTTGCCACTGGAACAAGTGTATGCTCTATCTTGCACTCTTATTTTTTTTACTGGTTTGCAAGATTTTGGAATGGCCATATTGATCTACAATAAGAATGCTGTGGACATTCAACAATGCTTCTAACCCCAGAAGCAGCTAAAAAAAAAAAATCACACGTTGATTGCATAAAATTGGGGAAGGAGATTTTTAAGCTCCAGCAAACATATGAGTTTTTGATAAATTTTTGCCATTATATTGATATAATTGTCATATTAATTTAGCATTAGTAGGAATATGATGCAAGAAAGCAAGCTTATATAGCAGCAGCCAAAAAAAAAACATCCTTCCCATTTCACCCATCCGTTCACTCTAAATGTTTGTATAGTTCTGCCTTGAACTTATTTAAGTTACTGACCTCCACTACAACAGATGGAAGTTTGTTCCAACTATCAACCACCCGCTGGCTAAAGGTGAATTTCTGCACATCTATTTTTTATTTTTTAGAAGTAGTCACACTCAGATTATTTTGAATTTAGATAGAGATTTTGTAGGTTACTACTTAGTATCCATAGAACCTTGACCCATTCGAAACTTACTGCCATTTTTGTTATTACTTTACATCAATATGGAATAGTGTAATGTGTATCTCGAACATGATAGCATAAGGTATAACGTAAAACTGGATAGCATAATACGTAGCACTGTATTAGGAATCGGTTAGCTTAGTATAGTATTGGCAATTAAATTAATCATTAATTTTTATTGTTAATTAAATTGTATTTAAACAGAAATCATGCCCCAGACTAGGGCAGCAAAGCAATGAGAACAAATTAGCGGGAGTGCTGTGGCTTACGGGAGAACTGAAAGGGGAGATTCTCCAAGCATTACAGTCTAAAAAAATGTGCAAAATGTGAAATGTTTATGGATGTTTCTTGAACAAAACATGATCTAACCAAGGTCTTTGTGTGTGCTAGGTGCAGAGAGAGTGTCAAGAAATGATGTGGCAACTCAGCATTCTAATGGACGTCTATGAGAGTTTCAGGTGTTATCTTTATTTTTATCTGGATTTTTATTTTTTTTTTATCTTATTTTATTTTTATTATTTTATTTTTATCTTCCCAGATATTGACTGGAACTTGTGGGTTGTTCACTCACACACTAGCAAGACATTTGTGGATTTACTTAATGACTGTTTTTTTACAACAGCATGTTCGAGAAACAAACAGAGGCAGTAATACTCTTGATTTGATTATCAGCAGTGATTCTTGATGCATTAAGAATCTGGAGATAAAAGTACCACTAGTTGGCAGTGATAAGAGTGTAGTGATGTGGGATTTACTCAAAGATTAACTACCATCAGAGGTAAAAGGAAGGGTTTTTGCTTTCATAAATGTGGCTATAGTGGCTCAGAAAGTATTTTAAATTAAATACAGTGGGAGCAATTGATGATTTTACCAAAAGTGAATTATAAATAGGAAGCATTCAAAGAATTAATCTTGGAAACTACTAAGTATTTCATAACAACTAAGAAAAACTGATCAAGTTTTTAGGCCTATTAGTACAATATGTATTTAATAGGCCTTTTAGGCCTATTAAATACAATTAAATTGTATTTAAACAGAAATCATGCCCCAGGGCAGCAAAGCAATGAGAACATTAATTAAGCTGACATGGCCATGTCAGCTTAACTAATGAGGTTCGAGGCAGAGAAGAAAAATGCATGGGATGCATATAAATTATCAGGAGACACAGAAGCATATGGTACATATGAGAGTCTATAATCAGGTCACAAAGGAGGTTAGGCAAGCAAAGGCAGATTACAAGAAATCTTTGGCAAAGGATGCAAAGAAAATCAGTAAAGACTTCTTTACTTATGTAAACTCTAGAAGGAAGGGGGATGAATCAGACTGGTCCACTTGATATCGATGGTTCGATTGTTGATGATTCTGCACAGGTAGCTAACAAAGTGAATGGGTATTTTGCATCTACATTCATACATGAGGAATTCTGTTGGTGAAATGAAGGGCAAAAGCTTATCAAATTCTAACAGGGAGCTAAATGATTTTGCAATAACAGAGCAAAGTGGAGCAGAAACTGTTGAAGTTAAACGTAAGAAATGCACCTGGGGTGGATGGAATCTACCCCGACAACTCAGCGTTGTTATGGGCCTATATGAGAGCTTGAAGGATAGGGTGGATGCCCTCGAAGGATTACAAGTGAGGGGCCCATCAAGCTCTCAGCTGCCCACACCAATGCCAGAGCTTGCACTTGGTCATCGCGCAACACAGCGGCAACCCCCAAGGCAGAATGCGCTGGTCCCAAAGGAACTAGTAGTTGTTGGTGACTCTATTGTCAGGGAAATGGGAAACATGCTTTGTAAAAAGGATAGGTGGAATAGGACCAGGGTATGTCTGCCAGGGGCAAAAGTTGATGACGTTGTAGAGCGGATATCATCTTTTAAGGGCACAAAAGGTGATATAGTTGTACACGTTGGCACTAATGACATTAAGAGTAGGAGACCGGCGGAATTACTTGACAAGTACAGGTCACTGATGAAAAAAAGCCGTGAATTAGGGTTGAAATTGAAAGTGTCTGCAATTCTGCCCAGACACGATAGGAGGGAGTATATGATGAGAGCCCTGTCAATCAATTCGGCCCTGGAAAGATTGTGCAGGGCTCAAGGGGTAGAATTTTTTTCAGCCTGGTCTGTACTTGTTAACAGGAGAGACTGCTTCTACAGGGATGGGATACACTTAAATAGAAAGGGTGCAAGAATGTTTGCTGATGCTATCGAGGCAATGTTAGGTGGGTCGGAAAACTGCTAGATTGGGGGGATACAAGGACTAATAGATTAACAGTAGCCACTGGCAGAGGTGAAAGTGATTCTTGCACTGCTTCTATTGGAATGAGCCGCAGCCTGGAAAATAAGATGCAGGATATTTCAGAGACTGCTGGGAATCATTGGGGTACAAGTAAACACATGGGTTGTGTTAGGGTAGCTAAGAAAAAGAACAGGTGCATGTATACTTGTGTGTACACCAATGCTAGGAGTTTAGTAAATAAATTTGATGAATTTGAGGTATTGCTCAAAACATCAAAGGCAGATATTGTGGGGATTTCAGAGACGTGGTGTCACACAGATATAAGAAATGCAGAACTGGAATTTGGGGAGTACAATGTCTACAGAAAGGATAGACAGGATAGGAAGGGAGGAGGGGTTATGCTATTAGTTAAAAAACACATAAAATCCAAGGAAGTGAAGCCAGTCGACATCGCTGGACAGTGCAGTGTCGAGTCAGTTTGGTGTGACATAAGCATTGGGAGATCAAAATTGAGAGTAGGAGTGTGCTATAGTCCTAATGACTCTGATGAGTATAATAAGAAACTGTTCGGAGAAATAGAGTGGGCCAGTAAATCAGAGAGTCTTATAATGGGGGATTTTAATTTCCCAGATATTGACTGGAATTTGGGGGCTGGTCACTCACACAGTAGCAAGGCTTTTGTGGATTTATTGGATGATTGTTTTCTACATCAGCATGTTCGGGAGGCAACTAGAGGGAGTAATACTCTTGATTTGATTATCAGTAGTGATTCTTCATGCATTAAGAATCTGCAGATAAATGAACCACTTGGTGGCAGTGATCACAGTGTGCTGAAGTGGGAGTTACTCAAAGAGGTAACTACCATTAGGGGTAAAGGGAAGGGGTATTGCTTTCGTAAAGGCGACTACAATGGACTGAGACAGTATTTAAATTCTATACAGTGGGATCAACTGATGATATTGCCAACAGCAAATTCAAAATGGGAAGCATTCAAAGAACTTATCGTGGAAGCTACTAGGCTTTACATACCAACTAAGAAATATTGTTCAAGGTTTAGGCCTAAATGGTTGTCAGATGAACTAATGAGGCATATGGCAGAGAAGAAAAATGCATGGGATACATACAAATTAACACGTGACACGGACGCCTATGATAGATACAAGTTGATCTGTAACCAAGTTACAAAGGAGGTTAGGCAGGCGAAGGCAGATTACGAGAGATCCTTGGCAAGGGATGCGAAGAAAAACAGCAAAGAGTTCTTTACTTATGTAAACACTAGAAGGAAGGGGATGAATCAGATTGGTCCACTTGAGATCGATGGGTCAACTGTTGATGACCCTGCTCGGGTAGCTAACAAACTAAATGAATATTTTGCATCGACATTCACACATGAGGAGTTATTCAGCGAGGGGAATGCCAGAGGTGTAGTCAACTCTAGCAGTAAGCTAGAGAATCTTGTAATAACTGAGAGCAAAGTGGAGGAGAAATTGTTGAAGATAAACACAAGAAAGGCACCTGGGCTGGATGGGATCTATCCAGTTATATTAAAGGAGGCAGCAAAGGAGGTAAGCAAACCCTTAGCCATAATTATGAGAGCTTCCTTGGACTCAGGGGAGGTACCCATTGACTGGAGATGTGCAAATGTGACCCCAATTCACAAAGGGGGATCAAAGGCTGACACAAGTAATTATAGACCTGTGAGTTTAACTTCTGTTCCCGGAAAATTAATGGAGGCACTGGTGAAAGAAGCACTGCAGGATCATCTAGACAAGACTTCAGTTATAGCTAGGACACAGCATGGTTTTGTTAAGGGGAAGTCTTGCCTGACCAATTTGATTGGATACTATGATGCAGTCACAAAAGAACTGGATGCAGGGAATAACTTTGATATTATATACTTGGATCTTAGAAAGGCTTTTGATACTGTTGCACATGGAAGACTGCTGCACAAATTGGAGCAGTGTGGCATTGGAGGCAAGTTGCTGCTATGGATAAAGGGGTGGTTGAGGGGGAGAAGACAGAGAGTGGTAATCAATGGACACTGCTCATCGTGGACTAATGTTATTAGTGGAGTCCCTCAGGGTTCAGTATTGGGGCCTTTATTGTTTTCTGTATTTATAAATGATATTGATGATGGTATATCAGGCTTAATGTCCAAGTTTGCAGACGATACGAAGGTTGGCAGGGTTGTCAAGGACACTACTGACACTATGCTGCTGCAACAGGATTTGGAAAGGTTGAGCAGATGGGCTTCGAGGTGGCAAATGAAGTTTAACATTGACAAATGTAAAGTACTACATATGGGAAACAGCAACCCCAGAGCAACGTATCAACTCTGTGGTACTACACTGACAGTGGTAGAGAATGAAAGGGACCTGGGGGTGGTGGTGCAGGCAGATATGAAGTTCTCTGAGCAGTGCAGACGAGCTGCAAGAGTAGCTCATGGTGTATTGTCAATGATATATAGGAATTTTTCTAGCAGGGATAAGGAGGTGATTATTCCCTTGTATAAGGCAATGGTCAGGCCACACCTAGAGTACTGTATACAGGCCTGGAGGCCTCATTTCAGGAAGGATGTAGAGCTGCTGGAACGAGTACAGAGAAGGGCAACTAGATTGGTGAATGGGACAAAGGGGTTCTCTTACGAAGAAAGGCTTAAGTTTTGCAAATTACAGTGTCTGGAAACTAGGCACCAGCGGGGTGATCTGATAGAGGTGTACAAAGCCTTGAATGGTTTGAGCATGCTCAATGCTGATGGGATTCTTCCTCTAGCTCAGAAAAATCACCTGAGAGGGCATAAATTCAAATTGAGGAAAGACAGATGTAGGATAGATGTGCGGAAATTTGCCTTTAGCCAGCGGGTGGTTGGTGGGTGGAACAGACTTCCATCCCTTGTCGTGGAAGTTGATAGCCTAAATAAGTTTAAGGCTCAGCTGGACAGGTATTTCGAACGAACGGAGGGGTGAAGTGGAAGTGGTTATTTTTATTTATTTATGTTACTTTTTTTTTTTTTTTTTTTTTTTTTTTTTGGCTGATGCTGCATAAGCTTGCTTTCTTGCATCAAATGCCTCTACTAATGCTAATGCTAATGCTATCCAGTTATATTAAAGGAGGCAGCAAAGGATGTAAGCAGGTCCTTGGCCATGATTATGAGGGCATCCTTGGATGCATGGGAGGGTTCCCCAAGGACTGTAGATGTGCAAATATATCCCCAGTTCACAAAGGGGGATCGAAAGGTGACACAAGTAATTACAGACCTGTTAGTTTAACTTATTTTCCGCAGAAAATAATGGAGTTACTGGTTAAAGAACCACTGCAGGATCATCTAGACAAGACTGCAGTTATAGTTCAGACACAGCATGGGTTTGTTCAGGGGAAGTCTTGTTTGACCAGTTTGATTGGATACTGTGATGTGGTTACAAAGGAACTGGATGCAAAAAATAATTTTTATGTCATATACTTGGATTGGATTTCAGGAAAGCTTTTGATACTGTTGCGCATGGAAGACCACTGTACAAATTGGAGCAGTATAGCATTAAGGGCAAGTTGCTACATTGAATAAAAGGATGGTTGGATGGGAGAAGATAGAAAGAGTTAATCAATGGACACTACTCTTCATGGACTAATTTTGTAAGTGGAGACCCCCAGGGTTCAGTGTTGGGCCCATTTTTGTTTTGTTTATTTATCAATGATATTGATGGTTTAATGTCGGTTTAAAATCAGGGTTAATGTCGAAGTTTGCAGATGATACAAAGCTTGGCAGCGTTGTTAATGACAGTATGCTACTGCAACAGAATCTAGAAAAATTGAGCAGATGGGCTGAGAAATGGTAACTGAAATTTAGCATTAACAAATGTAAAGTACTGCATATGGGTGGAAGTAACCCCAGATAAACATACTAACTGTGTGTACTACACTTAAGGTGGTAGAAAATGAAAAAGACCTGGGACAACTGTGCAGTCAGATATGAAGTTTTCTGAGTAGTGCAGACAAGCTGCCAGATCAAGTCGTGGGGTCTTGTCAGTCATATGCAGAAATTTGCTAACAGGGATAAGGAGATGATTATCCCATTGTATAAGGCAGTTGTCAAGCCACACACACCCTTGCTGTCAAAGAAATCATTCATAAAGAATTTATGTCAACAAGTTGTGCAAGTTTTGGATCATCATTAAAAGAATTCAAGAGTAAGGCATCAGTTGAGTTATAGCAGTGGAAAAATATTAAATCTGGGTATCCTTGCCACACTGCTGAACGTTCCCCTACATGAACTTTAACAGTCATACCAAACCAGTTGTCAACCCACCGAATGCCCCCCCCCCCTCCACAGTGATGGACCCAGCAGTATGATAGTTTTGCTAGAACTACACCATCCCCTTATCCTTCAGATTTATCTCCCCCTGAGACTTTTTCATCAAAATCAAATCCACTCTTAATGAATGAAATCTTGTTCATGTAGAGCAAGTGTTCACAACAAGTCGATCACGGCTTTAATTTCGGTCGATCACGATGAATATTAAATATATTAAAAAAATTGATTAGTCAAAATCTAAATGTTATTGTTATTATATACCCCACTGCATATGCTTTATACAATTCTGTTGAATCATCTGAATACTCTTGTTGCCGTGCAGCAGCTAGGCTTGTCTAGTGAAAATTCACGCAATTACGTTGTGGAGCGCATAGTGTATGTGTTGAATTCTTATTTAGCTTACTTAATATTATTAATAACTTGACAGTATTTATACGTTAATTTAATACACTTTGATTTTAAATGAATACTATGAAAAAGAGCAAAATGTATTATTTTCATCAAGAGTGGGAACTAGAATACTTTTTTGTAATGATAAAAGAAAAATGTTGTGGTTTGATCTCCAATGCTTCCGTGTCTATACCCAAAAAAGGAAATTTAGAAAGGCACTTCAATGCACTCCATGGTAAATACCAACTGCCTAATAGTGACCTTAGAAAAATTTAATTAAAAAAACTTGAATCCAGATTATTTGCACAATAAAATTTCTTCATGACACCTAATTTACAATCTAAAGCAATAACTGTAGTATCATTTAAAGTGAGTCATCTTCTTGCAAACCATTTTCTGATGGTCAATTCATCAAATTCTCATTTTTAGAAATAACAGATTCTCTTTTTGAAAATTTTAAGAATTAAAATGAAATTAAAAGTGATTTTCAAGATCTGCAATTATCTAAAAATACTCTGATGCGACTCATCGAAAAAATGAATAAAAATCTGAGCAAACAATTGCGTGCTCATATTACTAATTGTGTATCCTTTTCTTTACAATTGGATGAATCTATAGACATCAGGGGTGTGTTCAACTGGCACACATTGCGACTTCTGGTACGTCTAGACGCATCTCTAAACGGTCCAGCTTATGTGTCCATCCATGCATATGCATACCATCTGCATCCCTTCATGGTCATCATGCATCCACAGGGCAGTAAGGTGTATTTAGTGTCACATGCCACCAGGGGTTCCCCCCATCTTCGTGTAGTTTTCATTGTGGGTTGCCAGTTTGCTGGAAATGCCAGAGGTTTAAAAGGTATGGATATTGTATGTGTGTAGTGTCATGTACAGTTGTTCATCTGGTCGTTTAGCTGCTGAGGCCCACCTTTGCCCCGTGAAGGCAGACCAGGAACGCAGCAGTTTTAGTTTCACTCTGGCAGATCCTGCCACCTAATTTCCTGAGATTTCAGTGACTAGGACCTAAAAAAAAAAAAAATGTGCGGGCTCTTTTATATGCATGTACGTACAGACAGAGCCATATATCCATCATCGTCGGTTTTGATGATCATTAGATGAGGGGGATAACGCTTGCATAATAAAGGCCGAAAAAATGGGCAAACGGTAATTTGGACATAATTAAGTTTTTGTGTGTGGGGCATTCGCTGGCATAAAGATAGAGTGGGTGGGAGACTGAAGGCGGGGGGGGTTAAGGTAGAAATATGGTGATAGTGTAGGCAACCCCAGAAGTCAGTGAGGCAGTCCCATGCCTCACCAGGAGAAAGTAGAGGGAGCGTCCCACCACTGGCACAGGGGAAGGAGGTGGAAAGGCACCAGGCAAGGGAGCCCAGTGCGATCGCCAACAAGCGTCTGCAGGAAAACTATACAATGACCCTGTTGGTGGTGTCCAATCTGGTGTCATATCTGTCATCCGTGGGACCTGGGTCCCGTCCATGTTAGTCCTCCTTAGTGTGGTTTATTTCCTAAGCCTTCCAGTTCTCAGGAATGTGTCTTGTTCACATAGACCCAGCTGGTGGGGTGTCTAAGTTTGGTAGTCATCTCCATTTGTCATTCATGGGACATGGGTCCCGTCCATATTAGTCTATTTTGGTATAGAGTGTTTCCTGAGTTTTCTAATTCTTGGGGGTGGGTCATTTCTGGTGTCCCAGTCCAAGCGAGCGAAAGAACAGATGTTCTTTGGTTATAATGGTAGTGGGTTGTGGGCTGCTGCCATTTGGTTTCTCCTCCTCGCGAACAGTGCTTGTGTGTAATCCGAGAAGGCTTGATACTCCTCCATGTCTAGGAGGTGATGTTCTTGTCCCTGTGGTAAGTAGTGGATTCTGGTGAGTAAAACACCACATAGGACTTCATAGAGCCGACAGTCATACATGAGGTGCTGCCAGCTCTCCAGCCCCCTGCAAGTGCAAGTTGGATCATCCTGGACCCCAAGTAGAGACAGTTTGGCATTAATCGCTCCGTATCCAGTTAAAAGGTAAGTTACTTGTGGACCTGGGGAGAAACAGTTGGGTGAGGTTGAGTAGAGTAGTTTTGTTCAATATTGGGTAGAAACGTCTTTGTGATCTCTCCCTTTTGAGAGTTGCTCCACCTTTTCTGCCATGCCTGCTGCAGGTGATTTTGTATCCTCTTCTTTTCCACATTTCTGTTGCTAGTTAGGTCAATAGTGAACCCCAGAAAAGTCTGTGGGGTACCTTTGTCTAGGTAGTACAGTAGGCCACGTTGTATGATTTCTAAGTCCAGTTGGAGAGTGCCGGCGAGCACCTGCACTGCATGGGTGCTCACTGTGCAAGAAGCGCGAGCGATGGTTAGGAGGATGGATCTGTGAATTTGGTCTGTGATACATCTGTTTACTGCTGTTGTAGTTTTTTTGAAACAATGCGCCGAATGCATAGATGACAATCGGAGTGAAGATAGCTTTGTAGAACAGTTGGAGGACTCGCTTTTTCAATCCCCATTCTTTACGCATGACCCTGACAACCATGGCTGTGTAGCGTCTTATTTTTTCACGGAGATATTTCAGATAGTCCTGAAATGACAGGTTTTGGTCCAATATCATGCCTAGGTATTTCAGTTGGAGAATTCGATTGTTTCCTGCCCAATTTTTATTTGCAGAGGCCACCTAAGATCAAGGTGTCCCTTTAGTAGGATGGAGTTTGTTTTTGTGGCGGATATTTTGAATTGATTTCGATTTGCCCATTCTTGGAGAGAGGGTCAGGACCCAATTTGCGAGGACCTCTAATGCGGCTCTTGAGTTTGCCTGTATCATCAGAATGAGATCGTCCGCAAATGCCTGAGATTGTACTTCATGGAGATCGATGTTAAGAAAGGTGTCCAAGACAATATTCCACAGTAGTGGGCCAAGGACAGAACCTTGAGGGCAGCCCCGATGGACATGCCTGGAGAGTGTGCCATAGGGGGCAGTGACTTTGATGGTTCTGTTGCTTAGGTAACTTTTGATGGTGTTATAGAGGTTTTCTGGCATGTTGGCTTTGCGCAGCCTCGCCAGGACACTCAGCCACCAAAGTGAGTTGAACGCCCCAGCGAAGTCCACGGCTATCACTAGGAAGTACTTTGTATTACATCTGTTTACCTTGGTTAGGAGGTGAGTTAAGGCATCCACAGTGGAGGTGCCCCCGCCTGAAGCCAAATTGGTTTGCTGAGGCTGGCTTGTTTTATGATTTCAGTCGTTTTAATTTGGAGGATTCTTGGGTCCTAGATACGTTGGAATACTCTCTATTGTATGCTATTCTGTAAGGTGGTCTGGAAGAGTTCCCAGTCTGCCTTTGCTATGGCATATCTATGGGCGGTTTGTCTGTTCATAGGTACTGTGGCCAGTGATTTGTTTAGACTGAGCGTAATGGCACGTTGTCCAGGCCTCACGGACGGTCCAATTGGAAATGTTGGCTGCGTTCCTCGTTGCGATGGTGATGTCTATAGTGGCCTCCCATAATGTGTTGCAGAATGTAGGCAGATTGTTGGGTAAGTTTACTACAGTTAATGCCGACCGGGCTAGCCAGGTGGGTAAAGTGCCTGCCGGGCAACCCAAAGGTCGCGGGTTCGATTCCCGCCTCGGGCTTGGATCAAAGTACTGCAAAAACCTTGGGAGGTGCACTATGGCCACAGAAGCCGATGCGCCAACAACTACCAAACCAAAAAAAAAAAAAAAAAAAACTACAGTTAATGTTGAAGTTGCCAGGAACTCTTCCAACCTGGTCCTATTTCTAGTACCCTGTTTATCTGGGGTATGGCTGTGCCACATTGGCGACTGGCAGTTCACGTCTGCTTCCAATGATGATTTTTGCATTTGGGAGCATATCACTAGCCAGAATTAGGTACCTTACTGTGAAGTCGATATCCTCACTCGGACGGCAGTAAAGGGCAATGACAAAACGTTCCCAAGGCCGTGGTGAGCTGGGCACATGCGGCCCAAGATGTGCATAGCTGAGTGATTTTAGTCACCGTTATATCTGGGTTTCTTACCAAGATCACTACCCATGGGGTGTCATCCCCCGTTTGGACTACTTTGTATGTTATGGGATAGCCCCTGACAGCCTTCATATGTACATATGGTTCTTGTAGTATTAAGTATTATTACATAAATTTTTTCTTCTTCCGCCTTGTGTATTTAGTCGGCGACCGCCTTGGCTCTATGTGCATTTATCTGCATGGATTTAATCTCTGTGATGTTATATTTATTAGGACGTGAATCTTGATTGGAATAAACTCTTTGCTTTGAGGTATGTAGGACATTGCCCATCTCTGATTGAATGTGTGCTATCTAACTTTAAACTCTTTCAATTTGCACAGGTTGGGTCGGTGTTTTTGTTTGGGCAATCACGGAAGGCGTGACCTTTTGCCAAACAATGCCCGCATGTGGGAATTATCTGAGTGCATGTGTGGGTTGTGTGCCCAAATTTGCAGCACCTGTAACATTTGGGCACAGTCATGCTCCCAAAAGCGGTGACTACTCCAGTTAACATATATTCTGTTCTGGGTGCTTAAAGCCCTCCATGCCATGGGCAAGAGCTCAACAAACCAGTTCTGGCGGCTTCCGTCCCTTGACTTGGTTATGTACTTGGGCGTCACTATGTCTTCCTTATTCCTATCCGGAAATATGGCCTGTAGATTTCTTTGGAATAGCTTCTCTGATAGTTGATCTTGGGTAAGGTCTTTGGCCAGGTCATATATTACGATTGAAGGGCCTCGTTTTTTGGATGCAGTAGCGGTTAGTCCTAGTTCAGGTATTTTCAGATTTTCTATTATTCTTTATGCTTCCTCTCTTGTTTCCGTTTCTATCAGTAGTCTGACGTTCCTTGTTTTCCTTAGAGCCTTTATTCTTGTCTTAAATTCTTCGTTAAGTTAGTCACTATTTGGGATTTGAGTTGTTCACTGGACCGGTTGTTGTGGGGTTTTGTTGGTCATAGGACAGCTAAGTGTGGTTGTTTAGGTAGGGTCTTTTGTTCGGGCGCTTTGCCGACCACTAATCGAATCACTTGCTGGTGTTCTCAGCGCTTGTGCATACGATGGAGCGCACTGTAGCATTTGTTTGTCTCCGTCCATGTTTCATGCTTCCAATATTGCCTCTGCCTTCTGTAGTTGGCCAAATGTGTTCATTAAGATGGCTTCGAGTTTATCCATTGGTGTACGATTTCTGCTCTTAGTATGGATGTTATTCTGCTGCTGTTTTCCTTCATCAGATTTTCTATGGCCGATTGCAGCTTTCGCTGGTACTCCGAGTTTTTCCGGTCAGATTTTGGTATTGTTCCATTTTTCTTTTGGCAATTGGTCTATGATCCTCGCCCTCTTCCTGTCTTTCTTCAGTTTGGCTGAGGGTGCCAATCTCGATGACTTCCATGTCGTTTTCATGCATTTTATTTGTTTTTCCGGATAATCAGAATTGTCTGGTTTATCGAGGTGCTGCTGTTTTCCTACACAGGTCTCTTCGGGAGTCGCTGAATAATGCTTCACATGAGTCCATACGTTAATTTGGAGAGGTACACAACTGTCTGTGTGTTTTTCCTTCCTCCACTGAAACACATGGGGGGGAACAGCCGAGGATAGAAATTCCCTTAGAACGATGGGAAAATTTTCCTTAGCAGTTTCTGAGGACGCTAAAGATGATGGTCAGATAAAAAAAGTTGGGAAATGCACGAGAAAGAAGTTCAACTTCACCATTAAAGTTTATTGGCAGAGAGGGGGGGGGACGATCACTGAACGCATAGTTTGCAATTAAAGGTTAACTCAGTCACAAGAAAGTTGGGACTCTCGTTCAGCCCGCGGCGCCTGCATAACCAGGCGGGAAGGAACAGCAGTGCCTAGCACATGCTTCTTGATTAGACCGGGGTTCGAGCCCGTCACCACCAAATACGGACGATGCGGAAAGGTCAGGGAATGACCACCGCATATTTCCGGAGCAATATGGCCTTAGTTGCTAATGCTCCTAAAAACCAAAATAACAAACAAACAAACAATCAGCCCAGGGTACACACTAGTGGGGGGGGATCCTTCCCTAGTCAAGGGCCAGATCCTAGTGCGGCAGCTGCATTAGTAGCATTAGTAGAGGCATATGATGCAAGAAAGCAAGCTTATTCAGCATCAGCCAAAAAAAAAAAAAAAAAAAACACACCACTCCCATTTCACCCCTCCGTTCGCTCGAAATACCTGTCCAGTTGAGCCTTAAATTTGTTTAGGCTATCAACTTCAACAACAAGTGATGGAAGTCGGTTCCACCAACCAACCACCCGCTGGCCAAAGGCAAATTTCCGCACATCTATCCGACATCCGTCCTTCCTCAATTTGAATTTATGCCTCTGAGCTGATTATTCTGAATAAGAGGAAGAATCCCATTGGCATTGAGTATGCTCGAACCATTCAAAGCCTTATACACCTCTATCAGATCACCTCACCGGTGCCTAGTCTCCAGACTCTGTAATTTGCAAAACTTAAGCCTTTCTTCGTAAGAGCAACCCTTTGTTCCATTCACTAATCTTGTTGCCCTTCTCTGTACCCGTTCCAGCAGCTCTACATCCATCTTGAAATGAGGCCTGCAGACCTGTATACAGTACTCAAGATGTGGCCTAACCATTGCCTTATACAAGGGAATAATCACCTCCTTATCCCTGCTAGAAAAATTCCTGTATATCATTAACAAGACACCATGAGCCACTCTTGCAGCTCGTCTGCGCTGCTCAGAGAACTTCATATCTGCCTGCACAATTACCCGCAGGTCCTTTTCGTTCTCCACCACTGTCAGTGTAGTACTACCGCAGAGTCAGGGAAGCGGGGAACATGCTTTGCAAAAAGGATAGGTGGAATAGGACCAAGGTATGTCTGCCAGGGGCAAAGGTTGATGACGTTGTAGAGCGGATATCATCTTTTAAGGGCACAAAAGGTGATATAGTTGTACACGTTGGCACTAATGATATTAAGAGTAGGAGACCGGCGGAATTACTTAGCAAGTACAGGTCACTGTTGAAAAAAAGCCGTGAATTAGGGTTGAATTGGAAAGTGTCTGCAATTCTGCCCAGACACGATAGGAGGGAGTATATGATGAGAGCCTTGTCGATCAATTCGGCCCTGGAGGGACTTCAAAGCTCAAGGGGTAGAATTTTTTTCAGCCTGGACTGTACTTGTTAACAGGGGAGATTGCTTCTACAGGGATGGGATACACTTAAATAGAAAGGGTGCAAGAATTTTTGCTGATGCTGTCGAATCAGAGTTAGGTGGGTCGGAAAATTGCTAGTTGGGGGGGGATACAAGGACTAATAGATTAACAGTAGCCACTGGCAGAGGTGGAAGTGATTCTTGCACTGCTTCTATTGAAATGAGCAGAAGCCTGAAAAACAAGATGCAGGATATTTCAGAGACTGCTGGGAGTCATTGCGGTGCAAGTAAACACATAGGTTGTGTTAGGGTAGCCAAGAATAGAAACAGGTGCATGTATACCTGCTTGTACACCAATGCTAGGAGTTTGGAAAATAAATTTGATGAATTTGAGGTATTGCTCAAAACATCAAAGGCAGATATTGGTGGGATATCAGAGACGTGGTGTCACACAGATATAAGGAATGCGGAACTGGAATTTGGGGTATACAATGTGTATAGAAAGGATAGACAGGACAGGATGGGAGGAGGGGTTATGCTATTAGTTAAGAAACACACAAAGTCCAAGGAAGTGAAGCCAGTCGACATCGATGGACAGGGCAGTGTCGAGTCAGTTTGGTGTGACGTAAGCATAGGGAAATCAAAATTGAGAGAAGGAGTGTGCTATTCGCCTAATGACTCTGATGAGTATGATTAGAAACTGTACAGGGAAATAGAGTGGGCCAGTAAATCAGAGAATCTTATAGTGGGGGATTTTAATTTCCCAGATACTGACTGGAATTTGTGGGTTGGTCACTGACACACTAGCAAGGCTTTTTTGGATTTATTGGATGATTGTTTTCTACATCAGCATGTTCGGAAGGCAACAAGAGGGAGCAATACTCTTGATCTGATTATCAGTAGTGATTCTTCATGCATTAAGAATCTGCAGATAAATGAACCACTAGGTGGCAGTGATCACTGTGTTGAAGTGGGATTTACTCAAGGAGGTAACTACCATCAGAGGTAAAGGGAAGGGTTTTTGTTTTCGTAAAGGCGACTATGATGGTCTGAGACAGTATTTAAATTCTATACAGTGGGACCAACTGATGATGTTACCAACAGCAAACTCAAAATGTGAAGCATTCAAGGAACTAATCTTGGAGGTTACCAGGCTTTACATAACTAAGAAATATTGTTCAAGGTTTAGACCTAAATGGTTGTCAGATGAACTAATGAGACATGTGGCAGAGAAGAAAAATGCATGGGATACATACAAATTAATGGGTGACATGGAAGCCTATGATAGATATAAGTTGGTCTGTAACCAAGTCACAAAGGAGATTAGGCAGGCAAAGGCAGACTACGAAAAATCCTTGGCAAAGGATGCAAAGAAAAACAGAAAAGAGTTCTTTACCTATTTAAATTCAAGAAGGAAAGGGATGAATCAGATTGGTCCATTGGATACTGATGGTTCAACAGTTGAGGATACTGCTCAGGTGGCTAACAATCTAAACGAGTATTTTGCATCTACATTCACGCATGAGGAGTTATTCAGGAAGGAGAATGATGTAGGTAAAGTAAACACTGGCAGTGAGCTGGATGATTTTGTAATAACTGAGAGGAAAGTGGAGGAGAGATTGTTGAGGATAAACATAAAAAAGGCACCTGGGGTGGATGGGACCTATCCAGTTATATTAAAGGAGGCAGCAAAGGAAGTAAGCAAACCCCTAGCCATAATTATGAGAGCTTCTTTGGACTCAGGGGAGGTACCCATAGACTGGAGATGTGCACATGTAACCCCAATTCACAAAGGAGGATCAAAGGCTGACACAAGTAATGATAGACCTGTTAGTTTAACTTCTGTTCCAGGTAAATTAATGGAGGCACTGGTTAAAGAAGCACTGCAGGATCATCTAGACAAGAATTCAGTTATAGCTCAGATGCAGCATGGTTTTGTTAAGGGCAGGTCTTGCCTGACCAATTTGATTGGATACTATGATGTAGTCACAAAAGAACTGGATGCAGGGAAGAACTTTGATATTATATATTTGGATCTTAGAAAGGCTTTTGATACTGTTGCACATGGAAGACTGCTGCACAAATTGGAGCAGTGTGGCATTGGAGGCAAATTGCTGCTATGGATAAGGGGATGGTTGAGTGGCAGAAGACAGAGAGTGGTAATCAATGGACACTGCTCAACGTGGACTAATGTTATTAGTGGAGTTCCACAGGGTTCAGTGTTGGGTTCGTTGTTGTTTTCGGTGTTTATGAATGATGTTGATGATGGGATATCAGGTTTAATGTCCAAGTTTGCAGATGATACAAAGGTTGGCAGGGTTGTTAAGGACACCACTGACGCTATGCTGCTGCAACAGGATCTGGAAAGGTTGAACAGATGGGCTGAGAGGTGGCAAATGAAGTTTAACATTGACAAATGTAAAGTACTACATATGTACCGGAGCACTTCTCTATTATTATATCTTCTCTATAATATTATACCGGAGCACTTCTCTATTTTCCCTTCGCGAGCCGCATTGTGACCATACAGTCTCGCAAACAAAAAAAAAACAGAATAACGCTAGTATCTGGCGTAAATCCCAATAGAATAGCAAAACTTTCTCACCAAGGCACTCCAATAAGGTTAGTCTTCTTGTGGGAATACATTGTAGCACTTACACTGCTGATTAAACACTTTTTTTCCTTTTTTTTTTCTTCCTAATTTCCAATGTTCAGTTTCTTCCTAATTTCCAATGTTCTCCTCAGGCACTGTAATCGGCAGATACGTATTTTCCTTAAGTAAACAATATTCCCTGTGGGAACGGGGTTATTCTTCAAAGGGATAGTGAAATGAAGGTCAATCTCTGTTGCAGGTGCACGAACGTAGAGTGTCTTCGTTTGCACGTTAACCCTTCAGGCAATTATTCCAACTGCTATTGTACTTTGCAGGGTTATCATGTGGAAGGAATGCGACCTTCATTACAGAGAATTTAGAAACAACTATGGATATAAAAAATTACCTGATCATACTAGACGTCAGAAGGCAAATAGGATCACGCATGACATCTCGATTCTATCAGTATAAAAATTCCATACTATGGAGCAAGAGATCACCACTTAAAAACACAATAATGCGGAGCACTCATTTAACCAGCCGCACCCACAAGTGAAGAACTGGTCCTCCACCCACATACTATGGAGCAAGAGATCACCACTTAAAAACACAATAATGCGGAGCACTCATTTAACCAGCCGCACCCACAAGTGAAGAACTGGTCCTCCACCCACAGGGCAAGTAAAGTGTATTCATGTCAAACGGCACCAGGGGTTTCCCCCATCTCTGCATAGTATACATTGTCATGTGAAACTGAACACTGTTGAGGCCAGAGATTTAAAAGTGTATTGATTTTGTACATGTGTACCGTTGTTCATCTGGTCATTTAGCCGCTGGACCCCTACTGAGGCCCAGCGTTGCCCGTACTCAGCCCCGTGGAGGCAGAGCAGGTACACCAGTATTACAATTATTTACTCTAGTAGGCCCTGCCACCTCACCCACTGTTGATTAAACACTTTTTTTTTTTTTTTCCTTCCCTAATTTCCAATGTTCAGTTTCTTAACAGAAATGTCAGGAAATCTCCTCAGGCACTGTAATCGGCTGATACCTATTTTCCTTAAGTGAACAATGTTCCCTGGGCACCCAGGGAATATTGTTTACTTAAGAGCAAAGTGCAAAGTGTGTTAAGTGTCTAATGGCACCAGGGGTTCCCCCATCTCCGTGTTGCTTTCATTGTGAGTACCAGTTCACTGGGAAGGCCAGAGATTTAAAAGTATGTGGATCATGTGAGTGTGTTATGTTATGTACCGTTGTTCTTCTGGCCATTTAGCCGCTGGACCCCAGCTGAGGCCCAACGTTGCCCGCACTTCGCCCCATGGAGGCAGACCAGTTAACCACTAGTTTAAATTTGCACTCTGGCAGGTCCTGCCACCTAGTTTCCTGGCATTTCAGTGGCTAGGACCTTAAAAAAAAAAAAAAAAAATTGCATGGGAATATTGCGCTAGAATTGAAAAAGCCAAAATGGTGGGCGAACAGCGTAATTTAGACACGGTTATTTTTGGCGTGTGGGGCATTCGCTTGCATACAGATAGTTGGGAGGGAGAAGGAAGACTGGGGGGATAAAGACAGAAGAACGGGGTCAATGGGAAGACGACCCCAGGTGGAATCAGTGGGGCATGCCCATACCCCACCAGAGGGAAGAGTGGGGTCAGCAAGGAGGGGAGGAGACAGGAAAGCCGTCGCCCCCCCCGCCGGGGATAAGGGAGAAGAAAGAGCCGAACAAGGGAGCCGGCTCAGATCACTAACATGGCGTGTATGTAGCAAAGCTGTGTCTTCGTCAGGTCCGTGACAGTGTACAGTCCATTAGTTGGTCAGTGTTGGGATAGGATCTCATCCACTGCTGTTCATATAATCAGGATGTCAGTGTGGGATGGCGTCACTAAGGGGATATAGGTCTCATCCAGTAAAGTCCTAGTCATTGTCCGTTTCAGTTGTCAGAGTTCCAGTGTCGAGTTTAGGGAAGTTGTGGTAATGCTCGTAGTCTGCTGAACAGTTCGTGCGCAAATTTCGAGAGGGCTCTATAGTACTCCCGATCCTTCGGGTTGAAACATATTTTTGTTATAAAGTGACATCTTATATCATCAAAGAGGGGTCATTCATGCATCAGATGTGTCCATGTCTGATTTTCACCGCAGTGGCATAGTGGTGATTCTTTTATTCCGAAGATCGAAAGTTTGGCATTAAAGGAACCATGTCCCATTAGAAGGAAGGTGGTGTAGAGCCCTGGAGAGAACCAGGCCGGCTCGTGGGGATAGACTTGGGTAACATCCGGGATAAATTTCCGGGTTATGGCGCCTTTAGTTGATTCTACCTATCGGGACTGCCAGGTTTGCTGGAGATGGTTGATAAGACGTTTTTTCTCTATGTTGCTGTTGTTGGCTGGATCGGTAGTGAAGCCGATGCAGGATACACTTTTACCTCTGGACAGTTGAAAGAGCATGCCGCAGCGGACAATTTCCAGGTCTAGAGGGCGTGATCCTGCCAGGGCCTGCAGCGCATGAGAGCTGACAGTGTAGCATGCTCTTGTGATGGTGAGCAAGATGCTATGCTGTATTGATTCTAATTTCCTTTTGTTCACAGCCGTGGTTGCTTTGTTGTACCAAATCCCTGCAGCATATGAGACGGCAGGGATGAAAAAAGCCTTGTAAAAGAGAGACAGGATCCGTTTCCGCAGTCCCCAATCTTTTCGTGTGACTCTTGCTATGAGGGCTGAGTAGTTTCTGATCTTTCTCTGGAGATAGATGAGATGTGAGGTAAAGGATAAGTTTTTATCCAATACGATTCCGAGGTACTTTAGTTCTGTAGTTAGTTTAATCGTGGTTCCTTCCATTTTGATATGTGGTGGCCTTCTCGTATCGAGAGAACCTTTGAGGAGTATTGAGGATGTCTTGGTTGGTGATATTGTTAGGTGGTTCTGTTTCGCCCTCGTTTGCAGGGAGTCAATTGCCCGGTTTGCAGTGGCTTCCAGTTGTGCTCGGCTGTCCGCCTCCAGCATCAGGACGAGGTCGTCTGCAAATGCTTGTGCATCTGCCCCATTGAGATTCTGATTGAGGAAGCCGTCCATCACTAGATTCCAAAGGAGTGGCCCCAGGATTGAACCTTGTGAGCACCCCAGGAAGATAGGCCGAGTAAGTTGAGAGTAGGGAGCACATACTGAAATCCTTCTATCAGATAGGTACGGTTTTATACAGTGGCACAAGTTATTGGAGATATTTGCCTCCCGGAGTCTGCCGAGGACACTTGGCCACCAGAGTGAGTCAAATGCCCCGGCAAAATCGACAGAGATCATTAGGAAGTATTTGCGGTTACGATTGTTAGCTGCGGTTATTATGCGTTCCAAGGCGTCTACAGTGGAGCAGCCTCTACGAAAGCCAAATTGTTTGGGGGATCGTAGCTCTGCTTCTAGGTAGTGGGTTTCTATTCTGTTGTGGAGTAAGTGTTCAAATAGGTTACTCAGTACCGGTAATAGTGCTATAGGTCTGTACGACTCCGGAAGTTCCCGTGATTTTGTCGGGTTCTTCAAGATCAGTCGGATCCGTGCAGATCTCCAGTTGTGAGGAAAGTAGGCTGCAGAGAGACAGTGATTGAACAGATTTAGGATAGTTGTTGGGATGTATTCTACGGCCTTTTTTATGATCTCTGGTTCCAGATAGTCTTCACCAGGCATTTTCTTGTTTCGTATTTTGGCGGTCGCCAAGTAGAGGTCTGCTAGTGTGAATGGGTCTTCGCGTTCTACTGGGTTGTAGTTTGCGTTTTCTTCGCAGAGACGGAGCTGCTCCAGGGAGTGAGCTGTCGGGAGTTGCAGAAAGGTGGTATTGAGGATATTGTCTATTTATTGGTGCCATGATTTTGTATAGAAGCTAGCAGGTGTTTTAGTTGAGGGAACTACCTCCCTTTTGGGTAGCTTGTTCATTGCGACTTTATATACAATCCCCCAAGACTACTCATTCCCAGTAGTGGACGGCGCCTCCGTAGCCAGGTGGGAAGGAGCAGCAGTGCATAGCACACGCTTCTTGATTAGACCGGGGTTCGAGCCCGTCGCCACCAAATATGGAGGATGCGGAAAGGTCAGGGAATGACCACCGCATATCCCGGAGCAATATGGCCTTAGTTGCTAATGCTCCTAAAAACCAAACAACAAACAAACAAACAAACCAGTGTATACAGTCGAAGCTCTTTTAGCCGACCGGGCTAGCCGAGTGAGTAAAGTACCTGCCCGGCAACCCAAAGGTCGCGGGTTCGATTCCCGCCTCGGGCTTGGATCAAAGTACTGCAGAAACCTTGGGAGGTGCAATATGGCCACAGAAGCCGATGCGCCAACAACTACCAAATCAAATCAACCCAGTAGTTGAAACTAGCATTTCCCAGGATCGTTTCTTCCGTGTTCTGATCAAGGCGGTGTATTCATTCCTGACCTCGTGGTATTGCTGCCTGAGGACCTGCACCTCTGCTGCTGGCCAGAATCTTCTTGGTCGTTGAAAATTTTTCCTGCATGTATTTACCAAAAACACAATAGAATTCACTGGAGAAGAGTTTGTTCCTCACCATGAAAAGTTTATGGTGGGGGGGGAGTTCACTAAAAACATATTTCTCAGCTGTTTAAGACAGTTAAAAGCACAAATTGTTGTAGCTCTCTTTCAGCTCGATAGAAACACTGTTGGGGCACCCTCCCCAGTCCAGTGCACACTACCAACGTAGCCTCCGCTTTATAATCGGTGCCTCTCTATGGCCCTGCTGCCAGCCACATGGTAACCATTGTAGTCTGGCAAGCAAAGGACACAGATAAAAACGCTGGTAATTTGCTAAATTCCCAAAAGTTTGCAAAATTGTCTCACCTCGGTAATCCTCAGATGAATGTCTTTCGACGGGAACACTTTTCTTGGCGAACTAAACACTTAAAACTCATACAAAGTTTGTATTTTAACACAAAAATCAGGAGCTCGTAAAAACGTGTCTACTCGTAATGGCAGCCATATTTTTTTTCCTACTTAAGGGCAAATGGACTCTTCCAGCAGGACAACGTGCCTTCACCCTAGCCGTGGTGACTAGAACATGGTTCAAAGAGCATTCCGCAGAGTTTACCGCCCTGGAATGGCCTCCCCGTTCAACGGACATGAACCTTGGGAAACACGTTTGGGATGCTGTGGAACGATCCGTTCATGTGTGCTAGGTGCAGAGGATGTGAAGAAATTAGGTGCCAACTCACCGACTGATGGGCGTCTATTAGAGCTTAAAGAGTCGGATGGGTGCCCTCAAAGGAATTAAAATGATGGGCCCAGCAAGTTCTCAGCTGCCGAACTCAAAGCTAGAGCACACTCTTATGCACCAGGAAACACAGCGGCAACCTTCGGGGCAGAATGCTTTGGTTCCACAGGAGCTTGTTATTGTTGGTGACTGAATTGTCAGGGAACGGGAAATATATTGTGCAAAAAGGACAGGTGGAATAGGACCAAGGTATTCAAATTATTATATTAGGGCCATCCGTAATCTCTTACATATACCCATTATGATTGTAAATTGCTTGTGTTCTCTGGTCGATTTGCCGGTAGAAAAAAACCCAGTTTCTGGGGGTAAAAAACCTTGCTGTCTACGCCTGAGACCGACTAACTCAGCTACAGAGTGAAAAAAGCCCACCAAAGTTCCTAGCGTCATCGACGGGATTAGAACCCGAGCCTTTTCCACACGGTGTGGGGAGGACTGTGATGATACCACTGTGCTACCGCGCAGACAAGATAAGGGTATGTCTGCTAGGGGCAAGAGTTGATGACGTAAAGCAGATATCATCTTTTAAAGACCAAAAGGTGATAGCGTTGTACACGTGGGCGTCCGCAGAGGGGTATGGGGGGAAAACGGTGCATTGCCCCTCCCTGGGAGCGAGTAAAAAATTCCACAAATTATAATCTTAAAAGTGATTGAGATATGTAACCTTACACCCTCGACCATGGGACGCTTTGTCTGCCTTAAAATTTTATTACAGGTTGACCGGTTTCGGCCCTCGGTGGGGTAACCATAGAACATGTGTTTCATCTATTGCAGCAATAAAACACGTGTTCCTGTTTTTGGTTCATCGACTGATATTCCCCTAACTTTACCAGAAGTTTTGAAACATTGCGTCTATTTCCCTTCTATTAATTCAGCAATAACTATTGGTATGACATTACCTGTTAAGACCTGTACCATTGAAAGAAGTTTCATCACCTTGAGCCGTGTGAAAACATGGTTAAGGTGTCCGCTATCTCAGAAACTCGCTTATCAGGTTTATGTATGATTAGTGTGCACAGGAAGAAACTAGAAGAGGAAGAAGCGGCAAAGAAGAAATTTATTGAAAATGTCATCAATAGGTTTGCAAGCGATAGACGGGGAATTAAATTCTTATACGATACGTGATTATTGAAATTATTATTATCTATATATTTATATACACAGTATATGTATTAATTCTTGTTTCCTTTATATTTTAAATTTATATACATTATGTATTTTTCTATTGATGCAATACTGTATTCTATAATCTACTTGTTTAATTAAATAATTATTTAAAAAATTAAATAAAAATTTATTGATGTAATTATTTGTCCCCCCCCCCCCCGGAAAATTTTCTGTGGACGCCCATGGTTGTACATGTTGGCTAATGACATTAAGTGTAGGAAATCTGCGATTTACCGGTCAAGACTGAAAAAAAAAAAAAAAAAAAAAGGTCGCGAGTTAGGGTTAAATTTGAGTATCTGCAATCCTGCCCAGACACGATAAGACAGTGGTTTTCAACTTTTTTTAATAACGGTACCCCTAAGTAATTTATTTTATTTTGCTACACCCCTACTAAATTTTCAGACTGTTAGATCCGATTCTCTCCCTGTGTGCGCGCGGTGTCTCAAAAATATTGGTACAAATATTGGAAATGTGAATCGCATAGGAACCCATAACCGGAAACGTCACGAGAAAGTAGTAGCAGAGGCACAAGAAGCAGAAATTACACAAGCCAGTAATTAGTGGCAAACCTTTATTTCACATAATATTAACAAGGGAGTACGAATATTATAACTACTGATGTGTGAATGTAGTACTAGTGCAAAATGAGGCGCGAAAAGCTTAACAGAAATGTAATTTTCGTAACATAACATATATAAATAAAAAAATATATACTATGTATTGTGGTTTGGTCACTCGCACACTAGCAAGGCTTTTGTGGGTTTAATGGATGATTGTTTTCTACAGCAGCATGTTAGAGAGTCAACAAGACGGAGTACACTCTAGATCTGATTATTAGCAGTGATTACTCATGCATTAAGAATTTACAGATAAAGGAATCACTAGGTAGCAGTGATCACAGTGTAGTGATGTCGAATTTACTTCAAAGATGTAACTATCATCAGGGGTTAAGGGAAGGGTTTTTGCTTTCGTAAAGGCGACTACAGTGATCTCAAAGAATTTTTAGATTTTATACAGCGGGACCAACCGATGATGATACCAACAGCAAATTCTAAATGGGAAGCATTCAAGGAAGTAATCCTGGATGCTACTAGGCTTTTTGATCCAATTGAAAAATACTGCTCTAGGTTCAAACCCAAATGGATGTCAGATGAACTAATGAGACTTCTGGCAGACAAGAAAAATGCATAAAATGTACAAAAATTGTCAGGCGACACAGAAGCCTATGATAGATACAAGCTAGTCTGTAATCAAGTCACAAAGGAGGTTACGCAAGCGAAGGCAGTTTATGAAAAATCTTTGCATCCTTTGCCACGGATGCAAAGAAAAACAGCAAAGACTTGTTTGCCTATATACACTCTAAAAGGAAGGGGCTGAATCAGATTGGTCCACTTGATATCAGTGGTTAGACTGCAGATGATCATTCTCAGATAGCTGCCGAACTAAATGAGTATTTTGCATCTACATTCACACATCAGTAGTTATATTCAAGGAGGAGAGGGCCAGACGTTTATCAAATTCTAACAGGGAGTTAAATGATTTTGTAATAAGTGAGAGCAAAGTAGAGGACAAATTGTTGAAGTTAAACAGAATAAAGCACGTGGGGTGGATATGATCTATGCAGTGGGGTGGATATGATCTATGCAAATCTACGTGAGATTTGCAAATTTATCTACAATTCACAAAAAGAGGATCAAAGGATGACACAAGTAATTACAGACCTGTTTTAGTTCAGCAGCTATCTGAGAATGATCATCTGCAGTCTAACCACCGATATCAAGTGGACTAATCTGATTCATCTCCTTACTTTTAGAGTAATTACAGACCTGTTAGTTTGACATCTGTTCCAGGGAAAATAACGGAGTCACTGGTTAAAGAAGCACTGCAGGATCATCTTGACAAGAATTCAGTTATAGCTCACACACAGCATGGTTTTGTTAAGGGAAGGTCTTGCCTGACCAATTTGATTCGATACTATGATGTAGTCACAAAAGAATTGGATGCAGGGAATAACCTTGATATTATATATGTGGATCTTAGAAAGGCTTTTGATACTGTTGCACATGGAAGACTGCTGCACAATTTGGAGCAGTGTGGCATTAGTGGCAAATTATTGCTATGGATAAAGGGATGGTTGAGTGGCAGAAGACAGAGAGTAGTAATTCATGGACACTGCTCATCATGGACTAATGTTATTAGTGGAGTCCCTTAGGGTTCAGTGTTGGGTCGATTGTTGTTTTCTGTATTTATAAATAATATTGATGATGGTATATCAAGCTTAATGCCCAAGTTTGCAGACGATACAAAGGTTGTCAGGGTTGTTAAGGACGCTACTGACGCTATGCTGCTGCAACAAGATCTGGAAAGATTGAGCAGATGGGCTGAGAGGTGGCAAATGAAGTTTAACATTGATAAATGTAAAGTATTACATATGGGAAACAGCAACCCCACAGCAACGTATCAACTCTGTGGTACTACACTGACAGTGGTAGAGAATGAACAGGAACTGGGGGTAATTGTGCAGGCAGATATGAAGTTCTCTGAGCAGTACAGACGGGCCGCAAGAGTAGCTCATGGTGTCTTATCAATGATATACAGGAATTTTTCTAGCAGGGATAGGGAAGTGATTATTCCCTTGTATAATCACTCAAGGTGTATATATCATAGTACTCAAGGTGTATATATCATAGTACTCAAGGTGTATATATCACAGTACTCGAGGTGTATATATCACAGCACTTGTATATATCACAGTACTCAAGGTGCGGCCTGACCATTGCTATGGCAATGGTCAGGCCGCACCTTGAGTACTGTATACATGTCTGGAGGCCTCATTTCAAGAAGGATGTAGAGCTGCTGGAACAAGTACAGAGAAGGGCAACAAGGTTAGTGAACGGAACGAAGGGTTGCTCTTACGAAAAAAGGCTTAAGTTTTGCAAATTACAGTGTCTGGAGACTAGGCACGGGCGAGGTGGTCTGATAGAGGTGTACAAAGCCTTGAATGGTTTTGAGCATGCTCAGTGCTGATGGGATACTGCCTCTTGCTCAGGATAATCACCTGAGATGGCATAAATTCAAATTGAGGAAAGACAGATGTAGGATAGATGTGCGGAAATTTGCCATTAGCCAGTGGGTAATTGGTTGGTGGAATAGACTTCCATCCCTTGTTGTGGAAGTTGATAGCCTAAATAAATGTAAGGCTCAGCTGGACAGGTATTTCGAACGAACGGAGGGGTGAAGTGGAAGGTTTTTTTTTTTTTTTTTTGGCTGATGCTGCATAAGCTTGCTTTCTTGCATCATATGCCTGTACTAATGCTAATGCTAACTACCAAAATAACACTCAATTTAAGGGCGGAGATCCCGAAGAAAATGGGTCCCTCCATAGTCGTGTTTGATGTTGACTCCGTGATGACAGCTGAATAGCTAGCACATGAAATCTACATAAAGAATCTAAAACATGAGATCCCAGACCAAAGGCCAAAAATCTTATAATACCGAAATTTAAAACAAAAGCAAGAAATGGAATTGACAGCAACTGGACAGTCGAGCTAGCCTCCGTTGCCTGGCAAGCGATCAAGGCACAATCAATAATCTACATCGAGTGGAACTGTCTGCGCTAAGCACGTGTCCATTCCAAGGTGCTTTCTCTGCTGTAAGTTTGGCTACACGACACACACCTGCTCCCAGAAGGAACCGACCTGCGGCCACTGCTCAGAAAAAGGGCACGAGTTTAGAAACTGCCAAATAAAGCTAGCGAACCGGTCTGCGCCAACTATAAAAGCCTTAAGTTAGAGCATGCGCACTCCTCAAGAGACGTAAAATGTCCAACATACATCAGAACCAAGGAGTTATACCAGTCTAGGTAGGATTATTATGGGTTTTCTCCCTAAACACACCTTCAACACCGGGATACTGAAAATACAACAGCTTAATGCGCAGCGTGCTCGGACAGTGGTCGAGGAGATCAGAAAGAAGGCAGACGAAGAAAATACTGACCTCATAATCATACACGAACCGTACCCTCACCAAAAACAGGTGAGAGGATACTTCATATCTTACAAAATTATGCACTGCACAGAGGATACGCTTTGGGCGTCAATAATTGTAAGAAATACGGATATAACTGTTAGAAAAATCCAGCAGCTCTGCACGCCTTGGGCAGCCTGTGCCCAGTTAATCACTTCGATTGGAACCATTTACATCATAGCTCTCTACTGTAGACCTGGCATAGAAATTGACTTTGCTACAGCGTACTTAGAGAACGTACAATCAATCTTAGCCGGACACAAGATAATAGTTGGGGTAGACGTAAACTGCAGATCACCACTGTGGCGCCGCACCTCCGACCGCAAAGGAATGGCTAATTGACGGAAGTTAGAAGACTTCCTAACAAACTCAATATTCACTGTTATTAACCAACCCCTCTGTTTCCCAACATTCTGCAAAACGCTTTGGGAGGCAATCATAGATGTCACTATGGTAACAAGAAATATAGAGAATTATATCACAGACTGGACAGTCCAAAGTGATTGGTCAACATCTGACCATAGGACAATTACATACTCCATAAAAAGAAACCTACAAAGAACACCGACAATAAGGCAGATGCAGAGCAGATTCAATGTTCACAAAGCTAACTGGGACATATTTAAAGAGAATTTCGTAACCAGGAGCAACTCTCATGGAAGCGCATTGAAATCTGGCTCCTGAGAGGGAAAACCCGGAAACACTGCAAAGAGAAGTGACCGAAATGATTGCCACGGCAGTCGAAGTAGCCATGAAAAGAAGAGTACCCAACACTAGAACAACACCATAGGGGACACCACAGCTCCAAAGACTGAGAAAGATAGTACAAGCGAAATGAAAAGAATTACAAAGGGCAAGAAGAACATGGTGGGCAGCGAAAGTTGCGGAATTGAGAACCGATATCGTCAACTGAGAAACCAGTACACAGACAAAATCAAAAACAGCAAAAGGGAAAGTTGGCATAACTTTGTCCAAACAACAGGAAACACTTGCCCCTGGGGGTTGGTGTACAAAATCACAACCATCAGGCTCCCCAGAGGCGAAGTGACAACGGCAACCAAAATCCCGCAAGGCACGATAACCACACATGGAAAGACTCAGTAACAAATATTCTTGCAACAATCATACAGGAGCCGCCAACAGAGTGACATTGCAGCAGACAGAAATATGCCAAACAAACACGCAATATGCAAACACCCAAAGAGAACCACCATTCACTCATGAAGAGATACAAGAGGCTACAAGCAGAACAAAAAACAAGCGATGTCCAGGTTCAGATCTAATCGAACCAGAAATGATTAAAAAGACTGCAGAATATGTTCCCCAACTCCTTCTGCTACTCTATAGCTGCTGCTTGGCACAAGGCCACTTCCCAACTCAATGGAAAACAGCTATACTAAAATTGGTACCAAAAGGCCCAACAAAACCACTGGAGTTACCAACATCGTATAGATCGATAGCCCTGCTATCCACAATTAGCAAGATTTACGAAAGGCTATTGCACAAGAGAATCGAACACTATTACACAGAAGCAAATCTCAGCACTCCAAAACTATACGGCTTTAAACAGGGTTCTTCAACCACAGATGCAATTCTGGATCTTCTCACCAAAGCCACGCAATGCACCAACAATTATTTTCTCGTGATTGCAGTGGACTTTGCTGTGACGTTCGGCACCCTCTAGTGGCCGAGCGTCCTGGCAAGGCTGCCTGCTGCATCTCTGCCACAAAATCTTTATGACAGCCTAATATCCTATTTCATGAACAGGGAAGTGCAGATCCTCACGCCTTATGCTAGCCTCACACGTCTTGTTCGCAGGGGCTTCCCCAGGGATCGGTCCTGGGGCCACTCCTGTGGACAATTGTTCTAGATGACTTTCTCTGCAAGGACCTGGGCAATGTGGAGGCACAGGCCTTTGCTGATGATTTGATATTGCCTTTTACAAAAAGGCAATATCAATCACAACTAACGATTTTACCTTCAATGTTATCAATGATTGGAAGCAGGAGTAATAAAGAATTGATGCACACCTCACTCACATTTGGCAGTCAAGGTGGAATGAAACCACCAAAGGAGCAATAACACACAAATTTCTTCTCCTAGTAACAAAAATGTACCCAAAAGCACCAGCATGGATCTACCCCGGGCCTCAACACTGCCTACTTATTAACAGGCCACGGCCCGTTCAAAGATAAACTAAACACAATGGGCATAATAGAAGACAGGAATTTTCCATGTGGAGAACCAGAGACTTGGAGTCACGTCATGCATGACTACGACAACTATGAAGATATAAGAGCAAGTCTTATTGTAAGAATTCGGAATAACACAATCCACCAAGAGTTCCGATTATTGGACACTCAGGAAGAGTACATAGCACTAACTTCACAATACAATTATTCACAAGAAGTAAAACAATTATCGTAATGCAACCTGAGGACAATAACACCCAATAGATATACCACAAACCAAATGTCATGGACGAAGTAAAAATAAAGGAGAGACACAGAAGAGTCAAAGCAAGAGCAAAAGAATAACTCAGAATAAAGATATAGACACGCCATTTGAGCCTCAAGAGACCTGCACAGGGCTACTCCTCCTGGGAGAGACCAAAGCAAGAATCCTGCGGACCGACCATCTCAGGCTTGATACAAACGCGCCACAACGAAGTTCCTGAAAATGACAAAAACTGGAATGACATCAGAACTAGAGTGCCATCTGGCTATTAAATCTTGCACCTGTGAGATTTCTTTAAAACCCTAATCCCTGGCGGGGGGGGGACACACGCTCCCTTCCCCCTTTCCAACCCTATTTCCCTCTGGTGAGGCATGGGCATGCCCCACTGAAAAACGGGGGGATCACCTTTCCTATCGACTCCTCTGATTCATATTTCTCCCCCCAGCCTTCTGCCCTCCCACCCAAATCTGTCATCTCACACAGCAATTAGCCCTACATCAAAATTTTAAGCCACACCAAAATCATTGCCCGACCCAATTAGGCTTTATCAAAACCTTCAGCGTAAAACCCCAAACAGTGCTCCTAAAGCAAAACCCCAAATTCGCAATAAAACATCCTCGCGACTATTTATTTTTCTAATTTTTATTTTATTTATTTTGGTCCTAGCCACCGAAATTCCAGGAAAGTAGGTGGCAGGACCTGCCAGAATACCCGGTCGGCCTCCCCGTGGCTGGTATTGGTAACGTCGGGCCCCACTAGGGGCCCGGCGGCTAACAGGCCGGATGATCAATGGGCACTACATAGTACATATCCCACACACTTTTAAATCTCTGGCTTGACCGATACAGAGAACATACGCGGAGATGGAAGAAATCCCAGGAACCGTTAGACCCTCAACATACCAAATACCAAAAATCTTCCACCAGCGCAGACATCAAGTGACCGAGGAATTGGCTGTCAGCGTGCGTCCAACACATGTTCGATGGGATTTAAGTCTGATGATCATGCTAACCATGGTAATCGTTGTTTAGCTTTAGTTTCAAGATGTCATGTGGAGTGGCATTGTGAATGAAAAGAAAACCTGGGCTCACCACACCCCCTAAAATATTACACATACGGTTCGAAGATATGTTCTCAGTACCTCTGCTAAGTTATTGTAGCCCGATCAAAAACATGAAGAGGGGTGTAGCCTTTGGTCATTATTTTTCTATTTTTTCCCCTTCCCCAAATATCTCTTGCTGCACACTCCCGGGACAAAGTACAAGGAGAGGAAACAAAAGAGGGAATACAGTAGGAGAAGTTTGAAGAAGGGGATTTAAGAAGGGGAAAAAATAGAAAAACAATGACCAAAGGCCACACCCTTTTTCATGAGCTGCTAATATGCCCAGCGTCGGTCACACAACACAATAACAAAACACTACACAATACTTCCACACAAAACACTTCATACACATGACCGGATATGGTGCAAGCTTCAACACAAGGTGCAACAAAACCCCAACCTCAACAAAAGCGGAAAATACTTGAATACTTGACGTTCCATCAAGTGTCTCCCATAAATCTTGTTAATAAATAATTTCTTGACATGTTAATGCGTTGTCCTGTATGTGCAACTAATTTAACGTTTTTTACGTGATTTTATAATAATAGTTATTCTGAAGTAGAAGTGCCACTTTTTGAATAGTGTATGGTTGTAATGGATGCACGATCCTTCATCTAGTATGGTGCGGCTCCACTATTCATAGTTGTCGGAGAATGAGTAATGAAAACATAACAGAGAGCAAATTTTTGATTTTTATAAGGGTCATTAAGACACTGCCCTTCCTGAAACACTATCATGACTCTGCGACGTCGATTTATTTTCTCAATTTCAATGGCCATAATTCTTTTCTTTTTTTTTTTTTTTTTTTTTTTTTTTTTGCTTTTTTGTACATCTCGTACATCTTTCTTGTATATACACTGGTGTGCAAAACTTAAGGACCAACACTATTTCTAAAGGTTACAACCACAAAATTATTACTTAAGGTACTCTTTACTGATGAGAGTAGATTCAGTCTCAGCAGCGATTCTGGACGTCAGCTAATCTGGCGGGAGGTTGGCGCACGGTATCACCCTGCAAACAGCACTGAAAGGGATCGATATGGCGGTCGAGGTGTTCTCGTCTGGGGAGGCGTTATCGGATGGACGTACACAACTCCAGTTACTGGAAGGCGGTACTGTAACCAGTGCACGCTACTGTATTGAGGTAACCTTCCCCATGGGCGTCTGTTCCGAGGTGCCATTGGCCCCGAGTTCGTGTTTATGGATGATAACAGCACACCCCATCGTACTGCAGCTGTTGATATGATTTTGGAAAGTGAAGCCATTGTTCGTATGGATTGGCTTGCCCGTTCTTTCGATATAAATCCCTTCGAACACATATGGGATGCTCTGGGGAGACGCTTAGCGGCACGTCCACACCCACCAGAAAATGTTCACTAGCTGAAGATGGCGCTGACAGAGGAATGGACGATGTTACCGCAAGAACTTATCAACAACATTGTTCTAAGTATGGACAGGCGGTACAAAGCCTGCATCGATATTACAGGTGGCCATATCTCCTACTAAGGACCACCTCTTCCCTTTGTTCCATCTTTGGCAGTGATGCATCTGTATCATGGCAGCCAGTGCCATGTTGCCGTTTTTGAATAACGTCCCTCTGTACTGTTTTTTTTTTTTTTTTTTGTTGTTGTGTCGGTGTTGTTTCCTTGATCATTTCTGTACCTCGCGAGGTTCCTTTGGTATGCTTTTCCTATATCCAGGCCGCTCCTATGAAAACCTACAGGTGAAAACCTGACTGGTCCTTAAATTTTGCACACCAATGTATATCTTATAGATTGAATTTATGGTGATTATGTTGTACCTTTTTTTATTTACGATCTCTAAAAATATATTTGAGCTTTCGTGAAGGTAAGCATAAACTTGCTTTTATATCACCTACCTAATTATTATTATTATTTTATTTTTTATTTTTATTATATATATATTTTTTGTGTTTTTATGAGTTCATGATATTTGTATTACATGTATTATAATTTTTGATTTATCAGTTCGTCAAATAAATCAAACAAAACAAATTTTTGCATCTTCATAATTCATCTTATCCAACCTAACAGATCGTAATTCTGATCGTTTTATCTTGCAAATAAAGTAAATTTATCTTAATTTATGGTAAACATTTGCATTAACCCCAGGGGGGGGGACACATCTGCTAAGTATGGGCTTGGCACACCCAGGGTCCTGAGCTGGATATCATCATTCTTCTCTTTTTTGGTGCCTTTTGACTCTCTCTCTCTCTCTCTCTCTCTCTCTCTCTCTCTCTCTCTCTCTCTCTCTCTCTCTCACTCACACACACACACACACACACACACACACACACACACACACACACACACACACACACACACACACACACAGAGGGTAACTCGGCAATTTTTTTTTTTTTTTTTTTTTGGCTGGTGCAGCGTAAGCCTTAGGTTTCCTTGCACCATATAGCTAATAATAATAATAATAATAATAATAATAATAATTACAGATTAGTTCGGGAACAATCATTTTATAAGTAAACTAAATGGAGTCAGATTTGCTCGTAATGTTGTTGACCCTGAACCAGATTAAATTTTTAACTAGATTATATTTATGTAATTATTTAATTTATTAATTTTTTTATTTTAATCAATTATATTAATTAATTACATAAATATAATCTAGTTAGAAATTTTAACTATTAATAAAACTACAGTACTGTATTATACTTTTCTTTAATACGAGAATACAGAATAATTTTTAGCTTTTAGAATTTTTTTTTTCTAGTGGTTTTAATCTCTCGGTTAAGCTCCAATCTTTTGCTCTTATTCAACTCATAAAAGTTGTGGTGCCAGATTTAAAACGCACGTACTTCGCTCGAACCTCTTTTATCGGAGATCGCAAATAACTAAAACTAACCTTATCATTGTATATGTTCTAATGTTATGCCATAAAGAAGATAAGTGAAGCTAACCTCAAGAGTTGTAGAATACTGCATATGCGCAATTTCCTTGCTGTAAACATTGAGATACGTGAGTATATTTTGTATGATATATAATTAATCTGTAATTAATTTAATACTAAAGTCGAACACAAGCAATCCTGTTTTACGCAATTCTTCAGTGCCATTAATTACTGTATAAACATTAAAAAAGAAAAAGAAAAAAAAGTTAACGAAAATCATCCAGGCTAGAGTGCCAACCGTAATGAGAAATGCAAGTAATGTTGATATCGTGACATATCTTGAAAACCATTACGTGCTGCAAACCACCCAATACTGAAGTAGTAGTAAATTATAATATAGTACTGTAATAAGGAAAGAAGGAGGACAAGGGAATGTAGAGTACATTACAAACCGCACAACATCATGTATTGTGGTGCCTATCCAAAATGTATTGTGGTGCCTATCCAAAATGTATTGTGGTGCCTTTCCAAAGCTGAGGGAAGGTAGATAATACATATTACAGATACACGGTAACAGTTACTTATTCTAATATCTGCAAACTTTGTGTGTGCAGTGCATAGTTTAAGAATGAGAATATGAGACTAAAATTATCAATTTTAAGAGAATTTAAAGAAAAAGCTTCCTTGTACAACAATAATAATAATAATACTGCAATTGTAAGGTTATTTTATCAATAAGAGAAATAATAAAGGTGTAGAAAGTAAACTTTTGTTTTCTTAGACTTTTTCATTGCTGAATTGCAGATTGAATAACGATAATTGAACTTTATTCAATTATTTTACCATTATTTCTCTTTTAATATTGGCTGTCAGCCAATATTAAAAAAAAATTTAATGTATTGTAAAAAAATGTAGAAAATTAAATTTGTTTTATTATGTGATTTCAATTTGACAAATATTTTGGCAGAAATAGCATTAGTAACAGCCTCTAAGAAAATAATATACTGTATAACCAAAATAGAACAGTAATAAGAGAGACTACGTTAAAACAAAAAAATTGGAAGAATTCTGAAGAAGTAGAATCCTGATATATTAGTAAAGTTATGCGGATATAATTCTGATGTAACAATAACATAATCCGTTGAAGAATAAAAGCAAAACAAGGAAAATCTCCGTGGTATATTAATTTTATCATTGCGTTTTATCTGTTACTGCTGATCCTTATAAGCGTTAAAATGGAATCACATTGAGGGCAATTGTAGCAAACTCGTATGATAAGTTATAGCTCTTTTAAGGGTTACACAAAGAACCACAACTGTAGCACAAAGAACCGCAATCAAAGTCTGAAATATCTGATCAACATCTATAATTAAATAAGCATGAAATCCATCAATCGGATAGGCAAAACATTGTCTGGTTAGTCCATCGTGATATTTTTTTCCCAATTTTGACTTTAGCACAACGTGTAACTATAGGTTCCTAGATTCAAGGTAAGTGCCAAGGTCCCTAAACCTATTATAGCCCAACAGTAGCGTAGCTACCCTTTTTCGGGCCAGGAGGCAAAGAACATATTCAGGCTCCTACTTAATTAATGAAAATTGCAAAAACAGGAGACAGCCAAAGACGCCGGGCTCCTAAAGGGCCCGGGCTGTTGTTTTTTGTTTGTTATTTGGTTTTTAGGAGCATTAGCAACTAAGGCCATATTGCTCCAGGATATGCGGTGGTTATTCCCTGACCTTTCCGCATTCTCCGTATTTGGTGGTGGCGGGCTCGAACCCCGTTCTAATCAAGAAGCGTGTGCTACGCACTGCTGCTCCTTCCCACCTGGCTACGGAGGCGCCCGGGCCCGGAGCAAATTGCCTTGCCTGCCTACATGGTAGCTACGCCACTGTAGCCCAACATAAATTATGTGTGAGAGAGAGGGAGGTGGTCCTAGGAGCGTTACGTAACAGTTTACTTCTTTTTATTAAAAAAAAAAAAAAAATGTGCATTTTGTTTACCCTAATAATAATAAACAAGAGGCTGTAAATGCTGTTGTTACGAAAGGGAAGGTGGAAGAATGTCCAAAAAGTTTAAAAAAATCGCGTTGTAATTTTTGAATAGTCACTTTCCTGAAGACAGGAAATGCTGACGCCCATTAGACGTCAGTATTTCGTATCTTCAAGAAAGGCGTTAACATTCGCAGGAAATACAAAATTCGAAGTAAAAATTATAAATGTAACTCGAACGCTAGGACTTAATCCTCAACACACGAGTGCAATTTGAATGCGAAGCCTATCGCTTGATGGGCTACATAATTGCAGCCTATCCAGCGATTCCAAGGTGTCAAACGCAATACAATACAATACACTGGAAGAACACCGAAATAGGATGTTACAAAGTGCTTGAACGGATACTCCTATACAGTCGGGTTTCCATATTCGCGGGATCCATATTCGCGGATTCGTGTTTTCGCCTTGGCGGTCGCGAAATTTATCATACTAAAAATTTGGTTGCTGTTCGCTGCATTCACCCATTGAGCGACATCCAAGTAGGACGGCTTGTTTGTGACATTTGTGTGTGTGGGTGTGTGTGTCTGCGTTAGGCTACTTGTGCTTAAAATATTACTGTGATTATGTGAGTACCCATGGGTTCTAAACGAAGTGTATCTAGTGACAGACAAAAGCCTAAAAGAGCCAAGAAAATTATAACTTTGAACGAGAAAGTGCAGAGGGGCTCACATACGCGGCGTACGTCGCATAAGGTAAATGTAAAGTGCATCTATTATCAACCCACTGCAGGATGAAAGCCTCCTCAACAATTCATGCTGAGGGAAATGGATCATAATCTGCCACGCTGGTCCATTACGGGTTGGCAGATCGACCGTATTCAGCAGTCAGGGGCTTGAACCCCGGTCTATTCAAAGAGCGTATGCTACTGCACTCCTGCTCCTAACCACTCGGTTACTGAGGCCTCATGTTTGGTATTAACGAAAATACCGTAGGATACATAAGGAAACAAGAAACTGAGATCAGAGCTGCAAAGTGGTGGAATTCTTACTGCTAAATACGCGGCTTATGTATGTGATAAAGTGATGTATGTATGTGTTTTATGTAAGGGTGACTCCTAGAACAAAGTTCATCTCCGCCTCGTTGCACTGTTCATTTTTACAGACTCTGTTAAGGTTAGGTCACATGCGTGTAGTGAGGATAAAAAAAAAAAAAAAAAGAAAGTAGAGAAGAAAAAAAGTTTTTCATCCCGCTCGGGAGAAAGTGATGGGATAGAAAAAAAATTGTTAGTGAGCTTATGTGTGTGTTCTGTAGTGTAATGTTGTCTTTTGGACTTTTTGCTACCTATAAGCCGCAATCACCAGGACAGCTGCTTCCATGTACTCATCCCTAGCCGCAGGAAGGCAAGTCTTCCCTTACAACTAGCTCGCCCCCTCGAGAGAGGAATTCCCCAGGGAGGTATTGCTTACTGGATGAAGAGGAAAAAGTGGGTAGGATGAGAGAGGAGGGGACCTCTCAGCCCAGAGGAGTCCCGTACCAGGGTGTAATGCGAAAGAGAGAGAGAGAGAGAGAGAGAGAGAGAGAGAGAAGAAAAAAAATTGTGATAAAGTGATGTTAAATATGGACAATGCACTATTCATTTGGATCAAAGACCAGCGCAAGAAAAACAACTTTCCTGTGAACATTAGTATGATTTCCGCTAAGGCCCTCGTTCTTTACAGCAGATTTAACCCCCTGTACCAGCAGCACCGCAGAAACAACTTTCATTACTAGCAAAGGCTGGTTCCAGAAATTCAAGAGGCGTTATTCAATCGTAATGCAAAGATTACGGGCGTGTCTGCTTCAGCTGATCAGGAGGTTGCTAAGGCCTACTCTGCACAACTCAAGAAGCTCATCGAAGAGAAAGGATATAAACCTGAACAGGTTTTCAATGTGAATCAGACGGAATTAATCTGGAAGAAGATGCCTTAGTGCACCTATATAACCGTCGAAGAGAAGAAGGCCCAGGATGCTTAAGTGGTTAGGCATTCTCGACGTCAGCCAACCCTGCTTCTTCTCCATCCTCTGAGACCCCTACCACTGAGGAGTACTGAATCCGTTGATACAATATTTTCGAAACATGGGTCTAAAATATTACTCATTACTGTACAACACAATTAAAACCTTTTAAACACATTTAAACATTTTTCTGTTAATTATTACAGTATTATTATTATTATTAACTATATGGTGCAAGGAAGCCTGAGGCTTCTGCTGCACCAGCCAAAAAAAAATAAATTTCTGAATTACCCTGAGAGAGAGAGAAGTAGAAGGGAATCATCAAGAAAGAGAAGAATGATGATATCCAACTCAGGACCCTGGGTGTGCCAAGCCCATACTCATCAGAAGTTGCTTCAGTGTTTAGGCATACGTAGGAAATATCTGGGGCTATTTGAGATAGAGAACAGATTTTCGCGGGAAGTGTTGACACGTAACCCGCGCGAATATGGAGCCCCGACTGTACATATCTTTCTACCTTTTTAGTTTAAGAATTGCACTTTCTCTTATTCCTGTTCTGGCGACATGCTGTCTATATAGTGTATGTATTTTGCTGGCTACCTGGTCATCTGGCCAGGAAGCACAATGTTTGCTCACCCCCCATTAAGGAGTATTCTTCTCCTACACAGCCACTGGTGGGTGTAGAGTGTAAAGTGTGTTTAGTGTCAAACGGCACCAGGGGTTTTCCCCCATCTCCGTGTAGTATGATTGTGGGTGTGAACAGAACACTGTCAATGCCAGAGGTTTAAAGATATATGGATTTTGTATATGTGTAGTGTCGTGTACCGTTGTTCCTCTATTCATTTAGCCGCTGGGCACCTAATGGGACCCAACGTTGTCCACACTTTGCCCCGTAGAGGTAGACCTGGTACACTAGAATTATAGTTATTTACTCTGGCAGGTCCCACCTAATTTCCTGAGATTTCAGTGGCTAGGACATAAAAAGGGGGGAAGAAGAAATAGGGCTAGCCGAAGTAATTAAAAATTGTGTGAATTAAATTTTTGAGTGTGGGGTACTATTACTAGGGATTGGTTTGAACGCTAGTCATGAAAATTTTTAAGAGAGAGCAGAGGGGGAGACAAGGCTAGGGGGAAACAGACAGAAATATGGGGTCAATGAAGGCGACCCCAAGGTGTCAGTGGGGAAAGCCCATGCTCCACCAGAGGAAAGGAGGGATCAGCCACTGGTGGGTGGGTGAATATGGGGCTTTAATGGACGGACAGAACTAATAGACCCAGGCCTGGCTTAATTAATTACTAGCAATTAACCACCCGCTGGCTAAGGGCAACTTTTCGCACATCTATTCTAGAACTGTCTTTCCTCAATTTGAATTTATGTCCACTCAGGTTCGTAATCTGAGCAAGCGGAAGAATCCCATCAGAATTCAGCGTGCTCAACCCATTCAAGGCCTTATACACCTCAATCAGATCACCTCACGGGTGACTAGTCTCCGGCCGCTGCATTTTGCAGAACTTAAGCCTTTCTTGGTAAGAGAACTCCTTCGTTCCCCTCACCAATCTTGTTGCCCTTCTCTGTACAAGCAACTCTACATCCTAAAATGAGACCTCCAGACCTATACGCAGTACTCAAGGCGTGGCCTGACCATTGCCTTACACAAAGGGATAATCACCTCCTTTTCCCTACTAGCAAAATTCCTCTATATCATTGACAATACCCCATGACCTGCTCTGGCAGCCTGTCTGCATTGCTCAGAAAACCTCATATCTGCCTGCACAATCACTCCCAGGTATTTTTCATTTTCTACCACCCTAAGTGTAGTACCACACAGTTGGTACGTTCCTCTGGGGTTACTTCTACCCATATGTAGTACTTTGCATTTGTCAATGTTAAAACTTCAGTTGCCACTTCTCAGCCCATCTACTCAAATTTTGTATCATCTGCAAACTTCGACACTAAGCCTGATATACCTTCATCAATATCATTGTTAAATATACAAAACAACAGTGGGACCAACACCGAACCCTGGGGGGAGTCCACTAATAACATTTACTAAGAGCAACGTCCATTGATTACTACTCTCTGTTTTCTCCTACTCAACCACCCTTTTATCCATTGTAGGAACTTCCCCTTAATACCATAGTACTCCAATTTGTACAATAATCTTCCATGCGCAACAGTGTCAAAAGCTTTCCTGAAATCCAAGTATATGATATCAAAATTATTTTTTTCATCTAGTTCCTTTGTAACTAAATCATAGCATTCAACCAAATTTGTCTGAATTATTGCTGCAGTCTTGTCTAGATGATCCTGCAATGCATCTTTAACCATTAATTTGACTCCATTCATTTACCGGAACAGAAGTTAAACTAACTGGTCTGTAATTACTTGTGTCCCCCTTAGATCCCACTTTGTGAATTGGGGATACATTTGCGCATCTCCAGTCCGTGGGACCTTCTCCAGGGTCCAATGATGCTCTCATAATTATGGCTAAGGGATTGCTTAGTTCCTTTGCCGCCTCCTTTAATATAACTGGATAGATCCCATCAAACCAAGGTGCCTTTCTTATGTTTAACTTCAACAATTTCTCCTCCATTTTGCTTCCAGTTATTACAAAATTGATTATACATAGTCAGAATTACTGTTTGTTTGAAAACTACTTTTTATTTTATTTCTGGGACTAATATTTATTATTATCAGTAGGGATCAGTAGAAAAGAACAGTCTGTTGATTGGTTTACAGTGATTACTAAGTAATCAGTTTAAGTTTAGTTGGTATTAATATTGCGGTTGAAGTTGTAGATTAATATTATTACTAACTGGTGGTTAGGAAGGATGCAGTTCATTCAAGCTGATCTGATCGAATCGGCGTTTTGGTTTTCAATGTATGGTAATTTTAACACTTGTTTGTGGTGTAGAGTAGACAGATAATTGAAATTAATAAGAATTAACATATTGTTATCTATGTAGTTGGATTATTTAATTTAATAGGAATTATGGAAGATTCAAGTGAAACAGTTAGGAAGCATACAGTTTTTTTGGTTGGTGCAACATAAGCCTCAGGCTTCCTTGCACCATATGGCTAATAATAATAATAATAATAATAACAAGATACTTATTATTATTATTCTCCACGGAACCGGAGGAAGAAGAGCAAGAAGAAAAACAACCTAGAGTAGCTTAAGTGGAAAGAGACGAAGTCATGATATCCAGAATAGAAGACGAGTGGAAGAAGACCCTAACAGAATTCGAAAGAGTGGATCCCACAAGAACCCACGTGATACCTAAGCAGAGGCCAAATAAAAAACTTTGGAGAGTAACAAACCACCTCAATCGGCAAATAATGCCACATTATCTTGACAACAATGGTGCAACGCTGTAGGCTATCCACACAGCCGTATACTGTGCTGCCATAGCAGCTACTAGGATTAATGGAAAAGAAATGAGAGACCAGCAGCAGAACTGAAAACAGAAGGAACCCCCAGCTTCGGAAAGAAGACTTCAGCAGAAGATAGGTCAGTTGACCCAGTACCAACAGGGTAATAGAAGTAAGAAATTGATTGGAAAGGTGAAAAGCATCCTCAAGAGAGACAGCGTCCACAGCAAACATGAGACCAAAAATCAGAGAATAGGAGAATACTAGGACACACACTGAGGTAGAACCTACTCGCACTCAGCAAGAGACTACACCGATACAAAGAGAGCCCCCAGAGGAAAATAAACAAACGAATCTTCGATGAGGACCAATGAGCCTTCTCCAGGAAACTGGGTGACGAAGAAAAAGCAGGAAACGGCCCACCCGAGAAGAAGACGATGGAGGAGTTCTGGGGAAATATCTGGAGCAGTGAAGTAAGACATAACAGCAGAGCGCCCTGGATTGAAGAAGAACGGAAGAAAACCAAGGACATACAAGAGATGAGAGAGTGGGAGATTCGAGAAGAAGAAGTAAAACAGTCGATCAGGAACACCCACAACTGGCGAACCCCAGAAATTGATAACATCCACAATTAGTGGTACAAGAAGCTCAATTGCACACACAAACACCTAGCAGAGTAGTTCACTCGAATGATAAGGCACCCGGAGACAATCCCGAAGTTTCTCCCTGAGGCAGTCACATATCTGAAGCCTAAAGACTAAGATACAAGAAACCCGGCAAAATTATTATTATTATTATCATCAGTTTATTTCTCTTAGGAGAACACCCGGTTACAGCTACTGGCTAGAGGGTGAAAATACATATACAACTATGTTACAAAAATACATCTATGTTACAATTATAAAATACATGAAATACATAATATCTGATTTATAACTACATTTTATCTGGAAAATACACTATTTGAGTTATTAATTATTCGCAAATACTTTTACTACTTAACTACTGTAAACTGGTAAGAACGTACCGTGACAATTGAAGCATACCTTCTGCTTAAACACACACAAGTGGGAGTTTTACCATATTTACATAAACACAAATATTTACAGGCCAACAAATAAAATACAGGCCAATCAACTGCCTCACAACGATGTACAAGATCCTGACCATCTGCATAACCAAGAAGATATCAGACCACTTAGAGGGTCAGATCATAATGGCCGAACAGCTGAATGATGCAAGCGGAGGAGCAAAGCATGCAAGGAGCAATTAACCATAGATGCCGCAGTTATGGAGCAAGCCTACAAGAAGCACCGCAACCTATACACAGCCTACATCGATTACCGCAAGGCCTTCGACTCCGTACCGCATAGCTGGCTAATAGAGACACTGAATATCTACAAGGTCAATCCGATAGTGGCAATCTTCCTAGGAGCAACAATGGTGAAATGGAGTACCACCATTAAGGTCGAGAAAATCACAACCAGGCCAATCCCCATTAGAAGAGGAATCTTTCAGGGAGATGCTCTAAGCCGACTGTGGTTCTGTCTAGCACTCAACCGCTATCCACCATGCTTAACGGCAGCAAGTAGGAATATAACCTCAAAGAAGGAGGAAAGAACCTATACATCCTCACCCACATAATGTACATGGATGACATCAAGCTCTACGCGACAACTGAGAAGCAACTCCAGCAACTACTGCGGATCACTGAAGAATTCAGCAAGGACATTAGGATGGAATTTGGTCTAGACAAATGCAAGACCAACACTGCACCAGGAAAAATTAGTTGGCCGAAACTACCAGCTGCTGACTAGTAAAGAGATCGAAGCTATGACAGAAGGAGAGACCTACAAATACCTAGGGATGATGCAGGCTCAGCAGTTAGAGAAAAAGGTAATCAAGAAGTGCCTGACCGAAAAATATCATCAGAGACTCAGAAGCCTGTTGAAAGCAAAATTAAATAGAGGGAACACAGTTAAAGCCATAAATACCTATGCAGCTCCAGTACTAACATACACCTTCGGGGTCATAGATTGGACTAACACCGTGCTAGAAGATATCATGCGAAAGACAAGGACAATAATGACCAAGAGCCACCAACACCACCCGATGTCAGCAGTGGAAAGACTAACAATAGCTCGGAAAGCATTAGCATTAGCATTAGCAGAGGCATTTGATGCAAGAAAGCAAACTTATGCAGATTCAGCCAAAAAAAGAAACCACTTCCACTTCACCCCTCTGTTCGTTCAAAATACCTGTCCAGCTGAGCCTTAAACTTATTTAGGCTTTCAACTTCCACAACAAGGGATGGAAGTCTGTTCCACCAACCAACCACCCGCTGGTTAAAGGCAAATTTCCGCGCGTCTATCCGAGATCTGTCTTTCCTCAATTTGAATTTATGCCCTCTCGGGTGATTATTCTGAGCGAGAGGAAGAATCCCATCAGCATTGAGCATGCTCAAACCATTCAAAGCTTTATACACCTCTATCAGATCACCTCGTGCCTAGTCTCCAGACACTGTAATTTGCAAAACTTAAGCCTTTCTTCGTAAGAGCACCCCTTTGTTCCATTCACTAATCTTGTTGCCCTTCTCTGTACTCGTTCCAGCAGCTCTACATCCTTCTTGAAATGAGGCCTCCAGACCTGTACACAGTACTCTAGGTGAGGCCTGACCATTGCCTTATACAAGGGAATAATCACCTCCTTATCCCTGCTAGAAAAATTCCTATATATCATTGACAATACACCATGAGCTACTCTTGCAGCTCGTCTGCACTGCTCAGAGAACTTCATATCTGCCTGCACAACCACCCCCAGGTCCCTTTCATTCTCTACCACTGTCAGTGTAGTACCACAGAGTTGATACGTTGCTCTGGGGTTGCTGTTTCTCATACGTAGTACTTTACATTTGTCAATGTTAAACTTCATTTGCCACCTCTCAGCCCATCTGCTCAACCTTTCCAGATCCTGTTGCAGCAGCAGCATAGTGTCAGTAGTGTCCTTGACAACCCTGCCTACCTTTGTATCGTCTGCAAACTTCGACATTAAGCTTAATATACCATTATCAATATCATTTATGAATACAGAGAACAATAATGGACCCAACACTGAGCCTTGAGGGACTCCACTAATAACATTAGTCCACGACGAGCAGTGTCCATTGATTACCACTCTCTGTCTTCTCCCCCTCAGCCACCCCTTTATCCACAGCAGCAATTTGCCTCCAATTTCACACTGCTCCAATTTGTGCAGCAGTCTTCCATGTGCAACAGTATCAAAAGCCTTTCTAAGATCCAAGTATATAATATCAAAGTTATTCCTTGCTTCCAGTTCCTTTGTGACTGCATCATAGTATCCAATCAAGTTGGTCAGGCAAGACTTCCCCTTAACAAAACCATGCTGTGTCTGAGCTATAACTGAAGTCTTGTCTAAATGATCCTGCAGTGCTTCTTTAACTAGTGCCTCCATTAATTTTCCTGGAACAGAAGTTAAACTCACAGGTCTATAATTACTTGTGTCAGCCTTTGATCCTCCTTTGTGAATTGGGGTCACATTTGCACATCTCCAGTCTGTGGGACCTCCCCTGAGTCCAAGGAAGCTCTCATAATTATGGCTAAGGGTTTGCTTACTTCCTCTGCTGCCTCCTTTAATATAACTGGATAGATCCCATCCATCCCGGGTGCCTTTCTTGTGTTTATCTTCAACAATTTCTCCTCCACTTTACTCTCAGTTATTACAAGATTCTCTAGCTTACTGCTAGAGTTGAATACACCTCTGGCTTTCCCCTCGCTAAATAACTCCTCATGTGTGAATGTCGATGCAAAATATTCATTTAGTTTGTTAGCTAAAAGAGGGAGGAAGGGGCCTGATGGAGGAACAGAAACAGAGCGATAGTTAACCTGAAGGATTACTTCGAGAACAACACAGCACCACTCCACCAGGTCATAAGGAAGATAGATAAGTGGTATACCCCACTCAACCTAAGCGAGGAACCCCCTTCCGCCAAGACGGCACAAATAACGAAGTTAGAAAGATGGGCAAAGAAGACACACCATTGCAGACACTACAGTGACGTCCATCAAGATTACAACGATAACATTGCTTCCAATGCATGGCTCACAAGCGGGACGCTCTTCCCTGAGGCTGAAGGATTCATGCTGGCCATCCAAGACCAGGTAATCAAAATCAGAAACTATAGAAAATACATTGCAAATGAGCCCGGAATGTCAGATGACACATGTGGACGATGCCACCTGGCCTCAGAAACGATCCAACACATCACTGCGGGGTGCAAAGTGATCACCCAGACTTAGTGCACTCATAGACACGACCAGGTAGCCAGGATAATACATTAGAAGATAGCGAGGAAATACCAGTTGACCAAAGAAAGTGTACCATACTACAAGTATGAACCCAGGCAGTACTAGAGACCCGAACCCACAAGCTGTACTGGGATAGCGCCATAATAACGGATAAGACCATCCCACACAATAGACCGGACATAACCCTTGTGGACAAGATGGAAAAGGCTACCTACCTGATTGACATAGCGGTACCCAAAACTAGCAATGCCAGAAAACCCATGAGGAAAAAATTAGGAAGTACACGAACCTGAGACATGAGGTCAAGGAGATGTGGAACATGCAAGAAGTATCGACCATCCTGATCATCGTGTCAACTACCGGTATGATGCCAAAGACTCTACATAGCAGCCTAGCAGCAATAGGTCTCCCAGAGAACATCTACAAGGAACTCCAGAAAGTCGCAATCCTGAACACCTGTAGGATAGTCAGAGATTTCCTCGACCAACAGTAACACCAGACATTACAACCACCCTGTGTACTTGGTAGCAGTACCCGTCACTGCTAGGCGTCATTTTCGAAATGGCGACACGTATTTCTTTTTCAACATTCAGTTTTGATCTGTACTTAGATCTAATGACTACAATTGCCCAAAATCCAACTTCACAAGTTAAGAACTTACAAATGGCACTAGTATTCGCAAAGCTTTATTACTACATTCCGGGTATTCGTGTTTTGCTAAACTCTAAAATTCATATAAAGACGTAAAGGGAACAGGATGCGTTCTCTTCGTCAAAAATACCCAAAATATTTTCTATAATTATTTACATTAATAATACAGATCAAATAATAGTAGATATCTAATAGTAAAAAAATCATTCTTAATACAATTTTAATATTTTCCAAGGAAATCTTACATAAACTCTTACCCCCAGGGGCTCACATCTGATGAGTATGGGCTTGGCACACCCAGGGTCCTGAGCTGGATATCATCATTCCTCCCTTTCTTGGTGATTCCTTTCTACTTCTCTCTCTCTCTCTCTCTCTCTCTCTCTCTCTCTCTCTCTCAGGGTAATAAGGAATATTTTTGTTTTTTTTTTTGGCCGGTGCAGCATAAGCCTCAGGCTTCCTTGCACCATATGGCTAATAATAATAATTGTTCGCGACGCACAGTTTGAGAATCTCTTGTATAGAGGATTCAATAGTAAGAGCGGTATATAAGTCAAGTAGGTAGAAGACTATTAAATTAAAATGCAGCCCATTTGGGACAAACGAACTGACAATCCTACAACGGGCTGTGTATATCGGACAGTACCAGCGGCATCGGAATTGGGCTTCTTCTCAGGTAGCTAGACAGCATTACAATGTACACCGATGAGCCAAAATATTATGACAAGAGAGTCGTTATGCAAATCGAAGCTACTGCAGGTGAACTACGGCACGTGCTTGGGTCGGGACATGGTATGAAAAACACCTGGTGCTGAGCTCCGTCAATCAGTTTTACTGTTGTTCTTCAGGTGGGAGAGACAGCAGACTTAAGCGAGTTTGACAATGGGCAAATTGTAATGGGCAGACGACTCAGTCACGGCATATCCGACGCAACACGGCTGGTGGGATGCTCACGGTCAGCCACGGTTAGTACCTACCGAAAATGGTCCGAGGAGAGGAAACCCACGAACCGCCGGCGAGGTGTTGGACTACCACAGCTCATCAATGCTCGAGGTGTGCAAAGGCTCTCCTGGATGGTATGTGGCAACAGAAGGGCGACTGTGGTGTAACTAGCTAGTAATTGGAATGCTGGTGACGGGAGTAATGTGTCACAACACACAGTACATCGAACCCTGCTGAAAATGAGGCTGCGTAGCTGCAGGCCGCTCCGAGTGCCCATGCTAACCACGGTTCACTGGCGAAAGCGTCTACAATGGGTACGCAAGCATCGAAACTGGACCGTGAGTGATCGGAAGAAGGTCGTCTAGTCCGATGAATTACGTTTCCTGTTGTACCAAGTGGACGGCCGGGTGCGTGTGCGTCATTTACCTGGGGAAGTAATTGCGCCCGGATGTACCATGGGACGAAAGCAAGTCGTAGCTTTCCGTATCCCAGTAAACATCGCGCAAAGCAATGCTTTGCGCGATGTTCTACTGGGATACTCTGGGTCCAGTCATCCATGTGACGGGCACTCTGACGTCTACCACCTACCTAAACATCATTGCTGACCAGGTACACCCTTTCATGGCAATGGTCTTCCCCTCTGGCAATGCCGTCTTTTAGCAGGAAAAGGCGCCATGCTTCACCGCCCGGATTAGTGACATAGTGACATAGTGTTTTTTTGACAAGCGGCACCGGTGCTTTCGCACAACTCCGCATTTGAATCTCTTGTGAAGTAAGACAGTACAGTACTGTCAAGGCCAGATATCATATGTTAGTGTATGTTCATGTTTGCTTAGTGCGGGTTATGTTGTTCATCTGGCCGCTTAGCCTAGGGTCTGTGGAACACCACAGACTGCTAGTTACCGTCACTGGCACTGGGAGCCGGACCAGGTATGTGGAAAGAGAACTCTGGCTGGCCGACCCTGGGGTTAGCCTGAGCTTCCCAGGGAAGGCCGAAAAAAAAAAAAAAAAAAAAAAAAGAAAATAATAATAAAAAAATAAATAAAAAAATAAAAATAAATAAATAAATAAATAAAAATAAATAATAAATAATTTAAAATAAATAAAAAAAAAATATATATATATATATAATAATAAAAAAATAATAATAAAAATAAAAAAAATAATAAAATAAATAAAAAAAAATAATAATAATAAAAATTAAAAAAAAAATAAAATAAATAAAAAATCACCGCCCGGATTGTTGGAGACTGGTTTGCGGAACATGAGGAAGACTGGACCAGATACTACAAGACGCATTTAGAAATCTTGTAGTGTCCATGCCTCGCCGGGTACGAGCTGTTTTGGCTGCACGTGGAGGACCAACATCATATTAGGTAGTAGAGTGTAGAGTGTGTTTAGTGTCAAACGGCACCAGGACTTCCCCCCATCTCCGCGTGCTATACATTGTGGGTGTGAAACAGAACACTGTCAATGCCAGAGGTTTAAAAGTATATGGATTTTATATTTGTGTAGTGTCGTGTTCCGTTGTTCATCTGGTCATTTAGCCGCTGGGTCCCTAATGGGACCCAACGTTTCCCCACTCCGCCCCGTTGAGTCAGACCAGGTACACCACTATTATAGTTATTTACTCTGGCAAGTCCTGCCACCTAATTTCCTGAGATTTCAGTGGCAAGGACCTAAAAAACAAAGTAGTACTAGTTGGGCGATTTGATGTCATTAAGTTTTTGGGTGTAGGGCTCAAGCATTTTTGGAGTTGATTCGGTCGCTACTTGTAAGTTAGAGAAGGGGAGGAAGACTGAAGACTGGGGGAAAAGATAGAGATACGGGGTCCGTAGGGAAGATGACCCCAAGTCAGTGGAGCAGGCCTATGCCCCACCAGAGTGAAAAATAGGGGTGGCGAGGGAGGGAGGACACCAGGGATGAACTGCCCCTCCTGCCAGGGAGTGGAGGCAAAGGACCACGCAAGGGAGCGTGGCTAGGGAGGCCTAATGGCAGCAGCTGAGCTGTGCTGGTGGGTTCTGTCACTCCTGGGACGAAGGAAGGAAGGAGGGTTTTTTTTTTTTTTTTTCTTCTCCTGAGAGAATTGTCAAATCCAGGAAGTTTCTTACTTTGATCTTCAATGTGTGGTGTTTGGGTGCCTAATCCGTCTAGCAGTGAAGACAGACTGCGCAAACTCGGTAAAGGCGGCGTAGCGCTGCTCGTCCATCATAATCAGGTGCTCACAATGCCTGGGATTTTCTTGCATTTTAGTGGCAAACCTTAGCCAGAACTCGTCATATTCATGGCAATCATACATTACGTGATCCCACTTTTCTTCAGCCCCACAGTGACATAGCGGATCTTCTTCTATGCCTAGGGATGTTAGCTTCGCTTTAAAGGGTCCGTGGCCTGTCAATAGAAATGTAGAACGTTTTAGTTATCAATCCTTTGTTGGTGGTGTCCCATATCTCTTGCCAGGTCCTGTACATAATTTCAGAGATTCTCTTCCTTTCCTGTTTGGGGTTGTTATCAAGGTTAAGAGTGATGCCTGCAGTTTCGGTGGGAATACTCTTCTTCAATCATTGATACAATCCTCTTCTTATTACCTCTAGGTGTAGGGGTATACATCCAGCTAGAACCTGTAGAGCTGGGATGCTTACTGTACGGCACGCCTTGTTACGGTAAGGAGCTTAGAACGCTGTGTGGAGTCTAGTTTACGGCGATTTCGGTCGCGGGAGGCCCTAGTACACCGTACTAAGGCTCCATAGCAAGCTATTGGGACAAATATGGCATTATAGATGAGGGCCAGAGCCCGGCGCTTAAGGCCCCAGTCTGCACGGCTTATACGGATGATCATGGCCGAGTATATTTTTTATTTTCTGTGACATATATTTCAAGTGAGGATGGAAATTTAGCTTCATATCTAAGACGATTCCTAAATACTTGATTTCTGGGTATAATCTTATGGAGGTGTTGTCAATTTTGATAACCGGTGGTCTTCATAGTTGGAGCGTTCCCTTGAGCAATATAGATTTGGTTTTCTCTCCCTAGATCTTTAGTCGGTGAATGGCTGCCCAATCCTGAAGCTTAGTTAGTGCGCAATTTGCTCGCTCCTCTAGATCAGCTGTTGTGTCACCATGCACCAGCAAAACCAAATCGTCAGCAAACGCAAGTGGTTGAGTCATCCCCAAGTCCATCCCAAGGAACTCGTCCAGAATGATGGACCAAAAGAAAGGCCCCAGGACCGAGCCCTGGGGACAGCCTCGGGAGACTTGGTTAGTGACAGATTTGTACCTGGTACTAACATGGACAGTGCGGTGTCTCAGGTACTCCTTGACACAGTTATAAAGTTTGAGTGGTGCTTTGGCTTGTCGGAGTCTTCTGAGAATACTTGGCTACCACAGCCGATCAAACGCTCCAGAAAAGTCAACTGTGATAGCTAGTGCATACTTGCTTTGAGTGCTTGAAGCAGTAGATATTAATGTAAGAAGAGCATCTTCAGTGCTGAAACCAGCTTTGAAACCGTACTGAAGTGGAGAAATGAGGTTTTCTTTAGAGTAGCATTTTGACAACCTGTTGAGTAGAAGCCTTTCCAGAAGTTTGCCGAGGACTGGCAAGAGAGCAATTGGCCTGTAAGATTTTGGCTCTTCAGGTGGTTTGTCTGGATTCTTCAAGATGAGTTTAAGGCATGCCTCCTTCCAGATAGCAGGAAAGTGGCCTTCCATTAGGCATCTGTTGAAAGTGGCGAGCATGGTGTTAGGGAAGTAGGTTGCAAATTCCTTGATAACATCCACCTCGAGGAGGTCATTGACAGGAGTTTTATTTTCTTTAGTTTTGTCCAATGCAGCTTTTAGATCGTCATTTGTAAAAGGTTCTTCAGTATTTTCTGTTGTGTAAGAATCGTTAGTGGTAACAATCTGTAGTTGCTCTTCAGTTAGCTGTGCATCATCTGTTGGAAAGAGGGCATTTAGCATGTTGTAGACAGAGTCCTCCCACGTGAAGGTGGAAGAACCATCATATTAGGTAGGTGGTCATAATGTTTTGGCTCATCGGTATATGTCACCCTCGTGGGTAATTCGTATAATGATTTCGCACGTATAATGACCGTCCGCCCTACACCGGGTAGAAAAGAACTGAGTTAGAATCCCATCAGTGACGCGAGCAATTTTTATGGGTCTTTTTCATTACATGGCTCAGTTAGTCATTCTCAGGCGAGGGTGGCATTGTTTTTTCTCCCTGAAACTAGGATTTTTCATCCAGCAAACAGTAACTCGACCATAGGACACACGCAATTTACAGACATAATATTTACAGCGCAATATAGCCTAAGTTGCTGATGCGCCTAAAACCCTACAACAAGTGTGTGTTCACGGGCTGTAATACCCGGAATAAGTCACGATGGAACTCTGCTTCCTCCGGCTGAGATCAATTAATTACTTACATTCCTGTACAGTTGAGGAGTTTTAGAAATTCCTAGGTCTGAAGAAATAGAAAAGTTCCTTGATTGCTACTGATGGAATCAAGTCTAGACCATTCCAAAGGAGTGCAGATGTTCTATCTATCATGTCAACTAAGCTGTCATGGAAAACAAGAATAAAACAGAAAGAATTTCTATGTGGTTTTAACCACGTAGAAATTCTTTCTGTCTTTCTTGACAGGGCTCAAAACGATGCATTTTCCATTGGTGGAAAGAACAGCAGTAGTAACCACTTTGCTGCCTGAGAGAATCTACCGCAGTCAATCATGATGGATTATTATTTGACTGCAGTATCTGATCCATTGTGCATGATGAAAATACAGATAATTTTCATGGAAGATTTTCTACTAATGAAAATAAAGAGTTCCATTGTGTGTGTGTGTCTTGCTGACTGGAATGCTGCTGCATTTCTGGCTTCCCACCAATTTGGATGAGGCTCATTTCGATCTGCCAACGTCATAACGAACTAATCGGAGATTTTTTAAGCAGGACTGAATCAACTAATTTCAGACAGAGATATAGGATCTCTCAGAGGAGTTTTCTTTTTGAAAGCTCAGAAATTAATCTCAGAACATGCCCAGTATACAGACACAATACAATGATGTTGCAGAAATCTGAGTTTCCTTGGTGCTAGTCAACAAAAAGAACCTAACCCATTTTGCCCAACAACTTTTGCTATATTGGCATATGTTTTCCACATTAAGATATGCACATAAAGTAACCCGCACTATAAGTACCAAATATCCCCTTTAAAGGCCATAATAAGACTTTTTGCACTACATAGCAAGTGTGTAGTGTGGTCAGGGGCGGAATGGACCTGGTGGAGAGGAGGTAATCGCTGACGTTGCCATAGCGTTTGTAACGTGTTACTGCTACAAAGGGGGGGGGGGGAGAAGGTCAGTTCACTTCTGAGTGTGGTGCCTATTTTTAATTTTCTTCCTGAAATGGTTGAGGCTCCCAGAAATTTCAAAAGTCCTGGAAAAAAAAAAAAAAAAAAAAATCAGAATTCAATTACAAAAAATAAATAAAACACCCCGTTTAATGTTTTCCAACTGCGGACTTCTCCACTCCTTAGTACAATAAGTACTAAGGAGTGGAGAAGTGAGTTACAGAGAACTCACCATTCAGTGAATAAATTCGCCAATCAATTCATGATTAGAGAAACACCTGTTAAATAGCTGCTGTAGGACTTGTGGACATTATTTACTTTAGTTACTTAATTAGAAATCTTTACTGCAATAATATTAATACGAATCGATACACTGCAGCATTGCTCTTCACGGCCACAGGAAAGGGGTTAACAGTGATAATACAGTACATAAGAGAAATAAATGGATAAATAATAATAATAACAGATTCGATAAATCAAACATATATGAAAGCATAAAACGAAGTATAGCTCAAAGTAGAGTACAATTACATACAACACAATATACAAAGAAAATATAGGTGGAACAAATAATTTTATATTGTAACAAAAACAGGTAACGTTCTTTGCACTGAAGCAGAAGTACAAAGTTTATCATTACTCATCGTAATACTGAATACGTTAGTAAGCCTAACTTCATTTCAGATAGTATTGTTGGCTTGAATTGGCATTAAGATCAGCTTCGAGAACAAGGATCAAGGGCAGGGATATACAACTCAAGGATCCGGCGTCTGTATTCCCTGTCGCAAGCAAACTTGTTAAGGTCAGCATCCAGTGATTGGGCACATGAGAGCAGCTGAAAAGGCACAAACCTATCGGATAAGTGAAGGCGGGCGAGATGTGGGCACAGAGTTGGAGTCGCTCTGAGAGAAGGCCGAGGGACATTCCAAGAGTACAAGTTCCAGAATAAGTGCCGAAATCTGGCCAACGATCAAGTTAATAGTCGTGGTAAGACGCTTATAATTACTAACTTGTAAAGACTTGTAATTACTGACTAGCAGTACTAATTACCATTAAATACTTAATTAGCATACACATATTTATATAAGTATATGAAATAATGCAAACATTAAAAAGTATACCATCTGTAGGGCGACCCTCACCGGTAGCACTGTGATTATAATGCCCAACCTCCCACACTGGATAAAAGGCGGGTTGGAAACCCGTCAACGACGGATGGAATTTTTATGGATTTTTTCACAACTTGGACAAGTTAATCGATTTGGTACGAGGGTTGCATGGTTTTTTCTCCCTGAAACTCAAGTTATTCGTCTAGCAAAGAGGCAAACCCATCGAAGGGTAGACAAAATTACAGACAGAATATATTGATGACTCATAGCCGTAGTTGCTTTGGCACTTAACGCACATCATATCATTGGTATGTCATCATATTCTTTAAAAAAAGAACGATGTAAACAGCTGTTTACCATTTTTTTTATTTTGTTTTTTAGGACAATGTCTAGCCGTTCTGAAGAAGTGGATGGTTGTTTCTCCTATCTGGTATGTATTCATAAAAAATGAACAAATAATTAAATTTATGAAAAGGTTTATATATTTCATGTATTTTATAGATACATTGTAGTTTCCTTCTTTTCCCCTAATTTTGTATTGTTTATGTTATTACTGCAAAATATAACAAACTTTTATACAGTTGGAGAAAAGAGATAAGGAAGCGTACTTTTGGATATGTTGCTTAAATGGAAATTTCTTCTAGAATCGGTCTTGATGCACTGTAACATTCGATGGTGGTAACATAATGATCTGGCCTGCCCCTGTCGTGTGTGCATTGAATCTTAAATGCTGATCCCACCTTGATTATCTTGGACAATTACACTCTACTCGTATTATACAACTCGCTCAATAAACTGGAAATTTTTCCTTAGAATCACAGAGTCATGATTTTGATTCAATTGCACGTGAAACCGAGATGTTCGAGCAAGAATTGAAAGTCAGTCGTAGAGGCGCAAATTCTGCGAGTCTGCATACCTTGCTGAGAGTGTGTCTTACAAAATTTTTTCGGTCATGATTATTGCGTTTAGCTACAACAAATATTAATTTTTGCGTATTTTAAACCTTGCAAACTTCCTACAAAGCAGGCAAATCGACCAGAGAACACATGCAATTTACAGACACAAATACACATGGGTAGTTGAAGTAACTTTCTGGGCGACTCTAATAAAGAGCTTTTTTTTTTTTAAAGAGTTTTTTGACACACTTCCTAATATCAACCACGGCAAAGTGGAGGACCACCATCAAGGTCGAGAACATCACAACCAGACCGATACCCATCAGAAGAGGAACCTTCCAGGGAGATGTTCTGAGCCCACTATGGTTCTGTCTAGCATTCAACCCACTGTCCATCATGATCAATAACAGCAATTATGGATATACCCTAAAAGAAGGGAGGAAGAACCTGTACACCCTCTCTCACCTGATGTACATGGATGACATCAAACTCTATGCCGCAACTGAGAATCACCTCCAGATCAGCAAAGAGTTCAGCACTGTCATCAGGATGCAGTTTGGTCGACAAATGCAAGAACCATCAATGAAATCTAGTCTGGGAAAACTAACAGCTTTGGACCGTAAACTGGTTATGCAACCTTTATTGATAATGAAGAGATTGAAGCCATGACGGAGAGATATACAAATATCTGGGGATTATGCAGGCCCACTAATTAGAACACGAGGAGATCAAGGTCCACCTGACTTAGAAATACCATTTGAGACCTAGAAGACTGCTAAAATCAAAGCTGAATGGTAGGAACGTTGTTCCAGCCATAAATACTAATGCAGTTCCAGTACTAATATATTCCTTCGGGATCATAGATTGGTACAATACCGCTGGAGGAGATTATGAGATCGACTAGGATAATGATGACCAAGAGCCGTCAACACCACCCCATCGAGAGACTGACCATAGCACGTAAAGAAGGAGAGAAGGACTGACAGACCTCATTCAGCAAGAGAGAAGGCGATTAAGAACCTGCGCGATTACTACCTGGAAAACACAGTGCCAGTCTACCAAGAAAAAAAGGTAGACAAACAACCCCAACAATAAGGGAAAAACACTGACACAGACAGAAGAAACAAAGACAGAAAGTTGGGCGAAAAGGCATTCTATGATGTAGTGTCTATGAAAAGACACTACAGTGACTTCCATCAAGACTACATAGATAAGATGGCTTCCAACGCTTGGCTCACGAGACCGAAGGATTCATGCTTGCCATCTAAGATCAGGTAAGAACTAGGAACTACAAGAAATACATCACTAAACGGAATAAAAGATGACACATGTCGAGGATGCCACCTGGCCCCCGAAACAACCCAGCACATCACAGCAGGATGCAGGGTGATCACCCATTACACTCACACAGACAATCAGGTGGCTAGGATAAGACATCAGAAGCTAGTGCAAAACTACCAGCTGTTCAAAGAACATTTACCATATTACAGGTACAAGCCTCAGGTCATATTTTGGACCTCTGCTCACAGACTATAATGGGACCATACCATAATGATCGACAAGCCGATCCCGCACAACAGATCAGACATAATCCTCATCGACAAGAAGGAAATGGCTGCCCACCTGATTAACATTTAAGGGCCCCAACACCAGCAACCTCCAGAAAACATACGAGAAAAAGAACAGGAAGTACTCAGATGTAAGGGAGGAAGTCAAAGATATTGAGTATGTTGAGAGTCTAATGGCTCCTGGGATTTCTCCCATCTCCGCGTACGTTCTCTGTATCTAGTGACAGTGCCCTGTTAATGCCAGAGGTTTGACAGTGTGTGGGTCATGTAGAATGTAGTATGTTGTGCCCATTGTTCATCCGGCCTGTCAGCCGCCGGGCCCCACTAGGGGCCCGACGTTACCATACCCAGCGACGGGGACGCCGGCATTTTGTACCAATAAGACTAATTGTACTCTGGTAGGTACTGCCACCTACTTTCCTGAGATTTCAGTGGCTAGGACCTTAAAAAAAAAATTTATTCACGGTTTTCTTAATAATCCGATTTGTTTAAACATTGAGTGGGGTTTTCGCTGAATGAGTTTCTCTAGAGGTCTAATAGTTCAGGCAGTAATTTTGGTGTATTAGATTTGGACCTGTGAGGTAATATGCTGTATACGAAAAGTTTTGGGAGGGGAGACAGAAGACTGGGTGATACAAGTAGAAGAAAGGGACTGATAGGGAAGGTGGTCCCTCGTTTTTCAGTGGGCATGCCATTCCACACCAGAAGGAAAAGTGGGGTGGTGGGAGGGGGGAGGAGACAGCGAAAGTGTCGTCCCCCTCGCCTAGGAAAGGGGGGGAAAGCAGGCTGGAATAGATGTCCAGCCCCGTTTGCCAGATGGCCTTTCTCAGTTTTCAAGGAAACCGTCCAAGGTTCAGTGGATGTTCGTTCCAGTCATTGTATTTAGGTAGTGCTTTCAGGAGTCACTGCACCATGGAGCACTCAGTGGTGCACGGGGAAAGAGACCGTTTGTCGTTTCCATTTAGTCATTGCGGTTTTCTCGTTTTTTCTAGTCCGGTTTTCTGGTTGTTGTCTTGTCTGGTTTCACCTTGGGAAGGTTGGTGAGAACGTAGGCATTTTGTTGCGTTGTTCTGTATCACCATTTTTTATGTCACTCTGTGTAAAGCGATGAGTGTTCTTCGCCTGGTGAAGAGCTGCTGAGCAAAGTTTGTTAGTGCTCCATATTCTTCACTCGAGTCCAGCAAATGTGATTCCATATTTTTGGGAAGTACTTTATTGTAGTCATTAACGTACGTCGCAGGTCCTCATAGCTTGGGCAGTTATACATGACGTGTGTCCAACTCTCCGCTTCACCACACACGCATCTCGGGTGTTCTTCCAATCCCATCTGGGCCAGCTTTTCTTTGAAGGCGCCATGGCCTGTCAGTACATATGATATGTGACATATGGTGCCAAAGAGCCTCCATAAGAACCTAGCAACAAGAGTCTACCGAGAGAACACTTACATGGAACTCCAGAAAACCGCAATCCTGAACACCTGTAGGACAGTAAGATAGTTTCTCAACCATCAGTAACAATAATAATAGTAACAACCAACCACCCCATGCACTTGGTACCAGTGCCCATCACGGGGCGTAAAAATATCCCATAAAGGAGAAATATATATATATATATATATATATACTGTATTAATAATAATAATAATGAAAAATAAATAAATAATAATAATAAAAATGGGCAAAGAAGAACCTCCATGGTAGACACTACAATGACCACCATCAAGATGACATAGCTAAAATACCTGCCAATGCATGGTATGGTTCACGAGTGGAGCGGGACGCTCTTCATCAAGACTGGAAGATTCATGTTCGCTATCCAAGACCAGGTAATCAACACCATAAACTATAACAAATACATCGCAAAGGAGCCCTCAGTGTCAGATGACCCATGTCGACGATGTCACCTGACCTCATAAACGATCCAGTACATCACGCAGGATGCAAGGTGATCACCCAGACGGAGTACTCTCTTAGACACGGCCAGGTAGACAATATAATACATCAGACGCTAGCCAGGAAATGCCACTTGATCAAAGAAAGTGTTCCGTATTACAAGTACGAACCCCAGGCAACACTAGAGACCCCAATCAACAAGCTGTAGTGGGACCATGCCATAATAGCAGACAAGACAAGCTCGCAGAACAGACTGTCGACAAGAAGGAAAAGGCTACCTATCTGATTGGCATAGCAGTGCTCAACACTGGCAACCTCCAGAAAACATGAGGAAAAGATCAGGAAGAACACAAACTTAAGACAGGAGGTCAAAGAGGGATGTGGCATATGCAACAAGTAACGACTATCCCGATCATCGTGTCAACCACTGGTATAGTGCCAAAGATCATACATAACAGCCTAGCAGCAATAGGTCTCCCAGAGAACACCGACCGGTACAAGGAACTCCAGAAATTCGCAATCCTGAACAATTACTGTAACATAGTCAGAGCAGATGGGCTGAGAGGTGGCAACTGAAGTTTAACATTGACAAATGTAAAGTACTGCATATGGGTAGCAGTAACCCCAGAGAAACGTACCAACTGTGTGGTACTGCACTCAGGTTAGTTGAGAATGAAAAGGTTTTTTTTTTTTTTTTGATTTGGTAGTTGTTGGCGCATCGGCTTCTGTGGCCATATTGCACCTCCCAAGGTTTTTGCAGTACTTTGATCCAAGCCCGAGGCGAGAATCGAACCCGCGACCTTTGGGCTGCCGGGCAGGTACTTTACCCACTCGGCTAGCCCGGTCGGCCAGAATGAAAAGGACCTGGGGGTAATTGTGCAGTTAGATATGAAGTTTTTTGAGCAGTGCAGACAGGCTGGAAGTGTAGTTCATGGTGTCTTGTCAATGATATACAGAAAATTTGCTAGCAGGGATAAGGAAGTGCAGGCTTCAGGGTTCGGTGCAGGTCTCATTTTAGGAAGGATGTAGAGCTGCTGGAACTTGCACAGAGAAGGGCAACGAGATTGGTGAGTGGAACAAAGGGTTACTCTTACCAAGAAAGACTGAAGTTCTGCAAATTGCAATGTCTGGAGGCTGGACCTCAATTAGAACCCCTCACAAGTGCCTTGTCATTGCAATTTTTTTTTTTTTAGGAAAACCCCAAACACGAAAGGTATCAAAACCTATAGTACTTAGTACCGTGCATGGGTTGAAGGAGAAGTATGGGGGGGGGGATGCCGGAAACTTTGCTCTAGAGACTAAACATAGGTTTCACCACTTTAAGCCTCCAATAAGCAAAGTGGTGGTATTTCACCGGTTGATGAAAGTCGTCTACCACCTTTTTGCAATGACAAGGCACCTGCGAGGTGTTCTAAGTAAGGTCTATAAGGCCTTGAATGGTTTGAGAAAGCTCAATGCTGATGGGATTCTTCCTCTTGTTCAGATTATTCACCTGAGGGGACATAAATTCAAATTGAGGAGAGACAATTGTAGAAAAGATGTGCATAAATTTGCCTTTAGCCAGCGACCCGCTGGCTAAACAAACTTTCATCTTTCATAGTGGAGAACGAAAACTTAAATAGGTTCAAGGCAGAACTAGACAAACATTTGGAGTGAATCAGTGGCGTAGCTACCATGTAGGCAGGCAAGGCAATTGCCTCCGGTCCCGGCGTCTTTGGCTAATTTTATTTAATTGTTTGACTTGACTTGTTTTCATATTAATTTGTAACCTCCTTAGTTATGTGTTTGTGTGTGGAAAACAAATAGGAAAGGTATTTAACAGAAAATCAAGTAAATTCATCTACTGGAAGCCACACTGGAAACGGGAAAATCTGATAACACTGCAATGCGCATTTGATCAAAAAAAGTTTGCTTTATTGTAATTGTTTTTAGGGAACAATATCGGAACAGCAGTTTCCTTGGATGTATATTTGATCTTCTAACGAAATTTCAAGAAAATATTTAATATTTATATTTATAGCTGCGTTATAAACTTCGAAAACTTGTGTGCAAAAGAAGAAAAAAAAAAAATCGTCCGCTATGAATAACGGATTGTTTCTTGAAATGTGTCTTCTTCACAATACTGCAAGATTTCTAACAATACAAAGCTAAAAGATTGCGACTAACTTTTTTTTTTTTTTTTTGTTAGTTGTTGGCGCATCGGCTTCCGTGACCATAATGCACCTCCCAAAGTTTTTTTCACTACTCTGATCCAAGCCCGAGGCGGGATTCGAACCCGCGACCTTTGGGTTACCAGGCAGGTAATTGCGACTAATGGCTGCTCAGAAAGTATCGTTAGAAAATATTTGCTTGTTACGCTTTGATGTCATCGCAAAGGGAGAAATTCAGTTTTAGTACAGAAGCCGAATAAATCCACGGTCATATGCTGTTCTGAGCTGTAATAAAAAGAAAAACCCCGCTGTGGTTTTTGGTAGATTGTGTAATTTCACACAATCAATCCGTGACTGCTAAACACGGTGCGGTTTCTTGTATTCTCTCTCTATTTTGGGATCTCCTCTGACCGGGGTCGTTCCGGAGTATAAACAGAAAATTTGTTTGTAGGAATGCTGCCAACCAATGGCACCAATTATCAACTCTTTTACTGTCCTTCTAATTTACATTGTGTTCAGATGATTCACTTTGCGAAAATTCGAAAGTGTTACATCAATTAGGAGCAAAATTCGTTTCCCCAAACATCAATTAGGAGCAAAATCCGTTTCCCCAAACATCAATTAGGAGCAAAATTCGTTTCCCCAAACATCAATTAGGAGCAAAATCCGTTTCCCCAAACATCAATTAGGAGCAAAATCCGTTTCTCCAAACATAACGAATTACTTTAGAACAATAAAGCACTACTACTACTAATGATTTTACTGGAAGGAAGTATCCACAATAAAACATCTGTACAAGACGAAAACATGCGGTCACTCGAAAGAAAGTAACCGTAGTCATTTGCATTCAAATTCGCACCAGACCAAAATCGGACTTATTAGTACTTCTGCATCCTAGGATGAAGCTGACTTAGAGCTATAATGCTAATTTTTTTTTATTATTTTAATTTTTGTGTTTTTGTATGGGCGGCTCCTAGAACAAAAGTTCATCTCCGCTTCGTTGCTCTGTTCAGTTTTTACAGACTCTGTCAAGGTAAGATGTAAAATATCTGTATCGTGTAAAATAAAAAAATAAAAAAATCATTCCACATAGCACATAGGAATATTGCATGCTGAATGAAGACATGAAAAGGAAGGCAAGAGAGAGAGAGAGAGAGAGAGAGAGAGAGAGAGAGAGAGAGAGAGAGAGAGAGAGAAAAATTCATCCCGCATGGGGAAAGTGACAGGAAAGAAAAACTGTTTGTGAGCTTATGTGTGTGTTCTGTTTTGGCCTTTTGGCTATCTGGAAGCAGTGATCAGTGCCCTCCTCCCTGGGGAACGAGTTTCCCAGGGAGGAAAGAAAAACTTGTATAAGATGAAGGGAGGGAAGGAGAAAAGAGGAGAAGAACTATCCCGGGCCAGAGAAGCCCCAATCCAGAATGGATCGCTAGAACAACAACACAAGCAAAAATAAATAAATAAATAAAAATAAAAAATAAATAAATAATATTAATAATAATAATAATAAATAAAATAAAATAAAGGAAAAATAAATAAATAAAACATATAGGGTGAGAGAGGAGCTGGCCTGGTCTGGGGAGCCGCAGCCTAATGATAGGATGAAGCTGACTTACAACTTTTAGCATCTGTTGTGAAACTGAATACAATAAAGAAATAGACATTAGAACTTCCGCATCCGCGATGAAACTGACTTATTAGAACTTCCGCATCCGCGATGAAACTGACTTATTAGAACTTCAGCATCTCTGATGAAAGTTAGAGCTCTGGAGCTTTGACAATCTCCTGGCCGTCTCACACACATAAGCTCACAAACAGTTTTTCTTTCCTGTCACTTTCCCCGTGCGGGATGAATTTTCTCTCTCTCTCTCTCTCTCTCTCTCTCTCTCTCTCTCTCTCTCTCTCTCTCTCTCTCTCTCTCTCTCTCTTGTCTTCCTTTTCATCTGTCTTCATTCAGCATGGAATATTCCTATGTGCTATGTGGCTCACCACCAAAAGGGTATTTTTATCTCTCTCTCTCCTCTAGGGGTCGGACTAGAAAGGGTGAACTCCCTCCCCTAAGGAGTTTTTTCCCCCAAGTGAATGAAAGGAACTGGAAATTTCAGGAAAATGAACCCTGTTTTCCTTTATTCGGCAAACAGCTACTCTGTCAGCACAAGAGAAGTGAAATTACATTTGCAGCTCAGAATGAAATTCAGGCATCCAAACATATGACACTTCAAGGTGAATTTTTCCGGCATGTGTGTGTGATAATGAAAATTCAATTTTTCTCTTGAAATTTTTTGATTGTATCAAATGCATATCAAGGAAATATCGAAGTATTCAGTAACAATTACAGTTTTCCGATCCGTCACTACGAGTAACGGATTGTTTTCACAAACCTTTACTCGTAGCATATATATTTTTTCTCTTTTTCGTTTGCACACCAGGTGAGATGCATGCGAAGTTCCTTCAACATCAGTTTTCGAAGTTTATAACGCAGCTATGATAGAAATATTTTCTTGAAAGTTCGTAAGAAGATCAAATCATCCATGAAATCATGAAACTGCTGTTCCGATTTAGTCCTCTAAAAACAATTACAATAAAGCGAACTTTTTTTTTTATGAAATGCGCATTGTGGTGATCAGTTTTAGGACAGTTTTTTGTTTTTTTTTTTTTTCCCTTCCATTTCCAGTATGGCTTCCAATAGATGAATTTCCTTGATTTTTTGTTAGTAGATACAATACATACTGAAGAAAGGAAAGAAGATATTTTTGTTTTTCAAAAACAATTCGTTGCAATTCTTTCGTACAACAATTACGAAAAGCAGTAAAGCAAACTGTTGTGAGAGAGCCATGCAAAATAGTGTTCGCAAGTAATGATGCTCAACTGTTTGTTTTCCACGAAATTTGTTTACATTTTTATTTTCTCCTTGGATCACCTTGGTAACGCTAATGATGTAAGCTCGAGTGATTTAATAGTTTTTGCTGCAATTTAAAGGTAGGAAATCAAAGAATATACTTCTGTTATGTATATTCAGTTTCAATTTTGTAAATTGAGTAGAAATTATAGAAATTAGTTTTTTTCAGTGGAGGGGACAACTTTCAAGTTAGGGTTAAAAATTAGAGCGTAGGGAGCGGTCGTAAACAGATACACTGTACTCGTATTCAGGAAAGAAGACCAATATGTCATAACCATAAATCGTGTGCAGTAAGCGAAGGACGTAAGTCGGATTGATCAGTGTCAACGATGGTTAACATAAATATAAATATTAGGACAGTCTGCATCTGTCTCCCGTCTGCACCAATCACAAGCCGTCAAATTTGCACCCTTACCAAGATACGCTGCACTTTTAACCAAATAGGCTTTAGTAACGCTATTGAATCTTATCTTATATTATTTCAATTATTATTATTCACCCTTTTGAAGCTGTTTTCGAAACACCTCACGCTTACCAGGGTAAGTTATTATTTTTATGCTCAGTTGCACCTATGAGACTTAAATTTTAAGCTAGACTTAAAACAAAAAACTGCACATCAAAATTGACTCAACACTCAATAACTCATTTGCCGTTTCGATACGATATTGTCAATTGAAATTTAAGGTACATTAAAGGAACACTTAAAATTTAACGTGGTTTGAATGCGGTATTTATGAATGTTTAACATTCATTTTTTGCAATAAATGTTCATATTTTCGATTTTGTTGATACTTGGGGGAAAAAGCTCGTAAACCCTTTTAAAGGGAGAACTGCCTGTATATAATACAGGCAGTTCTCGCTTTAAAACCAGAAGAAATAGCGGAAAGATAAAAATAAACTGGATATGGCAAATGCAAATATATATATATATAGAACCAGGTTTTTATTACTTGAAACAAAATCATTTTATGACTGTTACTTGAGATTTATTGTTAGTGAAACTTTACTGATAATTTGTTTCTTTAATCAATTTCAGGTGTCCGATGATCTTTTAAGCGGAAATAAAAGGTAAGAAAACATGTATATAACTATACAGTGGCAAAACTGCTGCCATTCTTCTAGGTCCGACACCGCCAGGTGACGGTCCGAATGGTCAAGGGCCCTGGCTGGTTGTTTTTGATTGGTTGTTAAAGAGCATAGGGTACTTTTGAATCTCACTGGGGGGGGAATAGAATACTAAAAAATATTTTTTAGTATTAAATCGTCCCGGTTTACTTTTATTATTTAGAATTCATAACAAGCTGTTATTTAGAATCCATAACATTGCATAACCATGATTCCCTGAGATGGCCGAGCCAGATTGATTACAATTATGTTGCTATGAATCATTAACCATAAATGCAATCAGAGCTATAGAAGCCCGGAATGCAAAATAAAGGATCACCTTTCTACGTCTGGAAGTAGGGCTCAAAAAGGAAGCAAGAAATAGGTAAAAGCAATCTAAAGCAGCAAAATCTAAATCCCATCATTCTACGTCTGGAAGTAGGGCCCAAAAAGGAAGCAAGAAAGTAGGTAAAAGCAAAATCCTATCATGTAGAAAAAATAAAGTAATAAGAAAGTAATAAAGAAATAAGAAAGGGAGAGAAAAAGATGAAAAGAGTATAAATGGTTTATAATTAGAAGAGAGAAAAATAATTTATAGGTAGAAGAGATAAAGAGAAGAAGGGAAAAATAAATATACACGAAAATATGTATACAGAATTAAACGAATTAAGAAAGAATTTTGCCGTATAATTCACAATCCCGGTGGTGTTGTCAAGTGTCAACTACCAGGATTCCAAGTGTAGAAACGGCAATAACGAGTCTATTTCAGGTAGAAAATATATACCAATAAGGGTACAGAAAATGCATAAGTTGAAAACGAAATTTAGTAAAAATTTTGGTAAAACATTAAATTTAATAAAAATTATTGGTTAAAAATTAATGGAAACTGAAATAAGCTGGTGTAGAAAAAAGGAGGGACGATGTAGATGGCATGTAGTCAGAGGCGGATTTAACGGCGGGCGCACCGGGCGCGCGCCCTGGGCCCCGACTTCTGAAGAGCCCACACAAAACCCCAACTTTATACGCAAAACCCCAACAAATTAGTTGAACTAATATGTTCAACTATTAGTTCAAAACTTTGTGATTATTATTATGCTATTATTAATTATATTATACATATATTATATTCAAATTTTATTGGAAATAAAACATTAATAGTACATAATATTTTTTATTTATTTTAAAAAATGGTTAACATGTATTTTTATTTTCCCTGTCTCTCTGTTTTTTTTAAGGGGCCCAATATTTTCTTCTGCGCCTGGGGCCTCAACCTATCTTAATCCGCTACTGCATGTAGTTGAAACAACAGAGACCACTAATTCATACGGAAGGAGACGAAAACAAGAAAAGAACTTACCATAATCAAAAAGCACGAAAGGTAACTGTAACCTAGAAAATTCGAAATACATAGCTTAAATTAACGACATCATAATCAAAACAGAGACAACTAATTCATTTAAATATTATATATATAAAAATTATATACACCGATGAGTCAAAATATTATGACCACCTACCTAACATGGTGTTGGTCCTCCACATGCAGCTAAAACAGCTCATACCTGGCGAGACATGGATGCTACAAGATTTCTAAATGTGTCTTGTGGTATCTGGTTCCAACAAAAACCAGCAGATCCTTTAACTCCTGTAAGGTTCATGGTTGTGACGCCTCAGATCGGAGTTGCTGTTCCAACACAAACCACAGATGCTCGATGGGATTTTGGAGGCCAGGGCAATACCTGGAAGTCTTCCTCATATTCCAGTATTCCCCATATACCAGTCTCGAACAATCCGGGCGGTGAAGCATGGCGCATTATCCTGCTAAAAGATGGCATTGCCAGAGGGGAAGACCATTGCCATGAAAGGGTGTACCTGGTCAGCAATGATGTTTAGGTAGGTGGTAAACGTCAGAGTGCCTGTCACATGGATGACGCAGAGTATCCGAGCAGAACATCGCGCAAAGCATGACACCATCACCACCGGCTCGCTTTTGTCCCACGGTACATTCAGGCGCAATTACTTCCCCAGGTAAATGATGCATTCGTACCTGGCCGTCCACGTGGTGCAACAGGAAACGTAATTCATCGGACTAGACGACCTTTTTCCGATCACTGAAGGTCCAGTTTCGATGTTCGCGTGCCCATTGAAGGCGCTTTCACTGGTGAACGGTGGTTAGCATGGGCACTCGGAGCGGCTTGCAGCTATGCAGCCCCATTTTCAGCAGGGTTCGATGTACGGTGTGTTGTGACACATTACTCCCGTCGCACACATTTCAATTACTGGTGAATTGCGCCATAGTCGCCCTTCTGTTGCCATATACCATCCGGGAGAGCCTTCGCTCACCTCCAGCATCGATGAACTGTGTTTAGCATGTGCACTCGGAGCGACCTGCAGTTATGCAGCCCCATTTTCAGCAGGGTTCGATGTACGGTGTGTTGTGACACATTACCTCCGTCACAAACATTTCAATTACTGCTAGATGCACCATAGTCGCCCTTCTGGTGCCATATACCATCTGGGAGAGCCTTTGCTCACCTTGAGCATCGATGAACCGTGGTCGTCCAATACCTTGCCGGCAGTTCGTGAGTTTCCCCTCCTCGGACCACTTTCAGTAGGTACTAACCACGGCTGACCGTGAGCGTCCTACCAGCCGTACCGATTCGGATATGCTCTGACCCTGGCCATTACAATTTGGCCTTTGTCAAGCTCGCTTAAGTCCGCTGCCTTTCCTTTCCGAAAAACAAGAGTAACACTGATTAACGGAGCTGAGTATCAGGTGTTTTTTATACTGTGTCCTGACTCGCGCACTCGCTATAGTTCACCTGCAGTTGCTTCAATTTGCATAACAACTCGCTGTTTATAATGTTTTGGCTCATCGGTGTATATAATTTTTATATATATAATATAAAAAGTGAGAATAAGAAAATGTAGAGTTTTATATAAGAAATAAAACAGCTTGTATGTATACATGATCGTGTATGCTGTCGTTGGTAGCACAGATGGTAGAACTACCATCCTTCCCCACATCGGGTGGAAAAGACCTGAGTTCGATTCCCGTCGATGACGTGAAGAATTTTATGGGCCTTTTACACAACGTAGTTGAGTAGTCTGTCTCAGGCGAGGGTAGTATGGTAAAAAAATCCGGGAGACGGGTTTTTTTGTCGTCCAGCAAACAAAAAATTGACCACAGATCACATGCAATTTACAGACAGTATATACGGAGCAATATGGCCTTAGTGGCCGATCTTCTACAACAACAACGACCATATATAACGTAAACAGGGGGTTTCAAAAGTATGTGCAAAAAATTTCTGGGATGTATTTCAGCATCCAGAATAAGATAATTCATAATCCGGGTTGTACCTTATCTGATGATTGAATAAAAAACTATTTATATAAAAAACAAAAATTGTGTGCACCGAACACTCATAGCGGGACTTAAGTGAAACTTCATTAGGCGGATATTTATCACTTGACCGAGGATCCCATATTAACCGTATGAATGCTGCAGGCGACGAATCTGCATGAATGGGAGCCTCGAAGATATGATATTTTCCGTTACCAAATCTAGTTTCGGCAAATGCCGTGGCATCGGATGACATTTAAAACCATTTGAATTCGATAGAGCCGGAATTACTTTGTTCTTGAGAGAACCATGACAGCTGTTACAGGCCGATATTTGATTTACATCTTCATTTGAAAATGCTGTTTGAAGAAGAGCGTTATCTCGAGCTGTTACAATCTTCACATCGTTCTTCTACCAAAGCCGATCACACACGGAACAGATTGAACCGAAAAAAAATCATTATCATGGAATGTATGTTTAAACTGTATGTGGATGCTTTGGTGTTTCTTAAAATCCTGTTGCTGCTCTTCCTGCTGTGTATCACGTTCGCTACGTGTTGAACGATTATTATTATTATTATTATTATTATTATTATTATTATTATTACTAGCCATATAGTGCAAGGAAGCCTGAGGCTTATGCTGCACCAGCTAAAAAAAAAAAATTTCCAAGTTACCCAGAGAGAGAGAGAGAGAGAGAGAGAGAGAGAGAAAGTAGAAGGGAATCACCAAGAAGAGAAGAATGATGGTATCCAGCTCTGGAGTACCTTTGGCAGTCCGTTTTGGCTCTTCACTTTTCGTTTACGACTGGAATTCGAGGACTCCTCATCGTTTTCATTTGCAGTATCAACTTCCATAACTCCTTGCAAATTCACTTCTAACATTTTTGGGGACATGTACGTCTCTGAAGATTCAAATCTTAAATGGATCTTCTCTGGCTTCTTTGTTTAACTTCATCGCACGCTGTAATTTCTTCTACTGTAGAAATAGCTTAGATCTCTGGTTTGTACTCACTGGAGGTGGTTTCGGTAGTCGTATTGCATGTATACGTGCTCAATAAGCCTTACAAAAAAGGGATCGAAGGGTAACAGGAGTAATTACAGACCAGTTAGATTAATTTCTGTTCCGGGTAAAATAATGGAGTCACTGGTTAAAGATGCATTGCAGGATCATCTAGACAAGATTGCAACAATAATTCAGACACAGCATGGGTTTGTTAAGGGAAAGTCTTTTCTAACAAATTTGATTGGTTATTATGATGTGGTTACAAAGGAACTGGATGCAAAAAATAATTTTGATATATATTTGGATTTCAGGAAAGCTTTTGACACTGTTGCACATGGAAGACTACTGTACAAATTGGAACAGAATGGTATTAAGGGTAAGTTGCTACAATGGATAAAAGGATGGTTGAGTGGGAGAAGACAGAGGGTGGTAATCAATGGGTGCTGCTCTTCGTGGACTAATGTTATTAGTGGAGTCCCGCAGGGTTCGGTGTTGGGTCCACTGTTGTTTTGTATATTTATCAATGATATTGAAGAAGGTATAGCAGGCTTAGTATTGAAGTTTGCAGATGATACAAAGGTTGGCAGGGTTGATAATGACAAGTGTTACTGCAACAGGATCTAGAAAATTTGGGCAGATGGGCTGAGAAGTGGCAACTGAAGTTTAACATTGAAAAATGCAAAGTACTGCATAAGGGTAGAAATAACACCAGAGAAACGTACCAACTGTGTGGTACTACACTTAAGGAGGTAGAAAATGAAAAAGACCTGGAAGTAATTGTGCAGTCAGATATGAAGTTTTCCGAGTAATGCAGACAGGCTGCCAGGGCAGGTCATCGGGTGTTGTCAATGATATACAGAATTTTGTTAGCAGGGATTGTTTGTTTTTATTTGGTTTTTAGGAGCATTAGCAACTAAGGCTATATTGCTCCGGGATATGCGGTGGTCATTCCCTGACCTTTCCGCATCCTCTATATTTGGTGGTGACGGGCTCGAACCCCGGTCTAATCAAGAAGCTTGTGCTATGCACTGCTGCTCCTTCCCACCTGGCTACGGAGGCGCCTTGTTAGCAGAGAAGAGGAGGTGATTGTTCCTCTGTATAAGGCAGTGGTCAGGCCACGCTTTGAGTACTGCATGCAATTCTGAAGGCCTCATTTTAGGAAGAATGTAGATTTGCTTAAGCGTGTACAGAGAAGGGCAACAAGATTGGTGAGGGGAATAAAGGAATCCTCTTACCAGGAGAGGCTTAAGTTCTGCAAATTGCAGCACATGGAGACTAGGCACCTGCGAGGTGATCTGATTAAGGTGTATAAGGCCTTGAGTGGGTTGAGCACGGTGAATTCTGATGGGATTCTTCCACTTGTTCAGATTATGAACCTGAGGGGGTATAAATTGAAATTGAGGAAGGACAGATGTAGAATAGATGTGCGGAAATTTGCCTTTGTGGAAGTTGATAGGTTAAATAAATTTAAGGAGGAACTGGACAAATATTTAAAGGGGATTGTTTAATTTTTTTTTTTTTTTTTTGGCTGATGCTGCATAAGCTTATACGCTTGCCTTCTTGCATCACTTGCCACTACTACTACTACTACTACGCTTCACTATTAGTCTTCGACATGTTGAATTATAAATTTTTTTCCGTCGAAATTTTGATGTGAAAACATCTATGGTGGCACTGCAGTAAAATCGATTGGTAACGAAATTTTCTTACGAAAACGCAATTCAATTGCCAACGAAATTTTTTTATGAAAATGACGTCACTTTCTATTAGATGGACGTTATAATTTTAAATGACTCAATGACGTCATTTCCTAAATGGTGCTGACTCAGCCACTAAAATGACCGAGTCATTTTAGCAACTGAGGCAAGAATGAAAAATTGTTCCCTTCTGTTAATGATGGCAACGTTGGCAATTATTTAATCTTTCTTTTGGCGCCCCTTTCAGCTTTTCACGTGAAGCAAGCGTCTCGTTCGCCTCACCCGCGGCACGGCTCTTTATACGGTCGAACCTAGACTCTTCCAAACAAATAACAAGTGGCACGACTATACGACTGTCACGCAGAACCCAGGCCATATTGGGAAACGTTCCATGACTTTTGCATCTTGTGAAGGCTACTGAAAGTGAGTTGACGTCGACTACGGCCGGCAGTTCAGGAGTGCTCCAACTTTTTTTTTTTTTTGCATTGTGTTCTGATTGGTATTAGTTTATCAGTATTTAGCGGCACATAGGATTGCAGCGATTGGTGTTCCGCCAATACACGCATTTTAAACAACACGATATACTGTATATATAAAACTAAAGAAAAGAATCGGCAGATCTGAATTCATGCAGTTTTTCTCCTTAATGACTAATAACTGCCATTTTTCATCTTTGTCTCTTCAGTTGTGTTTCGAATGGGTGCATTTTTATTTCATTAACCGTTATGATTCTGGAAAAATGGACGATGGTTAAAATGCAGTTGAGGAAAACCTCTAAGGCTGGATTTAACGAGGTGCAATGGCGCAGATCCCCGCTTTGTGGAAAGTTCTGTGAAGATCCCGTAAAAGCACAATTACTGTCTCTTTATGGGTCTTCCGCAAAGTAGAGGCCTGATTTTTAGGGTTTAAAAAATAAAAATAATAATGTGTGCCAAGACCACAGACTTATGTAAGCTAAGATATGTTTATTGTATTATCCAATTTTTCAATTACTGTATATATTACGAAGTATTAACAAATTTGTGTGTTCTTGCTACTTCTGTCTTGAATACAAAAGTTTTGTCAGATCAACTGTATAAAGTTTTCGAACTCATAAAATAAATAAATAAATAATAAATAAAAGTTAATTCAGATTACTTACTTATATTTTTAATGTACTCTTAATTGCAGAAGTTACCGAAGTAGGCTATTCTGGTATGCGCTGGAGACCAATTTTTCAGATCGTTTTCAGATTTCTTTATTTCGAAAGAATTCGCAAATTTCAAAAGAGTTCGAAACATTCTAACAAACTTCACGTATTTTAAAAATACCTAACTGTTGTACTATAAAAAATTGCTGCTCAGAATGAAAACGTTTTTCCATAAATAAGTAAACGAGATATGCTTACCTTGACAGAAAAATACATTTAACTGAAATTATATTTAATTTTCATACTTGCAGCATAGGTTGCACGAAGCAGAATCAGCGAACTGTGTTTCTTGCTTTCATCCTTCCTTTTATTTTGTTTTTTAGAATATTCCTAATAACGTGAAGCAAAAAGAAATATAGTGCAATAACAACAGAAGGGTCAAATAACATAACGGTAAATCATGAATAAAGTGGGAATCACTGCTACTGAAAACTGAATTCAGTGAACGAACCCGTGTACTTCTGTCCCAAACGAACAACCATGATATAACGAAGCTACTTATTAACGAAGCACTTATTAATAATGAAATTTGGCAAAATTTATGGAAAAGAAACGTTATTGTTTCATGACTGTAGATACTTTAAAACAGCATGTCTTAACTGGGACTCTCGGACCTTCAGTAGGGGAGGTAGGATGCAGAGCTGTTGGCAAGAGGATTGCAAGTAATGTTATTTATTCCAAAAAACAACAATGAACAACAAAATAGTAACATTATATATATATATGTTCCTGTTTATATTATTTGTGGTGCTTATGCGAAGTGCGACAATAAATTTCCCAGATTGGTGCTGTTGCGATCGTGTTCTATAATTTTGAAAATGAATTAGCATTAGCATTACCATTAGTAGAGGCATTTGATGCAAGAAAGCAAGCTTATGCAGCATCAGCCAAAAAAAAAAAAAAAAACTCACTTCCACTTCACCCCTCTGTTCGTTCAAAATACCTGTCCAGCTGAGCCTTAAACTTATTTAGGCTATCAACCTCCACCACAAGGGATGGCAGTCTGTTCCACCAACCAACCACCCGCTGGCTAAAGGCAAACTTCCGCACGTCTATCCTACATCTGTCTTTCCTCAATTTGAATTTATGCCCTCTCAGGTGATTTTCTGAGCTAGAGGAAGAATCCCATCAGCATTGAGCATGCTTAAACCATTCAAGGCTTTATACACCTCTATCAGATCACCTCGCTGGTGCCTAGTCTCCAGACACTGTAATTTGCAAAACTTAAGCCTTTCTTCGTAAGAGCACCCCTTTGTTCCATTCACTAATCTTGTTGCCCTTCTCTGTACTCGTTCCAGCAGCTCTACATCCTTCTTGAAATGAGGCCTCCAGACCTGTATACAGTACTCTAGGTGTGGCCTGACCATTGCCTTGTACAATGGAATAATCACCTCCTTATCCCTGCTGGAAAAATTCCTGTATATCATTGACAATACTCCATGAGCTACTCTTTCAGCCCGTCTGCACTGCTCAGAGAACTTCATATCTGCCTGCACAATCACCCCCAAGTCCCTTTCATTCTCTACCACTGTCAGTGTAGTACCACAGAGTTGATACGTTGCTCTGGGGTTGCTGTTTCCCATGTGTAGTACTTTACATTTGTCAATGTTAAACTTCATTTGCCACCTCTCAGCCCACCTGCTCAACCTTTCCAGATCCTGTTGCAGCAGTGTAGTGTCAGTAGTGTCCTTGACAACCCTGCCAACCTTTGTATCATCTGCAAACTTGGACATTAAGCTTGATATAAAATCATCAATATCATTTATAAATACAGAAAACAATAATGGACCCAACACTGAGCCCTGAGGGACTCCACTAATAACATTAGTCCACGATGAGCAGTGTCCATTGATTACCACTCTCTGTCTTCTCCCACTCAACCACCCCTTTATCCATAGCAGCAATTTGCCTCCAATGTCACACTGCTCCAATTTGTGTAGCAGTCTTCCATGTGCAACAGTATCAAAAGCCTTTCTAAGATCCAAGTATATAATATCAAAGTTATTCCCTGCATCCAGTTCTTTTGTGACTGCATCATAGTATCCAATCAAATTGGTAAGGCAAGACTTCCCCTTAACAAAACCATGCTGTGTCTGAGCTATAACTGAAGTCTTGTCTAAATGATCCTGCAGTGCTTCTTTAACCAGTGCCTCCATTAATTTTCCTGGAACAGAAGTTAAGCTCACAGGTCTATAGTTACTTGTGTCAGCCTTTGATCCTCCTTTGTGAATTGGGGTCACATTTGCACATTTCCAGTCTATGGGTACCTCCCCTGAGTCCAAGGAAGCTCTCATAATTATGGCTAAGGGTTTGCTTACTTCCTTTGCTGCCTCCTTTAATATAACTGGATAGATCCCATCCACCCCGGGTGCCTTTCTTGTGTTTATCTTCAACAGTTTCTCCTCCACTTTACTCCCAGTTATTTCAAGATTCTGTAGCTTACTGCTAGAGTTGAATACACCTCTGGCATTCCCCTTGCTGAATAACTGCTCATGTGTGAATGTCGATTCAAAATATTCATTTAGTTTGTTAGCTACCTGAGCAGGATCATCAACAGTTGACCCATCAATATCAAGTGGACCAATCTGATTCATCCCCTTCCTTCTAGAGTTTACATAAGTAAAGAACTCTTTGCTGTTTTTCTTTGCATCCCTTGCCAAGGATTTCTCGTAATCTGCCTTCGCCTGCCTAACCTCCTTTGTAACTTGGTTGCATATCAACTTGTATCTATCATAGGCTTCTGTGTCATGTGTTAATTTGTAAGTATCCCATGCATTTTTCTTCTCTGCCATATGCCTCATTAGTTCATCTGACATCCATTTTGGCCTAAACCTTGAACAATATTTCTTAGTTGGTATGTAAAGCCTAGTAGCTTCCAAGATACGTTCTTTGAATGCTTCCCATTTTGAATTTGCTGTTGGTAACATCATCAGTTGGTCCCACTGTATAGAATTTAAATACTGTCTCAGTCCATCGTAGTCGCCTTTACGGAAGCAATAACCCTTCCCTTTACCCCTGATGGTAGTTACCTCTTTGAGTAAATCCCACTTCAGCACACTGTGATCACTGCCACCTAGTGGTTCATTTATTTGCAGATTCTTAATGCATGAAGAATCACTGCTGATAATCAAATCAAGAGTATTACTCCCTCTAGTTGCCTCCTGAACATGCTGATGTAGAAAACAATCATCCAATAAATCCACAAAAGCCCTGCTAGTGTGTGAGTAACCAGCCCCCAAATTCCAGTCAATATCTGGGAAATTAAAATCTCCCATTATAAGACTCTCTGATTTACTGGCCCACTCTATTTCCCTGTACAGTTCCTTATTATACTCATCAGAGTCATTAGGCCTATAGCACACTCCTACTCTCAATTTTGATCTCCGAATGCTTATGTCACACCAAACTGACTCAACACTGCACTGTCCAGCGATGTCGACTGGCTTCACTTCCTTGGTTTTTATGTGTTTCTTAACTAATAGCATAACCCCTCCCCCCTTCCTATCCTGTCTATCCTTTCTGTAGACGTTGTACTCCCCAAATTGCAGTTCTGCATCCCTTATGTCTGTGTGACACCACGTCTCTGATATCCCAACAATATCTGCCTTTGATGTTTTGAGCAATACCTCAAATTCATCAAATTTATTTACTAAACTCCTAGCATTGGTGTACACGCAAGTATACCTGCACCTGTTTCTATTCTTAGCTACCCTAACACAACCCATGTGTTTATTTGTACTGCAATGGCTCCCAGCAGTCTCTGAAATACCATGCATCTTGTTTTTCAGGCTTCTGCTCATTCTAATAGAAGCTGTGCAAGAATCTCTTTCACCTCTGCCAGTGGCTACTGTCAATCTATTGGTCTTTGTCTCCCCCCCAAGCTAGCAGTTGAATGGAAGTGAAGTGGTATGTTGTACTTCAAACTTCCTCCATCAGATGTTGATACAGAGATTGTCCAATAGACTGACAGATTGCAAGTAACAATCAGTTTCGTTAGTAGCGTGAACTTTACGTGTAACGATTTTGCAATGGATCAGTGAACGAATATTAACTTTTGATTTAAGAATCGCATGTAATGTTAAAGACTGTTTATGGTGGTGGTGGTTGTTGTTGGGTTTTAGGAGCATCGACAACCAAGGCCGTGTTGCTCTGTGTATATTGTCTGTAAATTGTGAGTGTCCTGAGGTCGATTTTCTGTTTGCCAGACGAAAAACCCGAGTTTCTGGGGGAGGAAAACCATGCTACCTTCACCCGAGACCAACTAACTCAGCCACTTTGTGAAAAAAAAAAAAAAAAAAAAAACCCAAAAATTCCTCCCGTCATTGACAGGATTCGAACTCAGATCTTTTCCACCTGGTATAGGGAGGACGGCGACCTTTCAGCTGTACTACCTATGCGTTTATGGTGGTGAAACTTACCAGTGTGTTTGAATGCAAGCCAGCGGTTCCCGAACTTTTTTTCGTCAGCTGGCCAATATTGATGAAAATAGGATGATAGAAATTGTAGGTAGGCCGTATCAGATTAATGCCGTGATATCACTACCATCCTCAAGAGATGGGTTTGCAGGTACACCTTGTTATTGCGACTGTGACAGTTGTGATTTTTACAGTACCTATCGGTCAATTAATTACACTGCTCGACAAAATTAACAGAATACGTAGAAAACATGGTGTAATTCTTGCAGCTTGCAATTAAGCGGGACAAAATTTGGCATGGTGGTGTACCATAGAATAACGATGAAATCAGAAGACAGCGAGAAACTTCGGACAGGTATAAGGGACATTTTATAGGCAGGGCCGCCGCAAGTGGGTAGGCGAGGTAAGCATGGCTTACGGGCGGCAGTTCATGAGGGCGCGAAATTTTTGTTTGATATTGTTTTCTGACTGGTTAATGCTTATCAGTATGCAACATTTAGAGCGGCAAATTTCATTTTGCTTACTGGCGGCACATAGGAACGCAGCACTAATGTTTATAGGGGTTGTATAAGAATTACCAAAAAGGTCACATTACAGAAGTCGATGCAAGATGCTTATGTATATGTATATGTCTGCGCGGTAGCACAGTGGTATCGTCACCGTCCTCCCCACACCGGGTGGAAAAGGCCCGGGTTCGAATCCCGTTGATGACGCCAGGAACTTTAATGGGCTTTTTTCACTCCGTGGCTGAGTTAGTCGGTCTCAGGCGTAGATAGCAAGGTTTTTCTCCCCAGAAACTGGGTTTTTTTCGTTCAGCAAAACAGGCAAATCGACCATAGAACACACGCAATTTACAGACACAAATACGGGTTAATGTATTCAATTACAGGCAACCCTAAAATAATAATTTTTTTTTGAATTTGCTTATAAATATGGTAACATGACAATCAGTATGGTGTATGATCTCCTCCAATGGCTAAACAGTCCTGAAGTCCTGACAGCAGTGAAACTTGCTCAATATAAGGGTATTTGTAAGATTCTGTGGCAACAAATCTCATTCTTCCAACAGTGCAGACTTTAGCTCACCAAGTGACTAAGGAGTTGGCTGTCAGTGTGTATTGCGACGCCTAAGGATGTCTCACACATGTTCGATCAGATTCAAGTCTGGTGATGGTCATGGCAGTCATTGGATATCTTCAGTTTCAAGATATTCCTCCAAAACTTGAGCTCTACGTCCAGTGGCATTGTTCTGTATGAAAAGAAAACCTGGGCCAACCGCACCCCCTAAAAAGTCGCACATAGGGTTCGAGGATATGTTCTCGGTACCTCTGCACAGTTACTGTAGAGGGATGTGGCAATTGATCATTATTCTGCCCCACACGAGAACACTGTCTCCACCATAAGTGTTCCTTTCTCTGTTGTTGGACAGATGGTACTACATTCCTCATTGTCTACAGATGAAATAAAGTCTAGAAACTGTAGGCCAAATGGAACTCATCAGAGTACATAACTGTGCCCCATTTGTGAGGGCTCCAAGTCACATGTTCATGGCACCAGTTTCAACAAGCTCTATGTATGGTGATTTGGGTTAATGGGAACTGGCTTCCTTGCATAGAGTCCACTTGAATTGAGCCTTCTTAACACAGTCCAGTTGGAAATGTTTTCACCTGTGGCCACAGCAACCTCAAGAGACAGTTGATGACAGGACATCATAGGCTTCCCTCTAGCTGTTAGAGCCAGATAGTGGCCTGTTTTGGTTGACGTAGCCCTCGGGCGACCTTGGCCATTTCTTCTTGTAATGGTTCCTATCTCCTGAAACTGCTTCCATAAGGCGACGCTGCGTGACACATTAAGCCAACATGCCGCCTCTGTCCTTGACTGCCCATCTACAAGTCGTCCGACGGCCATCTCAAAGAATCATATAAACGAAATGACTTACCAGCCCGAGTACTGGAGACAACGGCGGATCCAGAAAAAATGACAGGAGGGGCACCATTCCATTTTGTGCACTAGATTGGCGATCACATTAGCATTAGTGTTGCCAACTGTAGTCAGTTGAAAATAGCTGAGCCACAATGCAAAATAGATAAAATCCTGTGTTAACAATGAAAAAAAAAAAAACAACCTTTTTTGTAGCTAAAAGGAATTTAAACGATTGGTGTATATTTTCCGAAAAACGACAGGGAGGCACGTGCCCCAGTGCCCCTATCCTGAATCTGCCACTGACTGGAGATGTGGCTATCCCACTGAGCAAGCCAAAAAAGGGGAATGAGGTGATATGGTCCCAACTCATATTTCTATAGGCATGGATAATTTGCATAATGTGGGCTCTGTAAGGTCTCCTGAAACTGTTTCTGATTCTCTTGATTGATTCCTATTGGATACTTGGAGGTTGCATGCCACGATGCCTATTATATCAAATATTCGTCTTCGGCGACACTGTTCACAATAAAATATTCATCAAAAACATTTTGTTCAGTTAATTTTATCGAGTAGTATATTTTCTGTGAACCAGTCCTCCACTTATATGCCTGTATACTTGGAACTGGTCATCAAAATTTTACTCTGATAATCTGTTACCAGGAAATATTTGTGAAAGTTCTGCACATTTATTAACTGGTTTCCATTATAGTTAATGCATAAGTCTTATGATTCTATAAAATTTGAACAAAGATATTCTTTACCTTTATACATAATATCACAGAAACGGTTTCTCTGCTTCATACAAAAAGCTTTCGGGCCGCACGTGAACCCTGGTATAAATCGTTGAAAGACCGATGTGAGGATGCTCGCGTAACCGAAGAAGTGGGCGTCCATCGACCTCTCGAAATGAGAACAGCGTTGCAAAAGTTAATGAAATTGTGGGAAGAGATCGTCTTTTGACCCTCAGAATTATGGCTGATGACTGGATATGATTAAGAAGGCAATTCGTCAAATTCTACATGAAGATTTAGGGAAAAGGAAGGCTGTGAAAAATTTGTGCTACACGGATGAGCAGAAGCAACGAAGAGTGTCGTCATGCGAAGACGATTTGTTAAGACAATCCTAATTTCCTCGACTATATTGTCACTGAAGATGACTGTTGGTTGTTTCAGCACGACCCAGAGACAAAGCGTCACAGCATGAAGTGGACTTCAAAATCATCACCAAGGCACAATGTTTCATTTATAGAAATCCAGAACCAAGATGATGCTGATCATGTTTTTCGACAAACGGGGTGTGATTCGCGAGGAATTTGTACACGAAGGGAAGCGAATCAATATGCGCTTTTGTACGTTATACGTACAAAAAAAAAAAAATTACGATATTAGGTTCCTCTATAAATGATTACATCTACTTATTATTTGTCTGTAAATTGTTCTCTGGTCGATTTGAATGTTTGCTGGACACAAAAACCCCAATTTCTGGGAAAAACCGTGCTATATACTCCGGAGACCGACTAACTCAGCCACGGAGTGAAAAAAAAGCCCACTAAAGTTCCTTACGTCATCGACGGGATTCGAACCCGGGCCTTTTCCTCCCGGTGTGGGGAGGATGGTGACGATGCCACTGTGCTACCGCGCAGACTGCGTTCGCTCTGTACAGGTGCTTCAAAGGCTATTGAAGGGCATTTCCTGGGTAAGACCGCAATTTGGAGAGAAAGGCAACTTCTTGCATTACAATGCCCCCACCCGTTCCACACTTGTTGTGAAGACATTTGTGTCCCAACATGGCATTATACAGATCAAACATCCACCCTACTCTCCCAATCAAGCACCTGTGGGCTTCTCTTTCTCGAATCCTTGATAGGAAAGAAAAATCAGGATGTTGAGGACATAAAGAAAAATTTATCCGCCAAACGGAATATCATTTCTTTGGACACCTTCGCTGATTCTTTTCGAAACTTTTAGAACGGTGTTTAACCCCCTCCCCTTCCCGCTGTTTTAAAATATGAAAACTAGTTCCCGATTTAAAAACAGTGGCAAGGAGGGGATAAACACTTTGACTAGCACTAACCATAGCGGGTTCGGCATGCCAATCACTGCCTTCTTTCACTTCTTCTCGCCGCTATTTTGGAAGGGGAACCCTGTTCTAAAGTTTTACCCAATCATAGTATTTATTTGTTATATGATTGTTGTATGTATTTGTCCTATATAAACTATAATATTATTTATAACGGTTATTTTAAAAATAGCGAGGATAACTACTTTTACTTTTAGATTTCGCTAGTTTTAAAATTTCTTCTTCTTCGGAAGATTTTAAAAAGTTTAAATTCTGAACAGGACATGTTATAGTTTTCTTTCATCATAAGTTCAGCTTCTAAATTTTCAAATAAAAGACGGTTTCTCTCTTTTCGCCAAGCAGTTTTCGCTGAAAACTTTCTGATGAAGCATTTGAATGTGGAACTTACAATTTGCCTCCGTAATTTTTGAGAAAAAATTGCACCCATTTTTTATCAAAACGCATTTTCTTTTCTTCATTACTCAGTGACGAACAAAATGCCTTTAGACTTAAAAATTGCAATCAATAATACTTACTTTAAATTATAAAACAAAAATGTATAAAATATAAAAAAAAAAAAATAGCCATGTCTTAATAAAATCTGAGGTTATTCACTGTACTTTACGATATCTTAAATGATTATTACTGGTTTTTTTTTATTTAATTTTCAAAATTACACTTCACTTAATTAACAATTAAAAAAAAAAGGAAAATTCATATGAGAATTATACCAAAATAATGTATGGCATAGATAAATACGTTATACATGTAATTTAAAACAAAAAACGAAAAAAAGATTTCTCAATTCTCGTTTTTCCCATGTTATTGGAATTAATTTTTAACACATCCGGTTAGATTCCAATAAGAATTAATTAAAAAATATGTAAAATCAATAAATTAACAGTTGGGACTTATTGGGACAAATGATGGTATTATTGGGAAGTGGGACTTGAAGTTCTAAATTGGGACAATCCCGGCCATATCAAGATGGTTGGTCACCCTGGTTCTTCTTCTAAAAACATTGTGTTCTTTTTTATTGCACCTGCCACCCATGCCACTCCTCGTACATGAACCTGTGTTAGTCCTTTGGGGTAATTTTTACCCAGTTCAAGAAATGCTGGGTTGGGAACTTTTTTTCATTTTTATAGTAAACAATGACATATGAATCAAAATTTGTTGAAATCTGGCTCATTACTAAAACGTTCAAGGAATGATTGCAACCCTTATATCTGGTGAGTATGGGCTTGGCACACCCAGAGTCCTAGCTGGATATCATTATTCTTCTCTTTCTTGGTAATTCCCCTTCTTCTGACTCTCTCTCTCTCACTCAGGGTAATTCAGAAATTTTTTTTGGCTGGTGCAGCATAAGCCTCAGGCTTCCTGGCACCATATAGCAAATAATAATAATAATAATAATAATTATTGTTATTATTATTAATAGCCATATGGTGCAAGGAAGCCTGAGGTTTATGCTGCACCAGGAAAAAAAAAAGTTCCCAAGTTACCCTGAGAGAGAGAGAGACAAAAGTAGAAGGGAATCACCAAGAAAGAGAAGAATGATGATATCCAGCTCGGGACCCTGGGTGTGCCAAGCCCATACTCACCAGATGTGAGCCCCAGGGGTTAATAACTCAGATGTGGGGCACATTACGCTTGTAAATGATGCGTCACGTGAATCCAAACCTAAAATATGAAAGTATTACGACGAGTATTTATTTATTATTTGGATTTACATATATATAAGAGATTCAGAACGACTGCAGTGTGTTGTTTGTCAGGAAATATTATCAGATGAATGTATGAAAACATTCAGACTTCGTCACAATTTAGAAACAAAATACAAGGAACATGTAAGAAAATCTCTGGAATTTTTTTTTTTTTTCAAACCAAACAGCAAGAATTGCACTCAAGTCAAAAGCTGATCAAAGAAACTGTAACTTATTGTAAACGTGAAAAACTGAACTTCATCATGTGTTGTATCAAACATCTCAGAGCTAAGGCTAGGAAAACCACACACATTACAGCAGAGAAACCAGTTCTACCAGCTGCAAAAGTGATGGTGGGAGATAAAGCCACAAAAGATCTTTATTTCATTATCGAACATTACCATCAAGCATAGAATCGAAAAATGTTGGAGAACATAAAGCATTTAATTTATGGGAGTATGCAAAAGCCAATATTATGCACTACAATAGAGGGAATACAGATACCTCCGAAAATGCTAATTAGCATTTATTCAATATGAATTCAAGTAAACGTTATGAATTATTTATTATGAAACTTTATACAGTGTACTAATGTTGGAGCTGTGCTTGAATGTTTTTATGTTTTTTGACTTAATTTAATAATAAACAAATTAGTTAATATACCCAGTGCATTACATTTCATGCGCATTAGCAATTATTAACAATTCGTTATTTATAATAAAAAAAAAAAAAACCGACAACAAAGAATGTTTCATTTCTGCATATCTGCCACATTGTCCATTCATTCTTACAACTAGCATAAGGCAACAGACATGATGCTTCAGATACAATATATGGTTTATGGATAGCCATGTATATGAAAAAAATAAATAATAATTGCCATATTTTTATTGGTCCAATTTTAATGAAATTTAGGATTCGCTCAAAAAATCTAATATGCCCATATACAAAATTTCATGAAAATCCATCTACTAGTAGTCAAGTTATTACATGAGGGTGGGAAAAAAAAGAAATAATTATGCCTGATATCTGTTAGTCTAGTTTTAATGAAATTTGGAATGGCTTGAGAAATCTTCTTTTAAAAAGCCCAGTATAAAATTTCATGAAAATTCGTTTACTGGGAGTCGAGGTGCATTATGCATGTATGCTAACATCCCTCCAAAAAATGAAGTTAAATGGTCAAAATGTGTAGGAATTAGCGGGGGCAGATCCAGGATTTGTGGGGCCTGAAGGTTATACAATTTTTGGAGTCCTCTTTAAGAAAAATAATACAAAATTAGGTACAAAAGTGAATATTTATTTAGAATAAGAAAAATTAGAAATTTAAAAAAGCTGACAAATACCACAAACATCACAAAATCCAGAAAAATAACATAATATTTTCATTAATTAACTGCCAGACACCTGTATAATACTCTTCCCCCCCCCCCCCCCCCGCCCCAACATATTTTGGCTGCATACTCTTTGAACACCTCTTCATATGACAACGATTTTGTTATGTTATTTTCTATAAAGAGAATAGAAAGATAATTCAGTCTTTCATCTAGCATGGTCGATTGAAATTTGTTTTTTATTACTGATAGTTTAGGAAAGTTTCTTTCAGCTTCACAACTCGTTATTGGTAATGTTGTGTAAATTTATAAGATTGTTGTCAAATTTAGGAAAACCTCTATCACATTTCTTTTATATATGAGCAGTGGGATTTCAGAGCATTTCAAGTTTTCTTGTGCAGTGACTAATCTTAAATACTCTGAATTGACGATACTCATTAACCAGTTTGTCATTGATATCCTCATTGCAGTGGTGTATTATGAGTTTTATGTTATCTTTGTCAATGTCAGTATTTCGTGTCAAATCAGCAAGAAATTTAAATCTTTTTCCAGGTTGTTCATATGATTCACTCCTATTCATATCGTGATATGACCTACGGCCCTGCACCTTTGTGTCATGATGCCAGGTAAGTTGGCACCGTGGATGGCAGGAGTATTCCTGTAAGCCTTTCCCACACTGGGACAGCTAGCAATAACTTAACTATACATGGAAGTGATTGCGAACCTCATAAATATATCCCACTAAACCCAAACTAACTATATCCCCAACTCTTAGCTGGATCCTAAAAATGCTGCATCCATTCCAGTGCCATTTGACATGATGGAAAGTGTGACGGAGGGGAAGTCTGAGTGGAAAGAGATGGCTGACTGAACCGGTTGTAGTTAAAATATCTTGCTTTTGCAAATTTTACAACAACATATAACCATGTGAACACATAGCTAGGGCCCCTCCCAGGGCCTTGGAAGGAGCCTGTGCAAGTGAGTGGCCCTGAAGCTTAAGCTTCATTAGTTTCATGGTAAATCTGCCTCTGGGATTAGAACCAATAGGGCTTGTGCAATATTAAGCAGACACAATGGATTGATTTCATGTGTTAAATCTGTTGCACCTGTAGTATTCTTTAGTCACTGCTGTATGGTATTAGGCCAAATGATGCAAGGAAGTGAACTTTTTCTGCATTATCCAAAAATAAATAATAATAATAACCCAGATAACACCTACAAGGAACTGCAGAAAGTCACAATCCTGAACACCTGTAGGATAGTCAGCGAGTTCTTTGACCACTAATAGTAACTGGACTCCAGGGGCTCGCATCTGGTAAGTATGGGCTTGGTACACCCAGGGTCCTGAGCTAGATATCATGATTCTTCTCTTTTTTGGTGATTCCCTCCTACTTTTTTCTCTCTCAGGGTACTCAAATTTTTTTTGGCTGGTGCAGCATAAGTATGCACCATATGGATAATAATAATAACAACCACCACACAAACCTGGTAGCAGTACTGATATGAGGATGAGGGGAAAAAAATCTGAAGGAGAAGAAAGAGATAATATTAATGATAATTGACGAAGAGCCATCAAAACCATCTGAAGGCTGCTGTTGAGAAATTGATCATAACCTGAAAAGGAGGACGGGGTTTGACAGACCTCATCAAACAACACAAAAAAGTGATTAAAAACCCGAAGGATTATTTGCACAAAAAGGGCGACAGTCTACCAGGCCATAAGAAAAATAGATAAACAGCATACCCCACCCAACCTCCTCAATTATGAGAACCCAACCTCCTCAATTATGAGAACCCACCCACTGAAGTGGAAGAAACCGAAGACAGAAAAATGGACAAAGAAGGAGGTACATAGCAGGAACTACAATAACCTCCAAGATTACATAGGCAAGAAGACTTCCAACGCATGGCTCACCAGTGGAATGCACTTACCCGAGACCAAAACACTCATGCTTGCCATCCAAGGCCAGGTAATCAACACTGGGAATTACAGAAAATATCTACTCCAGAGTCACATGTCACGTTGACAATGCTATCTTGCTCCAGGAACAATCCAGCACATCACAGAGGATGCAAAGTAATCACCCAGATGCAATACACTAATGGACCAAGTCACCAGGATAATATATCAGAAGCCAATGAAAGAATACTATTTTATCAAAGAAAGTATACCACATTACAATTACCAACCTCGGGCTTTACTAGAGACCCCTACCCACAAGTTTTACTGGGACGGACCATGCCGTAAGAATGGACCCAACAGACCAGACATAACAATCATTGATAAGGAGGAAGAGACTATCTGCCTTATCAACGTAGTGGTGCCCAACACTATCAACCTCCAGAAAACATATGAGGAAAAGATCAGAAAGTACAGTCCTTAGACAGGAAGTCAAAGATGTGGCATATGGAAAAAGTAATGATCATCCCAATCATCCTGTCCACCACCAGCTGGTGCCAAAAATACCACATAAGAACCTAGTAGCAATGGGGTCTCCCAGAAAACACCTACAAGGAACTCCAGAAAGCCGTGACCTTGAACACTTGTAGGATAGGTAGAGAGAATTAGCATTAACATTAGTTTGGGCATATGATGTAAGAAGGCTAGCTTATACGGCATCAGCCAAAGAAAAAAAAAACCTTCACATTTCACCCATCCAGTCACTCCAAATGTTTGTCTAGTTCAGCCTTAAATTTATTTAAGCTATCAACTTCCACAACAGCAGATGCAAGTCTGTTCCAGCAATCAACTACCCGCTGGCTAAAGGCCAGCGGGTAGTTGATTGCTACACAGTACTCAAGGTGTAGCCTGACCTGTACCTGTACACAGTACTCAAGGTGTAGCCTGACCATTGCCTTTTACAAAGGGATAATCACCTCCTCGTCTCTGCTTGCAAAATTCCTATATATCATTGACAAAACTCCATGACCTGCTCAGAGAACTTCATATCTGACTGCACAATTATCCCTAGGTCTTTCATTCTCCACCTTCCTTAGTGTGATACCACACAGTTGGTACGTTTCTCTTGGGATACTGCTAGCCATATGCAGTACTTTGCATTTGTCAATGTTAAACTTCAGTTGCCACTTCTCAGCCCATTTGCCTAACTTTTCTAGATACTTTTGCAGCAGCATAGTCTTTATTGTCATTAACAACCCTGCCAAACTTTGTATCATCTGCAAACTTGGACATTAAGCCTGATATACCTTCATTGATATCATTGATAAATACAGAAAACAACAATGGGCCCAACACCAAACCCTGGGGGACTCCACTAATAACTTTAAACCATGTAGAGCAGTGTCTATTTATTACCACTCTCTACCGTTCTCCCACTCAACCATCCCTTTAGCCATTGCAGTAACTTGCCTTTAATGCCATACTGCTCCAATTTGTACAGCAGTCTTCCCTAAGCAACAATATCAACAGCTTATCTGAAATCCAAGTATATGATATCAAAATTATTTTTTGCATCCAGTTCTTTTATGACCACTTCATAGTATCCAATTAAATTGATTAGACAAGACTTCCCCTTAACAAACCCATACTATATGTGAACTATTACTGCAGTTTTGTCTAGGTGATCCTGTATCACCTCTTTAACCAGTGACTCCATTGTTTTCCCTGAACAGAAATTAAACTAACAGGTCTATAATTATTTGTGTCACCCTTTCCACCCCCTTTGTGAGTTTGGGATAGATTTGCACATCTCCAGTCCATGGGAGCCTCACCCGACTCTAAGGATGCTTCCATAATTATAGCTAAGGGGTTGCTTAATGAAAATTTCAAAAAGGAGGAGACAGCCAAAGACACCGGGCCACTTAAGGGCCCGGAGGCAATTGCTTTGATTACCTACATGGTAGCTACGCCATTGGCCTGACCTTGAACAGTATTTCTTAGTTGGTGTGAAAAGCCTGGTAACCTTCAAGGTTAATACTCTGAATGCTTCCCATTTAGAATTCATTGTTGGTAACATCATCAGTTGATCCCAATGTATAGAATTTAAAAACTGTCTGAGACCACTGTATTGACCTTTACAAAAACCCTTCCTTTACCCTTGATGGTAGTTACATCTTTAAATATCAGTACACTGATCACTGTCACCTAGTGGTTCCTTTATCTGCAAATTCTTTATGCATGTTGCTGTATAAAACAGTCCTCCAGTAAATCCACAAAATCTTGCTAGCATGCGAGTGACCAACCCACAAGTTCCACGTAATATCTGGAAAGTTAAAATTCTCCATTAAAAGACATTCTGATTTACTGGCCCACTCTATTTCTCTGTACAACTGTTCGTTGTACTCATCAGAGTCATTAAGCCTATAACAAACTCCTCTCATTTTCCCTTTCCCCAGTGTTTATATCACACCAAACAGACTCAACATTGCGCTGTCCACCCATGTCAACTGAATGCACTTCCTTAGATTTTATGTGTTTTTTAACTAACAGCATAACCCTTCCTCCCTTCCTACCCTGTCTATCCTTTCTGTACACATTGTACTCAGGCACAATATGGCCTTAGCAGCCCTTGTGCCACAAACCAACAACAACATTGTACTCCCCAGATTCCAATTCTGCACTGCAGAATTGGAATTTGGGGAGTACAATTGGAATTATTAATACAGTTAATAATAATAATAATAATAATAATCAACACCATGTCTGATATCCTAATAATATCTACCTTTGATGCTTTGATCAGCATTTCAAATTCAACAAATTTATTTATTATACTTCTAGCGTTGGTGTACATGCAAGTATACATGCATCTGTTCTTACTCTTAGTTACCCTAACACAGTCCATGTGTTTACTTGTTCCAGGATGACTCCCAGCAGCTCTTGAAATCCCCAGCAACTTGCTCTCTAGGCTGCTACTCATTACAATAGAAGCAGTGCAAGAATCACTTTCGTCTCTCCCTTCGGCTACTGTTAAAATCTTTTAGTCCATGAATCCCTCCAAGCTATCAGTTTTCCAACCCACCTAACACTGCCTCGATAGCATCAGCAAATATTCATGCACCCTTTCTATTTAAGTGTATCCCACCCCTGTAGAAGTGGTCTCTCCTGTTAGCAAGCATAGACCATCCTAAAAAAAAATCTACTCTCTCAGCCTTGCACAATCACTCCAGGGCCGAATTGATTGACAAGGCTCTCGTTATATGAGAGCTTTGTCAATCCTATCATGTCTGGGCAGAATTGCAGACACTTTCAAATTTGTTAAGTAAATTTGCAGATCTCTTACTCTTAAGGTCATTAGTGCCAACGTGTAAACAATATCACCTTTTGTGCCCTTAAAAGATATCTGCCCTACAATGTCATCAACTTTTGCCCCTGGCAGGCATACCCTGGTCCTGTTGCACCTATCCTTTTTTCATAATATATTCCCTGTCTCCCTGACAATAGATGCCCATCAGAATGCTGAGTTGGCGAATAATTTCTTCACAGTCTCTGCACCTAGCACACACACACAAAGACATCCTCCTAGCAGATCTGCAAATATTTCACATTTCACACATTTTTTTAGACTGTGATGCGTTGGAGAATTGCCACCTTTGGGTCTCACCCGAGCCACGGCACTGTTGCTGTTCTCTAATCGTTGCTTTCCGCGCTCTAGTCTGGGTCATATTTCCATTTAAATATAATTTAATTAACAATGAAATTTAATAAGATTAATAAATTTTACTGATTAATTGATAATACTATACTGATCTAACAGATTTCTAATACAGTGCTATGTATTTCGCTCTTTAGTTTTATGTTAAACCTTATGCTATGAAGTTTGTGATTTACATTATGTTATTCCGTATCATATAACAATGTCGGCAAGTTACGAACAGTAAGATCTACAGACACTATGTATTAACTTTCAGAATCGCTATCTAAATTCAGATAAATCAAGGAGCTTGACTAGGACTATAAAGCTGCTTATATAAAATAATATAATATAACAATTAAGTCAATAAAATGATTAAATAATAGTAACTAGCTGTTACAGCCACCCCACCCACTTGGGGCACCTCCGTAGCTAGGTGGACAAGAGCAGCAGTTCGTAGCACACGCCTCTTGATTAAACCGGGGTTTGAGCCCATGACCACCAAATACAGAGGATACGGAAAGGTCAGGGAATGACCACCGTATATCCCCGAGCAATATGGCCTTAGTGCTAATGCTCCTAAAAACCAAATAACAACAACAACAACCCACTCACTTGGTACCTGTACACATTGTGGAGTCACTTGTACACATTGTTCTCCTTATGGATAAAAACCCCTAAGGAGAAAGAAGAAATAATAATAATACAGAATATTCATACTATTTCCATTTCAGCAAACTAATCATTTATTTCTGTTTTAAACTTAACTAGACTCACTGCCTCCATGTTGGGAGGCAGTTTATTCCAATTTTCAACAACCCACTGCCTAGAGGTGAACTTCATGAGATACAATCTTCTGTTATTCTGTGAAATTTTATTTTGGATCTCCTGGTTCATGTTCCACCTACAGGGGTATATGCAGAGAAGCATTAACTGATAGATATGACAATAACAGACAACAATTTTGACAATGACATTGGATGGGTAGTTAAAGTGGTCAGTTTCATTTAAGGCTTGTCTTCTAAATTCTCACAGTTTTCAAGCCTTTTGTGAGGAAATAGAAAGTAAACACAAACAGCACTTCTATTTTGTGCAGAAGTACATTGGTTATTTTGTGAAAAGTACTTAATTGTTCTTTGAGTGATGAAAATATCAAAGACAAATGCTGAGGAACACTCATCAAAGGAGTCTTGTTTCACCAGGACAATGCACCTGCTGATAAGTTTGTCTTTGTCAGGGCTTCACTGAATGAGTGTTGCTTTGAAAGCTTGGACCATTTCTCATATTCACCACATCTAGCATCAGACTTTCACATATTTCCCAATAGTGTTCTTGATAAGCTAGGAGATTTGTCTGTATTATTTGCAATTGATTCTAATGCCAAGAGTTCACTTTGGTTCAGTGGCACTACTGATGATAGAGGGAAAGCTTTAGATGATATGATAGCTGCATGGAAACTTATGGTTCACAATCAATCTGGGGAGGAGTCCACCTTTTAGACAGTAAATGGTGAATCAAACATAGATGTAACTCTTACAAACTCAACTGGTGCTAGATTTGTCTGTGGATGGAAAGTCAAATTTCACTGGGTATTGAGTGATCATCGTGCAATATTTTATGAAATCAACACAAATAGGGAAAACAGTGTTGGCTTGAATTATAGCACATTGCTGTTAAGCCTGCAAACTGGGATAACTTTGAAGAAGCCTTCAGCAGGCCGTGATTGTTTTTGCAAAAACTTATCTATGATGTGTGTGTAGCTGCCATGAAATGGAAACAGATAAAACATAAACCAGTTAAGTGGTGGACACAGCTTACTCTATTGAAAAAAACAGGTAAAAAACAGGAAAGGGCTAGGAAGCAATTTCAGAAGAGCAAATGTAAGGAAAGTGCCTTGGAATTTATTTGATTAAAGAAAGATTATCAATGTATTCATAACTAGTATATCCATGCTATTGCTTAAAAGAAATATGATTGCTGGAAAATGTTGGTGAAAACAGCAGGAAATAATGACCCCTTAATGGATTGATTTATAAAATTTGTAATGGCAAATTTGGAGCAGCTGCTGATGTTATATATTCTATTGGCAAGGGCACCACTGAGATGTGTAATTGGGAAGACTCCATGAGTGCAATCTTAGATCACCTTATAGGTAATGATAACATGGCTATCATTACCTATAAGGTAATGATAGATAACGCGAATTTTTTTTTGGCTGGTGCAGCATAAGCCTCAGGCTTTCTTGCACCATATAGCTAATAATAATAATAATACATCTCCAGTCTGTGGGGACTTACCCCAAGTCCAAGGATGCTCTCATAATTATGGCTAAGAGTTTCTTTACTTCCTTTGCTGCCTCCTTTAATATATCTAGATAGATCCCATTCACCCCAGGTGCCTTTCTTATGTTTAACTTCAACAGTTTCTCTTCCACTTTGCTCTCAGTTATTACAAAATCATTAAACTCCCTGTTACAGTTTGATAAACATCTAGCCCTCTCCTCCTCCTCCTCGAATGACTCCTCATGTGTGATTGTAGATGTAAAATACTCATTAGTTCAGCAGCTATCAGAGAATGATCATCCACAGTCAAACCATTGATATCATGGGACCAATCTGATTCATCCCCTTCCCTTTATTTTTTATAGAAGTAAAAAAGTCTTTGCATCCTTTGCCAAAGATTTTTCATAATCTGCCTTCGCTTGCCTAACCTCCTTTGTTACTTGATTAGAGACTATCTTATATCTACTGTAGGCTTCTGTGTTGCATGACGATGTATGTGCATCCCGTGCATTTTTCTTCTCTGCCACAAGTCTCATTAGTTCATCTGACATCCATTTAGGCCTGAACCTAGAGCAGTATTTCTTAGTTGGAACAAAAAGCCCAGTAGTTCTAAGATTACTTCTTTGAATGCTTCTCATTTAGAATTTTACATGTCCAAACCATTTCAAACGGGACCTTTCAATCCTATTCTGGAGTTTTTCAACCTGAATTCTCTCCCTAATCACATCATTCCTTATTTTGTTGCATCTCTCTTTCCAGCTAAGCTCCTCACAAATCTCATTTCTGCCCCCTGAATTCTGCTTTCATCCTTTTTCCTCATAGTCAAAGTTTCAGATGCATATGTCAGATTTGGTATATAATATGCCTGATATATAGCCTTCTTACACTTCAGTGGTATGTTCTTGTTCCAGATCAGATCTTTTGTCTGCCTATAGAAATTCCCACCCTCTTGTATCCTTCTTATTTTTTTATAATGGTGCTTCCTAGATATTTGAAGTTGTTAACCATTTTTAGCTGTTTCCCTTCCACTGTAATGTATCCGTCAATCTCGCCACTCCTCTTTAGAACCATTACTTCACTCTTCTCCTTAATCATACTAGTCTGTATATCATCTTGCCGTTGCACTTGTTCTCTACTCTCTCCCCATATGCAGAGGTAATCTGAGAAGAGCATGACTTTCATCTGGTCCAGTCAAAGTTGTTCCACCACTCTATGTTGCACATCATTCATGACAGCTATGAACAGTAGTGGTGGCAGGATGCCTCCTTGCCTCAAACCTGATGTTATTTTGAAGCTCTCCGTCAACCCTACCGCTGTTCTTACTTTGCTCACTGTATTGGTGCACATGTTTGGGAGGCAACTAGAGGGAGTAATACTCTTGATTTGATTATCAGTAGTAATTCTTCATGCATTAAGAATCTGAAGATAGAGGAACCACTAGGTGGCAGTGATCACAGTGTGCTTAAGTGGGATTTACTCAAAGAGGTAACTACCATCAGGGGTAAAGGGAAGGGTTATTGCTTTCATAAAGGCGACTACGATGGTCTGAGACAGTATTTAAATTCTATACAGTGGGACCAACTGATGATGTTACCAACAGCAAATTCAAAATGGGAAGCATTCAAAGAACTTATCTTGGAAGCTACTGGGCTTTACATACCAACTAAGAAATATTGTTCAAGGTTTAGGCCAAAATGGATGTCAGATGAACTAATGAGGCATATGGCAGAGAAGAAAAATGCATGGGATACATATAAATTAACACAGGACACAGAAGCCTATGATAGATATAAGTTGATCTGTAACCAAGTTACAAAGGAGGTTAGGCAGCCGAAGGTAGATTAAAATTGTCTGCAATTCTGCCCAGACACGATAGGAGGGAGTATATGATGAGAGCCTTGTCGATCAATTCCGCCCTGGAGGGATTGTGCAAGGCTCAAGGGGTAGAATTTTTTTCAGCCTGGACTGTACTTGTTAACAGGAGAGATTGCTTCTACAGGGATGGGATACACTTAAATAGAAAGGGTGCAAGAATTTTTGCTGATGCTGTCGAGGCAGTGTTAGGTAGGTCGGAAAACTGCTAGTTGGGGGGGATACAAGGACTAATAGATTAACAGTAGCCACTGGCAGAGGTGGAAGTGATTCTTGCACTGCTTCTATTGAAATGAGCAGAAGCCTGGAAAACAAGATGCAGGATATTTCAGAGACTGCTGGTAGTCATTGCGGTGCAAGTAAACACATGGGTTGTGTTAGGGTAGCTAAGAATAGAAACAGGTGCATGTATACCTGCGTGTACACCAATGCTAGGAGTTTGGTAAATAAATTTGATGAATTTGAGGTATTGCTCAAAACATCAAAGGCAGATATTATTGGGATATCAGAGACGTGGTGTCACACAGATATAAGTAATGCGGAACTGGAATTTGGGGAATACAATGTGTATAGAAAGGATAGACAGGACAGGAGGGGAGGAGGGGTTATGCTATTAATTAAGAAACACATAAAGTCCAAGGAAGTGAAGCCAGTCGACATCGATGGACAGGGCAGTGTCGAGTCAGTCTGGTGTGACATAAGCATAGGGAAATCAAAATTGAGAGTAGGAGTGTGCTATAGGCCTAATGACTCTGATGAGTATAATAAGATATTGTACAGGGAAATAGAGTGGGCCAGTAAATCAGAGAGTCTTATAATGGGGGATTTTAATTTCCCAGATATTGACTGGAATTTGTGGATTGGTCACTCGCACACTAGCAAGGCTTTTGTGGATTTATTGGATGATTGTTTTCTACATCAGCATGTTCGTGAGGCAACAAGAGGGAGCAATACTCTTGATCTGATTATCAGTAGTGATTCTTCATGCATTAAGAATCTGCAGATAAATGAACCACTAGGTGGCAGTGATCACAGTGTGTTGAAGTGGGATTTACTCAAGGAGGTAACTACCATCAGAGGTAAAGGGAAGGGTTTTTGTTTTCGTAAAGGCGACTATGATGGTCTGAGACAGTATTTAAATTCTATACGGTGGGACCAACTGATGATGTTACCAACAGCAAACTCAAAATGGGAAGCATTCAAGGAACTAATCTTGGAGACTACCAGGCTTTACATACCAACTAAGAAATATTGTTCAAGGTTTAGGCCTAAATGGTTGTCAGATGAATTAATGAGACATGTGGCAGAGAAGAAAAATGCATGGGATACGTACAAATTAATGGGTGACATGGAAGCCTATGATAGATATAAGTTGGTCTGTAACCAAGTCACAAAGGAGATTAGGCAGGCAAAGGCAGACTACGAAAAATCCTTGGCAAAGGATGCAAAGAAAAACAGAAAAGAATTCTTTACATATTTGAACTCGAGAAGGAAAGGGATGAATCAGATTGGTCCACTGGATATTGATGGTTCAACAGTTGAGGATCCTGCTCAGGTGGCTAACAATCTAAACAAGTATTTTGCATCTACATTCACGCATGAGGAGTTATTCAGGAAGGAGAATGATGTAGGTAAAGTAAACATTGGCAGTGAGCTGGATGATTTTGTAATAACTGAGAGGAAAGTGGAGGAGAGATTGTTGAGGATAAACATAAAAAAGGCACCTGGGGTGGATGGGATCTATCCAGTTATATTAAAGGAGGCAGCAAAGGAAGTATGCAAACCCCTAGCCATAATTATGAGAGCTTCTTTGGACTCAGGGGAGGTACCCATAGACTGGAGATGTGCAAATGTAACCCCAATTCACAAAGGAGGATCAAAGGCTGACACAAGTAATTATAGACCTGTTAGTTTAACTTCTGTTCCAGGTAAATTAATGGAGGCACTGGTTAAAGAAGCACTGCAGGATCATCTAGACAAGAATTCAGTTATAGCTCAGACGCAGCATGGTTTTGTTAAGGGCAGGTCTTGCCTGACCAATTTGATTGGATACTATGTTGTAGTCACAAAAGAACTGGATGCAGGGAATAACTTTGATATTATATATTTGGATCTTAGAAAGGCTTTTGATACTGTTGCACATGGAAGACTGCTGCACAAATTGGAGCAGTGTGGCATTGGAGGCAAATTGCTGCTATGGATAAGGGGTTGGTTGAGTGGCAGAAGACAGAGAGTGGTAATCAGTGGACACTGCTCAACATGGACTAATGTTATTAGTGGAGTTCCTCAAGGTTCAGTGTTGGGTCCGTTGTTGTTTTCGGTGTTTATGAATGATATTGATGATGGGATATCAAGTTTAATGTCCAAGTTTGCAGATGATACAAAGGTTGGCAGGGTCGTTAAGGACACTACTGACGCTATGCTGCTGCAACAGGATCTGGAAAGGTTGAACAGATGGGCTGAGAGGTGGCAAATGAAGTTTAACATTGACAAATGTAAAGTACTACATATGGGAAACAGTAACCCCAGAGCAACGTATCAACTCTGCGGTACTACACTGACAGTGGTGGAGAATGAAAAGGACCTGGGGGTAATTGTGCAGGCAGATATGAAGTTCTCTGAGCAGTGCAGACGAGCTGCAAGAGTAGCTCATGGTGTATTGTCATTGATATACAGGAATTTTTCTAGTAGGGATAAGGAGATGATTATTCCCTTGTAAAAGGCAATGGTCAGGCCACACCTCGAAAACTGTATACAGGTCTGGAGGCCTCATTTCAAGAATGATGTAGAGCTGCTGGAATGAGTACAGAGAAGGGCAACAAGGTTAATGAAGGGAACGAAGGGTTGCTCTTACAAAGAAAGGCTTAAGTTTTGCAAATTACAGTGTCTGGAGACTAGGCACTGGCGAGGTGATCTGATAGAGGTGTACAAAGCCTTGAATGGTTTGAGCATGCTCAATGCTGATGGGATACTGCCTCTTGCTCAGAATAATCACCTGAGAGGGCATAAATTCAAATTGAGGAAAGACAGATGTAGGATAGATGTGCGGAAATTTGTCTTTATCCAGCAGGTAATTGGTTGGTGGAACAGACTTCCATCCCTTGTTGTGGAAGTTGATAGCCTAAATAAATTTAAGGCTCAGCTGGACAGGTATTTCGAACGAACGGAGGGGTGAAGTGGAAGTTTTTTTTGGCTGATGCTGCATAAACTTGCTTTCTTGCATCATATGCCTCTACTATTCTCAATTCTCTCCACAAGTTGTTCCTCTATCCCCAAGTTTCTCAAAACCTCCCACACTTTCTCTCCCTTTACAGCATCAAACGCTTACTTTATATCCAAAAATGCCATCCATAATTTATTGTGTTCATAACACTTATCTGTCAGTTGCCTGATGCAGAAAATTAGATCCACCGTCGATCTGCCAGGCCTAAAGCCGTACTGTTCGTTGGCTATCCTATTTTCAATCGTTCCTCTTATCTTCTGCTCTAACACTCTCTCATACAGCTTACTCACATGCGATGTCAGTGTGATGCCTCTATAATTGGAACACTTTTTCCTGTTCCCCTTCTTGAACAACAGGATGATCAAACCTTTCCAGTCCTTCGGCACCTGTCTCTCATCCCAGATTTTATGGAAGAGTCTGTATGTCCACGTTATCCCTGATTTGAAGAAGAAGAAGAACTCTTTATTGCATACAAAACGCACATGCCGCACACAATACCCTTCACGGCTAAAAACCAGGGGTTATATTTGCCTGTAGCCTTCAGCATTTCTCCATTTATCTCATCCATACCAGCAGACTTATTTGTCTTGATGTATTTCCATGCCTGCACTATATCATTCCAAGTCAAGTCTGTTTGCTCTCTCTCTGTATCTTCACTTTCATCCCCTGTTTTATGATCAACCTGCCTTTGTCCCTTTTGCTGGCTGCCCTGCACATTCAACAGATTTTCAAAATAATTCTTCCATGTTCCTCTTATCTCTTCATCCTTGGTTATTAGGTTCTCATTCTCATCCATCAAGTATTTGCTCTGTTCACCATCTCTTCTCCTTTTCCTCATTGGATGATTGTAGAAAACAATCATCCAATAAATCCACAAAAGCCTTGCTAGTGTGCAAGTGACCAATCCACAAGTTCTAGTCTATACCTGGGAAGTTAAAATCCCCCATTATAACACTCTCAGATTTACTTTCCCACTCTATTTCTCTGTATAATTGCCTATAACAAACTCCTACCCTCATTTTCCCAGTGCTTATGTCACACCAAACTGACTCAACAGTGCACTGTCCATCTATGTCAACTGGATGCTCTTCCTTAGATTTTGTGTGTTTCTTAACTAACAGCATAACCCCTCCTCCCTTTCTATCCTTTCTGTACACATTGTACTTCCCAAATTCGAAGTCTGCATTCCTTATATCTGAGTGACAGCAAGTCTCTGATATCCCAACAATATCCGCTTTTGATGTCTTAACTAGCACTTCAAATTCATCAGATTTGTTTACTATACTCCTAGCATTGGTGTACATGCAAGTATACATGCATCTGTTCTTACTCTTAGTTACTCTAACACAGCCCATGTATTTACTTGTTTCATGACCCCCAGCAGTTCCTGAAATCCCCAGCAACTGGCTTTTTGGGCTACTGCTCATCCCAATAGAAGCATTACAAGAATCATTTCCACCTCTTTCTGTGGCTACTGTTAACCTATTAGTCTGTGAATCTCCCTCCAAGCTAGCAGTTTTCCGACCCACCTAACATTGCTTCGATAAGATCAGCAAATATTCTTGCACCCTTTCTATTTAAGTGTATTCCATCTCTGTAGAAGCAGTCTCTCCTGTTAACAAGCACAGACCACGCTGAGAAAATTCTACCCCATGAGCCCTGCACAATCCCTCCAGGGCCAAATTGATTGACAAGGCCCTCATCACATACTCCTTCCTATCGTGTCTGGGCAGGATTGTAGACACTTTCAAATTTAACCCTAACTATTGACTTTTTTTCAGCATCGACCTGTACTTGCTTAGTAAATTCACAGATCTCCTTCACTTAACGTCATTAGTGCCAACATGTATAACGATATCGCCTTTTGTGCCCTTAAAAGATGATATCTGCTCTACAACGTCATCAGGTTTTGTCCCTGGCAGGCATACCCTGGTCCTATTCCACCTATCCTTTTTGCACAGTATATTTCCCGTTTCCCTGACAATTGTCACTAACAATAACTAGCTCCTGTGGGACCAGCGCATTCTGCCCTGAAGGTTGCTGCTGTGTTGCCTGGTGCATAAGAGTGTGCTCTGGCATTGAGTTGGGCAGCTGAAAACTTGATGTGCCCCCATTTTAATTCCATAATAAAACTTTGTTCCAACTTGGTTTCTGTTGTTTGGTTTTTGGTTCTCAACAGAGTTCTGTTGAGCTCTCTGACTGCTGTAGATGGCTGTTGAGAGAGAGAGAGAGAGAGAGAGAGAGAGAGAGAGAATGTATGATGGATTTGCCAGAATTTTTGGCTAGGGGCCGCTTTACTCAATAAATGAAAGAAAAAAAATGAATGAATATGAAAAAGTACCCGGCTCGGCTGGCATCCATTTTCCCACTAACAATGATGTCAGTGGTTGCATTCCTGGAGGCTCAAAAGAAAAGTTTCTTCCCAGTCAAATCAACACATTTAGCATTAATTTAGGCATACAATGCAAGAAAGCAAGCTTATGCAGCATCAGCCAAATCCTCCCCTTCCATTTCACCCCCCCCCCCCATCCGTTCCAAATGTCTGTCCAGCTCAGCCTTAAATTTATTTAGGCTATCAACTTCCACAACAAAAGATGGAAGTCTGTTCCACCAATCAACCCCCCCACTGGCTAAAGGCAAATTTCCTCACATCTATTCTACAATTGTCTTTCCTCAATTTGAATCTGTGCCCCATCAGGTTCTTAATCTGAGCAAGAGGAAGAATCCCATTAGCATTCAGCTTACTCAACCCATTTAAGGCCTTATACACCAATCAGTTCACTCGCAGGTGCCTACTCTCCAATTACTTAAACATTTCTTGGCAAGAGCACCCCTTTGTTCCCCTGATCAATCTTGTTGCCCTTCTCAGCATCAGTTGAAGAAATGTATTGACTCCAAAGGGGACTGTTGAAAAGCAACATGTTATCAGACTCCTCCAATAAACCCTTCATACTCAGGTCACAAACTTTACAAATGCCCCTCACATTCCAGAGAGAGATAAGTTTATTTGAGTTTTTTTTTAAAATTCTTCAAAGTATTATGCAATTGGGTTGAAATGTATTTTATGGTGCTTACCCACGGATCTTTGTGAAGGGGTGAAGAGCTGGTCTAGCTGTGCCCACTGATTTGCAGTGATTGGATGATCTATTCCAGTGTTTTTGTTTCCTGATTTTAAACCAGTGCCAAAGGGGCAAAATGGTTTCAGGGTGCTCCCCCCTTCGGTGCTGGTTTAAAATCACAAAACAATTTTCCTCCCTTTCTGGCTGGTTTTAAATCGGGGATCGTTTTTCCAATCACTGCAAATCAGTGGACAGAGCTATGCCAGCTCTTCACTCCTTGTTGCAAAGATCTGTGGGTAAGCACCATAAAGTAAATTTCAACCTGCAATTATTGCATCACGGTTATAACCCCAGGGGCTCACATCTGGTAGGTATGGGCTTGGCACACCCAGGGTCCTGAGCTGGATATCATCATTCTCTTTCTTGGTGATTCCCTTCTACTTTTGACTCTCTGTCTCTCTCTCCCTCTCTCTCTCTCTCTGAGTAACTGGAATTTTTTAATTTTTTTTGGCTGGTGCAGCATGAGCCTCAGACTTCCTTGAACCATCTAGCTAATAATAATAATATTAGCTTAACATATGTCACTACAGTATTCTGTTACCCTTGATACAATCTTTCTCCCTCTTTTTTAAAGAAATGTAGACTTTCTTGTTCTTGTTCTATTATGGTTAACTACTGTGTTTGTGACTGTTATCATTCTGCTTTTAAGCATGCTCACATAATTCCAATTTACAAAAAAAAAAAAAAAAAAAACTAGAACTGATCCCATTAGTAACCATCACATCACCATTTTAAACACTGTACTCAAAATCTTTTAAACAGGATTGATGTTCTGCATTGTTAGTAGATGAATTAATTACTTTGTAAAATACTGAATCATATGTAAGTAGTTGTTCATAGTACATCTGTTTAGTTGTGAACAGCTGGGTACAGCTGCAGTTGTGTTGTCTCCTCGCACTACAACAATTGTAATTTTGGTTTTTATTTTTGTTTCATATAAAATCACTTTGATTTTTGAAGTAGAGAGATGATGTTTTTCAGACTAAACCGAAGACAGGGAACAACTGTCCATTAAGAAAAAAAAAATGCAAAGCAGTTGATTAGGCAAAATTTCAATATAGAAATCCTAAAATATAATCAATAATACTTAATCTAATTTTAACAAAATTTTCAAAAATTTTTAGCACAAATATAACAAAAATAGCTTACTACCTTGCATCATTTGCTGTTATTAATACTAATACTAAAAAGGTCCTGAAGATATATATAATTTACAGAGATGGATTCAGTCATTATGGTAGCACAGTTGGTATAATGATGACTCCGCCCCCCCCACCAAGTAGAAAGGGTCCGTGTTCGTATCCTGCCAATGACGCGGAGAATTTTTATGGGCTACTTTTTTTCACAACATGGCTAAGTTAATTGGTCTCAGACAAGGGTTGGATTGCTTTTTTCCTAGAAACTCGAATTTTTCGTCCAACAAATAGATAAAGTAACTTCAGAATACGGGCAATTTATGGACACAGTATAATGACCTCGTAACCCTAGTTGCGTTTGCACTTAACACACATACATTATTATTTGTTTGTGCCATAATCCAATACAGTATTGCGTGAGATGTACTTATGTAGAGCAGCTCCTGAATGTTACTTTAACTCTGCCACAGTGTAATGCATTTTACATGAATGTACCACAGTGTGATACATGCATGTAAAATGGTCAGAAATGAGTATTATTTATTATTGTGTGACATAGACTACAGCATTTTGATATCAGAAATAGATGAAACTTAACAGTTTGACCTGTGTTGCCTCCTGACAATGAGCATGATCACTCATCAGTTTTTGTTAGCATAAGTATGATAGCAGACAATCAGAGTTTGGAAGCACAAGTCCATATTTTTACAAAGAAACTTTGGAACTAAATTGTTTTCTATCTGTTCATGCAATTTACAGACATAATATATATATGGCACAATATGACTTAAGTCACTGATGCACCTAAAACCCAACGAAAAAAGCTTTCTGCATGAACTTGAACTATATATGTTTTATAACATTCAAGTTCCTTTGTTGAATATTTTTTGGAAAAATTTCCAGGAAAATGTTAACTTCATTTCACTCTTACTGTATGGTTGCTGTAAATGTGTAGCATTCCCAGAGTGTTTTTGTCACCTAAAGCTTTAGTGTGTTGAAAGATTATTTTATTTCAACAACAACAACAGATTGTGAACATTGTAACATGACAGAAATTGTGGCAACCTCCATGGCAGAGGCCAGTGGTAGTCTCAGATAGGCTCTACAGGTCTATAGACCATCTAAGGCATGACGATATATGATGATTAAAGCTCAGTGAATCCCTGGAACAATGCTTTGTCTTCCCTTCCCTTTAGAAAGCGGTTCTTATTTCTTGGTTAGGTCTTTCTTTGCCAGTGCAGCAAAAAGTCTGTGGCTTCCTTGCATTATATGGCGAATACATACTATTACTAAGATTTGCAAAGCCATAGTTGAAACAGGACGACATGCTTTTAAAATGGTCAGCAACATGGTTCTCTGTATTGATGCCAAATTGTTATATCTAACTATGATCACCGCATGGTACCATGTCTCAACAGCAAAGGTTACCACAGGGAGGAAAACTGCATTATAATAAATTTGCTTAATTTTTCAAGACAATCCCCATTCGGTTCTTGAAATTTTTACTACACTGCAGTAAAATTTCTAATTTTTGTATAAATGTAGTTCAGATGTGACATTTGCTATCTGTGATAATTCCTAAGTATTTCACTTCTTTTTACATAGGAAGTTGCATGACATTTATCTTTATCTGAGGAGGTTGGTTTTTATTCAGTTTTGAGCCAACTCTTTGGTTTAACTTATTAGTTTAACTTCTCTTCTGGGGAAAATAATGGAGTCACTGGTTAAAGAAGTGATGCAGGATCACCTAGACAAGCCATTTTGGTTTTAGTTGTGTTAATGGTGAGTTAGTTGATCAAAGTCTAAATTGACAGATCTGCTAAAACAGCATTGGTAGTAGTTTCTGGGTTTTGTCTTGATTGCCCACAAATATGAGAGCATTTTTAGATTCAGGAAAGTTCCCCATGGACTGGAAATATGCAAATGTATCCTCAATTCACAAAGGGGGTTCAAAGGGTGATGCAAATAATTATAGACCTATTAGTTTAACTTCTCTTCTGGGGAAAATAATGGAGTCACTGGTTAAAGAAGTGATGCAGGATCACCTAGACAAGACTGCAATAATGGTTCATACACAGCATGGGTGCCGACCAGGATAGCCAGGTGGGTAAAGTGCTTGCTTGGCAACCCAAAGGTCGCGGGTTTAAATCCCGCCTCGGGCTTGGATCAAAGTAAAATGCAAAAAGTTTGGGAGGTGCATTATGGCCACAGAAACTGATGCACCAACAACTAACAAAAAAAAACAGCATGGGTTTGTTAAGGGGAAATCTTGTCCAGAAACTAAGGCCATATTGCTCTAGGAATATGCGGTGGTCATTCCCGTGACCTTTCCGCATCCTCCATATTTGGTGGTGACGAGCTCGAACCCCGGTCTAATCAAGAAGCGTGTGCTACGCACCACTGCTCCTTCCCACCTGGCTACGGAGGCGCCCGTCTTGTCCAGAGGCAGACTGGCCATAAGCCTTACCAGAGAAACCCTGGTGGGCCAGAGGCCAGAAGACTAGGGAGGCCAGTGTGATTTTGGCCATAAACGCAAGTATGAGGCTCCTACAAATTTTTTCAGTTAAGAATTTTTGACCCAGGTCTGCCTCTGGTCTTGTCTCACCAATTTGATTGGATACTACAAAGTGGTCACAAAGGAACTGGATGCTAAAAATAATTTTGATATCATATACTTGGATTTCAGGAAAGCTTTTGATGCTGTTGCATTTGGAAGACTGCTGTACAAATTGGAGCAGTATGGCATTAAGGGCAAGTTGCTGCAATGGATAAAGGGATGGTTGAGTGGGAGATGGCAGAGAGTGGTAATAAATGGACCCTGCTCTATGTGGACTAATGTTATTAGTGGAGTCCCCCAGGGTTTGGTGCTGGGCCCATTGTTGTTTTGCGTATTTATTGATGATATCTACGAAGGTAGATCAGACTTCGTGTCCAAGTTTGCAGATGATACAAAGGTTGGCAGGGTTGTTACTGATTGTAAAGACAGTATGCTACTGCAACAGGATCTAGAAAAGTTAGGTAGATGGGCTGAGAAGTGGCAACTGAAGTTGAACATTGACAAATGCAAAATACTGCATATAGGTAGCAGTAATCCAAGAGAAACGTACCAACTGTGTGGTACTACACTCAAGGAGGTGGAGAATGAAAAAGACCTAGGGGTAATTAACTCCATGATATATAGGAATTTTGCTAGCAGACAAAGTGTGATTATACCTTTGTATAAGGCAATGGTCAGGCCACACCTTGAGTACTGTGTACAGGTCTGGAGGCCTTATTTTAGAAAAGATGTAGAGTTGCTAGAACGAGTACAGAGAAGGGCAACAAGATCGTTGAGAGGAACAAAGGGGAGGCTCTTACCAGTAGAGGCTTAAATTCGGTAAGTTCCAGCATCTGGAAACTAGGCACCTGCAAGGTGATCTGATTGAGGTGTACAAGCCCTTGAATGGTTTGAGCAGGCTCAATGCTGATGAGATACATCCACTTGCTTAGATTAAGAACCTGAAAGGGGCATAGATTCAAACTGAGGAAAGACAGTTGTAGAATAGATGTGTGGAAGTTTGCCTTTAGCTAGTGGGTAGTTGATTGCTGGAACAGACTTCCATCTGTTGTTTTGGAAGTTCATAGCATAAATAAATTTAAGGCTGAATTAGATAAACATTTGGAGTGACCAGATGGGTGAAATGGGAAGGGTTTTTTTGCTGATGCTGTATAAGCTTGCTTTCTTGCATCATATGCCTCAAGTAATTCTAATGCTAATAAGAAGAGTGAGATCATCTGCATATGTTATAATCTTAACTCCATCAGTGGAACATGATAAATATTTCTGTAAGACAGTGTTCCATAAGCAGGGCCCATGGATTGATCTCTGGGGACCCCCTCGTGTAACCTGTCTGGAAACTTGCTAAAATTTTGAGTAACTATAACATTTCTATCACTAATATAATAAATTACAAGCTTTATATAACTGCTACAAACCTTTGGATAATAATTTAGTAATTATTATATTTTATAATTTAATTAATATTATAATATAACTGTAATTTTATTTTTTTGATAATTAATTAAATGAATTCATAAAAATCCATTCATTTAATCACTTGTTATTTGATTTTGACCCCAGAAATACAGTACATTATATCATTATTTCTTAAATTCTTTATGTTGAAGCCATTTTGTTCCACAATTTGAAGAGTTGAAAAGGAGGAAATCTTATTTAAAATTCTTATATTATTTTCCATGAGGACTGGTTTCGTATATGATGATTGCATGAAAGAGTACTGTTGTCTCTGGGATCCTGACTGTCCAGAAAATAGTTGCCGAATAACATCAATTTTTGAAAAATGCCTGAATTACGGACTGCTTAGTAGATGCATCAAAATAAGTGTAAGTAGGAAGGATCTGCTGACATTTTACTTTTTTTTTAAAATTATATCTATGATTATATACTAGTTGCCAAATTTTAAGCAGTAACCGTATGCAATGTATATATGTACACTCATTGATCACTCCATCCAAGATGGACTCTGCGGCATAGTTCACAGTATAAAAAACTGAACAGCTTTGTATGCTAGAATTGTGGGAACTCGTGTGTTTCGTGCTTCCATATCAGAAATGGCACATCTTTTTAGTTACTCACAGCCCGTGAAGTAAAGGTATACAAAGAATGGTGTCGAATGGGTCAAACCACCTCCCACCAACAGAACTGTAAAGAATTACACAAAGTGGATGTCTGTGGTGAGCAAAGGGTGTAGCGTGTTGTGCAGGCTCAATGGTAAGTCACTGTGTGACAGTTTAAATCGCAGTACAATATGGGGAATGCAAGGACAATGCATTGCATGCTCAGATGTAAGGGGCTCCACAGTAGACAACCCAAGAGACACTGTCTCCTCACCACCGATGATCTTTGACGACAAAGGCTGGTGTCAACAACATGCTGGTTGGAAGCTGGAGGACTGGAAATGAGTTTGCTGGTCAGATGAGTGTCCAAATACCTGGTGCAACACACCGACGGACACCCTTGTGTGTGGTGCAAACAACACAAGCTCATGGACCCATCATGCATGGTACCCACTATCCAGACAAGCAGCAGTGGTTGCTTAATATGGGGCATGGTTTGCTAGCAAGAACTAGGACCACTGGTCATATGAACCAGCATTTCAATGGCGAGGTCTACCAGCAGATTTTAGGAGACCATATGCACCCTGCCATGTTGCATTTTTTCCCAGACAGAAACAGGATCTTCCAAGGTGATAATGCACTGTGTCATTGGGCCCCACACTGTGCACGAGTGGTTCAAGGAACACAGCAAAGATATCATCCATTTTGATTGGCCTCTAGATTTGTCTGACCTCAGTCCATTTGAACACCTGTGATTTGTTTTGGAATGGGAAGTGAAGCATATGGATGTGCAACCATCATCTATTCTGAGACTGTGGAAAGCCTTGTAGGCATCATGGCTGCAGATCCCTATGGACATCTTCAGACTTCTAGCAGTGGAGTCATTGTCTACTATGCAGCATAACTTGCAATATAAAAAGCTGAACAGCTGTGTACTATAGCAGTAGTAATTTTCATCTGGTTGTGCAAGTCAGTGTTAAAGTAGCAGTTATTGAATGTAATAGAGATATCACAGAGTTTCCAAAGGACATGATGTGGGAGTTCATGCGTTGCATGCTTCATATTAGAAATGATAAATCTTGTCAGTTGTTCACAGCCTGCTATGGTTAAGGTGTTCAAAAAATGGTTTTTAACAGGTCAAACCACCTCCCACTGACAGGATTGTAAAGGATTATGCATAATGGATGTTTATGGTGAGCAAAGAGTGCAACACATTGAGCATGTTCAATGGCAAGTCATTGTGCAACAGTTGACCTTGCAATTACAATATGGAGAATGCAAGAACAATATCCCATATTGATGATGCACCACACCTCAGATGTATGGGGTTCCACAGCAGATGACATAAGAAATGCTCTCTCCTCGCTGTTGATCATCATCAACAGTGAATGCTGTAGTGTCAACAACGTGCTGGTTAGACACTGGAAGAGTGGAAATGAGTTCAAATACCTGGTGCAACACACAGACAAATGCCTTTGTGTGTGGCACAAGAAACACAGTCCACTAGCCCATAATGCACGGTGCCCACTATCCAGGCAAGTGGCAGTGGTTGCTTAATATGGGACATGTTTTGCTGGCAAGAACTAGGATCCCTGGTGTGCATGGACTAATGTTTTACTGCTGAGGTCTACTGGTAGCTCTTAGGAGATCATGTGCACTCTGCCCTGTTACATTTTGCACCATGTCATTGGGTCCACACTGTGCTCAAGTGGTTCAAGGAACCTAATGAAGATGTCACCCATCTTGATTGGCCTCCAAATTCACCTGACCTCAATCCAGTTGAACACCTATGGGATGTTTTGGAACAGGAAGTGAGGTATACAGAAATGCAACCATCATCTATTCCAACACAGCGAAAAGCCTTGCAGGCAGAATGGGTGCAGATCCCAATGGATATCTTCAGACCTCTAGTGGAGTCAATGCTAGGTGAATAGTGGCTGTTATCTATGCAGATGATGGCCAAACACAGTATTAGCTAGTGGTCATAATTCAGTGATCATTGTGTGTGTGTGTTATATTTTTATTAATTAATTTATTTATTTTCATTTTTGAAACATAATTATGCATGTTATTTGATTAAATTTGATGTTCCAACATAATTGAGCTTGATAAATCCAATTGTAACTTGGAATATCATTTAAACTACAAGCTAGGTGGTTGTTGAAGTGTTCACTACATCTTATTTCCAATTTGGTGTAGTACAGCCACATCCAGTGGCAGTCCCGGGTAGGGGTTAAAGGAACTATAGCTCTACCCTCATGATAAAAATAATGTAGATTTATTTTTACTACTACAACATGATGATAAAGGTTTAACGATCATGTAGGAAATGCCGGGACTGCCATTGGACACATCTAATTAGGTTTACTCTTTCTGTAGAAGGAAATATTAAAGTTGGAAGATTTGGAGTAGTAGATTGCTCTTGGTCGGATGATGTTAAGATAGTCTCAAGCTGTGGGGCAACCAAACTTTTAGCTTGTTAAGAGTGGTCATTTGAAGGTTATAGCAACATCAGGAGAGAAGAGAGGTGTCTTGAAGATAAAAGTTCATGGTTATCCATGAATCGCAACATCTTAACTAAATGACAGTCATCCTTTTCAGTATATTGACAGTCATCCTTTTCAGTATATTGACAGTCAGGGAGATAAAATGGGAGGGGGGATTTAAGGGAAATGCAGCTCTCTCTCTCTCTCTCTCAGTAAAGGTACAGAATTAGTATAGTATATAATTTCTGCAATGTTAATTAACCCGGGAGAAATTATGCCTTTTTTAACCCTTCTAGTGAATAATTGCCACACCTTCTAGTGAATAATTGCCACACCTTCTAGTGAATAAATAAAGCTACATGTGTAACATTTTTTTTACTTTGTGCTACAAGATGCTGTACACATTTGGTGACATTCGGTGACTAAACCAATTTGGCTATGTGTTTTTAAATGAAAACAAATGACAAAAGTTTGATGTGTGATTGTAGTTATCCGATTTCTGCATGTGATTAGGACTAAACCCCCAGAAATTTGTCAGGAGTTTCAAGCAGTGTTTAGTTCAATTGTCACGTCCAAGGAATAAATCAAAATCAGTAGACCTATTTTCAGTTAGTTGGTAACTATTGGAGTTGGAAGTTATACAGAGGATCTAGTACCAAGCATTACATACATTATCTTGAAAATGAAATATCAAGATGTTTTAAAATGTTGATTAACTAAAAATAGGTATGTTAATTTTAAATTCAGTAAGGTCTCTTTTAAATAAGGGAAATAGAGTGGGCCAGTAAATCAGAGAGTCTTATAATGGGGGATTTTAATTTCCCAGATATTGACTGGAATTTGTGGGTTGGTCACTCACACACTAGCAAGGCTTTTGTGGATTTATTGGATGATTGTTTTCTACATCAGCATGTTCGTGAGGCAACAAGAGGGAGCAATACTCTTGATCTGATTATCAGTAGTGATTCTTCATGCATTAAGAATCTGCAGATAAATGAACCACTAGGTGGCAGTGATCACAGTGTGTTGAAGTGGGATTTACTCAAGGAGGTAACTACCATCAGAGGTAAAGGGAAGGGTTTTTGTTTTCGTAAAGGCAACTATGATGGTATGAGACAGTATTTAAATTCTATACAGTGGGACCAACTGATGATGTTACCAACAGCAAACTCAAAATGGGAAGCATTCAAGGAACAAATCTTGGAGGCTACCAGGCTTTACATACCAACTAAGAAATATTGTTCAAGGTTTAGGCCTAAATGGTTGTCAGATGAACTAATGAGACATGTGGCAGAGAAGAAAAATGCATGGGATACATACAAATTAATGGGTGACATGGAAGCCTATGATAGATATAAGTTGGTATGTAACCAAGTCACAAAAGAGATTAGGCAGGCAAAGGCAGACTACGAAAAATCCTTGGCAAAGGATGCAAAGAAAAACAGAAAAGAGTTCTTTACATATTTGAACTCGAGAAGGAAAGGGATGAATCAGATTGGTCCACTGGATATTGATGGTTCAACAGTTGAGGATCCTGCTCAGGTGGCTAACAATCTAAACGAGTATTTTGCATCTACATTCACGCATGAGGAGTTATTCAGGAAGGATAATGATGTAGGTAAAGTAAACATTGGCAGTGAGCTGGATGATTTTGTAATAACTGAGAGGAAAGTGGAGGAGAGATTGTTGAGGATAAACATAAAAAAGGCACCTGGGGTGGATGGGATCTATCCAGTTATATTAAAGGAGGCAGCAAAGGAAGTATGCAAACCCCTAGCCATAATTATGAGAGCTTCTTTGGACTCAGGGGAGGTACCCATAGACTGGAGATGTGCAAATGTAACCCCAATTCACAAAGGAGGATCAAAGGCTGACACAAGTAATTATAGACCTGTTAGTTTAACTTCTGTTCCAGGTAAATTAATGGAGGCACTGGTTAAAGAAGCACTGCAGGATCATCTAGACAAGAATTCAGTTATAGCTCAGACGCAGCATGGTTTTGTTAAGGGCAGGTCTTGCCTGACCAATTTGATTGGATACTATGATGTAGTCACAAAAGAACTGGATGCAGGGAATAACTTTGATATTATATATTTGGATCTTAGAAAGGCTTTTGATACTGTTGCACATGGAAGACTGCTGCACAAATTGGAGCAGTGTGGCATTGGAGGCAAATTGCTGCTATGGATAAGGGGATGGTTGAGTGGCAGAAGACAGAGAGTGGTAATCAATGGACACTGCTCAACGTGGATTAATGTTATTAGTGGAGTTCCTCAAGGTTCAGTGTTGGGTCCGTTGTTGTTTTCGGTGTTTATGAATGATGTTGATGATGGGATATCAAGTTTAATGTCCAAGTTTGCAGATGATACAAAGGTTGGCAGGGTTGTTAAGGACACTACTGATGCTATGCTGCTGCAACAGGATCTGGAAAGGTTGAACAGATGGACTGAGAGGTGGCAAATGAAGTTTAACATTGACAAATGTAAAGTACTACATATGGGAAACAGTAACCCCAGAGCAACGTATCAACTCTGCGGTACTACACTGACAGTGGTGGAGAATGAAAAGGACCTGGGGGTAATTGTGCAGGCAGATATGAAGTTCTCTGAGCAGTGAAGACGAGCTGCAAGAGTAGCTCATGGTGTCTTGTCAATGATATACAGGAATTTTTCTAGCAGGGATAAGGAGGTGATTATTCCCTTGTATAAGGCAATGGTTAGGCCACATCTTGAGTACTGTATACAGGTCTGGAGGCCTCATTTCAAGAAGGATGTAGAGCTGCTGGAACGGGTACAGAGAAGGCCAACAAGATTAGTGAATGGAACAAAGGGTTGCTCTTACGAAGAAAGGCTTAAGTTTTGCAAATTACAGAGTCTGGAAACTAGGCACCGGCGAGGTGATCTGATAGAGGTGTATAAGGCTTTGAATGGTTTGAGCATGCTCAATGCCAATGGGATTCTTCATCTTGCTCAGAATAATCACCTCAGAGGGCATAAATTCAAATTGAGGAAGGACGGATGTCGGATAGATGTGCGGAAATTTGCCTTTGGCCAGCGGGTGGTTGGTTGGTGGAACCGACTTCCATCACTTGTTGTTGAAGTTGATAGCCTAAACAAATTTAAAGCTCAACTGGACAGGTATTTCGAACGAACGGAGGGGTGAAATGGGAGTGGGGTTTTTTTTTTTTTTTGGCTGATGCTGAATAAGCTTGCTTTCTTGCATCATATGCCTCTACTAATGCTAATGCTGATGCTAAATGATGATTATGTACATTTGCATGTAAGGTTTCCTGTGCATGTAAGATGCCTTGTAACCAGTTACTTGTATATTAGTTAAAACCCACTAATTCAACACATTCAAAACTGTAGTGAATAAGAGAATACACACTACGCTACAGTTGAAATTATTTATTACTGAAAACAGTTATTACATAAAAATGTACTGTATAGTTTAGGGCTAGACCTCAGGTTACGTAGGGAGTTGACTAGCATACAAGTTAGTGCAATTGCATCATTTCTGTACGTAGCCAACTACTTAAGTAGTTATAAATTGGCATCATTAAGTATATCTCATATTGTGAATACCTTCACAACGAGTTGCCATGATATTTCGCTACCTCGAATAAGTAACGCTTCACCATAGGAGAAGACTATTGTTACTTATTCTCAGTGGATACCATCACCCATATGGCACTGTTTCAGAGCTCATTGGCTCCTCATCAGTGGGTGGGCAGGTACCCTGGTGTTGCAATGGTGACAACCCAGTTACGAAGTATAAATCCACAATATGAGAGATGCCTTGTAACAAGTTACTTGTATATTAGTTAAACTCTTTACGTAACCTGAGGCTTTAGCCCTAAACTATACTGTAATCTAAATTACTCCACACTATCAGGCTCTCATATTGTGGATTTATACTTTGCAACTGGGTTGTCATCATTGCAACACCAGGGTACCTGCCCACCCACTGATGAGGAGGCAATAAACTTGGAAACGGTGCTGTATGGGTGATGGTATCCAATGAGAATAATTAACAATAGTCTTCTCCTATGGTGAAACATTACTTATTCGAGGTAGTGCAATATCATGGCAACTCGTTGTGAAGGTATTCACAATATGAGATATACTTCATGATGCCAATTTATAACTACTTAAGTAGTTGGCTATATACAGAAATGATGCAATTGCACTGACTTGTACATTATACAAATAATGTATTTGAATATAAAATTATGGCATTAACAATTTTTAGCACTGCATCAATATCATCCCCAGATAAATTCAGTTACACCAAAAACCTGTCATTAAGAAGCATTGGTCATCCCCACACATTACAAAAATAGAAAACTGTTACTTTTGGCTCTTAACCTTTTTTTTTTTTTTTTTTTTTTTTATTATGTAAACAGTGTTTAACAATATAGTGATAGTCATCACATCTTTTCTGCAAATTAGTTTCACAGTATGTATAATTGACTGCCATTTAACATAACAATAGTGAAACCAAATAAGTCATTACTACCCATACCATTATGATGATGTGATGCCCTCTCAGAATCTGCTGTTTGTGTGCCCTGCATGCATCGAACCTCTCTTGGTGCAGTCCTACTTGTGTATTCCAATGAAATAAAATTAATTTATTAGAAATTTTTTTTTTTTTTTTATGAAAACCCCAAACACGAAAGGTATCAAAACCTATAGTACTTAGTACCGTGCATGGGTTGAAGGAGAAGTATGGGGAGAGGGGGATGCCGGAAACTTTGCTCTAGAGACTAAACATGGGTTTCACCACTTCAAGCCTCCAATAAGCAAAGTGGTGGTATTTCACCGGTTGATGAAAGTCATCTACCACCTGTTATGCACATAAAAAAAAAAAAAAAGTGTTCTGTTTCATTAATTTCTGAGGCGACTCCATAGCCAGGTGGAAAGGGGCAGCAGTGCATGGCACACGCTTCTTGATTAGACCGGGGTTCGAGCCCGTCACCACCAAATACGGAGGATGCGGAAAGGTCAGGGAATGACCACCGCATATCCCGGAGCAATATGGCCTTAGTTGCTAATGCTCCTAAAAACCAAATAACAACAAACAAACAAACATTAATTTCTGATTTTATGGTGCATATATCGTATTGTAAAAGCTCTATTGTAAAATTCAGGGACATTCCTATTCATCCAGGTTTCAGTGTGCCATTTAACTTTGTTGTCATCACTGAATCACTTACATTGTTACTTCACTTTACTGAATCACTTCACTGTTGCTTGCCCTTCTCCACACACTCCCACCACCTTGTTAATTGACTTTCATCTGTGTTGACCTTTGAAATCATCTGACAGGGATTGATTCAGCGATGACAATGAAATTAAACTGTTCATCGAAACCTGGCTAAGTGGAAATGTTCCTGAAATTTATAATAGTGGTATGACTGTACTCTTGATATGGTGGGACAAATGCTTGAATGTGATGGGTTGCTCTGTGAAAAGTAGTGCATTAATGCACTGTTTCTTAACATTTCATTGTTCAGTGATTAAATGCCATTTCATACAAGCATCTATTACTCTACTTTTATCCACTTAGATTTCTTTTATGGCATTTGCATTTACAAAACTTGTATCTTTTCAACTAATTTCTATAATTATGCTTTAAGTAGAGCTCAGATTTGGTTTTGATGTGATTCAAAGATACAAGGTTTTTAAATCTTGGAGGCTACTAGGCTTTTCATACCGACTAAGAAATACTGTTCAAGGTTCAAGCCTAAATGGATGTCAGATGAATTAATGAGGCTCATGGCAGAGAAATAAAATGCATGGGATGCATATAAATTATCAGATGACACAGAAACCTATGGTAGGTATAAGCTAGTCTGTAATCAAGTCACAAAGGAGGTTAGGCAGGCAAAGGCAGATTATGAGAAATATTTGGCAAAGGATGCAAAGAAAAACACCAAAGAGTTCTTTACTTATGTAAATTCTAGAAGGGAGGGGATGAATCAGATTGGTCCAATTAACGTAGATGCTTCGACTATTGAATGATACTGCTCAAGTAGCTGATAAACAGAATGAGTATTTTGCATCTACATTCATACATTATTATTATTATTAGCTATATGGTGCAAGGAAGCCTGAGGCTTATGCTGCACCAGCCAAAAAAAAAAAAATTCCCAAGTTACCCTAAGAGAGAAAGAGACCAACAAAAGTAGAAGGAAATCACCAAGCAAGAGAAGAATGATGGTATCCAGCTCAGGACCCTGGGTGTGCCAAGCCCATACTCACCAGATGTGAGCCCCCGGGGAGGAGTTATTCAAGGAGGGGAATGTCAGAAGTTTTTAAAACTCTAACAGGGAGCTAAGTGATTTTGTAATAACTGAGAGAAAAGTGGAGGAGAAATTGTTGAAGTTAAACATAAGGAAGGCACCTGGGACAGGTGCCTTCTTCAATATAAATGAAATCCATCCATTTATATTGAAGGAGGTAGCAAGGGAAGTAAGCAAACCCTTAGCCATTATTATGGCAGCATCCTTAGAGTCAGGGGAAGTCCCCATGTACTGGAGATGTGCAAATGTATCCCAAATTCACTAAGGGGGTGCAAAGAGTGACACAAATAATTATAGACCTGTTAGTTTAACTTCTGTTCCGGGGTAAATAATGGAGTCACTGGTTAAAGAGGTGATAGAGGATCACCTAGACAAGACTGCAGTAATAGTTCAGACACAGCATGAATTTGTTAAGGGAAAGTCTTGTCAGACCAATTTGATTGGATATTATGATGTGGTCACAAAGGAACTGGTTGCAAAAAATAATTTTGATATCATATACTTGGATTTCGGGAAAGCTTTTGATACTATTGCACATGGAAGACTGCTGTACAAATTGAAGCAGTATGGCATTAAGCAAGTTGCTGCAATGGATAAAGGGAAAGTTGAGTGGGAGACGACAGAGAGTGGTAATCAAGGGACACTGCTCTTTGTGGACAAATGTTATTAGTGGAGTCCCCCAGGGTTCGGTGCTTGGCCTATTGTTGTTTTGTGTATTTATCAGTGATATCAATGAAGGTATATCAGGCTTAATGTCCAAATTCGTAGATGATACAAAGGTTGGCAGGGTTGTTAATGACAGTATTACTGGAGTACATGTGTATTCTATAATGTTTTGTTTTGGTGATCATTTATGAGTCAAAATAGATTTTTACGATATTACGATATTTTAACTTCACAGATAATTCATTACAATCTGATGTCAGGCTATGCAAAGTAAGATCAATTTTGAATCATTTCAATAATATTATGCGCAATAATTATATACTGAATAAAAACATCTATATCGATGAGTTCATGATGTTGTGGCATGGAGACTGAATTTTTCCAGTAAATAAAAGATAAAAAGCACAAATACAGAATCAAACTTTATGAACTGTGCAAGTGTGACGGCCTTGTTATGAAAATAAAAATTTACTCCAGTAAATCAGAAGAAACTGAACAAAACATAGGTCATACTGCTGAAGTTGTGCTATACTTGCTTGAGGACTACTGTACTTAGACAAGGGATATGTATTGTATATGGACAATTTTTATAATTTGTCTGATGAAATTGTTGTCTGCTCAAAAAACTTATGTATGTGGAACATTATACACCAACAGAAAAAAAAAAAAATCTAAAAGATTTGGTGATGTAAAAATTGAAGAAAGGGGAAGTTGCATGGCAACGAAATGGCCCTGTTGTAGTATGTAAGTGGAGGGATAAAAGAGAAGTTCTCACTATTTCTGACATACACATTGTTGAAATGGTTGAGGTATGCAACTGGAATGGAAAAATTTTGATAAAACCAAACATAATTCGAGATTACAATAGTGGAATGTCTGGCATAGATTGATCGGATCAAATGCTCTCTTATTATTCAGTGCTAAGAAAAACCATCAGATGGCCAAAAAAAATTGCATTACATATTATAGAAATATACATAACACATATATCCTTTTCTGTCAAGTTATGGGTTCCACCATAAAATGTCTGAAATTCAGAGAAACATTCATTGAATCTTTGATTGGGGAAAAAATTCTAAACGTTCCAAAGAAGATTAGGTCTGAATGTGAAATTCATTATTTAGAGGCTATACCACCAACTGAAAAAAAAACCACGTAACTAAGCCGTGTCAAGTATGTACAAGAAATAAAAAATGCCTCGAAACATGCTATTATTGTCCAGTGTGTCAAGAGAAGCCAGCTCTTTGTGTAGAAGAATGTTTCGAGAAATATCACAAATAAACAATATTATTTTCATGAGTTTTAGTAATGCACTTTTCTTTATGTATTTGCGAATAAAATATATATTTTTTTGTGAATAAATTTTCTGTTCTCTGATGCCGTGGTTGATTTTTCATTCTTATCCCAGGAGTCCACTATCCATCAGTTGCACATATTTTCTACGAATATACTCGTAGCTGCTCCTGAAAGGCAAGTCATACCAGTCTGAGTTAACTCATATGTGGTGACCTGGGGTAGATTGCCAAATACGATTTAACTCTTATTTGTTAGTCAACACCTTGATATCAAAACTCAACATAAATTCATAATATTCCTGAGAATGTAGATGATGCAAGAGTTAAATTGATGTTGAGTTTGTCCTTGGAAAGTTCTCTATTCAGAGAGATTGTCTGGCCTATCCAAAAATGATAAAACATTTATTCTTCAATCCCCCCCCTTCTGTCAATAATGACGTCACCACCAAATACGGAGGATGCGGAAAGGTCAGGGAATGACCACTGCATATTCCTGGAGCAATATGGCCTTAGTTGCTAATGCTCCTAAAAAACCAAATAACAACTATCAATAATGAGTGCTGTTCTAGAAGGGGTAATTCCCCATTGCCATTGTGCATGATGATAATACTCTTCGTTTAGTGTACTTTAGTGCTGCTTCAAGATGTGGATGTATGGATTAGTCTCAGCTCCCTTCTGGCAGTAAAGGGAAATGATAAAAATGAGCTTGCTTTGGTATGGATGTTGACACATGAGGAAAGTCAGGAGAATTTATCTTTGCGACAACAGAATGCCAGTTACCAGTTGTCAATGACAATGACCACTTAGCAATGAGAATAGAATCATTTCACAGGAAAGAAATTTGGAAAGAATAGCAAATAAACCACAAAAATTAGATCAGTTGGAAGAAAATCTGTAATGTGTAATATGTTCTTTGCAGGATACGTAAAGAAACTAACTTACATATATCATTGATAGCAGAATATCTCAAAAGTCTACTTTTGTCTAACTGTTTATAATTAAATGTTTTAATTTGGTATTCCAAAAGCCCCTTAAATCCTGTATGACTTCATTTACAATGAAATATTTTAATTTGTTTCATGTGATACACAGCTGATGAAATTCTGTTCACTGTTGAGGAGTTTGTGGGTTCATAAATGAAACCAGACTGATAAATCTTTGTAGGAACTACATCATGAATTTCTCCTCATCAATAAGGATACTTTGTTAAAATCCTTTGTTCCAGCTAAGAAGCATTAAATATTTGCCTTGAGCAGGGTGACTGTATAAACAAACTTGGAAATTTGCAGGTATCCAATCTGAAAAGGCTGACAAAATCATTCCCTTCTAGTTATCACCCAGTTACACTTACTGGTATTCTTTCCAAAATAATAGAGATATCGATCAAATGCCAACTCTTAAACTATCTCAGTACCATCCATCTGATTAAGGATCACTAATATTGATTATGTTACTATTAATCCGGTGGTGATGTATTGGCTTATGTCACTCTTTTTTTTTACATATTCAATGGAAAAATTTGGTGAAACTCGACATTCTTAAGGCTTTTATAACAAACATGACTAAAAGGTCATTCCTCTCTGACTACTCACTGTATGTGATGGTAGACTGCTCTCTGTCTTCTACCTTCTCCACTAACGCTGGGGTTACCCAAAAGTTTAGTTCTTACTTTCACTCTTTTTCTCTTGTATATGAATGTCCTCCTTTTTCCATTGATTGGAAATCCTACCCATAGTTTTGCTGGTGCAAACAGCTTCAACTTCTTGAATATCCACTACCCATTCCATAGATTCTGATCTCCAGGTAATTCTCCAATGGGGCAAAGATAAATTAGTTAATTTAAACTCCTCTAAAACTCAGTCCTGTTTTATATCTCAAAAAAAGGGATTCTTCCTATGCTTGTCGTCAATGGAACTCAGATTTCTAGACAAGATCAAACATCTCTATTAGGGATTACCCTGACCAGCATAAGCACATCACAAATATTGCTTCCTGTGCATCTAAAAAACTGGGTTTTCTCTCTCACGCATGTTACTTTTCTTCTAAAGAACTGTACAAGTCTCAAATCTTCCCTGCCATGGAATATTTTTCCCACACCTGGGGCGGTGTCCCCCATAACTTCTTTCAACCTTCTAGACTCCGTTCAGAAGAGGACAGTTAGCATTAATTAATGACCCATCTCTTGCAAAGTTTCTCTACTCACTGTCTCATAGAATTTCTGCTTCTACTGCATGCCTCTTCTATAGATATTTCTATGGGCATAGTTCTTCCGAATTGGCTTTGGTAATTTCTCCTTTCTCTTCCAAACCAGTCTGAGCATGTGCTGCAACCAATCAGCATCCGCTACTGTCCAGTTTCAAACTCACATAGCCATTCTTATTTTTCCCTTCAACTTCTGTTTTCCTCCCTTTACATGTATTTCCCAAAAATTGCAATCTACAAAAAAAAGTCTAGTCTAATTTCAACAAATAACAGAAATTGTCTTTTGGAGCAATAGTAATATACAGCAATACCCCGCATAGCACTGATAATTGGTACCGAAACTATTCCGTGTTATGCGAAACCATGCTGGTTAAGGTATAATTATAATGGGTTTTAATTGAATGCGTACCAGAGAAACAGTCTATAAACAAATTATAATAAATCTATAAACAATTTGCACTTGATAGCCAATTAAAAGGATTTAAAATTTTAAAAAAATATTGCAAAAATTTTATTAATGAAAAGGTAACATCATGAGAGATGAGAAAAAAGCAGTTGTTTATTTAGATATTTCAGTAATGAAGTCTGGTGAAGCCATCTCTTCTTTTTCTCGGCATACAAGTCTTTGTAGTATCGAATCCCATCTTGTAAAATTTGCCGTATCTTGATGCTACATTCAACATTCGGATCTCATTCGTAATTACCTCGCAGGCCATGTCAACCCCCCAAAAAACTTTCTCCAGTTCTGTTAAATTTTTTTGGTGGCACTTCAGTTTTATCCACTTCAGAATTGTTTTCCTCTTCTGTATATGCAGTTTGCTCGTCAATTTCAAGGAGAGTTGCATCATCTAAGTCGCATGTGAGTCGATGCAGTTACGTACATTGGCAGTGTTCAAAGTTTTAAATCCCAACTCTTTTCCGACCTTCACAGTGTCTTCGGCAATTATCTCAACTTGCGATTCAAAACCAGCGAAATCATTTACCAAATAGGGCAAAACATTCTGCCAAACAGAATGTATGTTGTTGGCAGTGATTTCTAACCAAGATGCAGATATATTTTCAATCATATATAAAGGGGTAAAAAATAAATTTTGAAATGAAAAGTGAAAAACGATCATTTCGTCTCGTCAGGATGGAATTAAGAATACTGAACACTGTTACACGTTGCAGCTGACTGCCTGAAAGGAGCTATTGTCACATGTGCATGGTAGACAATAGAGTTGGCACCGCAGCATATATGTACCGTACTTAGGGTACAACAACACAGCATATATGTATAGTACCTGTCCAGGCTATTGAATGAGTTTTAATATGTACAGTAAATTTTCAACTTAAACTTAATTGAAAATCACGTTATTGTGAAACCTGTGCGGTTTGAAGCGTGTGCTAAGCGGGGTATTGCTCTATATATTTTTTATGATATCAACTGAAATTTCTCATGCATCATATTTTGTGCAGCTCTTAGTGGAATCATTTGATTGGATCATATACCTTTCATGGATCTGTGGTACAGCACAACTAACTGGCTTAGTTACAAGACAGATTTGTTGCACAATTGGATTCATATCAGGATTCATTGTGGTTTGATCAGATGTGGATTTTTCCAGGTAGGGGGATTTGTCATAACAATTTCCTGCTCCTTTAAAAGTGGCCGCCTTGAAGCTTAGATCTTTCTATTTGTGACGATGATCTTTGGCAATTTATTAACCAAGACATTCATGCTCAAAGGTTTTGAATACCAGAGGAACTTGCAGGTATTGTTCAAAATGCCTTTTGCAAAGTGAAACTAAGGATGTTGTGCAAATGAATCGTTGGAACTGTGATTGGATTATTTTATGTGAAAAAAAAATACAGTTGTGTGTTCTGATTCACGTGATTAACACTGAATAATGGACAACATCAGAACAATGTTTCATTGGATGGCATTACGTATAAACCCAATACTGTACTTTTATTGTGAGCGAAGTGTCAAGGGACATTTGGAGCACTCTGTATCTAGATCTTCACTGAGATTCTGTACAGTTCAAAAATATTTCCCTTTAGATCTATTTGCACAGACAGATCTCAAGAGAGCTATTTTGAACTGTACTGAATCTGAGTGACGATCTTCATACAGAGTGCCCTAGAAGTTCCTTTTCATCAGTGCTGGAACAATACCTGATTTCTCAAGACCTAAATTTCTTTGGAGCAAAAGCTCCAATTTTTAATGTATGTGATGAATCTCATTTCCATAATGAATAAAATGAATAACTTGTTTTTTATTTAATCCTGGTTTATCAGTTTAGTCATTTTCTTTGCATCAACCATTATGGGAAGTAGTAATACAATCAGTGCCCCTATTGAAGGTCACTGCATGAATTTTTCTGGCTATAGGGATAGGGAGGGCACCTGTATCATGAAGGCCAATTTTATCTATAATATGTTTCTGGTATAAAACCTAATGTCTCAAAATTATCGGGTAGCAAGTGTCCCCAGTGATAACTTTGTACTTCATTGCAGTATTATCCCAAAGGTTAACCAATGCACTTACATGGGAGTCAATTTGACCCCTGCCCCCATAATTTTTTTTTTCTTTAGCTCTTGTGAACTTTAAATTTATTCTGCTTATCCATCTCTAACTCACAGTCAGTGCCTTGAAAACAAATTTTTTTTCTTCATCGTCACATAGGATAATGAAACCCAAATATCTATGTGTTTTCAATATCAGATGATATAGAGTTAAAAATTTAAGTATTAGAAGTCATTTAACAATACACAAACAAATGAATCTAATTTTTAAAATAAAATATAATTTTTATTTTAGCCTAGGTCTGTAAAGAAAGAAGAACTGGAACTAATCCACAGGTACTTATTTTGGTGTGTGTGTGTGTGTGTGTGTGTGTGTGTGTGTGTGTGTGTGTGTGTGTGTGTGTGTGTGTGTGTGTGTGTGTGTGTGTGTGTGTGTGTGTGTGTGTGTGTGTGTGTGTGTGTGTGTGTTCATTCGTGTATGTACATGTACTTGTTCAGAGGGAAAAATAGAATGTATAAGAGTCGTTGCAGACAGAAGGATAAAGAGAAATCTGAATTGCTTTTTTAAATTAGTCATTGCATTTTTGTGGATTTACCAGAGTATTAGAATTTTTCAGTATTTATCTTTGCATCATTGATGAAACTAGTAATTCTTTGTGTCACTTCTAATATCCCTGACCAAGACTCTTTCACTAAACACTAAGTGTATAATTTACAATGCAGATGTTGCCAAAAATCATATATTTGGAAAACTGGTAGAAAATTCACTAAAGAATTAAAGAACACAAATATGATATAGTCCATGGCTTAATAAAAAATTGGATCCTGCATTCGACATCTGGTGTGAGGATCACCAGAGGGATTTCAAGGACACTTCTGTTCTAACCACTGACAGGTACAGGAAACTCAGACTGTGCAAAGAATCCTTCATTATTGGCGTAAACAATATTAACCAAAACAAAAGCATACAAATAGATATTAATAACATGCATATTTTCTGAAGCAGAGTATTAGAAAAGATTAAAAACAAGAATGGAAACCATAATAATTTTATCTGAATAAAGAACCCCCATCACCCATTCTAACAATCTTTCCCACACAATTAAGATGATCACAAAGGTTAGCTGCCAAACAGATGACTAATCTTACAATGTCCAAAACCGTTTTTTCTCTCTGAATATAATTGGCCCCAGGAGACCTTAACTTGAGTTTTGATTCAAAAGTTCTTAGTTTGAGAATACAGTATAGAACATATAAATATAATTTATTGTAAACCACTGTCAGGCGCCTCCGTAGCCAGGTGGGAAGGAGCAGCAGTGCGTAGCACACGCTTCTTGATTAGACCGGGGTTCGAGCCCGTCACCACCAAATATGGAGAATGCGGAAAGGTCATGGAATGACCACCGTATATCCCGGAGCAATATGGCCTTAGTTGCTAATGCTCCTAAAAACCAAATAACAAACAAACAAACCACTGTCTTGGTATGCAAGGCTGATGGTATCATAAGGATTGTATTATAGGAATGTAAGTATTCGTAGTTTCTGTTTACTTAAGTTTAATTTAATTTTATTAAATTTAATTCTTATTAACTAAATTATTGCCGACCGGGCTAGCCGAGTGAGTAAAGTACCTGCCCGGCAACCCAAAGGTCGCGGGTTTGATTCCCGCCTCGGGCTTGGATCAAAGTACTGCAAAAACCTTGGGAGGTGCAATATGGCCACAGAAGCCGATGCGCCAACAACTACCAAATCAAAAAAAAAAAACTAAATTATTAACATTTAAAAAAATTATTTAAACTGCTACAATTAAACTTTACCTGATGTTTATCAATAGCTATCTGTTAACTAATTAAGGATCCATTATGCAGATAATTACAAAAGGCTATATATTGACAAGTAAAGAATGTGTAATCAAATTAACAACTATATGTAAATGAAGTCACCATAATTTACAAGTTCTGCTGTCTTTGCAGCAGAACCTTTGCAGTCATTAAAGACATTGTACAGGAAGTGCCACAAAACATCTGAGAATAATCTGCAATTCTAAGAAATTAAAGGCAGATTACACACCATGCAGATTGCAGTGTTCATTATTTCACCAATTTCCATCTCTTGATATACTTGTGCACTATGCTGCTAAAAGAATATTCAGTTCATAGAGGTGATTTTAGTGGTGAAATGGAGAGCTGCACACATTTGGACAGGAATGGAATTTAATTGGGAACTAACTCTAATAAGTTACTATGGGATTGTCATAAAGTAACTGGATACAAAGAGTAAATTTGGTATAGTCTATATAGATTTTAGTAAAGCCTTTGATACTGTTCCACATGAATGAATTTTGTCTAAATTGGAGGAATGTATTATTAGTGGGAGGTCACTAAAGTAGATCAAAGAAATTATGGAATGGCTATGGTTTTGAATGGATCAAAGTTCTAATTGGGTCCCACAAAGTTCAGCACCTGATCCCTTATTACTGATATTCATTAACAGCAGAGAGGATGATATAACAAATTTGGTATCAAAATAAGTTTATTAATCATGCAATAATTGGGAGGGTAGTAAACAGTATTAACCAGGCTATGTTATTTCAAAATCCTCAAGAGTTGAATAACTTTTAATGCATGTGATAAAAGTTGGGTATTCACACTTAGAACTGATAGGAATTGTTGTAGCTGCATGATATGATGGCATCATCTGGTTTTTGTGTTTTTTCACAACAGTTACATAAGAGGAATGTGTACTCATTATTACATATAGAGTGAAAAAAGTGATTGTGCTATAATAGGAGACAGTTGCTGCAACTGGAATATCATATTCAGCGGTTTATACTATCATCCATAACATATGAAAGAAATCTATATTTATACATTTAAATTGTAACAAGGATCATCACTTACAAAGAATAACTACATCCAGCATTTCCAGTTTATTATCTGATTGGCTAAGGAAGTTTTTGCATCATTTAAACTACATTACTTATTCAGCTTTTATAATGGAGGATATAGATAAATTATTCGACTAGTCTAAGAAGACTGTAGATGACATTCCTCGTGGATTAGCCAAATTAAGGCAGCTGATCCTCTGATTTGCTAACCCCAGATCCCTGCCTTAGATTAGCTAATTAAAGCCCTGATTGAAGAAGCATTTAGAAATTCTATTAGTCTGATGGGACTCATACCCAGACCTCTCTCTAAACAAGTGACAAGCAGTGAAATCACAATATTAGTCGTGAAGATTTGGAAATAATTATGTGATATAACATGAAATTCTTTCATCAGTTTAAACAGGTTACCAGAACAGCATGTATGGTTTTGTCTGTGATGTACAGAACCCCATATATATTTTTCTAACAGACACAAGGAAGTGATTATTCCATTGTATAAAACAGTGGTTTGGCTAAATCTTGAATATTGTATACTGGTTTGGAAATTTCATTTCAGGAAGAATACAGTTCTTAGAAAGGGGTCTGTTAAAGAGCAGAAAGGGTGAGCACAAAAAGTTATTCCTACTGGAAGAGACTTCAGTTTTGGAAGCTGTAAAGGCTAGAAGCCAGATATTGATGTAGAGATCTGAATGAAGTTTCTTAAGACTTTAGAAAAGTTAAGTAAACTAAACATTCAGGATATTTTTTTCTCTTTTTCTCAGGCGGAATGTACTAGAGAATATGTATTTAAGTTAAGAAAGGACTAGTTTCAGACTAGTACGGTAAAGGAAAAGTTTCTTTTTCTCAAAGAACAATTGCTATTGAAAGAAATTGTGGATAACCTTGCAAAATTGGAGAGTTTATGTAAATTTAAACATGTGCTAAATAAATATGAATGGAAATAGGTTGGATTGTATGAGTGACCAACTTGCAGTATACATGCCACAAGGGGCATGTGCAGCTCTTGTCAGTGTCACTCTCCCAATAAGGAAAAAATTAAATTATACAACTGATATGTAAAATTGGGAATGATAGACACATAAACACATAGTGTGTTCTAATTGCACTTTTGTTGTCAGAAATTACAACTTGTGTATGGCTCGTATGGTTATGGCTCGTATATATTGCCTTTTAGTGTTAGTTTAGCAAAGATAGGTGGGGTGCTGATCAGATCCTAATATTAATTCTGTAAGATGGAACATTTGTTCATTAACCTAAATTAAATTTATTTTGTAAAAGTAAAATTGTTTCCATATTTTATTTCAGACAATTAATTTACATAGCTAACAAAAATATTAGGTTGTGCCAATCACAGATCAGTGGGTGGGTTATTGATTCCTATTAAGAGCCTGACTATAAATTTTACTTTGTTTTTTTTAGCTTTTTTTTGTAGAAAAGTGATATCTGAATTCTTAAATGTATTATACAGGGTGTCTCAAAAATATTGGTACAAACGTTAGGGGAGGTAGGTAACATCTAAAGGAATGTGAATTGCATAGGAATCCATAACCGGAAACGTCACGGGAAAGTAGCATCAGAAGCACAAGAAGCAGAAATGACACAAGACAGTAATTAGTGGCAAACATGATGTTACAACAAATGCTTGAAGGTTCCACCACAAGACACGATGCATGCGTGACACCGACACAGCATGAATTGATGGACACGGTTGAACACACCTGGAGTTTCTTTGACAGTAGCAGCAGTGCAGACGAGTCTCGCCACGAGATCCACTTCTGTCTCCACAGGCGATTCATACACGATAGGTTTGAGGGGCCCCCACCCACAGAAAGAAATCAAAGTTCGATAAATCAGGTGAGCGTGGGGGCCAGGCAACGAGTCCACCACAGCAAATCCATCGACACCCAAAATGCCTGTTCAAATGGTCATGAACACACCTTCCATAATGGGTAGGCGCCTCGTCATGTTGAAACCAAATGTTGCGTCTCACATTTGCTGGAACATCGTCAAGTAACCCTGGTAGAACTTGTTCAAGAAAGATTCGATATTTAGCGGAGTTCATGTGGGATGGTAACAGGTATGGGGCCGACTAAGCAGTCACCGACCATACTTGCCCACACATTTATTGCAAAGCAATGTTGTGCCGCATGGGAGTGCACACCGTGTGGGTTGTCGTGAGCCCACACATGAGCATTGTGCTGATTGAATAAGCCTTCCTGAGTGAAATAAGCCTCATCCGTGATCAAAACATAGGCTGGAAAATTCAAGTCTTGAACACTTTCTTGGAGAAACCACTGTGCAAAAGCCACACATGCAGGATGATCTTGGGGGAGTGGTAACTGACCTCTTTGGAGATGAAAGAGGTGTAAGGAATTGTCATGCCAGACATACTGTACACTGCAACGAGACACTCCTAAGGCAGAGGTAATGGCACGTGTGCTGGTAGTAGGATTATTCTGGACGGCATTCAACACACTTTCTTCCATGGCAGGAGTTCACGTCGAACGTGGTCTGCCCGCACTACTCCTGTTACCTCTAAATGACCCATAATCACACAAATTTTGATGCACACGCACAAACAAACGGTGGTGTGGTACATGTCTGTCTGGGAAACGTTCTCCATAAATTCGTTGAGTGGCTCGTCCATTGCCCTCTGCTAATCCATACACTAGGTGTATGTCTGCCAGCTCACAGTTCATATATCGATGCATACTCTTCATGTGGTGACTACTGCTTGAATGAGTAAACCAGAAATTTTCCCTCTTGCGAACTGATGAACAGCGCCATCTACTGACTTACGGTGACGTTTCCGGTTATGGGTTCCTATGCAATTCACATTCCTTTAGATGTTACCTACCTCCCCTAAACGTTTGTACCAATATTTTTGAGACACCCTGTATACTCACTCACTCACTTTGAAATTCTATTTTCTTTGGGAAGAATGAGGTACCTTACCAATATAATATGTGACATGTTGCAGGAAAAGGTTTGCCATCCCAGGATTGGAATGACTTTTTTTTGTTTTGTTTTGGTTTGTTTTTAAATTGATGCCTTATTAATCTAATTTCTTTTGTTGTATATTTTAATACTAATAGCCTCACAGAAAGGGAAATGATTGGAATATAAAATTAGTAAATTTGAATAGACTTAATTGCAAGCAGAGTAATAAATTTTACTGAAACTTATTTTATTTTTTAGTTTGTAAAATAATAAGTGGAGTTTACCTCAATATAGTATGTAGAACACTTCCGTATGATACTCTCCAGAAATTAAAATGAAAAAACCAAAACTTACATTGAGTAAAAAATAATTAAAAACCAATTTAACACAATTAAAAATATTAAAAAGAATCTAACAAGGAAAGAAAATCGTTTTGAATATTTTCGTTAGATTTTTTTTAAATATTTTTAATTGTGTTAAACTGGTTTTTAATTATTTTTTACTCTAATGTAAGTTTTTCGATTTTTTCGTTTTAATTTCTGGAGAGTATCATACGGAAGTGTTCTACATACTATATTGAGGTAAACTCCTCTTATTATTTTAAAAATATTAATTTCAACGTAAAACCTATTGAGCATTACAGCTCTGATTCATACTATCTAATTTATTTTTTAGTAAAGAATATATTGAACTTGTAGAAAATACAAGGGGTTGTAACAATGTAAAAGATTTAGAAGAGCTGTCTTCCAGTTACTTCGCTATGTTTTTTCATCCGGTAAGTAAATTTTTTTATTCATCTATTGTGTCTTGGCTAATACAGGAATATTTAGGTAAATTGAGTTAATTTGCTTTTTAGTAGCAGTTATATTTAATTATTCATTTTGCAACATTTTTTAAACTAAAAATGTTGCTGTAAGTAGTAGAAAATTCTCATCATTGTGTATGAATACACTTAATTTGTTTAGATTTCAGAGCACCAGGTTTTCCCCATTCCCTCTAATTATTATGAGTTATGTCTTTGAGGTTGTAGTAGTAGTAGTAGTGGCAAATGAACAAGAAAGTAAGCTTATATACCATCATCCAGACCTGCATACAATACTCTAGTGCAGCCTGACCATGGCCTTGTACAAAGGGATAATCACCTCCTTATCTCTTCTAGCAAAGTTTCTGTATATTATTGACAAAATCATATGAGATGTCCTGGTAGCATGTCTGCACGGCTCAGAGAATTGAATATCTGAGCAGTGAAAACTGCACAATTGCCACCAGGTCTTTCATTTTCTACTAACCTGTGTAGTTTCACATAGTTGATAAGTTATTCTGAGGTTAATACTATCCCATATGCAGTACCTTATGTCAATGTTAAACTTCAACTGTCACTTCTCAGCCCATCGACCTAATTTTTCTAAATCTTGTTGCAGCAGTTTGATCTGATTACTGTCATTAACCACCCTGCCAACCTTTGTATCATCTGCTAAATTAGATATTAAGCCTAATATATCTTCATCAGTATCATTAATAAATATTGAAAATTACAATGGGCCCAGCACTGAACCCTGGGGAACTGTTAACATTAGTCTGTGAAGAGCAGCACCCATTGATAACAACTCTGTCTTCTTCCACTTAACCATCCCTTTATCCATAGCAGTACTTACCCTTAAGGCTACATTGGTCCAGTATACACAGCAGTCTGTGAAACCATATCAAATGTTTCTTGAAATCAGGTATATGATATCAAAATTATTTTTTGCATTCAGTTCCATGGTCACTGCATCATAGTAACCTATCAGATTGGCTAGACAAGATTGCCCCTCAACAAAACTTGTTGAGAGGCAATCTACTATAATTCTATTCCAGTGCAGATGGTCCTGCATTAGCATTAGTAGAGGCACACAATGCAAAAAAGCAAGCTTATACAGCATCAGCCAAAAAAAAAAAAAAAACATTCCCATTTCACTGATCCATCCATTCCAAATGTTTGTCTAGTTCTGCCTTGAATTTATTTAAGCTATCAACTTCCAAAACAACAGATGGAAGTTTGTTCCAGCAATCAACTACTCGCTGGCTAAAGGCAAACTTCCGCACATCTATTCTACAACTGTCTTTCCTGAGTTTGAATCTATGCCCCTTCAGGTTTGTAATCTGAGCAAAAGGAAGAATCCCATCAGCATTAAGCCTGCTCAATCCATTCAAGGCCTTATACATCTCAATCAGATCACCTTGCAGTTGCCTAGTCTCAAGAAGCTGCAGTTTGCAGAACTTAAGCCTTTCTTCATAAGAGCACCCCCTTTGTTTCCTTCATAGTAACCTTAGTCTATGAAGGGAACAAAGTTTCCACTTCTTAGCCCTAAAATAAAGCTTCCAGACCTGCATGCAGTACTCATGGTGTGGCTTGACCATTGCCTTATACTAGGGGATAATCACCTCCTATCCCTGCTTGCAAAATTCCTGTATATCATTGACATATAAAGACCTTATGACCTACTCTGGCAGCCTGTATGCACTGTTTGGAAAACTTCATATCTGACTGCACAATTACCCCAAGGTCTCTTTCATTCTCCATTACCCCGAGTGTAGCACCACATAGTTGGTGGCGCCTCCGTAGCCAGGCGGGCAGGAACAGCAGTGCGTAGCACATGCTTCTTGATTAGACCGGGGTTCGAGCCCGTGACCACCAAATACGGAGGATGCGGAAAGGTCACGGAATGACCACCGCATATCCCCGGAGCAATATGGCCTTAGTTGCTAATGCTCCTAAAAACCAAATAACAAACAAACATAGTTGGTACTACCATATGCAGTACTTTGCATTTGTCAATGTTAAACTTCAGTTGCCACTTCTGAGCCCATCTACCCGACTTTTCCAGATCCTGTTGCAGCAGCATACTGTTATTACTGTTATTAAAAACCTTGCCAACCTTTGTATCATCTGCAAACTTTGACATTAAGCTTGATATACCTTCATCAGTATCATTGATAAATATACAAAACAACAATGGGCCCAACACCAAACTCTGAGGGACACCACTAATAACATTAGTCCATGTAAAGCAGTACCCGTTGACCATCACTCTCTCTCTTCTCCCACTCAACCATCCTCTTATCCATTGTAGCAACTTGCCCTTAATGCCATACTGCTCCAATTTGTACAGTAGTCTTCTATATGCAACAGTATCAAAAGCCTTCCTAAGATCAAAGTATATGATATCAAAATTATTTTTTGCATCCAGTTCCTTTGTGACCACATCATAGTATCCAATCAAATTGGTGAGACAAGGCTTCCCCTTAACAAACCCATGCTGTGTCTGAATTATTGCTGCAGTCTTGTCTAATGATCCTGTCATGCTTCTTTAACCAGTGACTCCATTATTTTCCCTGGAACAGAAGTCAAACTAACAAGTCTGAAATTACCTGTGTCCCCCCTTTGTGAATTGGAGATACATTTGCACATCTCCAGTCCATGGGGACTTCCCCTCAGTCCAAGGATGCTCTCATAACTATGGCTAAGGGTTTGCTTACTTCCTTTGCTGCCTCCTTCAATATAACTGGATAGATCCCATTCACCCCAGGTGCCTTTCTTCTGTTTAACTTCAACAATTTCTCCTCCACTTTGCTCCCAGTTATTACCAAATCATTCAACTCCCCATCAGAGTCTGATAAAAATCTGGCTCTCTTCTCCTTGAATAACTCGTTGTGTGAATGTAGATGTAAAATACTCATTTAGTTCGGCAGCTGTCTGAGAATGATCATCTACAGTCAAACCATTGATATCAAGTGGACCAATATGATTCATCCTCTTCCTTTTAGAGTTTATATAAGTAAAGAAGTCTTTGCTGTTTTTCTTTGCATCCATTGCCAGAGATTTTTCATAATCTGCCTTCACTTGCCTAACCTTCTTTGTGACTTGATTACAGACTAGCTTGTATCTACTTCTTAACCAGCGATTCCATTATTTTTAAAGGCTTTTGGGGCTTTAACATTGTTTTGATATTGTCTATATATAGAATATCCATTTGAAATTTCTAAAATTTTCTCAATGAATGCTTTGGGATAACCTTTTGGTCAAGAGCCATCTTTAATGCATGGAAATTAAGGATTTTAGCACCATAGGGTTTGTGACCCATCTGCTGTTCAACACTGTTATGCAGTTGAGGGGAGAGTACCCTTGTTTGGTTACTCTGTAGAGACCAAATCATCGTTATCTTCTGGTTTGCAAACTTTTCATAATTTTCAACCATTAATAACATATGCCAGTGTGGGAGCTCTTTTTGAAATTCTATGATAAAGATGAATGCTACAATTTTATCAAAAATGTTGCATTGAAATAAATTGGTTTTTAACTCCTTCAATTTTAAATGAAAGACCTGTGAAACAATGTCAGGTCTATCAATAGATCTTGTGGCCTGACATCATTTCAGCATTACAACTATTATAAGTGAAAGTTAGAAAAATGGTTGTTTTCCATATTTCCTGACAAGGGCCACAGTATACTGTCTCTGCTGCATATTCCATGGGCTTCCTTGAAATGTAGATGGTAGTATCACAATTCTGCAAGCTATTAGATTTTCTTGGTTGCATCAAGTCACAAAGACCTTGCAATTGTTCCATGCATAATAGTTTTTGATTATGCCATAGATTGAGTCTCTCAGCTTTAACATGACTACATATGGGTAACAGTAACCCCAGAGCAATGTATCAACTCTGCGGTACTACACTGACAGTGGTGGAGAATGAAAAGGACCTGGGGGTAATTGTGCAGGCAGATATGAAGTTCTCTGAGCAGTGCAGACGAGCTGCAAGAGTAGCTCATGGTGTCTTGTCAATGATATACAGGAATTTTTCTAGCAGGGATAAGGAGGTGATTATTCCCTTGTATAAGGCAATGGTTAGGCCACATCTTGAGTACTGTATACAGGTCTGGAGGCCTCATTTCAAGAAGGATGTAGAGCTGCTGGAACGGGTACAGAGAAGGGCAACAAGATTAGTAAATGGAACAAAGGGTTGCTCTTACGAAGAAAGGCTTAAGTTTTGCAAATTACAGAGTCTGGAGACTAGGCACCGGCGAGGTGATCTGATAGAGGTGTATAAGGCTTTGAATGGTTTGAGCATGCTCAATGCCAATGGGATTCTTCATCTTTCTCAGAATAATCACCTGAGAGGGCATAAATTCAAATTGAGGAAGGACAGATGTCGGATAGATGTGCGGAAATTTGCCTTTGGCCAGCGGGTGGTTGGTTGGTGGAACCGACTTCCATCACTTGTTGTTGAAGTTGATAGCCTAAACAAATTTAAAGCTCAACTGGACAGGTATTTCGAACGAACGGAGGGGTGAAATGGGAGAGGGGTTTTTTTTTTTTTTTTTTTGGCTGATGCTGAATAAGCTTGCTTTCTTGCATCATATGCCTCTACTAATGCTAATGCTAATGCTAATGCTAATATTGGTCCACTAAATATTGTTGAAAGAGTTTTTTGGATTGGTGTATGTGGGTGAATGGTATGTGAACTGCCAGCCTAAATGTAACAATGGTAGCATGGCGAGTCTTGTTTGAGTACATTGCTAGCTACAGCCATTGTACTGCAAATCTTTATCCTGACCGAGTTCTCCCTAAGGGAACTGAGGAGGGTACATCATTGGATCACATTGTGGACTCGATATGGAGAGTATTTTAGCACATCCTTGCCAGCCATACACAACTACATGCTGACAAGCAGATGCTTCTCCTTCTGCAATAAAAACTCCTGCATCTCCTCTGAAGTGAGAGTGCTATATCTACATTGGTCAGTATATGAGATTTTCCCGTGCTATTTTCTTGCACCAAAGCTTCACCTACTTTTTTGCATGGAATGGCATATGGATTATCCCTCAAAATATTTTTGAATTTTTCAGTAGTAGCTGCATTCAGAGAACATTTTCTGAAGTTTTGTGCTTGTAATTAAGGAGCGTGAGGAAATGCGGTGCCAACTCAGCATCGTTATGGACCTTTATAAGAACTTGTAGAACAGGGTAGATGCCTTCGAAGGACTTAAATTTAGGGGCTCATCAAGGTCTCAGCTGCCCACATCAATGCCAGAGCTTACATTTGAACATCAGGCAACAAAGTGGCAATCCCCAAGGCAGAATGCACTGGTCCTACAGGAATTAGTTGTTGTTGGTGGCTCTATTGTCAGGGAAATGGGGAATATATTGTGCAAAAAGGATAGGTGGTACAGGACCAGGGTATGTCAGGGGCAAAAGTTCATGATATTGTAGAGCAGATATCATCTTTTAAGGGCACAAAAGGTGATATTGTTGTAAACATTGGCACCAATGATATTAAAAGTAGGAGAACACCGGAATTACTTAACAAGTACAGGTCAATGGACCAAACTTTCAACTTTGATGAAACCAGATGAAACCATAAGTCTAACAATGATAATCATAATACCCACTCTAACATACGCAGCCCAAACATGGTCTTTGAGAGCAAAACAAGTAAATAAACTCAGAACATGCCAACGAGCAATGGAAAGAAGTATACTGGGTATAACCCAAAAAAGACAGAATAAAAAACAAGAGGACTTGAGAGATAAGCTCACAACTGTTTGGTTACCATGAGAAGGAAAAAGAAATAGAAGAAGACAGAAAACCAGGTGGAGAGATGAGTTAACATCCCTTATGGGCCCCACTTGGACAAACTGGCAGTGAAGCGAGATGAATGGAGAAAGTTGGGGGAGGCCTTTGCTCAGCAGTGGGATTCCACAGGCTAACACAACAACCAGTAAAATCACTTTTGCTATATTTTTATTCCTTGACATGATCAATAATATTTTAATGATAAAAATAAAACTCACTACTGGCAGAACATTATTGTAGTCTAACAAAACAATCCATTTGAAAATATTTATTTATTTATGCATGATAACAGTGTGATCACACTGAACTCTGTGCTTACAGAGGGCTCCATGTGTACTCTAAAATATGTTACTAGTTTGTGTTTTTTAGTTCTGACAAAATTTATTATTAAAAATTTTTGTATTATGATATATACAAATGCATTTTACATTGGATATCAGAATTTTGGAAGGCAGCAAGCTTTGTCTATAGAAAGTGAATTTATTACAAAAAAATAATAAAAATCTGTTCTTGAGGGTGCTTTCTGACTTCAAAATGTTTAATTTTTTAGAATATGTGCACATCTGAAAACAAAATTACCACTTTCTGTATATTAAATTGCTCTAACCCTGAGATAGAAATAATAGAATTAAAAAGTAGTTTTATTTCTCATCATAGTCTCCTGCAACACTAATACATGTTTCCCAATGATGTTCCAAGGCTTTAATTCCTACCAAAAGAAATTAGCATTAGTATTAGTAGAGGCATATGATGCAAGAAAGCAAGCTTATGCAGCATCAGCCAAAAAAAAAAAAAAAAAAAAAAAAAACCTACTTCCATTTCACCAGCTGAGCCTTAAATTGATTTAGGCTATCAGCTTCCACAACAAGAAATGGAAGTCTGTTCCACAAACCTATTACATGCTGGCTAAAGGCAAATTTCCCCACATCTATCCTACATCTGCCTTTCCTCAATCTGAATTTATGCCCTCTCAGGTGATTATTCTGAGCAAGAGGAAGAATCCCATCAGCATTGAGCATGCTCAAACCATTCAAGGCTTTATACATCTCTATAAGATCACCTCGCAGGTGCCTAGTCTCCAGACACTGTAATTTGCAAAACTTAAGCCTTTCTTTGTAAGAACAACCCTTTGTTCCATTCACTAATCTTGTTGCCCTTCTTTGTACTCATTCCAGCAGCTCTACATCCTTCTTGAAATGAGGCCTCCAGACCTGTATACATTACTCAAGGTGTGGCCTGACCATTGCCTTATACAAAGGAATAATCACCTTCTTATTGCTGCTAGAAAACTTCCTGTATATCATTGACAAGACACCATGAGCTACTCTTGCAGCCCGTCTGCACAGCTCAGAGAATTTCATATCTGCCTACACAATTACCCCCAGGTCCTTTTCATTCTCTACCACTGTCAGTGTGTAGTACCACAGAGTTGATACATTGCTCTGGGGTTGCTGTTTCCCATATGTAGTGCTTTACATTTGTCAATGTTAAACTTCATTTGCCACCTCTCAGCCCATCTACTCAACCTTTTCAGATCCTGTTGCAGCACCATAGCATCAGTAGTGTCCTTAACAACCCTGCCAACCTTCGTATCATCTGCAAACTTGGACATTAAGCTTGATATACCATCATCAATATCATTTTTAAATACAGAAAACAACAATGGACCCAATACTGAACCCTGAGGGACTCCACTAATAACATTAGTCCACAATGAGCAGTGTCCATTGATTACCACTCTCTGTCTTCTCCCCCTCTCCATAGCAGCAATTTGCCTCCAATGCCACACTGCTCCAATTTGTGCAGCAGTCTTCCATGTGCAACAGTATCAAAACCCTTTCTAAGATCCAAGTATATAATATCAAAGTTATTTCCTGCATCCAGTTCTTTTGTGACTGCATCATAGTATCCAATCAAATTGGTCAGGCAAGACTTCCCCTTAACAAAACCATGCTGTGTCCGAGCTATAACTGAAGTCTAGATGATCCTGCAGTACTTCTTTAAGGCGCCTCCGTAGCCAGGTGGGAAGGAGCAGCAGTGCGTAGCACACGCTTCTTGATTAGACCGGGGTTCGAGCCCGTCACCACCAAATACGGAGGATGCGGAAAGGTCAGGGAATGACCACCGCATATCCCGGAGCAATATGGCCTTAGCTGCTAATGCTCCTAAAAACCAAATAACAAATAACAAACAAACAAACAAGTACTTCTTTAACCAGTGCCTCCATTAATTTTCCGTGACCAGAAGTTAAACTCACAGATCTATAATTACTCGTGTCAGCTTTTGATCCTCCTTTGTGAATTGGGGTCACATTTGCACATCTCCAGTCCATGGGTACCTCCCCTGAGTCCAAGGAAGCTCTCATAATTATGGTAAGGGTTTGCTTACTTCCTTTGCTGACTCCTTTAATATAACTGGATAGATCCTATCCACCCCAGGTGCCTTTTTTATGTTTATCCTCAACAATTTCTCCTCCACTTTCCTCTCAGTTATTGCAAAATCATCTAGCTCACTGCCAGAGTTTACTTCACCTCTGGCATTCCCCTTCATGAATAACTCCTCATGTGTGAATGTGGATGCAAAATACTCGTTTAGTTTGTTAGCCACCTGAACAGAATCCTCAGCTGTTGAACCATCAATATCCAGTGTACCAATCTGATTCATCCCTTTCCTTCTATAGTTTACATAGGTAAAGAACTATTTTCTGTTTTTCATTGCATCCTTTGCCAAGGATTTCTCATAATCTGCCTTTGCCTGCCTAATCTCCTTTGTGACTTGGTTACAGACCAGCTTATATCTATCATAGGCTTCCACGTAACCCATTAATTTATATGTATCCCATGCATTTTTCTTCTCTGCCATATGTCTCCTTAGTCCATCTGACATCCATTTAGGCCTAAACCTTGAACAATATTTCTTAGTTGGTATGTAACGCCTAGTAGCTTCCAAGATAAGTTCTTTGAATGCTTCCCATTTTGAATTTACTGTTGGTAACATCATCAGTTGGTCCCACTGTATAGAATTTAAATACTGTCTCAGACCATCGTAGTCGCCTTTACAAAAGGAAAAAACCCTTCCCTTTACCCCTGATGGTAGTTACCTCTTTGAGTAAATCCCACTTAAGCACACTGTGATCACTGCCACCTAGTGGTTCCTTTATCTGCAGATTATTAATGCATGAAGAATCACTACTGATAATCAGATCAAGAGTATTAATCCCTCTAGTTGCCTCCCGAACATGCTGATGTAGAAAACAATCATCCGATAAATCCACAAAAGCCTTGCTAGTGTGTGAGTGACCAACCCACAAATTCAGTCAATATCTGGGAAATTAAAATCCCCTATTATAAAACTCTCTGATTTACTGGCCCACTCTATTTCCCTGTACAGTTTCTTATTATACTCATCAGAGTCATTAGGCCTATAGCACACTCCTACTCTCAATTTTGATCTCCCAATGCTTATGTCTCACACCAAACTGATTCGACACTCGACTGGCTTCACTTCCTTGGATTTTATGTGTTTCTTAACTAATAGCATAACCCCTTCTCCCTTCCTATCCTGTCTATCCTTTCTGTACACATTGTACTCCCCAAATTCCAGTTCTGCATTCCTTATATCTGTGTGACACCACATCTCTGATATCCCAACAATATCTGCCTTTGAAGTTTTGACCAACACCTCAAATTTGTTTGCTAAACTCCTAACGTTGGTGTACATGCAAGCATATATGAACCTGTTCCTATGCTTAGCTATCCTAATGCAGCCCATATATTTACTTGTTCTGCAATGACTACCTGTACTGAGTTGTGATGGTGTTTCCATGTTCAAGCTAATTGATGAAGATGATACCCTGAGAATCTCATAAAAATGATGCCATCACCTTCTTTGCTGATGATCGCACACTGAATTTCTTTGAGGGTGGTGATCAGTGATGTTTCTACTGTATGCTTTTTTCTTTTGATTTGGGATCAAAGTGATGGAGCCACATTTCATTGATTGTTATGTGTTTGTTACAAAAGGTTTCTTTGCTGGTGTGGTATATGGAGAGAAGTCTGGACTTTTCCAGGCCCATATGCCCTTTTGGTTAGTGTCAACATTCAAGCATCCATCCATCTTGCTCACATTTTTGCATGTTAAGGGTATCAGTCAATATGATCTGTCACTGATGTCAGCAACATGTTGAATGGTGACATAGTGGCCCTGCAGGGCAATGTTGTTGACTTCTTTGACATTTTATGGAATGGTGGCAGTTTTTGGAGTGCCTCCAGTGTGTTCTTCATCACACAATTCTCTGCTACGCTTAAACTGAAGGCACTACCTTTTAAGTATATCATTTAAAGCAGCAGAGTCGCCTAGTGTGTTCACCAAGTCTTTGTGAATATCAATTGGAGTCCCATTTTATCTCATAAAATATTTGATAAAGTTCTAACTTCAGTTTTCTCCCATTTTTTTATAGAGGTAGGAAACCAACTGACTCCTTCAGTCAGTTGTTCAACTGCAATGAAAAAAGTATTATTGTGAGTAGCCTCTAATTTTGTGTATATGCATTAGAGATGTGCAGGTATATAATACATGTTTCAAATTAACTTGAATTAATTATTTAAATATTGGGGTACAGCAACTTGATCACTCCCTCATACACATAGTATATTATTTCATTATCTGTTAAATAATAAAATTAATTTCATTAATGTTATTAGTGTAATTTTTTGCGTTGAATACATGTTATACCTATACATGTTTATTTAATATAATTTTATATGCATCTACATACAAGCAAATACATATATGCCAAAACTAAATGGGTACTAATGAAGATATAAGGTAATAAAGGAGTTATACCTGATACTTGAAATGTTTTTAAGTGTTTATCAACTCATTAGATATTTTAATGAATTAGCTCACTACATTACCCCTTGAATAAGCAGAACTGTGCTTGGTGAGGGACACTTAATTATTTGTATATCAAATGCAAGAAACATATATGAATTAATAAATACCTTCTTTTAATATTTTGTTAAATTTAGAAATCTTATGAATCAGCAATTTTGGCAGCTGGTAGTGTTTTGGAATTGGTGTCTGCTGTTCTTGAAAAAAAGGTAATATTATTTTCTGTAATATCTTATTAGTGTTGTTCTACAACTTTAATACATTGGCAATAGATGAATAAAGCAGTGATAAAGACTGCTTGTTTGAAAGGATAATGCTAATAGTTTGTTCACTTAAGAGTATTTAAGTTTGTATTGCATTCAAAAACTTGTTTAATTATTAGTTATATGAAAAAAATTTTTGAAGTTATTTTGCTTTTATTTTCGAACAAATTTTTCTTTTATTTTTTAACATTTATTATTTAACTGTAAGAAACAAAACTATCATATTAGTGTAATAAAATTCCACTGATATAAAGAAATTTTTGAATGAAGTGAAGAAGGATAAATGTCATTCATTTCACATCTCTATAATACCAATCATACTGATACAAGGCATAAAAAATTTAGTGAGTATTAGCCATATAGTGCAAGGAAGCCACAGGTTTTTGCTGCACCAGCAAAAAAACATGCAGATAAGAAAATATAAATTTTGTGCTTCTCTCCTCATGCAGGTAACTAACTATCCACTTAACGTTTGAATTTCTTCAAACTGTCAGGCTCAAATAGCTGCCACTTTTCAGACCATTCCTGAAGCCTCTTCAAGTCATCCTGCTTGGCACTGATCATTAATAACTCTCCCAATCTTTGTCATCTGAAAATGTTGGCATCATGCCTTCTATCCCCTCATCAATGTCATTTATGAAAATGAGAAAAAACAGTGGTGCATGAACTGATCCTTGAGGGACCCACTCCTGACATTACACCAATCTGAAGAATATCCATTAATCACAACCCTCTGCCCTGCAGCCACCCAGAAATTCATCTTAGACTCTTACTAGTAATCCTGAGGCGCCTCTGTAGCCAGGTGAGCAGGAGCAGTAGTGTGAAGCATACGCTTCTTGATTAGACTGGGGTTCGAGCCTGTGACCACCAAATACGGAGGATGTGGAAAGGTCAGGGAATGACCACCGCATGTCCCCAGAGCAATATGGCCTTAGTTGCTAATGCTCCTAAAAACCAAATAACAAACAAACTAGTAATCCCAACCTGTTCAAGCTTATACAGTATCCTCTCATGAGGGACTGGGTTAAATCCTTGCTAAAATCCAAAGAAACAATGTTGAAATTATTTCTTACATCCAGCTCATGAGTAACTATGTCAAAATAGCTTACCAGGTTAGTTAAACATGATTTTCCCTTAACAAAACCATGTTGTGTGTCCTTCAAAATGCTATTTCTGTCTAAATGTCCCTGGATTTCACTCTTAATCATTGCCTTTAAGATTTTCCCTGCCACTGAAGTCAAACTAACAGGTTCGTAATTACCGACTTCATTTTTAGAACCACCTTTATATATATGTTGGCATTTCTCCAGTTCAAAGCAATCTCTCCTGACTCCAGTGATGCCCTCATAATTAACCGTAGGGTTCAACACACTCTTTAGCTGCCTCCCTCAGAATTACTAGGTATATGCCATCCATTCCAGGAGCCTTACTTACTTTTAGGTTTGAAAGTTTTTCTAAACAGTTCTCTTATTTTCATATCATATAACTAAAATTATGACTCAGTGTCCCTCACACAGTTTATTAGCATAAAGGGTCTTTCATCAGTAAAAACTGATGAAAGACCCTTTATGATATGAACTGCCTATTCAGTTCATCAGCTGGGTTATCCAAAGCTTTTCCACACCCAATATACATGGGTCTGATCTGATTCATTTTCTTCTTCTTTATATTCACATACATGAAAAACTCTTTGCCCTCATTCTTTGCTCTCTTAGCCAGTACTTTCCCATACTCAGCTCTAGCCTCCCTAACCTTATCTCTGGTACTAGTACAGATCAACTTGTAGCTGTTGTAGTCTTAGTAGATGTGCAGAAATTTGCCTTTAGCCAGTGGGTGATTGATAGTTGGAACAAACTTCCATCTGTTGTAGTGGAGGTCAGCAACTTAAATAAGTTCAAGGCAGAACTAGACAAACATTTGGAGTGGACAGGAAGGGTTTTTTTTTTTTTTTTGGCTGATGCTATATAAGTTTGCTTTCTTGCATCATATGCCTCTATTAATGCCAATGCTAGTATTTTCATTGCTCTGTTACTTTCCCATGCTGTCCTTTTCTGCTCTATTAGACTAGCCAGCTCTGTATTCATCCATACTGGCATCCTCCTCATGTTATATTTTCTTAATGGCATATATGTATTTGTGGCTTCCATGATTATTGCTTTTAAGGTATTCCATTATTGTAATGTATTCACCCACTAACTCAGAGGGCTGATGAACCTCCTATATGTGAGTCCTGTGACAGTTTTATCAATTAGACTTTTGACTCTCCAGATTTTAGCAATACATGTTTTACTGCTTTTATACATCTGACTGAGCTTTATACACTCAGTCAGATATATATATATATATATTTAATACATATATTTTTACCCTTATATGATTTATGACAAGATAACCTTTTTTTCAAAGGTTACCGCAATTTATTTATACCTCTTTTTTAAACTCGTATAATTATCTCCTGGTGCATAATAGCCTTAGATGTTGATGCATCATTAAAACCAAAACAAACAAACAAAACCCACTAACTCAAGTTCACTCAATCAATATGTGTTATTCAGTGCCTTAAAATGCAACAGTCCCCTTGTTTGAAATTAAAACCCTTGCCTTTACCTTTAGAATTACCTTTAGCCCTTACATTTGAACCTTGCTGCCATTGTTATAGTTATAGAGTGAGTGGTGGGGGAATTAAAATTTTTTAATTGTGGTAAATAGGTAGCTCTGAAATTTGAATCACTTACGTTGGCATTAGTTTGATAATTTTGTTATAAATTATAATTAACATAATTTTCAAGCATAATAGTATAGCCTAATACATATAATGCAAACTTGGTAGCATGGTAGTATTATCGCTGTGTAACTGGTGTATCAATAAAAACATTCAAATTTTAATTATATATAATTAATAACTATATAATATCAGTGTAAATACACCATAGTTAACCCATAAATTTGAACTACGTAAGTAGTGTAGAAGGCATCGTTTTAATTGTATTTCATATTGTGGTTGCCTTCACAACAAGATAGCGGTATTGCACTACTTCAAATAAATAATGCTTCTCTAGTAGAAGGTAATGCATTCCCTGGTAATGCAACATGGCATCACAGTTGTGAAGTTATATCCTCAATATGAGAGATGCCAACGGTGTTGGTAAAAATGTAATTTGAAAATGAAATGCACATGGCATAATTCCTATGAGTTTTGGTAATTAACTATAAAAATAAATAACAGTAGTCTTTTCTACTAGAGAAGCGTTATTTATTTGAAGTAGTTCAATACCGCTATCTCGTTGTGAAGGCAACCACAATATGAGATACAATTAAAATGATGCCTTCTACACAACTTACGTAGTTCAAATTTATGGGTTAACTATGACGTATTTACACCGATATTATATAGTTAATTACCAAAACCCATAAGAATTATGCCATGTGCATTTTGTTTTCAAATAATTAATAATCATATTTAAAGATGAAATGCACAAGGCATAATTATATATGGGTTTTAAGTAATTAACTATTCGGAGTTGTCCTCCGAATCACAGCCTTATGAAAAATATAGCTTGTTTGATGTTTGCAGAACTATCAAGAATAGGACATGATAATGCCAAGGTGGAGTCTTTGTGTGTGCTTGATGTATGGAGTGTGAGGATATTAGGTGCAAACTCAGTGTTGTCATAAGCCTTTATGAGAGCTTGAAGAACAGGGTGAATTAACTCAGAGGAATTAAATTGGGAGGGGCCCATCAAGCTCTCAGCTGCCCATGTCAATGCTAGAGCTTGCACTTAATCATCAGGTAACAGTGTTTCAATCCCCCAAGGCAGAATGTGCTGATCCCACAAGAGCTAGTTGTTGTCAGTGACTCTTTTGTCAGGGAAATGGGAAATATTGTGCAAAAAGGAGGATGGGTGGAATAGGACCAGAGTATGTCTGCCACGGGGAGGGGGAAGTTGATCACATTGTAGAGAAGATATCATCTTTTAAGGGCACAAAAGGTGATATTGTTGTAGATGTGGCACTAATGACGTAAGAATAGGAGATTTACAGAACTTAACAAGTACAGGGCAATGTTGAAAAAAAATTGCGTTAGGGTTGAATTTGAAAGTGTCTGCAATTCTGCCCAGACATGATAGGAGGGAGTATACGATGAGAGCCTTGTCAACCAACTTGAGCCTGGAGAGATTGTTCAAGGCTCCTGGGGTAGAATTTTTCTCAATGTGATTGTGCTCGTTAACAGGAGAGACTGCTTCTATAGGGATGGGATACACTTAAATATGGTGCAAGAATATCTGCTGATGCTATTGAGGTAGTGTTGGGTGCTTACCTAACACTCCCTCAATAGAATAACAATAACCACAGCCAGAGCTAAAAGTAATTCTTCCACTGTTTTATTGGAATGAGGAGCAGCCTTGAAAGCAAGGTGCTGGGGATTTTAAGGACTGCTGGGAGTCATCATGAAACAAGTAAATACATAGACTGTTAGGGTAACTAAGAGTTACAATAGATACATTTTATACTTGCATGTACACAAATTCTCCCCACTTAGTGGACCTTCTCTAAATCCAAGACATCTTTGGATTCAGGGAAGGTCCCTGCAGATTGGAGATACGCTAATGTATTCTCAATTCACAAAGGGGGATCAAAGGGTGACACGAGTAATTACAGACCTATTAGTTTAACTTCTGTTCCAGAGAAAATAATAGTCACTGGTAAAAGAAGTCATGCAGAATCATCTGCACAGGGCTGAAATTATAGTTCAGACACAGCATGGGTTTGTTAAGAGGAAATCTTGCCTGACTAATTTGATTGGATACTATGATATGGTCAAACAATTTTTATATTATATACTTGGATTTCAGGAATGCAGCAATGCTTTTTATACTTTTGCACGTAAAAGAATGATGTACAAATTGGAGCACTGTGGCATTAAGGGCAAGTTTCTGCTGTGAGGGGGGGAAAAGAGAGAGAGAGAGAGAGAGAGAGCGATTCTTCCTCTTGCTCAGATTGCACACTTGGGGGGGGGGGGTATGAATTCAAATTGAGGAAAGACAGTTGCAGAATAGAGAAATGCAGAAATTTGCCTTTAGCCAGCAAGTGTTGATTACCGGAACAAACTTCCATCTGTCGTTGTGAAAGTTGATAGCTTAAATAGATTCAAGAAAGAACCGGACAAACTTTTGGATAAATGAAATGGGAAGAGTTCTTTTTCCTTTTTTTTTTTTTTTTACTGATGCTGTATAAGCTTGTTTTCTTGCATCATATGCCACTACTAATGCTAATATACTAATGTCAACATAGACTTTACATTAAACAATTTAAAAGAATGGTTCACAAGGGATGATGAATTAAAACAGCGAACTACAATTTCCATTAACATCATAATTGCACTCACTTCTCTACTTATTCGAGCCTGACAGTTTAAATTCAACCCTGATTCTTACAAGCAAATATATGGACTTCCTATAGGTCTGGATATATCAGCCCTGCTATCTGAAATATACTTAGCCTTTATAGGGGATGATATTCTGAACCCTTTCCCTCCACAGTCAAACTTTTTATCCATTATGCAGATAATATACTCAGTTTCTAACAAACAGTAGACCACCTTTTTGATAAATTTAGTAATGTTCACCAAAGATCTGAAATATAAATTAGAATATGAACAGAACAGAACAAAAAATGTAATAGCATACATTTCTTCAAACTTAAAATTTTCAAAGACAATAATAATTAATTACATACTTGTATTTAAAGAAAAACAACCACACAGGTTAGTTCTTGAGCTCCTGCAAACGATAAATTTTCTTTACACATTTTATCATATTTTTGATTAATTAACATATTAATTTGTGTTTTACAAATAGATTAAATAGGCGATAGGTGTAGTAGCATTTGTTAGCTTATTTTTAAAATTTAGCTAGTGATTTTGTAAGTTACAGCTCTCTACTCATACCACTATTGTATCGGAGTTTTGGTGTGTGAATATCATAGTAACCAGTAGCGCAGAAGAATGGTAAGGTTTTAATTGTAATAAATAAATAGTTTGAAGGTTTTAATTACTTTTTCGGCATATTTCTTTTGTATTTAGCTAAGGATATAACTAATATAATATTGTGTATTCATAACGGTATAGTGTAACTTGATAGCGTATATCTCAGTTCTCAGCTGCTCAGCTCAACAACAGAGCTCACTCTTGTGCATCAGGCAACACAGAGGCAATCTCCAAGGCAGAAGGCACTGGTCTCAAGGGAACTAGTTATTGTTGGTGACTCTATTGTCAGGGAGACGGGGAATATACTATGTAAGAAGGATAGGTGGAACAGGACCAGGGTATGTCTGCCAGGGGCAAAAGTTGATGATATTGTAGAGCAGATATAATCTTTTCAGGGCACAAAAGGTGATATTGTTGTACACGTTGGAAATAATGACATTAAGAGTAAGAGATCTGCAGATTTACTCAACAAGTACAGGTCAATGTTGAAAAAAAGTTGCGAGTTAGGGTTGAATGTGAAAGTGTCTGCAATTCTGCCCAGACACAATAGAAGGGAGTATATGATGAGAGCCTTGTCAATCACTTCGGCCCTGGAGAGATTGTGCAAGGCTCAAGGGATAGAATTTATTTCAGCCTGGTCTATGCTTGTTGACAGGAGAGACTGCTTCTACAGGGATGGGATACACTTAAATAGAAAGGGTGCAAGAATATTTGCTGATGCTATCAAGGCAGTGTTAGGTGGGTCGGAAAACTGCTGTGGGGGGGATACACAGAATAAAAGGTTAACAGTGGCCACAGGGAGAGGCAAAAGTGATTCTTGCACTGCTTCTATTAGAATGGGAAGCAGACTGGAAAGCAAGGTAATGGAGATTTCCAGGACTGATGGGAGTCGTAGTCGCTATGAGCAGGAACAGTTGCATGTATACTTGCATGTATACCAATGCTAGGAGTATAGTTAATAAATTTGATGAGCTTCAAGTGCTAGTCAAGACATCAAAGGCAGATATTGTTGGGATATCAGAGACGTGGTGTCACACAGTTATAAGCAGTGCAGAATTGGAATTTGGGGAGTACAATGTGTATAGGAAGGATAGACAGGATAGGAAGGGAGGAGGGATTATGCTGTTAGTTAATAAACACATAAAATCTAAGGAAGTGCATCCAATTGATGTTGGTGGACAATGCAGTGTTGAGTCTGTTTGGTGTGAAATAAACACTGGGAAAGGAAAATGAGAGTAGGTGTGTGTTATAGGCCTAATGAATCTGATGAGTATAATGAGCAATTGTGCAGAGAAATAGAGTGGGCCCAGTAAATCAGAATGTCTTATAATGGGGATTTTAACTTTTCAGATATTGAGTGGAACTTGTGGGTTGGTCACTTGCACACTAGCAAGACCTTTGTGGATTTATTGGATGTCTGTTTTCTACAGCGACATGTTAGAGAGGCAACCAGAGGGAGTAATACTCTTGATCTGATTATCAGCAGAGATTATTCATGCATTAAGAATTTGCAGATAAAGGAACCACTGGGTGAGAGTGATCTCAATGTACTGATGTGGGAATTACTTAAAGATGTAACTTCCATCAAGGCTAAAGGGAAGGGCTTTTGCTTTCATAAAGGTGACTACAGAGGTCTCAGACAGTTTTTAAATTCTGTACCTTGGGATCAACTGATGATGTTAGCAACAATGAATTCTAAATGGGAAGCCTTCAGGGACTTAATTTTGGAGGTTACTAGGCTTTTCATTCGAACTAAGAAATACTGTTCATGGTTTAGGTCTAAATGGATGTCAGATGAATTAATAAGGCTAGTGGCAGAGAAGAAGAATGTATGGGATGCATATAAAGTATCAGGCGATACAGAAGCCTATGGCAGGTATCAACTAGTCTGTAATCAAGTCGCAAAGGATGTTAGCCAGGCGAAGGCAGATTATGAGAAATCTTTGGCAAAGGATGCAAAGAAAGACAGCAAAGAGTTGTTTACTTACGTAAACTTTAGAAGGAAAGGGATGAATCAGATAAGACCACTTAACATAGATGGGTTGACTATTGATGATCTTGCTCAGGTAGCTGATAAACTGAATGAGTATTTTGCATCTACATTCACACACGAGGAGTGATTCAATGAGGGGAGTGCCAGAAGTTTATCAAATGCTAGCAGGGAGCTAAGTGATTTTGTAATAACTGAGAGCAAAGTGGAGGAGCAATTGCTGAAGTTAAACATAAGGAAAGGTACCTGGGGTGGACGGGATTTATCCAGTTATATTAAAGGAGGCAGCAAAGGAAGTAAGCAAAGCCTTAGCCATAATTATGAGAGCTTCCTTGGACTCAGGGGAGGTCCCCATGAACTGGAGGTGTGCAAATGTATCACCAATTCACAAATGAAGTTCAAAAGGTGACACAAGTAACTACAGATCTGTTAGTTTAACTTGTGTTCTGGGGAAAATAGTGGAATCACTGGTTAAAGAAGCATTGCAGGATCAGCTAGACAAGACTGCAGTAATAGTTAAGACACAGCATGGGTTTGTCAAAGGGAGGTCTTATCTGACCAATTTGCTTACTATGATGTGGTCACAAAGTAACTGAATGTCAAAAATAATTTTGATATCATGTACTTGGATTTCAGGAAAGCTTTGATACTGTTGCACATGGAAGACTGCTGTACAAATTGGAGAGTTGTGGCATCAAGGGTAAGCTGCTACAATGGATATAGGGATGGTTGAGTGGGAGACAACAGTGGTAATCAATGCAGTGCTGTTTGTGGAGAAATGTTATTAGTGGACTTCCCCAGGGTTCGGTGTTGGGCCCATTGTTGTTTTGTATATTTATCAATGATATTTATGAAGGTATATCAGGTTTAGTGTCCAAATTTGCAGATTATACAAAGGTTGGCAGGGTTGTTAACGACAGTAATGACAGTATGCTACTCCAACTGGATCTAGATAAATTGGAAAAATGGGCTGAGAAGTAGCAACTGTAGTTTAAAATTGACTAATGCAAAGCACTGTATATGGGTAGCAATAACCAAAGAGAAATGTACCAAATGGGTGGTACTACACTCAGGGAAGTGGAAAGTGAAAAAGACCTGGGGGTAATTGTGCAGCCAAATATGAAGTTCACTGAGCAGTGCAGATGGGCTGCCAGGGCAGGTCATGGAGTCTTGTCAATGATTTATAGGAATTTTGCTAGCAGGGACAGGGAGTGATTATCCCTTTATACAAGACAATGGTCAGGCCACACCTAGAGTACCATGTACAGGATCTGGAGGCCTCATTTTAGGAAGGATGTAGAGTTGCTAGGATGCTCTTACCAAGAAAGGCTTAAGTTCTGCAAATTGCAGCGCCTGGAGAGTAGGCACCTGCAAGGTGATCTGATTGAGGTATATAAAGCCATGAAAGGGTTGAGCAAGCCGAATGCTGATGGGATTCTTCGTCTTGCTCAGATTAAGAACCTGCGGGGGCACAGTTTTAAATTGAGGAAAGATAACTGTAGAATAGATGTGAGGAAATTTGCCTTTAGCCAGCAGGTAGTTGATTGGTGGAACAGGCTTCCATCTTTTGTTGTGGAAGCTAATAGCCTAAATAAATTTAAGGCTGAGCTGGACAGACATTTGGAACGAATGGAGGGATGAAATGGGAGGTCTTTTTTTTTTTTTTTTTTTTTTGTCTGATGCTGCATAAGCTTGCTTTCTTGTATTGTATGCCTCTACTAATGCTAATCTCTAACTTGACAGCATAAAGTATAACATAAAACTAGATAGCGTATCACTGCATTAGCTTAGTATAGTATTGTATAATCAAATGTAGTATAGTAAGTATTATATAATTATACAATATAATTATACAAAATTATACAATATAAAGCAACGTGCACAAAGTAGAATGAGTGCCGTGGCTCAGGGAAGAACCGAAGGGTGAGATTCTCCAACAAAAAAGTGCAACTTGTGAAGTGTTTACGGAACTCTCTAGAACAGACATGACCTAGCCAAAGAGAGAGAAAGAGTGTTTGTGTGTGTGTGTCTGCTAGGTGCAGAGAGTGTCAAGAAATTAGATGCCAACTCAGCATTCAGGCGGGTGTCTGAGAGTTTGAAAAGTTTGGTAGATGCCCTCAAAGAATTAAAATGGGGATCCATCGAGCTGTCAACACACCAGAGCTCAGTCTTGTGCATCAGGCAACACAGTGGCAATCTTTAAGACAGATTGCACTGGTCCCACAGGAGCTAGTTATTGTTGGTGACTATTGTCAGAGAGAGAGACGAGAAATATTGTGCAAAAAGGATAGGTGGAACAGGACCAGAGTATGTCTGCTGTGGGGTGGGAGAAAAGTTGATGTTGTAGAGCAGATATCATCTTTTAAGGGCACAAAGGGTGATATTGTGAGAGACGTTTTAAGGTCGGTGCCTCCAAAACCTCTCTCAGGTTTCTAGATACCATTCAGAAAAGGGCAGTTAGGTTAACTAATGACTCACTCTAACAGAGTCTCTCCACTCGCAGTCTCATAGATGTACTGTTTCTGCTGCATGCCTTTTCTACAGATACTTCCTTGGGCACTGTTCTTCTGAATTGACTTCTATAATTCCCATTCTCTCTTTCAAAACAGTCCAAACACGTGCTGCCACCAGCCAACATCCATTTACTGTCCAACTTCAAACTCACAGAACCAACTTTTCATCTTCCTTTTTTATTCATTCAACTGCCGTTTTCTGGAACAACCTTCCTTCATACGTATTTCCTGAAAATTATAGTCTACAGAAGTTCAAATCTAATGTCAACAAATCTTCTTTTTGTCTTCTAAACACCTCCAACCAATGCACAGTACTAAGTACTAATGGTCCTGATACCTCTCGTATTTGGGGTTTTCGTAAAAAAAAAAAAAAAAAACATTGGCACTAATGACATTAAGAGTAGAAGATCTGCAGACTTACTTAGCAAATACTGGTCAATGTTGAAAAAACATCACGAGTTATGGTTAAATTTGAAAGTGTCTGCAATTCTGCCCTCTGCAGACATGATAGGAGGGAGTATATGATGAGAGCCTTGTCTTTCGATTCGGCCCTGGAGAGATTGCTTCTACTGGGATGGGACACACTTTACCATTAGCATTAGTAGAGGCATATGATGCAAGAAAGCAAGCTTATACAGCATCAGCAAAAAAAAAAAAACCGCTTCCCATTTACTCCAAAGACAAACATATGGAGGTGCAAGAAAGGGTGTAAGAATATTTGCTGATGTTATCGAAGCAGTGTTAGATGGATCGGAAAACTGCTACCTTAGGGGGATTCGTAGACTAATAGATTAACAGTAGCCGCAGGCAGAGGCGACAGTGATTCTTCCACTACTTCTATTGGAACAAGCAGGAGCCTGGAAAGCAAAGTTCTGGGGATTTCCTGAACTGCTGGGATTTATCATGGAACAAGTAAATACATGGGCTGTGTTAGGATAAATAATAAATAAGAGTAAGAATAGGTGCATGTATACTTGCATGTACACTAATGCTAGGAGTATAATAAATAAATTTGAGGTGCTGGTGAAGACATCGAAGGCAGATATTGTTGTGATATCAGAGATGTGGTGTCACACAGAGAGAAGGAATGCAGAATTGGTTTTTAGTGAGTAAATTGTGTACAAAAGCATAGACAGTATAGAGAGGGAGGAGGGGTTATGCTGTTAGTTAAGAAACATAAAATCTAAGAAGGTGCATTCAGCTGTAATGGGTGGACAGTGCAATATTCAGTCGGTTTGGTGTGGCATAGGCACTGGGAAAGCAAAATTGAGATTAGGAGTGTGTTATAGGCCTAATGACTCAGATGAGTACAATAAACAGCTATACAGAGAAATAGAGTAGGCCAGTAAATCAGAATGTCTTATAATGGGGAATTTTAACTTCCCAGATATTGACTGGAACTTGTGGTTAGTTACTCACACACTAGCAAGGCTTTTGTGGATTTATTGGATGATTGTTTTCTACAGCAGCATGTTAGAGAGGCAATTAGAAGGATTAATACTCGTGATCTGATTATCAGCAGTAATTCTTCATGCATTAAGAATTTGAAGATAAAGAATTCACTAGTTAGCAGTGACAACAGTGTATTGATGTGGGATTTGCTTAAAGATGTAACTACCATCCCAATAGCATATTCTAAATGGTAAGCATTCAAGGAAGTAATATTGGAAGCTACTAGGCTTTTTCTTCCAACCAAGAAATTTTGTTCAAGGTTACAGCATAAATGGATGGCAGATGAACTAATGAGGCTTGTGGTAGAGGAAAAAAATGCACGTGATGCATATAAATTATCCGGAGACACTGAAGAGGCAAGCAAAGGCTGAATATGAGAAAAATGATTAGCAAAGGATGCAAAGAAAAACAGTAAAGAGTTCTTTATTTCTGTAAACTCTAGAAGGAAGGAGATGAATCAGATTGGTCCACTTGATATCAATAGTTCGATTGTTGATGAACCTGCTGAGGTAGCTGACAAACTGAATGAGTATTTTGCATCTACATTCACACACGAGGAAGTCTGTATGGAAGTGGAGGCCAGAAGCTTATCAAATTCTAGCAGGGAGCTAAATGGTTTTGTAATAACTGAGAGCAGAGTGGAAGAGAAATTGTTGAAGTTAAATCATATCCTGGAGTGGATTGGATCTATCCAGTTATATTAAAGGAGGCAGCAAAGGAAGTAAGCCAACTCTTAACCATAATTATGAAAGCTTCCTTGTACTAAGGGGGGGGTACCCATGGACTGAAGATATGAAAATATGTCCCCAATTCACAAAGGGGATAGGATCAAAGGGGATACAAGCAATTAGAGATCCGTTAGTTTAACTTCTGTTGGGAAAAATAATGGAGTCACTGGTTTAATAAGCACTGCAGGATCATCTAGACAAGACTGCAGTAATAATTCAGTTGTTGTTGTTGTTTGTTATTTAGGAGCATTGGCAACTAAGGCCATATTGCTCCGGGAATATGCGGTGGTCCTTCCCTTGACCTTTCCACATCCTCCGTATTTGGTGGTGATGGGCTCGAACCCCAGTCTAATCAAGAAGCGTGTGCTACGCACTGCTGCTCCTTCCCACCTGGCTACGGAGGCACCAAATAATTCAGACACACATGGGTTTGTTAAGGGGGGTCTTGTCCGACTAGTCTGATTGGACCCTATGATGTGGTCACAAAGGAACTGGATGCGAAAAGTAATTTTGATATCATAAAAGCTTGTGATACTGTTGCACATGTAAGACTACTGTACAATTTGGAGCAGTATGGCATTAAGGGCATGTTACTACAATCGATAAAAGGATGGTTGAGTGGGAGAAGACAGAGAGTGGTAATCAATGGACACTGCTCTTTGTGGACTAATGTTATTAGTGGAGTCACCCAGAGTTCGGTGTTGGGCGCATTGTTCTTTTGTATATTTATTAATGATGAAGGTAAACCAGGCTTAATGTCGAAGTTTGCACATGATACAAAGGTTGGGCGGGTTGTTAACAACAGTAATGACAGTATGCTACTGTAACAGTACCTAGTAAAGTTGGGCAGATGGACTGAGAAGTGGCAACTGAAGTTTAACGTTGACAAATGCAAAGTACTGCTTATGGATAGCAGTAACCCCAGAGAAATGTACCAACTGTGTGGTGTTACATTCAGTTAGTGGAGAATGAAAGAGGGCTGTTGTAATTGTGCAGTCAGATATGAAGTTTTCTGAGCAGTGTAGACAGGTTGCTAGAGTAGGTCATGGGGTCTTGTCAATGATATACAGGAATTTTGCTAGCAGGGATAAGGAGGTGATTATCTCCTTGTATAAGGAAATGGCCAGGCCACACCTTGAGTACTGTGTACAGATCTGGAAGCCTCATTTTAGGAAGGATGTAGAGATGCTAGAACGAGTACAGAGAAGGACAAAAAGACTGGTGAGGGGAACAAATTGGTACTCTTATGAAAAAAGGCTTAAGTTCTGCAAATTGCAGCATCTGGAGACTAGTCAACTGCGAGGTGATCTGATTGAGGTGTATAAGGCCTTGAATGGATTGAGCAGGCGGAATGTTGATGGGATTTTTCCTCTTGCTCAGATTAAAGACCTGAGGGAGCATAAACTGAAATTGAGCAAAGACAGTTGTCGAATAGATGTGTTGAAATTTGTCTTTAGCCAATGGTAGTTGATTGCTGGAACGGACTTCCATCTGTTGTTGTGGAAGTTCATAGCTTCAATAAATTTAAGGAAGAAGTAGACAAACTTTTGAAGTGAATGGATGGGTGAAATGGAATGTTTCTTGTTGAAGATGTATAAGCTTGCTTTCTTGCATCATATGCCTCTACTAATGCTAATGCTAATGATGGTGACAAAATGGATGATGTTTTAGAGAAAATTTTCAAAGATAATGAGGCTTGGTGTTTTTATTGCATAATCCACAAATTAAACAGCATGGGTGAAAGTTGGTTCCCTGTTATCACCATGACACAAACAATTCCACTTGGGTAGAAGTAAAGACAATGTGATTTTGAGAACTTTTTTTCACCACAAAGGCATTGTCCACTTTGAATATATGCCAGAAGGCTGAACTGTGACTGAAAAGTTACAGAAGCTATACATGTTATGTCATCTGAGAGATGCAAACAAAAGACATGGATTCAGAGAACCTGGATTGTATTTTCATTAAATAGTAACCTGCTGAACATGAAATTATCTGTCTGTGCTAGAACATCCATTTTATTCACAAAATCTTTCACCACACTGCATTGAAAGCACTAAAGGTGGCAACAAAAAATTTATTACCCAGATTGTTTCTAGTAACTTTACGACTTCTTTTTGAAAATGTAATTCTGCTCAAAGATACCATTCTGAAGAAACTCTGTTTAATATTTGCTTATTTTCAGAAGGAAAAAAAAAGTCATTCCAAAAATAAATTTTTTTAATTGTACTTAAATATCAATAAATTTTAAATGTAAGAGCAATGAAGCTCAGTTTTTCCTACTTTAAGTACTCTTGTTTAAATATAAGGTTGATATCATACCTTTATTGTAGGAAATCTTGACCCAACATTCATATCAAACTAATCCGATTAATGTAATATAAAATCATTAAGTATTAAAATCTTTAAAACCGCGAACATATCCCTATTGAAGGATTGTTGAATGATATGATATGATATTATATTATATAAAAAACTAAACTGGTCTCCAGTTCACATAGTCTGCCAGCTACTACCAAGGAAGAGCCAAGTGCAGCCGATGTACATTGGCTGCGCTTGGCTCTTGTCTACCATTGTTAATGGGTTTAGTTTGGGGTAAGTGGATGTACATCGGCTGCGCTTGGCTCTTCCTTGGTGGCAGCTGACAGACTATGTGAACTGGAGACAAGTTTAGTTTTTTATATAATATCATATCATATCATTCAACAATCCTTCAATAGGGATATGTTCACGGTTTTAAAGATTTTAATACATAATGATTTTATATTACATTAATCAGATTAGTTTGATGTGAGCGTCGGGTCAAGATTTCTTACAATAAAGGTATGATATCAATCTTATATTTAAACAAAAATATCAATAAATAAATAAGAGTATAAAAAGTATAAAAGAAATAAATTAAAAAAAGTAGTGTGCTCTTTTATTTAGTTCAAAAATATATTAATATTAACAAATGAATACATGCATTATTAAATTTTAGGTGCAGAATGGTTTTGCAGTCATTAGGTAAGTGATCAAATATTCTGTTTGATTGGAAAAAAAAAAAAAAAAAAAAAACAGTTAATTTAATCATTATTATTAGCATTAGTAGAGGCATACAATGCAAGAAAGAAAGCTTATGCAGCATCAGCCAACAAAAAAAACCCTCCCATTTCACCCCATCCATTTGTTCCAAATGCCAGTCCAGCTCAGCCTTAAATTTATTTAGGCTATCAACTTCCACAACAAAAGATGGAAGCCTGTTCCACCAATAAACTACCCTCTGGCTAAAGGAAAATTTCCACACATCTATTCTACAACTGTCTTTCTGCAATTTGAATCTGTACCCCCTCAGGTTCTTAATCTGAGCAAGAGGAAGAACCCATCAGCATTGAGCTTTCTCAAACCATTCAAGGCCTTAAATACCTCGATCAGATCACCTCGCAGGTAGCTAGACTCCAGATGCTGCAATTTTCAGAATGTAAGCTTTTCTTCGAAAGAGCACCCCATTGATCCCCTAACCAGTTGTGTTGCTCTTTTCTGTACTCGTTCTAGCATCTCTGCATCTTTCCTAAAATGAGGCCTCCAGACCTGTACACATTACTTTAGGTGTGGCCTGACCATGGCCTTGTATAATGGGATAATTCCCTCCCTGTTCCTGCTAGCAAAATTTCTATATATCATTGACAAGACTCCATGACCTGCCCTGGCAGCCTCTCTGCACTGCTCAGCGTACTTCATATTTGACTGCACAATTACCCCTGGGTCTTTTTCACTTTCCACTTCCCTGAGTGTAGTACCACACAGTTAGTACGTTCTCTTTGGTTATTGCTTCCCATATGCAGTACTTTCCATTTGTCAATCTTAAAACTTCAGTTGCCACTTCTCAGCCCATTTACCCAACTTATATAGATCCAGTTGGAGTAGCATTTACTGTCATTAACAACCCTGCCAACCTTTCTATCATCTGCAAACTTGGACATTAAACCTGATATACCTTCACCAATATCATTGATAAATATACAAAACAACAATGGGCCCAATACCGCAACCTGGGGAACTTCATTAATAACATTTGTCCACAAAGAGCAGTGTCCATCAATTATCATGCTCTGCCATCTCCCACTCAACCGTCCCTTTATCCATTATAGCAACTTACCCTTAATGCCATACCTCTCCAATTTGTACAGCAGTCTTCCCATGTGCAACAGTATCAAAAGCTTTCTTGAAATCCAAGTATATGATATCAAAATTATTTTTGGTATTCAGTTCCTTTGTGACCGCATCATAGTATCCAATCAGATTGGTCAGACAAGACTTCCCCTTAACAAACCCATGCTTTACTGCATACTTGTCTAGATGATCCTGCCTTGCTTTTTTAACCAGTGATTCCATTATTCTCCCTGGAATACAAGTTAAACAAGTTACTTGTGTCACCTTTTTGAACCCCCCTTTGCGAATTGGTGATAGATTTGCACACCACCAGTCCATGGGGATCTCTCCCTGAGTCCAAGGATGCTCTCATAATTAGAGCTAAGGGTTTGCTTACTTCCTTTGCTGCCTCCTGTAATATAACTGGATAGATCCAGTCCACCGCAGGTGCCTTTTTTATGATTAACTTCAACAATTTCTCCTCCACTTTACTCTCGGTTATTACAAAATCACTTGGCTCCCTGGTTAGAGTTTTGATAAACTTCTGGCACTCCCCTCATTGAATAACCTCCTCATGTGTAAATGTAGATGCAAAATACTCATTCATTTTATCAGCTTCCTGAGCATGATCATCAATAGTCAACCCATCTATGTTAAGTTGGTCTAATCTGATTCATCCCTTTCCTTCTAGAATTTACATAAGTAAAGAACTCTTTGCTGTTTTTATTTGCATCCTCTGCCAAAGATTTCTCGTAATCTGACTTCGCCTGCCTAATTTCCTTTGTGACTTGATTACAGAGTTTTTATCTGCCATAGGCTTCTGTGTCACCTGATACTTTTTATGCATCCCATACATTTTTCTTCTCTGCCAATAGCCTCATTAATTCATATGACATCCATTCTAGGCCTAAACCTTGAACGCTATTTCTTAGTTCGAATGAAAAGCCTAGTAGCCTCCAAAATTAAATCCCTGAAAGCTTCCCATTTAGGATTGAACGTTGGTAACATCGTCAGTTGATCCCACTGTACAGAATTTAAAAACTGTCTGAGACTCCTGTAGGCACCTTTACAAAAGCAAAAGCCCTTCCTTTTAGCCTTGATGGTAGTTACATCTTTAAGTAATTCCCACATCAGTACATTGTGATCACTGTCACCCAGTGGTTCCTTTATCTGCGAATTCTTAATGCATGAATAATCACTGCTGATAATCAGATCAATAGTATTACTCCCCCTGATTGCCTCTCGAACATGTTGCTGTAGAAATCAGTCATCCAATAAATCCACAAAAGTCTTGCTAGTATATGAGTGACCAAACCACAAGTTCCAGTCAATGTCTGGAAAGTTAAGCCTCGGGCTTCCTTGCACCATATGGCTAATAATAAAAATAATCAATGTACTTAAAAAAAAAAATAATAATCAGTGTACTTAACACACACCTTCTCTCATTATTCCTTTCTCAGTGCATATGTCACACCAAAGAGACTGAACATTGCATTGTCCACCAATGTCAATTGGATCCACTTCCTTAGATTTTATGTGTTTCTTAACTAACGGCATAACCTCTCCTCCCTTCCTGTCTTGTCTGTCCTTTCTGTACACATTGTACTCCCAAAATTACAATTCTGCATTGCTTATATCTGTGTGACACCACGTCTCTGATATCCCAACAATATCTGCTTTTGATGTCTTGACTAGCACTTCAAGCTCAACAAGGTGCATTATAGCCAAAGTAGCTTATGTGCCATGAAACCCGCACAACAACAACAACAACATCAAATCAAGCTCATCATTATTAAATTACAATACTCTACATTTTGAAAAAAAAAATTCACTGATATATTTCTCAGTAAAGAGTTTCTGAATCATTTTCTAATGCTGATTTCAAAAATGTCTTCCATTTGTTTCCATCAAATCAGGTTTCTTCAAAAATCACAAAAGAAAATCTTCATTTTTCACAAATTTTTATTAATTCAACTAGAATTTGTGCACTGAAATTATAACATAATACTACTTTGACCACATTTTTATATTTAAATACATGTTGAAAACAGTATTAAAAATGGCAATGTGGTAAAAAGTCCATTAAACATTCGCCTCTCATTTCAAAACCTGATCTATGATGGGTCAAATTTTTGTTTCTTTGATTTCTTTTTCCAGATCCTTCTACTTTACAATCCCTCTTCAGCATCCAGCAATAGTCAGCCATCATGTTGACATTCCACCTCCTCTGGTACCTCATCTCGATGTCTTTAATGGTCTGGTGAAACCTCTCACCCTGTTTTTTACTAACACTTCCTAGATTTTCTGGGAAGTAGTCTATGTGGGAGTGTAAAAAATGTACTTTGACACTCACGTTGCAGCTCAGCTTCTTGAAGTTTGCCAATGTATTTTCAACTATATTCTTGCGGTCTGGATTCTTGTTGTTCCCTAAGAAGTTCTCAACAACAGACCTAAAGCTAATCAATGCTCATTTTTCTCTTTTATTCATAGTTCCCTCAAAATCTCGGCCCCTCATCGGTTTTCGAATTTGAGATCCAACAAAAATACCTTGTTGTAGCTTCTCTTAGATGATCGATGAGAATTTATTACAGAGATTGTTGAAGCAGAGACCTTCCTGAGGTAAAGCTTTCACAAACTATTTCATCAAACCCACTTTTTAATGTGCATGGGTGGAAGGAAGACAGTTTTGGGGTCTACCAGTTGTTATTGAACTATGTTCTATATCCAGGCAACAAACTGCCCCTCTTTGGCCAGTCTTTGACATCTCAGTACTAACACAAATAAGGCATTTTTCTGTAGACAGATTGTTGTCCAAATAACATGCCTATCACTTTAAAGTCAGTACAGACCAGCCAACCTTGTTCTTCATACTCAATAATTATCAACAACTTCTTCAAGTTCTCATGTTTCTTTCAGACACACAAAGAGAGAGAGAGAGAGAGAGAGAGAGAGAGAGAGAGAGAGAGAGAGAGAGAGAGAGAGAGAGAGAGAGAGAGATCGGAATTGACCCATATTCATTTCAATTGTGGAGCAACACACCTTTGAGACTTGTTTGATGAGTCGTTAAAGGTCTACACTGTATAGGATTGTAACTAATTCCTAAATGGTTCATTAAATCATTTATATTATTGCAAAAAACCATAGAATTGCCTTCAAAAAAGTAGGGGACTAGTTCTGATTCTCTACTGATCTATGATGGGTAAAATTTTTGCAGTGTGGAACCAAGGACTTCTGTAGATTCCTTTGGTAAATTTAAATCTCTTACCAGATCATTGAGTTCAAGCTGTGAAAACAGTTGAGAGCTGGAGTCAATGTCTCCACGTGTGTAGACTTCAGTTTTGTTTTCAGAAGTTTCACTTTTTAGCACTCTCTGCTTCTACATTCTCCAATATAATATAAGTGCAGGCATGGAATCAGCAGGTTATCTTCATGTGGGATTGATCTAATGGCAGATGGAATATTAGGATACACAATGCCTTTCATACTCTTTGCATTGTATCCCTCTACTAATCAAAAATAATCAAAATTAACTAATCAAAAGTAACTGTCATCACAGTGGTTTGTAGTCTCCTGCCAAATCACAGGAATTGCAAATGGCATAGCCTTCTTATTATGATTTTTCCACAATCTCAATGCTTCAACACAGGTTCAGCAGCTTTATGTGGAACCCATTGTTTATCTTAGTTATCGAGTTTCACTCCAAAATAAGTACAATACATATTTTTGATGTGAAATATCTTTATATTTCACATCAAAACTGTGAAAAAAAATGTGTTCACTTTTAAAAAAAAAATTAAACATCATTTTAAACTGCTATGGCAGAAACTGGCACTGAAAGGCAAAAAGCTTATAAGGCTCGATTAAATGTCTCTAAACCAAAGAAGATTGCAAAATAAACTAGAGAATGTTGAGAATGTGCAAAAATAATTAAAAATTTTGCTTCGGCTGAACTAAATCAGCCATCTGCAAGTTGAGATCAGCCATCAACAAATTTGGACCAGCCACTGTGAGCTTTGTTAGTTTGGATCCACAGCCATCTACAAGTCAGGATCAACCATCTGCATGTTCTGGTAGCTGAGATCCACATGTGATGCAACGTGTTTTCCCTCAATTAAAATGTTTGAAACTTTCTGAAGAATCCACTCCTGCTTTGCCTTATTTAAATTACAACAAAACATTGTTCCTCATACAAAGAGTTTGAAAAAGATTTTGGAATAACATGTTTCTGAATACAGAAATAATAATTTGAAGATAACAAATACATTTTTTAGAAAATGTGATATACATAAATATACATGGTTGGCAAGAAGTACACAGTCAATAATAAACTATGTAATAGTAAATCAAAAATTAGCAAAACAATGTCGAGATACTAAGGTGTTTAGAGGATATGATATTAATTCAGATCATTTTTTAGTGGCTTCAAAAATAGAGTTATGGACTAAATGGAAGAAGAGGAAAGCTACTAAACAGAGGAAGGAGGAGTTAGGTTACAAAGTATATCTATTTCAAGAAGAAAGTATACAAAAGTTATATGAAAAAAGGCTTAAAGACAAAATAAGTAAAACATAAGAGAGAGAGAACAAATAGAAGAAGAATAGAATAATATACGAAATATAATTCAAAAGATAGCAAAAGAGACACTAGGACAATTCAGGAAAAACTATAAGAAGAGAGGGGCGTAAAGATGTGGAATGAAGAAATAGCTAAAGCCAGAGGCATAGCTAGGTTTTCGGCACCCTTGGCAAATTCATGGCTACGTGCCTTTTTTCGATAATTGGTAAAATCATAATAAATAATAAGTACAGTCGGACCTCTGTTTAACAAACTTCTTTATAGCGAATTTTTCTGTTTAGAGATAAATGTTTTCTTTTTACCGAATTTTTTTAGAATTCGCTAAATAGAATTTTATTCTTTAGTGAATTTTTTTAGAATTTTTTTATTTCTTTGTTTTATGGAAACAAATTTTCTTTGTTCTATGAATGAAGAAAATTTTCTGTATAACGACTGCATTACGAGACTTAACTGGGTACACATCGTTTGCACTCATGGCCTTCAATGGATTACAAGGATTACAATCTGCATCTCAGTCGGTACCCGTAAAACCTATCTGACTACCTGTCCCACATACTGAGAAGTAGAACTGGTCAATTACTTTCTGTGTATCCATAGCCAGTGGGCAGACCAAGGTGTGTTAAACATTCGGACAATAGGCTCTGGTCAACTTTCTATTGTAAGCACCCTATTAGAGATTTAGAAGAGAGTGGTTTTCCTTTATCCTGACAAGCGGTCATCTGTTGTTTCGTGGAAGTGAAACCGCACCATTTCAAAGCTATTGGCCTATCATTGAGCACAATATGAGATACAGAGGAAATGATGCCTCCCACACTATCGCAGTTTTTTCTTAAGAGTTATCTATGGTGCATTCACACCGATATTATATAAATATAAAACTCTTACTCTTAACATATTATGCCTTGTTGCATTTAGTTATTTTAAGTTATTTCACTTCGTACTCTTTTTTTCTAACAAATTAATAAATTCATTCTGAATTTCTGGAGAAAAATAGTGTGGTGTTTAATATGTGATTCCAGAGCATTTTTCTTACCAACGTCAAATTGGTTGACAAATTTTATCAAGTTTAAAAATACGCCACAATTTTTTTTATTCAGTATTGATATTACTAGCATGCCCACGAAATGCCAAATTATTTTCAGCATAGAACAATATACATTTCAATATTATTTTCAGTATATGACACCATTTCGAAATTTCACTTATTGCTGCTTGTGCAGCGTCATCAATTAGTCCACCTTTTTGAAGACACTTTTCTAATAATTTACATTTTGTGAAATTGTTTGTGTTGTAATGAATCTCATGAAAAAGAACGTTTGGATTTAGATGTTTCCAATCCTTAAATCCATCTGAGCTGCAAAATGGAACATTATTTGCGCAAGATACAAATAAGAGCCCCACGGAAAACAATATATTGCATCTTTGTTTTTGCATTAAAATAACCATTTCCTCTCTTTTTTTTTTTTTCAATACCTTCATTTTTGTATTTCCACAAATTATTGAAACATTGGCCATTAGTGACAGGATACATATTTAAGACTATATGTTCGGGACCGTGTTGTACCATAAGAGATCTGTTTTTGTGGGTATTAAAGTTCCATGTGGTCGGATCATTAAAATTCAGACTTACGTCAATAATAACGTTATTAAAATTCAGATAATAACGTTAAAATTTAATAACGTTATTACGTTATTAAAATTCAGACTTACGTCAATTATTTAGACTTAGCAATAATATTAACATGGAACACCATGTTAATATTATTGCTGCCATCATTTTCTTCTGCCAACTGTTGGTTATTGTCCACACTTTCTAATTCTTTTAAAATAACTTAGCATTAGCATTAGCATTAGTAGAGGCATTTGATGCAAGAAAGCAAGCTTATGCAGCATCAAAAAAAAAAACAAATAAATAAATAAATAAATAAATAAAAAATAACCACTTCCACTTCACCCCTCTGTTCGTTCGAAATATCTGTCTAGCTGAGCCTTAAACTTATTTAGGCTATCAACTTCCACGACAAGGGATGGAAGTCTATTCCAGCAACCAACCACCTGCTGGCTAAAGGCAAATTTCCTCATGTCTATCCTACATCTGTCTTTCCTCAATTTGAATTTATGCCCTCTCAGGTGATTATTCTGAGCAAGAGAAAGAATCCCATCAGCATTGAGCATGCTCAAACCATTCAAGGCTTTATACACCTCTATGAGATCACCTCGCTGGTGCCTAGTCTCCAGACACTGTAATTTGCAAAACGTAAGCCTTTCTTCGTAAGAGCACCCCTTTGTTCCATTCACTAATCTTGTTGCCCTTCTCTGTACTCGTTCCAGCATCTCTACATCCTTCTTGAAATGAGGCCTCCAGACCTGTATACAGCACTCTAGGTGCGGTCTGACCATTGCCTTATACAAGGGAATAATCACTTCCTTATCCCTGCTAGAAAAATTCCTATATATCATTGACAATACACCATGAGCTACTCTTGCAGCCCGTCTGCACTGCTCAGAAAACTTCATATCTGCCTGCACAACCACCCCCAGGTCCCTTTCATTCTCTACTACTGTCAGTATAATACCACAGAGTTGATACGTTGCTCTGGAGTTGCTGTTTCCCATATGTAGTACTTTACATTTGTCAATGTTAAACTTCATTTGCCACCTCTCAGCCCATCTGCTCAACCTTTCCAAATCCTGTTGCAGTAGCATAGTGTCAGTAGTGTCCTTGACAACCCTGCCATCCTTCGTATCGTCTGCAAACTTGGACATTAAGCTTGATATATCATCATCAATATCATTTATAAATACAGAAAACAATAATGGACCCAGTACTGAACCCCGAGGGACTCCACTAATAACATTATTCCACGATGAGCAGTGTCCATTGATTACCCCTCTCTGTCTTCTCCCCCTCAACCACCCCTTTAACTTCAACTGTTTGAGCTTTTTCTTGGACTTCCATTTCAGTGGCATCATCATTTGTGTCATCTTCATTCAAATCATGTTCGTTTTCTTTGTCACTTTCAGGTTTTGAGTGGCTTATTGTAAGCCAGATTTGTAAACTAGTGGAATGTTTTTTCTAATTTCCTCTTTATGCAGTCTTTCTACGCGGTACTGATGTCCACTTTTTTCTTTGGTGGCATGTCTAAAATTAATTTGGCCTTTATTGTTTTATTTAAATTATAAATCACAATATTCACGATTGCCTGTTTAGATAGCAATCACAAAAACACTATAACTTATTCAGTTTGTATACAATGCGTGAATTGCAAACTACCATGCATTTGAGCATGCACTGATGAAGCAATTGCCTGATTGGTCCCTTGAAAGTTACATTCTGGACAGCAAATAGATCTATAATGCTATGCAGTATGTACTCAGATGAATGGATGCATGCAGGCTTGAATCGCCATGTGAAAATTAATATTCACCCTCCCTGTGCTGTTATCTTGATTCGACATCATCGAGGGGTGCCATTTCATCAGCTAGCCTCTGGTGTCGAAATAGCTTGGCACTGTACTGGTGTGGCCTGTCAGTGGCGCCCTTCTCCTGTCAGCGGCCTTGGCACCTGCCCCAATGCCAAAGCGTTCCTACACCACTGGCTAAAGCAGTACAAGACAAACAAGATAAATATCTTAAATACAAAACAGGACAAGGGAGAATGAAGAAATATATAAACAAGAACATAATAAAACTAAAGCTATAATAAGGAAGGCTAAAGCAGAGTCATGGGATAGATTTATAAGTACAATAGAACATGATGTTCATGGAAGAAAAAATTTGGCATATAAAATGATAAAACACTTGAATAGTACAGAGAAAGACACTTCAAGAATAAATATAATAAAGGAAGAACAATGGAAAAAACATTATGAAAAATTGTGGAAAGACCCAACATATCAAACAGAAGAGATATAGTTAGACCCAGTTAGTGATATAGATCCGATAATGAAGGAAGAATTGGAAAAGGCATTGAAAGCTACAAAAAATAGGAAAGCAGTGGGAATGGATGGTATAAATGCAGAAGTGATCAAGTATGGAGGAAGTTTTTTAAAAGATAGGATATTAAATTTATTTAATAAATGTTGGGAACAATATAAAATACCAGAGGAATGGAAGATAGCAAAAATTATTTCAATATTTAAAAAAGGAAATAGAAATGATACAAAGAATTATAGAGAGATTAGCATATTAAATACAGTATATAAAATGTATAGCAAAATAATAAATAATAGAATTAAAATTATCTCTGATGAAATATTAATAGAACAACAGGCAGGATTCAGAAAAGGAAGATCATGTACAGATAATATATTTGTATTAAAACAAATAATAGAAAAACGAAAAGAGTTTAATTTAGAAACGCATTTAGCATTTATAGATTATGAAAAAGCATTTGATCGAGTAAACAGACGAAAACTATGGGACATATTGAGTAATGAAGGATACCCAAAGCATCTTACAAAAATAATAGAGTTTATATCAAGGAACAAAAATTGTAATAGACACAGGTAATAAATTAACAGAAGAAAGTATAATAAATCAAGGAGAGACAGGGATGTAGCTTGTCACCAACATTGTTTAACATATATATATATATCTAAGATATGATATGTAAATGGAAAGAGGAAATTAATACAGGGATATATTTAAATACAAAGAATAGGATTAATACACTGTTATTTGCAGATGATCAAGTAATTATTCAAGATAGTGAAGATAATTTACAAAGAGCAGTAAATAATATCAACAATGAAAACTAGAACAATGGCTCTTAAGGGTAAAATACGGTGAGAACAAAAATATTTATAGACAATAAAATATTAGAACAAGTAAAACATTTTAAATATCTAGGATGTGATATAACATATGATGTCGAAGAAGATATGAATCAGAAATTGGAAAAATTTCAAAATATATGTGGAACAATAAAAAGAACTCTGGCTAAGAAAACAAGGAAAGAAACACAATTGAAATTTTACAAAGTAATGGCAATACCAACACTTCTTTACGGTTCCGAAACATGGACACTGAAACAAAGAAGACATTAATAGTAGAATACAAGCTACAGAAATGAAATTTTTAAGATATGTTAAAGGATGTACAAAATTAGATAAAATACCAAATGTAAATATTAGAAAAGAATTAAAGATTTACTCAATTAATGAAAAAATTATAGAATATAGACAAAGATGGAAAGAACAGAAAGTCCCAGAATACTTTGCTCTCTAGGCTGCTGCATGTACCAATAGTAGCAGTGTAAGAATCCCTTTCACCTGGGCCTGTGGTTCTAGTTAAGTTATTAGTCTGTGTATCCCCCCAAGCTAGGAGTTTTCTGACCCACCTCTCATTTCCTTGATAGCATCAACAAATATTCTTGTACCTCTTCTATTCAAATGTATCCCATCCCTGTATAAACAATCTCTCCAGTTAACAAGCATAGACCATGCTGACAAAAATTCTACTCCAGGGCCGAATTGATTGACAAGGCTCTCAACGTATACTCCCTTCTGTCATGTCTGGGCAGAATTGCAGACACTTTCAAAGATATCCGCTGTACAGTGTCATTTACTTTTGCCCTTGGCAGACATGCCCTGATCCTATTCTGCCTATCCTTCTTGCACAACATATTTCCCATTGCCCTGACAATAACCACCTCTTGGTGGTGATCTTTCTCTGTATTAACCTTAGACTTAGTGCCTAATGGTTGATGCTGCCGATGTGCCATAAAACAGCAAATTAAACAAGCATATAATAAACAACACTAGTATTAGGTGTTATTTGCTATTTAAGTTCAGGATTGTAATTTTTGAATGGGTGATTCAGATTTTTTTTCATCAGAATTGAAGTGTATAATAATTAAAAATAATTTATTAATCATATTGAATGTCTTTAGACCACCAGGTCATCATGCTATGCATAATGAAGCTTGTGGATATTGCTACTTTAATAATGTTGCCCTTGGAGCTAAATACGCTGTAACTTATTATGGCCTTGAAAGGTAGGTTAAATTTTATTGTATTGTTTAAAAATTTTTTTCTGGACTAGCAGATTCATAGTGTCTTCAAATAACAAAATTTAATAACATTGGGAAACATTTATTGTATTCTCTTCCCCTCATTTTGTGTATGTGCTTTTGAAGACACAATCAGTTTTTTATTTGATAATTGAAAAATCAGTGCATTTATTCCAGTGTAGTCAATTGATATTTGTGAAATAATATCTCCCTCATTTGATTATGTATATTTTTAGGAATTTATATAAGAATATATAAATTATTTCTAAATGTGTGTGTCTTGGTGGCTAAGTGTGACATTCTTCTAATGAGAGTAGCCAAAGATGCATGAGCATATGCATTGTCATTTGGAAGTTTAAACCAGAGGTCCCCAAAACTTTTAGAGAAGTGGGCCACATATGAATATTTGGAATATTTGGCAAGTTGGAGAAAATTCCTAATTATTGAAAACTATATTCGATCATATTTATGCAGAGAAACAAGTTTTATACCTACCTGTATCTAGAGATTCAAAAATAAAATTTTAATCATTACTTATTTATTGTACTAATCACAAAAATACAGTCAGTAATATAACAAAATTATAATTAATGTGATGAATGTGGTTGTAGAGTGCGACTGAGTTTCATAATATCGGGTTTTAAAGTACTAGTTCCAATTCTTAAAAAGTCATGTAAATGCGGGTCAGTTAGATGTGATTCCATTTTTGACATATTTCATTTTTAAAAAGGTGTGCTCACATATATGTGTACTTAACAAAAATTGATGTAACCTTTCTTGCAAAGTTTTTAATTTTTGGATAATCTGACTCGGATAATGTTGAATAAAATTGAATTAGATTTTCATTTTTAAATATTGTCTTCAGTGCATCGTTAGACACCTAATGATGCATTCAAGTTCAGACACCTTTGAATTATTTTTAAAATCAGAAAATCTATCTGCAAAATTTTCTTGCGACAAACTAATGTTTTGAATAAAATTTTCAGAGGAAAAATTACAACTAGGCATATTTTTGATAAATTATCACAACATGGAAAATGGGAAAAATTATTCCAAAGTATTAGCATTAGCATTAGCATTAGTAGAGGCATATGATGCAAGAAAGCAAGCTTATTCAGCATCAGCCAAAAAAAAAAAAAAAAAAAAAAAAAACCCAACCACTACTCCCATTTCACCCCTCCGTTCTTTCGAAATACCTGTCTAGCTGAGCCTTAAATTTGTTTAGGCTATCAACTTCAACAACAAGCGATGGGAGTCTATTCCACAAACCAACTGCCTGCTGGCTAAAGGCAAATTTCCGCACATCTATCCGACATCCATCCTTCCTCAGTTTGAATTTATGCCCTCTCAGGTGATTATTCTGAGCAAGAGGAAGAATCCCATCGGCATTGAGCATGCTCAAGCCATTCAAAGCCTTATACACCTCTATCAGATCACCTCGCCGATGCCTAGTCTCCAGGCTCTGTAATTTGCAAAACTTAAGCCTTTCTTCGTAAGAGCAACCCTTTGTTCCATTCACTAATCTTGTTGCCCTTCTCTGAACTCGTTCCAGCAGCTCTACATCCTTCTTGAAATGAGGCCTCCAGACCTGTATACAGTACTCAAGGTGTGGCCTGACCAACCAATGCCTTATACAAGGGAATAATCACATCCCTGTCCCTGCTAGAAAAATTCCTGTATATCATTGACAAGACACCATGAGCTACTCTTGCAGCTCGTCTGCACTGCTCAGAGAACTTCATATCTGCCTGCACAATTACCCCCAGGTCCTTTTCATTCTCTACCACTGTCAGCGTAGTACCACAGAGTTGATACGTTGATCTGGGGTTACTGTTTCCCATATGTAGTACTTTACATTTGTCAATGTTAAACTTCATTTGCCACCTCTCAGCCCATCTGCTCAACCTTTCCAGATCCTGTTGCAGCAGCATAGTATCAGTAGTGTCCTTAACAACCCTGCCAACCTTGGTATCGTCTGCAAACTTGGACATTAAGCCTGATACACCATCATCAATATCATTTATAAATACAGAAAACAACAATAGACCCAACACTGAACCCTGAGGAACTCCACTAATGACATTAGTCCACGTTGAGCAGTGTCCATTGATTACCACTCTCTGTCTTCTGCCACTCAACCATCCCTTTATCCATAGCAGCAATTTGCCTCCAATGCCACACTTCTCCAATTTGTGCAGCAGTCTTCCATGTGCAACAGTATCAAAAGCCTTTCTAAGATCCAAATATATAATATCAAAGTTATTCCCTACATCCAGTTCTTTTGTGACTACATCATAGTATCCAATCAAATTGGTCAGACAAGACCTGCCCTTAACAAAACCATGCTGTGTCTGAGCTATAACTGATTTCTTGTCCAGATGATCCTGCAGTGCTTCTTTAACCAGTGCCTCCATTAATTTTCCTGGAACCGAAGTTAAACTAACAGGACTATAATTACTTGCGTCAGCCTTTGATCCTCCTTTGTGAATTGGGGTTACATTTGCACATCTCCAGTCCATGGGTACCTCCCCTGAGTCCAAAGAAGCTCTCATAATTATGGCTAGGGGTTTGCTTACTTCCTTTGCTGCCTCCTTTAATATAACTGGATAGATCCCATCCACCCCGGTTGCCTTTTTTATGTTTATCCTCAACAATTTCTCCTCCACTTTCTTCTCAGTTATTAGAAAATCATCTAGCTCACTGCCAATGTTTACTTCACCTACGACATTCCCCTTCCTGAATAACTCCTCATGTGTGAATGTAGATGCAAAATACTCGTTTAGATTGTTAGCCACCTGAGCTGGATACTCAACTGTTGAACCATCAACATCCAGTGGACCAATCTGATTCATCCCTTTCCTTCTTGAGTTTAAATAGGTAAAGAACTCTTTTCTGTTTTTCTTTGCATCCTTTGCCAAGGATTTCTCATAATCTGCCTTTGCCTGCCTAATCTCCTTTGTGACTTGGTTACAGACCAAATTATATCTATCATAGGCTTCCATGTCACCCATTAATTTGTATGTATCCCATGCATTTTTCTTCTCTGCCATATGTCTCATTAGTTCATCTGACAACCATTTAGGCCTGAACCTTGAACAATATTTCTTGGTTGGTATGTAAAGCCTGGTAGCTTCCAATATTAGTTCCTTGAATGCTTCCCATTTTGAATTTGCTGTTGGTAACATCATCAGTTGGTCCCACTGTATAGAATTTAAATACTGTCTCAGAACATCATAGTCGCCTTTACGAAAGCAAAAACCCTTCCCTTTACCTCTGATGGTAGTTACCTCCTTGAGTAAATCCCACTTCAGCACACTGTGATCACTGCCACCCAGTGGTTCCTTTATCTGCAGATTCCTAATGCATGAAAAATCACTACTGATAATCAGATCAAGAGTATTACTCCCTCTTGTTGCCTCCCGAACATGCTGGTGTAGAAAACAATCATCCAATAAATCCACAAAAGCCTTGCTAGTGTGTGAGTGACCAACCCACAAATTCCAGTCAATATCTGGGAAATTAAAATCCCCCATTATAAGACTCTCTGATTTACTGGCCCATTCTATTTCCCTGTACAGTATCTTATTATACTCATCAGAGTCATTAGGCCTATAGCACACTCCTACTCTCAATTTTGATTTACCTATGCTTATATCACACCAAACTGACTCGACACTGCCCTGTCCATCAATGTCGACTGGCTTCACTTCCTTGGATTTTATGTGTTTTTTAACTAATAGCATAACCCCTCCTCCCCTCCTGTCCTGTCTATCCTTTCTATACACATTGTACTCCCCAAATTCCAGTTCTGCATTCCTTATATCTGTGTGACACCACGTCTCTGATATCCCAACAATATCTGCCTTTATGTTTTGAGCAATACCTCAAATTCATCAAATTTATTTACTAAACTCCTAGCATTGGTGTACACGCAAGTATACATGCACCTGTTTCTATTCTTAGCTACCCTAACACAACCCATGTGTTTACTTGTACCGCAATGACTTCCAGCAGTCTCTGAAATATCCTGCATCTTGTTTTTCAGGCTTCTGCTCATTCCAATAGAAGCAGTGCAAGAATCACTTTCACCTCTGCCAGTGGCTACTGTTAATCCATTAGTCTTTGTCTCCCCTCCCAAGCTAGCAGTTTTCCAACCCACCTAACACTGCCAAAACATGACACTAACTTGTTGTTTTTACCTAGATTTTCATAAAACTATTTCTTGAGGCTACCGAAGTTGGTCGCGCTTGGGAAACATTCAATCAATACAACACTTCTGTATTTTCTCTTAATGGTTTATTAAACGAAACGTGTATACAAGACTTTAACAAATGTTTAACTTAGAACTTAACAAGTGAACTGAAAGAAAAATATTTACAGCATGATGGGCAGAAAGTAACCTCCACTTTGTAATAACTGAGAGCAAAGCGGAAGAGAGATATTGTTGAAGTTGAACATAAGAAAGGCACCAGGGGTGGATGGGATGTATCCAGTTATATTAAAGGAAGCAGCAAAGTAAGTAAGCAAACCCTTAGCCATAATTTTGAGAGTTTCCTTGGACTCAGGGAAGGTCCCCATGGACTAGAGATGTGCAAATGTGACTCCAATTCACAAAGGGGTAACAAAGACTGCAGTAATAGTTAAGACACAGCATGGGTTTGTTAAAGGGAGGTGTTGTCTGACCAATGATATTATACCCCGGGGGCTCACATCTGGTGAGTATGGGCTTGGCACACCCAGGGTCCTGAGCTGGATATCATCATTCTTCTCTTTCTTGGTGATTCCCTTCTACTTTTGACTCTCTCTCTCAGGGTAACTCGGGAACTTTTTTTTTTCCCTGGTGCAGCATAAGCCTCAGGTCTCCTTGCACCATATGGCTATTAATAATAATAATAATATACTTGCATTTCAGGAAAGCTTGTGATACTTTTGCACATGGCAGACTGCTGTACAAATTGGAGAGGTATGGCATTAAGGGTAAGTTACTACAATGGATAAAGGGATGGTTGAGTGAGACACTACAGAGAGTGGTAATCAATGGACACTGCTCTTCGTGAACAAATATTATTAGTGGAGTTCCACAGGGTTCGGTGTTGGCCCATTGTTGTTTTGTATATTTATGAATGATATTGATGAAGGTATATATCAGGCTTAGTGTCCAAGTTTGCAATGATACAAAGGTTGGCAGAGTTATTAACGACAGTAAAGACAGTATGCTACTCCAACTGAGAAGTGGCAACTGAAGTTTAACATTGACAAATGCAAAGTACTGCATATGGGTAGCAATAACCAAAGAGAAATGTACCAACTCTGTGGTACTACACTCAGGGAAGTGGAAAGTGAAAAAGACCTGGGGGTAATTGTGCAGTCAAATATGAAGTTCGCTGAGCAGTGCAGAGGGGCTGCCAGGGCAGGTCATGGAGTCTTATCAATGATATATAGGAATTTTGCTAGCAGGAACAGGGAGGTGATTATCCCTTTATACAAGACAATGGTCAGGCCACACCTAGAGTACTGTGTACAGGATCTGGAGGCCTCATTTTAGAAAGGATGTAGAGTTCCTAGAATGAGTACAAAGAAGGGCAACAAGATTGGTGAGGGAAGCAAGGGGGTGCTCTTACCAAGAAAGGCTTAAGTTCTGCAAGTTGCAGTGCCTGGAGAGTAGGCACCTGCGAGGTGATCTGATTGAGGTGTATAAGGCCTTGAATGGGTTGAGCAAGCTGAATGCTGATGGGATTCTTCCTCTTGCTGAGATTGGCACAGATTCAAATTGAGGAAAGACAGTTGTAGAATCGATGGCCGGAATCTGCCTTTAGCCAACAGGTAGTTGTTTGGTGGAACAGACTTCCATCTTTTGTTGTGGAAGTTGATAATCTAAATAAATTTAAGGCTGAGCTGGACAGGCATTTGGAATGAATGGAGAGGTGAAATGGGAGGGTGTTTGTTTTTTTTTGGCTGATGCTGCATAAACTTGCTTTCTTGCATCGTATGCCTCTACTAATGCTAAAGGGTGACACGAGTAATTATAGACTGTTAATTTAACTTCTATTCTAGGGAGCCACTGATTAAAGAAGCAGTGCAGGATCAACTAGACAAGACTGCAGTTATAGTTCGGACACAGAATGGGTTTGTTAAGGGAAGTCATGCCTGACAAATTTGATTGGATACTATGATGTGGTCACAAAGAAACTGGATGCAAAAAATAATTTTGATATCATATACTTGGATTTCTGGAAAGCTTTTGATACTGTTGCACATGGAAGACTGCTGTACAATTTAGAGCGGTATAGCATTAAGGGTAAGTTGCTACAATGGATAAACGGATGGTTGAGTGGGAGATGACAGAGAGTGGTAATCAATGGACACTGCTCTTTGTGGATGAATGTTATTAGTGGAGTTCCCCAGGGTTTGGTGCTGGGCCCATTGTTGTTTTGTGTATTCATTAATGATATTGATGAAGATATATCAGGCTTAATGTTCAAGTTTGCAGATGATACAAAGATTGGCAGGGTTGTTAACGACAGTAAAGACATTATGCTACTCCAACAACTGGATCTAGATAAGTTGAGCAAATAGGCCGAGAAGTTGCAACTGAAGTTTAATATTGACAAATGCAAAGTATTGCCTATGGGTAGCAATAACCCAAGAGAAACGTACCAACTGTGTGGTACTACACTCAGGGAAGTGGAAAGTGAAAAGGACCTGGGGTAATTGTGTAGTCAGATATGAAGTTCGCTGACAGTGCAGATGGGCTGCCAGGGCAGGTCACAGAGTCTTATCAATGATATATAGGAATTTTGCTAGCAGGGACAAGGAGATGATTATCCCATTGTACAAGGCACAGTCAGGTCACACCTTGAGTACCGTGTATAGGTGTGGAACCCTAATTTTAGGAAAATAATGTAGAGTTGTTAGAACGAGTACAAAGAAGGGCAACAAGATTGGTGAGGGGAACAAAGGGGTGCTCTTACCAAGAAAGGCTTAAGTTCTGCAAATTGCAGCATCTGGAGAGTAGGCACATGCAAGGTGATGTGATTGAAGTGTATAAAGCCTTGAATGGGTTGAGCAAGCTGAATGCTGATGGGCTTCTTCCTCTTGCTCAGATTAAGAACCTGAGGGGGCATAGATTCAAATTGAGGAAAGACAGTTGTAGAATAGATGTGCATAAATTTGCCTTTAGCCAGCCAGTGGGTGGTTGATTGCTGGAACAAACTTCCATCTGTCATTGTAGAAGTTGATAGCTTAAATAGATTCAAGGCAGAACTAGACAAACATTTGGAATGAGTGGATCGGTGAAATGAGAAGGGGTTTTTTCTGGCTGATGTTGCATAAGCTTGCTTTCTTTCATCGTATGGCTCTACTAATGCTAATGCTAAAGAGACATTCTAAGAATAACAAAGCTACAAGGATTTATTTAGTTATAGTGGCAAATGATGCAAGAAAGCAAGCTCCATGCAGCATCAGCAAAAAAAAAAAAATATATCCCTTCCCATTTCACCTAGCCTTCTGCTCCAACAGTTTGTCTAGTTCTTCCTTATTTATTATAATCAGTCAACAGCATCATGTTTGTCATAAAAATTATCAGAAACTGGCAGTCTAAACAGAAAGAAAGGAAATGATTGCCCATGAAGCATCACAGAACAGATTTCTGGTCTGTCTGTCTGTCCAAAACAGAAGATCATTATTATTATTATTATTATCATTAGCCTTATGGTGCAACAAAGCCTTAGGCTTTTGCTGCACCAGCCAAAAAAAAAAAAAAAAAAAATTCTAAGTTACAGAGAGAGAGAGTAGAAGGGAATCACCAAGGAAGAGAAGAATGATGATATCCAGCTCAGGTCCCTGGGTATGCCAAGCCCATACTCACCAGATGTGAGCCCCTGGGTTAATCATTGACAGATCTCAAAACATCTCGGGAGAAGAATACAGGAGTAAAGGCAAATACTGTTGCAGTATGTAGACACCTTTCTTATCGGGATTAGTAGCACATTACCCAAGAAATAAGACACTTTTAATGCAAAAAATGAAAGCCCAGCATTTAAGGTAGGTAAAAGAGCATGCTAGTTGGTTTGAGGATCAGTGGAAATGTGTTGTTTTCTCTGATAAATTGAAATTCAACTGCATGGTTTGGACAGGCAGATTGTTAGACAAAGAAGAGGAGAATAATTTCATCCTGACCGTATTGTCTCCACAGTGAAACATTCTGCATCTCAAAAGATATGGGGCTGTATTTTACATAGAAGAATTGATTGTCTTGCATACATGCTTTATTTTGGAGAAAAGTACTTATTTCATTGCATATTTACCATAAGACATAAAAGTAACTTTTTCTGTAATTTATAGTTTCATATGTATATTGTTATTACTTATTAATGTTCTTTCAAGGTTAGCTACCAGTGTAAGGACAGACAATCTAAAAAATGTGGTGATGTAATTTTTTTGAGCACTATTGGTATACCATATTTTCCAGACCACAAGACACCCTTTTCTTTCCCATAAATTGCCTAAAATTCCACTATGTCTTATGGTTTGAAAGTATACCAGATGTCTGCAGTGGTATCTTTAGCAATGACTAGACAGTATCATCAAAATGTTCATTGGCTTTCTGAAAACAGCTAGGTTTTTTATTGTGTGACCATTTCATATCAATGCTGAATTAAACACAAGGTTAGCTGTAATTGTAGGAGGCCATAGCCAACTACAGTCATTGAATGCCTAAAATAACAGAATCTCAAAAGTATTCATATGTGGACTAAATTTGTCCTTTTGACATCAACAGGAATTTGGTGTCAAAAGGACAAATGAAGTAATCAGCCATTTCCTTGGTGTGTGAATGGTTGACAAATTAGTGAGGCTTAGTGAAACACAATACAGTTACTACGTCTTTCAAGAAATTTGGTATCAGCAGTGAATTTGATGGCTCTGAAAATTATGCAAATTTTGAAGAATGTGAAAGTTAAGACCTTAACATTAGTAATGATGGTGATGATGCATTATTGGTATTATATGATGAATAAAACTATTATTTTACACTGACATTTTATTTACTAAGCACTTGTGAATTCATGTTTCAAATTTGCAATAAATTATTTCTCAAAACTGCCTTCTAAAACATGGGTACGTCTTATGGTACGATGCATCTTTTCATATAAAAAATATGGTGTTATTTATAAAAAAACTTGCTTTAAATATGAATTTGGTCATTATTGCAATCAGTCTGTAGTGTATCAGTTTTTTAAAGTATTATTTTTTTATTATTGAATAGAGTTCTAATTGTCGATTGGGATGTTCATCATGGCCAAGGAATACAGTATGCATTTTATGAGGATCCTCGGTGAGTTTAACTGTAGTTTCTCTTTTGACTATAACTTACTTAAATATATATTTATTATAAAAATAGATTTGGGTTGCTGTTCCAGCAACAACCACTGTTTTACATAAAAAAAAGGTTGCACGTACCTCATAAAAATAGGCACCTCCGTAGCCAGGTGGGAAGGAGCAGCAGTGCGTAGCACACGCTTCTTGATTAGACCGAGGTTCGAGCCCGTCACCACCAAATACAGAGGATGCGGAAAGGTCAGGGAATGACTACTGCATATTCCGGAGCAATATGGCCTTAGTTGCTAATGCTCCTAAAAACCAAAATAACAAACAAACATCATAAAAATAAGCTTTTTATTCAATCTAGGGTGTGTGTGTACAAAGGGAACTTGACATTTTATTGCATGTTGTTTTGATTAGTTGCAGAGAATCTTACTCTATTATGTATTAGTGTATTTTATCTGTTTCAACATTAAGTATCGGCAGAAATTTCAAAAAGAGAAAGAAAAGCAGGTTCAGAAATGCCATCTGTAAATAAGTAATAGTTTGCTTTTTATAGGATCAGTAAACTGAGTTTTACTTTCAAAATGTGGAGTTAAGTGTTATTCATATAATGTTATCTAATTTTAATTGCCAATTCCTACGTCATGATTTTGTTGAACATACATCATGAACATACCACAATTAAGAAAATATTATTTTAAATGTGTAATTTAATTTTTATCACTTATAACAGATATATTCAGGTGTGTGTGTGATTTTATTATATTATTGTTTTCATTTATTTTATGTGCATCATAATAGTAGCATAAGTCTCTCATGTCATTATTCTTTTTTATTAGGTTAACAATTCATAACTTAATCTTCATCATCCAGATCTGTTATACTCAGTGGGTATAACAGATTAAAAGATAATGATTACATATAATAACCGTAAACCTTTTTCCAGTGCATCCATTAATCCTTACTGCAGATTTGACATTTTTATGCAAATGTTTATATGTATATTATACATACAGTGCATCCTCGATTACATTGTATGTATAATATATGTATATTATACATATAGTGAATCCTTGAAAAATTATCTTGGGAAAACTGAAAGTTTTACTTCACATAATTGAAAATTTAAACAGTTGCTCTGTATTAGAAACACTGAAATAAATTTACATAATAAAAAATAAGCTTTTATTTACTTTGTTTTTATTGGATGATACATAGTACATAATTAGTAAAAGATTTCCTTTCGCCTCAAAGGTGGTACTTGTGCATATGTCCGTTCTGATATTCTCCAGTCCAACTCTCCTAACAGTGAGGTAATTTTCCTTGGTGATTTTAATGTTCACAACCCCAGCTGGCTTCCATTTTCTAGTCACACCGACCCAGCAGGTCGAGATGCTGAGGCTTTTGCAATTACTAATGACCTAGCACAGATTGTTCATTTACCTACAAGAATACCGGACAATCCTAATCATACAGCCAATATGCTTGATCTTTTTCTCACAAACAACCCTTCTAAGTACACGGTCGAAGTGAGAGCTCCTTTAGGCACTTCAGATCACAACTTGGTGATTGTCTCTTCTCCAATGGAACCTTTATCTCAAGGCTATTCCCAACCTCGTGTTGTTTGGCATTACAAGAATGCAAAATGGGATGACCTGCGAGACTTCTTTTCTTCTTTTCCTTGTTCGGATTACTGTTTCAAAAGTTCTGATGTCAATGTTTGCTCAGATCGTGTCAGTGAAATTATTCTTGCAGGAATGGAATCCTTTATCCCACACTCCACTTTAAAATCTCGTCCTTTATCTAAACCTTGGTTTTCCAATAAATGTGCTAAGGCTGTCCAAGAGAAGAATGTTTCATATCGTAATTGGCTTGTTTCTAATTCTTCAGTTTCATTTTCAGCCTATGCCAAAGCTCGCAACAATTGTAAAGCAGTTATTAATCAGTCCAAACTAGAGTTTGAACAGGCTAAGAGTAGAAAACTTGCTTCTTGCCCTAATGGTAGCCGGGCATTCTGGTCTCTTGCCAAAGCTATTGGCCGCAACTTTTGCCCATCTATGCTCCCACCTCTGTCCAAACCAGATGGTTCTGTTGTCACTTCAGCCAAGGATAAAGCTGACCTGCTAGCATCCCATTTTTCTTCCAGCTCATGTATTAATGATCTTGGTAAAACACCTCCCACCATTCCCAACACACTCCATTCAATGCCTCCTGTGGTCTTCCGTCAAAAGGATATCAGAAGGATTTTGACAAATCTCGATGCTAAGAAAGCTCCAGGTCCTGATGGTATTTCTCCACTTGTTCTCAAAACCTGTGCTCCTGAACTTACTCCTATTCTTTGCCGCCTTTTTTCACTTTCTTATTCTAAAGGTGTTTTTCCTTCTGCTTGGAAATTTGCTCATATCCAGCCAGTTCCTAAAAAGGGTGACAAATCCCTCCCATCCAATTATCGTCCCATTGCAATTACTTCTACTCTTTCTAAAGTAATGGAGAAATCAATTAACCGCCAACTCTTAAACTACCTAGAAACCTTCCGTCTGATCAACGATCACCAGTATGGATTCCGTCAGTGTCGATCCACTGGTGATATTCTGGCTTATGTTACCCATTTATGGACTAATTCAATGGAAAGGTTCGGTGAAACACAAGTAGTTGCTCTTGACATCTCAAAGGCTTTTGATCGTGTTTGGCATAAAGGTCTTCTAAACAAGCTTCCATCTTATGGTTTGCCAACTGTTTTTAGTAATTGGTTATCCAGTTTTCTCTCTGATCGCTCACTGAGGGTGATGGTTGATGGCTGTCTTCTAACTTCTCCACTAATGCCGGTTTCCCCCAAGGTTCAGTTCTTTCTCCCACTGTTTTCCTCTTGTATATCAATGACCTTCTTCCATTGACTGGAAATCCTATCCATAGTTTTGCCGATGATAGCACATTGCATTCAACTTTCAATTTTGAGAAACCTTGTCCTGCTCAATCAGCCTCAACTTCTCGAAAATCTGCTACCAATTCCTTAAATGCCGATCTTCAGGTAATTCTCCAGTGGGGCAAAGACAACTTAGTTGATTTCAACCCTTCTAAAACTCAGTCTTGTCTTATATCTCGCAAAAAGGATTCTTCTGCTCCTATACTTATCTTTAGTGACACTCCAATTTCTAGGCAAAAGGATATATCTCTTTTGGGGATTACCCTGACTTCTAATCTCTCTTGGCACAAGCACATTGCAAATATTGCTTCCTCTGCATCTAAAAAACTTGGTTTTCTCTTTCGCTCTCGGCGTTACTTTTCTTCCAAACAGCTGCTCACTCTGTATAAATCGCAAATCCGCCCTGCCATGGAATATTGTTCCCACATCTGGGGTGGTGCCCCCAAAACCTCTCTCAGGCTTCTTGATTCCATTCAGAAGAGGGCAGTTAGGTTAATTAATGATTCATCTCTAACAGAGTCTCTCCACTCGCTGTCTCATAGACGCACTGTTTCTGCTGCATGCCTCTTCTACAGATACTTCCATGGGCACTGTTCTTCTGAATTAGCTTCTATAATTCCCGCTCTCTCTTTCAAAACAGTCCGAACACGTGCCGCCACCAGCCAACATCCATTTACTGTCCAACTTCAAACCCACAGAACCAACTTTTCATCTTCCTCATTTATTCATTCAACTGCCGTTTTCTGGAACAACCTTCCTTCATACGTATTTCCTGAAAATTACAATCTACAGAAGTTCAAGTCCAATGTCAACAAATATCTTCTTTCATCTTCTCAATCTCCAACCCAAGCACGGTACTAAGTACTATAGGTTCTAATACCTCTCGTGTTTGGGGTTCACATAAAAAAAAAAAAAAAAAAAGATAATTTAATGTGACTGTGTAGCATTGCCAGAAGATTGTTCAGAGTCAGAGCTAAGAAGCTGAAGTTGAGGTACTGGTGAATCTTCAGAGTTAGACCCCTTAAAATTTCCTTAAGCTTAGTCTTGCTTTCTACTACAGATGACATGTGTTTTTGTTTTGTTTTTTTGTTTTTTCCATGCGATATTCCTCACAAATGTGAGAAACAGATATACCAGAGTCTAACTTCCATAACAGCTTTAATTTCTGCACAACACTCACATCCACATGCTTTATCTTCTCACCAGTTTTTTTTAGGGCCATGATTGGTACATTGTAAGTGAGATTATAATAAAGAAACAGCACACAATGTAATGAGCTTCTCCATAAACTGACTATGATGCTTACTGTCAACTGCCGTAACTTGTGAATTAATGATTTTTCATATTTCATGAATATACTCTGTTGCCAATGAAATTTTTTTGTCCCTTAAATTTGAAATCCATTAAATCAAGATCTGTAAAGTAGAAGATTTGCTATAATATTTATTTCTCCCAATCCTAAAACACTTTCTTGTTGTTTTATCATGACACTTTTGTAATTTTTCTTTACAAAAATATTTGATCCTGGCATCCCTTGCTTGGTCTAAACCTGACTGTTCTTTGCCAAAGTTATGTTCAACAATACAGCAAACCCCCGCTATTCGCAGGGGTTACGTTCCTGAGAAATGCCGCGAATACCGAAAACGCGAATACTGAGTTATGGCTCCCATAGTAATAAAGGGGTTCCGTTCCAAAGTATGAGATATATAAGAAAAACTAGTCTGAAATTTTGTCTATATATGTACCTTCATAATATGACTACGTACATAGACAGCACATAGTGAAATGCAAGCATATAGCATTGAAATGAAAATAAGAAACAATTTAATATTAAATGTAATATTTATTAGAAATTTCAAACAAATCTTTCAAACCAGCGCCTTTGCTAGCTAAAAAGCTTATCCCACCAGTGCTATCACCAGTTTGGCTAAAGTGTTGATAAAGGAGTTTTGCCTTTTCACGAATGATGAGTGAACTTAATGGAATTTTATTTTGAGTTCGGTCTTCTCTCCACAGATTTTAAGCTTTTTCCATTTTTTCTAATTTAACATCACGAGTTACAGAGCAAATTTTTGAAGCAATTAGCGCGTTTTCACTTACACCACGGCACATTTTTTCTTCCAATTTCTTGATTGATTGTAGCGTTGACTCATTGATTTTATAATGTTTTGCCACTGAGGAGACACTTTCACCATTAGAAATTTTATCTAATAACTCAATTTTATTCGCTAATGTTATCACCTTCTTTGATCTTTTCACATTTCCCTTGTTATTCGCAGCCATATTTTTGTACGGGTTAGAAAGAACTTGTCCACAGTAAAGTCACTTTCTTCCATTAACACACTCGAAAAAGTCTGTTTTACACTGCAAAATGGTAGATTTATCACTTTTGTAAGCATATCAATTTTAAATTGATAAATTTATTCAGTTTATAAGCATATAAATTAAAAGCAAACAACGAAACCTTCCATGACAAGCGCATGACACATACTAAACAAGGATTAGCGAGAAACATCCACGCTCGCGATTTTGTCACCCCTCTCCCCCCCCACTCACTGAGCTCTGTTTTGACCGGGAAAGATAATTTTAGCCACGTCCATGTTTTTTTATGGCGGAAAATGTTCACGGTGCTTTAAAATTCACATTTTTTTAGGTTTCATTTTATGTTAAATCAGCGACCGCGAATACGCGAAACTGCGAATAGCAGGGGTTTACTGTACTTCTAACTCTCTTCTTTGAGCTACTTGCATAGGTTTCACATGATTTTACACTGAAGAGTGAAATTTGTAATTTTGAAATTGAGTCTTATTTTCATTTTTATATATTAGTACAGTTTATGTCTTCTCCAGTCTTCTGAGACCTGTCCTTTAAAAAATGATCTCTGGATAATGTGATATAATCAGTGACTCTGTTTTCCCTCCAGCTTTCAGCATTTAAGGTATAATTCTATGCATACTGCCTTTCTTGTACTTGTTAAGTAAATTTGCAGATCTCTTACTCTTAATGTCATTAGTGCCAACATACAACAATATTGCATTTTGTGCCCTTAAAAGATGATATCTGCTCTACAACATCATCAACTTTTGCTCCTGGCAGACATACCCTGGTCCTGTTTCACCTATCCTTTTGGCATAATATATTCCCCATCTTCCTGACAATAGAGTCACCAGCAATAACCAATTCATGTGAGACCAGTGCATTCTGCCTTGGAGATTGCCTGATGCACAGGAGTGAGCTCTGGCATTGGGTTGGGCAGCTGGGAGCTTGATGGGCTCCCTCATATTAATTTATTTGAAGGCATATACCCTAAACCTCAAGCTCTCATAGATGCCCATCAGAATGCTGAGATGGTGCCTAATTCTTGGACACTCTAGTCACCTAGCACACACAGAGATATCCTCCTTGGCCAGATCATGTTCTATTCCTGAAAGGTGCACAAACATTTCACATTTCACACATTTTTTGAGACTGTGATGCATTGGAGAATTGCCCCCTTCGTTTCTCCCCAGCGCCACAGCACTCCCGCTAATCTGTGCTTGTTGCTTCGCAGCTCTAGTCTGGGTCATGATTTCCATTTAAATACAATTTAATTAACAATGAAATTTAATAATATTAATAAATTTTATTGATTAATTGATAATGCTATACTAAGCTAACAGATTCCTAATACAGTGCTACTTATTACGCTATCTAGTTTTACATTATACCTTACGCCAGTGGTAAGCTGTGAAATTTTAACAACGGGCTCGCACTTTTACTGACTTTTTTGATGTAAAACATCCTTTGGGGAAGGGGGGTAACTGCCGAGTAAATCTGATTGGTCACGGAATTAACGTCATTCACAGCATCTGCCAGAGGCGCTTCCCATGCTCACACCACTAGTCTATGCAGAGCACTCACTAGTAGTACAATTAGAGCACATGATGCATTTTTTGTGACCAATACGATATCTCGAGTTCTAACTTTTTAGAATTTTTTAATAGTATGATGTCAGAATCATACTTACTGCAGTAATAACTGCAGTAAGTATGATTGCAAGTATTTGTCATATGGCTGCAACAATACAAAGATTTGTCAACAATTTCTTTTTTGTTACATTCCAACAGGTGCCCTGAACAGCTGTGTATGTTGTTTCAACTAAAAGATTGGGTACCTCAATTGATGCTGTTTTCAGCGACATTTAGATACATTGCATTAGCAAGTATACATCTTTAGTTATCATATATCCATCGTATCTTGTCTTCCAGAAATTATGGAAATTTGTGAATGATCAATAAAATATTTACAATGCAAAAGCACTTTTATTTCATAATCAATATATACAAATCAAAATATCTAAAAGAAACACGAAGGACGTTTCACATAAAACCATCTACCGCATGTGCTCGGCAGACACGCAACTTTTTTATTCTTTTTTTTTTTTTGTACAACTAGGGAAATATAATGGATACATTTTTTTTCATGATTAAATTTTAATATTACAAATAAAAAATAACATGAAAATATTTCCCATATCACAAATAACAAACTATCACAAAACATTCTAGAATATAAAAACAAACTGTTCTAGAAAAGGTACACAAAAATCACAGATTACATGAACAAAATTATTACACAAATATTCAAGAAAAATTTATTCTAAAAATTGCCATATAGAATTTACTTCTTTATTAATATTTGTTGTTGATCTTCTTTGCTCAATAACTGAGTGATAATTATGGAGGAAAGATTTGACATAACGATCTGGATCAAATTGAAGCAATGGTTTTCTATATAGAAATTAGATGCATGGTCATCATATCTGCAACATTTTTAATTGTCAAAGATGTTATTTTTATTGTTACAATATTATTCATTATGATGAAAGCTCGCTCAATTTCAGCACTGCTAATCGCAATTGTTTCAAGGATATTTCTGGCTTTTTTAATTGAAAAGGGAATTTCACTAGATTTTAAAGATAAACTGTCTTCAACAAAATCTTTAAAATCATTAATTTTTATTTCATATTTTATTAGAAAACTTAAATTTCTTATTCGTTTTTCATGCCATGGAGATGAAGGTTCTTCCATATTCCACGATTTCGGGTAGCATATGTTTAAAATTTCTTGAAATTCCTCATCCTCAATGATATCATTATTTTCTTTATTTAACTTAAAATTACTCTGTTGCATTAATAACTGATCCTTTAAGGATAAAACAATGCAGTTTAATAACTTGTCACGAGGTAATTTTTAAATGTATTCTTACTTTCGACTTGGATTCCTTCAAATTCTTTCAACTTCAACATGATCTCAACTTTAGCTTCATAATTTCCTTCAGAATTTTTCAAATTAGCAATAGCATTAACAGTTTGAATAATTAATTTATATGCTTTTACTATAGTGATTCTGTGACTTTGTAAAGCTTCTGGAAGGTAAGAGAGCTCCTGCAGTGTCGATCATTAGTGCTAAATTGTTAAGAAATTCTAGATTTAAAAGTCAGTTTAATAATCCCGAATATTTAAATTCTGATTCAAAATGGTTGCACAAAGTGGGATAATTCCTTCAAACCGCAATTGTTGTCCACAAGCTACAAGCTGCTCATCTGGGCCCAAACACATGACCGATCTTTATAATTTCCACTTCAAGCAATCATCCTCTCAATCAATCGCACTGGTTTTTTGGAGATTGGTAATATAATGCATACAGTTTTTTTAAAATTATGTTAAAAAAACCGTTGTTTTGGAAATGAACCATTATGTTTTGGATTGTTTGTTAGTTTGTTAGTTATTTGGTTTTTAGGAGCATTAGCAACTAAGGCCATATTGCTCCGGGATATGCGGTGGTCATTCCTTGACCTTTCCGCATACTCCGTATTTGGTGGTGACGGGCTCGAACCCCGGTCTAATCAAGAAGCATGTGCTACGCACTGCTGCTCCTTCCCACCTGGCTACGGAGGCGCCCATGTTTTGGATTTGAAAAGCAAATCTGCCAACATTTCATCTTCAGAAAGTTTATTTAATATCTTAGTTGCCCTCATCCCCCCCACTGCCTTCAATGTCACTACTGTCACTAGTTCTTTGAATACTGTCCGAACTGTCAGACTCATTCAGATATTCAGCTACTGTGACCATGTAAACTTAGACAGGAGAAATTTACTGAAAGGTGTCGATCACTCACTTCTCCGAAAAACAGCTGACTGCTTTCAGGAGAAGGGGAACCACAACACAGGTTGACTAGAGGCTATTATCCGTGTCGGGAATATGCCTTAATCTTCTGACTGGCTATGGAAAACATATTGACTAGCGGGACTTATCAGTAGGTGGGATAAGTGGCTGCATTGGTTTTAGGGGCACCACTAAAATTACAGAACAGTAATCTCTTTAACCCCCTTAATTTGCCCTTTCTAATTGCCTAAAGGCCAGAGGTGGGAATAATACATACAAAGTTAAGTCTCTCGTAATCTGTTTGTTATATGGAAATTTTTTTCATTCTACGGAAACCATTTTAGATATAATTACCAAGGGGAATTAAAAAATTTCGTTATAAAGAAGTTCATTAAACGGCGATCCGACTGTAATTAAATCAAAATGAAGCACTTTTAAAACATAACTGGTTCATTGCGCCATTAAAATGCTGGGGATGAGGCCCCGCTCGCCCCACTGTAATTCCAGCTCTGTATACTCAGTAATTGAATTCAGGATTTCATTTGTAAAATAAATTATCTTTTCAACAATGGGCTCACAAATTTTCAAAAAAAAATAACAATAGGCTCTTGCAAGCCCACTATAGCTCACCACTACCTTATGTTATCAGTTCAAGATATACATTACGCTATTTTGTATTGATCTAGTATACTACAACAATGGCAGCAAGTTCAACAATATTGACGGCAACATTGGTATGAGCAGTGTGTCATAATTTAAAAAATAAGCTAACAAATGCTACTAAGCCTATTAATATCTTTGTAGAACACAATGTAATATGTTAATTAACAAAGAATACGGTAAAAATATCAAACCACTTATCCGTATTCAGCAGCCAAAAATCCACCATCAAAATCCGCGATCCCAGTGCCCTTTTATGTATGCTATATATGTAAACTATTAAATATTATTAAAAAAATTAAATATATGAAAATTATATATGTAATTTTCCTGCAGAATTATGTACTTTTCTATGCATCAGTATAAATTTGGCAGAAGATGGCCATTTCTTAGGGAAAGTGACTATGATCATATTGGAAAAGGAAAAGGAAAAGGATATAATATTAATATCCCTCTTAATGAGGTATGTTATTTTATTATTTCTTCTTTAAATAATTTAATTTATCTTTGCATAGTTATATTCTTTAAGACTGCACACACATATTATTATTATTATTATTATTATTGCTCATATTATTTCTTCCTGATTGGGGGTTCCACCTCGTGATGGGTATTGCTACCAAGTACACAGGATTGTTATTATTATGTGTGATGTTACTGTTGGTCGAGGAACTCTCTGACAATCCTACAGGTGTTCAGGAATTGCAACTTTCTGGAGTTCCTTGTAGGTGTTTGCTGGGAGACCTATTGCTATTAGGCTGTTATGTAGGGTCTTTGGCACCATATCTGTGGTTGACACGATGATCGGGATGGTCATTACTTGTTGCATATGCCACATCTCTTTGATCTTCTGTCTTAGGTTCGTGTACTTCCTAATTTTTTCCCCATGGGTTTTCTGCAGGTTGCCAGTGTTGAGTACCGCTATGGCAATCAGATAGGTAGCCTTTTCCTTCTTGTCCACAAGGGTTATGTCCGGTCTGTTGTGTGGGATTGTCCTATCCGTTATTATGGCATGGTCCCAGTACAGCTTGTAGGTTGGGGTCTCTAGTACTGCCTGGGGTTCGTACTTGTAGTACGGTACACTTTCTTTGATCAACTAGTATTTCCTTGCTAGCTTCTGATGTATTATCCTGGCTACCAGGTCGTGTCTATGAGTGTACTCAGTCTGGGTGATCACCTGGCATCCCACAGTGATGTGTTGGATCGTTTCTGAGGCCAGGTGGCATTGTTGACATGTGTCATCTAACACTCCGGGCTCCTTGGCAATGTATTTTCTATAGTTCCTGGTGTTGATTATCTGGTCTTTGACGGTAGGTTGGGGTCTCTAGTACTGCCTGGGGTTCGTACTTGTAGTACGGTACACTTTCTTTGATCAACTAGTATTTCCTTGCTAGCTTCTGATGTATTATCCTGGCTACCAGGTCGTGTCTATGAGTGTACTCAGTCTGGGTGATCACCTGGCATCCCACAGTGATGTGTTGGATCGTTTCTGAGGCCAGGTGGCATTGTCGACATGTGTCATCTAACACTCCGGGCTCCTTGGCAGTGTATTTTCTATAGTTCCTGGTGTTGATTATCTGGTCTTTGACGGTAGGTTGGGGTCTCTAGTACTGCCTGGGGTTCGTACTTGTAGTACGGTACACTTTCTTTGATCAACTAGTATTTCCTTGCTAGCTTCTGATGTATTATCCTGGCTACCAGGTCGTGTCTATGGGTGTACTCAGTCTGGGTGATCACCTGGCATCCCACGGTGATGTGTTGGATCGTTTCTGAGGCCAGATGGCATTGTCGACATGTGTCATCTAACACTCCGGGCTCCTTGGCAATATATTTTCTATAGTTCCTGGTGTTGATTATCTGGTCTTTGACGGCAAGCATGAATCCTTCAGTCTCGGGGAAGAGCGTCCCACTCGTGAGCCATGCATTGGAAGCAATTTTATCTGTGTGACCCTGATGGAGATCATTGTAGTGTGTGCCATGGAGTGTCTTCTCTGCCCATCTTTCTAGCTTCGTTTGTACCTCCTGGTTGGGGGCTCCTCGCCTAGGTTGAGTGGGATATACCGCTTATCTGTCTTCCTTATGGCCTGGTGGAGTGCTGCTGCGTGTGTGTTTCTGGAAGTAATCCTTCAGGTTAACTATCGCTGTCTTCTGTTGCTCAATGAGGTCTATCAGGCCCCTCCCTCCTTCTTCCTGGGCAATTGTCAGTCTCTCCACGGCAGCTCTCGGGTGGTGTTGGCGGCTCTTGGTCATCATTGTCCTTGTCTTTCTCATGATATCCTCCAGCTCTGTGTAGTCCAATCTATGACCCCGAAGGAGTATGTTAGCACTGGGACTGCATAGGTGTTTATGGCTTTAACTGTATTCCCTCCATTCAGCTTTGCTTTCAGCAGGCTTCTGAGTCTCTGATGGTATTTTTTGGTCGGGCAGGCCTTAATTTTCTTGTGCTGTAACTGCTGAGCCTGCATCATCCCCAAGTATTTGTAGGCCTCTCCCTCTGTCATGGCTTTGATCTCTTTACCACTCTACAGCTGGTAGTTTCAGTTGACTAATTTTCCTTGACACAATCCGTGAGTCTTGCATTTGTCTAAACCAAATTCCATCCTAATATCCTTGCTGAATTCTTCGGTGATCTGGAGTAGTTGTTGAAGGTGCTTCTCGGTTCCTGTGTAGAGCTTGATATCATCCATATACATCAGGTGGGTGAGGGTGCACAGGTTCTTCCTTCCTTCTTTGAGGTTATATCCATATTTGCTACTGTTGAGCATGGAGATAGCGGATTAAGTGCTAGACAGAACCACAATGAGTTCAGGGCATCACCCTGAAAGATTCCTCTCCTGATGTGGGTTGGCCTGGTTGTGATGTTTCGACCTTAATGGAGGTACTCCATTTCACCATCGTTTCTCCTAGGAAGTTTGTCACTATCAGATTGACTTTGTAGATTTCTTATATGCTTGCTCCATAACCACAGCATCTATGGTTTATTGCTCCTTGCATCCTTTGCTCAGCTGCTTGCATCCTTTCTGCTGTTTGGCCATTATGCTCTGGCTCTCCAAGTGGTCTGTTTTCTTCCTGGTTATGCAGCTGGTCAGGATCTTGTACATTGTTGGGAGGCAGATGATTGGCCTATATTTTGCCGGGTTTCTTGTATCTTTGTCTTTACGCTTCAGATATGTGATTCCTTGAGTGAGAAACTTCGGGATTGTCTCTGGGTGCCTTATCATTTGGGTGAACTGCTTTGCCAGGTGCTTGTGTGTGTGTGTGTGTGTGTGTGTGTGTGTGTGTGTGTGTGTGTGTGTGTGTGTGTGTGTGTGTGTGTGTGTGTGTGTGTGCAAGTGAGCTTCTTGTACCAGTAGTTGTGGATGTTATCTATACCTGGAGTTCGCCAGGTGTGAGAGTTCTTGATCGTCTGTTTTACTTCTTCTTCCCGAATCTTCCATTTTCTCATTTCTTGTATGTCCTTGATTTTCTTGTGTTCTAGTTCTGTCTAGGTGGCTCAGCTGTTATGTTTTACTTCCCTGCTCCATATGTTTCCCCAGAAATCCTCAGTCGTCTTCTCAGGTGGTCCATTCCCTTGTTTCCCGTCTTCTCTGAGATGTAGAAACCTCTTTGGTCCTCATCGAAGATTCAGTTGTTTATTTTCCTCTTGGAGCTTTCTTTGTATCGGTGTAGTCTCTTGCTGAGTGCAAGGAGGTTCTGCTTCAATGTGTCCAAGTATTCTCTGATTTTTTGTCTCATGTTTGCTGTGGACACTGTCTCTCTTGAGGATGCTCTTCAATTTTCCAATTAATTTCTTACTCCTATTGCCCTGTTGGTACTGGGTCAATTGGCCTATCTTGACTCTTAATTCTTCTATCTTCTGCTGAAGTCTTCTTTCCCAAGCTGGTGGTTCCTTCTGTTTTCGATTAATCCCTGTGGCTGCTACCGCAGTACAATACATGGCTGTGTGGATTGCCCGCAGCGTTGCACCATTGCTTTCGAGATAATGTGGTATTATGCCTATTCAGGTGGTCTGTGACTCTCCCCAAGGTTCTATTCGGCCTCTGTTTCGGTATCACGTGAGTCTTTGTGGGATCCGTTCCTTCGAATTCTGTTAGGGCCTTCTTCAACTCATCCTCTATTCTGGATATCATGACCTCGACTGTTTCCACTTCAGCTGCTGCGGGTTGTATTTCATCTCGCTCTTCTGCCTCTGGTTCTGTAGTGGGATGTTCTTCCTCCTCTGGTTCCGTATTCTTCATCCTTTGTAGTTGATCGCTCACGTCCTGCTTGATTTTTTACAAGATTGCAGGGGCTGTTAGGCTCTTCTCTGGTCCGCTATTCGCTGTTTGGTGACCTGAATATTCGGGAATCGTTCCAGCCACTTGATATGTAGTCTTGCCCTGTAAGTTGTCATATCGGTCTCCAGCTTCGCTATTTCTTAGTATGCTTGCATGATGTACGGATTCATTTCAATGCTCCACTTCATGTGTTTGTGTTTTCTCCCTTCCTGGGCGGTCACTAGCACTTCCAGGAAGCACTTCCAGTTGGTGGGGCTAGATGGTCTTGCCCTACTCTTGTGGTAGCCATGTGGGGGACAGCGCCACTCACTCCACTGTCTTCCTCCGGAGACCGTCTCTGATTTTTAGAACTGACCCCTCTGCCAAAGGCCTGAATGCGAGTGACTTTATCCTGCGGCACACTCAGTGCAGTATGATTAATATTTCTCTGCGATATCATCCATTATTGGAGGTGGAACTGTTTAGCTTCGGCTTATGTCTAGTGGTAGTTCTCGTGAGTGACGCCAGATGGCACTACAATCTGCCTTAGCCGCCACTCCAACCTTGGGGTAGGTAGGTTCCTTGGAGCAACTTTCATGATGTTTATTTATTTTATTAATTTTTTATTACTATTAATTTATTTATTATTTTAATTTATTACTATTATTATTATTCTAATTTATTACTATTATTATTATACTGGTCTCCCAGAGTGATGGAACTGCATTCGCTTCCATCAAGGTGGTACTCGAACCCGGGTCCATCAGGCTGGTAGTCCAGTGTCATAACCACTGGGCCATCGTGCTATTATTATTATTATTATAATAATAATAATCATCATCATCATCATCATCATCATCATCATCTTATACAGCATTAGCCAAAAGACAAAAAAATTCAAATTTAAATTTGAAAAGATTGCTTGTTGTAAGTATGTGCACTTACCATTTTTATCTGTACACCATATCTAGTAGTTTATTTAGTTGTTCCTTGAATTTATTCAAATTACTCACTTCTACATCATCAGATGGTAGTTTGTTCCAACAATCAAACCACCCTCTGGCTAATTTCTGCACATCCAATCTGCCAAATCCTTCTTCAGTATGAATTTTTACCACCTCGTGTGAAAGTCAGAATAAGAGGAAGAATTCCATCACCATTGAGTCTACTCAATCCATTCAAGGCTTTAACCACCTCAATTGTATCTCCTAGCAGGTGCCTACTCTCCAAATGCTACGTTTTGCAATATTGGAGCCTTTCCTGATAAGAACACACTTTTGCTTCTCTCATCAACCTTGTTGTTGCTCTTCTCTATACCTCTTAATGAGGTAAGTTATTTTATTATTTTTCCTTTAAATAATTTGACTTATCTCTGCATATTTATTTTCTTTAAGAACACATGCACATATATATTATTATTAGTAGTAGTAGTGGCAAATGATGCAAGAAAGCAACCTTATACAGCATCAGCCAAAAGCCGAAAAAAAAATGAACACTGCCCATTTCACCTGTCCATCTTCGCCAACAGTTTATTTAGTTCTTTCTTTAATTTATTCCAACTACTCACCTCTACAATGTCAAATGGGAGTTTGTCCAACAATCAACCACCCTCTGGCTAAAGGAAAATGTCTGCACATCCAACCTCCAATCATCCTTCTTCAATTTGAATATATGCCACCTCATGTGTATAGTCTGAGCAAGAGGAAGGATTCCATCAGCATTGAGCTTACTCAGTCCATTCCAGTCCTTAAACACCTCAATCGCATTTCCTTTCAGGTGCCTAGTCTCCAAATACTGCAATTTTCAGAACTGATGCCTTTCTTGGTAAGACCACCCTTTTGTTCTCTTCACCAGTCTTGTGCATCCTTCCTAAAATGAGTCCTCCCTCCACATCCTTCCTAAAGGAAGGATGTGGAGGGAGGACTTAGTTAGCATACATCTAGAGTACACAGTACTCTAGATGTATGCTAACCATTGCCTTATGCAGTGGGATAATCCTTATCCCTGCTGACAAATTCCTGTATATCATTGACAAAACCTCGTGAGCTCTCCTGGCTGCCTGTTTGCACTGCTCAGAGAACTTCATAACTGCACAATTACCGACAGGTCTTTTCATTCTCCACTGCTCTGAGTGTGGTGCCACACAGTCGGTATGTTAATCTACAATTACTGCTCCCCCCATATGAAGTACTTTGCATTTGTCAATATTAAACTTAAATTGTTACTTCTCAGCCCTTCTGCTTAATTTTTCTAGACCTTGTTGCAATAGCATACCCTGATTACTGTGAACAACTACCTTGCCAATCTTCTTATCATCTACAGACTTAGACATTAAGCCTGATATGCATTCATCATTGTCATTAATAAATATGAAAAACGACAATTCTCAGTATTGACTCTGGGGGACTCTGCTAATAACATTAGTCCAAGAAGAACAGTGACCATTGATAACCATTCTCTGCTTTCTCCCACTCAACCATCCATTATCCATAGCAGAAATTTGCCCCTAAAGCCACACTGCTTCAATTTTTATAGCAAACTTTTATTTGCAACAGCAGCAAAAGCTTTTCTGAAATCTAAGTATAAGATGTCAAAATTATTTTTTGTATCCGGTTCCTTTGTTATTGTATCATAATATCCAGTCATATTGTTTGGACAAGATCCCCCCCCCCCCCTCTCCAACAAATCCTTGCTGTGACTGCAGTTTAAACTGCATTCCTGTCTAGACAATCCTGCATTACTTCTTTAACCAGGCTCCATTATCTTTCCTAGAACAGATGTCAGTATAATAGTTCTATAATTACTCATGTCACCCTTTGATTTGTATTTGTGAATCAGGAATACATTTGCATATCTCCAATCAATAATTATCTTTCCTGAATTCAGGGATTCTCTTATAATTGTGGCATATGCTTTGCTGCCTCCTTTAATATAACTGGATAGATCCCATCCACCCCAGGTGCCATTTTTTAATTTAGCTTCAATAATTTCTCCTCACTTCCCTCTAAGTTATCATAATATCATTTATCATATACCAGAATTTTTCTCACTTCTGGCATCCTCATTAATAAAAAATTCCTCGTATGTGAATGTAGATGCAAAACACCCATTCAGTTTTTCAGCAACCTGAGCAGGATCACCAACAATTAATCCGTTCATTTTTGGTGGACCAATGTGATTCAATCCTTTCCTTCTACTGTTTACATAAGTAAAGAAGTCTTTGCTGAGAATGTTTCACATTCTTTGCGAGAGATTTCTTGTAATCCATCTTAGCTTGCGTAACCTCCTGTGTGGCTTGACTGTAGACTAGTTTATATCTACTGTAGGCATCTGTATTATTTGATAATTTAGGTGCATCCCATGCGTTTTTTCTTCACTGTCATGAATCTCATCATTTAATTGAACATCAATTTAGCTCCAAGCCTTGAACTGTATCTTTTAGTTAGAATAAAAAGCCTAGTGGCTTTTATGATAAAATCCCTGAATGTTTCTCATTTAGAATTTTCCGTTAACTTCATCAGTTGGTCCCACTGCATAGGATTTAAAAAATACCTGAGACCGCAGTAGTCACCATTATGAAAGCAAAAGCCCTTTCCATTGCCTTTAACAGTAGTTACATCTTTAAGTAAATCCCACATCAATACATTGTGATTACTGCCCTCTATTGGGTCTTTTATCTGCAACTCTTTAATGAATGGCATGTTACTGCTCATAATCAGATCAAGAGTAGTGCCTTGAGTATAGTTTCTACTGTGTGGTACTACACTCAAGGTAGTGGAAAATGAAAAAGACTAGTAGGTAATTATGCAGTCAGATATGAAGTTCTCTGAACAATGCAGTCAGTCTGAAGGATAGCTCACTGGATTTTGTCTATGATATACAGGAACTTTAAAAGCAGGGATAAGGAGGTGATAATCTCATTGTATAAGGCAGTGATTGAGTGATATCTGTAGTACTGTATACAGGTCTGGAGGCCTCGTTTTAGGTTTAGGAAGGATGTTGATCTGCTGGAATGGGTGCAGAGAAGGGCAACGAGATTGGTGAAGGGAACAAAAGGGTGGTCTTACCATGACAGGCTTTAGTTCTGCAAATTGCAGCATCTGAAGACTAAGCACGTTCGAGGTGATCTGATTGAGGTGTTTAAGGCTTTGAATGGATTGAGTGAGCTTGGTGCTGATGGCATTCTTCCTCTTGCTCAGACTACACACATGAGGTAGCATAAATTCAAATTGAAGAAGGATGAGTGCAGTATAAATAAATAAGTAAAAAATAAATAAGCCAGTATGTGGTTGATTGTTGGAACAAACTACCATCTGCTGTTATGGAAATGGGCAGTTTAAATAAATTTGAGGAAGAGTTATATAAGTTATTAGAGGTGATGGACAGTTAAAGTGAGAGTTTTTTTTTTTTTTTTTTCACTGATGCTTTATAATCTTGCTTTTTTGCATCATATGTCACTACTGCTACAAATAATGTCCACTGGATGCAGCGACTTAGATTTTATGTGCTCCTTAACTAAGAACATAACCCTCCCCTCCTGTCTTGTCTCTCCTTTGAATCACTTATATCTGTGAAACCATTTCTCTGATATCCCCACAGTGTTTGTATTTGGTGATTTGATCAGTATTTGAAATTCATTACTTGCTCTGCTTCTAGCATTACTGTGCATTCTGATATATCCGCAGCTCTTTTAACTCTTAGTACCCTAACACAGCCCATGTATTTGCTTGTTCCATGAGGAACCAAACAGGTCTTGGAATCTCCAATACTTTGCTTTACAGGCTGCTTCTAATAGCAGTACAAGTATTACTTTCACCTCTGCCTCTGGCTACTGTTATTCTTTTTTTTTTTTTTTTTTTTTTGTTTTTTAATATTTTTTATCAAAACCCCAAGCATGAAAGATATTATAACTTGTAATACTTAGTACTATACATGGGTTGAAGGTAGAGAAGATGAAAGAAAATACTTATTGATATTAAACTTAAATTTCTGTAGATTGTAAGAAAATCTATTTATGTAGATTGTAAGGAAATATGTGTGAAGGGAGGTTGTTCCAGCAAACAGAAATTGAAAGAATAAATGAGGAAGAAGAAAAGTTAGTTCTGTGAGGTTGAAGTTGGATAGAATAGGATGCTGACTGATTAAGTACATTTTTGGGTGGTTTGGGAGGGGAGAGGAATGGAATTATAGTAGTACTAGTAGTAGTAAGCTGATTTATAGAGTTTCTTAATGTACCGTTATGTAATCGACTTAATAATAATAATAGCAATAAGAGCTTAATTGACGGTATTCACCTCAATTCATCTGCTTAGTTACGTGGTATTGAAGTGGACATTAAGTTTAAAATAAATAAAGATGGAATTGTTAAAAATCTGTAGTTAAAATTTGCTCAAGGAAGAAGTGCACTACCTCGTCCTTGGTTGTCATTTATAAAATATTAATATGAGAACAAGGTGAAGCCAATATTCATAACGAGTGACTTTCGTGAAAAACACCTTTGGTTGCAGTGATAGTAGAAAAGGAATTATGTATTTAAAGAATTCCTATGTTCCCATAATGCATTTTGAGATGTGGAAACTTTACGTGCATAAGGTTCCAAACCGGTGAAAGGTTGGTTTGAAGTTTTGTGTTTAGAACGTTAAATTTAGTGTTATGGCGACACCATTCTATGACAAGCGCATCGTGTTGGAAGGTTTTGTAACTAGAACTCACCTTGATATTACTTGAAGCTAGGCACTTCCGTTTTCAAGACCAAATATTTGGTCTCCCCATGGGATTAGGAATTTCAGCTCCCTTATCAGAAATCTACTTAGCCATGATCGAAAACCAAGTATTCCAACCTTTTCCTTCATGTATTATGCTCTATATGTGGTATGCGGACAACGTGTTATTAATAGGAAACAGAGCCACCATTGATAATCTTTTTATTAAATTCAGTACAATACACGAAAGATTAAAATATACCCTTGAAATAGAAACTGACAATAAAATCAACTTCCTTAACCTCATAATATATAAAATGAGCACCAGATTAGGAACCAAAATTTATAGTAAAGACACACACACAGGAAAATATTTGCATTTTCAATCGCATTACCCACTCAGTTTTTTTTTTTTTTTTTTTTTTTTTTTTTTGGTAGTTGTTGGTGCATCGACTTCTGTGGCCATAATGCACCTCCCAAGGTTTTTGCAGTACTTTGATCCAAGCCCAAGGCGAGATTCAAACCTGCGACCTTTGGGTTGCTAGGCAGGCACTTTACCCACCCAGCTAGCCCGGTCGGCACCCACTCAGTATAAAAAAGTCCATTCTCTACAATAAAATCTACAACGCCATTAAGTTTAGTTCTTTGCAGGACAATTTATCCACTGAACTACAATATCTTATAAAGAAATTCATAGCTAGGAAATACCCTTCACATCTAATTCAGCACACAATTTCTGTTGCAAGAAATAATGTCAATAACCCACATAAGCATAGCACCAACCAGAACAACAAACAAAACACATGCATTGCCCTCCCCTATCACAGCAGACTCGGCAGACAGCTTTGCCAAGTGCTTGCCAATACAGACATAACGTTAATATTTCTTCATATAATCAAGCTGGCACCGAACTTACACAAAACGTGCATTCTCACAACCACAATCCCCTAATCGATTCAGCCATTGAAATTATTAAATTAGGATCTAGTTACAGAATCTTACAACACGAGGCACTTATCATAGAATGGTGTCTCCATAACACTAAATTTAACATTCTAAACACGAAACTTCCAACCAACCTTTCATCGGTCTGGAACCTTACGTATGTAAAGTTCCCACATCTCGAAATGTATTATGGGAACATAGGAATTCTTTAAATACATAATTCCTTTTCTCCTATCATTGCCAACCAAAGTTGTTTTTCATGAAAGTTGCTCGTTGTGACTATTAGCTTCACCTTGTTCTCATATTAATATTTTATAAATGACATCCAGGGATGTGGTAGTGCACTTCTTCTTCCTTAAGCAAATTTGAATTACAGGTTTTTAACAATTCCATCTTTATTTATTTAACTTATTTTAAACTTAATTTCCACTTCAATACCATGTAACTAAGCAGATCAATTGAGGCGAGTACCGTCAATTAAGCTCTTATTGCTATTATTATTATTATTAAGTAGTAGTAGTAGTAATGGCAAATGATACAAGAAGGAATCCTTATATAGCATCAGCCAAAAAAGAAAAAAAAAACAGTTTGCCCATCTGTACCTTTCAAGAATTTATCTAGTTCTTCCTTGAATTTATTCAATCCATTCGCAACTACCTGCTGGCTGAAGGCAAGCTTCCACACATCTACCTGCAACCATCCTTCAACTTGAATTTATGTCCCTCCCTCATGTGTGTAGTCTCAGCAAGTGGAAGAATACCATTAATATTCAGCTTACTCAATCCAGTCAAGGCTTTAAACACCTCAGTCAGATCTTTCCACGAGTTCCTGGTCTCAAGATGCTGCAATTTGCAAAACTGAAGCCTTTCTAGGTAAGAGCACCCTTTTGTTCCCTTCACCAATCTGGTTACCCTTCTCTGCACCTGTTCCAACAGATCTACATCCTTCCTAAAGTGAAGCCTCCAGACCTGTATACAGTACTCAAGATTAGGGTTTCTAAATTCCTGACATTTTTTAATCTTCGGGAATGAGAAATTGCAGTTCCTGAGAATTCTCAAGAATTCCTGAAAATTTTATTTTATTGATTAAATATTTGCTATCTTTTTGATAAGATTTTTTGTCCTTATTCTAGTCATAAAACACTATAATAATGAACTGTATATTGTGGTGTGGTGGTAGTCAAAAACTAAAATTTAAGGAGAATTAGATATTAAAAAATGAGACTGATGGTTTGATGAATGTAAACAGAAAATTTTATTACATTGATACAGTGTATAGATAGGTAACATTATTCTATACATTTATTCGAAAACTCTAAGTTTAAGATTAGCATAAAAGAAATCCTAAGTAAATGCTAATACTGAAACAAAACAAATAATAAGGAAAACTAATATTAGCATTTAACATTTACAATTATTGTTAAAATGAAATTTTAAAAAACACAGTGCATTAATTGCTTGGTCGGAAAGACTGAATCTTTGCTTAGTTTCAAATAAGTAAAAAATTTCTTTCATTTTGGGTTGAAGTAGGTCTAATTGTTAGAAGTGCATCTAATAAAATTTTTAGATTCAGTGTCAGTGTACATATCACTTCATATAAATTCATCTCACTTATTAACAATGAAAATACCTTATTTAAGTAGATTGACTCTGCTTTTTCCGTTGAAATGGATATATCTCATGTTAACTCTGTTTTTAGGTCCACCTCTAAAAACCTGGGTTCCGAATTTTCCATTTCTTTGTTTAGCATTAGCATTAGTAGAGGCATTTGATGCAAGAAAGCAAGCTTATGCAGCATCAGCCAAAAAAAAAAAAAAATAAAAATAATAATAATAATAATAATAAATAAATAAATAAAAAATAACCACTTCCACTTCACCCCTCTGTTTGTTCGAAATACCTGTCCAGCTGAGCCTTAAACTTATTTAGGCTATCAACTTCCACGACAAGGGATGGAAGTCTGTGCCACCAACCAACCACCCGCTGGCTAAAGGCAAATTTCCTCACGTCTATTCTACATCTGTCTTTCCTCAATTTGAATTTATGCCCTCTCAGGTGATTATTCTGAGCAAGAGGAAGAATCCCATAAGCATTGAGCATGCTCAAACCATTCAAGGCTTTATACACCTCTATGAGATCACCTCGCCGGTGCCTAGTCTCCAGACACTGTAATTTGCAAAATGTAAGCCTTTCTTCGTAAGAACAACCCTTTGTTCCATTCACTAATCTTGTTGCCCTTCTCTGTACTCGTTCCAGCATCTCTACATCCTTCTTGAAATGAGGCCTCCAGACCTGTATACAGTACTCTAGGTGTGGCCTGACCATTGCCTTATACAAGGGAATAATCACCTCCTTATCCCAGCTAGAAACATTCCTATATATCATCGACAATACACCATGAGCTACTCTTGCAGCCCGTCTGCACTGCTCAGAAAACTTCATATCTGCCAGCACAACCACCCCCAGGTCCCTTTCATTCTCTACCACTGTCAGTGTAGTACCACAGAGTTGATACGTTGCTCTGGGGTTGCTGTTTCCCATATGTAGTACTTTACATTTGTCAATGTTAAACTTCATTTGCCACCTCTCAGCCAATCTGCTCAACCTTTCCAGATCCTGTTGCAGTAGCATAGTGTCAGTAGTGTCCTTGACAACCCTGCCAACCTTCGTATTGTCTGCAAACTTGGACATTAAGCTTGATATACCATCATCAATATCATTTATAAATACAGAAAACAATAATGGACCCAATACTGAACCCCGAGGGACTCCACTAATAACATTAGTCCACGATGAGCAGTGTCCATTGATTACCACTCTCTGTCTTCACCCCCTCAACCACCCCTTTATCCATAGCAGCAATTTGCCTCCAATGCCACACTGCTCCAATTTGTGCAGCAGTCTTCCATGTGCAACATTATCAAAAGCCTTTCTAAGATCCAAGTATATAATATCAAAGTTATTCCCTGCATCCAGTTCTTTTGTGACTGCATCATAGTATCCAGTCAAATTGGTCAGGCAAGATTTCCCCTTAACAAAACCATGCTCATTCTGAGCTATAACTGAAGTCTTGTGTAGATGATCCTGCAGTGCTTCTTTAACCAATGCCTTCATTAATTTTCCAGGAACAGAAGTTAAACTAACAGGTCTATAATTACTTGTGTCGCCCTTTGATCCTCCTTTGTGAATTGGGGTTACATTTGCACATCTCCAGTCCATGGGTACTTCCCCTGAGTCCAAGGAAGCTCTCATAATTATGGCTAGGGGTTTGCTTACTTCCTTTGCTGCCTCCTTTAATATAACTGGATAGATCCCATCCACCCCAGGTACCGTTCTTGTATTTATCTTCAACAATTTCTCCTCCACTTTGCTCTCAGTTATTACAAGATTCGCTAGCTTACTGCCAGATTTGAATACACCTCTGGCATTCCCCTCGCTGAATAACTCCTCGTGTGAATGTCGATGCAAAATATTCATTCAGTTTGTTAGCTACCTGAGCAGGATCAACAACAGTTGACCCATCGATATCAAGTGGACCAATCTGATTCATTCTCTTCCTTCTAGAGTGTACATAAGTAAAGAACTCTTTGCTGATTTTCTTTGCATCCCTTGCTAAAGATTTCTCGTAATCTGCCTCCGCCTGCCTAACCTCCTTTCTAACTTGGTTACAGATCAACTTGTATCTATCATAGGCTTCTGTGTCACGTGTTAATTTGTATGTATCCCATGCATTTTTCTTCTCTGCCATATGTCTCATTAGTTCATCTGACATCCACTTTAGGCCTAAACCTTGAACAATATTTCTTAGTTGATATGTAAAGCCTAGTAGCTTCCAAGATAAGTTCTTTGAATGCTTCCCATTTTGAATTTGCTGTTGGTAACATCATCAGTTGGTCCACTGTATAGAATTTAAGTCCATCGTAGTCGCCTTTACGAAAGCAATAACCCTTCCCTTTACCCCTAATGGTAGTTACCTCTTTGAGTAAATCCCACTTCAGCACACTGTGATCACTGCCGCCTAGTGGTTCATTTACCTGCAGATTCTTAATGCATGAAAAATCACTACTGATAATCAAATCAAGAGTATTACTCCTTCTAGTTGCCTTCCGAACATGTTGATGTAGAAAACAATCATCCAATAAATCCACAAAAGCCTTGCTAGTGTGTGAGTGACCAGCCCCCAAATTCCAGTCAATATCTGGGAAATTAAAATCCCGCATTATAAGACTCTGATTTACTGGCCCACTCTATTTCCCTGTACAGTTTCTTATTATACTCATCAGAGTCATTAGTCCTATAGCACACACCTACTCTCAATTTTGATCTCCCAATGCTTATGTCACACCAAACTGACTCGACACTGCACTGTTCAGTGATGTCGACTGGCTTCACTTCCTTGGATTTTATGCATTTCTTAACTAATAAGCATAACCCCTCCTCCCTTCCTATCTTGTCTGTCCTTCCTGTACACATTGTACTCCCCTAATTCCAGTTCTGCATTCTTTTTATCTGTGTGAAACACCACGTCTCTATCCCAACAATATCTACCTTTGATATTCTGAACAATACCTCAAATTCATCAAATTTATTTACCAAACTCCTAGCATTGGTGTATATGCACGTATACATGCACCTGTTCTTAGCTACCCTAACACAACCCATGCTTTTACTTGTACCTCAATGACTCCCAGCAGTCTCTGAAATACCCTGCAACTTGTTTTCCAGGCTGCTGCTCATTCCAATAGAAGCAGTGTAAGAATCACTTTCACCTCTGCCAGTGGCTACTGTTAATCTATTAGTCCTTCTATCCCCCCCCCAAGCTAGCAGTTTTCCGACCCACCTAACACTGCTTCGATAGCATCGGCAAATATTCTTGCACCCTTTCTATTTAAGTGTATCCCATCCCTGTAGAAGCAGTCTCTCCTGTTAACAAGCACAGACCAGGCTGAAAAAAATTCTACCCCTTGAGCCTTGCACAATCTTTCCAGGGCCGAATCGATCGAATTGATCTATAGAAAAGGCATGCAGCAGAAACAGAACATCTATGAGACAGAGTGGAGAGACTCTGTTAGAGATGTGTCATAAATTAGCCTAAGTGCCCTCTTTTGAATGGAATCTAGAATTTGTGGTATCGCTCTTATACATAGAGAATGACCAAAACATATTGACAAATAATTAAGAGATTTGAGAGTACTGGGAGTATTCTAGCCCTTCTTAGAAGTGGTAGATCATGTTCTGTTAAAACTACAGAAAATGCTTGGTGAATCGATGAAGCTGAACAGAGTATTCCTTAAAAGTCAACACAACAGCCTCCACTCAAACTGAAGCTGTCACAGACATCTCTCAAATATAATATTTTTAAAAGATTAGCATTAGCATTAGCATTAGTAGAGGCATTTGATGCAAGAAAGCAAGCTTATGCAGCATCAGCCAAAAAAAAAAAAAAAAAAAAGTAAAATAAATAAATAAAAAATAACCACTTCCACTTCACCCATCTGTTCGTTCGAAATACCTGTCCAGCTGAGCCTTAAACTTATTTAGGCTATCAACTTCCACGACAAGAGATGGAAGTCTGTTCCACCTACCAACCACCCGCTGGCTACAGGCAAATTTCCGCACATCTATCCTACATCTGTCTTTCCTCAATTTGAATTTATGCCCTCTCAGGTGATTATTCTGAGCAAGAGGAAGAATCCCATCAGCATTGAGCATGTTCAAACCATTCAAGGCTTTGTACACCTCTATCAGATCACCTCGCTGGTGCCTAGTCTCCAGACACTGTAATTCGCAAAACTTAAGCCTTTCTTCGTAAGAGTAATCCTTTGTTCCATTCACTAATCTTGTCGCTCTTCTCTGTACTCGTTCCAGCAGCTCTACATCCTTCTTGAAATGAGGCCTCCAGGCCTGTATACAGTACTCTAGGTGTGTCTACAGTACTCTATCCTTTCTGTAGACATTGTACTCCCCAAATTCCAGTTCTGCATTCCTTATATCTGTGTGACACCATGTCTCTGAAATCCCAACAATATCTGCCTTTGATGTTTTGAGCAATACCTCAAATTCATCAAATTTATTTACTAAACTGCATTGGTGTACATGCAAGTATACATGCACCTGCTCTTTCTCTTAGCCACCCTAACACAACCCATGTGTTCACTTGTATCCCTATGATTCCCAGCAGTCTCTGAAATATCCTGCATCTTATTTTCCAGGCTGCTGCTCATTCCAATAGAAGGAGTGCAAGAATCACTTTCTCCTTTGCCAGTGGCTACTGTTAATCTATTAGTCCTTGTATCCCCCCCCACAATCTAGCAGTTTTCCGAGCCACCTAACACTGCCTCGATAGCATCAGCAAACATTCTTGCACCCTTTCTATTTAAGTGTATCCCATCCCTGTAGAAGCAGTCTCTCCTGTTAACAAGTACAGACCAGGCTGAAAAAAATTCTACCCCTTGAGCCCTGCACAATCTTTCCAGGGCCGAATTGATCAACAGGGCTCTCATCATATACTCCCTCCTATCGTGTCTGGGCAGAATTGCAGACACTTTCAAATTCAACCCTAATTCACGGCTTTTTTTCATCAGTGACCTGTACTTGTTAAGTAATTCCTCTGGTCTCCTACTCTTAATATCATTAGTGCCAACGTGTACAACTATATCACCTTTTGTGCCCTTAAAAGATGATATCCGCTCTACAACGTCATCAACCTTTGCCCCTGGCAGACATACTCTGGTCCTGTTCCACCTATCCTTTTTACAAAGCATGTTTCCCGTTTCCCTGACAATAGAGTCACCAACAACTACTAGTTCCTTTGGGACCAGTGCATTCTGCCTTGGGGGTTGCCGCTGTGTTGCGCGATGACCAAGTGCAAGCTCTGGCATTGGTGTGGGCAGCTGAGGGCTTGATGGGCCCCTCACTTGTAATCCTTCGAGGGTATCCACCCTGTCCTTCAAGCTCTCATATAGGCCCATAACAACGCTGAGTTGTCGCCTGATTTCCTTACACTCCTTGCATCGCGCACATACAAAGACATCCCCCATGGCAGTATCATGTCCCATACCTGACTGCTCTGCAAACATCAAGCAAATAGTGCATCTTAAAAGGCTGTGATTCAGAGGGCAACTGCCCTCCTCAGTTCTCCCCTGAGCCACAGCATTCCCATTAGCTTGAGCCTTTTGCTTTGCTGCTCTGGTTTGAGTCATGATTTCGATTTACTTTCAATAAAATTTCAATTTTAGTACAAAATTAAATCCTAAACTTGTATCCCAATACAGTTATAACGCTATATTTATGTTTCAGTAATGAGTGTTATATACGAAATCTACGAGTGCTATCTACGAAATATTTATGTTTCAGTAACGAGTGTTATCTATGAAATCTACGAGTGTTATCTACGAATATTTACGTTTCAGTAACGAGTGTTATCTACAAAATATTTATGTTTCAGTAACGAGTGTTATCTACGAAATCCCTTTATATAACTTCCGTATAAAGTTATGTATTAATTATTTATGTTACGTAACCTAAGTGGTTATATGTATAGTTAAAAGTACAATTTAATTGCCAATGAAGTTCGACAAGATTAATAGATTTTACTGATTAATTTTCCCGTAACAATGGCGGCTATTTACGAACGGTAAACACGTGAATTTGATACCCTTTCCGATACTAAGTAATACCTACAAAATCTCTATCCAAGTTACTTTAAACTTAAGTACCGTAAATAGGAATATAAAGCTACTCTAGAAATAAGTCAATATGTCAATTTAAACTAATAAAGCAGAAAATAAATCAGAAAAAACTTCTCTGTTCCAAGAGCAGCAGAAAGGCACGTCCGCACCGGCAACTCTCGTTAGCAAATAACCAAAGGGCCGATTCATAGTATAAAGTTTATATTCCAAAATTACATCTATTCTAAATGGTGATGACCTTGACAAAAAAGTAGAATTTAAGACTAAATTTTATTTTTAATTTGGATTGGTAAGGCAGTTTTCAAACTGAAGAGCAATGTTAAATCACCCGTTATGATCATTTAACATTGCTTTAACATAACATTTATTATACCTATAATAATCTACATGTGCAAACTGAAAGTTATTTAGATTCTCCTGGGACAATTATTTCAGGTGGAGGGAATCAGTTTGAAACCGGTGGTTGGTCATTGTTTTTTAAGGAAGTTATCTTACACTGTTGGAAGTTATCTTACATTGTTACAGTGTAAGATGACTCCCAATAAGATAAGATAACTCTTTATAGTAAATATTACAAACAAAAATTCTCCAACAGGTGGATCGGTTTCTTAGCCTATTTGGGGTCCTTCAGTCTGTATCTGTATCTTCCTCGCTGTTCCAACCTAGGGTTGGGTCACGTGAATCAAAGCTTTCTATCTTCCCAAATCTTATCTTCTGTCATTCTCTCCCACTCAATTCCCTTCATTTCCACATCTTCCTTAATCTGATCTCTCCATCTTTTCCAGAGTCTTCCTCTTGGCCTCTTCTTGTCTATTTTCATCTCAAACATTCTTCTTGGTATTCTGTTCAAGTTCATTCTCTTCATGTGTCCAAACCATCTCAAACGTGATGCAGTCACCTTCTCCCTCAAACTTTCTATTCCCAAGTTATTCTAATGTCAATATTTCTAATTTTGTCTCTTCTAGTTTTAGCTAGCATAGTCCTTTAACACCTTCATTTCCATTGCTTGGATTCTACTGGTATCCTTTTTATTGATCCTCCATGTCTCAGCAGCATAGGTCAAAATAGGAACAAAATATGCCCTTTATCAGCTTTTTACACTTCATTGGAACTTCCCCTAGCCCATAACATGCAGAAGTTAACGTTACAGAAGAAACTGACTAGCTGCTATTCTCCTTGTTATTTCCATATCTAGGCTGCCATCCCTTGTTAATACACTCCCTACGTACTTAAAATTTCATTTCCTTGGAAATGAAAGTGGAATTTCACCACTTCCAACATTTCATTCCATAATTTTATCCATTTTACACTCACTTCTCCCACTCTGTCCATCACCATCTCTTTGATTTTTTGGCTACTTATATTTAGACCATATTCACTGACTGTCCTTCAGTGTAACCTAATAATTTAATCCTCTAATAATTTAATTCTTTAATCATTCTAAGAACATGCATTACTGAGGAAAGTTACATAAAAGCACTCTTTACATAAAAAGAGTGCTTTTATGTAACATCAATTTGGACATCAAATTTTAGGACATCAATTTGAATGTAAAACGTTTTTTGTCTACAATTTTGATCTTATTTTTATTGTTCGTATAAATATGAATTCTAAAGCAGATTTCTTTCTGTCTATTGAAATATTGAGATAAAAATGTTAAGTGACCCACCCTATTTATGCCTTATACACTCATTGATTTTTATATTTAATTACAATTTTTCTCATTGCTATTGTAAACAGTAGTCCAAATTTAAAAATAAAAATATCAGCAATGTTTAAAACATTTATTAGTGTTGCTTTTAAAAATAGTGAATATATATATATATTTCAATGTATTCCTTTTTAGGTTGGGCTTGGAAATAATGACTATTTATCATATTTTGTCAATGTTCTAATGCCTGTAGCTTATGAGGTAAGTCTGTCTGTCACTTTTTAGCTTAATAGATACCTTGTCTACCAGTTCATAAATTTTTCTTGCACAGTTTGTTTTGTACAATTAAGATGATTCTTTATTAATGTTCATGTTGATGTTAGAGGTTTGTTTCCACAACTAGAAAAAAAATAATTATGGCAGAAAATGAACCACAGATTTGTTGAGTCTATTGTCTGAGATATTGCAAAATAATTTTCCTATTTTAGTTTGTTCTAGTATTTAATATTTGTCATGCAGCAAATGTTATGTTTCTTTCTTCTAATATGATCAAGGCATTTTGTACTTTTTTTTTTTTTTTTTTTTTTTTTTTTCAAACTACACAACTATTTATTGCTACAACACAGGGGAAAATACATTCAAACAAGTTTTTTTAAAATGTTTATTAACAAACGGCGTTTTAAAGTGATATCCATGTATACATTATCCACACGAGTAATTTATTTCAATAGGAATGACATGATTAACAATGAAACATTTGTTTCTTTTAATTAAAAAAATGATGGCCAGAAAAATTAAAAGAAACGTTTTCTACTTGAAAACAAAAGTAAAGTCAGATGTCTGTTTAATATTTCTATAGTTGTGTTCACCCAAACACATCAAGTATCAAACAGTTGACAATAACATAACTATGTATGATTGCAATCGTTTTCAAGATTCTTCTACACCATGTACTTTTAAACAATGTAGACCCATGTAGCTCTTTGATTTGAATACCTTATGGCATATACTGCACCGGAAAAGCAATCTGTTGGTCACATGCATAGTATTTTCATGCCTCCAACGGCTGCTGTTTGATGAAAACAGCTTATTGCACTGTCGACAATGAAATGCTTGTTTCCCTCGTGATAAATATTGCAGCTTGAAGTTTTCTTTGAATAAGGTCCTTTCTATGACAGAGATTAAAGTGGACCAGAAATATCTTGATCACATCCTCCATATTGTCTGCCGTAGCGATGTACTAACTTACATGAAAAATATGCTCACTGTATTATTTTGAGTTGACTGCCTATATTCCCAATATCATCCAACATGTAACTTGAAATAAATATCACTTCTTTTGTAACTTGTGTACAACAACCACACATCGAAAAACAAAATATAACAAAGTATCCAGCACTGTACTTCTGATCCTGCACTACTGCCTGCCGTTTAAATACATTTTCTCAATCAATATTATTTTTAATTCAAATAGACATTCGTTTTAAAGTGAGAACTTTCTATTTGGTATAAAAGATAGGGTTACCAAATTTTCAAATCTCGAAACTGGGACGGAAAAAAGGAGAAAATTTCTCCTTAAGAAAAGAAAATTTCTCCTTAAGAAAACCATTTGAGAAAGTGAACATAATTCTTTAGACAGCATTTCTGCAGATTCACAGTTTAATGGTGGGGATATATCTCTTATATTTGCCTATTCACACAAGTTTGTCTGGGTAATGTATTCACTATATATTGAGAATATAGTGAATTTATAACACTTATGGGGATAAGAGGGATATACCCTTCCATGCCCTTGTTTAAAAATCAGAAAAGTGGATGAACCCAGATATTATCATTGCTGCCCTTTATTCACTGTTACCAACTGTTTGTTGTTTGTTTGTTATTTGGATTTTAGGAGCATTAGCAACTAAGGCCATATTGCTCCGGGATATGCGGTGGTCATTCCCTGTCCTATCCGCATCCTCCATATTTGGTGGTGACGGGCTCGAACCCCGGTCTAATCAAGAAGCGTGTGCTACGCACTGCTGCTCCTTCCCACCTGGCTACGGAGGCGCCCACTGTTACCAACAATCTATTAGTTATAGAGAATATATCCTCCCTATGTCCATGTTTAAAAATTGGAAAAGTGATATTCAGACAGCATGTAAAGGGAAGCAATTATAATTTCATAGTTTATTCTTTTTTTCTTATTTTATTTTTATTTTTTGATTTTTAACTATTGGAGATATATCTCCTATCCCTACAAAATTTCCTGGATAATATAGCTATTATATTTAGCACAGCTAATATACAGTACTTCGGTCAGATAATGAAAATTTCAGGCTTTTACCAGTTGCTTTGGTAAAAGTCTGAATTTCGGGCTTTTACCAAAGCGAATCAGTAAATCCTACACTTTATCAGATATCAGGCTTTTAGATTAACATATATAGGTCAAGTGCCTTTACTTCGTGATAGTGTTTTTTAATATTATCAGATAATATTTGTAGCTCAGATAATCTAGTAATATGACTTAACAACATTTACTCCCGGAACAATGTAGTAAATACTTGAAAGTTTTAATAGAAAACTATTTAATTTAAATATTTTTTATATCCTCTTCTTACTATATTTATTTTATATATACAGTTTTCTCCAGAACTTGTATTAGTATCTGCTGGCTTTGATTCTGCTCTAGGTGACCCAAAGGTAAGTTTTATTTTCTAACTTTTATTTGTAGGTTGATTTAAAAGTTAACCTTAAACTTTGGAAAGTTTATTGTCAGTACGGTAGTAAAGGTAGTGGGGTTGTTTTTCACACAGGCATTGAAATAATTTAATAATTGTACACCTCCATGCATACAAAATCTGCCTTGGGACATTCTGGGCCCTGAATTGAAATAGAATCCACCACCTCTACTACTACTTAGCTGTGTAGAACCATCCTAGTATCAGGAGTTTAAGGTACACTTAACTTGTTTTGTGTTTAATTGGAAGTTTCAGTTTGACGCTTTTCTTTTGTATATTACTTGGCTACTTGCCTCAATTATACTCTATTCATTAATTCACATGCTAGCATAAGTTTGCTGGTATGGCCACAACTTGTCTGATGAGAAACCAGTTAATTTTTAAATGACTTTAATAACAGTACCTTGAATTTGCACTGTTATTAAGGACATGATTAATTTTAATTAATTAATGATTAAGGACATGATTAAGAGATAATTACATTTTCAGACCAGACATTTTCAGACATTTTCAAACCAGAGCAGCAAAGCAAAGGGCTCAAGCCAATGGGAATGCTGTGGCCCAGGGGAGAACTGAGGGGGGCAGTTGTCCTCTGAATCACAGCCTTGTAAGATGCACTATTTGCTTGATGTTTGCGGAGCAGTCAAGTATGGGACATGATACTGCCATGGGGGATGTCTTTGTGTGTGTGCGATGCAAGGAGTGTAAGGAGATAAGGCGACAACTCAGCGTTGTTATGGGCCTATATGAGAGCTTGAAGGATAGGGTGGATGCCCTCGAAGGATTACAAGTGAGGGGCCCATCAAGCTCTCAGCTGCCCACACCAATGCCAGAGCTTGCACTTGGTCATCGCGGAACACAGCGGCAACCCCCAAGGCAGAATGCGCTGGTCCCAAAGGAACTAGTAGTTGTTGGTGACTCTATTGTCAGGGAAACGGGAAACATGCTTTGTAAAAAGGATAGGTGGAATAGGACCAGGGTATGTCTGCCAGGGGCAAAAGTTGATGACGTTGTAGAGCGGATATCATCTTTTAAGGGCACAAAAGGTGATATAGTTGTACACGTTGGCACTAATGACATTAAGAGTAGAAGACCGGCGGAATTACTTGACAAGTACAGGTCACTGATGAAAAAAAGCCGTGAATTAGGGTTGAAATTGAAAGTGTCTGCAATTCTGCCCAGACACGATAGGAGGGAGTATATGATGAGAGCCCTGTCAATCAATTCGGCCCTGGAAAGATTGTGCAGGGCTCAAGGGGTAGAATTTTTTTCAGCCTGGTCTGTACTTGTTAACAGGAGAGACTGCTTCTACAGGGATGGGATACACTTAAATAGAAAGGGTGCAAGAATGTTTGCTGATGCTATCGAGGCAATGTTAGGTGGGTCGGAAAACTGCTAGATTGGGGGGATACAAGGACTAATAGATTAACAGTAGCCACTGGCAGAGGTGAAAGTGATTCTTGCACTGCTTCTATTGGAATGAGCCGCAGCCTGGAAAATAAGATGCAGGATATTTCAGAGACTGCTGGGAATCATTGGGGTACAAGTAAACACATGGGTTGTGTTAGGGTAGCTAAGAAAAAGAACAGGTGCATGTATACTTGTGTGTACACCAATGCTAGGAGTTTAGTAAATAAATTTGATGAATTTGAGGTATTGCTCAAAACATCAAAGGCAGATATTGTGGGGATTTCAGAGACGTGGTGTCACACAGATATAAGAAATGCAGAACTGGAATTTGGGGAGTACAATGTCTACAGAAAGGATAGACAGGATAGGAAGGGAGGAGGGGTTATGCTATTAGTTAAAAAACACATAAAATCCAAGGAAGTGAAGCCAGTCGACATCGCTGGACAGTGCAGTGTCGAGTCAGTTTGGTGTGACATAAGCATTGGGAGATCAAAATTGAGAGTAGGAGTGTGCTATAGGCCTAATGACTCTGATGAGTATAATAAGAAACTGTTCGGAGAAATAGAGTGGGCCAGTAAATCAGAGAGTCTTATAATGGGGGATTTTAATTTCCCAGATATTGACTGGAATTTGGGGGCTGGTCACTCACACAGTAGCAAGGCTTTTGTGGATTTATTGGATGATTGTTTTCTACATCAGCATGTTCGGGAGGCAACTAGAGGGAGTAATACTCTTGATTTGATTATCAGTAGTGATTCTTCATGCATTAAGAATCTGCAGATAAATGAACCACTTGGTGGCAGTGATCACAGTGTGCTGAAGTGGGAGTTACTCAAAGAGGTAACTACCATTAGGGGTAAAGGGAAGGGGTATTGCTTTCGTAAAGGCGACTACAATGGACTGAGACAGTATTTAAATTCTATACAGTGGCATCAACTGATGATATTGCCAACAGCAAATTCAAAATGGGAAGCATTCAAAGAACTTATCGTGGAAGCTACTAGGCTTTACATACCAACTAAGAAATATTGTTCAAGGTTTAGGCCTAAATGGTTGTCAGATGAACTAATGAGGCATATGGCAGAGAAGAAAAATGCATGGGATACATACAAATTAACACGTGACACGGACGCCTATGATAGATACAAGTTGATCTGTAACCAAGTTACAAAGGAGGTTAGGCAGGCGAAGGCAGATTACGAGAGATCCTTGGCAAGGGATGCGAAGAAAAACAGCAAAGAGTTCTTTACTTATGTAAACTCTAGAAGGAAGGGGATGAATCAGATTGGTCCACTTGAGATCGATGGGTCAACTGTTGATGACCCTGCTCGGGTAGCTAACAAACTAAATGAATATTTTGCATCGACATTCACACATGAGGAGTTATTCAGCGAGGGGAATGCCAGAGGTGTATTCAACTCTAGCAGTAAGCTAGAGAATCTTGTAATAACTGAGAGCAAAGTGGAGGAGAAATTGTTGAAGATAAACACAAGAAAGGCACCTGGGGTGGATGGGATCTATCCAGTTATATTAAAGGAGGCAGCAAAGGAGGTAAGCAAACCCTTAGCCATAATTATGAGAGCTTCCTTGGACTCAGGGGAGGTACCCATTGACTGGAGATGTGCAAATGTGACCCCAATTCACAAAGGGGGATCAAAGGCTGACACAAGTAATTATAGACCTGTGAGTTTAACTTCTGTTCCCGGAAAATTAATGGAGGCACTGGTGAAAGAAGCACTGCAGGATCATCTAGACAAGACTTCAGTTATAGCTAGGACACAGCATGGTTTTGTTAAGGGGAAGTCTTGCCTGACCAATTTGATTGGATACTATGATGCAGTCACAAAAGAACTGGATGCAGGGAATAACTTTGATATTATATACTTGGATCTTAGAAAGGCTTTTGATACTGTTGCACATGGAAGACTGCTGCACAAATTGGAGCAGTGTGGCATTGGAGGCAAGTTGCTGCTATGGATAAAGGGGTGGTTGAGGGGGAGAAGACAGAGAGTGGTAATCAATGGACACTGCTCATCGTGGACTAATGTTATTAGTGGAGTCCCTCAGGGTTCAGTATTGGGGCCTTTATTGTTTTCTGTATTTATAAATGATATTGATGATGGTATATCAGGCTTAATGTCCAAGTTTGCAGACGATACGAAGGTTGGCAGGGTTGTCAAGGACACTACTGACACTATGCTGCTGCAACAGGATTTGGAAAGGTTGAGCAGATGGGCTTCGAGGTGGCAAATGAAGTTTAACATTGACAAATGTAAAGTACTACATATGGGAAACAGCAACCCCAGAGCAACGTATCAACTCTGTGGTACTACACTGACAGTGGTAGAGAATGAAAGGGACCTGGGGGTGGTGGTGCAGGCAGATATGAAGTTCTCTGAGCAGTGCAGACGAGCTGCAAGAGTAGCTCATGGTGTATTGTCAATGATATATAGGAATTTTTCTAGCAGGGATAAGGAGGTGATTATTCCCTTGTATAAGGCAATGGTCAGGCCACACCTAGAGTACTGTATACAGGCCTGGAGGCCTCATTTCAGGAAGGATGTAGAGCTGCTGGAACGAGTACAGAGAAGGGCAACTAGATTGGTGAATGGGACAAAGGGGTTCTCTTACGAAGAAAGGCTTAAGTTTTGCAAATTACAGTGTCTGGAAACTAGGCACCAGCGGGGTGATCTGATAGAGGTGTACAAAGCCTTGAATGGTTTGAGCATGCTCAATGCTGATGGGATTCTTCCTCTAGCTCAGAAAAATCACCTGAGAGGGCATAAATTCAAATTGAGGAAAGACAGATGTAGGATAGATGTGCGGAAATTTGCCTTTAGCCAGCGGGTGGTTGGTGGGTGGAACAGACTTCCATCCCTTGTCGTGGAAGTTGATAGCCTAAATAAGTTTAAGGCTCAGCTGGACAGGTATTTCGAACGAACAGAGGGGTGAAGTGGAAGTGGTTATTTTTATTTATTTATGTTACTTTTTTTTTTTTTTTTGGCTGATGCTGCATAAGCTTGCTTTCTTGCATCAAATGCCTCTACTAATGCTAATGCTAATGCTAATGCTAATTTTTTCATTGTCAGTATGTCATGCAGGCATGAAATTTGGATTTATATATGCTTAATACCTCAGTTCATTGTATCCTGTTGGAATATATTCATATTGTCAAATTACAATGGTTTGACGGTTTGCAGGTGTGGAGAGAGCAACATTATGCAGATTTAATATAAATATCCCAAAGATGTTACATGGAAACTACATGCTACTTAGCATGAGTAGGAATAAACACAATATACAGTATATGGGTGATATAGATCATCCATAGTGCCATTTTGAATATATTTCCCCTTTCCCAACCAATTTGGCCAACAGGGACCATTTTCAGGCCCTTCTGGCATCCACCCCCCCCTAATATTTATGCACCTCTAATAAAAAGAAACCCCAAGTTGCCTATTGCTAGAGAATATAGCCAACCACCACACAGTTAATTCAACCAAGGACATTTTGATTAGGCGTGTGGGCTCAAACAATATGAAATAACATTGAAACCAGTCCAAGGATAAATAGGACGGATCCAAAGGATCTGTCCTATTTAATATCTTAGAATGCATGAAGTAATGTTGAACAGTCAGATAATTGTCATGTAGTAGTAGTAGTGGCATGTGATGCAAGAAAGCAAGTGTATGAGCTTATGCAGCATCAGCCAAAAAAAAAAAATCACACCATTCCCTCCAAATGCCTGTCCAGTTCCTCCTTAAATTTATTCAACCTATCAACTTCCACAACGACAGATGGAAGTTTGTTCCAGCAATTAACCACCCACTGGCTAAAGGCAAATTTCCGCACATCTATTCTACATCTGTCTTTTCTTAATTTGAATTTATGTCCCCTTAGGTTCGTAATCTGAACAAGTGGAAGGATCCCATCAGAATTCAGCGTGCTCAACCCATTCAAGGCCTTATTCACCTCAATCAGATCACCGTGCAGGTGCCTAGTCTCCAGCCACTGCAATTTGCAGAACTTAAGCCTCTCTTGGTAAGAGGATCCCTTCATTCCCCTCACCAATCTTGTTGCCCTTCTCTGTACATGCTCAAGTAAATCTACATCCTTCCTAAAATGAGGCCTCCAGATCTGTACGCAGTACTCAAGGCGTGGCCTGACCATTGCCTTATACAGACGGACAATTACCTCCTTCTCCCTGCTAGCAAAATTCCTATATATCATTGACAAAACCCCATGACCTGCCCTGGCAGCCTGTCTGCATTGCTTAGAAAACTTCATATCTGACTGTACAATTACTCCCAGGTCTTTTTCATTTTCTACCACCTTAAGTGTAGTACCACACAGTTGGTACGTTTCTCTGGGGTTACTTCTACCCATATGCAGTACTTTGCATTTGTCAAGATTAAACTTCAGTTGCCACTTCTTAGCCCATCTGCCCAAATTATCTAGATCCTGTTGCAGTAGCACACTGCCATTACTGTTATTAACAACCCTGCCAACCTTTGTATCATCTGCAAACTTCGAAATTAAGCCTGATATACCTTCATCAATATCATTGATAAATATACAAACAACAGTGGGCCCAACAACGAACCCTGTGGGACTCCACTAATAACATTAGTCCAAGAAGAGCAGCACCCATTGATTACCACCCTCTGTCTTCTTCCACTTAACCATCCTTTTATCCATTGTAGCAACTTACCCTTAATACCATTCTCCTCCAATTTGTACAATAGTCTTCCATGCGCAACAGTGTCAAAAGCTTTCCTGAAATCCAAATATATGATATCAAAATTATTTTTTGCATCCAGTTCCTTTCTAACCACATCATAATATCCTATAAAATTTGTCAGACAAGACTTTCCCTTAACAAACCCATGCTGTGTCTGAATTATTGCTGCAGTCTTGTCTAGATGATCCTGCAATGCATCTTTAACCAGTGACTCCATTATTTTACCCAGAACAGAAGTTAAACTAACTGGTCTGTAATTACTCGTGTCACCCTTCGATCCCCCTTTGTGAATTGGGGATACATTTGCACATCTCCAGTCCATGGAACCTCCCCTGAGTCCAAGGATGCTCTCATAATTATGGCTAAGGGTTTGCTTAGTTGCTTTGCCGCCTCCTTTAATATAACTGGATAGATCCCATCCACCCCAGGTGCTTTTCTTATGTTTAACTTCAACAATTTCTCCTCCACTTTGCTTTCAGTTATTACAAAATCATTAAGTAAACTGCTACAATTTGATAACCTTCTGCCATTTTGAAACCTTAATAATTCCTCATGTGTGAATGTAGATGCAAAATACTCATTCAGTTTGTTTGCTATCTGAGCAGCATCATCACCAGTCAAACCATCGATGTCAAGTAGACCAATCAGATTCATCCCCTTCCTTTTAGGGTTTATATAAGTAAAGAAATCCTTGCTGTTTTTCTTAGCATCTTTTGCCAAGGATTTCTCGTAATCTGCCTTCGCCTGCCTAACCTCCTTTGTGACCTGATTACAGACTAGCTTATATCTGCCATAGGCTTCTGAGTCACCTGAAACTTTATATGCATCCTATACATTTTATTTCTCTGCCACAAGCCCCATTAGTTCATTTGATAACCATTTAGGCCTAAACCTTGAACAATATTTTTTAATAGGTATGAAACTTTTAGTAGCATTCACGATTAATTCCTTGAATGCTTCCCACTTAGAATTTACTGTTGGTAACCTTGTCAGTTTATCCCACTGTACAGAATTTAAAAACTGCCGGAGACCACTGTACTTACCTTTACGGAAGCAAAAACTCTTTCCTTTACCCCTGATGGTAATTAAATCTTTAAGTAAATCCCACATCAGTACACTGTGATCACTGCCACTTAGTGGTTCCTTTATCTGCAAATTCTTAATACACGAATGATCACTGCTGATAACCAGATCAAGAGTATTACTTTCTCTGGTTGCCTCTCGAACATGCTGCTGCAGAAAACAATCATCCAATAAATCCACAAAAGTCTGACTAGTGTGTGAGTGACCAACCCACAAGTTCCAGTCAATATCGGCGCCTCCGTAGCCAGGTGGGAAGGAGCTGCAGTGCGTAGCACACGCTTCTTGATTAGACCGGGGTTCGAGCCCGTCACCACCAAATACGGAGGATGCGGAAAGGTCAGGAAATGGCCACCGCATATCCCCGGAGCAATATGGCCTTAGTTGCTAATGCTCCTAAAAACCAAATAACAACAACAACAACCAGTCAATATCTGGGAAGTTAAAATCCCCCATAGAAGACATTCTGATTTACTGGCCCATTCTATTTCTCTGTACAATTTTTCATTGTACTCATTCGAGTCATTAGGCCTATAACACACTCCTACTCTTATTTTTGCTTTCGCAGTGCTTATGTCACACCAAACTGACTCAACAGTGCACTGTTCATCTATATCAACTGGATGCACCTCTTTTGATTTTATGCTTTTCTTAATTAACAGCATAACACCTCCTCCTTTTCTATCCTGTCTATCCTTTCTGTGCACATTGTACTCCCCAAATTCCAGTTCAGCATTCCTTATATCTGTGTGACACCACGTCTCTTCTATCCCAACAATATCCGCCTTTGATGTCTTGACCAATCCTTCAAATTCAGATGTAAGAGAATGCCTGAAGCTTAGAACTAGGAGACTATCTCTGGCCTTCATACAGATTCCTAAAATGATGGTAATTTGGAATAGCTTTCAGAAAATTAAATGCATAACAAAAAAGATGGAAAACATGAATCACCTTCTCTCTAACTCTGTTGACATCTTTTGCAGTGCCAAAACATAGCTTGATATCAAGACTCCCTTGTATTCATTACATCCCTGCAGGATTCTTGTTCATATGCTCTTGTAGATTTAGTATTAGAATTATACTTTTTGATCCAAGGAAGCAAGATTATACAACACCAGTAAAAAAAAAAATACTATCTGCTTCATTTGACCATCCTTCTAATAGGTTAAATTTATTCCAACTACCCAACACCAGATGGAAGTTATTCTAACAATCCATTACTTTCTGACCAAAGCAGATTTTTGCACATCTATCTTGCAACCAATCTTTTCAAATTTAAATTTATAACCACCTTATGTGTAATCCAAAATTTCATCAGCATTCAGTTTATTCATCCATTTAATGCCTTATATTAGGGATGGCCATAGCACGGCTCTGGCAGGCTTATGGTGCGGCTCTCATGCGGATATATTTTGATTTTTATTTATATCAAAAATTTATATATATAAAAAAAAAGTAAAGTGCAGCCATTATCAACCCACTGCAGGATGGAAGCCTCCTCAACAATTCATGCTGAGGGAAGTGGACCATAGTCTGCCACGCTGGTCCGGTGCGGGTTGGCAGATCGACCGTATTCAGCAGTCAGGGGCTTGAACCCCGGTCTACTCAAAGAGCATGTGCTACTGTACTCCTGCTCCTAACCACTTGGCTACGGAAAAGTTTAAAAATAATAACTTTATTTTTTAAGCAAGCATATTTCTTATTACAAAGTTTTTTTCAAAAACATAAAAAAGATACACAAATTTCTCAAAATACTAATTCTGACAGAAAATACTTCACAAAAGATATTTACATATTAGGTTTGCTTTTCAATGCTTTACGGGTGTTGTCCATCTTAGCAGTTAGCTGCTGAAAGTTTGGTTGACAACTTGTTAGGGCAATATGTCAGTCAAAACTCATCATCAGTCAAAACAGACCAATACTACTTATTTTTAATAAATTTAAGTGTTGAATACAAAGACTGACAAGAATATGTCGTACTGAAAATAGAGATTAATCTCTCCACTCTTGTTTTAGGATATTTTTGTTCCAGAACTTGCTTCCAAAACTCAATAGTTGAGCAGGCACTTCAACTCTACTGCTTCTATATCCCCAGCAGTTGGCAGTGAGATGGGACAGCCATTTCATAATGTCAACAAGAAAATAATTTTTCAAAAATGCAAATGATAGTTTAAGTGCTTTTAATCACGAAATCTATCATAAATTTCTTCTGCCAGTCTGTGTAACTTGTATACATAATCTCTAGTTATTATTTCAAATCCAGATAGAGTTTGCAAAGTTTTACTCAAATGCATGAAATGAGTGAAGGTTTTAGAAATCAGGTCCTTCTTAAAGAGTTTCAGTTTGTTGTGGAAGCTGAACACACTGGTTTCCGGACCTGCATGTAATATTCCAGATATGGCCTAACTATTACCTTACACAATGCAATACTTATCTCTTTGTCCCTGCTGGAAAAGTGTTTTATATCATTGACAGAACACATGGCTGTTCTAGCAGTCTGTTTGCACTGCTCAGAAAATTTCATATGGGACTGTACAATTATCCATAAGCCTTTTCCCTTTTAGACTATTTTGAGTTTGATGCTACTGAAATGGTATGTTATTCTGGGATTACTGCTAGCCAAATGTAGTAATTGCATTTATCAGTGTTAAACCTCAGTTGACACTTTTCAGCCCAACCAATTAGTTTATCTTGATCTTCTTGGACTAGCACATCCTGACTACTGTCATTAACAACTGTGTGTCCACCTTTGTATCATCAGCAGATTTAGATATTAGACTTGAAACGCCTACATGAGTACCATTACTAAATATGGTAAGGGGCTAAACACCAACCCCTATGGTACTGTACTCATCACATTAGCCTGTGAAGAGCAGTAGTCATTTATAATTACTCTGTCTTATGTTATTTAACCATCCCTTTATCCATAGTAGTAATTACTTGGTTCCTGTTTATACCTAACATAGCCGAGTGTGGTCAGGAGTGAGAGAGTTGTACCATACACGCATTGAATGCACTGTGGTTCAAGCCTGCATGATTGCTAAATACAATTAACAATTGTATTTATTATTTTATTGTAAACTCCTCTGACCTGGTGGTTGTGCCAGAGTATAAACCAGAACATTTTTTTTTACGTATGTTACAGTAATGAGGGCTTTACTGAAATCTGAGTATGCAATGTCAGAATTATTCTCTGCACATCCAGTTCCTTTGTGACATCCTTGTGGTAGCCACTCAGGCATGATCTGCCTCAAAAAAACCCAAGCTATGGTTGCCTTATGGCTCCATTCCTATCAGTATAATCTTGCATTACTTCTTTAACTGTTGATTCCATTATTTTCCCTGACATAGAGGTTAAACTTACTGGTCTGTAATTACTTCACCCTTTGAACCACCCTTATGAAGAGGAGATATACCCGGTGGTTATAAAATAAGTTTCACTATTCAAGAGATCCTAGTGTCAAAACGGTTAGAGTTAGCACCGTGAAAATTGGTGGATATGTCATTTAGGGTATGGGGAAGCGATCTGTAGAAGAAGAAAAAAATTGTTAAAATTTCCGCCACCAGGGGGAAACGACGCTGCACAAATGTAAAAGTTGTCATTTACTTCAACACATGCTGCTTACGCAAATGACATCCTGTTAGATAATAGCAGAAAGGCCAACGCCATCGTCAATAACCATTATGGCTCTTACAAAAAGGGAACTTGCTGTTTTAATAAAACTGTTCTACCAGAATAATAGTAATGCTAATGCAGCACTACGTGAATATTGGAAACTTAAAGGTTTGCATAAAGGACCTTTGGCATCGGTGGGGGCTTCGAAAACATAAAAAAATTTGAAGTGACCGGGGAGTTAGGTGTAATTCCAGGCAGGGGATGACCACTTATCGGAACGGACGTAGTGGATGAAGTAGCGATTGCAATGGTCAGAATGCGAAACACTACCAGTCAGTAGTGTCTGCCAGATGTGTGTCAAGAGACTTAAACCTTCCTTGGTCTACTGTATGTAAAGTGCTTTAAATAATTTTACGCTGGTTCCCGTACAAGATTCACGTAGTGCAAGAACTAAAGTCTTGTGATCAGCAACAACGAATAGACTTTGCTCTATGATTTCTGGCTCGTATGGAACTTGAAGATACATGAGCTCGAATGATCTTGTGGTCTGATGAAGCACATTTCACTCTTCATGGGGCTGTAAATGCATAAAACTGCTGAATATGGAGAACTTCTTGTTCATCTGCTGTGCATGAAAGACCATTACAAAGTCCATACATTACAGTATGGTGTGAATTCGTAGCAGAGTTTATAATCAGACCATTTTTTCTTTGAAAAATCTACACCTCACGGCCCCGTAAGGTGTACAGTAACTAGTGACTGCACTCTTCTAAGAGATCACATTATTCCCACTCTGCAAGAAAGGCAATGCTTGGAGACTATAGTGTTCATGCAAGATGGTGCCACTCCTCACATTGGTCAACAAGTGAAGGAACTGCTCCGTTCAACATTCAGAAATGATTGCATCATTTCTAAAGACTTTCCGCAGTTCTTGCCAACCCGATCAGCAGATCTCAATCCCTATGATTTCTGGCTATGGGGATACCTGAAAGACAGAGTTTACCGTGGTGGCATACAAATGCTTGTCAATTTGAAAGCAAGCGTTAAACAGCATGTAGCTAATATCCTCAATGAGATGCTATGCGAAACTGTGTCACACACAATCCTCTGTGTTTAGAACCTCATCTCATTTGAGGGTAAGTACGTACAACAATAGATGTAGATTTCTAAGTTCAGATATTAAAATCTAATCCTAAGTTAAGTATTCCATCTCATGTTTACAGTACCAATTTTTTCCTCTGGCGGTGGAAATTTGAACTAAAATTTTTTTCTTCTACAAATAGCTTCCCCATATCCTAAATGACATACCCACCGATTTTCACAGCACTATTTCCTCTCCTCCACGGCATCCCCATTCTTCCTTCTGGCAGGGCATGGGCATGCCCGAGTAGGGGGAGGAGTCTTCAGTCTCCTCCCCTCTATCTTTACACAAGCGAATGCCCCCACACACATAAATTCAATGAATCCAAATTAACGTACGCCCATATTTCGGTCTTTCCTTATTCAAGCGACATCACCCTATGCAATCGAGAGATATCACACATATATATCTATACATATATGTGTAAATGTTTTTTTTATTTATTTTTTTTTTTTAGGTCCTAGCCACTAAAATCTCAGGAAATTAGGTGGCAGGACCTGCCAGAGTGAACTAAAGACTATCGGGTACCTGGTCTGTCTCCACGGGGCGTAAGTGAGGCAACGTTGGGCCTCAGCAGATGTCCAGTGGCTAAATGGCCAGAGGAACAACAGTACAAAACACCACACTTCCATAATCCATACACTTTTAAATCTCTGGCCTTCCCAGTCATCTGGTACACCCACAATAAAAGCAATGTGGAGATGGGGGAAACCCCTGGTGCCGTTAAACACTGAAAACACTTACACTATCTCTAACTGTTTTGACACTAGAGTCTCCCGAATAGGGAAACTTATTTTATAACCACCCGGTACTGCACATCTTCAATCTATAAAGAGACTTCTTGCGAATCTAAGATGCCTCATTATTATGGCTGATTTAACTACCTCTTTTGCAGTACTTTTTTTTTTTTTTTTTTTTCTATGGTTAGATGATTCCATCAACCCCAGGTTATTTGTTCACCCTGGGTGCAGCAATTTCTGTTCTACCTTCTTTTTGGGATTATAAAATCATTTAACTCCCATTCAATATTAGATAGATAACCCTAACTAAAAACTTCTTCGTTTATGGACATGGATGTAAAGTATTTATTCATTTTATCAGCAATCTGTACAGAATCTTCAGTAGTATGCCATTTATTTTCAGTGTACTAATATGATTCGTCAGGGAGAGTGGGTGCGAGAGTACATGTGAACAGGCAAAGTTTTTACGGCTCCAGCAAATAGAGAAGTTTTTGCTTTTTTATTGACTTGAATTGGCATATTAATTTATTTTTTAGAATTGCTTTATATTCCTAGTAACAATACTTTAGTTTAAATTGAATTTAGATAGAGATTTTGTATGTTATTACTTAGTATCGGTAAGGGTATCAAATTCACATGTGGACAGGTTTTGTAGCTCCTGCGAATGCAAAGTTTTTGATTATACTTAGCAGCTTTATTGACTTAATTGTTAGATTAAATTATTTTCTATAAGTAGCTTATAAACCTAATCAAACTCCATGGTTTATTTTGAATTTAGATAGCACGATTTGGAAAGTAAATAATACCTCGTGTCCATAGATTAACCGTTCGTAACTTGCTGCCATTGTTATAAGATACGTGTGCATAAGGTTTAACGGAAAACTAGATAACGAGTATAGTAGTATCCATTAATCACTAAAATTTATTAATCTTATTAAATTTCATTATCGATTGAATTGTACTTTTTTTAACTAAATAAATATTGTGACCTAGTTATTACAAACGTAAAATCATAAACTAATACATATAAGTTGAAGAGGATAAGAAAGTCATATAATGTAACTCGGAGATAATATTCGATACCGAAATACATATATATAGTGTTATAACTGCATTGGTTTAGGGTTTAGGGTTATATTTTGTATTGGAATTTAATTGAACTTGAACAGAAATCATGACTCAGACCAGAGCAGCAAAGCAAAAGGCTCAAACTAATGGAAGTTCTGTGGTTCAGGGGAGAACTGAGGGGGGGGTGGTTGTCCTCTGAATCACAGTCTACTGAAATGCCCTGCTTGTTTGATGTTTGTGGACAATCAGGAACGGGACATGATATTGCCAAGGGCAATGTCTTTGTGTGTGTACAAGACAATGCTGAAAAAAAGCCGTGAGTTAGGGTTGAATTTGAAAGTGTCTGCAATTCTGCCCAGGCACAATAGGAGGCAGTATATGATGAGAGAGCCTTGTCGATCAATTCAGCCCTGGAGAGATTGTGTAAGGCTCGAGGGGTAGAATTTTTCTCAGCCTGGTCTGCGCTTGTTAACAGGAGAGACTACTTCTACAGAGATGGGATGCACTTAAATAGAAAGGGTTCAAGAATATTTGCTGATGCTATTGAGGCAGAGTTAGGTGGATCAGAAAACTGCTAGCTTGGGGGGATACACGGACTAATAGATTAACAGTAGCCACTGGCAGAGGTGAAAGTGATTCTTACACTACTTCTATTGAAATGCAATTCAGCAGCCTGGAACCCAAGGCAATGGGAATTTCCAGAACTGCTGGGAGTCATAGCAGAACAAGTAAATACATGGGCTGTGTTAGGGTAACTAAGAGTAGAAACAGGTGCATGTATACGTGTATGTACACCAATGCTAGGAATATAGTTAATAAATTCGATGAGCTTGAAGTGCTAGTCAAGACATCAAAGGCAGATATTGTTCGGAAATCAGAGACATGGTGTCAAACAGACATAAGCAGTGCAGAATTGGAATTTGGGGAATACAATGTGTACAGAAAGGATAGACAGGACAGGAAGGGAGGAGAGGTTATGCTGTTAGTTAAGAAACACATTAAATCTAAGGAAGTGCACGCAATTGATGTGGGTGGACAATGCAATGTTGAGTCTGTTTGGTGTGACAAAAGCACTGGGAAAGGAAAAATGAGAGTAGGGTGTGCTTGCGTGAGAGAGAGAGAGAGTTAGTTAGTTATAGGTCTAATGAGCAATTGTGGTGTCACACAGACATAAGCAGTGCAGAACTGGAATTTGGGGAGTATAATGTGTACAGAAAGGATAGACAGGACAGGAAGGGAGGAGGGGTTATGCTGTTAGTTAAAAAATATAAAATCTAAGAAAAATAAAATCAAATAAAATCCACATCATCCAGTTGATGGCGCCTCCGTAGCCAGGTGTGAAGGAGGAGCAGCAGTGCATAGCACACGCTTCTTGATTAGACCGGGGTTCGAGCCCATCACCACCAAATACGGAGAATGCGGAAAGGTCAGGGAATGACCACCGCATATCCCCCGAGCAATATGGCCTTAGTTGCTAATGCTCCTAAAAACCAAATAACAACAATCCAGTTGATGTGGGTGCACAACATTGAGTCAGTTTTGTGTGACATAAGCAATGGGAGATCAAAATTTAGAGTAGGAGTGTGCTATAGGCCTAATGACTCTGATGAGTATAATAAGAAACTGAACAGGGAAATAGTGTGGGCCAGTAAATCAGAGAGTCTTATAATTGAGGATTTTCATTTCCCAGATATTGACTGGAATTTGTGGGTTGGTCACTCACACACTAGCAAGGCTTTTGTGGATTTATTGGATGATTGTTTTCTACAGCAGCATCTTCGGGAGGCAACTAGAGGGAGTAATACTCTTGATCTGATTATCAGTAGTGATTCTTCATTCATCAAGAATCTGCAGATAAAAGAACCACTAGGTGGCAGTGATCACAGTGTGCTGAAGTGGGATTTACTCAAAGAGGTAACTACCACAAGGGTAAAGGGAAGGGTTTTTGCTTTCATAAAGGTGTCTACGGTGGTCTGAGACAGTATTTGAATTCTATACAGTGGAACCAACTGATGCTGTTGCCAACAGCAAATTCAAAATTGGAACCATTCAAAGGGATGGGATACACTTAAATAGAAAGGGTGCAAAAATGTTTGCTGATGCTATTGAGGCAGTGTTAGGTGGGTCGGAAAACTGCTAGATTGGGGGATACAAGGACCAATAGATTAACAGTAGCCACTGGCAGAGGTGAAAGTGATTCTTGCACTGCTTCTATTGGAATGAGCCGCAGCCTGGAAAATAAGATGCAGGATATTTCAGAGACTGCTGGGAATCATTGGGGTACAAATAAACACATAGGTTGTGTTAGGGTAGCTAAGAAAAAGAACAGGTGCATGAATACTTGTGTGTACACCAATGCTAGGAGTTTAGTAAATAAATTTGATGAATTTGAGGTATTGCTCAAAACATCAAAGGCAGATATTGTGGGGATTTCAGAGATGTGTGTCACACAGATATAAGGAATGCAGAACTGGAATTTGGGGAGTACAATGTCTACAGAAAGGATAGACAGGATAGGAAGGGAGGAGGGGTTATGCTATTAGTTAAGAAATACATAAAATCCAAGGAAGTGAAGCCAGTTGACATTGCTGGACAGTGCAGTGTCAAGTCAGTTTGGTGTGACATAAGCATTGGGAGATCAAAATTGAGAGTAGGAGTGTGCTATAGGCCTAATGACTCTGATGAGTATAATAAGAAACTGTACGGGGAAATAAAGTGGGCCAGTAAATCAGAGAGTCTTGTAATGGGGGATTTGAATTTCCCAGATATTGACTGGAATTTGGGGGCTGGTCACTCACACACTAGCAAGGCTTTTGTGGATTTATTGGATGATTGTTTTCTGCATCAGCATGTTTAGAAGGCAACTAGAGGGAGTAATACTCTTGATTTGATTATCAGTAGTGATTCTTCATGCATTAAGAATCTGCAGGTAAATGAACCACTAGGTGGCAGTGATCACAGTGTGCTGAAGTGGGATTTACTCAAAGAGGTAACTACCATTAGGGGTAAAGGGAAGGGTTATTGCTTTCGTAAAGCAACTACGATGGACTGAGACAGTATTTAAATTCTATACAGTGGGACCAACTGGTGATGTTACCAACAGCAAATTCAAAATGGGAAGCATTCAAAGAACTTATCTTGGAAGCTACTAGGCTTTACATACCAACTAAGAAATATTGTTCAAGGTTTAGGCCTAAATGGATGTCAGATGAACTAATGAGACGTATGGCAGAGAAGAAAAATGCATGGGATACATACAAATTAACATGTGACACAGAAGCCTATGATAGATACAAGTTGATCTGTAACCAAGTTAGAAAGGAGGTTAGGCAGGCGGAGGCAGATTACGAGAAATCTTTGGCAAGGGATGCAAAGAAAAACAGCAAAGAGTTCTTTACTTATGTAAACTCTAGAAGGAAGGGGATGAATCAGATTGGTCCACTTGATATCGATGGGTCAACTGTTGATGATCCTGCTCAGGTAGCTAACATACTGAATGAATATTTTGCATCGACATTCACACATGAGGAGTTATTCAGCGAGGGGAATGCCAGAGGTGTATCCAACTCTGGCAGTAAGCTAGAGAATCTTGTAATAACTGAGAGTAAAGTGGAGGAGAAATTGTTGAAGATAACTACAAGAAACGCACCTGGGGTGGATGGGATCTATCCAGTCATATTAAAGGAGGCAGCAAAGGAAGTAAGCAAACCCTTTGCCATAATTGTGAGAGCTTCCCTGGACTCAGGGGAGGTACCCATGGACTAGAGATGTGCAAATGTGACTGCAATCCATAAAGGAGGATCAAAGGGAGACATAGGTAATTACAGACCTGTTAGTTTAACTTCTCTTCCTGGAAAATTAATGGAGGCACTGGTTAAAGAAAGACTGCAGGATCATCTAGACAAGATTTCAGTTATAGCTCGGACACAGCATGGTTTGTTAAGGGGAAGTCTTGCCTGACCAATTTGATTGGATACTATGATGCAGTCACAAAAGAACTGGATGCACTGAATAACTTTGATATTATATACTTGGATCTTAGAAAGGCTTTTGATACTGTTGCACATGGAAGACTGCTGCACTAATTGGAGCAGTGTGGCATTGGAGGCAAATTGCTGCTATGGATAAAGGGGTGGTTGAGGGGGAGAAGACAGATAGTGGTAATCAATGGACACTGCTCATCGTGGACTAATGTTATTAGTGGAGTCCCTCAGGGTTCAGTATTGGGTCCCTTATTGTTTTCTGTATTTATAAATGATATTGATGATGGTATATCAAGCTTAATGTCCAAGTTTGCAGACAATACGAAGGTTGGCAGGGTTGTCAAGGACACTACTGACACTATGCTACTGCAACAGGATCTGGAAAGGTTGAGCAGATGGGCTGAGAGGTGGCAAATGAAGTTTAACATTGACAAATGTAAAGTACTACATATGGGAAACAGCAACCCCAGAGCAACGTATCAACTCTGGTACTACACTGACAGTGGTAGAGAATGAAAGGGACCTGGGGGTGGTTGTGCAGGCAGATATGAAGTTTTCTGAGCAGTGTAGATGGACTTCAAGAGTAGCTCATTGTGTATTGTCGATGATATATAGGAATTTTTATAGCAGGGATAAGGAGGTGATTATTCCCTTGTATAAGGGAATGGTCAGACCGCACCTAGAGTACTGTATACAGGTCTGGAGGCCTCATTTTAAGAAGGCTGTTGAGATGCTGGAACGAGTACAGAGAAGGGCAACAAGATTAGTGAATGGAACAAAGGAGTGCTCTTACGAAGAAAGGCTTATGTTTTGCAAATTACAGTGTCTGGAGACTAGGCACCGGCGAGGTGATCTCATAGAGGTGTATAAAGCCTTGAATGGTTTGAGCATGCTCAATGCTTATGGGATTCTTCCTCTTTCTCAGAATAATCACCTGAGAGGGCATAAATTCAAATTGAGGAAAGACAGATGTAGGATAGACGTGAGGAAATTTGCCTTTAGCCAGCGGGTGGTTGGTTGGTGGCACAGACTTCCATCCCTTGTCGTGGACGTTGATAGCCTAAATAAGTTTAAGGCTCAGCTGGACAGGTATTTCGAATGAACAGAGGGGTGAAGTGGAAGTGGTTATTTTTTATTTATTTATTTATTTATTATTATTTTTTTTATTATTATTTATTTTATTTTATTTTATTTTTTTTTTTTTCGGCTGATGCTGTATAAGCTTGCTTTCTTGCATCAAATGCCTCTACTAATGCTAATGCTAATGCTAATGCTAAAGAATTAATCTTCGAAGCTAATAGGCTTTTCATACCAACAAAGAAATATTGTTCAAGATTTAGGGCTAAATGGATGTCAGATGAACTAATTAGACATGTGACAAAGAATAAAAATGCAAGGGATACAAATAAATTAACATGTGACACAAGCCTATGATAGATATAAGCTGGTCTGTAACCAAGTTACAAAGGAGAGGCAGACGAAGGCAGATAATGCGAAATCTTTGGCAAAGGATGCAAAGAAAAACAACAAAGAGTTCTTTACTTATGTAAACTCTAGAAGGAAGAGGATGAATCAGTTTGGTCCACTTGGTATCGATGGTTCAACCGTTGATGATCCTGCTCAGGCAGCTGACAAACTAAATGAATATTTTGCATCGACATTCACACATGAGGAGTTATTCAGGGAGGGGAATGCCAGAGGTGTATTCAACTCTGTCAGTAAACTAGATAATCTTGTAATAACTGACAGCAAAGTGGAGGAGAAATTGTTGAAGATAAACACAAGAAAGGCACCTGGGATGGATGGAATCTATCCAGTTATATTAAAGGAGGCAGCAAAGGAAATAAGCAAACCCTTAGCCATAATTGTGAGAGCTTCCCTGGACTCAGGGGAGGTACCCATGGAGTAGAGATGTGCAAATGTGACTGCAATCCATAAAGGAGGATCAAAGGGAGACATAGGTAATTACAGACAAGTTAGGTTAACTTCTGTTCCAGGGAAATTAATGGAGGCACTGGTTAAGGAAGCATTGCAGGATCATCTAGACAAGACTTCAGTTATATCTCGGACACAGCAAGGGTTTGTTAAGGGAAAGTTTTGTCTGACTAATTTGATTGGATACTATGATGTAGTCACAAAGGAACTGGATGCAAAGAATAACTTTGATATCATATATTTGGATCTTAGAAAAGCCTTTGATACTGTTGCACATTGAAGACTGCTGTACAAATTGGAGCAGTGTGGCATATGAGGCAAACTGCTGCTATGGATAAAGGGATAGTTGAGTGGAAAAAGGCAGAGTGGTACTCATTGTATACTACTCTTCTTGGACTAACGTTATTAGTGGAGTCCCTCAGGGTTCAGTGTTGGGTCCATTGTTGTTTTCTGTATTTATAAATGATATTAATGATGGTATATCAGGCTTAATGTCCAAGTTTGCAGACGATACGAAGATTGGCAGGTTTGTTAATGACAGTACACTGCTGCAACACGATCTAGAAAAGTTGAGCAGATCGGCTTAGAGGTGGCTGTTGTTTGTTTGTTATTTGGTTTTTAGGAGCATTTGCAACTAAGGCCGTATTGCTCCGGGATATGCGGTGGTCATTCCCTGACCTTTCCGCATCCTCTGTATTTGGTGGTGACGGACTCGAACCCCAGTCTAATCAAGAAGCGTGTGCTACGCACTGCTGCTCCTTCCCACCTGGCTACGGAGGTGCCTTAGAGGTGGCAAATGAAGTTTAACATTGACAAATGTAAAGTACTGCATATGGGAAACAGTAATTCCAGAGTAAAGTATTAACTCTGTGGTACCACACTGACAGTGGTAGAGAATGAAAAGGACCTGAGGGGTTAATTGTGCAGGCAGATATGAAATTTTCTGAGCAGTGCAGACAGTCTGCAAGAGTAGCTCATGGTGTCTTGTCAATGATATACAGGAATTTTTCTAGCAGGAATAGGGAGGTGATTATCCCCTTGTATAAGGCAATGGTCAGGCCACACCTTGAGTACTGTATACAGGTCTGGAGGCCTCATTTTAAGAAGGATGTAGAGCTGTTGGAACGAGTACAGAGAAGGGCAACAAGATTAGTGAATGGAACAAAGGGTTGCTCTTACGAAGAAAGGCTTAAGTTTTGCAAATTACAGTTTCTGGAGACTAGGCACCTGTGAGGTGATCTGATTGAGGTGTATAATGCCTTGAATGGTTTGAGCATGCTCAATGCAGATGGTATTCTTCCTCTTTCTCAGAATAATTGCCTGAGAGGGCATAAATTCAAATTGAGGAAAGACATTGTAGGATAGATATGCAGAAGTTTGCCTTTAGCCAGCGGGTGGTTGATTGCTGGAACAAACTTCCATCTGTCATTGTAGAAGTTGATAGCTTAAAGAGATTCAAGGTAGAACTTGACAAAATTTGGAGCTAGTGGATGGGTGAAATAAGGGGGGGGGTTGGTTTTTTTTTGGCTGATGCTATATAAGCTTGCTTTCTTGCATCATATGCCTATGCTAATCCCCAAAGAATACCTTGTTACCTTTCTGTGCACTCTTAGCAAAACACTTCTCATAATCTGCCTTAGTTAGCATTAGCATTAATAGAGTCATATGAAGCAAGAAAACAAGCTTATATAGCATCAGCTAAAAAAAACCTTCCTGTTTCATCCATCCATTCACTCCAAATGTGTATCTAGTTCAGCCTTGAATTTATTTAATCTGCCAACTTCCACAACGACAGATGGAAGTTTGTTCCAGCAATCAACCACCCGCCGGCTAAAGGCAAATTTCAGCACATCTATTCTACAACTGTCTTTCCTCAATTTGAATTTATGTCCCCTCAATTGCAGAATCTGAGTGAGACAAAGAATTCCATCAGCATTGAGCTTGCTCAAATGCTGATGGGATTCAAGGCCTTATAAACCTCAATCAGATCACCTCGCAGGTGCCTAGTCTCCAGACGTTGCTATTTTCAGAACTTAAGCCTTTCTTGGTAACAGCATCCCTTTGTTCCACTCACTAATCTCGTTGCCTTTGTCTGTACTTGTTCCTGCAACTCTACATCTTTCCTAAAATGAGGCCTCCAGACCTGTATGGATAATATGTCCTGACCATCGTCTTATACAAGGGGATAATCACCTCCTTATCCCTGCTAGCAAAATTCCTATATATCATTGACAAGACCCCTATGAGCTACTCTTGCAGCCTGTCTGCACTGCTCATAAAACTTTATATCTGATTCCACAATTACCCCCAGGTCTTTTGTCCTTCTCCACTATCCTGAGTGTAGTACCACACAATTGGTATGTTACTCTGGGGTTACTGCTACCCATATGCAGCACTTTGCTTTTGTTAATGTTAAACTTCAGTTGCCCCCTCTAAGCCCATCTATTCAATTTTTCCCTATCCTGTTGCAGTAGCATACCGTCCTTAATGACATTAACAACTCTACCAACTTTTGTATTGACTGCAAACTTGGACATTAATCCTGATATACCTCATCAATATCATTGATAAATACAGAAAATTCCTCCCCTTACCAAATACCTTGATTACAGACCAGTTTATTCTTACTGTAATACTTTTTATCGCCTAAGTTGATAATTATTGCATGTATTTTTTTTTCTCTGCCACTGTAAGCTTATTAGTTCATTTGACCTCTATTTTGGTCTAAACAATATCTGAGCCCATTATAATCAGTTTTGTTTTGCAAAAACAAGATCCTTCCCCTTTACAATAGTTATTTCTTTCTCTCTCTCTTTCTCTCTCTATCTCTCTCTCTCTCACTTTCTCTCTCCCTCTTTTGCTTCTCTAACATTGTAATAGAGAAAACAGTCATCCAGTAAATTGAGAAATTCTTTGCCAGTGAGTGATCTGCCAAATAATGAGTTCCTGTTAATAGCTGGAGAGTTAAAAGGCCCCATGACTAGATATTCTGGTTTTTGCTAGCTTACTCTGTCTGTATAGTCCAGTGCTTCCCATAATGTGGGGCATCCCCCCCTCTGAGGGTGCTCTTGATTGTTTTTGGAAGGCATGAGTTGCTTTTATGAAGCAATTTTTTTAATGAAATATTACAATAATACAATGAAACCCATTTAAGATTTTTTGAAGGGAGGAAACAATTGAAGTTCTAAGGTGGGAACAGTTTAGTGGGATAACGAAAGTTCATTTTTTTACATTTCTCCAGACCAGTTTGAACTTCTTAGGCTTTATACGTAACAGCTTAAATAGGATCCATTAAATTTCTGATGCCACTAAGCATGACTCTCAATCACATAGCATTGGCATATTCTTCTTGTTTTCAAGTTATGTTATTTTCCTGTTCATCATCATCATCATCATCATCAGCCATTTTCAATCCACTGCAGGATGAAGGCCTCTCCAGCAACTTTCCAGTTGCTTCTGTTTTGAGCACTGGACATCCATTTACTACCCACAAACTCATGAATTTCATCTATCCATCTCCGCCTTTGTCTTCCAGGTTTTCTTCTAGCTCCTCTTGGATACCATTCTGTTATTTTCTTAGTCCATCTGTCATCATGTCTTCGAGCTATGTGTCCTGCCCAAGACCATTTTAGTTCTTTAGTTTTGATAAGAATGTCCTTTACTTGAGTTTGTTGCCTAATCCATGTGTTTCTCTTCTTATCTAACATATGATTCGTTGAATTCTTCGCTGTGTGGTTCTCAGCTTCTCTTCCATTCTTTTGGTGAGTGCCCAAGTTTCACTTCCATAAGTCATGGTGGGGAGTATACATTGGTCCATTATTTTACGTTTCAGACAAACTGGGATATTGCTCTTCAGTATGTGACTATATTTCCTGAATACTATCCATCCAAAATTTATTCTTCTCTTGACTTCCAGCCATTTATCATTATTACAGCTAATAACTTGTCCCAGATAAGTATATGACTCCACCTTTTCAATTACTGCTCCTTCAATCATTATGTCTCTTTCTGTGGCATACTTGTTCATCATTACTTTTGTTTTAGCCATATTCATCTTTAGTCCAAAATCCTTACTAGCTGTGCATAACTGATTAAGATTTTCCTCTAATTCTTTGGGATCATGGCTTATGACCACAATGTCATCTGCAAATCGCAAATGGTTTAGGTACTCTCCGTTCACATTGACTCCTTTCTGCGACCAGTCTAATCTTCTGAAAGCTTCCTCAAGGGCAGCAGTAAACAGCTTAGGAGATATTGTGTCTCCTTGTCGAACTCCTTTCTCAATTTTAAATTTCCAACTGTCTTTGTCTAGTCTAATAAAGGAGGTAGCACTCTCGTATATTTTCTTCAAAATCATAATATATGGGGTATCAATGCCTTGTCTTTCCGGTGCCCGAAACATTGCCTTATGCTGTATGGAGTCAAATGCCTTTTCATAATCCACAAATGCCAGGCATAATGGTGTTTTATATTCATTTGCTTTCTCCATTAGCTGTGATATTACATGAAGGTGATCCATAGTTGAGAATCCTGTCCTAAAGCCAGCTTGCTCTTTCGGTTGATTCTCATCCAGTATTCTTTCTAATCTGTTAGTAATGACCCTTGTGAACAACTTGTAGATGTGGGATAACAAGCTAATTGGTCTATAATTTCCAATTTCTGATTTATCTCCTTTCTTATGCAGCAAAACTATGATTGCATTATTCCACTGCTTAGGCGTCACACCTTTTCTAATGCACTTTGTGAAGAGCCTTGCCAGTTTTTGTGTTATGTCTCTTCCTCCCAATTTTAACAACTCTACAGTAACTTCATCTTCCCCCGGGGCTTTCTGATTCTTCATTTTCTTCAATGCATGTTCTACCTCATCAGGAAGAATATTGGGTATGTCGTATGTGTTGCTACTTTGCAATCCATCTTCCCCACTGCTGGCATCATTCCCCTGCTCCTTGTATAATTCTCTATAGTAGTCTTCTGCTATTTGAATTATGCCTTCTCTGCTGTTTATAAGTACACCATCGCTATTCTTCAGTTTCAGTATCATTTGTCTTTCTGTATTACTGCTCATGGCTGCTGATTTAAATCCTTTGTTTTCCCTTAATGCTTGTTCTACTTTTCTTGTGTTAAATCTTCTTATGTCCTCTCTGAGTCTCTTTCTAATGGCTTTGCATAACTCAGTGTACTCAATTTTCTCCCTGTCAGTGTTTTTCTTGATTTTCATTTGTCGTCTTCGGTTCATCATAAGTGTTTCTTGACTAATTTTTTCTTCTTTGGATTTCTTTTTCCCTATAGGTTTCTTGGGCTTTATCACTTTCAAAAAGTTGTAATATTCCTCGTTGATATCTTGGTCCTCAGCAGTCTGCAGAAGCTCATACTTGTTCTTAAGTTCCAGTACATTCTGCTTTTTCTCCTCTTCTGTTATCTCAAAGACCTTTGTATTATTTACTCGAGTCAGTTTTTTCCTTTCCTTTCCTACATCTATATCAAGTGTACATCTTACCATTCTGTGATCACTTCCAACATTTACCTTATTTAGGACGGTGACATCATTCACAATATATCTTCTATTAGTGAGGATGAAGTCGATTTCATTAGTAGTTAATCCATTTGGACTCTTCCATGTCCACTTTCTGTTCACCCTTTTCTTGAAAAAAGTGTTCATTACTGACAGTCCTTGAGATTCTGCAAATTCCACAAGTCTTTCACCTCTTTCATTTCTTTCACCAATTCCAAAATTTCCTATAGTTCTGCTTTCTGTGCTGTTTTGTCTTTTTCCAACCTTAGCATTGAAGTCTCCCATAATAATAGTGTAGTGGGTTTTCTGCTCATCTAGAAGACTCTCAATTTCAGTGTACATTTCTTCAACCTCTTCATCATCATGGCTCGATGTTGGTGCATAAATCATTATAATCTTTAGCTTGTATCTCTTAGAAATCTTTAGTATTAGTCTTGACACTCTTGGTGATGTACTTTTGAATTCCAAAATGTTGTTTTTAAAATCTTTATGGACCAGAAACCCAATTCCACCTTCACTCCTTTCACTCTTTCCATTGGTGTACAGCAGATTTCCACTTGATAAACTTATAAGTGATTCATTTCTTCTTCTTGTTTCAGCCAAACCGATGATATTCCAATTCACATTTTCTAATTCCTTTTCCAGCTCTAATATCCTGTCTTCACCGATGAGTGTTCTTACGTTATAACAGGCCAAGTTCAGTTTCCGTGCATGGCAGCCTGGTCGTACCCAGAGATTCTTAGCACCCTCTGCTTCCACTCTAATCCTCTCGCTGCCGTAAGAGGGAGAGTGAAAGCTGCTGGGGACTGAGGGCCATTTGTTTCGTCGTGCTTTCATATTGCTGGAGGGGTTGGTCTTTTCCTCTTCATGCTGACCAGGCATCTTGAAGAGAACCACTCTACACGTTCGTTGCCACCTAAGTGACCTGTTCCTGTTCAACCACTCTAAAATCACATAAGTTATAAATATGAAGGAGAAGACAGAAAGAATATTGAAAGAACAGAGACACAGGTCATTTCTTCATTACATCATTAAATTTTTTATAGTATTTCAGTTTTGTACACAAGATTTGTATCTCTAAAAATAATAGCATATGGGTCTTTAATAATAGTAAAACTTCCAGTAAAATTTAATATATTGGCTCAGCATTATATTAATGGAGAAAAATGTAAGTTGACTGTTTCATTCATCTAATAAAATACTTATTTTCCTTTCTTACTTCAAATTCACTACCTTATTTTTGGGAATTGTGAAGCGAAATTGTCAAATTCTTAAATGAGTAAAAAGAGTTAACTCTGAAAACTTAAAAGTGTTAGTATTCATATTATGTATATAATACATATGATAAGTTCTTTTTTTTTTTTTATATGGTGTTCAGTATTTTCACTTGGAAAGAAATTAAAAGTAACAATCAAAATGTATCAGAGGATAGCAACATTTACATTTAATTTTTAAAATGCAGGTTAATATAGGTACATAAGTATTTAATAATATACAGAGTGATTCAATTGAAATTCAACTCAGTTTGTAATAATCTAATTAAAATGCAACCCAGTATATAATACAACGAAATTTTATTAAAAATGAAATGTTATGAAAGTGCTGAAGGTGGACAGCTTCAGAAAACAACCCATAGACTCTGGATAAACTAAAGAAAAATACTGAGAACTGCATTTGCACCATTGATGAATATGTTCTTTGAACAAATTCGATAAAAGAGTGAATACATATCTTGTTTAGGCATTCATTCCTTTTAATTTTTTTTTTTATGCAGCTATATCCCTATGAAGAATACATTCATCAGTGGTGTTAATGCCATTCACATTATTTTGCTTTAGTTCATCCAGAGTTTATGGGCTGTTTGCATACCCTTCATATGCCCACAGATAACAATACAGAGGTGACAGATCCATTGGCTGGGGAACTAGCAGTGTGTGTGTGTGTGTGTGTGTGTGCGCGCGCGCGCGCGTGCGTGCGTGCGTGCAGTTTCCATCCTGCTGGAACCAGCAGTACTGTTTGTATATCTCAAGCATACAGCTGAATTGCTGAATAACATCTTGATATGCCTCGGTTGTCGCCAACTTATTACAGAAAATTGTCACCGTAATCTATGTGAGATGGTATACCACACCACACCAATCTTTAGTGAGTGTAAGGGTCTTTCTATTATTACTTGAAATTTTATTCTATACCGTATTTAATTATTCTGAGCTGTAACCATTCATTCTGAGGAAAGTAAGTTGTCCAGAACATTTATGCTTGATTGAACAAAATAGTAAAACCACAGTATGCTACTATTATCTGCTTTTTTTTTGGCCTGTTTTAACTCATCTACAACCAGAACATGAATGCATCTTCAACTTTTTTTGTAGTTAAGTGTGTACTCTTGTTTGACAAACCACATTGTTGTCAAATCTTCAGTAAAGATTTTCCAGGGGATCTGTAAAGTGCATTTTCCTGTATTTTATCTTCTATTAAAACTGTTGAATTGTGAATATGTGTATGATTATTCTTTTTCACTACATTACCTGTCTGGTGAAAATGTTAACAAGTTATTTGGTACTAGCCTATTTGGGTATTTATTGCTGAATGCTTGATATTGCAAAAATCATTTGGATGAAGGTACTGTTCCAAAATAATGAACCTTTTATAACACAAATTTTTTCTTCCCAAAAAAAAAAATTTCATGTTGCTCATCATCATGCTAATAAATGTACTATTTCTCAAATAACACTGCTACTTCAGTGAAACTGCTTTCTGTCACCTGTCTAAAAAAATCTCCATATCTGATATGTGCTTTGTTGTTACCCTGGCACATGCTGTTACTAGTGGATTTCACAATAAAGGGAAACTCTATGAAACAATGGAAATCCATTTAACTTCTATATGACGATGGAATTAATTGCATTTTTAAGATCTCTACAAACTAGTTTTTACAGTTTAAAAATTAATATTTTCAGGGAGAGATGGAAGTAACTCCTGCTTGCTATGCTCATCTTCTTCATTTATTGATGGGTTTGGCTAATGGACAAGTCTGTGTCATTTTGGAGGTAAGAAAATATCTGCCATTTATGTGTTGGATGTTTCACAGTAATTTTATTCCTTAATTAGTCTGGATGAGGATAATAAGCTATTTTTCTTTCTTTTGTATTATTATTATTTTCATTTGGTTTATGCATGGGAAGGGGTAGAGGGTTAGAAAAGAAAGACATAAGTTTATAAATGTAGAGAGTCAAGCTATGTAAGGTGTATAACTATTATACATTAGGGCAAATGCATCGTTCTGTACTTAGCTGTAATATCAAACTGAAGTTCTATGATATGAGATGTATGATGCTTTAATGTGCAGATTATGGTTCACCATTAGCTATGCACAGAATATATTTCCACTACTTGTGTAATAATTATGTAGAAACAAACTTAGTAGTAAATAGATTCAGATAATAGAAAACACCATTAGAGAACAGTATTGCCTCACTTTACATAAAACCTCAGATGCATCTACCTGCAATTGATGTGTCCATCATAACTGAAATCTTTACCAGGAAGTCATACTTCTGGTATGGAGAATAATTCTACGCAGACATAGGAGTTTGATTATTAGGACACCCACTGTATTTTACACTAGTGAATATATACATTAGGGATTTTCAAACCAAAGTTTTAGAGTAATCTGACCCGAAGGCTGCACTTTGTAAAAAAATATTGAGTAGTGTGACTGCATGGAGAACAAATTCTCTTTCCACAGTTTTATTAATAGTAGGAATCCCATTAATCAGTCCATCATTTAAAAGAGGTAAACAAAACCCTACTCTTCTGTGATCTTCCCACAGAGAGAGAGAGAGAGAGAGAGAGAGAGAGAGAGGATGATTCATCACAGTCTGCAGGATGCTGACTGAATCAGCTATTTTGTTATTCATCAAACCTTCATGCAAGTGGGCATACTGGAGGACCTCATGGTCATGAGAAGATCCCCCCATATCTGTTCAGTCAGGAATTAGCTACTACCTAGCCACCCCAGTCACTTCATAGTGAAAATATTGCAAAGAATGGCCTATATCTAGTTTCTAATATCAAGATGCACCTAAGTACACCTTTATGTTAGAGGTTAGAAATGCTATATATACGTGCAGTAAAAGATGGTCACCTCCTAACTTATTGTTAAGGCTAAGAGCCCTGATTGATGGATTGAGCCTGAAAGAGGAATCCCTTGCTCTCATTCTTGACAAAACCAAATGTATAAGGCCTTGTACAAATTTTTTTTTTTGCCTGCTTAATGGTAGCTGTATTTCCTAAGCTGTCTTTGGCCATAATTTTTGCACAAAAGTTTTCGATTGCAATCCTATTTTTTTTTCCAATCGGAAACAGTTTGTTTTACCACCCCTATATTGAGAGTGATCTTTTTTAAACTTTCCCTCTTATCAATGCAAAAAAGTGCATTCAGTTTTTATTCCATCAACACGGTAACACTCTTTCTTTTTGTTGCCATCTTCTGTTAACCCAAAACCACAAAAAAAAAATTTTTTTAAATAAATAAAAACAAGTAAAAACACAAAATAAAATAAAAACACATTAAAGAACTGAGGTAAGGTGTACACGTGGACAATGCTAGTGGAAGCTGTCAACTGAATAGGCCACCACTCGAGATTACCCTACGATTGTCTCCGACCATACCACGTAGTCGAGTCGGATTTCTGGAGGTCACAACCATAATACAATTAAAAACAATTAGCAGTCCCCTGTTTATTAGACTTTTCTGTTAGTGCAATCTATTATAAATGGATAGTAAATTCGACCTTATTAAATTTGAGATAATACCAACAGCTGGAATTCTGTGAGTTTTTATGTTATTACGGTGAAATGTGTTTCCCTTTCCATGAAATCTTCAGTCATATCAAAAACATAAATAAATTTTCAGAATGCTCCCTTCATTCCTATTTTTTAAGTTTCGTCTCTTGTTACTCCATTCTCACTTGTGTGTATCATGTTAGTTGCAATTTGTGCTTGCAGTGTCCTTTGTTATTGATTGCTTATCTTTTTTTACTGTTTTAAATTTTAAACCCCATCCCAAATGTCAGTGAACAGAAATATATATATATATTTTTTTTTCGATGGAATTCTTCCCCTGACAGAAAATCAAGTCCAGATTAACAGAAAGCCCAGATCATTGGGGTCCTGATTAATGGGCTTTTGCTGTATATGGCTTTTCAATGGCTTCCATTGTTCATTGTTGCATGAGCCTAAATCTTATATTATTATTCTCAACAGAAGCTATGATGTTATAATTATTTCTGGTCACTGTGACAAATTCCTTACTTTTGTCTTTGTCACTCTGTCATCCATAACATTTCAGCAGCTATAATCTTTTATGGTCACAGAAGGTGATATTGTTGCAAAAACATTGGTACTAATGATAAAAAGGATAGGAGATCTGAAGATTTAATTAACAAGTATTTAAGCAATGTTGAGAAAAAAAAAAAAGTTGCGAATTGGGATTGAAATTGAAAGTGTCTCAATCCTGCTTAGATGCCATAGGAGGGAATACATGGTAAGAGCCTTGTCAATCAAACTGGCCCTGGAGAGACTGAGCATGGCTCTTGGGGGAGAATTTTTCTCAGTGCAGTCTGTGCTTGTTAACAGGAGAGACATTACACTTAAATACACTTAAACAAGTGTGCAAGAATATTTGAATAGGTGTGGCCTGATCATTGCTTTGTATAACGGGATAATCACCTCCCTGTCCCTATTAGCAAAATTCCTATATATCATTGAAAAGACTCCATGACCTACCTAACAGCCCGTCTGCACTATCAGCGAATTTCATATTTGACTGCACAATTACCCCAGGTCTTTTTTTTTACTGTCCACTTCCCTGAGTGTAGTACCAAAACAGTTGGTACGTTTCTCTTGGGTTATTGCTACCCATATGCAGTACTTTGCATTTGTTAACGTTAAACTTCCGTTGCCACTTCTCAGCCCATTTGCCAAACTTATCTAGATCCAGTTGAAATAGCATACTGTCTTTACTGTAGTTAACAGCCCTGCCAACCTTTGTAACATCTGCAAACTTGGACATTAAACCTGATATACCTTGATCAGTATCATTGATAAATAAGCAAAACAACAATTGGCCCGACACCGAACCCTGGGAAACTCCAGTAATAACATTCATCCATGAAGGGCAGTGTCCATTGATTACCACTCTCTGCTATCTCCCACTCAACCATCCCTTTATCCATTGTAGCAATTTACCCTTAATGCCATATCTCTCCAATTAGTACAGTAGTCTTCCAAGTGCAATAGTATCAAAAGCTTTCCTGAAATCCAAGTATATGATATCAAAATTATTTTTGGTATTCAGTTCCTCTATGACCGCATCATAGTATCAAATCAAATTGGTCAGACAAGCCCGCCCTTTAACAAACCCATGCTGTGACTTAACTATTACTGCAGTCTTGTCTAGATGATCCTGCAATGCTTCTTTAACCAGTGATTCCATTATTTTCCCAGGAACACAAGTTAAACTAACAGGTCTATAGTTACTTGTGCCACCTTTTGAACCAACCCCCTTTGTGAATTGGTGATACATTTGCACAGCTCCAGTCCATGGGGACCTTCCTTGAGTCCAAGGAAGCTCCCGTAATTATGGCTAAGGATTTGCTTACTTACTTTTCTGCCTCCTTTAATTTAACTGGATAGATCCCATTTATCCCAGGTGCCTTTTTTATGTTTATCCTCAACAATTTCTCCTCCACTTTCCTCTCAGTTATTGCAAAATCATCTAGCTCACTGCCAGAGTTTACTTCACCTCTGACATTCCCCTTCCTGAATAACTCCTCATGTGTGAATTTAGATGCAAAATACTCATTTAGTTTGTTAGCCACCTGAGCAGAATCCTCAACTGTTGAACCATCAATATCCAGTGTACCAATCTGATTCATCCCCCTTTCCTTCTATAGTTTACATAGGTAAAGAACTATTTTCTGTTTTTCATTGTATCCTTTGCCAAGGATTTCTCATAATCTGCCTTTGCCTGCCTAATCTCCTTTGTGACTTGGTTACAGACCAGCTTATATCTATCATAGGCTTCCATGTCACCCATTAATTTATATGTATCCCATGCATTTTTCTTCTCTGCCACGAGTCTCATTACTTCATCTGACATCCATTTAGGCCTAAACCTTGAACAGTATTTCTTAGTTGAAATGAGAAACCTAGTGGTCTCAAAAATCAAGTCCCTGTAGGCTTTTCATTTAGAATTCAACATTGGTAACACATTGAATTGATCCCACTGTACAGAATTTAAAAACTGTCTGAGACCCCTGTAGTCACCTTTACGAAAGTAAGAGGCCTTCCCTTTAGCCTCGATGATAGTTACATCTTTAAGTAATTCCCACATCAGTACATTGTGATCACTCTCACCCAGTGGTTCCTTTATCTGCAAATTCTTAATGCATGAATAATCACTGCTGATAATCAGATCAAGAGTAATACTCCCTCTAGTTGCCTTCCGAACATGCTGATGTAGAAAACAATCATCCACTAAATCCAAAAAAGCTTTGCTAGTGTGTGAGTGACCAACCCACAAATTCCAGTCAATATCTGGGAAATTAAAATCCCCCATTATAAGACTCTCTGATTTACTGGCCCACTCTATTTCCCTGTACAGTTTCTAATTATACTCATTAGAGTCATTAGGCCTATAGTACACTCCTACTCTCAAATTTGATCTCCTAATGCTTATGTCACACCAAACTGACTCGACACTGCACTGTCCAGCAATATCGACTGGCTTCACTTCCTTGGATTTTATGTGTTTCCTAACTAATAGCATAGTCCCTCCTCCCTTCCTATCCTGTCTATCTTTTCTGTACACATTGTATTCCCGAAATTCCAGTTCTGCATTCCTTATATCTGTGTGACACCACGTCTCTGATATCCCAACAATATCTGCCTTTGATGTTTTGAGCAATACATCAAATTCATCAAATTTATTTACTAAACTCCTAGCATTGGTGTACACGCAAGTATACATGCACCTGTTCCTATTCTTAGCTAACCTAACACAACCCATGTGTTATTTGTACCGCAATGACTCCCAGCAGCCTCTGAAATATCCTGCATCTTGTTTTCCAGGCTGCTGCTGCTCATTCCAATAGAAGCTGTGCAAGAATCACTTTCACCTCTGCCAATGGCTACTGTTAATCTATTAATCCTTGTATCCCACCCCCTAAGCCAGCAGTTTTCCGACCCACCTAACACTGCCTCGATAGCATCAGCAAATATTCTTGCACCCTTTCTATTTAAGTGTAACCCATCCCTGTAGAAGCAGTCTCTCCTGTTAACAAGTACAGACCAGGCTAAAAAATTCTACCCCTTGAGTCTTGCACAATCTTTCCAGGGCCGAATTGATCAACAAGGCTCTCATGATATACTCCCTCCTATCGTGTCTGGGCAGAATTGCAGATACTTTCAAATTCAACCCTAATTCACGGCTTTTTTTCAAAAGTGACCTGTACTTCGTAAGTAATTCTGCCAGTCTCCTACTCTTAATATCATTAGTGCCAACGTGTGCAACTATATCACCTTTGTGCCCTTAAAAGATGTTATATGCTCTACAACGTCATCAACCTTTGCCCCTGGCAGACATACTCTGGTCCTGTTCCACCTATCATTTTTACAAAGCATGTTTCCTGTTTCCCTGACAATAGAGTTATCAGCAACTACTAGTTCCTGTTGGACTAGCGCATTCTGCCTTGGGGGTTGCCGCTGTGTTGCATGATGACCAAGTGCAAGCTATGGCATTGATTTGGGCAGCTGAGAGCTTGATGGCCCCCTCAAATTAGATCCTTCGGGGGCATCCACCATGTGCTTCAAGCTCTCATATAGGCCCATAACAATGCTGAGTTGTCACCTGATTTCCTTACACTCCTTACATCGTGCACGCACAAAGACATCCCCCGTGGCAATATCATGTCCCGTACCCCGATTGCTCCATAAACATCAAGCAAGCAGTGCATTTCAAAAGGCTGTTTCAGAGGGCAACTGCCCCCTCAATTCTCCCCTGAGCCATAGCCCCCCCCATTAGCGTGAACCTTTTGCTTTGTTGCTCTGGTCTGAGTCATGATTTCGATTTAATTTCAATTTCAGTACAAAATTATAACCCTAAACTTGTATCCAACACAGTTATAACACTATACAGGGTGTCTCAGAAATATTGGTACAAACGTTTAGGGGAGGTAGGTAACATCTAAAGGAATGTGAATCGCATAGGAACCCATAACTGGAAATGTCTCTGTAAGTCGGTACACGGCGCTGTTCATCAGTTCGCGAGAGGGAAAATTTTCTGGTTTACTCATTCAAGCAGTAGTCGCCGCACGAAGAGCATGCATCGATATACGAACTGTGATCTGGCAGACATGTACCTAGTGTATGGATTAGCAGAAGGCCCACATGGTGTGTGCCGCCATGTGGCACAACATCGCTTCACAATAAATGTGTGGGCAGGTATGGTCGGTGACTGCTTAGTCGGCCCATACCTGTTACCATCCCGCAAATGTGAGATGCAACATTTGGTTTCAACATGATGGTGGCGCCTGCCCATTATGGAAGGTGTGTTCATGACCATTTGAACAGGCATTTTTGTCGTCAAAGGATTGGCTGTGGTGGACCCGTTGCCTGGCCCCCCACACTCACCTGATTTATTGAGCCTTGATTTCTTTCTGTGGGGGGGCCCTCAAATCTATTGTGTATGAATTGCCTGTGGAGACGGAAATGGATCTCGTGGCGAGACTCGTCTGCACTTGCTGCTACTGTCAAAGAAACTCCAGGTGTGTTTGACCGTGTCCACCAATCCATGCTGCATCGGTGTCACGCATGCATTGCGTCTCATGGTGGAACCTTCGAGCATCTGTTGTAACATCATGAAATGCATCCATCTCGTACTCCATTGTTAATATTAAATAAATAATATCTAATAAATGTTTGCCACTAATTACTGTCTTGTGTCATTTCTGCTTCTTGTGCCTCTGCTACTACTTTCCCGTGACATTTCCGGTTATGGGTTCCTATGCGATTCACATTCCTTTAGATGTTACCTACCTCCCCTAAATGTTAGTACCAATATTTTTGAGACACCCTGTATATATTTTTCAGTATCGAGTATTATCTACGAGTTCCGTTTATATAACTAACATATCAAGTTATGTATTAATTAATTATGTTACGTTTGTAATCTAAGTCGTTATATGTATTTAATTAAAAAGTACAATTAAATTGACAATGAAGTTTAACAAGATTAATAGATTTTACTGATTAATTGACAATATTATATTATATACTAAGCTTACGCTATCTAGTTCGGGATATAACGTTGTATCGTATAACAATGGCGGCAAGTTACGAACTGTAAATCTACGGACACTTAAGTATTAATTAACTTCCAAATCTCGCTGTGTCAATTCAGAATAAACTCAGGATCCTGACTAGATCTATAAGCTACTTATAGAAAATAATTTAATATAACAATTGGTCAATAAAGCGGCTAAATATGGCTAAAAAACTTCTCATTCAGCGGAGCTGCAACTTGTAACACGTGGATTTGATACCCTTACCAATACTAAGTAATACTTACAAAATCTCTATCTAAGCTAAATTTAAACTAAGTATCGTAACAAGGAAAGCTACTCTAGAAAATAAGTTAATATGCCAATTTAAGCTAATAAAACAGAAAAAACTTCTCTATTCCAGGAGCAGTAAAAACTTTGCCTGCACAAGGCTACTCTTGTTTGCTACTGTTCTACCTATCCTTCTTGTATGGTATATTTCCTGTCTCCCTGACAATAGAGTCACCAACAATAAGTAGTTCCTTTGGGACAAGTGCAATCTGCCTTGGAGATTGCCTCTGTGTTGCCTGATGCACAGGAGTGAGCTCTGCCATTGAACTGGGCAGCTGAGAGCTTGATGGGCCCCTCATATTAATTTCTTCGAGGATTTACCTTACACCTCAAGCTCTCGTAGATGCCCATCAGGACACTGAATTGGGGCCTAATTTCTTAACACTCTAGGCAACTAGCACACACAAAAGCATCCTCCTTAGCTAGATCATGTCCTCTTTTAGAAATGTCTGCAAACATTTCAAATTTCGCACATTTTTTGAGACTGTGATGTGTTGGAGAATCACTCCCTTCATTTCTCCTCCAAGTCACACCACTCTTGCTAGTCTGTGATCTTTGCTTTGCAGCTCTAGTCTGGGTCATGATTTCTGTTTAAATACAATTTAATTAACAATGAAATTTAATAAGATTAATTGATAATACTATAATAAGCTAACAGATTCCTAATTGAGTGCTTCATATTATGCTATCTGGTTTTACTTTATACCTTACGCTATCAGTTCGTGATATATATATATGTTACGCTATTTCTTATCGACTACAATATGGTGGCTAGTTCAACAGTATTGACGCCAACACTGGGAGTCGTAATTTCCAAAAATTGCTAGTTAAATTCAAAATAAGTAGCTAACGAATGCTACTAAACCTGCTTAATATCTCTGTAAAACACAATATAGTATGTTAATTAATGAATAAGACGGTAAAAATTAAAAATACTTATCCCTTTACAGCAGCCAAAAATCCACCGACCTAGGGTTGATTATTCGTGGATTTTGCTAAGGGCAGCATTGCGTCTCACCTTAAGGGAGGCATGGGTATCAGCATGGACAAGTAGTAGTATGTCACCTGCAAATGCTATCAATTGTTATTGCTCAATTTTGGTGTTGAGGATATTATCAATTACCATGGACCAGAACATGGGATCTAGGACTGACCCCTGGAGGCATCCTCTGGGGACTTGATGGGTGGAGCTTCTGTATTTGGTCATAACCATTATGGTTCTGTTGGTGAGGTAGTTTTGTAGACAGTGATAGAGGTTGTAGAGGAGGGTTGCATGTCTGAATTGCTTAAGAATGATTTGCCCCCACAGAGCATCAAATGCACTAGCAAAGTCAGTTAAGTAGGCTGCTAGATACTTTTGTTCCATTTGAGTGGGAGCTGAAATTAAATTAGAGTGGAGGGTGCGTTCGGTACAGGAGCCTTGCTTAAATCCATGCTGTCTTGGAGATGGAAGATTGGTAGCAGTATAATGTTGATTTGTTTGCAGATATAGATCTCTTGAAGATTTTGCCGAGGAGAGTGATAGGGTGGTAGGAGTTTGGGGGTGTAGGAGGTTTGTTTGGTTTTATGATGGTCAATCTAAAAGAGGCTAATTTCCAAAGGGTAGGGAAGGTGGCTTGTGTGCTTTAGTCATTTGTTCCAGAAAATGCTGAAGGAAAATACTATGGAATTGTTTCATGATTTCAACCTTGATAAGGTCATGACCTGGTACTTTGCTGCTTTTGTTTTTTTCTAGCACTTCTATAAGTTCAATATCAGCACAAGGTTCTTCAGTAGCAGAGTTCCATAACTATCATTTTCCTGAGCGATGAGGCATTGTTGGTCTATGGGGGGGGGGAACTGTCATCATTGGGAAAAAGTGTTGAGAGTGTGTTGGCCATTGACTCATCCCATGAATTAGTTAGAGAATCGTTTGAGGTTAGAGTGGAGTTTATAACCCTCCCTGTGGGAAGATTGCTGGTGATGATTTTATGCACAGTAACCCAGGGGTCACTATTTCCTATACTTTCAATAAGCTTTTTCCATGAGGCCCCCTTTTTTTTTTCTCTTATTGCCTATATCTGTTGCAGATGTTCTTAGACCTTTCACAAAGATCATGCACCTCATGCTGTGGCCAGGGAGCTCTGCTTCTCTGGAATTCCTTCCTGGCAGTATGGACCTGATATCTCAGATCATCCAGTTCACGGCACCACCATGGGATGAAGTTGTAGAAGGGTCTCTTTTTGGGATGGCAAGTTTGCAGGAATTGCAAATAATTTTAGTCAATTCAGATGAGTGCAGTGAAGAAATCTAGTGGTGGTGAGCCCAGTGTAGGGTGGCTGCAAAGAGGTCCCAGTTAGATTTCTTCAGGAAGAATCCTGTAATATTGTTAACTACTGGAGGGGTAGGATCCAATGAATAGATCAGAGAGAAGGAGATGACCCTATGGTCCAAGGTGGTCCAGGCCTCATTTACAAACCATTTGTCAAATTTATGTGCAAATGAGTGGGATACCATGGTGACTTCTATTGTAGGTTCATTCAGGGTATTGGAGAAAGTTGATAGTTGGCCTGGAAGATTTAGCACTTCAAATGGAGATGTGGTAATAAAATCTTCAAGAAGAGTTCCATTTTGAAAGCTAGGTGCAGTGATATTAGATGAGATATGTCTGTGCCATGGGTGTGAGCAGCAGTTAACATCAGTTGAAATTAGGATTTTTTTGATTATTAAGGTTGGTGGTAGCCATTTGAAGATAATGTATAGCTAGGTTGATATTCTCACCTGGTTGGGTATATATGAAGATATAGTAGAAAGGACAGTCCCACTGATGAGATGAGTGCAGGCAGCCATAGGAGCACGGAGGGTGTTCACTTTCGTGGTGATTATATGTCGGTTTTTTTACAATAACTGCAGCCTTAAAGTTGTTTCCAGTGACTTTACGATTTTGTATGAAATTGGTATTCCTGTATTTTGCCTATGTTGACATGGGGCTCTCGAATAAGCAGGACATGTGCATCAATCTCATCAGCTTTCTTCTTAAGCTGATCTATGGCAACTCGAGCTCATTGGGCATTATATTGTTATATAATTATGAAATACCAATGTGGCAACAAGCCACAAAACATATTGCTTTCTCTTGAACAGTAACTTTGTTTTATTGCCTACTGTGGTGGCCCCTTTGAACCAGTGATATATTAAGTACTTAGAAAACAAAATTTTGAGCTAACCTTTGTAATGGTGAAAACTACATCTATTATTTTATATCGGATCCAAAGTTATGGGCTTCTCTGATAATAAAGGCTTTTTTTCAACTCTATTTTTAAATAAGTATAAATTTTTAATTTTTATTGAAATTTTAAGAATATTGAACCATTATATACATATTGTACAATCTTTATCAGGCATTACATTTTTCACCTAAAAATAGGGAGGATATTGTATTCCTGCTATATCGGAATCTGCTTCATTATGTCTTCGCACTTTGCTTGGAGATCCTTGTCCCCTTATTGGTTCAGTAGAAGCACCAAAACAAAGGTAAGAAAGAAAAGTACACATATATCTTTTTTTTTTTTATAGCTTTTGTGTTGCTAAAAACTGATTATCGATATAAACTAGGTGTGATCAGCTTCCAACAATGGAAAAGAGTGAGGAAAATTGTCACTATCTTGAGTATTAAGACGTGTTACATGTGGTAGTTGAAATTTAGCAGGTGAGCAGGTCCATAACAATTAGTAATACTGAGATATTTCTTAGTATTACTAATTAATTTACAAATTATTTGTAAAATAATTTGTAAAATAATCTTGGTCTACAAGATATCTTAACTGCTGTAATAACAATTTGTGATTTGTATACTATATAACATCCATTATGAATTTTGTTTTGTCATTTAAAAGAATATATTAAAAGGTGAGGTATATGGATTTGTTTCGCTCACTGACTTTAATGTATGATTTATCGGTTTAAAAATATTGGCTAAATGGAATATTATTGAATATTTGATGGATAAAATGAGGTATTGAAGATCTCTTTTTCTGGTTTTCTGTTATACAGGTTTGGAACTGATTAACACATTCACTGCCACCTAAATGTGAGAGAACCTGTTTGATGTGTCATAATTTTCAGAACATTGAAAAAAACCAACGTTCTGTCATCCCCAGCATTCTGAAAATTCATGCATAATGGTTGAAAATTAAAAGTTGGGAATTCATTTCTGAAAGCAGCCACTTACTTTTGTGTTGAGCTGTGAATCAGAATAGATGTTAAAATTTTATAAAAAGTTTATTTGTGTATATAAACTAACATTAACACAAGCAAAAAACACAAAACTGTGTGCTAAGTCGCTAAAAAAAAGCCAAGCATTGCTGCAAAGCAGTCCATCAGTGTGCCAATTCTGAATAGTTGTTAATTTCATGTGCCTCTATGTTTACAGCATGCATTGGTTGCTGAATGCAGATATGCATTGCAACACATTACTCCTAGTGCCATTTTACGTTTATACGTGTAAAGGTAGCAAATGTGTTAAAGAGGTAAATAGCCATAGGTTAATTATATGTTGCAGAAGTTTCAGATTAATAAAGAGTTTATTTTTTCCCTCTAAACTGTAGGCTGATTGTTTCAATCATTAATGCGGAATGAAGTTAGCTGAAAACTGTCGTAAAAATTACTCATTTTAGAAGAGAAGTGCATACTTTGCAACTAAAGATAATACCTTAAAAGCTGTGGAATCCTTGAGAGTTTTGATAATGCGCATAAAGAAATTTTTGCAGTCCAAAGAATTCTACAGAAGGGTTATGATGTAATAATAATAGTAATAGTAATAGAGACATATGATGCAAGAAAACAAGCATATCTGGATTATTGTGACTTATGTAGCATCAGCCAAAAAAATAAATTAATTAAAAAATAATAAAAAATAAAATATTCACACAACAGTTCCCTCTAAAAGTGTGCCCACTTCTTCTTTGAATTTATTTAAGCTATCAACTTACCAGGGGCAAAGGTTGATGACGTTGTAGAGCGGATATCATCTTTTAAGGGCACAAAAGGTGATATAGTTGCAAACGTTGGCACTAATGATATCAAGAGTAGGAGACCGGCAGAATTACTTAACAAGTACAGGTCACTGTTGAAAAAAAGCCGTGAATAAGGGTTGAATTTGAAAGTGTCTGCAATTCTGCCCAGACACGATAGGAGGGAGTATGTGATGAGAGCCTTGTTGATCAATTCGGCCCTGGAAAGATTGTGCAAGGCTCAAGGGGTAGAATTTTTTTCAGCCTGGACTGTACTTGTTAACAGGAGAGACTGCTTCTACAGGGATGAGATACACTTAAATAGAAAGGGTGCAAGAATATTTGCTGATGCTATCGATGCAGTGTTAGGTGGGTCGGAAAACTGCTAGCTTAGGGGGATACAAAGACCAATATATTAACAGTAGCCACTGGCAGAGGTGAAAGTGATTCTTGCACTGCTTCTATTGGAATGAGCAGAAGCCTGAAAAACAAGATGCAGGATATTTCAGAGACTTCTGGGAGTCATTGCAGTACAAGTAAACACGTGGGTTGTGTTAGGGTAGCTAAGAATAGAAACAGGTGCATGTATACTTGCATGTACACCAATGCTAGGAGTACCAGCATTGGTGTACATGCATTGGTAGGAGTTTAGAAAATAAATTTGATGAATTTGATGTATTGCTCAAAACATCAAAGGCAGATATTGTTGGGATATCAGAGATGTGGTGTCACACAGATATAAGGGATGCAGAACTGGAATTTGGGGAGTACAATGTCTACAGACAGGATAGGAAGGGAGGAGCGGTTATACTATTAGTTAAGAAACATATAAAGTCCAAGGAAGTGAAGCCAGTCGACATCGCTGGACAGTGCAGTGTCGAGTCAGTTTGGTGTGACATAAGCATTGGGAGATCAAATTTGAGAGTAGGAATGTGCTATAGGCCTAATGACTCTGATGAGTATAATAAGAAACTGTACAGGGAAATAGAGTTGGCCAGTAAATCAGAAAGTCTTATAATGGGGGATTTTAATTTCCCAGATATTGACTGGAATTTGGGGGCTGATCACTCACACTAGCAAGGCTTTTGTGGATTTATTGAATGATTGTTTTCTACATCAGCATGTTTGGGAGGTAACTAGAGGGAGTAATACTCTTCATCTGATTATCAGTAGTGATTCTTCATGCATTAATAATCTGCAGATAACGGAACCACTAGGTGGCAGTGATCACAGTGTGCTGAAGTGGGATTTACTCAAAGAGGTAACTACCATTAGGGGTATAGGGAAAGTTATTGCTTTCGTAAAGGCGACTATGGTGGACTGAGACAGTATTTAAATTCTATACAGTGGGACCAACTGATGATGTTACCAGCAGCAAATTCAAAGTGGGAAGCATTCAAAGAACTTATCTTGGAAGCTACTAGGCTTTACATACCAACTAAGAAATATTGTTCAAGGTTTAGGCCTAAATGGATGTCACATGAACTAATGAGACATATAGCAGAGAAGAAAAATGCATGGAATACATATAAATTAACACGTGACACAGAAGCCTATGATAGATACAAGTTGATCTGTAACCAAGTTAGAAAGGAGGTTAGGCAGGCGAAGGTAGATTACGAGAAATCTTTAGCAAGGGATGCAAAGAAAAACAGCAAAGAGTTCTTTTCTTATGTAAACTCTAGAAGGAAGAGAATGAATCAGATTGGTCCACTTGATATCTATGAGTCAAGTGTTGATGATCCTGCTCGGGTAGCTAACAAACTAAATGAATATTTTGCATCGCCATTCACACATGAGGAGTTATTCAGCGAGGGGAATTCCAGAGGTGTATTCGACTCTGGCAGTAAGCTAGAGAATCTTGTAATAACTGAGAGTAAAGTTGAGGAGAAATTGTTGAAGATAAACACAAGAAAGGCACCTGGGGTGGATGAGATCTATCCAGTTATATTACAGGAGGCAGCAAAGGAAGTAAGCAAACCCTTAGCCATAATTATGAGAGCTTCCTTGAACTCAGGGAAGGTACCCACAGACTGGAGATTTGCAAATGTGACCCCAATTCACAAAGGAGGATCAAAGGCTGACACAAGTAATTATAGACCTGTTAGTTTAACTTCTGTTCCAGGAAAATTAATGGAGGCACTGGTTAAAGAAGCAGTGCAGGATCATCTAGACAAGACTTCGGGTATAGATCGGACACAGCATGGTTTTGTTAAGGGGAAATCTTGCCTGACCAATTTGATTGGATACTATGATGCAATCACAAAAGAACTGGATGCAGGGAATAACTTTGATATCATATACTTGGATCTTAGAAAGGCTTTTGATACTGTTGCACATGGAAGACTGCTGCACAAGTTGGAGCAGTGTGGCATAGGAGGCAAATTTCTGCTATGGATAAAGGGGTGGTTGAGTGTGAGAAGACAGAGGAGTGTCAGAAGAGTGGTAATCAATGGACACTGCTCATCATGGACTAATGTTATGTTATGTTATTTGGTTTTTAGGAGCATTAGCAACTAAGGCCATATTGCTCCGGGATATGCGGTGGTCATTCCCTGAATGACCTTTCCGCATCCTCCGTATTTGGTGGTGACGGGCTTGAACCCCGGTCTAATCAAGAAGCGTGTGCTACGCACTGCTGCTCCTTCCCACCTGGCTACGGAGGCGCCTATGGACTAATGTTATTAGTGGAATTCCTCAGGGTTCAGTGTTGTGTCCATTATTGTTTTCTGTATTTATAAATGATATTGATGATGGTATATCAAGCTTAATGTCCAAGTTTGCAGACAATACGAAGGTTGGCAGGGTTGTCAATGACACTACTTACACTATGCTGCTGCAACAGGATCTGGAAAGGTTGAGCAGATGGGCTGAGAGGTGGCAAATGAAGTTTAACATTGACAAATGTAAAGTACTACATATGGGAAACAGCAACCCCAGAGCAACGTATCAACTCTGTGGTACTACACTGAGAGTGGTAGAGAATGAAAGGGATCTGGGGGTTGTTGTGCAGGCAGATATGAAGTTCTCTGAGCAGTGTAGATGGGCTGCAAGAATAGCTCATGGTGTATTGTCAATGATATATAGGAATTTTTCTAGCAGGGATAAGGAGGTGATTATTCCCTTGTATAAGGCAATGGTCAGGTCACACCTAGAGTACTGTATACAGGTCTGGAGACCTCGTTTCAAGAAGGATGTAGAGCTGCCGGAACGAGTACAGAGAAGGGCAACAAGATTAGTGAATGGAACAAAGGGATGCTCTTACAAAGAATGGCTTAAGTTTGGCAAATTACAGTGTCTGGAGACTAGGCACCAGCAAGGTGATCTGATAGAGGTGTATAAAGCCTTGAATGGTTTGAGCATGCTCAATGCTGATGGGATTCTTCCTCTTGCTCAGAATAATCACCTGAGAGGGCATAAATTCATATTGAGGAAAGACAGATGTAGGATAGATATGTGGAATTTGCCTTTAGCCAGCGGGTAGTTGATTGCTGGAACAAACTTCCATCTGTCATTGTAGAAGTTGATAGTTTAAACAGATTGAAGGCAGAACTTAGACAAACATTTGGAGCGAGTGCATGGGTGAAATGAGAGGGTGTGCGTGTACGTGTGTGGTTTTTTTTTTTTTTTTTTTGTGTCTGATGCTATATAAACTTGCTTTCTTGCATCATGTGCCCTTGCTAATGCTAATATCAAAATTATTTTTTGCATCCAGTTCCTTTGTAACCATATCATAGTATCCAATCAAATTTGTCAGACAAGACTTTCCCTTAACAAACCCATGCTGTGTCTGAATTATTGCTGCAGTCTTGTCTATATAATCCTGCAATGATGCATCTTTAACAAGTGACTCCATTATTTTACCTGGAACAGAAGTTAAACCAAGTGGTCTGTAATTACTTGTGTCACCCTTTGTTCCCCCCTTGTAAATTGGGGATATGTTTGCACTTCTCCAGTGTGTGGGGACCTCCCCTGAGTCCAAAGATGGTCTCATAATTATGGCTAAGGGTTTGCGTAGTTCCTTTGCCACCTCCTTTAATATAACTGGATAGATCCCATCCACCCCAGGTGCCTTTCTTACGTTTAACTTCAACAATTTCTCCTCCACTTTGCTCTCAGTTATTACAAAATGATTAAGCACCCTGTTACAATTTGATAAACGTCTGGCATTTTCCTTCCTTAATAACTCCTCATGCATGAACATAGATGCAAAATACTCATTCAGTTTGTTTTCATTCAAACTGAATGAAATACTCATTCAGTTTGTTCTGAAAACAAACTTAATTAGCATATATAAACTGTTAATTTAGCATATATAAAGATGTGTCAGGACAGTAAACTATCCTGACACATCCTTACATATGCTAAATTAACAGTGTGCTCCTTGAACTAGTAGGATACCTCAAACAATTTGGGCTTAATAACAACCCAGCAAAGTCTGAGTGCATGCTCTGCTCTTTGAAGAAAGAGCCCCCAACCATCTCGCCAAAGATTAATGCAGTATCCATACTTCCTGTTTCATATGATTTATATTTGGGGTGGTTTTTGACACAAAGCTGACCTTTTTTTCCATCACATTGAAAACCTCATCAGGCGAGCAGCACACCTGAAATGGAGAGCGTAGCAGCACCTTCATTACATCTCAGACAAGGTTACTGCAACAAAATATGTCAGGACCATCATATACTCTCATAATTATGCTTAGTTGCTTTGCCGCATCCTTTAATATAACTGGATAGATCTCATCCACCCCAGGTGCCTTTCTTATGTTTAACTTCAACAATTTCTCCTCCACTTTCCTCTCAGTTATTACAAAATCATTAAGCACCCTGCTACAATTTAATAACCTTCTGCCATTTTCAAACCTTAATAACTCCTCATGTGTGAATCTAGATGCAAAATACTCATTCAGTTTGTTTGCTATCTGAGCAGGATCATCAACAGTCGAACCATCAATATCAAGTGGACAAATCAGATTCATCCCCTTCCTTTTAGAGTTTATATAAGTAAAGATATCCTTGCTGTTTTTCTTTGCATCTTTTGCCAAAGATTTCTCGTAATCTGCCTTCGCCTGCCTAATCTCCTTTGTGACCTGATTAGAGACTAGCTTATATCTGCCATATGCTTCTGGTCGCTTGATAATTTATATGCATCCCATGCATTTTTCTTCGCTGTCATGAGTCTCATTAGTTTATTTGATAACCATTTAGGCCTAAACCTTGAACAGTATTTCTTAATAGGTATGAAATGTTTAGTAGCATCCATGATTAATTCCTTGAATGCTTCCCACTTAGAATTTACTGTTGGTAACATCGTCAGCTGATCCCACTGTACAGAATTTAAAAACTGTCTGAGACCACTGTACTCGCCTTTATGGAAGCAAAAACCCTTTCCTTTACCGCTGATGGTAATTATACCTTTAAGTAAATCCCACATCAGTACACTATGATCACTACCACCTAGTGGTTCCTTTATCTGCAAATTCTTAATACACGAACGATCACTGCTGATAACCAGATCAAGAGTATTACCCTCTCTGGTTGCCTCTCAAACATGCTGCTGCAGAAAACAATCATCCAATAAATCCACAAAAGTCTGACTAGTGTGTGAGTGACCAACCCACAAGTTCCAGTCAATATCTGGGAAGTTAAAATCCCCCATTATAAGACATTCCGATTTACTGGCCCATTCTATTTCTCTGTACAATTGTTCATTGTGCTCATTCGAGTCATTAGTCATAAAATCACTCCTACTCTTATTTTTGCTTTCACAGTGCCTATGTCACACCAAACTGACTCAAAAGTGCACTGTTCATCTATATCAACTGGATGCACTTCTTTTGATTTTATGTTTTTCTTAATTAACAGCATAACACCTCCTCCTTTTCTATCCTGTCTATCCTTTCTGTACACATTGTACTCCCCAAATTCCAGTTCTGCATTCCTTATATCTGTGTGACACCACGTCTCTGCTATCCCAACAATATCTGCCTTTGATGTCTTGACCAACACTTGAAATTCATCAAATTTATTTACTATACTTCTAGCATTGGTATACATGCAAGGATACATGTATCTGTCCTTATTATTACTTACCCTAACACATTCCCCATATACCCACCTGTTTCACAATGACTGCCATCCATCCCTGAAACCCCCAGTACCCCTCGCTCCAGATCACTACTTATTCTAATAGAAGTTGTACAAGACTCACCTTCACCTCTGCCTGTGGCTACTTTTAACCTTTGTTTTAACCTTTGTTTTAACCTTAGTCTGTAAATTCCCCCAAGCTAGCAGTTTTCCGACCCACCTAACACTGCCTCGATAACATTAGCAAATATTCTTGCACCCTTTCTATTTAAGTGTATCCCATCCCTGTAGAAGCAGTCTCTCCTGTTAACAAGCACAGACCACGCTGAAAAAAATTCAACCCCTTGAGCCTTGCACATTCCCCCCAGGGTCGAATTGATTGACAAGGCTCTCACCATGTATTCCCTCCTATCGTGTCTGGACAGAATTACAGACACTTTCTGGAACAAACTGATGACTTTTTTGCAACATTGATCTATACTTGTTAAGTAAATCTGCAGGTCTCCTACTCTTAATGTCATTGGTGCCAATGTGTACAACGATATCACCCTTAGTGCCCTTAAAAGATGATATATGCTTTACAACATCATCAACTTTTGCTCCTGGCAGACATACCCTGGTCCTGTTCCATCTATCCTTTTTACGTAATATAATCCCCATCTCCCTGACTATAGAGTCACCAACAATAACTGGTTCCTTTGGGACCAGTGCATTCTGCCTTGGAGATTGTCGCTGTGTTGCCTGATGTCCAGGAGTGAGCTCTGCCGTTGAGTTGGGCAGCTGAGAGCTTGACGGGCCTCTCATATTAATTTCTTTGAGGGCATCTACCCTACACCTCAAGCTCTCATAAATGCCTAGTAGAACACTGAGTTGATGCCTAATTTCTAGACACTCTCTGCACCTGGCACACACAAAGACATCCTCCTTGGCTAGATCATGTTTTGTTCCAGAGAGTTCGGCAAACATTTCACAAGTTGCACATTTTTTTAGGCTGTGATGCATTGGAGAATTGCCCCCATTAGTTCTCCCCCGAGTCACAGCACTCCTGCCGCTTTGTGCCTGTTGCTTTGCTGCTCTAGTCGGGGTCATGATATTTTAAATTAATAAGATTAATAAATTTAATTAATTAATTTTCATTACTACGCTATCTAATAGAATCCTAAATGCAGTGATGCGTATTACGCTATATAATTATACGTTAGAGCTGCCTAGTTACCACAATTAACAATTTGAATTCCCTACTACTCTATACAAAAACAATGGCTGCAAGATTCAAACGAAATAACGGTTTTACGTATATTAAGTAGTAATCTACAAAAACTCTTTATCTAAATTAAAAATAAAAATAACCAGAGTAACAATAACTATAAGACTACATATAAAGTACGATATAAAATAACAATTAGGTAAATAAAAAGGAAAACACTAATCGCTTTTTCGGAGCCTGTAATTCACAGCTGTAATTTTTAAAGAGAGTCAGCACCCTCTTAATGGGTGCTGCTCTTTGTGGACTAATATTATTAGTGGAGTCCCACAGGGTTCGGTGTTGGGTCCTCTGTTGTTTTGTATATTTATTAATGATATTGATGAAGGTATATCAGGCTTAGTGTCGAAGTTTGCAGATGATACAAAGGTTGGCAGGGTTGTTAATGACAGTAATGGCAGTGTGCTACTGCAACAGGATCTAGATAATTTGGGCAGATGGGCTAAGAAGTGGCAACTGAAGTTTAACCTTGACAAATGCAAAGTACTGTATATGGATAGAAGTAACCCCAGAGAAACGTACCAACTGTGTGGTACTACACTTAAGGTGGTAGAAAATGAAAAACACCTGGGAGTAATTGTGCAGTCAGATATGAAGTTTTCTGAGCAATGCAAACAGGCTGCCAGGGCAGGTCATGGGGTTTTGTCAATGATATATAGGAATTTTGCTAGCAGGGAAAAGGAGGTGATTGTCCCTCTGTATAAGGCAAAGGTCAGGCCACGCCTTGAGTACTGCGTACAGGTCTGGAGGCCTCATTTTAGGAAGGATGTAGATTTACTTGAGCATGTAGAGAGAAGGGCAACAAGATTGGTGAGGGGAATGAAGGGAGCCTCTTACCAAGAGAGGCTTACGTTCTGCAAATTTCAGTGGCTGGAGACTAGGCACCTGCACGGTGATCTGATTGAGGTGTATAAGGCCTTGAATGGGTTGAGCATGCTGAATTCAGATGGGATCCTTCCACTTGTTCAAATTACAAACCTAAGGGGGCATAAATTCAAATTAAGAAAAGACAGATGTAGAATAGATGTACGGAAATTTGCCTTTAGCCAGCGGGTGGTTAATTGCTGGAACAAACTTCCATCTGTCGTTGTGGAAATTGATCGGTTAAATAAATTTAAGGAGGAACTGGACAGGCATTTGGAGGAAATGGTGTGATTTTTTTTTTGGCTGATGCTGCATAAGCTCATACACTTGCTTTCTTGCATCAAATGCCACTACTACTACTACTACTACTACTATTTGTAAAATTATAGGAGAAATATCTAGAAGCTAAGTGTAATAAAAGCAGTACTTTGAGTACATAGAAAAATTTTCTTAGGTGAAAACCTGGCATTGTAGATGTGCCTCAGATCTCCTTCACTTTCTGTTCATTTCCTAAAACAGAATCAGTGCAACACTGGCTTAAATCAGTGAAGTGAAATCTATTTTTGTATATTACCTTTCTTTTAAGAATTGCTCAATTGTACAAATGGTGCACTGCAATAGCACTTAAAAATGGTGTTCTAATTTCTGTTATTTTGATTATGCTTAACTTTCTCTGCTATTTTCTTATTATTAATAAAGTTAAGTGATGTATGCGTTATCTTATATTTCAGACAAATTTATTTATTAAAATAAGGTACCTCAGGAGTTACTTCTTCGGATTTATTCTGTTATTACATTTCTCCTCAACCTAACATCGAAGCGTCATTCCTTTATTATCTTGTTTCCGTTTTCTTCTATCTTTCCAGTCTCCGTACACCAGTCCTCTTCTATTCGTAGCTGCTCTCACACCCTCTGTCCACATCCTTCTTAGTCTTCCTCTCTTTTTCCTTCTCCATGGAAAAACATATTTCCATGAAAGAGAAAAACATATTTTCTCTTCTGTTTTATCAATAATGGTTTTTGGGACATTCATTGTATTCCTTATCCAGTCATTTTTATCTTTTCAGTCCTAGACTTGCTTGCCAATCTTTGCCAGAAATCCATCTCAACAGCCAATATCCAATATTTTTGTCTTTCATTTAAGGTCCAAGTCTGACATCCACATAATAAAACACTTTGTAGTATTGCATTATTTATTTGATGTTAAGTTTTGTTAATAATATTTTTATTCCTTAGCACAGAATTGAGCATACCTATGACCTTTCTACTTTCACCCAGTCTTCTCTCAATTTCCTGTGCAGATGATCCATCAGCCTGAATAACTGCACCTAAGTATTTAAATTCTGTACAGTTTTCACCTGTATTCCATCTAAATCTAGAACATCCTCACTTCGATTCATATACTCTGTCTTATTAAAATTTACTGTCAGTCCCCATGTTTTATATTCTTATAGTGACTTTCTGCCCATGTAATTTGCATCATCATCGTCCTGTGCTACCACAACTTGGTCGTCTGCAAACAGTAGATTGTAAAGGTACTTATTTTGACCAAGGGGAATAGCCATTGAACTACACTTTTGTGACCACAGTCTTAGAACAACTTCCACCTACTTAAACAAAGTAGCTGACAATCAGCATCCTTGAAGTAGTCCTTTTGAAGTTTTAAATTTTCTTGATAATTTTGAACCAATTTTAATACATCATGTATTGTTCTTGTAGATTCTTCTAATTATATAAATTAATGACTGGCTTATTGACATTTTTTCCATAGCCTTCCACAGAAGATTTCTTGGCACATTGTCATATGCTTTCTCTAAGTCTATGAACAGCATACCTACATCTTGGTTTGTAGCCTGACATTTTTCCAGAATTTGCTTAACAGGTAATAAATGGTCTACACATGAGCATCCAGTCGAAAAGCCACACTGTTCCTCAGAAATTATAACCTCTTGTTCCAGTTTTGATTATATCACTTTCCCAAATAGTTTAGCAATAGAGATCATAATGCAAATTCTTCTATAGTTGGAGCATCTTCTTCTGTCCCCTTTCTTAAATATTGATGTAATGTATCCGATTGTCATCTCATCTGGTATTTCATCACCATCACATAATTTGTTAAACAGTTGAGTTAGTAGATTTATAAATTCTTGACCTCCATATTTAAGCAGCTCCATGTTAATTCCACCTGGACCTGGTGCTTTTCCATTTTATGCCATTTTTATATCGAGTTCCACTTCCTTAATTTGGATGTTCAATCATCTTTTCATGACAGATGTCTCTGTTTCAGTTTCTCTAAATTCTTCTCTTCCTTCATTCAGTAGCTGTTCATAATAATTGACTCATTCCTCCAGATCTATCATTTCCAGATTAACATTTTGCTTATAAGGTTTCCTTAAACTCTTCAATACTCTCCATGCTTCTGCAGATCTTGGGCATCCCAGTTTGCTGTTCACCACGGCACATGCTCTATCTCAGGACTCATTCTTTGCCTCGATGACTTCAGCTTTCACTTCCTTATTTTTTCTTTATATATTTTTATATATAAATAAATATACTTTATATACTTTTTGAGCTCAGCCATCTTTGGTATGCATCCTTTTTTTCTTTATTAATTGCTTAATTTATATGTTAAGCCAATCATTTTTATTATTATTATTATTGTTTCATCTTTTGAGATTTTCCTATTGCCCCTCGAGCAATTTTCTTTACTGTTTCCTTTAGGTATTCATATATTGTACTTAAATCGTACTTAAACTGAATCATGACCCAGACTAGAAAAGCAAAGCATCAAGCACAGATTAGCAGGGTGCTGTGGCTTGGAGGAGAACCGAAAAGGGCAATTCTCCAATGCATCACAGTCTAAAAAAATGTGCGAAATGTGAAATGTTTGCGGACCTTTCTAGAACAGGACATGATCTAGCTAAGGAGGATGTCTTTGTGTGTGTGTGCTAGGTGCAGAGACTGAAGAAATTAGGTGCCAACTCAGCATTCTGATGGGCATCTATGAGAGTTTGAGGTGTAGGTTAGATGCTGTCGAAGAAATTAATATGAGGGTCCCATCAAGCTCTCAGCTTCCCAACTCAATGTCAGAACTCACGCCTGGGCATCAGGCAACACAGTGACAATCTCCAAGGCAGAATGTGCTGGTCCCACATTCTGCCTTGGAGATTGTCACTGACAGTTATTGTCAGTGACTCTATTGTCAGGGAGACAGGGAATATATTATGCAAAAAGGGTAGGTGGAACAGGAGCAGGCTAGGGGCAAAAGTTTATGATGTTATAGAGCAGATATCACCTTTTAAGGGCACAAAAGGTGATATTATTGTACACGTTGGCACTAATGACCTTAAGAGTAAGAGATCTGCAGATTTACTTAACAAGTACAGGTTAATGCTGAAAAAAAGTTGCGAGTTAGGGTTAAATTTGAAAGTGTGTGCAATTCTGCCCAGACACGATAGGAGGGAGTATATGATGAGAGCCTTGTCAATCAATTTGGCCCTGCAAAGATTGTGCAAGGTTCGTGGGGTAGAATTTTTTTCAGCATGGTCTGTGCTTGCTAACAGGACAGACTGCTGCTACAAAGATGGGATGCACTTAAATAGAAAGGGTGCAAGAATATTTGCTGATGCTATTGAGGCAGTGTGAGGGGGGTCGGAAAACTGCTAGCTTGGGCAGGAATTCACAGATTAAAAGAGTAACAGTAGCTGCAGGCAGAGGCCAAAGTAATTCTTGCACTGCTTCTATTGTAATGAGCAGCAGCCTAGAGAGTAAGTTGCTGGGGATTTCAACAGTTGCTGGGAGTCATGGAACAAGTAAATACATGGGCTGTGTTAGAGTAACTAAGAGTAAGAACAGGTGCATGTATACTTTCGTGTACACCAATGCTAGAAATATGGTAAATAAATTTGTTGAATTTGAAGCACTGATCAAGACATCAAAGGCAGATGTTGTTGGGATATCAGAGACATGGTGTCACACATGGTATAAGCAGTGCAGATTTGGAATTTGGGGAGTACAACGTGTACAGAAAGGATAGACAGGGTAGGAAGGAAGGAGAGGTTATGCTGTTAGTTAAAGAAACACATAAAATCTAAGGAAGTGCATCCAGTTAGCATGGATGGATAGTTAAATGTTGAGTGAATTTGGTGTGAAATACACACTGGGAAAGGGAAAATTAGAGTAGGAGTGTGATAGGCCTAATGACTCTGATGAGTATAATGAACAATTGTGCAGAGAAATAGAGTGGGCCAGTAAATCAGAATGTCTTGTAATGGGGCATTTTAACTTTCCAGATATTGACTGTAACTTGTTGGTTAGTCACTCGCATGCAATCAAAACGTTTATAGATTTTTTGGAGGATTTTTTTCTACAGCAACGTGTTCAATTGGCAACCAGAAGGAGTAATACTCTTGATCTGATTATCAGCAGTGATTATTCATGCATTAAGAATTTGCAGATAAAGGAACCACTAGGTGATAGTGATCACAGTATATTGGTGTGGGATTTACTTAAAGATGTAACTACCATCAAGGGTAAAAGGAAGGGTTTTTGTTTTTGTAAAGGTGACTACAGTGGTCTTAGGCAATTTTTTAATTCTATACAGTGGGATCAACTAATGATTTTAAAAACAGCAAATTCAAAATGGTAAGCCTTCAAGGAATTAACCTTGGAAGATACTAGGCTTTTCATACCAACTAAGAAATACTGTTCAAGATTCAGACCAAAATGGATGTCAGATGAACTAATTGAGTCTCTTGGCAGAGAAGAAAAATGCGTGGGATGCATATAAATTATCAAGTGACACAGAAGCCTATGTCAGGTATAAGCTAGACTGTAATGAAGTCATGAAGGAGGTTAGGCAAGTGAAGGCTGATTACAAGAAATCCTTGGCAAAGCATGTAAAGAAAAACAATGAAAACTTCTTTACTTGCGTAAGCTTGATAAGAAAGGGGATGAATCAGATTGGTCCACTAATGTTGTTGGTTTGACTGTTGATGATCCTGCTCAGATAGCTGACAAACTGGATGAGTATTTGCATTCTACATTCACACATGAGGAATTCTGTATGGAAGGGGAGGACAGAAGTTTACTGAACTCTAACAGGGAGCTAAATGATTTTGTAATAACGGAGAGCAAAGTGGAGGAGAAATTGTTGAAGTTAAACATTAAAAAGGCACCTGAGGCAGATGGAATCTATCCAGTCATATTGAAGGAGGCAGCAAGGGTAGTAAGCAAACCCTTAGCCATAATTATGAGAGCATCCTTAGATTCAGGGGAGGTCCCCATGGACTGGAGATGTGCAAATCTATCCCCAGTTCACAAAGGTGAACTGGGGATAGTGGTTCAAAGGGGGACACAAATAATTATAGACCTGTTTGTTTAACTTCTGTTCTGCAGAAAATAATGGAGTCACTTGTTAAAGAAGTGAGCAGGATCACCTAGACAAGACTGCAGTAATAGTTCAAATGTAGCATGGGTTTGTTAAGAGGGAGTCTTGTCTGACCAATTTGATAGGATACTGCGATGTGATCACAAAGGAACTGGATGCAAAAAATAATTTTGATATCATATACTTGGATTTCAGGAAAGCTTTTGATACGTTGCACATGGAAGGCTGCTGTACAAATTGGAGCACTATGGCATTAAGGGCAAGTTTCTGCAATGAATAAAGGAATGGTTCACTGGGAGACGGCAGAGCGTGGTAATAAATGGACACTGCTCTACATGGACTAATGTTATTAGTGGAGTCGCCCGGTGCTGGGCCCATTGTTGTTTTGTGTATTTATCAATGATATCGATGAAGGTATATCAGGCGTAATGTCCAAGTTTACAGATGATACAAAGGTTGGCAGGGTTGTTAATGACATTAAAGACAGTATGCTACTGCAGTAGGATCTAGAAAAGTTGGGAAGATGGGCTGAGAAGTTTAGCTTTGACAAATGCAAAGTTCTGCATATGGGTAGCAGTAACCCAAGAGAAATGTACCAACTGTATGGTACTACATGCAGAGGGGTGGAGAATGAAAAAGACCTTGGGATAGTTGTGCAGTCAGATATGAAGTTCTCTGAGCAATGCAGACTGGTTGCCAGTGCAGGTCACGGAGTTTTGTCAATGATATATATCACTAGCAAAAAGGAATTGTGCTAGCAGAGACAAGGAGATGATTATCCCTTTGTATACTGCAATGGTCAGGCCACACCTTGAGTACTGCATACAGGTCTGGAGGCCTCATTTTAAGAAGAATGTAGAGTTACTAGAATGAGTACAGACAAGGGCAACAAGGTTGGTGAGAAGAACAAATGTGTGCTCTTACCAAGAGAGAGAGACGCTTAAGCGCTGCAAGTTGCAGCATCTGGCGACTAGGCACCTGCGAGGCGATCTCATTGAGGTGTATAAGGCCTTGAATGGTTTGATCAGGCTCTGCTGGTGGGATACTTCCACTTGCTCGGATTAAGAACCTGAGGGGGGCATAGATTCAAATTGAGGAAAGACAATTGTAGAATAGATGTGCAGAAGTTTGCCTTTAGCCACTATTGTTGTGGAAGTTGATAGTTTAAATAAATTTAAGGCTGAACTAGACAAATATTTGGAGTGACCGGATGGGTGAAATGGGAAGGTGGGGGTTTTTTTTTTAGCTGATTCTGTATAAGCTTGCTTTTTTGCATCATATGCCTCTGCTAATATATATCTTTTGCACTCCCCTCCTTAGGTTTCATCTAATTCTTGGTCTAATCTTCATTGATACAAACTCCTAGTGCTCTCCTCATTTAGTGAATCCACATTGAATCATTCAGTGTCAAGTTGCTCATTCCTCTCAAAGTCTTTCTTCCTTTTCCTCTTCCTTTTTTGGCATACCCATGGGAATGAAGTATTTTTCACCAAAAAAGTGATCAGAACCACAATTTGCTCCTCTCTGGGCCTTAACATCACAGACGAAAATTTGTTTTGTTGTTTAGTGGTCACATAATCAATTATTGATTTTAGTCCCTTTGTTTTTTGGACCCATGTGAACTTATGAATATCTCTATGTTGGAAGAAGGTGTTACTAATCAGTTTATATTGAGAGAAAAGTTCTATCAGTCTGTCTCTGTTATCATTCTTTACATTTTCTCCATGTCTTCCCACCACTTCATCGTCTGCAGCTTGTCCCACTCTGGAGTTCAAATCCCCCATTATGACTATCTCTCTGCAACGTGGAATTGCTTCTATTACTTCTGTCAGGTTTTCCCAGAAATTTTCTTCAATATCTGTAGGAGACTCATTATTAGGAACATATACCCCAATAATAGTAATTTCTCTTCCATATATTTTAATTTCAAGTATCATGATTCGTTTATCAACAAAGCTTCATTTTTCAGTAAACTTTCTGAGATTCTTGTGAATAAGAACAGCCAACCCTGCATTAGCTCTGACATGTTGGTCAACACCAGACCAAAGGAAAATATATTCTCCAGTCATTTCTTCACCTCTCCCTTTCTTCTTTGTTTCAGTTAAGACCACCACATCCAATTTATATTTTCCCAATTCCAATAAAATTTCATCTTGTTTTGTGCTAACTCCTTGTACATTCCTTCCAGCAACCAAAATTCATAAACCTTTTTTATTTTCCATTTTCATTCCTATTTGTCCATCCAATTTTTAAGTCTTTTAACACTGAAAGGATGTTTTCTGTATTTGAAGTGAACATCGCATGGTGAAGTCGTTGGAATCACTTTGACAGGTACCCAAGGGGAAGGATTGTTTCAAAATTGGCTAATCTGTTTAAATGAAATTTGGTATAAAGGTCTCTGAAAATATTCTAAATAAGTCCTACAGTTTTTAAAAGAATGTAAGTGCTGTTCCAAATTAATAGTGTTTCTGTAGGAGAATTTCTGTGGAGGTAGTAACAAGGACCAAAGGGGCTAACAAAATATATCTTGAAAAATTGGTGTCGGTTCAACTTTAACTTCTTACAAGTGGCATAATTCAAATTGAGAAAGGATAGTTGCAGAATGGCAATGATCAAGGGTGGAATTCAGGATCATTTGGATCGAATTGAAATTCTCAAGGATACTCAGCATGGTTTTGTAAAGGGAAAATCATGTTTAACAAATCTGGTTCGCTATTTCGAAAGGGTCACTCACGAGCTGGATTTAGGGAATAATTTCGACATTGTTTATTTAGATTTCAGCAAAGCTTTTGACTCAGTCCCACATGAGCGGTTGCTTTATAAGCTGGAACAGGTTGGAATCACTGGGAAAATCCTTAGATGGATAGAAGGATGGCTTCAGGGCAGGAGGCAGAGGGTAGTGATAAATGGCTATTCCTCAGATTGGGTTGATGTAAGAAGTGGGGTTCCCCAAGGATCAGTATTAGGACCACTGTTGTTTTTAATTTTCATAAACGACATTGATGAAGGGATAGAGGGCGTGATGTCTAAATTTGCAGATGATGTTAAAATTGGTAGAGTAGTTAATGATCACTGTCAAGCTGAGCTTCTTCAGAGAGACCTAGATAGACTTCAAGAATGGTCAGAAAAATGGCAGCTGTGCTTTAATCCAACAAAGTGTAAGGTATTACATCTGGGAAACAGTAATCCCAAAATAACTTATTCACTTGGTGGAGTTCAACTAAACCCAGTACTGGAGGAAAGGGACTTGGGTGTTAAGATACGGTCAGACATGAAATTCTCTGAGCATTGTAAACAGGTTGCAAGGAAGGCCCATGGTGTCCTATCGATGATCTATCGAAATTTTGCAAGTAGAGATAGGGACATGATAATCCCATTATATAAGGCTTATGTTAGACCACACTTGGAATACTGTGTTCAAGTATGGAGACCGCACCTAAAGAAAGACATCGAGCTTCTTGAAAGGATGCAAAGAAGGGTAACTCGCCTGGTGAGATCGGCAAAAGGGCGTCCTTATGAAGAAAGACTTCAAATATGTGGGTTGCAGAGTTTGGAAACTAGACACCTTAGAGGAGATTTGATTGAGGTGTTTAAGGCTCTGAGAGGCATCAGTAAAATGAATGAGGATAAAATTTTCAAGATTATAAATGATGCTAGAACTAGGGGACATAAATTCAAGTTACGGGGGGAAATGTTTAGATTGGACTGCAGGAAGTTTTATTTTAGCCAGCGAGTTATAAATTACTGGAATAAGTTGCCTTCATGGGTGGTAGAGGCCGGCAGTTTGAGGAAATTCAAAGGTCATCTGGATAGTACTTTCGGGTAAGGGAAGCGCATAGGATGATAGGATTAATTTCCTTTTTATTTATTTTTATTTCATTTTATTATTTTTATTTATTTATTAATTATTATTATTTATTTATTTATTAATTATTATTATTTATTTATTTATTAATTATTATGATTTATTTATTTATTAATTATTATTATTTATTTATTTATTAATTATTATTATTTATTTATTTATTTAATTTTTGTTTTTATCATTGTTTTGTTCGGATTTTTTTTTTTTTTTTTTTTGGCTGGTGCAGCATAAGCCATAGGCTTTCTTGCACCATACGGCCGTTACTAATACTAATACTAATACTAATAGATGTGCAGAAGTTTGTCTTTAGACAATGGCTGGATGATTGCTGGAACAAGCTTCCATCAGTTTTTGTGGAAGTGGGTAGTATGAATAAATTTAAGGAAAAACGAGGCAAACAACAATTGGAGGGAATGGATAGATGAAATGGGGTTTTTTTGTTTTTTTTTACTGGTGCTGTATAAGCTTGCTTTTTTTTTCATCATTTGCCACTATGTAATGCTACTAAGTAATGCCGAAAAACCTTATTAAAACCAGAAAATTGAAAGAAACGGTTTGCCTGGACTAAGAGAAATCAACATTGTACAGTTGAAGAGTGGAAAAATGTACTGTTGACAGATGAATCCAAATTTGAAAATTTTGGATCCAAGCATAGTTTGTGTGAGACAATCAACTGAAGTAAAAATGGTGCCACATCATTTAGTGCCTACAGTCAAGCATGGTGGTGGTGGTTCCATTATGATCTGGAGTTGCTTCTGTTTTTCTGCAGTGAGTGATGTCATCAGAATTGAAGGAATTTTAAGAAAAGAAGACTATAAAAACATTCTTGAACATAATGCAATATCGTCTGGACTTTGTCTTTGTGGAAGAAATTTTGCTGTGAAGAAACTTCCTAGAAACTAAGCAACAGGACGGGATATTTCAAATTACTGTGTGGCCACCCCAATTACCAGACTTAAACCCAATAGAGCTTTTATGGGATCATCTAGACCATCAAGAACATGAAGTCCACCCATCTTCACAAAATTTATTGGAAACCTTGCAGATTGCTTGGAATAATGTTAGTCAAGATACCATTATAAAATTAATTGCTAGAGTGGCACATCTCTGTAAGGCAGTGATAAAATCTCATGGAAGACAGGTTGATGAAAAATCAGTATAGTTGCTAATATTAATCATTTCAATATATTTTTTTTTGCCATAAATTTTTCAGTGCTCAATAAAAAATCTTAAAATTTGTGTGTATTGTTTTTATAGTAAACCTTATATTGTCATAGCTAATTTTAAAAAAATTAACAAAAACCGTTGTCACACTGTTCCAAACCTTTTGACTAGGAGTGTATATGCAGTCGTTCTAAAAGTTTTCACAAAATAAAGTACATAGAATGAACTCAAAAATTTCCGAAGTGAAAATTCTAAAATTCTGAGCTAATTTAAAATAGCAGACTTATGCTATTAGCTAAACTTTAAGCTTAAAGTGAGCAAACTTTAAGCTTACTAAGCTTATGGTTTGCATTGGTGATAATTTCATGGTTTGGTGGGAGAATTTTTTTTGTCCCACTCCAATAAAGGGCATTTTTAGAATACAAATGAAGTCTACCTGTCTTTCTGATCTCTACTTTGTGTCATAAACTAATGACACTTAATAAAAATAAAATGTATTAACGTTCAATATTACAGTTCTTTTCCGAATCATGTAATTGTTATATTCTTCTTTCAACAAATGATTTTAAATGATAATATTAGATTCAAACAATGTTGCTTTCTGAAATCCCTTTCAAAATTGAGGAATGCTGAGCTGTGTAAAATAATGAACAGTTGCAATGTAAATTTGAAATTTTATAAGAAAGAACAGAAGAACGTGTAAGGTAAAAATCTATATCTCAGATACTTTCCCATAGAAGCAAAGCTGAGTTACATTGCAGTTTGAATTGTGGGACTTTTTTTTTATTGACATAGTTCCTGTTATAAACATTAATTATTGACAGTTTATGTAACTGGTAAAAAACTATAACACAAGCTGCTTATAAGTTCATGATACTCTGTGAGTTAGGTTTTTTGCTGTTTTTGTTATTGTAAATGCAATTGCATAGGGCGCCTCCGTAGCCAGGTGGGAAGGAGCAGCAGTGCGTAGCACACGCTTCTTGATTAGACCGGGGTTCGAGCCCGTCACCACCAAATACGGAGGATGCGGAAAGGTCAGGGAATGACCGCCGCATATCCCGGAGCAATATGGCCTTAGTTGCTAATGCTCCTAAAAACCAAATAACAAACAACAAACAAACAATTGCATAGAATAGGAAGGGATGTCACATACTGTTTAGAAAAATTTACTCTAATTGAACATATAACATTTAATAAATATAGCAGCTGGTTCTCTCCTCCAGAAGTAGCTAGTCATGTATATGTGTCCTGTGTGAAATTTATTTCATTAATGCATTCACAGCCACTGATGTTTCAAAGAGCACTCAAGTGATGTGTCAGTGATGTGCACAATTTGCAGTCATTCTGAAGTGATCAATAAACAAATGCTATAAAAGTAGAGGCACTTTAAATTAAAAAATGCTCAATATCAGCACACTGATAGATCTTGGTGCCACTTGCAACAACACTTGGTTTTTGTTTATCATCAGTTGTATGCTGCAAAGCCTTAGCACACAGTTTTATTTGTTCTTTGCTTGTGTTGAGATTAGTTTATGTACATGGAATAAACTTTTTATAAAATTTTGGGGTTTGTTCTGATTTACAACTTAGCCGAAAAGTAAGTGTGCACTTTTAACTATGGATTCCAGGCCTTGTAAATGTAACTTTTCAACCATAATTATTTTTAAGTAGATATTAAAGTAGTTGCTCCTCAACATTCCAAAAATTACAGTACTTGAAATGCATCCCTCAAATATTCTCCAGGGGCTCACATTTGGTGAGTATGGGCTCGGCACACCCCGGATCCTGAGCTGGATATCATCATTCTTCTCTTTCTTGGTGACTTGGTTATTCCTTTCTACTTCTGACTCTTGTTTTTTTTTTGTCTCTCTCTCTCTCTCTCTCTCTCTCTCTCAGGGTAATTCAGAATTTTTTTTTTTTATTATATCTCTAGTTCAGGCTTGGCAAGGGAGAAATTATAATCTACATTAATTAGTCTCAGATAAGACTTTGCTTATAAAAAATTTGCTCTATATTGCAGAAGATAATATACTATTTTGTTCTCCCCTTACCATTTACTTTTGCCAGTTTTATTATGAGAATTAGAGGCCTTTGATATACAGAGTGTATCAGAAGTCAGGAAAAAGTAGAAACCAATCAGGGTATTTCAGTTCCTCAACTATGTAAACATACACTTCCACCTAAAAGTATGGAATCACATTTCATATTTCTTAATTTCAAAGTTTTTGTTAAAATAGGACCAACTTGTTTACCAATTTTTATTAAAATATTTTCTATTATGTACAAAATCAAAAAAAAAACCAAAAAAAACTGTAATAATATTTAAGAAATACAGTCGATTCCGTAGTGCATTTTGGCCTGATTAAGCAGCTGCCCCAATTATCCGAAGTTTCACATAAATAGTTAAAAATACAATGGACCCCCACTTTACTATCGGTTCACTGTACAATCAAATCACGTTACAGTGGTGGCGCACTATGACCATAGTTGCTGATGCACCTAATAAATCCCAAAACAAACAAACAAACGTTATGATGGACTTGCCATAGTAAAGTAATATTCACTATACAATGTTCAGTAAGCGCTGGTCATTGTGATCACGTTTGTGAATTGGATTTTAATTCTATTAAACAGCGATTCTAATTAGCGAAAATAGGAGGAATATTATCCACAGGCTATAAAAGTAAAGATATATTAAGCACAAATTTACCCTTTATTACCTTACCAATTAAAAAATTAAATGATATGTGAAAATCGGAATAATTAATACGTGCTGTAAATGTACATACCAACTAGTTGGCATTTCTCTTCACTGACATTTGTGGGTGGGGTTAAAATTTAAAACAGTAAAAAGATAAGCACACATAAATTGCAAGTAACATGATACGTGCAAGTGAGAACAGAGTAACAAGTTACGAAGCTTTAAAAATAGGAATGAAGAGAAGATTCTGAAAATTAATTTTTTTATATGATTGAAGATTTCATGGAAGTGTAAACACATTTCACCATAATAACCCACAGAATTCCAGCTGTCAGTATTATCGCAAATTCAATAAAATCAAGTTTTCTATCCATTTATGATAGATTGCACTAATAGAAAAGCCCAGTAAACAGGTGACTGTTAATTGTTTTATGGTTGTGACCTCCAGAAATCTGACCAAACCATGTGGTATGGTCAGAGACAATTGTAGGGTAATCTCCAGTGCTGTGGTCTCCTGCCCCGATTAAACGGCATGTTGTCCCAATTAAGCAAAGTAAACCCTGGCTATTTTCTCAATTGGGTTCTTTTTTTAAGATTTGCCTCAAATAATTGGCTGCCCTGATTAACCGGTGGCCCAAATAACTGGAATCCACTGTATCTAGAATATTTATATACTTTTTATCATTTATTTTCCCACACCAGTGTGTTTTCAGATTTTATCAAGGTGCATGTAAATACAGCTAGCTATTACTTTATTAATGTTTAAAGGACTATTTAATGTATTTCAGTATATAATATAAATTTATAGCATTAGCATTAGTAGAGGCATACGATTCTGGGAAGCAAGCTTATGCAGCATCAGCCAAAAAAAAAAAAAAAAATTATTTTGATTGATTGTAGTTTGGCATAAAATTATTATTATTTGGTAGTTTATTTTAGAGAATGATATTTCTTTGTTTCAATTTGTAGTTCTGTGACATCTATTCTGAACTCTATAGCTGTGTTACGGCCTCTGTGGAAGAGTTTGCATCTACAAGGCACTTTTGCAGAAGGAACACAAGCTCAGTCGGATAGTATTAGGTAAGAAGTATTTTACTGAGAAAACTGCCAGCAATTGAATATTAGATTAATAAGAAGGAATGGAGCAACCCACTATTGTAAATATATTTCTATCTTTCATTTGCCTGTAGCTGAATAAAGTTAATAAATAACAAGTTAATGAAGTAGATTAGTCACAAAAATTTCTTTTTATATATATTTTCAAGAATAAACAAAAGAATTACCTTTATTCCAAAGGAATTACCTTTATCTATAGGACTTCTTATCTAACTCTCCTAGAATGCCGATAAATTACGAATGATAATTTAAAATAATTTTAATTTACTAATTAAATAATATATCACCATTATCATCTTCATCATCATCGTCAGCGATTCTCAGTCCACTGCAGGATGAAGGCCTCCTCAACAAGTTTCCAGCAACTTCAGTCTTGTGCTTTCTGTTGCCATTGTACACCAGCAAATTTCACAATTTCAGCAATCCACCTCATATTTGGTCTTTTTCTTGGACATTTAGAGTCAAGTGGTATCCATTTCAAAATTCATTTGGTCCATCTCTCATCAGTCCTTGATATGTGACCTGCCCACTTCCATTTTAAGTACATTGCTCTTTCAACAATGTGGCAGACCTTGATTTGTTGGCAAATCTATGAACATGTGTTTCGGTCTCCTTTGGTTATGTTCAAAATTTGGCACTCCATACTGCTCATTGTGACCCTCAGTCTTTGTAAAGTTTTGTAATTCAGTGTCCATATTTCACAACCATATGTTAGAACAGGAAGGATACATTGATCAAAAACTTTTTGTTTGAGACAAAGTGACAATTTTGTCTTGAAGACTATATTAAGGTTTCAAAATTCTTGCCATCCCAGTTTTATGTGCCGTTCAGTTTCCATCATGATGTTTCCATTTGTTGAAATTTCTTGAAACACATAACCTGTTTTCTTGATATTCATCTTCATACTGAACTTCTTGCTTTCATGCTGCAGTTCTTCAATGTTTTGCTGCAATTCTTCTGGATCATTGGCAAAGAGAATGATATCATCTGCAAATTGTAAGTGATTCAGGTAATCTCCATTTATTATGAGGCCTTTATCTTTATGTTATTTTAATCATATTTGCTGTGCTGTTCTGCAGCTAAACAAATTTCTTTGCTACCAATGCAGATTTCAGAATGGTATTGAAAGGGAGGAATAAAAAATAAATGAGTGATTTAAAACCCATGCAGCTGCCTTTGGGTTAAAACACATAATTGTTCTCTTTCATTTGCATATTTAATTTATTTATTTTAATTTGATTTAATAAAATGGTAGCTGCACATAACTAAATATAAAAACAGTGATTCACAACCTCTTCATCCGATGGCTCCTTTTTTTTTTTTTTGAACTAACCAAAATATATGACTGTATGTGACCTACTTACTAGTCATGACAAGCTATGACTGTCTTTGTGTGAGACTGTGTTTTTAATTTTGTTGTTATAGTATGTCACAACCTCCTGGTTAAGAACCACTGCTCTTAAATATTTTTTAAAATAGTAAGAACATAATGTACATCTGATATGCAAATTATGTTTTTTTTTCTAGACATCATCCTTCTGTTTTGTATGAAGGAGGAGAGTTGTGCAAGAAACCACTGAAATATAAAACACGACAGTTTTACCCTGTACTTCATCCTGACAGGAAAATTTACCTAGAGAAGAAAATTGAAGAGCTGATTAAGAAAACTGATTTGAATATTTATAAATTCAGCACAGTTGTAGTTACTGAAAACAAAAGGTATTATTATTATATATTGGTTTTAGCAGAAAAGCTATGAATCTTTGCAATTTTGTTTTGTTTATTCGTTTTGATAATGACCTTGATGAATTTTTTTGTTCATTGGACCTTTTCATTTTATATACTTTTATCTCTGCAGATGAAAATATTTATATGCAGCACTAGGAAAAGATCTGGTTTTCAAACACCTTAATGAAATACCAAATACTACTTGGTATTTGATTAAGCTGTTTGAAAAACAGGTAGTCTTCTGCTTTCTTCATCAGTGAGAAGATTACGCTGGGTTGGTCATTGATATTTCTGCTTGACAGAAGCTTGGCAGACTTCAGAGAAGATTCTTGTATTCATTGAATACAATCAGTTATGAAATTTGCCTTGAGACTTTATGGAAATAACTTTAATTTTTTATGATCTGTGAGGTTATCTGATTGAGGTGTATAAGGTCTTGAATGGTTTGATCATGCTCAATGCTGATGGAATTCTTTCTCTTGCTCAGAATAATCACCTGAGAGGACATAAATTCAAATTGAGGAAAGACGGTTGTAGAATAGATGTGTGGAAGTTTGCCTTTAGCCAGCGGGTTACACAACCTAGTATTATAATAATACTAGGTTGTGTAACAGAATATAGCATTTATAAATAATGAAAGTAACACCTCACAGGTGTATAATGTTTTTTTTATTTTTGGAAAAAGTTCTGATTTTTTGAATTCTGCTTGGTGGTAACATGTTCATGTTATCTGGCAGAATTTCTTTTAAGCTCATGATCAAATTGTCAATAGAGAATCTCCATTCCAGTGATCACATGCAATACTGAGTACATTGATTAAACCATCAGTGTTGGTACAGAACACAAAAGATCTCTCCTTGGAGTTGAAGGGAATGAATTCTCCTTTTCTATAACTATACCAAATATATGAAGTGTCAAGTGCTGATGTTTTCTTTTCACTCAATCTAGAGTCAAGAACTGTGTTGAATCCTTGACAGGACAAAATCTCATTTCAAGTTTTTTTAGCACAGCTTGTGTAAGATGTGACTTGTTTGACAATGGTGTTTCAAGTTTATTATACTTATTTAGCAAACTATTAAAATCGGAGCTTGTCCTGATTCTGAGCTGTACCTATACAGAAAATTAAGTAAGAAAGTGAAGTGCTAACATGGCAATTCATTTTTTTTTGGTGACTCTTTTCACTCAATATGGAGCTTAAGAAATTTGGTGAGTTTTTCAGTAGATCCAATACTTTATAAAATCATTCAGTTTAGCTTATATAACTGCTATGTCTGCTTTTAAGTTAAAATTTTATATTAAAATCATTCAGTTTTGCCAGCAGCTTCAAATTCATCATGCTTACTTGGGGACAGTCAAAGTTTTGGAGTTTAACTAGAAATGGTACATTTTCAGTGTGTGGAACAGGATGTTGTTGTTGTTTGGTTTTTAGGACCATTAGCAACTAATGCCATATTGCTCTGGGGATATGCGGTGGTCATTCCCTGACCTTTCTGCATCTTCCGTATTGGTGGTCATGGGCTCGAACCCCAGTCTAATCAAGAAGCGTGTGCTATGCACTGCTGCTTCTGCCCACCTGGCTATGGAGTTGCCTGTGGAACAGGATGAAATAGCTGACAGTAGAGATGAATATTGTTTTGCAGCTTTGTCCTTGATGCTGTATCCTGTAACATTCCACACAAAATTAGCAATCTGATATGTGGTCTCTGGGTTCATGCTACACCATAGGCACACCAAATGCAAGGGATTTTAAGTTTCCATTAATCCATTGTCTCATATTTTTTAATACACAGATGGCAGACTTATGGTCGCTGTTTCTAACACCAAAATAATACCCAGTAATTTTTAGGGAGGCTGCCAGGGAGTGTATTCAACCATTGAAGTTAATTATGAGTATGAGAGCATCTTTGAAGTTGGGAGAGATTACTTTGGACTGGAGAAGTGCCAATGTATTGCCAATACATAAAGGTGGTTCTAAAAGTGAAGTCAGTTAGTCTGACTTCAGTTATAGGGAAAATCCTAGAATCGGTGATTAAGAGTGCAATCCAGGGACATTTAGATAGATTTGGTATTCTGAGTAACACAGAACATGGTTTCATTAAGGGAAAATCATGTTTAACTAACTTAGTAAGCTATTTTGACACAGTTATCATAAGCTAGATGTAGGGAACAATTTTTCAAATAGTTTATTTGCATAGTAATTTGTTGCTTGCACCGACCAAGTGAAAAGAACTTAATTACTAAGCAAGAGAGTACACACAGTAACATATAAAAAAACTGACACAAGGCACAGATATTCAAGAGATAACATATATTAAATTTAGCATAAATAAAAACATAACATAGAAGCTACTGTATGTAACCTTTGTCAACTCAGTAGTCTGTACATACAGTAGTCTGTAGTACATACAGTAGCCGAAAGCTTCTATGTTATATTCTTTATTTATTCTAAATTTAATATATGTTATCTCTTGAATATCTGTACCTTGTGTCAGTTTTTTATGTGTTACTGTGTGTACTCTCTCGCTTAGTAATTAAGTTCTGTTCAATTGGCAGTGCAAGCAAGAAATTACTATACATTCAACTCCCGACCTCACAGGGGTCTTCAATCATAGTTTATTTGGATTTTAGCAAGGCATTTGACTCAGCCCCTAATGAGAGATTATTGTATAAGCAGGAACATGTTGGGATTACTGGAAACATTCTAAGATAGATTGCTGGGTGGCTGCAGGGCAGAAGGCAGAGGGTTGGGCCCCCAAGGGTCGGTTCTTGGGTACCCCATGTCATTTATGAAAATCAGGAACAACCAGTGGTGAGCTATAGTGGGCTCCCATGGGCTAACGAAAGCCCATTGTTATTTTTTTTGAAAATTTGCAAGTCCATTGTTCAGACAGTCATTTATTTTACAAATGAAATCCTGAATGCAATTATTGTTGTTGTTGTTGTTGTTATTTGGTTTTTAGGAGCATTAGCAACTAAGGCCATATTGCTCCGGGATATGCGGTGGTCATTCCTGACCTTTCCGCATCCTCCGTATTTGGTGGTGACGGGCTCGAACCCCGGTCTAATCAAGAAGCGTGTGCTACGCACTGCTGCTCCTTCCCACCTGGCTACGGCAATTATTGAGTATCCAGAGCCGAAACTGTGGTGGGGCAGATGGGGCCCCATTCCCAGCTTTTTAATGGCGCAATCAATTGGTTATGTATTTTAAAATTGCTTCATTTTTGATTTAATTGCAGTCAGACCTTTGTTTAACAGGCTTCATTATAGCGAATTTTTTTGATTCCCCTTGGTAATTACATTTAAAACAGTTTCCGCTGAACAAAGAAAATTTCCATGTAATGAACGGTTAGGAGAGACAACTTTGTATGCATTGTTCTCACCTCTGGCCTTTAGACAATTTAGGTAATTATAAAGTGCGAATTAAGGGTGAAAGGGATTACCGTTTCAGAATGTTAGTGGTGTCCGTAAAACCTATGCAGTCACATACCGATAAGTCATGCTAGTCAATATGCTTTCCATAGCCAGTCAGAGGATTAAGAAGATTTTCAACATGGATTATAGCCTCTGGTCAACATGCGTTGTGGTTCCCCTTTACTCCGACAAATGGGCAATGTTTTTCGGAGAAGTGAGTGATCCACGTATTCCAGTAAATTTCTCCTGTCTGTGTTTACTTGGTCACAGTAGCTGAATATCCACGTGATTCCAACATTTTGCACTGTATTCAAAGACCTAGTGAGAGTAGCAACATAGGGGGGGGAGATTAAGGCAACTAAGATATTATATAAACTTTACAAAGATGTAATGGTGGCAGATTTTTAGACTTTGTCGAGCCTTTCACTGTGTAGAAAATGTTCTAAAATATAATGGCATATAGGCAATAATAATAATAAAAAAAAACTGTATTACCAATCTCCAAAAACTAGTGCAAATTAAGGATGATTACTAAAGAATTTGATGTGGAAACTGTAAAGATCAGTAGTGTGTTTGGGCCACGATGAGCAGTTTGTAGCTTGCGGACGGCAATTGTGGGTTGGAGGAATTATCCCGCTTTGTGCAAACATTTTGAATCAGAAGTTAAATATTCCAGATTATTAAATCAACTTTTAAATTTGGAATTTCTTAACCATTTAGCACTAATGATTGACATCCTGCAGAAGTTCTGTTACCTTTCAGAAGCTTTACAGAATCACAATGGTAAAAGCATATAAATTAATTATTTGAACTATCAATGCTATTGCTAATTTGAAAAATTCTGGAGGAAAATTATGAAGGAATCGAAATTAAAAAAATTACCTCATGATAAGTTATTAAATGCATTGTTTTATCCTTAAAGGATAAGTTATTAATGCAACAGAGTGATTTTAAATTAAATAAAGAAAATAACGATACCATTTAAAGAAATTTTAAACATATGCTACCTGAAATCGTGGAATGTGAAAGAACTTTCATCTCGGTGGCAAGACGGTGAAAACTGAATAAGAAATTTAAGTTTTCCAATAAAAATTAATGATTTTAGAGATTTTGTCGAAGACAGTTTATCTTTAAAATCAAGTGAAATTCCCTTTTCAATTAAGAGAGCCAGAAAATAGCTTTGAAACCATTGCGATTAGCAGTGCTGAAGCTGAGTTAAGCTTTCAGTGTAAATGAATAATATTGTGGCAATTAAACACGTTGCAGATTATGACCATACATCTAAATGGAAAACCATTGCTTCAATTTGATCTGGATTGTTACGTCAAATCATTGCTCAGCTATTGAGCAAAGCAGAAGATAGACAATAAATATTAATAAAGAAGTAAATTCTATATGCCAATTTTTAGAATAAATTTTTCTTGAATATTTGTGAAATTATTTTTTTTCATGTAATCTGTGATTTTTTGTGTACTTTTTCTAGAAAGTTTGTTTTTTATATAATATTTGTTTTTATATTGTGGAATGTTTTGTGATAGTTTTTATGTTATTTGTGATATGGGAAATATTTCATGCTATTTTTTATTTGCAATATTAAAATTTTATCATGAAAAAAATGTATCCATTATATTTCCCTAGTAGTTAAAAAAAGACGAATAAAAAAGTTGCACATGTGCTGAGCACATGCGGTAGATGGTTTATGCGAAACATCCTTCACGTTTCTTCCTTCAAACACACTAATTTTCATAATTTCTGAAAGACAAGATACAATGGATGTATGATAACTAAAGTAAGAGATGTATACTTGCGAGTGCAACACATCTAAATACAGCACCAGTTGATGTACCGATCTTGTAGTTGAAGCAATATACGCAGCCGTTAGGGGAACCTAACAATGGAATGTAATGAAAATGCGAGACGAAAAAAGAAATTGTTGACAAATATTTGTATTGTGTCAGTCATACTTATTGCAGTAGTAACTTCATGAAGCATGATTGTTATGTCATACTATTCTAAAAAGTTAGAACTCCAGACACTGTTGTATCCAGTTATCATCGTAAGGTGAGGCATGACGACCAGGTTTAAGTTTTTTTTTTTTTAGACAGACCTAGGAAATTTTTACACATTCACTTATACGCATGGTTAATTGGGTAATAAGCCACATCTGTCCACCCCCCCCCCTAAATCCGCTCCTGACTCAAGATATCATACCGGTCACAAAAAATGCGTCACGCGCTCTAATCACACTACTAGTAGTGCAAGCGTGGAAAGCACCTCTAGTGGAAGCTGCGGATAACGTCACTTCCCTGACCAATCAGATTTATTCGGTAGAAAGTCGGAAAAACCGCAAGCCCATTGTTAAAATATTCACAGCTCACCACTAGAAACAACCACTGTTGTTTCTGGTTTTCATAAATGATGTTAAAATTTGCAGACAACGTAAAGATTGGTAGAGTAGTTAATGATCAGTACCCAGCAGCACTCCTTCAGGATGACTTGAACAGGCTGCAGGAATGGTCAGAAAAGTGGCAGCTGTGTTTTAATGCAGCAAAATGCAAAGTATTACGCTTGGGGAATAACAACCACAAAATAAATTATACACTTGGTGAGTTTGAATTAAAAACAGTAGAGGAAGAAAGGGATCTGGGAGTTACAATACAGGGAGATATGAAGTTTTCTGAGCAGTTTAAACAGGCAGCCAGGAAAGACCATGGTGTCCTATCAATGATTTATTGAACATTATCCTGTAGAAATATGAAGGTCATAGTCCCACTGTATAAGGCAGTTGTAAGATCACGTTTGGAATAGTGTTCAAGTATGGAGATCTCATCTGAAAAAAGACATTGAACTTCTTGGAAGGGTCCAAAGATGGGCAGCTTGCATGGTGAGATCAGCAAAAGAGTGGCCATACGAGGAACGATTCTGTATATGTGGGCTATAGAGCTTAGCAACCAGGCACCTCAGTGGTGACCTGATTGAGGTTTATACAGCTCTGGAAAGGGTTAGTAAAATGAACAAAGTGGAATTTTCACTGTTATAAAGAATTCCAGAACTTGGGGGCATACATTCAAATTACAGGAGAAGAGGTTTAGACTAGATTATAGGAAATTTTCTTTTAGCCAGCATATCATTGATTGCTGGAACAGATTACCTTCACAGGTAGTTGAGCCTGACAGTTTGAATAAATTCAATTGAATAGTTAAGTATGTGAGGAGGGAAACTAATTTGTATTTTCTTATCTACTCTTTTTTATGGCCAATTCAACAAAAGCTTGTGGCTCCCTTCCACTATATGGCTGTTATTATTACACTAGCCAACAAAAAATATTTTTTGTCATACCTCCACAACGAAAATATGTGATTCTATAAAAAAATATTGTATATTCTCTATAATTCATTTAACTTTGGAAAAAATATAAATAAATCATAGTGAAATAGTTAATTTCAATAATATATAATCAGCATACCTGTAATGTCCTTAAAAATGTTTGCTACTAAGAGATTTTCTCTTGTATTCCTGCTTACTCTTCCTCAAAGGAACCAGCATAATCCCAGTGACCTTGGTGCCACTTTTCCATCATGGAACTATCTTAATGAAACTGCTCCTCTTGTTTATCACTCACATTTCCCAGATTTTTTTCGGGGAAAATTCGAGATGGGAATGGAGAAAACAAATTTTCAACATTCGACAGCCCATGTTTTTGTAGCACTTGAGGAAATTATACACCAACATTTCATAGTTTTCTTCTTTCCTACTACCCAAAAAACCATATACTACCACCTTAAATTTCACCAAGCTGCCAATTCAACTTTCTTTAACTGTGTTTCAAGCACATCATCTTTCAGGAATTTCCTAATTTGGGATCCTACAAAAATTCTTTCCTTAATTTTGGCATATGTTAAATTAGGAGGAAACACACTTCTCAAGTATGCAAATCCATTACCTTCATTATCTAGTCCTTTCATTAAATTTTTCATCAATCCAAGTTTGATGTGCAGGGGTGGAAGAAGAACCTTGTTTGATTGCATTAAAGGAATATATTTTATATTATATTGTTCTATGAATTCGTCCCACTTGTCCCAACATTGTACAACATATGTTCTTCTGTTGTACAGCTGTTCCACAAAGACAAAAAACAACAATATTTTGTGAAATCCCCATGCAAACCAACAAGCAAACCAATAATCTTAAGATCAGTGCATGTGTTGCAACCATAATCCTGGTATTCTATAGCATGTAGAATCTTAGATATGCTTTCATGACTTTCTTTAAGTCAAACTGAATGAAACACAGAAACTGATGGAAATTTGTTGCCGTTATGAAGCAAAACTGATTTTAAACTTAATTTTTAGGTATCTATGAATAAACGCCATTCATTTGACTTATACACAACACCTATCAGAAGTCCAATAATGTCTTTGCAAAAACACATACTGTCCTCTGTAGCAAAATATTTCAAAAACTTTTCGTGTCTTTTTCGAAATCCTGAAATATTTGTTCCTGCTGCGAGTATATTCCACTGCTGTAACCTAGAACCTACTTGGAAAACCTTGGCAACAGTCTACAAAACAGTCTACAAAAATCCTTACCAAAAATGCTGTGTGCTCTTTTCAAATTTTAAATTGTTTCATTGGAATTTGAACATAAGAACCATAGGTAGAATTAACCACAGTCTGATTATGTTTATCACAAGAAAACTAAAGCCAGAATCAATTGCTAAATTAAGAGAATTAGCTTAGATCTGTTAAAATAAATCAGTATGTCTTACATCACTGGCTAGATTATGCAAAATTGGCATATTTTGGTAAAACGTAACTCCTTCTATATTTAATTACTGTGATGTGATGTGAAACTTATGGTGATTTTCAAAATCTATGCATGGAGGTAAAAATCGTGTTGGCTAGTGTTATTATTACTATTGTCTCATATTTTTCAATACATGGATGGCCGACTTATGGTCACTGTTTCTAACACCAAATTAAGCATAATATGCTTTCTCATAAAAGTCAGTAACTATTTGCCTCCGATTTTGTGTTATAAAATTTCCATAGGTGTACCAGAGGGAATTGAAATTGTTATTAATTAATTATTCTTTTTTTTTTTTTTTTTTTTTTATGAGAACCCCAAACACGAGAGGTATTATAACCTATAGTACTTAGTACCGTGCTTGGGTTGGAGGTTGAGAAGACGAAAGAAGATATTTGTTGATATTGGACTTGAACTTCTGTAGATTGTAATTTTCAGGAAATACGTATGAAGGAAGGTTGTTCCAGAAAACGGCAGTTGAATGAATAAATGAGGAAGATGAAAAGTTGGTTCTGTGGGTTTGAAGTTGGACAGTAAATGGATGTTGGCTGGTGGCGGCACGTGTTCGGACTGTTTTGAAAGAGAGAGCGGGAATTATAGAAGCCAAATCAGAAGAACAGTGCCCATGGAAGTATCTGTAGAAACATGCAGCAGAAACAGTGCGTCTATGAGACAGCGAGTGGAGAGACTCTGTTAGAGATGAATCATTAATTAACCTAACTGCCCTCTTCTGAATGGAATCAAGAAGCCTGAGAGAGGTTTTGGGGGCACCACCCCAGATGTGGGAACAATATTCCATGGCAGGGCGGATTTGCGATTTATACAGAGTGAGCAGCTGTTTGGGAGAAAAGTAACGCCGAGAGCGAAAGAGAAAACCAAGTTTTTTAGATGCAGAGGAAGCAATATTTGTAATGTGCTTGTGCCAAGAGAGATTAGAAGTCAGGGTAATCCCCAAAAGAGATATATCATTTTGCCTAGAAATTGGAGTGTCACTAAAGATAAGCATAGGAGCAGAAGAATCCTTTTTGCGAGATATAAGGCAAGATTGAGTTTTAGAAGGGTTGAAATCAACTAAGTTGTCTTTGCCCCACTGGAGAATTACCTGAAGATCGGCATTTAAGGAATTGGCAGCAGATTTTCGAGAACTTGAAGCTGATTGAGCTGGACAAGGTTTCTCAAAATGGAAAGTTGAATGCAATGTACTATCATCGGCAAAACTATGGATAGGATTTCCAGTCAATGGAAGAAGGTCATTGATATACAAGAAGAAAAGAGTGGGGGAAAGAACTGAACCTTGGGGGACACCGGCATTAGTGGAGAAGTTAGAAGACAGAGAGCCATCTACCATCACCCTCAGTGAGCGATCAGAGAGAAAACTGGATAACCAATTACTAAAAACAGTTGGCAAACCATACGAAGGAAGCTTGTTTAGAAGACCTTTATGCCAAACACGATCAAAAGCCTTTGAGACGTCAAGAGCAACTGCTTGTATTTCACCAAACTTTTCCATTGAATTAGTCCATAAATGGGTAACATAAGCCAGAATATCACCAGTGGATCGACACTGACGGAATCCATACTGGCGATCGTTGATCAGACGGAAGGTTTCTAGGTAGTTTAAGAGTTGGCGGTTAATTGATTTCTCCATTACTTTAGAAAGAGTAGAAGTAATTGCAATGGGACGATAATTGGATGGGAGGGATTTGTCACCCTTTATAGGAACTGGCTGGATATGAGCAAATTTCCAAGCAGAAGGAAAAACACCTTTGGAATAAGAAAGTGAGAAAAGGCGACAAAGAATAGGAGTAAGTTCAGGAGAACAGGTTTTGAGAACAAGTGGAGAAATACCATCAGGACCTGGAGCTTTCTTAGCATCAAGATTCATCAAAATCCTTCTGATATCCTTTTGACGGAAGACCACAGGAGGCATTGAATGGAGCGTGTTAGGAATGGTGGGAGGTGTTTTACCAAGATCATTAATACAATAGCTCGAAGAAAAATGGGATGCTAGCAGGTCAGCTTTATCCTTGGCTGAAGTGACAACAGAACCATCTGGTTTGGACAGAGGTGGGAGCAGAGATGGGCAAAAGTTGCGGCTAATAGCTTTGGCAAGAGACCAGAATGCTCGGCTACCATTAGGGCAAGAAGCAAGTTTTCTACTCTTAGCCTGTTCAAACTCTAGTTTGGACTGATTAATAACTGCTTTACAATTGTTGCGAGCTTTGGTGTAGGCAGAAAATGAAACTGAAGAATTAGAAACAAGCCAATTATGATATGCAACGTTCTTCTCTTGGACAGCCTTAGCACATTTATTGGAAAACCAAGGTTTAGATAAAGGACGAGATTTTAAAGTGGAGTGTGGGATAAAGGATTCCATTCCTGCAAGAATAATTTCACTGACACGATCTGAGCAAACGTTGACATCAGAAGTTTTGAAACAGTAATCAGACCAAGGAAAAGAAGAAAAGAAGTCTCGCAGGTCATCCCATTTTGCATTCTTGTAATGTCAAACAATACGAGGTTGGGAACAGCCATGAGATAAAGGTTCCATTGGAGAAGAGACAATAACCAAGTTGTGATCTGAAGTGCCTAAAGGACCTCTCACTTCAACCTTGTACTTAGAAGGGTTGTTTGTGAGAAAAAGATCAAGCGTATTGGCTGTATGATTAGGATTGTCCGGTATTCTTGTAGGTAAATGAACAATCTGTGCTAGGTCATTAGTAATTGCAAAAGCCTCAGCATCTCGACCTGCTGGGTCGGTGTGACTAGAAAACGGAAGCCAGCTGGAGCTGTGAACATTAAAATCACCAAGGAAAATTACCTCACTGTTAGGAAAGTTGGACTGGAGAAAGTCAAGTTGCAAAGAGAGGAAGTCACAGAGCTCCAAGTGATTAGTGGAGTTGGGAGAACGGTAAAGACAACAGATGAATTTTACACAATGAGGTAGAGAGATTTTAAGCCAGAGAAGATCAAAGAGAGGAGATTCCAAATTGCCAAGTCTCTGACAGGGAATATCAGAACGGACATATGCACAAGTACCACCTTTGAGGCGAAAGGAATCATACAGCAAATAATTTGGACATCTGAGATGAGCAGTAGTTGAATCAACTGATAACTGAGATTCAGTCAGAAAAAGTACATGGGGTTTGGAAGACTGCAAGTGGAAATGGACATCGTTGAGATTAGAATTGAGACCACGTATATTTGTGAAATGAATTAGATTCTGGGATGAATGCTACATTGCTGGGATGAATTAGATTCTGGGATGAATGCTACATTATCTGCAAAAATGTTATCTTAATAATAATAAAATAGACATCGTAAAAGTAGCTCCAGCAGTCCTATCTTCCCCAAGATCAGAGTGATGGCTAAGGCAGATATTGGTGCCATCTGGTGTCACTCAAGAACCAAACCTACCATTGGACATAAACTGAAGCTAAACAGGTCCACCTCCATTGATGGATAATCTCAAAGAGAAATAATAATTATACTGCATCGAGTGTCATGCAGGATAAAGTCACTCGTGTTCAGGCCTTAGGCAGAGCGGTCGGTTTGAAAAGTTGGAGACAGTCTTCAGAGGATGGCAGTGGAACAAGTGGCACTGTCCCCCATATGACTACCACAAGAGAAGGGCAAGACCATCCAGCCCCACCAACTGAAAGTGCTTCCTGCACAACTGTGCTAGTGACCACCCAGAAAGGAAGAAAACGCCAATGCATGAAGTGGAGCGTTGAAATTAATATTTACATCATGCAGCCGACCGGGCTAGCCGAGTGGGTAAAGTACCTGCCCGGCAACCCAAAGGTCGCGGGTTCGATTCCCGCCTTGGGCTTGGATCAAAGTACTGCAAAAACCTTGGGAGGTGCAATATGGCCTCAGAAGCCGATGCGCCAATAACTACCAAATCAAAAAAAAAAAAAAAAAATTTACATCATGCAGGCATACTGTGAAATAAGCTAGAGACTGATATGACAATGTTCAGGTCAGGACTACATACCAAGTGGTTGGAATGATTCCCGGATCTTCAGGTCACCGAGCAGTGAATAGCAGACCAGAGAAGGACCATCATCTTGAAGAACCTGATAGCTCCTGCAATCTTGGAAAAGATCAAACAGAACGCGAGTGATCAACAACAAAGAATATGATAACACGGAGACAGAGGACAATGAACATCGCTAAGCACCCCAGAGTAACAGATGACACGTGTCGTCGACGCCACCTGGCCTCAGAAACAATCCAACACATCACCACAGGACACAGGAGGCAGGGTGATCAATCATGTGGTTGCATACTCACAGACGTGACCAAGTTGCTAGGATAATACATCAGAAGCTAGTGCAAAAATACCAGCTGACCAAAGAAAGTTTACCGTATTACAAGTATGAGCACGAGGCCATACTAGAGGCTCTTAGTGACAAACTGTACTGGGACTGTGCGATAATTACAGACAAGGTGATCCTGCACAGCAGACCAGACATAAACCTCATCAACAAGAAATGGCTACCTACTTGATTGACGTAGCGGTGCATGCCCATCACTAGCAACCTCCAGAAAACATACGAGGAAAAGATCAGGAAGTACCCAGACCTAAGACAGGAAATCAAAGATATGTGGTGTATGGAACAAGTAATGACAATCCTGATCACCGTGTCAACCACCAGCATGGTGCCAAAGAGCCTCCATAAGAACCTAGCAGCAATAGGCTTCCCAGAGAACACTTACATGGAACTCCAGAATGCTGCGATCCCAAACAACTGTAGGATTATAAGAGAGTTCCTTGACCAACCTATAAAAAAATAATAATAGTAACCAGACACAACCAACCATCCCATGTACTTGGTACCAGTACCCATCATATGGCAGAAAAACTCCATAAAGGAGAAAACGTTTTTAATAATAATAATAAAGCAATGTGAAAGTTGCTTCAGCGGACCTACCTTCCTGAAGGTCAAAGTGCCTGAGACCGAATGTGGTGCCTGCAAGCCAAAGCCAAAGCCAAACAGTTCCACCTACATAGATGGATGATGATGTCGAAGGGAAGTAATGAACATACTGCATTGATGGTGGCTCAGGATAAAATCACTCATATTCAGACCTTAGGCAGAGGGGTCTGTGTTGAAAGTTAGAAACTGTCTCCCAAGCATGACAGTGGAACAAGTGGCTCTGTACCCCAAGGAAAGGGCAATACCATCCAGCCAAACCAACTGGAAATGATTGGGCTGGCTAGTCTTGACCACATGTGCAATTGTGCTAGGATCACCCAGGAAGGAAGAAAATGCCATCACATGAAGTGGAGCATTGAAATGAATGCTTTCATCATGCAAACATACTACCTAAGTAGTAGTAGTAGTGGCATGTTATGCAAGAAAGCAAGTGTATGAGCTTATGCAGCATCAGCCAAAAAAAAAAAACACACACCATTGCCTCCAAATGCCTGTCCAGTTCCTCCTTAAATTTATTCAACCTATAAACTTCCACAACGACAGATGGAAGTTTGTTCCAGCAATTAACCACCCGGTGGTTAAAGGCAAATTTCCGCACTTCTATTCTACATCTGTCTTTTCTTAATTTGAATTTATGCCCCTTTAGGTTCGTAATCTGAACAAGTGGAAGGAACCCATCAGAATTCAGTGTGCTCAACCATTCAAGGCCTTATATACATCAATCAGATCACCGTGCAGGTGCTTAGTCTCCAGCCACTGCAATTTGCAGAACTTAAGCCTCTCTTGGTAAGAGGATCCCTTCATTCCCCTCACCAATCTTGTTGCCCTACTCTGTACACGCTCAAGTAAATCTACATCCTTCCTAAAATGAGGCTTTCAGACCTGTACGCAGTACTCAATGCGTGGCCTGACCATTGCCTTATACAGAGGGATAATCACCTCCTTTTCCCTGCTAGCAAAATTCCTATATATCATTGACAAAACCCCATGACCTGCCCTGGCAGCCTGTTTGCATTGCTCACAAAACTTCATATCTGACTGCACAATTACTCCCAGGTCTTTTTTATTTTCTACCACCATAAGTGTAGTACCAAACAGTTGGTACGTTTCTCTGGGGTTACCTCTACCCATATGCAGTACTTTGCATTTGTCAAGGTTAAACTTCAGTTGCCACTTCTTAGCCCATCTGCCCAAATTATCTAGATGCTGTTGCAGTAGCACACTGCCATTACTGTCATTAACAACCCTGCCAACCTTTGTATCATCTGCAAACTTCGACATTAAGCCTGATATACCTTCATCAATATCATTGATAAATATACAAAACAACAGTGGACCTAACACCAAACCCTGTGGGACTCCACTAATAACATTAGTCCACGAAGAGCAGCACACATTGATTACCACCCTCTGTCTTCTCCCACTTAACCATCCTTTCATCCATTGTAGCAACTTACCCTTAATACCATTCTGCTCCAATTTGTACAATAGTCTTCCATGCACAACAGTGTCAAAAGCTTTCCTGAAATCCAAATATATGATATCAAAATTATTTTTTGCATCCAGTTCCTTTCTAACCACATCATAATATCCTATAAAATTTGTCAGACAAGACTTTCCCTTAACAAACCCATGCTGTGTCTGAATTATTGCTGCAGTCTTGTCTAGATGATCCTGCAATGCATCTTTAACCAGTGACTCCATTATTTTACCCAGAACAGAAGTTAAACTAACTGGTCTGTAATTACTCGTGTCACCCTTCGATCCCCCTTTGTGAATTGGGGATACATTTGCACATCTCCAGTCCATGGAACCTCCCCTGAGTCCAAGGATGCTCTCATAATTATGGCTAAGGGTTTGCTTAGTTGCTTTGCCGCCTCCTTTAATATAACTGGATAGATCCCATCCACCCCAGGTGCTTTTCTTATGTTTAACTTCAACAATTTCTCCTCCACTTTGCTTTCAGTTATTCCAAAATCATTAAGTATCCTGCTACAATTTGATAACCTTCTGCCATTTTCAAACCTTAATAATTCCTCATGTGTGAATGTAGATGCAAAATACTCATTCAGTTTGTTTGCTATCTGAGCAGGATCATCAACAGTCGAACCATCGATGTCAAGTGGACCAATCAGATTCATCCCCTTCCTTTTAGAATTTATATAAGTAAAGAAATCCTTGCTGTTTTTTTTTAGCATCTTTTGCCAAGGATTTCTCGTAATCTGCCTTCGCCTGCCTAACCTCCTTTGTCACCTGATTACAGACTAGCTTATGTCTGCCATAGGCTTCTGAGTCACCTGAAACTTTATATGCATCCTATACATTTTCCTTCTTTGCCACAAGCCTCATTAGTTTATTAGATAACCATTTAGGCCTAAACCTTGAACAATATTTCCTAATAGGTATGAAACTTTTAGTAGCTTCCACGATTAATTCCTTGAACGCTTCCCACTTAGAATTTACTGTTGGTAACATCGTCAGTTGATCCCACTGTACAGAATTTAAAAACTGTCGGAGAGCACTGTACTCACCTTTACGGAAGCAAAAAGCCTTTCCTTTACTCCTGATGGTAATTAAATCTTTAAGTAAATCCCACATCAGTACACTGTGATCACTGCCACCTAGTGGTTCCTTTATCTGCAAATTCTTAATACACAAATGATCACTGCTGATAACCAGATCAAGAGTATTACTTTCTCTGGTTGCCTCTCGAACATGCTGCTGCAGAAAACAATCATCCAATAAATCCACAAAAGTCTGACTAGTGTGTGAGTGACCAACCCACAAGTTCCAGTCAATATCTGGGAAGTTAAAATCCCCCATTATAAGACATTCCAATTTACTAGCCCACTCTATTTCTCTGTACAATTGTTCATTGTACTCATTCAAGTCAATAGGCCTATAACACACTCCTACTCTGATTTTTGCTTTCGCAGTGCTTATGTCACACCAAACTGACTCAACAGTGCACTGTTCATCTATATCAACTGGATGCACTTCATTTGATTTTATGTTTTTCTTAATTAACAGCATAACACCACCATAAGTAACCAAGCTAGAGGCTGATATTGCAATGTACAGGACAAGACTACATACCAAGTAGTTGAAGCAATTCCCGACTGTTCATCTCACCAAACAGCAAATACCAGATCAGAGAAGGACCATTATCATGAATAATCTGATAGCTCCTGCAATCTTGGAAAAATTTAAGCAGGATGTGAGCAAGAAGAAATATAATCCACAGCAGCTAAAGTGGAAACGGATGAGGTCATGATATCCAGAATAGATGACAAGTGGAAGAAGGTCCTAACAGAATTTGAGGGAATGGTCTCCACAAAGTATCCACAAAGGCATACTGAAGCAGAGACCTAGTAGAATCCTGTGGCAAGTCACAGACCACCTCAATCAGCAAATAATACCACATTACCTCAACAACAACAGTGCATTGCTGGAGTCCATCCACAAAGCCTTATACTCTGCTGCTATAATCTAGGATCAATGGAAGCCACTAGGATCAATGGAAGAAAACAATAGAACAGCAGTAGAAGAAATGAAAAAACAAGGAACTGCCAGCTTGTAAAAGAAGGCTTCATGAGGAAATAGAACTAAGCACCAAGGTAGCCAATTAACCCAGTATCAATGGTATAATGGGAGTAAAAAGTTGATTGGAAAAGTGTAGAGCATCGTCAAGACAGACAATGTCCACAGCAATCACGAGACCAAAAATCAGAGAACAGGATTTTTTTTTTTTTTGGATTTTTTTTTTTTTTTTTTTTTTTTTTTTTAGGAGCATTAGCAACTAAGGTCATATTGCTCCGGCATATGCGGTGGTCATTCCCTGACCTTTCCGCATCCTCCGTATTTGGTGGTGACCGGCTCGAACCCCGGTCTCATCAAGAAGCGTGTGCTACGCACTGCTGCTCCTTCCCACCTGGCTACGGAGGCGCCCCCAGAGAACATGAGACTACTCGGACACATTGAAGCAGAACCTCCTCGCACTCAGCAAGACACTACACTGATACAAAGGCAGCTTCCAGAGATAAATAAACAACTGAATCTTCAGTGAAAACAAAAGTACTTTCTACGGGAGTATCAGACAAGAGTGCAAAGATGGTAACAGACCACTTGAGCAGAAGACAATCTGAGTTCTGGGGCAACACATGGAACAGTGAAGTAAAGACATAACAGCCAAGCCTCTGGGATAGAACTAGAATGAAAGAAAACCAAGGATGTAAAAGAGATCACAGAATGGGAGATTTGGGAACAGGAAGTACAACAGTCTATCAGGAAGTCCCACAACTGGTGAATCCCAGGAGTAACATTCACAACTACTGATACAAGAAGTTCACTTGCCGCACAACCACCACCTAACAGAGCAGTTCACCCAGATGATGTCACCCAGAGACAATCCCAGAGTTTCTTACTTAGTTTCTCAGAGTAAGACAATCCCAGAGTTTCTTACTCAGTTTCTCAGAGTAAGACAATCCCAGAGTTTCTTACTCAGTTTCTCAGAGTAAGAAAGTCCCAGAGTTTCTTACCAAGATATAAGAAACCTGGCAAAATACAGGCCCATCACCTGTCTCCCAATGATGTACAAGATTCTGACTAGCTGCATAATCACGAAGATATCAGGCCACTTGGGTGAACCAGAACATCATGGCCAAGCAGCAGAAGGGATGCAAGTGGATGAGCAAAGGATATAAGGAGCAATTAACCATTAATGCCAATGTTATAGAGAAAGCTTACAAGTAGCACCACAACCTGTACACAGCCCACATCAGTTATCACAAGGCCTTCAATTCCGTACCTTATAGCTGGCTAATAATTCTGAAGCTCTACAAAGTTAATCCTACAGTGACAAACTTCCTAGAAGCAACCATGGCAAAATGGAGTACCTACATCAAGGTTGAGAACATCACAACCAGACCGAATCCCATTAGGAGAGGAATCTTTCAGCAAGATGCTCTGGCCCGCTGCAGTACCGTCCAGCACTCAAACCACTCACCATCCACCATGCTCAACAATAGCAAGTATGGATATACCCACAAAGAAGGAAGGAAAAATCTGTATGCCCCCTCCCACTTGATGTACATGGATGACACCAAGCTCTATGTTTTAACCGAGAAGCAAAAATCCAGCCATCAATTGACCTGGGGTCAGATCAGACCCAAAGCTTCTGTTTAGCCAACGTGTAGACATGCTTCTCACAAAAGCCGCTAGACTAAGATTGTTATGCAAGCAGCATTTGCAGCATGTAACAGAAAAATTCACCATTGTCAGATACATTTCAACAATTGTTTATCTGTCACTTCTCTACTGAAGAGATCTGGGCATCTGCATCTCCCTCTACCACCAAATCAGTGTTCTCCTCCGAGTATTGGTTCCTAAAATGGGTTTGCCACAAGCTTAGCCTCTCTCCAGCTCCGAACCACTGCTATGGCCATCACACTCAACATCCCAAGGATCATATGGTTCATTGATGAAAGGAGACTCATCATTACAGTCAGAGTCATGGCTGGTCTCATTTACTCTCCCTCTAACTGAGATAACGGTACATGGAGGATCCCAGTGGCGCATCTGCGAGCAAACCTACAGCCATGACCTCTTCAAACACGCCTTTACCTGTCGGACCAGTTCCTTCATCAGTAGATGTTATCACACATCCAAGATCTAGATGTCGACTTCAACAAGGTTAGGCTTGACAATGTAGAAAAAGAATACTCCGTAGTGGGTGCCCAAGGCCAGCACTATTATAACCAGAGTCCTGATCAATGTATTCTCTTACCCAATTCAATGTATATAATTGTGCTATTCGATATACAATATATTCTTATGTTATGTATTTTGTGACTAATGTTCTGTATTCTCACTTAATGTTTAGTATACCCAATTTATTTCTCTATATTTATAATATTCTATTTAACTTATTCATTATTAATTATTTTACTCTATTTTTTGGTTTAATCAGGCAACTTTGTCTTTACGTTACATTAATCCCTGGCCACCATGATGGGCAACCACACTGCTATCATCATCATCATCATCAGCCATTTTCAATCAGGATGAAGGCCTCTCCAACAACTTTCCAGTTCTTTCTGTTTTGTGCAATGGCCATCCATTTACTATCCACAAACTCGTGAATTTCATCTATCCATCTCTGCCGTTGTCTCCAACAACTTTCCAGTTCCTTCTGTTTTGTGCAATGGCCATCCATTTACTACCCACAAACTCATGAATTTCATCTATCCCTCTCTGCCGTTGTCTTCCAGGTTTTCTTCTAGCTCCTCTTGGGTACCATTCTATTTTCTTAGTCCATCTGTCATCATGTCTTTGAGCTATGTGTCCTGCCTAAGATCATTTTAGTTCTTTAGTTTTGACAAGAATGTCCTTTACTTGAGTTTGCTGCCTAATCCATGTGTTTCTCTTCTGATCTAACAGTCTGATTCCCAATTCATAATTTGTTCCCTTCTTCGCTGTGTAGTTCTCAGCTTCTCTTCCATTCTTTTGGTGAACGCCCAAGTTTCACTTCCATAAGTCATGGTGGGGAGTATACATTGGTTCATTATTTTACTTTTCAGACAAATTGGGATATTGCTCCTCACTCCTCAGTATGTGACTATATTTCCTGAATGTTATCCATCCAAAATTTATTCTTCTCTTGACTTCCAGTCATTTATCATTATTACAGCTAATAACTTGTCCCAGATAAGTTTATGACTTTACCTTTTCAATTACTGCTCCTTCAATCATTATTTCCCTTTCCGTGGCATACTTGTTCATCATTACTTTTGTTTTAGCCATATTCATCTTTAGTCCAAAATCTTTACTAATTGTGCATAACTGATTAAGATTTTCCTCTAATTCTTTGGGATTGTGGCTTATAATCACAATGTCATCTGTAAATTGTAAATGGTTTAGTACTCTCCGTTCACATTGACTCCTTTCTGCGACCAGTCTAATCTTCTGAAAGCTTCTTCAAGGGCAGCAGTAAACAGCTTCGGAGATATTGTGTCTCCTTGTTTTTAGCCAGCGAGTTATAAATTACTGTAATAAGTTGCCTACATGGGTGGTAGAGGCTGACAGTTTGGAGAAATTCAAAGGTCATCTGGATAGTACTTTGGGGTAAGGGAAGTGCATAGGATGATAGGTTTAATTTTTTTTTTTTTTTTAATTTTATTAATTATTATTTATTTATTTATTTATTTTTTTTTTGTTTTTGTCATTGTTTTGTTCGGATTTTTTTTTTTTTTTTTTTGGCTTGTGCAGCATAAGCCATAGACTTTCTTGCACCATGCGGCCATTACTAATACTAAATACTAAAATACTAACTCCTTTCTCGATTTTAAATTTGCTACTGTCTTTGTCTAGTCTAATAAAGGAGATAGCATTCTCATATATTTTCTTCAAAATCATAATATATGGAGTATCTATGCCTTGTCTTTCCAGTGCCCAAAACATTGCCTTATGCTGTTTGGAGTCAAATGCTTTTTCATAATCCACAAATGCCAGGCATAATGGTGTTTTATATTCATTTGCTTTCTGATATTATGTGAAGGTGATCCATAGTTGAGAATCCTGTCCTAAAGCCAGCTTGCCCTTTTGGTTCATTCTCATCAAGTGTTCTTTCTAATCTGTTAGTAATGACTTGTAGATGTGGGATAACAAGATAATTGGTCTATAATTTCCAATTTCTGATTTATCTTCTTTCTTATGCAGCAAAACTATGATTGCATTATTCCACTGCTTAGGCATCACACCTTTTCTAATGTATTTTGTGAAGAGCCTTGCCAGTTTTTGTGTTATGTCTTTTCCTCCAAATTTTAACAAATCTACAGTAACTTCATCTTCCCTCAGGGCTTTCTGATTCTTCATTTTCTTCAATGCCTCTACCTCATCAGGAAGAATATCGGGTATGTCGTATGTGTTGCTAATTTGTGATCCATCTTCCCCACTGCTGGCATCATTCCCTCGCTCCTTGTATAATTCTCTATAGCAGTCTTCTGCTATTTGAATTATGCCTTTTCTGATATTTATAAGTACACCATCACTATTCTTCAGTGTCAGTATCATTTGTCTTTCTGTATTACTGCTCATGGCTGCTGATTTAAGTCCTTTGTTTTCCCTTAATGCTTGTTCTACTTTTCTTGTGTTAAATCTTCTTATGTTCACTCTGAGCCTCTTTCTAATGGCTTTGCATAACTCAGTATACTCAATTTTCTCCTTGTCAGTGGTTATCTTGCTCTTCATTTGTCGCCTTCAGTTCATCATAACAAGTGTTTCTTGACTAATTTTTTCTTCTTTGGATTTCTTTTTCAATATAGGTTTCTTGGGCTTTATCACTTTCAGAAAGTTGTAGTATTCCTTGTTGATATCTTGGTCCTGAGCAGGCTGCAGAAGCTCAAACTTGTTCTTATGTTCCAGTACATACTGCTCTTTCTCCTCATCTGTTATCTCAATGACCTTCATATTATTTACTCGAGTCAGTTTTTTCCTTTCCTTTCCTACATCTATATCAAGTGTGCATTTTACCATTCTGTGATCACTTCCAACATTTACCTTATTCAGGATGGTAACATCATTCATGATATATCTTCTGTTAGTGAGGATGAAGTCAATTTCATTAGTTGTTAATCCATTTGGACTCTTCCATGTCCACTTTCTGTTCACCCTTTTCTTGAAAAAAGTGTTCATTACTGACAATCCTTGAGATTCTGCAAATTCCACAAGTCTTTCACCTCTTTCATTTCTTTCACCAATTCCAAAATTTCCTATAGTTTCCCTTTTTGCGCTGTTTTGTCTTTTTCCAACCTTAGTATTGAAGTCTCCCATAATAGATCATTTCTGAGGCCACCTAGCCTCAGAAATGATCCAGCATATCACCGCAGGATTCAGGGTGATCACCCAGATGGAATATATTCATAGATATGACCAGGTCGCCAGGATAATATATCAGAAGCTAGTGAGGTAATACCAGTTGATCAGAGAAAAAGTACTTGATTACAAGTACCAACCCCTGTCCATGCCAGAGACCCCAACCCACAAGCTGTGCTGGGACTTCCCCATAATAATGGACAATATAATCCCATGCAACAGCCTGGTCATAACCCTCATTGACAAGAAGGAGAAGGTTACCTATCTGATCAACATAGTGGTGCCCCAACACTAGCAAAACGATTGTGTCAACCACAGGTATGATGCCAAAAACCCTACATAAGAGCGTAGCAGCAATAGGCCTCCCATAGAACACCTACAAGGAACTCCAGAAAGTTTGCAATCCTGTACACCCATAGGATAGTTAGAGTTCCTTGAATAACAATAATAACAGCCGGATATTACAACTACCCTGCACACTTGGTACCAGTACCCATCATGGGATGGAAATTCCCCCCCCCCACTTTTGGGAGAAATAATTTTAAAAAATTAAAATAATAATAGCACAACACACATTAATGATATAACAATTAAAGTACCTTCAACACTTCTTTCATTACTAGAAAATACTATTCGTGATATATATTGTATATGTTAATTGGGGGTATTACAACAAATTTCAATGCAATTTTATGAAACTCTAACATGTAGGGAAAAAACAACAATACTTTTTGGTTATCCCATGACAGGGATTAAAACTATGCTCATACTTTTCAGTCTTGCACACTGATATTATTTATCCTTTTGTTTTTAAATTTCTGTGCTGATATATTAAAGAATCTTTACAATTAGATCTAATATATTAAAGTATATGTCATGGTTCTCATTAAAATGTGCATTTCAATGCATTTTTTTGTGCTGTCTGGTTTATTCCAGTTGGAAGCTAAACTGGTTGCTTGTCTGCCAAGCTTCACTTTACCAATACAGTAATAAACATGCTAACTTTTTAAGTACAAGTTCATTAAAAAATAGTAAGTCCAACTTTAATATAAATTTGTTTATTTTAGATGTTTTATTGGGAAAAACAGTCTAACAAAGTTTATTCTGTCCGAGAATCTTTTTAATTGATAATTTATTTATATATCTCATCTTATCTTTTAAGTTTAAATTGTTCCTAGATTGTCAGCTGCTGCTGTGATGAGGTTTTCAGTTCTTGGCCACCTACCAGTAAAATGGTAGTAACCATTTAAATGGCTGTTCGGATGGCCTTATTATTTCCAGTACATTGTCTGGGCAAGTCTTTATGATGGCATCTTGACCTGAGAGATTCAAGCCTGCTTTGAGGACATTATCCTAATTTTTATGCATGCATATGTATTTACAGTTACCACAAAGTTGATTAGACCAATTAATTTGGATTTTTTTTTTATTTAACAAAATTCTCCTTTTAATGGAGAAATTTTTGGTCTCATCAGTTTCATTATTAAACCCCTGCATGTTAAAACAGAAGCAAAAAAGTATCAGTTTTGTATATATTAAGTGTGGTCTGGTGAAATAATTTGAAAATTCTCATTCTTTATATGTATTTTTCAACTTCATCCTGAAAATTAATGTTATTTTCCTTGATTTTTCTATTATCTACATACAGGTTAAAAATGGTATGATAGTCCTCTCTCTCTCTCATACATTTAACCAGGAAATATTTTTAGATTAAACCACTCACACCATTAAGCATCTCTCATATTGTGGAGTTATACTTCATAATTGGGTTGTCACCATTGCAACAACAGGGTACGTGCCCACCCACCGATGAGTAAGCCAACAAGCTTCGAAATGGTGCCATCTGGGTGGTGGTATCACATATTCACAACATGAGATATACACTGAGTTGACAGAAATCATGGTATACCTACCTAGTAATGGGTAGGCCCACCTTTTGCCCAGATAAGGGCAGCCACATGGTGAGGCATTGAGTCCACTAGTTTATGAAAGCATTCTACAGATATTTTCGTTCCTTAATTTTTAAGGTAAGTTTTATGACAACAGCTGTTGGACTAATACTGTAAAATGACTTAAATGCCTTGAATGTGATATGTAACAAGAAAGGAAAAAATATACCAGTCTGAGATGAACCAGACTTGTTACCTTATTTTCCACACTCACAATGCCCACTTGGGAAATCTCAGGGAATTTGTAAATTATTAAATTCTCATAAAAAATATTTTTTCTCTCTGTTGTCAGTTATTTCTATTGTAATGGCCATAGAAAATAAGTCTTCTCAGGCTTTTAGTTACTTTTTTAAAATATTGGAAAAGCTACTTTGGTCCCTTCTCAACTATTTGAAAAGGTTAGTATTCGCTTTTTATTTTTTGTTACATGATAATCTATTTCCTTGCAATGCTCACTCTTTGTGAATATAGGTATAGCAAAAAATGGCAGTTTTACCAAACTCTAATCCTGCATATGAATTCAGGATGGTCCAAATCATTAGAACTGAGCGAAAGTACAAAAGTAAAATGTGGAGTCTGCAAAAAAGTATTTGAACTTAGTACACTAAGTGAACAGAAATCATGGGATATCACCTAGTAACAGGTGGTATCCCATTTCGAGGCCCACCTTTCACCCAAATAAGAGCAGTCAGTCAATGGTGAGGCATTGAGTCCACTAGGTCATGAAAGCGTTCCACAGGTATTTCCATCCATGCTTGCTGCACTGCTTTCCATAATTCCGTCACATTCCTGGGTGGAGGATCCAAAGCTTGAATGGCCTTTCCAAAGCATCCCAAAGATGCTTCATAGGGTGTTCATGTCTAGTGAACGGGGAGGCCATTCCATGGTGCTCTTTGAACCATGCTCTGTGGGAAGGCACATTTTCCTGCTGGAAGAGTCCATTTCCCTGTGGATGCACAATGACCATGAAGGCATGATAATCTGCAATGATGGATACATCACCTGGACCATTCAGAGATGCGTCTAGATGTACCAGAGATCCCAACGTATGTCAGTTGAACACCCCCAGACCATTACTGACTGTCCACCTGCTTGAACACTTCCTTGTTGTCATGACAGGTGCATAGCTTCATGTGGTTCGGCCAGATGCACACCCTCCTGTTAGCTTGAAATAACTGGAAACAGGACTCATCAGACCAGGAGACCAGTTCTAATCATCCAAGGCTCAGTGCCGATGTTCTTGAACTTGCCCCAGACCATTACCGACAATCCACCTGCCTGGACAGTTCTTTGTTGACATGACTGGTGCATAGCTTCATGCAGTTTCCATGAGATATGCACTCTCCCAAGCCAGGTGGGCAGGAGCAGCAGTGTGTAGCACATACAGTCAGTCCTCATATAGCACGATAGTTGTGTTCCTAAAAACCCTCGTGCAATGCAAAATCGTGCAATATAAACAACAGGCCCTATGGGAAAAATAGGGTTAGGTGCCGACCACCCAAGATTGAACACACATTTGTAACCAAAACATTACCAAACACAATAAATAATCATAATAAAATCCGTAACTATTTTATTACGACTATTACGTAATAAAATATTGCTAATGCTTTTGCTTCTATTGTAAGCAAACTTGTTTTTTGTTTGATTTTCTATCCAAACAGTTGACAGCCGTTGCATCTCTTCCAATTCTTTGTGTCTTAATCTAATGGATTTTAATTACACTTTGATTGTTCCTGCTATGAAAGTTGTTTTTATTTTCTCTGCATTCTTTGTAATTCTCGGCATTGCCTCATTTAGTTCTGTAGCATGCAATATCACATGGTCTTTCATTTCGCTCAAAGCATTTCACAGTTTCATATTTTTTCGCTATCGACAGTGGCAGACTGACCATAACCTTACCGGAGAAACCCCGGTGGGCCGGAGGCCGGTGTGATTTTGGCCATAAACCATAGTATGAGGCCACTATAAATTTTCCCGGGTAAGAATTTTTGACCCAGTCCGCCTCTGTTTATCGATATTACTTTTTTTTTTTTTCTCTCTGAATCGGCAGTGTCTTCACAAGGACGCTTTCTTTTAAGTATTTTACTCATTTTTAAGGAATAAAGCACAATTACAAAACGAAGAGGCACGCTTGATGCACATAAACAAAGCTGCGTGCGTGTAGCAACTGAATAAAAAACACCGTAAAGGCAGAGATACACTATTAACACCTCACATTTTCCTAAAGCACATTTCTGGGGATTACTACCATAAAACAATAAAAACAATTTCCAGTTGCGTTTCTGCTAGTGGAATCTGTTATAAACCGGTAGTAAACTCGATCTAATTGCATTTGTGATTATACCAATAGCTGGAATTGTGTTGGTTTTTACATTATTATGGTAAAATGTGTTTCCCCTTCACTGATATAAAACACGTAAATACATTTTCAGAATCTTCTCTTCATTCCTATCGTGTTGCGTTCGGTTGGGGTGATTCCGCGTTCGACTGCCATTTCTTGTAAACACAAAGGCGAATCGTGCATAAGCGAATTCGGTTCGTGTTATATAAGATATCGTTCCCTTATTTATAAATCGTGTATGATCGAATTCGTGTAATGTAAACACGTGTTATACGAGGACTGACTGTACTTCTTGATTAGACCGGGGTTTGAGCTCATGACCACCAAATACGGAGGATGTGGAAAGGTCAAGGAATGACCACCGCATATCCCCAGAGTAATATGACCTTAGTTGCTAATGCTCCTAAAAACCAAATAACAATAACAGCACTCTCCAATCCCCTCAAAATAACTATAAATGGGACTCATCAGACCAGAAGACCAGTCTCCAGTCATCCACAGTTCAGTGCCGATATATTCTTGAACACGCCCAGTACATTACCAACTATCCACCTGCTTGAACAGTTTCATGTTGTTGACAGGTGCATAGCTTCGTGCGGTTTCCGCCAGATACACATCCTCTTGTCTGCTCAAAATAGCTGGAAATGAGACTCGTTGGACTCGGGAGACCCGTCTCAAGGTCCAGTGCCGATGTTCTTTTGCCCAGTTCAGGCGTGGAGTCCTGGTCATGGTGTTAGCAATGGGACTCTGGTGGGTCAGTGGCTCCCATAACCTATTGTGGCTAATGATTGCCTGATTGGTGGAGATGTATCTGGCACCTCCCTTGTTGAAGTTTGTGGTGATTTGTGCTTCTCTCTCTCTCTCTCTCTCTCTCTCTGGTTGGCTGAAACAATGCAAGACAGGCATCTATGGCCACGTTCATTCATCTTTGCACACACCTCTGTCCACAATGAGATGTTATTCCAGAAATGGCATATTCCCAATACACTCTTGATACTGTCTAATGGGGATAGTGCAAATTCTGTACCACCTCTGCAATAGAGTGATCCATGCATCGAGCACCCACTATTATCCCTCTGTCAAAGTCTGTTAACTCACAACCTTTATCCATACTGATTTCAAATTACCGTCTATGTGAATGTAGCAATGCAATGTACCTATATACCTGCCAAGTAGTGGGTTCATCCACTAGTGAGAGGGGTGACAGTGTCGTATTGCCCAGGAACCAGGTATCTCATGAATTCTGTCCTTTCAGTGTAATTAAACAATGTATTCATACTACCTGGATAGTAGAAATGATGGTGCAGTACCCATGCATAAACAGACTCCTTGAAATAATTTGTTGCTAGATTTAATGGGGAACCATTCCTGTTATACTTCCACTGAATTTAGTGTTAATTAAGTGTAATTAAGTGTTAATTAAGTAATTAAGTATTACATTAGTGTAAAGTGTGGGTTGGTCTCTTACATGGTAGCAAGACTTTTGTGGGTTTATTGGAGGAGCATTTTCTACAGCGGCATGTTCGAGAAGCAACGAGAGATAGTAATACTCTTGATCTGGTTATCAGCAGTGATTATTCGTGCATTAAGAATTTGCAGATAAAGGAGCCACCAGGTGGTAGTGATCAGTGTACCAATGTGGGATTTAATTAAAGATATAACTACCATCAGGGGTAAAGGGAAGGGTTTTTGCTTTCATAAAGATGACTACAGTGGTCTCAGACAGTTTTTAAATTCTATACAGTGGGACCAACTGATGATGTTACGAACAGCAAAGTCTAAATGGGAAGCATTCAAGGAATTAATCTTGGAGGCTAATAGCCTTTCATACCAATGAAGAAATACTGTTCAGGGTTTAGGCCAAAATGGATGTCACATGAACTAATGAGACTCTTGGCAGAGAAGAAAAATGCATGGGATCATATAAATTATCAGGTGACACAGAATCCTATGACACTAGTCAACAAGGTTTTGCTAACATGAGTGAAAGTAAGTATTTTTTGTTAATTTGTATGTGCTGATTATGGAAATGACAGTACAAAGTTTCTATCACATCACATTTTTTAGAAAAATGCAAAAACAGTTTTAAAAAATGTAAAATTGCTTCAAAATCAATGGAATTGTCCAACATCACACTCTGTACCTTTCCCGGTCGAATTTATTGTAACAAAAGAGACATATCTATAATGTTTAATGGTATACTGATATCTCTTTTTAGTTTTATGGTCCTGAGGAGTGGGCACTCTGAGTTATATTGCTATAATCCTTATTATGCGGTAGCAAGTTTGGACTCTACAATATTTCTGGCAGCCAGGTGCCTCTGTGAAAGACAACTTGTAAACAAGTTGTTTTTAGCCTTAAATGCACATTTTTGAATTTAGTTTCAATTTGTAAGTTCTAGTGATAGGTTGTGATGTTTTAAAGTTCTGTTTTGGTCTTATGAAATGGAGCGAAAATTGCGTGCATGCATTAATTCACCAAACAGTTTTTGCTATGTTTGTGGACAATTTACAGTGAAGTCGCAATGTCGATCAATCACAGACAAGGTGAAACAAGCTTATTATTTTTATTTTGGTTGTCATGTGCTTGATCAGGATAAAAGTTGGGCACCACATATGTGCTGTATAATGTTTTTTGTTCTGATGATCTGGTGAGAACCAACAAGTCACCTCAAAGATTGTCATTTCTGCCTCACAAATACTAAGTGGTTTTCAAGGAAAAATAAAGTTAAAATAAATTACCCCATCCTTCCATCTGCAATAAGATCAGTGCCACACACACACACACACCAGAACTCTCTATTCCTATCCCCCCCTCACCTAATTATGGAGAAATCACTATTCTGGAAGAAGAGCAAGGGTCACTAGAGCCCATACCTGCCCGCTCAATGTCTGCCGATCTTAGTTACAATCCTGAAAATAACAAAACCCCCACACTTAATTGAGCAAAGTGAACTTAATGATTTGGTTAGGAATTCAAATCAACAGAATGAGCCATTAGAATCTAGGTTGCATTAGTGGAATTTGCTGGCAAAAACCACAATGATTTCTGTGTTTAGAAATTGAAATGAAATGTTTGTGGGTAATTATCAAATGGAAGGTTCTTTTTGTGTCTGCAAAGATGTAAATGGATTGATGGATGAACTAGGGTTTGAACACAGTCCCGAAGAATGGAGATTATTCATCGATTCTTCTAAACTCAGTTTAAAAGCAGTTTTGCCACACAATGGTAATAGCAAACTGTCAGTTCCAGTGGCTCATTCAATGGCTATGAAAGAAACCTACGATAGCATGTCATTGCTATTAAATGCCTTAAACTATAAGAAATATTATTGGAAAATTTGTGGTGATTTTAAAGTAATTGCTATGTTTTTTGGACTACAGGGTGGTTTTATTGCAGTTTCCTGTGTTTATGGGATAGTCGAGCAACAGAACATCATTATATTGTCAAGGAATGGCCCATCAGAGAAGAACATGTTCCCAGGAAACTCAATATCAAAAGCACAGCTTTAGTGAAATCTGAAAGGGTGCTTCTCTCACCTTTGCACATTAAGTTGGGTCTCGTGAAAAATTTTCTAAAAGCTCTGGACAAAAATAGTGATGGTTTTGAGTACTTAAAAAGCCAGTTTCCAAAAATTAGTGATGCAAAGTTGAAGGAGGGTATATTCGTAGGCCCACAAATTAGATAGCTTTCAAAGGACAAAATGTTTGAAAGTAAACTTAACGCCACTGAATTAGCTGCATGGAAATCTTTTAGAGCTGTTGTTCACGGGTTTTTAGGGAATAAAAAAGTAGAGAACTATAGAGAGTTGATAGAATTGTTGCATAACTATCAAAAGTTAGGATGCTGAATTTTGCTGAAGACACAATTCCTACATTTGCACCTGGACTTCTTTCCGGACAACTTGGGATCTATCAGTGATGAGTGGGGGGGGGAGATGATTCCACCAAGATATCCACACTATGGAGCAGAGGTACCAAGGATGATGGGATCCAGCAATGATGGGTGACTATTGCTGGTTTCTCATAAGGGATGACCATTCTGCTCATAAGAGAAAAAAAATAATTGTAAGTAGTATGATTTCCTATTTTTGCCTCCACTTTTATGGATTAATTGCTTACTTCAATCCAAACAGATGTTTATAAAGTTTAAACATGTTTTTTTTTATCAATTTGGAATGTTTACTGGTAGTCATTTCTGTATCAAGCAGTTAATTTACAAGAAAAGCAGTCAGGTACATTTAGATAAGTAAAAATTCACAATTTTTGGGAAAAAGGAGCACAAAGCCATTCAAATTACCGTCTATGTGAACGTGATGAAACTTTCTACTGTCATTTTCATTTTCATCACATGCAATTTATTTAGTCAAAATCAGTTGATTTCATTCTTGTTATCGAAAAAAAAATTTTAATTGTTGGCTAGTGTAATCAAGTCACAAAGGAGGTTAGGCAAGCGAAGGCAGATTACAAGAAATCTTTGGCAAAGGATGCTAAGAAAAACAGCAAGGACTTCTTTATTTATATAAACTCTAGAAGGAAGGAGATGAATCAAGTTGGTCCACATGATATTGATAGTTCGACTGTTGAGGACCCTGCTCAGGTAGCTGACAAACCTGATCGAGTATTTGGCTTCTACATTCACTCATGAGGAATTCTGTAAGGAAGTGGAGGATAGAAGCAAATTAAACTCTAACAGGGAGCTTAATGATTTTGTAATAACTCAGAGCAAAGCGGAGGAAATATTGTTGAAGTTAAACATAAGAAAGGCATCTGGGGGTGGATGGGATCGATCAAGTTGTATTAAAGGAGGTGGCAAAGGAAGTAACAAACCCTTATCCATAATTATGAGAGCATCCTTGGACTCAGGGGAAGTTCCCACAGACTGGAGATGTGCAAATGTATCCCCAATTCACAAAGGGTGACATAAGAAATTACAGATCTGTTAGTTTAACTTCTCTTCTGGGGAAAATAATGGAGTCACTGGTTAGAGAAGTATGCAGGACCACCTGGACAAGACTGCAGTAATAATTCAAACACAGCTTCCTCTTAACAAATAACTTTGTTAAGAGGAAGCTTCATCTGGCATATCTAATTGGATACTATGATGTGGTTACAAAGGAATTGGATGCAAAAAATGAATTTGATATTATATACTTGGATTTGGTGAATGTTTTTGACACTGTTGTGGATGGAAGACTACTACTGTACAAATTGGAGTGGTATCATATTAAGGGCAAGTTGCTACAAAGAATAAAATGGTGGTTGAGTGGGAGAAGACAGAGTGGTAATCAATTGACGCTGCTTTTTGTGGACTAATGTTATTAGTGGAGTCCCCCAGGGTTCGGTGTTAGGCCCACTGTTGTTTTTTATATTTATCAAAAATATTGATGAAGGTATATCAGGTTTAATGTCCAAGTTTGCAGATAATACAAAGTTCACTGGATTGTTAATGACACCAATGGCAGTGTACTACTGCAGTGGGATATAGAAAAGTTGGGCAGATGGGCTGAGAAGTGGCAACTGAAATTTAACATTGATAAATGCACAGTACTGCATATGGATAGAAGTAACCCCAGAGAAACATACCAACTCTGTGGTATTACACTTAGGGCGGTAGAGAATGAAAAAGAACTGGGAGTATTTGTGCAATCAGATATGAAGTTTTCTGAGTAGTACGAACAGACTGCCAGAGGAGGGCATGAGGTATTGACAGTGATATACAGGAATTTTGCTAGTAAGGAAAAGGAGGTGTTATACCTCTGTATAAGCCAATGGTCAGGCCACGCCTTGAGTACTGCGTACAGGTTTGGAGGCCTAATTTTAGGAAGGATGTAGAGTTGCTTGAGCAAGTACAGAGAAGGACAACAAGATTCGTGAGAAGAATGAAGGGATACTCTTACCAAGGAAGGCTTAAGTTCTGCAAATTGCAGCATCTGGAGACTAGACACCTGTGAGGTGATCTGATTATGGGTTAAGCAGGCTCAATTCTGTTGGGATCCTTCCTCTTGCTCAAATTACAAACCTGATTGGGGCATAAATTCAAATTGAGGAAAGACAGTTGTAGAATAGATGTGTTGAAATTTGGATGTGTGCAAATTTGTCTTTAGCCAGCGGGTTGTTGATTGATTGCAGGAACAAACTGCCATCTGTCGTTGTGGAAGTTGATAGCGTAAATAAATTCAAGGAGGAACTGGACAAACTTTTAAAGGAGGGAATAGATGTGCAAAATGTTTTTTTTTTTTTGGCTGATGCTACATAAGCTTTCTTTCTAGCATTAGCATTAGTAGAGGCATATGATGCAAGAAAGCAAGCTTATGCAGCATCAGGAAAAAAAAAAAAAAAAAAACGCTCCCATTTCACCCCTCCGTTCGTTCCAAATACGTGTCCAGCTCAGCCTTAAATTTATTTGGGCTATCAACTTCCACAACAAACGATGGAAGTCTGTTCCGCCAACCAACTACTCACTGGCTAAAGGCAAACTTCTGCACATCTATCCTACATCAACCTGTCTTTCCACAATTTGAATTTATGCCCTCTCAGGTGATTATTCTGAGCAAGAGGAAGAATCCCATCAGCATTAGGCATGCTCAAATCATTCAAAGCTTTATACACCTCAATCAGATCACCTCACAGGTGCCTAGTCTCCAGACACTGTAATTTGCAAAACTTAAGCCTTTCTTCATAAGAGCAACCCTTTGTTCCATTCACTAATCTTGTTGCCTTCTCTGTACTCATTCCCCCAGCTCTACATCCTTCTTAAAATGAAGCCTCCAGATATGTATACAGTACTCAAGGTGTGGCCTGACCATTGCCTTATACAAGGGGGTGATCACCTCCTTATCCCTGCTAGAAAAATTCCTGTATATCATTGACAAGACACCATGAGCTATTCTTGCAGACTGTCTACACTGCTCAGAAAACTTCATATCTGCTTGCACAATTACCCCCAGGTCCTTTTCATTCTCTACCACTGTCAGTGTAGTACTACAGAGTTGATACATTACTCTGGGGTTACTGCTTCCCATATGTAGTACTTTTCATTTGTCAATGTTAAACTTCATTTGCCACCTCTCAGCCCATCTGCTCAACTTTTCTAGATCCTGTTGTAGAACCGCTATCATTAATGCCCTTAACAACTCTGCCAACCTACGTATCATCTGCAAACTTGGACATTAAGTTTGATATACCATTATCAATATCTTTATACATACAGAAAACAACAATGGACCCAACACTGAACCCTGAGGGACTCCATTAATAACATTATTCCATGATAAGTAGTGTCCATTGATTACCACTCTGTCTTCTCCCACTCAACCATCCCTTTATCCATAGCAGCAATTTGCCTCCACTGCCATACTGTTCCAATTTGTTCAGTAGTCTTCCATATGCAACAGTATCAAAAGCCTTTGATAAGATCCAAATATATGATATCAAAGTTATTCCCTCAATCCAGTTTCATTGTGACCACATCATAGTATCAAATCAAATTGGTCAGGCAAGACTTTCCCTTAAGAAAACCATGCTGTGTTCGAGCTATAACTATAACTGGAGTCTTGTCTAGATGATACTGCAGTGCTTCTTTAACCAGTGCCTCCATTAAATTTCCTGGAACAGAAGTTAAACTAACAGGTCTATAATTACTTTTGTTGCCCTTTGATCCTCCTTTGTGAATTGGGGTCACATTTGCACATCTCCAGTTCATGAATGCCTCCCCTGAGTCCAAAGAAGCTCTCATAATTATGGCTAAGGGTTTGCTTATTTCCTTTGCTGCCTCCTTTAATATAACTGGATAGATTCCATCCATCCCGGGTGCCTTTTTTATGTTTATCTTCAACAATTTCTCCTCCACTTTCCTGTCAGTTATTACAAAATCATCTCGCTCACTGCCAGCGTTTAACTCATCTCTGGCATTCCCCTCCCTGAATAACTCCTCATGTGCGAATGTAGATGCAAAATACTCATTTAGTTTGTTAGCCACCTGAGCAGGATCATGAACAGTTGAACCATCAATATCCAGTATAGCAATCTGATTCATCCCTTTCCTTCTAGAATTTACATAGGTAAAGAACTCTTTGTTGTTTTTCTTTGCATCCTTTGCCAAAGATTTCTCATGATCTGCCTTTGCCTGCCTAACCTCCTTTGTGACTTGGTTACAGACCAGCTTATATCTACCATTGGCTTCCATGTCACGCATTAATTTATATCTATCATATGCATTTTTCTTCTCTGCCATATGTCTCATTAGTTCATCTGACATCCATTTAGGCCTAAACCTTGAACAATATTTCTTAGTTGGTATGTAAAGCCTAGTAGCTTCCAAGATAAATTCTTTGAATGCTTCCCATTTTGAATTTGCTGTTGGTAACATCATCAGTTGGTCCCACCATATAGAATTTAAATAATGTATCAGACCACCGTAGTCGCCTTTATGAAAGCAAAAACCCTTCACTTTATCCCTGCTGGTAGTTACCTCTTTGAGTAAATCCCACTTCAGCACACTGTGGTCACTGCCACCTAGTGGTTCCTTTATCTGCAGATTCTTAATGCATGAAGAATCACTACTGATAATCAGATCAAGAGTATTGCTCTCTCTAGTTGCCTCCCGAACATGCTGATGTAGAAAACAATCATCCAATAAATTCAGAAAAGCCTTGCTAGTGTGTGAGTGACCAAGCCACAAATTCCAGTCAGTATCTGGGAAATTAAAATCCCCCATTATAAGACTCTCTGATTTACTGGCCCACTCTATTTCCCTGTACAGTATCTTTTTATACTCATCAGAGTCATTAGGCCTATAGCACACTCCTACTCTCAATTTTGATTTCCCTATACTTACGTCACACTAAATTGACTCGACACTGCCCTGTCCATTGATGTCGACTGGCTTCACTTCCTTGGATTTTATGTGTTTCTTAACTAATAGCATAACCCCTCCTCCCTTCCTATCCTGTCTATCCTGCCTGTATACATTGCCTGTATACTTCCCAAATTCCAGTTCTGCATTCTTTATATCTGTGTGACACCACGTCTCTGATATCCCAACAATATCCGCCTTTGATGCTTTGAGCAATACCTCAAATTCATCGAATTTATTTACCAAACTCCTAGCATTGGTATACATGCACCTGTTCCTATTCTTAGCTACCCTAATACAACCCATGTGTTTACTTGTACCGCAATGACTCCCAGCAGTCTCTGAAATACCCTGCTGCTGCTGCTCATTCCAATAGAAGCAGTGCAGGTATCACTTTCACTTCTGCCAATGGCTACTGTTAATCTATTAGTCCTTGTATCCCCCCAAGCTAGAAGTTTTCCAACGCACCTTTCACTGCCTCAATAGCATCAGCAAATATTCTTGCACCCTTTCTATTTAAGTGTATCCCATCCCTGTAGAAGCAGTCTCTCCTGTTAACAAGTACAGACCAGGCTGAAAAAAATTCTATCCCTTGAGCCATGCACAATCTTTCCAAGGCCAAATTAATCGACAAGGCTCTCATCATATACTCCCTCCTATCATGTCTGGGCAGAATTGCAGACACTCTCAAATTCAACCTTATTTCACGGTTTTTTTTTTTCAACAGTGACCTGTACTTGTTAAGTAATTCTGCCGGTCTCCTACTGTTAATATCATTAGTGTATCATATGCCTCTTCCACTACTACTACTACTACTACTAATTACAAAAGTGACTAATAAATGTTCATTCTGATCACATTACATTAAAAAAATCTAATTATTTACAAATTTACAATATATAAATATATAATTAAATTTTTTTTTTTAACAGGGCAGAGTTGGAAGAAGAAAATATTAAGAAGATTCTCTACAGTGGTGAAGGGTGGACTGGAATGGTATATTATTATTATTTTATTATTGTTATTAGGTATATGGTTGCGAGGAAGGGAAGCCTGAGGCTTTTTCTGCACCAGCCAGAAAAAAAATTTCTGAGTTACCATGAGAGAGAGAGAGAGAGAGAGAGAGTAGAAGAAAAAAGAATGATAATATTCACTCATGACCCTGGGTGTGCCAAACCCATACTCACCAGATGTGATCCCATGTAGTGTTAACCAAAAAGAGACCAGTTCTCTGTTTTTATGACAAACATGGTTATATTTCTCCATTCATATACATTTCACAATTTTTCACATAATTATATTCACTCAGCCAAAATGTTTAGTGAAAATAATATAATTAGTGTCAAAGTGCTTCTTCGTCTTTTTACAAAAACTCAGTTTTTCTCCATCTTTTTCTTTCTGCACAAAAAACATAAAGCTATATTAAAATTGTGTTTTTCTTTTTGTTTTAAATTTTCAATTTCTGTTTATTTTTTAATGAATTAACCATTATATGTTCCATGGTTGAAGAATACAGAATACAGAATACAAATGTGGGATAATAGCATTACTCTCTGTTATGTGCAGTCACATAGCTTTGGATTGTTCTGTTATGTGCAGTCATATAGATTTGCATTGTTCTCTGTTATGTTCAGTCCTCTTAGCTTTTCACTACAGAGTACTTGTGTAGTGCAAAGCTATTCAACAATGTCTTTCAGTAAAATGCCAAACAAATACAATGTAAAATTTCAGAACACATATATGCAAGATTTTCCATGTGTTGTAAAATCTGAAAAAGGTAAGATGTTTGCAATGTATACTATGTATAGATGTGATTTTTCAATTTCAAGTGACAAGAAATGCAATGTAATCAGACATTTGCAAAAAAATAAGCATAATGACAGTATGCAGTCAACAGAAGAAAATGCAAAATAGATGTTGCCTTTCATGTTGGTGATGATGATGTCATACATACTAAATGCTTATTTGCATTTTTTGTCAGAGAACATAATCTTCCTGATTATCCAGGTGTATTGTTCAGAAATATGTTTCCCAATAGTGAAATAGCAAAAATATATGGTCATAGAAGAACATGAACAATAGGCATTGTTAATGAAATTGCATGGATAGGAAAGAAGTAGTGAAAAATGGGCCAATTTCAATTGCTACAGTTGGCAATAATCAAAGTGATTCCATGCTGTATCTCATTGTATGTCATCTTATTAATTTTTTTGCTGAAAAGGGAGCTAGATGCCTTTCCATGAAAGTGGATGATACTATGTGGAAATTTACTACTGTCTAAAAAGAAATGCTGAAAGGAAAGATATATTTAAACAATTTCAACTGATGCATGCCACTAAAGTAAAAAAGATTTTGAAGCCTGTGTGTTGCACATTGGCTCTCTTGTTAAGTGTGTAACCAAACTGATAGAATAGTGACAGCTTTTGATAAATCTGTTTAAAGAAGATGATAGAAGTGGTAGAAAAGCAATATGGGTACTTCTCAGGGTTACCAAATTGAAAAAGTACAAAAAGCAATCACTAGAGAGAGGCACTCACTCATATTCAAATAAAGTTCATGATCCTAAAGTTTTAAAAGAAGGCAAATTGATGAACTAACGAATGAGAACTTCTGAATTGCAAACTTCTGGTAAAAGCAATCCTAAATAGCTGATAATTTTTTTTTTTTTTATGAAAACCCCAAACATGAGAGGTAGTAGTATAGAACCTATAGTACTTAGTACTGTGCTTGGGTTGGAGGTTGAGAAGATGAGAGAAGATATTTGTTGACATTAGACTTGAACTTTTGTAGACTGTAATTTTCAGGAAAGACATAAGCAGGAAGGTTGTTCCAGGAAACAGCAGTTGAATGAATAAAAAAGGAAGATAAAAAGTTGGTTCTGTGAGTTTGAAGTTGGACAGTAAATGAATGTTGGCTGGTTGCGGCACATGTTCGGACTATTTTGAAAGAGAGAGAGAGTGGGAATTATACAAGCCAATTCCAGTCGATATCTGGAAAGTAAAAATCTCCCATAACACTGGTCAACACCAAAAATGGTCCTGGCTTGAAAATAGTCAATTCTTCTTAATTTCAGCATGAGAAAAACGAATATAACATTTAAAAATCTTAGTTAGCTCTCAGTTCCATGATATAGCCCCTCTTATGATTTAGGGGACTATTGGTGAATACTAGAGAATTTTGGAGTCTAGAGAATAGATAGGTTGGTAACACTGAAACAGGAACCTATACACCATGTTTTTGTATGTTTTTTTTTTTTTTTGTATTTCTGTGTATCATTTACCTTGCAAGTGATGTTATGAGTGATGCTTATTTACTTCTTTTTTTTTTTTTTCAGGTTTATGGACAAAAGTTAGGTGGGTCAGAAAACTGCTAGCTTGGGTGGATACACGGACTAATAGATTAACAGTAGCCGCTGGCAGAGGTGAAAGTGATTCTTGCTCTGCATCTATTGAAATGCAATTGAGCTGCAGCCTGGAAAGCAAGACAATGGGGATTTCCAGGACTGCTGGGAGTAATAGTGGAACAAGTAAATACATGGGATGTGTTAGGGTAACTAAGAGTAGAAACAGGTGCAAGTATACTTGCATGTACACCAATGCTAGGAGTATAGTAAATAAATTCGATGAGCTCAAAGTGCTAGTCAAGATATCAAAGGCAGATATTGTCGGGATATAAGAGATGTGGTGTCACACAGCCATAAGCAATGCAGAATTGGAATTTGGGGAGTACAATCAGTGGTGGGATTCAAATAATTTAACAACCGGTTCGCTGCCCTAATGACCGTTCTAAGTATAAAAAAACTATATACTGAAAGGTAGTTTATTATTTCATGCAGTTAATACTTAAATAAGAACAATAAAAGAGGTCCACAAAACTAGATTATGTTATAAGAAAGAGTTTTAAAATATTAATGAAAAAATATTAAATAATACCTGACAAAAAACTAAAACTGTTATTTAAGATATTTCCATATTGCTTCTTGATTGGCGTCCTCGCTTGCAATTTTCTTCGCTTTTATCCGAGCATCATCGGCTGAGTGATTTATCCTTAACAACTGTAGGAGTAGGATCCCATTCCATTAGAGTAGGCCGATTAGACTAATAGTCATTGTGTTTGATATATTAGAAACAGTTAGGCGACTTCTCTTCTCTGAACATATTATGTTCATCTTTGAAAAACCCCTTTCCACTTCTGCTGAACTTACAGCAATTGTTCTGACAATATTTTTAGCCCTTTGAACACTTTCAGGAATTGCATAATTCTGTGAATTTTTTAAAACGTTTTCCAAGAAATCTCGATAATCATTAATATCAATTTGGTAATTAAAAGTGTCATTAAATACGAGCAATTGTTCTTCAGCTGCTTTCTATGGAACTAGTACTTCTTCAATATTCCAGTAATCTGGCTCCAAAAAATTGAGAAATTGTAATTTATTCCTCTCTTGAAATTGGCTACAACTTGCTTTTAAATGTTCACAATCCATTAGTCTTTTTTTTTTTTTTTTTAAATTCGTTACGATGTTTTCTAAAAGTCTTTCTCGGGGAAGCCCGAGACAAATCGATGATTTTCTACAAATTTTATATTTTTGAAGGTTTCTGAAGTAATTAATTCATCAACTTTTTTTTTCGTATGGAACCTTTTCCTTTCCGAGCATTTGAAATGCTTTAATAGATCTTATCACGAGTTTTTCAGCCTTTATTATGTCTATATTTCTTGCTTGCAGTGCAGTTGAAAGAAGAGAAATTTCGTTTAAAATATCAATCATCAATGCCAAATCAGTTATAAAATATATATTTTCAAGATGGGCAGCAATACCTAAGTATTTTTTATTTGAATAAAAATAGTGATGTAGCGCTGTATAAGCGCGCCACACAGCTAGGGTTGACCTTAAACTACAGGCAGCCCGTCTTGGTCCCAAAACTCTACCAATCTTTATAATTTCGATTCCAAGTTGTTTGGATATTTTGGAAAGTTCAGTTTGGTTCTTATTGGATTGATGAAAAATAGTATATATCTTATCGATAAATATTTTAAAATGATTTACTTGCTTTGTTTCCTTTATCGAATCATCTAAAACAAGATGGAGGTGATGATTTACACAGTGCCATATTATTATGTTTGGAAACTCTTTTGCAATCCTAGTGCTCACTCCAGATTTTCTCCCAAGCATAACGCTGGCACCATTGGAGCAAAATCCTATTAATTTTTTTTCTAGGTAGTTCTTAGTAAGCCCAACATTATTTAAACTTTCCATAACTGAAGAACATATTGTCTCTGCATTTTGTTTTTCCAATTCAACTAGTTCAACGAAAATTGTTGGTGATGTAACCAAGGCCAATGGATGAATCCAAGGCCAATTCTAATACAACAAATTCTGATTTTGGTTTCTTATTGAAAAAAATCTGTCAAACTCTGTTGCTTTTTCATCCTTTTAAGGGCTACTGCGAAAAAATTTTAAAATGTTTTATTTTAATATATTATAGAGCAGGAGCTGATATGTGCCAATATATTTGAATATTTTTACTGGTTCTGTCCACGTGTGGTCACGTCATAAACTTTTATAAACAAAGCACTATGCTTATACCATTGATAAACATCAGTCAGAACATACATTTTCTTCATTTTATCGATACTAAACGAAAATATCTTGCTGAATTAATAAATGGCATAGAATACCAGGCGCCCACCTTAGAGAGAACTCTGATCACAAGTGCCATTTTAACAACCGGTTCGCCGAACTCAACAAAAAATTAGGTATCGGTTCTGCCGAACCGGTGTGAACCAGCTGAATCCCACCACTGAGTACAATGTGTACAGAAACAATAGACAGGACACGAAGGGAGAAGAGGTTATGCTGTTAGTTAAGAAACACATAAAATCTAAGGAAGTGCATCCAATTGATGTTGGTGGACAATGCAATGTTGAGTCTGTTTGGTGTGACATAAGCACTGGGAAAGGAATTCGGCCAATAACACTCACCTACTGAGGGTAGGTTTGTGTTATAGGCCTAATGAATCTGTTGATTATAATGAGCAGTTGTGCAGAGAAATAGAGTGGGCTAGTAAATCAGAGTGTCTTATAATGGGGGATTTTAATTGACTGGAATTTGTGGGTTGGTCACTCACACACTAGCAAGGCTTTTGTGGATTTATTGGATGATTGTTTTATACATCAGCATGTTCGGGAGGCAACTAGAGGGAGTAATACTCTTGATCTGATTATCATTAGTGATTCTTCATGCATTAAGAATCTGCAGATAAAGGAACCACTAATTAGCAGTGATCACAGTGTGCTGAAGTGGAATTTACTCAAAGAGATAACTACCATCAAGAGTAAAGGTTTTTGCTTTCGTAAAGGTGACTACGGTGCTCTGAGACCGTATTTAAATTCTATACGGTGGGACCAACTGATGGTATTACCAACAGCAAATTCAAAATGAGAAACATTCAAAGAATTAATCTTGGAAGCTACTAGGCTTTTCATACCAACTAAGAAATATTGTTCAAGATTTAGGCCTAAATCGATGTCAGATGAACTAGCATTAGCATTAGTAGAGGCATTTGATGCAAGAAAGCAAGCTTATGTAGCATCAGCCAAAAAAAAAAAAAAAAAAACCACTTCCACTTCACCCCTCTGTTCGTTCAAAATACCTGTCCAGCTGAGCCTTAAACTTATTTAGACTATCAACCTCCACTACAAGGGATGGAAGTCTGTTCCACCAGCCAACCACCCGCTGGCTAAAGGCAAATTTTCACACATCTATCCTACATCTGTCTTTCCTCAATTTGAATTTATGCCCTCTCAGGTGATTATTCTGAGCTAGAGGAAGAATCCCATCAGCATTGAGCATGCTCAAACCATTCAAGGCTTTATACACCTCTATCAGATCACCTCGCTGGTGCCTAGTCTCCAGACACTGTAATTTGCAAAACTTAAGCCTTTCTTCGTAAGAGCACCCCTTTGTTCCATTCACTAATCTTGTTGCCCTTCTCTGCACTCGTTCCAGCAGCTCTACATCCTTCTTGAAATGAGGCCTCCAGACCTGTATACAGTACTCTAGGTGTGGCCTGACCATTGTCTTATACAAGGAAATAATCACCTCCTTATCCCTGCTGGAAAAATTCCTGTATATCATTGACAGTACTCCATGAGCTACTCTTGCAGCCCGTCTGCACTGCTCAGGGAACTTCATATCTGCCTGCACAACCACGCCCAAGTCCCTTTCATTCTCTACCACTGTCAGTGTAGTACCACAGAGTTGATAGTTGCTCTGGGATTGCTGTTTCCCATGTGTAGTACTTTACATTTGTCAATGTTAAACTTCATTTGCCACCTCTCAGCCCATCTGCTCAACCTTTCCAGATCCTGTTGCAGCAGCATAGTGTCAGTAGTGTCCTTGACAACCCTGCCAACCTTTGTATCGTCTGCAAACTTGGACATTAAGCTTGATATACCATCATCAATATCATTTATAAATACAGAAAACAATAATGAACCCAACACTGAGCCCTGAGGGACTCCACTAATAACATTAGTCCACGATGAGCAGTGTCCATTGATTACCACTCCCTGGCTTCTCCCCCTCAATCACCCCTTTATCCATAGCAGCAATTTGCCTCCAATGTCACACTGCTCCAATTTGTGTAGCAGTCTTCCATGTGCAACAGTATCAAAAGCCTTTCTAAGATCCAAGTATATAATATCAAAGCTATTCCCTGCATCCAGTTCTTTTGTGACTGCATCATATTATCCAATTAAATTGGTCACGCAACACTTTCCCTTAACAGAACCATGCTGTGTCCGAACTATAACTGAAGTCTTGTCTAAATGATCCTGCAGTGCTTCTTTAACCAGTGCCTCCATTAATTTTCCTGGAACAGAAGTTAAGCTCACAGGTCTATAATTACTTGTGTCAGCCTTTGATCCTCCTTTATGAATTGGGGTCACATTTGCACATTTCCAGTCTATGGGTACCTCCCCTGAGTCCAAGGAAGCTCTCATAATTATGGCTAAGGGTTTGCTTACTTCCTTTGCTGCCTCCTTTAATATAACTGGATAGATCCCATCCACCCCAGGTGCCTTTCTTGTGTTTATCTTCAACAGTTTCTCCTCCACTTTACTCCCAGTTATTTCAAGATTCTGTAGCTAACTACTAGAGTTGAATACACCTCTGGCATTCCCCTCGCTTAATAACTCCTCATGTGTGAATGTCGATGCAAAATATTCATTTAGTTTGTTAGCTACCTGAGCAGGATCATCAACAGTTGACCCATCAATATCAAGTGGACCAATCTGATTCATCCCCTTCTAGATGTTTATATAAGTAGAGTTTATATAAGTAAAGAACTCTTTGCTGTTTTTCTTTGCATCCCTTGCCAAAGATTTCTCGTAATCTGCCTTCGCCTGCCTAACCTCCTTTGTAACTTGGTTGCATATCAACTTGTATCTATCATAGGCTTCTGTGTCATGTGTTAATTTGTAAGTATCCCATGCATTTTTCTTCTCTGCCATATGCCTCATTAGTTCATCTGACATCCATTTTGGCCTAAACCTTGAACAATATTTCTTAGTAGGTATGTAAAGCCTAGTAGCTTCCAGGATACGTTCTTTGAATGCTTCCCATTTTGAATTTGCTGTTGGTAACATCATCAGTTGGTACCACTGTATAGAATTTAAATACTGTCTCAGTCCATCGTAGTCGCCTTTAAGGAAGCAATAACCCTTTCCTTTACCCCTAATGGTAGTTACCACTTTGAGTAATTCCCACTTCAGCACACTGTGATCACTGCCACCTAGTGGTTCATTTATCTGCAGATTCTTAATGCATGAAGAATCACTGCTGGTAATCAAATCAAGAGTATTACTCCCTCTAGTTGCCTCCCGAACATGCTGATGTAGAAAACAATCATCCAATAAATCCACAAAAGCCCTGCTAGTGTGTGAGTGACCAGCCCCCAAATACCAGTCAATATCTGGGAAATTAAAATCTCCCATTATAAGACTCTGTGATTTACTGGCCCACTCTATTTCCCCGTACAGTTTATTATTATACTCATCAGAGTCATTAGGCCTATAGCACACTCCTACTCTCAATTTTGATCTCCCAATGCTTATGTCACACCAAACTGACTCAACACTGCACTGTCCAGCGATGTCAACTGGTTTCTCTTCCTTGGTTTTTATGTGTTTCTTAACTAATAGCATAACCCCTCCCCCCTTCCTATCCTGTCTATCCTTTCTGTAGACGTTGTACTCCCCAAATTCCAGTTCTGCATCCCTTATATCTGTGTGACACCACGTCTCTGATATCCCAACAATATCTGCCTTTGATGTTTTGAGCAATACCTCAAATTCATCAAATTTATTTACTAAACTCCTAGCATCGGTGTACACACAAGTATACCTGTTTCTATTCTTAGCTACCCTAACACAACCCATGTGTTTACTTGTACCGCAATGGCTCCCAGCAGTCTCCGAAATATCATGCATCTTGATTTTCAGGCTTCTGCTCATTCTAATAGAAGCAGTGCAAGAATCTCTTTCACCTCTGCCAGTGGCTACTGTCAATCTATTGGTCTTTGTCTCCCCCCAAGCTAGCAGTTTTCCGACCCACCTAACACTGCATCGATAGCATCAGCAAATATTCTTGCACCCTTTCTATTTAAGTGTATCTCATCCCTGTAGAAGCAATCTCTCCTGTTAACAAGTACAGTCCAGGCTGAAAAAAATTCTGCCCCTTGAGCCTTGCACAATCTTTCCAGGGCCGAATTGATCGACAAGGCTCTCATCATATACTCCCTCCTATCGTGTCTGGGCAGAATTGCAGACACTTTCAAATTCAACCCTAATTCTCGGCTTTTGTTCAACAGTGACCTGTACTTGTTAAGTAATTCTGCCGGTCTCCTACTCTTAATATCATTAGTGCCAACATGTACAACTATATCACCTTTTGTGCCCTTAAAAGATAATATTCGCTCTACAACGTCATCAACCTTTGCCCCTGGCAGACATACCCTGGTCCTGTTCCACCTATCCTTTTTACAAAGCTTGTTCCCCGTTTCCCTGACAATAGTGTCACCAACAACTACTAGTTCCTTCGGGACCAGCGCATTCTGCCTTGGGGTTTGCTTCTGTGTCACGTGATGCCCAAGTGCAAGCTCTGGCATTGATGTGGGCAGCTGAGAGCTTGATGGGCCCCTCAATTTAGTTTCTTCGAGAGCATCCACCCTGTCCTTCAAGCTCTCATATAGGCCCACAGGAACGCTGAGTTGTTGCCTGATATCGATACACTCCTTGCATCGCGCACACACAAAGACATCCCCCATGGCAGTATCATGTTCCGTACCCGATTGCTCTGCAAACATCAAGCAAACAGTGCATTTTATAAGGCTGTGAGTCAGAGGACAACTGCCCCCCTCAGTTCTGCTCTGAGCCACAGCACTTCCATTAGCTTGAGCCTTTTGCTTTGCTGCTCTGGTCTGAGTCATGATTCTATTAATTTATTAATTAATTATAATTAATTATGTTATGTTATTAATTATGTTAAATAGAATTAATTATATTACGTTTGTAATCTAAGTCGTTATATGTATTTATTAAAAGTACAATTTAACTGCTAACGAAGTTCAACTAACGCTATCTAGTACGGTATATAACTATCGTATCACAAAGGCGGGAAAGTTACGAACGGTAAATCTACGGACACTTAAGTATTAATTAACTTTCAAATCTCGCTGTCTCAATTCAGAATAAACTAACGATCCTTACTAGGTCTATAAGTTACTTACAGAAATAATTCGATGTAAAAAATATTCAATCAAGCGGCTAAATATGGCTAAAGAACTTCTCGTTCGGCGGAGTTGCAAACACGTGGATACCCTTACCGATACTTTTATACAATTACAAGGCTGAGTAAAGAATAAATACACCAAATTAATCAGAAAATCACAAAATAATGTTATACTACTAAATTTAAATCAAAAGTTTTAGAAAAACAATAATTTCAAATCAATAAATAAGAAAAATCCACAGCGGCTTTGACCACGACCGTCTCCTAGTAGCCTCGTCAGCAGACTCCGACATGTGATTTAGACATGTGACAGAGAAGGAAAATGCAGGGGATACATATACAATAACAGGTGACACAGAAGCCTATGATAGATATAAGCTGGTCTGTGACCAAGTCACAAAGGAGGTTAGGCAGGTGAAGGCAGATTACAAGGAATCTTTGGCAAAGGATGCAGAGAAAAATAGCAAAGAATTCTTTACTTATGTAACTCTAGAAGGAAGGGGATGAATCAGATTGGTCCATTTGATATTGATGGTTCAACTGTTGATGATCCTGCTCAGGTAGCTAACAAACTAAATGAATATTTTGCATCTACGTTCACACATGAGGAGTTATTCAGGGAAGGGAATGCCAGAGGTGTATTAAACTCTGCCAGTAAGCTAAATAATCTTGTAATAACTGAGTAAAGTGGAGGAAAAATTGTTGAAGATAAACAAAAGAAAGGCACCTGGGGTGGATGGAATCTATCCAGTTATATTAAAGGAGGCAGCAAAGGAAGTAAGCAAACCCTTAGCCATAATTATGAGAGCTTCCTTTTACTCAGGGGAGGTACCCATGGACTGGAGATGTGCAAATGTGACCCGAATCCACAAAGGAGTATACGAGGCGCCTCCGTAGCCAGGTGGGCAGGAGGAGCAGTGCGTAGCATACGCTTCTGGGATTGGACTTCAAAGGGGCCTTTGACACCGTTTGGTGGCAGAGTATCCTGGCGACGTTCCGGGAGGCCGAGGTTTCAATTCCCATTTACCGCTTGATCTCTGACTATTTTCAGGACCGGTGTCTTGTTGTCTCCTCTGGATTCAGTTCTGTGGCGAGACCAGTCACTCGGGGCTGCCCTCAGGGATCCATTCTTGGACCTGTATGTTGGAATGTTGTCCTTGATGGGTGGCTTACTATCAACCAGGAAAACATCCTGAAAATTGCATATGCTGACGACTTAGTCGTCATTGTTTATGGAAATTCAAGGTTTCAGATTGAAACTAGGGCAAATGAAGTGCTTGCTGATTTGAACGACTGGTGTCAAGTGCACAAATTAGAAATTTCCACTGCTAAAAGAAAGCAAATGCTCTTTAAAGGGCGATTAGATCAAAACAGCCCTCCTACTAACAGATTATTAGACCAATCTGTTAAATTAGTAAGTGGTTATAAATATCTTGGCATAATGTCGTATTCTACATTAAATTTCATCTCCCATGCAAAATATATCCTGCAAAAAATAAAAGTGCTAACAGGAAAACTAATAAAAGTAACAAAATGCTCTTGGGGTATTAAACCCTCCACTTTGCGGCAGTATTATAGATGTATTTTTATACCTGTGGTGTGCTACGCAGTAGGCACATGGAGCCCCTGCATTAGTAAATATATTGTTAATAAGTACATAACCCAGGCCCAAAGGTTTTTCCTCCTAGCCACCTCGAGATATTGCCGTACAATTTCAATCTCGAGATATTGCCGTACAATTTCAATCTACAAGTTATTTCTGGTAAAATAACTATAAAATATGAAGTCATTTTTAAGTATCTTCGACATTTCAGAAGGCAGGGTATGCCTAAAACCCTTGGACAGTACTCTATTAACCTTGATGTACCTACTAAGAATGATATAACAAGACTAAGAAATCAATTCATTAGTGATTAAGTGATTAGCAAAATGAATGGGTAAATGCCATTACTGGTCAGATAACATTTGGATTTTTGCCTAGGTAGCTGAATTTGATAAACATTACCTTTGGTTTAATCCAGGGCTAAATTTAACCTTTTTGCTTTCTGGACATGGCAGTCTAAATTCAAAGATGCATACTCTGAGTTTGGCTGCCTCTCCAATGTTTAAATGCGGTTCTCCAGAGACTATTCAACATTTAATATTTGAGTGTAATTACTATGTTGATTATAGGTATGAATTACAGATGTTAACTAATATTTATGATGAATGTGATCTCCCAAAACTTGTTGAAAATAAAGAAAGCTTTGGGGCCCTGGAAAATTTTGCTGATAGGTATTCCATAGAAGGAGGAGAATAATAAATGTTATCTGATTGCTATTTCTAGGTTAAATCATTTTCTTATTTTAGTTGAATACTTTGGTGTTGACTGCCTACTTTGGTTTTCTCACTTGGCAACATAATTAAATTTCTCTTTGTACTTATGTTTAATAGTTGTTTTGATCTTATCTTAACTGTAAATATTGTAAACTACTTAAAATTGTAAACTCTTTACTGCAAATACTGTTAATAGGTTAAACTTGCCTTTTGGATTAAACTATTTAAAGTTGTAACCTCTTTACTGTAAATATTGTGAATAGGTTGAACTTGCCTTTTGGGGTGCATAAAAATTCTGTGTTGCTACTTGTTCTGGGTCTTTAAAAAAAAAAAAAAAAAAAGTAATATGTTAAAGTACTAATTTAGTACTCCCTGAACTTGTTCTGGTTGTTCCTCTCCTAAAGTACTTTAGGCAGGAGTATTTTATTGTGCTAACATAGATTGGAATGTTAATAGCACTCTTTTGTTTGTCTTCTTGTGTTAGATTCTCTCTTTGGTGTTTGTATACTTAGTATTCTGCATTGAAGACTGTAGCATCAAAGTTATATGCTATGCATGAGGTTGTATAGTAAATGGGTATTTCTCTTACATGTTCTGGACTGTTTTAGTTTGGGAACTGATTCTGGCTATTTGGCAGTTTGGCTATGTGTAAGGACCATGAGTGTGAACCTCTCTTAGGACCTGTTTACTTGATACTCTGTTGTTGAGTATTGTAACTTATGTATTGTAAGATACATATGAGATTGAATCTTTAGTTGACATCCCTCTCACCGGTTTTAGACTGTATTAGTTTGGAACTGATTTGATTTGGAACTAAAATATTGGGATTGTTCTCCCTTCACAACTGTTGATGTTTCAGCTTGATACGTATCTTTGTAATTGCTGTATAATGTATTATAAGTTTGACGTTGTTTAATGACTTACTTTACGAGGGTTTCCTGTTGCAGGAGATAATTCTCCCGTACAGCTGTTAAATTATTTTTACCATGGAATTGGTACTGGCAACCACTGTATATTTGTAATTTAATTTTTGATTTCATAATGATAATAGCACATGGCAACCTTTGTATAATTGTATTATAAGTTTAGATTATGTTAATGGCTTTGAACTTTGCACTTTAAACTTTCTTTTCTAACTTCTTCATTTTCGGGAATGTCTTCTTCTTCCCCTTCTTCTTTCTGCTTTCCGGGAACTTCCATCTTCCTAACTAAACCTTCTATTTCCTATCTTCCTTTCAGTTGAAAACTTGGGGCTCCCAGGCTTGCCTGATAGCCCAAGTGAGTGTCTCTGGTTAAAAGTGGACCCTGGCGTGCCTCTTCATGGCCAAGGTTGGGAGTCAGGGGACCTGGTGTCCCCTGCTCCCTGGCTGCGAAGTTGCCAGGTGCCAGCACTCAACATAACAACACACATACTTACCCACCTATATACATACACTTGCTGGCCTTGGCCTTTTGCCATTTCAGAAGCTACAACGGTATATAGGGGGAACCCTGGAGACCACAATTAAACAAATACACCTTGACCTTGTCCACATGTAGGAGACATATGAGAATATGAAATTAATTCTGGAAGCAATGAAGTACAAAGACTGCCAATGGCAGATCTGTAGAGACATGAAGGTGATTGCAATACTGCTGGGCATGCAGTTGGGATACACAAAGTACTGCTGTTTCCTGTGTGAGTGGGAGAGTCGGGCTAGGTCCTCACACTACAAGAGAAAAATCTGGCTCTAAGGGAAAATCTGTGCCCTGGGAAAAAAAATGTCCAGCACAATCCTCTGGTTGATCGAAGCAAAATTCTTCTGCCCCTTTACACATCAAATTGGGACTCATGAAGAACTTTGTTAAGGGGATGAACCAGGATGGAGACGCTTTCAAGTACCTGAGAGGACAATTTCTACTGTTGAGTGATGCTAAGGTTAAAGAAGGAATCTTGCCTTGGCTGCAAATTCATGAACTTTTAAAGGATGAAAACTTTGAGCGAGTCCTCCAGGGTAATGAGAACGCAGAATGACTTCCTGGGAAACTGAAGAGCTGGAAACTATGTTGAGACTGGGAACAACCTTCTAGAAAAGTATTATCAATTAGGCTTACAACATGTCACTGAAAATCCACTTTCTCGACTCTCATCTGGACTTCTTCCCTGACAACTGTGGTGCAGTGAGTGATGAGCGACTACACTAAGACATTTCAGCAATGGAAAGACGATATCAGGGTAGCTGGAACACTTCTATGCTTGCTGACTACTGTTGGACAGTAACAAGTGATGCCCTGGAAGTGGAATACAAGTGATGCCCTGGAAGTGGAATACAAGTGACAAATGAAAAGAAGGCGCTGTCGTGAATAGGCCACATTTTGTGAAAGTACTTTCAGTTCCTGTGCAGTTTTCTTGTGTTCTTGTTTTTTTATGTTTTAATTAAAAACAACTGATTTATGTTGTATCAAGAAAATGTAAATATGAGATTGTTTTATATTGCTTTTCACTTCGACTACTGCTGAAATTACTATATTCTTAGACAATAGCAAAAGTACTGTATCTCAAAAACTAGAGCTAATAAAAAATTTCTGAAGTCATATTCATTTTTCTCTTGACCCAAAATTAGTAAAGTTTGTCTATTTTAAGAAAGGAAACAAATTCAAAGAATTTTTTGTTGAACAGTGTAATTGGACGTTCTAATTTTCTGGCCCACTCTCTTTGTCTGTACAGTTATTTATTATACTCGTCACAGTCATTAGGCCTATAACATATTCATACTCTCATTTTTGTTTTCCCAGTGCTTATGTCATACCAAGTTAAATCAACAATTCGCTGTCCACCTATGTCAACCGGATGCACTGTCTTAGATTTTATGTTCTTCACTAAGAGCATCACTGCTACATCTCTTCTGTCTTGTCTGTCCTTTTTGTACACAGTGTACTCTCCACATTAAATTCCTGCAATCCTTATATCTGAATGACACCATGTCTCCAATATCCATACAGTATCTGCATTTGATGACTTGACCAGTGCTTCAAATTCATCAAATTTATTTACTGTGATCCTAGCATTAGTAGCCCTGAGTGCAAGCAAGTGATTGTAGCAATTTCCAAAGCAGTTTGAAAGAGTCATCTCTCCAATTGGCTGATTAAAGAGAATATTAAAGTATTTTAATTTACAAAGTTATTTTGGCTCCTTCCAAATAAAGAATGGAGATAAGCTGCTAAGTGGTTTCATTGATAATGAAACCTCTCAGCACCTTATCTCCATTTCTTGTGTAGAATTGACAGACCTGAACATGCTTAAGAGATGCCCACATTAGTCATGTCTAGTATGTATCTGGCAAGGCATGCAGTTCCTCTTATTCCATAGCACCCTATTTGCCAGATCCTGTTCCCTTGTAGATTTCATACCTTTCCCAAGGTTGAAACCTATTGTGAAGGAGTTGGCATTTCAACTTGGTAGTGGAAGTACATCTTGTTGCAGTGATGGCATTCATGATAGTGGCCTACAAAGTTGCTTTTAACAGTGGTCATACAGACTTGCACAGTAGTGGCAGGAGCCTTCAAAGTAGGCTTGGTATGAAATACTGACCCTTTAAGGCAGCAGTTCCCAACATAAGAAAATTGTATTTTTTTTTAAAATACTAATAGTAGCAGTAGTACTCTGACAAAGGTTCAGAACACCTCATTTCAGGTAAATAGCCGAAGTTCGCTTTTTTTTTTTTTTTTTTTTGTTTCTGATTTTTGTCTCCTGTTGATATTTAAGCCTACTTGCCAACTCCAATTTAGTTTGAAGTTACTGATAAGGTTAGTTTTTGTCTTATTTTTAGTCAGATTTCTGGTATTTTTTGAACATTTAGATGTTATTTTTTTAATTATGGACCTACCAAATTTAATGATATGCACTTTAGAGGTGAAGTGCCTCTTCTTCACATGAAGAAGAGGCACTTCACCTATAGAGCTACTGTATTTTATTCACTGTATTTATTTATTTTTTTTTCATGTTTTTGACCTTATCAGTTTTATTAAGTTGTGTTTTATTTTAAAGTTTATTTTAACTCTGGTGTGTTGGTTGCAAGAAAATTTCCTGTTATGATAAAATTTTTGGTAACTATGCCATCCCTATCTCTTATCACCATGCAGAAAAACACAGTCTGAAATAATTGACATGCTGTTTTGATTAGTCCTAGTAGGTTTGAAAGAAGCCATTATTTTGTAACTTCAATAATTTTTTAGGAGCCAATAACACAACAATTATGACAAGTCATGTGTGAAATGCAGCTTGGCTATTGGACTACCACCCTTTGGTAGAAGCAGCCATTTACATGGGTTACCACTTCATGTGAAAATATTTGTTTACACTGTTTGAAACATCTCTTTTTACAGTCTCATGAAGAGCAAGGG